>NW_027362767.1:395550918-396750918 GCF_046119375.1 Phyllobates terribilis | reverse complement strand
TGGGAAAGAAAAAGGATGTGTCGGCTGCTGAGAAGCAACAAATTGTGGAGTGTTTAGGTCAAGGCATGACTACAATCAACATTGTGCGATGATCAGGATGAAGTGTCTTGGCAATCAAGAAGTATGTAGCTGATTCACAGTACACACGTGTGCGTGCTGATAAGGGCAAATTGAGGACTCTTTCCTACAGACAATTACGTCAGGTTAAAAAAGCAGCGGCAAAAAAGCCTTGTCATAGCAGCAGACAAGTTTTTGAAGCTGCTGGTGCCTCCAACGTCCCCTGAACAACAAGATGCAGGGTCCTTCAGAGGTTTGCAGCTGTGCATACGCCATCCTGTCGACCTCCTCTATCCACTTCACACAAACAGAAACGGCTCCGGTGGGCTAAACATTACATGAAGACTGATTTCAAAACTGTTTTGTTCACGGATGAGTGCCGTGCAGCGCTCGATGGTCCAGATGGATGGAGTGGAGGATGGCTGGTTGATGGACACCCCACGCAAACAGGGCTAGAGCGCCAACAATGAGGAGGTGGAGTAATGTTTTGGGCTGGAATCATGGGGAGAGAGATTGTCAGCCCCTTTAGGATCCCTGAAGGCGCTAAAGATGAACTCCATAATGTATGTGGATTTTCTCAAACAGCACTTCCTGCCATGGTTCAAGAAGAAGAACCGTGTATTTCACAGCAAGATCATTTTTTTGCATGATAATGCACCATCTCATGCTGCACATAAAACATCTGCATCTCTGGCTGATATGGGCATAAAAGGGGACAAACTTATGGTGTGACCCCCATGCTCCCCTGACCTCTACCCCATTCAGAACCTCTGGAGCATCATCAAAAGGAGTGTCTATGATGGCGGGAGGCAGTTCACATCTAAGCAACACCTCTGGGAGGGTATTCTGTCCTCATGCAAAACAATTGAAGCAGAAACCATCCAAAACCTGACAAATTCAATGGACGAGAGAGTTCAGAAGCTCCTTTCGAACAAGGGATCCTATGTGAAAATGTAACATCACCTAGAATAAAGTTTTGAGTTGAAAACTGTTTGATTTCAGTTTCTAATAACCTGCTAATGCTTATAATTTCAAAAATGACAATTTTTTTGGTCTTTATTAAAATGAAAAGGTTGATCGAAAAGTTTGGGGGATCTAAGAGTGTGGCAACCCAGTAGTCATGATTAGTTCGAATTCTGACAATATGAGGGTCATGTTGCAGGTAGTGCAGCAAGAAGGCACTTATGTGTCTTGCGCATCTCGGAGCCCCAAAATTATTTTCCGGGCTAGATGCAGCTAAAAATTATTATTAATTTTAAATCTGGTGGAGCTTAGTATAGATGGCCTAATAGGATCAGTGCTGCACACTGCTACAAAGCCCAAATTATTTTCCAGCCAAGATACAGATAAACATGATTAGTAATTTTAAATCTGGTGGAGCTTATTATAGATGGCCTAATAGAATCAGTGCTGCACACTGCTACAAAGCCCAAATTATTTTCCAGCCAAGATACAGATAAACATGATTAGTAATTTGAAAGCTTAAAACGGTTGGTAGGGTGATTTTAACCAATCATCAAGCTTTTACTCTCCCCAGGATGACACAGGGGTAGAAAAGTCGTTTCGGATCCATGATTTGTTCATCTTTATGAACGTGAGTCTGTCTACATTATCAGTGGAGAGCCGCGTGCGCTTATCTGTCAGCACACCACCAGCAGCGCTGAACACACGTTCAGACAGAACGCTGGCTGCGGGGCATGACAAGATCTCCAAGGCGTAAGTGGCTAGCTCCGGCCATTTATCCAGATTGGAAGCCCAAAAAGAGCAAGGGTCCAGTGACACAGTCATGGCTTCAATGTTTACTTGGAGATACTCCTGTACCATCGTCTCTAGGCGTTGACTATGTGTCAGACTTCTTGTCTCCTGTGGCCTTGCAAAGGATGGGCTAAAAAGTGGTGAAATGATTCCGCAAAATTGATGTTACCAGCAGATACTGTGGTTCTGTTACGGTTTGAGTGCTGAACACTTGACGGTCCCACGGTGGGCAAGTTGGAACTGTGAGATTCACTACGTGCACCACTGGTGTTTTGTGGAAAAGCACATGTAAGATTCTGCAACAGTCTCTGCTGATACTCCTGCATGCGTGCATCCCTTTCTATGGCAGGAATAATTTCGGCAAATTTACTTTTGTACCGGGGATCTAACAGTGTGGCAACCCAGTAGTCAGGATTATTTCTAATTCTCACAATTCGAGGGTCATGTTGCAGGTAGTGCAGCAAGAAGGCACTCATGTGTGTTGCGCATCCAGGAGCACCAAGTCCCTGTTGTGTTGGTGGCGAGGTAACAATCATGCTTCCTTCCTCTGTCCTCTCCCCCCAACCTCTTACAACAGAAATGTGAACAAGGTCTCCCTCATCTGATGAGTCTTCCATCAGTTCGTCCTCCACTTCTTCCTGGGCTCCTGCACCTTCCTCACTAGTTTGGCTGCTACCATGCGCCCTGGTAAAACCATCTCCCCCACCCTCACATGCCTGCCGCCTTGGTGCTGCCGACCGTCTGGACCTTGCAGATGTTAGCCCTTCCGCATACAACTCCTCCTCCTCTACTTCCTCCACCTCCTCTTGTGCCACCACCTGACTCCGAATTCTGTTTAACATGTGCTCCAGCATGTAAATCACCGGAATAGTCATGCTGATAATGGCATCGTCAGCACTAAACATCTTCGTCGCCATTTCAAAACTGTGCAGAAGGGTGCATAGGTCCCTGATCTGAGACCACTCCTCCAGCGTGATTTGCCCCACCTCTGGATCTCATTGGCCCAGGCTATACATCAGAACGTATTGCACCAGGGCTTGTCGGTGCTGCCACAGTCGCTGCAACATGTGCAGAGTTGAATTCCACCGGGTAGGCACATCGCATTTTAGCCAGTGAAGTGGCAGGCCCAACGACTTCTGTAGAGATGTAAGTCGCTGAGCTGCGGGATGCGAACGGCGGAAGTGAGCACACAGCGACCGTGCCCTCTGCAGAAGGCCATCTAGTCTGGGATAGTGGGCTAAAAATTGCTGGACAACCAGGTTCAACACGTGAGCCATACAAGGCACGTGTGTGACATTGCCCCGGCGAAGGGCCGCACCCAGGTTTGCAGCATTGTCGCACACGGCCTTCCCTGGTTTCAGGTCCAGTGGAGACAACCATTCATGAAATTGGTTCTCCAGAGCTGACCACAACTCCTCAGCTGTGTGACTCACATTTCCCAGACATTTCAAAGTAAAAACCGCCTGATGACGTTGAGCCCTACTGCCAGCATAGTAAGGAGGTGTGCAGGATCCCTTCTGCGCACTTAGAAAGCTTGTGGCATGACCAGACAGGCTTTGGGTGCAGGTGGAAGACCGAGAGGAGGTTGAGGAGGCAGAAGCAGTGGAGGAACTTTGACATAAAGAGGATTGACGCACAACTCGTGGGGACGGCAAGACTTGGACAGCAGCCCCTTGTCCTGCTGTCACCATAGTTACCCAGTGCCCAGTCAGCGACATGTAACGCCCCTGTCCATGCCTACTCGTCCAAGTGTCTGTGGTGAAATGCACCCTGTCACACACAGAGTTTCTCAAAGAAGCGATGATGTTGTGTGCGACATGCTGGTGGAACGCAGGCACACCTTTCTTTGAGAAGTAGTGCCGACTGGGCATCTGGTACTGGGGCACTGCGACGGACATAAGGTCTCGAAAATCCTCTGTGTCCACCAGGTGGAAAGGCAGCATTTCTGTAGCCAAGAGCTTGCAGATGGTGAAATTCAACCTCTTAGCTTTCTCATGGCTAGGAGGAAATGGTCTTTTACTTGTCCACATCTGAGGGACCGAGGGCTGGCTATTGTGCTTAGACGGGGTTGATAAGGGTGTCCCCGGCAAACTGCCGGTCTGTGAGGAAGATGCAGGCGGACATGTTAGGTTGCCTTGATCCAAAGGTGGTGCTATCGATGTCGGACAGCGCTCAACACCAGCTGGTGTTACCACCTCCAAAGAAAATGATGACCTGCCAATCACGCTGGCTGTTGCGGGTAAAGAGGTGGCAGGTCTGCGCCCCAAAACAGGTGTGACTGCTGTCCCCCCAGTCTCAGAGGATGAAGAGGCCGCGGATGCACAAGATATGGCAGACGGTGGTTGGCCCGGCCGGCTAGGCCGCATTGTAGCACACTGAGCTTCCCACTGCAACTTATGCTTCATGTCCATGTGCCGGTTCATGCATGAAGTACTCAAACTATGTATTTTTTGGCCTCTACTTAGCTTTTGCTGACAAATGTTACAGATAACACGAGTTGGGTCATCTTTATCGATCTGAAAAAATGCCCAGGCTATGCAAGGCTTAGCACCCATGCGACCTGAAGAGCCACCACGACTTGTGGTGAGAGGCAGAGTTGTGTTTGAGGTTGCAGTTGTTGACGTGCTTCCAGTACTACGTCTCTGTCCAGGAAGGCGCAACCTGACCTCGTCGTCACTAGCATCTTCCTCCACCTCCTCTGCTGACCTCATCTCTTGGCTGACTGTGGGTTGACAGTAAGTGGGATCTCCAACCTCATCATCATCACCCTGTGCGTTATCACACCCGTCGTCCTCAGAGCCAACCTGTTCCTGCCCTGACAAAAAACTAAAGTTGTCGCTCCAATCAGGAATTTGAGTCTCATCATCGTCTTCCTCATTGTCTCCACCAACAGGAATTACAGTTTGGGAATGAGGGTCTACATTATGGTCAGAACCTTCTGCGTCTGGTCCTGGATCCGACTCATAAAGATTCTGGGCATCAGTGCAGATCATTTCCTCGTCTGGATTCACAGAAGCACTGGAGTCGACCTCTGATTCCCAGGCTATAGTATGAGTAAACAGCTCTGCAGACTCAACCATCTGTTCTACCTCATACTCAGACGGGCAGCTGGAGATTTGGGAGCTGTGAGGAAGCAAGTGCGATTGGGGTGACACCTTTGAGGACTGGAGTATTTGTGATGTTGAAGTTGATGTGGAGGAGAGCCCACTTAAAGGAGCACTTGATATCCGTTGAAGTACCTGCTGTTTTTGTGCCTCATCTGGAATTTGTAGCGATTGGCGTGGCCGTAAGAAAGGGATCTTATCACATAGTCCACTAAAAGAAGTAGACATTTTAGTTTGGCTGGAAGATGGTCTTTCTTCTGCAGATGTTACTGTTGCTTTAACACCTACCCCACGGACACAACCTTTTTTCCCCTTCCCAACACGCCTATTCCCCTTTCCACCAGCAGCAGGCCTTTTTCCACTCATTTTGGTGGTTAACTAATTCACAACTCTGGAGTTGTTTGCACAAAAAAACAATGGATGGGAACCGAGCAGAGCTGAGTGGCCAAACTGTGGTATTAGGCCAAAACTATTGGCTGGGTTAGATGGAGAAAAAAATTATATTCGATTTGCAACCTGATGGAGGTCAGTATAGATGGACTAATAGAACAAGTCCCACACACAGCTAGAAGCCCAAATATTTTTTCAGAGGTAGATGCAGAAAAAAAATATATTCAGTTTGCAACCTGATGGAGGTCAGTATAGATGGACTAATAGAGAAAGTCCCACACACTGCTAGAAGGCCAAATATTTTTTCAGAGCTAGATGCAGACAAAAAATTATTTTGAATTTGCAACCTGATGGAGGTCAGTATAGGTGGACTAATAGAACAAGTCCCACACACTGCTAGAAGGAAATATTTTTTCAGAGCTAGATGCAGAAAAAAATTATATTCAGTTTGCAACCTGATTGAGGTCAGTATAGATGGACTAATAGAACAAGTCCCACACACAGCTAGAAGCCCAAATATTTTTTCAGAGGTAGATGCAGAAAAAAATTATATTCAGTTTGCAACCTGATGGAGGTCTGTATAGATGGATTAATAGAACAAGTCCCACACACAGATAGAAGCCCAATATTTTTTCAGAGGTAGATGCAGAAAAAAAATTATTTTTAATTTGCAACCTGATGGAGGTCAGTATAGATGGACTAATAGAGAAAGTCCCACACACTGCTAGAAGGCCAAATATTTTTTTAGAGCTAGATGCAGAAAAAAATTATATTCAGTTTGCAACCTGATGGAGGTCAGTATAGATGGACTAATAGAACAAGTCCCACACACAGCTAGAAGCCCAAATATTTTTTCAGAGGTAGATGCAGATAAAAATTATTTTTAATTGGCAACCTGATGGAGGTCAGTATAGATGGACTAATAGAGAAAGTCCCACACACTGCTAGAAGGCCAAATATTTTTTCAGAGCTAGATGCAGATAAAAATTATTTTTAATTTGCAACCTGATGGAGGTCAGTATAGATGGACAAATAGAGAAAGTCCCACACACTGCTAGAAGGCCAAATATTTTTTTCAGAGGTAGATGCAGATAAAAATTATTTTTAATTTGCAACCTGATGGAGGTCAGTATAGATGGACTAATAGAGAAAGTCCCACACATTGCTAGAAGGCCAAATATTTTTTCAGATCTAGATGCAGATAAAAATTATTTTTAATTTGCAACCTGATGGAGGTCAGTATGGATGGACTAATAGAGAAAGTCCCACACACTGCTAGAAGGCCAAATATTTTTTCAGAGCTAGATGCAGAAAAAAATTATATTCAGTTTGCAACCTGATGGAGGTCAGTATAGATGGACTAATAGAACAAGTCCCACACACAGCTAGAAGCCCAAATATTTTTTCAGAGGTAGATGCAGATAAAAATTAATTTTAATTTGCAACCTGATGGAGTTCAGTATAGATGGACTAATAGAGAAAGTCCCACACACTGCTAGAAGGCCAAATATTTTTTCAGAACTAGATGGAGATAAAAATTATTTTTAATTTGCAACCTGATGGAGGTCAGTATAGATGGACTAATAGAGAAAGTCCCACACACTGCTAGAAGGCCAAATATTTTTTCAGAGCTAGATGCAGATAAAAATTATTTTTAATTTGCAACCTGATGGAGGTCAGTATAGATGGACTAATAGAGAAAGTCCCCACACACTGCTAGAAGGCCAAATATTTTTTCAGAGGTAGATGCAGATAAAAATTATTTTTAATTTGCAACCTGATGGAGGTCAGTATAGATGGACTAATAGAGAAAGTCCCACACACTACTAGAAGGCCAAATATTTTTTCAGAGCTAGATGCAGAAAAAAATTATATTCAGTTTGCAACCTGATGGAGGTCTGTATAGATGGATTAATAGAACAAGTCCCACACACAGCTAGAAGCCCAATATTTTTTCAGAGGTAGATGCAGAAAAAAAATATATTCAGTTTGCAACCTGATGGAGGTCTGTATAGATGGATTAATAGAACAAGTCCCACACACAGCTAGAAGCCCAATATTTTTTCAGAGGTAGATGCAGAAAAAAAAATATTTTTAATTTGCAACCTGATGGAGGTCAGTATAGATGGACTAATAGAGAAAGTCCCACACACTGCTAGAAGGCCAAATATTTTTTCAGAGCTAGATGCAGAAAACAATTATATTCAGTTTACAACCTGATGGAGGTCAGTATAGATGGACTAATAGAACAAGTCCCACACACAGCTAGAAGCCCAAATATTTTTTCAGAGGTAGATGCAGATAAAAATTATTTTTAATTTGCAACCTGATGGAGGTCAGTATAGATGGACTAATAGAGAAAGTCCCACACACTGCTAGAAGGCCAAATATTTTTTCAGAGCTAGATGCAGATAAAAATTATTTTTAATTTGCAACCTGATGGAGGTCAGTATAGATGGACTAATAGAGAAAGTCCCACACACTACTAGAAGGCCAAATATTTTTTCAGAGCTAGATGCAGAAAAAAATTATGTTCAGTTTGCAACCTGATGGAGGTCAGTATAGATGGACTAATAGAACAAGTCCCACACACAGCTAGAAGCCCAAATATTTTTTCAGAGGTAGATGCAGATAAAAATTATTTTTAATTTGCAACCTGATGGAGGTCAGTATAGATGGACTAATAGAGAAAGTCCCACACACTGCTAGAAGGCCAAATATTTTTTCAGAGCTAGATGCAGATAAAAATTATTTTTAATTTGCAACCTGATGGAGGTCAGTATAGATGGACTAATAGAGAAAGTCCCACACACTACTAGAAGGCCAAATATTTTTTAAGAGCTAGATGCAGAAAAAAATTATGTTCAGTTTGCAACCTGATGGAGGTCAGTATAGATGGACTAATAGAACAAGTCCCACACACAGCTAGAAGCCCAAATATTTTTTCAGAGGTAGATGCAGATAAAAATTATTTTTAATTTGCAACCTGATGGAGGTCAGTATAGATGGACTAATAGAGAAAGTCCCACACACTGCTAGAAGGCCAAATATTTTTTCAGAGCTAGATGCAGATAAAAATTATTTTTAATTTGCAACCTGATGGAGGTCAGTATAGATGGACTAATAGAGAAAGTCCCACACACTGCTAGAAGGTCAACTATTTTTTCAGAGCTAGATGCAGAAAAAAAATTATATTCAGTTTGCAACCTGATGGAGGTCTGTATAGATGGATTAATAGAACAAGTCCCACACACAGCTAGAAGCCCAATATTTTTTCAGAGGTAGATGCAAAAAAAATATATATTCAGTTTGCAACCTGATGGAGGTCTGCATAGATGGATTAATAGAACAAGTCCCACACACAGCTAGAAGCCCAATATTTTTTCAGAGGTAGATGCAGAAAAAAAATATATTCAGTTTGCAACCTGATGGAGGTCAGTATAGATGGACTAATAGAGAAAGTCCCACACACTGCTAGAAGGCCAAATATTTTTTCAGAGGTAGATGCAGATAAAAATTATTTTTAATTTGCAACCTGATGGAGGTCAGTATAGATGGACTAATAGAGAAAGTCCGACACACTGCTGGAAGGCCAAATATTTTTTCAGATCTAGATGCAGATAAAAATTATTTTTAATTTGCAACCTGATGGAGGTCAGTATAGATGGACTAATAGAGAAAGTCCCACACACTGCTAGAAGGCCAAATATTTTTTCAGAGCTAGATGCAGAAAAAAATTATATTCAGTTTGCAACCTGATGGAGGTCAGTATAGATGGACTAATAGAACAAGTCCCATACACTGCTAGAAGCCCAAATATTTTTTCAGAGCTAGATGCAGAAAAAAAATATATTCAATTTGCAACCTGATGGAGGTCAGTATAGATGGACTAATAGAATGATGCTATGCCCAAAAGATTTTACTTCACTAGGTGCAGTAAAAAAATTGGTATTCTATACACAGGTGGTATATCTTGCAACACAGATAGGCTACTCCACTGACTAACACACTCTGCAATAGGCCAAAAAGGATTAGCTTTGCTAGATTCAGCCAAATGCTGTGAAAAAAACTTGCACAGCACTGGCACAGACCTGCCTGGCAAAAACTGATAGGAACTGATGTAACCTAGTCCTGAAAAGGACTGCAATTACAATTAGCCTTTACTCCCACAATCTATCTATTTAAGAGCACAGACCTGCCTGATAAAAGTCGTAGGAAATGCTGTAACCTAGTCCTTAAAAGGACTGCAATCACAACTATTCCCTACTCCCAAGCTATCTGTAGATTTGTGCGAAAATTGGCTTGAAATTAACAAGGTATAGCGCACACAGCAACAGCGGTGCCGTCTAACACGCAGCTGCAGCAGTGAGAAAATGGTGGCGACGGGGAAAATGGCTTGGTCTTATAGGGCAAGGACATGTGACATACACTGCCAATGACACATGCCCTTGCTTGTGTGAAAAAAAGCAGTTCGCTCCGTGTGTGCGCTGCTGATAGGCTGACAGATTGCACCTCCCCACTGCAAATGCGGGAAAGAGAAAAAAAATGGAGATCTTCATTATTCCTGCAGAGATCCATCCCCTGCCCCACCCCGCTGTACACTCAAACTGCGTATTAACATTAATTTTCATCATTACTGAGAAAAAATCCAGTTATGATTTTGGTGCACGAACAGTTATCGAACATAACCTCGAACAGCCGAATTATTCTCAAATCGTTCGTGTTCGCCGAACGGCTCGAACACCGCCCAAAACAGCTCGAATTTGAGATTGGCGAACAGTTCGAGTAGAACAACGCTCATCTCTAATGGTAACTACTGAAAATAAGTATGATAGTGAAGAATAGAGTCGACTTTCCACTTTACAATTCCTTTCCAACACGCTGCATATAAAAAAGCTTCATAGAAGCACAACATTCATATTGTAATTCTATAGATACTTTTGTGTTATATAAGCTGCTCAATATATATCCAGATGTAATGAAAATCCTTCCCGGACCACATCAGAATTTATTTGTAATTTTTCAAAAGCTAAAAGATTTTGTTAAGGAAATAATCAAATCTCATCAAACTACACTAGACAAGAACTGTCCGAGGGACTTTATTGACTGCTTTCTCATAAAGATGGAGGAGGTGAGTTTATAATCTAACCTTAAGAGAACATCCACATGATATACTCTATATCTATTGCTGTTTTTCAGCAGAGGAAAATCTGCAGCAACAAAATCTGTACTGACTGAGTGGTTCAGATTTTGGATAAAATATAAAATAGATTTAACATTTTACATTAGGTGTAAAACAAAAAATGAAATACAAATTAAACCTTAGTTCCTCTAAAAATCTAGAAAATCTTAATTCTCCATCAAAGATCCAATGGAGGAGAGGAAGGAGGGGGATGCGGCTGCATAATCATTTCCTCTGTATGCTTGAGAGCTTTCATAAGAAGTATGCAAATTGTCTCTTCAGAGAGGAAAAGGACTAGAACTCTAGTGTCAATATTGGAAGTAGCAATCCTAAAAGTCAATATTGACCCTTTAACAAGTCTTGTCACATGACTTAGGATAAAAGTCAAACCAGAATCTCAATTTTCAGACACTGTGTTTCAGGGTACCGCCCTCATCAGTACAAAGTGCGAGATCTGGTTTGACTTGGTGAGAGGTGTCTGAACATGATCGAAGTGGTAACGTTTCCCATTGCAGAGAGTGATATATCAAGCCTGGCATGCCAAGATGAGGAGACTTTTAAGCCTTGCAATGCTCGTCTGGGAAATTAAATATGCAAGTTGTCTCTTCAGAGAGGAAGAGGACTAGTACTCTAGTGCCACCAATTAGAAGTAGCAATCCTAAAGTCTGAAGATAAAATTTGCATATTTAATTTCCCAGAGGAGCACTGCAAGGCTTAAAAGTCTCCTCACCTTGGCATACCGCAACAAACAATTTCAGGCAAATTTAGATTTACGGAGACAAGTAGAAAGAAGGCGAAACAACCTAAACAATCCTCGTCTTGCAAAATATGTGACTGCTCTATTCTTTAACAAACTATTCTGCTAACTTCTTCCTTAGCTGCACCTATTGCTGAGAAAAGCAAGCTGGCAAGCAGAAGGATAGAAGGAAATTGAGAACTATTCTGGGATTTTAGGGTCCGTGCACACAATGCATTTTTCAAGCGTTTATGCTGCGGAATTTTTGCAGCGTAAATGCTTGGGAAACGCTTGGTAATCCTTCCCCCATGGTCCCCAATGGAATTCCACACTTTCAATGCCCATGCTGCGGATTTTTCCGCAGCATTTTTGATACGCTCAGAAATCCGCAGCATGTCCATTATTTGTGCGTTTACGCATGCCATCTACTCTGCATTAGAAAACGCATGGCAATTCCGCATGTGCAAAATGCGCGAAAAACGCGTGTCAAATTCCGCACGCGTTTTTCAGGGCAAGGAGATGCAGAAATGAAGCAGAAAATTTCTGCTTCATTTCTGCATCGTGGGCACATAGCCTTATATAGTTTTTTAGCCGCTTTCAAGCTTTTTTGAAAAGTTGAGTATTTTTAACAGGACTTTCTTTAATAATTTTACCCCTTAAAGACAATAATTTAAATCACGACATGTAGAAGAATTCTTATATCTTATAGGTTATTTAGAGATAGGCTTTTATGTTTTGGTGCATTTTAGATGGTGGGAAGAAATAAATAACCAAATGTTTGCAACTTCCAGGAAAAAAATACTCCAAAAACCGAGTTTCATGAGGACAACTTACAGGGGACGGTTACTGACCTGTCTTTGCTGGGACGGAGACTATAAGTATGACCATGACATATGCTTTCCTGATCCTGCTCAAGTACCCTGAAATACAAGGTAACCTATCAGTTCATAATCATAAACAGTGAAACCTGTATGAAAAGCATTGGGACATTTCTCTCAAAGAAGAGGGCAATATATACTACGTGAGATGTACATGGATTGAGTTGGGCACCTTGAATTTTGGAATGTAATGATAATTCTCAAAACAAGTGAACTCCTTAAATCCTTATCATTTATTGTACTGGTTAACAAAAAACGTTCCTCAAATAGACTCCATAAAGCTGTTGTCTAATGAAGATGACCTCTTTTTTGCCATAAGTCAAGTCCAACTTGACGATTACTGTTGTCTAGTCATACATTCTTCTACAGTGCCAGGTTCACTATATGGGCTATCCATTCTTGCACATGAAGAGAGGTTACAAGTTGAGGACTTAAGGGCATAAGGACTAGTGTTGAGCCACCCCCGTAGTGTTCGAGTTCGGTTCGGTTCGTCGAACACCCGTGTGTTCGCCGAACTGTTCGTCGAACTGTTCGTCGAACACCTTCGAACACCGTTAAAACCAATGGCAGGCAAACAAAAACACATAGAAACACATAGAAAACACCTTCAAAGGTGTCCAAAAGCTGACAAACTGCTCAGAAGATACAACTAACACATGGAAAAGTGACAAGTACATATAGTCATGCGAAAAGAAAAGAGGTGGAGGAGTAAAAGGAGGGGGAGACACAGATATAGGCATGTCATGCCCATCTAAAATCCAAAAAGTGAGAAGCCGAGACGGCCAGTCCGCTCCTGCCCGTGCCACCTCCGTGTCGCCGGGTTTGTGCCAGAGCCGCGGTGAACCCTGACGGCCAGCCCCCCTCTCCCAATACTGGTGCCTGTCCGCTGGTGGGTCGAGAGAGCCCCCCTGTGGTGGAGGCAGCTCTAAGCTTTTTAATTTAAATTGTCCCTCTAATTTGAATGAATACACTTTAAATCCATTTACAAGGATCTATTGGAGGGCAAGTCTCATGCCAGCAGCCGCGTAATTCCAGCTCCAGTAGCGTCCACTAAAGCTGCTGCAGTTAAAAAGCTTTTATAAGGATCGAGCTTGGCTGTCCACCGCAAGGCATCCTACTGCCAGTCCCAGCCCCTATGCCTTGGGGTGCCTCCTGATGCTCTTCACTAAGTATCCCGTGGTCCCGAAGCATTTCCTTTGAAAAAATTAAGTGTCCAAACTACAGGTGGTGTAGCTTGCTTAACAGCCGGGATAATCCACTGACTAGCAGACACTGCTACTAGGCACAAAGTATTTCCTGGGCTAGATGCAGTTAAAAATTTGTAAGTAGATACTCTCGTTGGATGCTGAGAAAGCATTCCATAGAGTCTCCTGGCACGCCATATATGATTCTCTTAAAAAGCTTGGGGTAGGGGTCTAGGGGACCCTTTTATAGCCAAAATCACGGCCCTGTATCACAATACGTCACCTAGGCTGAAGATAAATGGAACTGTAGCACCGAGGGCTCGGTTGCTACAGACGTATTGCACCTCACCCAGAGGTGTGATATCTCACTCTCAGATAAGGATGGAGTGTGGATCAGGACCCGACACCTGCATGCATTACACCACATTGCCGTGGGGCAGGGCGACCAATATGCCCCTGAGATGGGCACGACAGTCCCTGTCCCTGGCTGGAGTGGGGGGAGGGAACACTGAGGAAGGGGAACCCTGCAGTGCAGGAGCAGGGAGGAAGCAGTTCCTGGGTGCATTGAGAAGGGAGTATAAAAGGTGGGCACCATCTTAGTTCAGTGCAGAGAAGTCTGAGCAGAAGTGGCAGGGAGCAGGGGCTCTGCATGAGCTCTGCTCCGGAGGCGGGCCTAGTAACAGAGGCCCAGGCCTGCAAGAGGGAGAAGGAAGGAAGAGGAGCGGAGAAGGCTCCAGGAACGAGGAATGAAGGGATCCCAGGGGTGCGGACGGGCGAGTCGCCACCGCACGCCCGAATCCACCTGCGTGGAGGGGTCAGGCCAAAGGGGGAGACCGGTCCCCGAACTAGTGGAGGCAGGAAATGACCCTCAGCTAGAAACCGGAGGCTCTGACATTTTATGTGGCGCAGCCCCTTGCTCCACCCGCTAGGAAGGCACCACATAGGGTCAGGGAAACTGGCGCCAAGTTTACCAATAGGAGGCCCGAGGCAGCCGGACAGAAGTGTTGGTAAGAAAGGCCAGACAAAGGACACACAAAGGGGGTCCTGTGAAGCGCTCCAAAGTTATCTGGGAGTTGTCTGAGCCCCTCACCTGGTGAGCACAGTACGACGTGGGCAGCCGTTACCTGCAGACGTGGTCTGGATAATAAGAACTGTGAGTAAAGGCCCTGAACTGCATCACTGACTCCGTGTCGTTACTGCTGCTGCCCTGCACCATCACCCCCATCCTCCGCATACACTGCCCTGAGGCTATACTCCTCCCGTGGGGAGTTATGCTACGCTCTGCTGCACCCACAACACCAACCTTAGCGGTCTGCCCTGTAGCGGCGGTTCACTCTGACCGCAATCCACGAGTGGCGTAGTCGGACATTTAAACATCAAAACCACATAAATAGTTCCGCCACTGGTTTGACCGCCCTGAGCCACGGAACCGGATCGCCGCCACGAAGACTACAACCACCAGCATCCACCAAAAAGTGTCCGGCTCCGGGTGTCCCAAGGCCCAGGGGGTGCGTCAGAACATTTTCATCACCTTTCACAATCACCAATGGGACAAGGCAGGGATGTCCTCTGTCCCCTCTCTTATACATCCTAGTGACGGAGCACCTGCTCTCATCAATTCGCCATAACCCCAATATTAGGTGGATTGAGGTGGGAGGCACCGAGTACAAGTGCTCTCTATTTGCTGATGATGTCCTAGTATATATCACTCAATCACATATATCCATCCCTGCTGTTATGGCTGTAATAGATCACTTTGTTACATGGTAAAATTTTAAAATCAATGCAGCGAAGTCTGAGGCCCTCGATGTCTCCCTCCCTAAATCCATATAGGATTCCATCCAGTCCAACTTTCCCTTTGCCTGGCCCTCACAGGGTATCAAATACTTAGGAATTCCTATTCATAGAGACCTCTCCCATCTATGTTATCTTAATTTTGGGCCCTTTATTGAACAATTCCATACAGACCACGGTTGGCAAGTTAGAACTGTAAGATTCACTACGTGAACCACTGGTGTTTTGTGGAAAAGCACATGTACACCGCGTTCCAAATTATTATGCAAAAAGTGTTTAGGAGTGATAAGGGAAGAATTTGTTTGTTTGTCAGTTAAACTCATTGATGGTGATGTGTGTCAGGGCTCTTTATATCACTGTAAGCAATTGCAGACACCTGTGCTAATTAGTTTGGCAGGTGTGTCCAATGAAAGGCAAGACTACTTAAGAAGGCTCTCTCACATTATTAAGCAGCCTACATTTTCTGCCAAAATGGGAAAGAAAAAGGATGTGTCGGCTGCTGAGAAGCAACAAATTGTGGAGTGTTTAGGTCAAGGCATGACTACAATCAACATTGTGCGATGATCAGGATGAAGTGTCTTGGCAATCAAGAAGTATGTAGCTGATTCACAGTACACACGTGTGCGTGCTGATAAGGGCAAATTGAGGACTCTTTCCTACAGGCAATTACGTCAGGTTGAAACAGCAGCGGCAAAAAAGCCTTGTCATAGCAGCAGACAAGTTTTTGAAGCTGCTTGTGCCTCCAACGTCCCCCGAACAACAAGATGCAGGGTCCTTCAGAGGTTTGCAGCTGTGCATATGCCATCCTGTCGACCTCCTCTATCCACTTCACACAAGCAGAAACGGCTCCAGTGGGCCAAACATTACATGAAGACTGATTTCAAAACTGTTTTGTTCACGGATGAGTGCCGTGCAGCGCTCGATGGTCCAGATGAATGGAGTGGAGGATGGCTGGTTGATGGACACCCCACGCAAACACGGCTACAGCGCCAACAAGGAGGAGGTGGAGTAATGTTTTGGGCTGGAATCATGGGGAGAGAGATTGTCGGCCCCTTTAGGATCCCTGAAGGCGCTAAAGATGAACTCCATAATGTATGTGGATTTTCTCAAACAGCACTTCCTGCCATGGTTCAAGAAGAAGAACCGTGTATTTCACAGCAAGATCATTTTTCTGCATGATAATGCACCATCTCATGCTGCACATAAAACATCTGCATCTCTGGCTGATATGGGCATAAAAGGGGACAAACTTATGGTGTGACCCCCATGCTCCCCTGACCTCTACCCCATTCAGAACCTTTGGAGCATCATTAAAAGAGTGTCTATGATGGCGGGAGGCAGTTCACATCTAAGCAACAGCTCTGGGAGGGTATTCTGTCCTCATGCAAAACAATTGAAGCAGAAACCATCCAAAACCTGACAAATTCAATGGACGAGAGAGTTCAGAAGCTCCTTTCGAACAAGGGGTCCTATGTGAAAATGTAACATCACCTAGAATAAAGTTTTGAGTTGAAAACTGTTTGATTTCAGTTTCTAACAACCTGCTA
Source organism: Phyllobates terribilis (assembly GCF_046119375.1). Lineage (NCBI taxonomy): Eukaryota > Metazoa > Chordata > Amphibia > Anura > Dendrobatidae > Phyllobates > Phyllobates terribilis. Next base: position 396,734,291 of record NW_027362767.1, on the reverse strand, counting down.
ATGCTTATAATTTCAAAAATGACCATTTTTTTGGTCTTTATTAAAATGAAAAGGTTGATCGAAAAGTTTGGGGGATCTAAGAGTGTGGCAACCCAGTAGTCATGATTACTTCGAATTCTGACAATATGAGGGTCATGCTGCAGGTAGTGCAGCAAGAAGGCACTTATGTGTCTTGCGCATCTCGGAGCCCCAAAATTATTTTCCGGGCTAGATGCAGCTAAAAATTATTTTTAATTTTAAATCTGGTGAAGCTTATTATAGATGGCCTAATAGGATCAGTGCTGCACACTGCTACAAAGCCCAAATTATTTTCCAGTCAAGATACAGATAAACATGATTAGTAATTTGAAAGCTTAAAACGGTTGGTAGGGTGATTTTAACCAATCATCAAGCTTTTACTCTCCCCAGGATGACACAGGGGTAGAAAAGTCGTTTCGGATCCATGATTTGTTCATCTTTATGAACGTGAGTCTGTCTACATTATCAGTGGAGAGCCGCGTGCGCTTATCTGTCAGCACACCACCAGCAGCGCTGAACACACGTTCAGACAGAACGCTGGCTGCGGGGCATGACAAGATCTCCAAGGCGTAAGTGGCTAGCTCCGGCCATTTATCCAGATTGGAAGCCCAAAAAGAGCAAGGGTCCAGTGACACAGTCGTGGCTTCAATGTTTACTTGGAGATACTCCTGTACCATCGTCTCTAGGCGTTGACTATGTGTCAGACTTCTTGTCTCCTGTGGCCTTGCAAAGGATGGGCTAAAAAAGTGGTGAAATGATTCCGCAAAATTGATGTTACCAGCAGATACTGTGGTTCTGTTACGGTTTGAGTGCTGAACACTTGACGGTCCCACGGTTGGCAAGTTGGAACTGTGAGATTCACTACGTGCACCACTGGTATTTTGTGGAAAAGCACATGTAAGATTCTGCAACAGTCTCTGCTGATACTCCTGCATGCGTGCATCCCTTTCTATGGCAGGAATAATTTCGGCAAATTTACTTTTGTACCGGGGATCTAACAGTGTGGCAACCCAGTAGTCAGGATTATTTCTAATTCTCACAATTCGAGGGTCATGTTGCAGGTAGTGCAGCAAGAAGGCACTCATGTGTGTTGCGCATCCAGGAGCACCAAGTCCCTGTTGTGTTGCTGGCGAGGTAACAATCATGCTTCCTTCCTCTGTCCTCTCCCCCCAACCTCGCACAACAGAAATGTGATCAAGGTCTCCCTCATCTGATGAGTCTTCCATCAGTTCGTCCTCCACTTCTTCCTGGGCTCCTGCACCTTCCTCACTAGTTTGGCTGCTACCATGCGCCCTGGTAAAACCATCTCCCCCACCCTCACATGCCTGCCGCCTTGGTGCTGCCGACCGTCTGGACCTTGCAGATGTTAGCCCTTCCGCATACAACTCCTCCTCCTCTACTTCCTCCACCTCCTCTTGTGCCACCACCTGACTCCGAATTCTGTTTAACATGTGCTCCAGCATGTAAATCACCGGAATAGTCATGCTGATAATGGCATCGTCAGCACTAAACATCTTCGTCGCCATTTCAAAACTGTGCAGAAGGGTGCATAGGTTCCTGATCTGAGACCACTCCTCCAGCGTGATTTGCCCCACCTCTGAATCTCGTTGGCCCAGGCTATACGTCAGAACGTATTGCACCAGGGCTTGTCGGTGCTGCCACAGTCGCTGCAACATGTGCAGAGTTGAATTCCACCGGGTAGGCACATCGCATTTTAGCCGGTGAAGTGGCAGGCCCAACGACTTCTGTAGAGATGTAAGTCGCTGAGCTGCGGGATGCGAACGGCGGAAGTGAGCACACAGCGACCGTGCCCTCTGCAGAAGGCCATCTAGTCTGGGATAGTGGGCTAAAAATTGCTGGACAACCAGGTTCAACACGTGAGCCATACAAGGCACGTGTGTGACATTGCCCCGGCGAAGGGCCGCACCCAGGTTTGCAGCATTGTCGCACACGGCCTTCCCTGGTTTCAGGTCCAGTGGAGACAACCATTCATGAAATTGGTTCTCCAGAGCTGACCACAACTCCTCAGCTGTGTGACTCACATTTCCCAGACATTTCAATGTAAAAACCGCCTGATGACGTTGAGCCCTACTGCCAGCATAGTAAGGAGGTGTGCAGGATCCCTTCTGCGCAGTTAGAAAGCTTGTGGCATGACCAGACAGGCTTTGGGTGCAGGTGGAAGACCGAGAGGAGGTTGAGGAGGCAGAAGCAGTGGAGGAACTTTGACATAAAGTGGATTGACGCACAACTCGTGGGGACGGCAAGACTTGGACAGCAGCCCCTTGTCCTGCTGTCACCATAGTTACCCAGTGCCCAGTCAGCGACATGTAACGTCCCTGTCCATGCCTACTCGTCCAAGTGTCTGTGGTGAAATGCACCCTGTCACACACAGAGTTTCTCAAAGAAGCGGTGATGTTGTGTGCGACATGCTGGTGGAGCGCAGGCACACCTTTCTTTGAGAAGTAGTGCCGACTGGGCATCTGGTACTGGGGCACTGCGACGGACATAAGGTCTCGAAAATCCTCTGTGTCCACCAGGCGGAAAGGCAGCATTTCTGTAGCCAAGAGCTTGCAGATGGTGAAATTCAACCTCTTAGCTTTCTCATGGCTAGGAGGAAATGGTCTTTTACTTGTCCACATCTGAGGGACCGAGGGCTGGCTATTGTGCTTAGACGGGGTTGATAAGGGTGTCCCCGGCAAACTGCCGGTCTGTGAGGAAGATGCAGGCGGACATGTTAGGTTGCCTTGATCCAAAGGTGGTGCTATCGATGTCGGACAGCGCTCAACACCAGCTGGTGTTACCACCTCCAAAGAAAATGATGACCTGCCAATCACGCTGGCTGTTGCGGGTAAAGAGGTGGCAGGTCTGCGCCCCAAAACAGGTGTGACTGCTGTCCCCCCAGTCACAGAGGATGAAGAGGCCGCGGATGCACAAGATATGGCAGACGGTGATTGGCCCGGCCGGCTAGGCCGCATTGTAGCACACTGAGCTTCCCACTGCAACTTATGCTTCATGTCCATGTGCCGGTTCATGCATGAAGTACTCAAACTATGTATTTTTTGGCCTCTACTTAGCTTTTGCTGACAAATGTTACAGATAACACGAGTTGGGTCATCTTTATCGATCTGAAAAAATGCCCAGGCTATGCAAGGCTTAGCACCCATGCGACCTGAAGAGCCACCACGACTTGTGGTGAGAGGCAGAGTTGTGTTTGAGGATGCAGTTGTTGACGTGCTTCCAGTACTACGTCTCTGTCCAGGAAGGCGCAACCTGACCTCGTCGTCACTAGCATCTTCCTCCACCTCCTCTGCTGACCTCATCTCTTGGCTGACTGTGGGTTGACAGTAAGTGGGATCTCCGACCTCATCATCATCACCCTGTGCGTTATCACACCCGTCGTCCTCAGAGCCAACCTGTTCCTGCCCTGACAAAAAACTAAAGTTGTCGCTCCAATCAGGTATTTGAGTCTTATCATCGTCTTCCTCATTGTCTCCACCAACAGGAGTTACAGTTTGGGAATGAGGGTCTACATAATGGTCAGAACCTTCTGCGTCTGGTCCTGGATCCGACTCATAAAGATTCTGGGCATCAGTGCAGATCATTTCCTCGTCTGGATTCATAGAAGCGCTGGAGTCGACCTCTGATTCCCAGGCTATAGTATGAGTAAACAGCTCTGCAGACTCAACCATCTGTTCTACCTCATACTCAGACGGGCAGCTGGAGATTTGGGAGCTGTGAGGAAGCAAGTGCGATTTGGGTGACACCTTTGAGGACTGGAGTATTTGTGATGTTGAAGTTGATGTGGAGGAGAGCCCACTTAAAGGAGCACTTGATATCCGTTGAAGCACCTGCTGTTTTTGTGCCTCATCTGGAATTTGTAGCGATTGGCTTGGCCGTAAGAAAGGGATCTTATCACATTGTCCGCTAAAAGAAGTAGACATTTTAGTTTGGCTGGAAGATGGTCTTTCTTCTGCACCTACCCCACGGACACAACCTTTTTTCCCCTTCCCAACACGCCTATTCCCCTTTCCACCAGCAGCAGGCCTTTTTCCACTCATTTTGGTGGTTAACTAATTCACAACTCTGGAGTTGTTTGCACAAAAAAACAATGGATGGTAACCGAGCAGAGCTGAGTGGCCAAACTGTGGTATTAGGCCAAAACTATTGGCTGGGCTAGATGCAGAAAAAAATTATTTTTAATTTGCAACCTGATGGAGGTCAGTATAGATGGACTAATAGAACAAGTCCCACACGCTGCTAGAAGCCCAAATATTTTTTCAGAGATAAATGAAGAAAAAAATTATTTTTAATTTGCAACCTGATGGAGGTCAGTATAGATGGACTAATAGACCAAGTCCCACACACTGCTAGAAGCCCAAATATTTTTTCAGAGCTAGATGCAGAAAAAAAATATTTTTAATTTGCAACCTGATGGAGGTCAGTATAGATGGACTAATAGACCAAGTCCCACACACTGCTAGAAGCCCAAATATTTTTTCAGAGCTAGATGCAGAAAAAAATTATTTTTAATTTGCAACCTGATGGAGGTCAGTATAGATGGACTAATAGAACAAGTCCCACACGCTGCTAGAAGCCCAAATATTTTTTCAGAGATAAATGAAGAAAAAAATTATTTTTAATTTGCAACCTGATGGAGGTCAGTATAGATGGACTAATAGAACAAGTCCCACACGCTGCTAGAAGCCCAAATATTTTTTCAGAGATAAATGAAGAAAAAAATTATTTTTAATTTGCAACCTGATGGAGGTCAGTATAGATGGACTAATAGACCAAGTCCCACACACTGCTAGAAGCCCAAATATTTTTTCAGAGCTAGATGCAGAAAAAAATTATTTTTAATTTGCAACCTGATGGAGGTCAGTATAGATGGACTAATAGACCAAGTCCCACACACCGCTAGAAGCCCAAATATTTTTTCAGAGCTAGATGCAGAAAATTTTTTTATTCAAATTGCAACCTGATGGAGGTCAGTATAGATGGACTAATAGACCAAGTCCCACACACTGCTAGAAGCCCAAATATTTTTTCAGAGCTAGATGCAGAAAATTTTTTTATTCAATTTGCAACCTGATGGAGGTCAGTATAGATGGACTAATAGACCAAGTCCCACACACTGCTAGAAGCCCAAATATTTTTTCAGAGCTAGATGCAGAAAAAAATTATTTTTAATTTGCAACCTGATGGAGGTCAGTATAGATGGACTAATAGACCAAGTCCCACACACTGCTAGAAGCCCAAATATTTTTTCAGAGCTACATGCAGAAAAAAATTATTTTTAATTTGCAACCTGATGGAGGTCAGTATAGATGGACTAATAGAACAAGTCCCACACGCTGCTAGAAGCCCAAATATTTTTTCAGAGATAAATGAAGAAAAAAATTATTTTTAATTTGCAACCTGATGGAGGTCAGTATAGATGGACTAATAGACCAAGTCCCACACACTGCTAGAAGCCCAAATATTTTTTCAGAGCTAGATGCAGAAAAAAAATATTTTTAATTTGCAACCTGATGGAGGTCAGTATAGATGGACTAATAGACCAAGTCCCACACACTGCTAGAAGCCCAAATATTTTTTCAGAGCTAGATGCAGAAAAAAATTATTTTTAATTTGCAACCTGATGGAGGTCAGTATAGATGGACTAATAGAACAAGTCCCACACGCTGCTAGAAGCCCAAATATTTTTTCAGAGATAAATGAAGAAAAAAATCATTTTTAATTTGCAACCTGATGGAGGTCAGTATAGATGGACTAATAGAACAAGTCCCACACGCTGCTAGAAGCCCAAATATTTTTTCAGAGATAAATGAAGAAAAAAATTATTTTTAATTTGCAACCTGATGGAGGTCAGTATAGATGGACTAATAGACCAAGTCCCACACACTGCTAGAAGCCCAAATATTTTTTCAGAGCTAGATGCAGAAAAAAATTATTTTTAATTTGCAACCTGATGGAGGTCAGTATAGATGGACTAATAGACCAAGTCCCACACACCGCTAGAAGCCCAAATATTTTTTCAGAGCTAGATGCAGAAAATTTTTTTATTCAATTTGCAACCTGATGGAGGTCAGTATAGATGGACTAATAGACCAAGTCCCACACACTGCTAGAAGCCCAAATATTTTTTCAGAGCTAGATGCAGAAAAATTTTTTATTCAATTTGCAACCTGATGGAGGTCAGTATTAATGGACTAATAGACCAAGTCCCACACACTGCTAGAAGCCCAAATATTTTTTCAGAGCTAGATGCAGAAAAAAATTATTTTTAATTTGCAACCTGATGGAGGTCAGTATAGATGGACTAATAGACCAAGTCCCACACACTGCTAGAAGCCCAAATATTTTTTCAGAGCTACATGCAGAAAAAAATTATTTTTAATTTGCAACCTGATGGAGGTCAGTATAGATGGACTAATAGAACAAGTCCCACACGCTGCTAAAAGCCCAAATATTTTTTCAGAGATAAATGAAGAAAAAAATTATTTTTAATTTGCAACCTGATGGAGGTCAGTATAGATGGACTAATAGACCAAGTCCCACACACTGCTAGAAGCCCAAATATTTTTTCAGAGCTAGATGCAGAAAAAAATTATTTTTAATTTGCATCCTGATGGAGGTCAGTATAGATGGACTAATAGACCAAGTCCCACACACTGCTAGAAGCCCAAATATTTTTTCAGAGCTAGATGCAGAAAAAAATTATTTTTAATTTGCAACCTGATGGAGGTCAGTATAGATGGACTAATAGAACAAGTCCCACACGCTGCTAGAAGCCCAAATATTTTTTCAGAGATAAATGAAGAAAAAAATTATTTTTAATTTGCAACCTGATGGAGGTCAGTATAGATGGACTAATAGAACAAGTCCCACACGCTGCTAGAAGCCCAAATATTTTTTCAGAGATAAATGAAGAAAAAAATTATTTTTAATTTGCAACCTGATGGAGGTCAGTATAGATGGACTAATAGACCAAGTCCCACACACTGCTAGAAGCCCAAATATTTTTTCAGAGCTAGATGCAGAAAAAAAATATTTTTAATTTGCAACCTGATGGAGGTCAGTATAGATGGACTAATAGACCAAGTCCCACACACTGCTAGAAGCCCAAATATTTTTTCAGAGCTAGATGCAGAAAAAAATTATTTTTAATTTGCAACCTGATGGAGGTCAGTATAGATGGACTAATAGACCAAGTCCCACACACCGCTAGAAGCCCAAATATTTTTTCAGAGCTAGATGCAGAAAAAAATTATATTCAGTTTGCAACCTGATGGAGGTCAGTATAGATGGACTAATAGAATGATGCTATGCCCAAAAGATTTTACTTCACTAGGTGCAGTAAAAAAATTGGTATTCTATACACAGGTGGTATATCTTGCAACACAGATAGGCTACTCCACTGACTAACACACTCTGCAATAGGCCAAAAAGGATTAGCTTTGCTAGATTCAGCCAAATGCTGTGAAAAAAACTTGCACAGCACTGGCACAGACCTGCCTGGCAAAAACTGATAGGAACTGATGTAACCTAGTCCTGAAAATGACTCCAATTACAATTAGTCTTTACTCCCACAATCTATCTATTTAAGAGCACAGACCTGCCTGATAAAAGTCGTAGGAAATGCTGTAACCTAGTCCTTAAAAGGACTGCAATCACAACTATTCCCTACTCCCAAGCTATCTGTATATTTGTGCGAAAATTGGCTTGAAATTAACAAGGTATAGCGCACACAGCAACAGCGGTGCCGTCTAACACGCAGCTGCAGCAGTGAGAAAATGGTGGCGACGGGGAAAATGGCTTGGTCTTATAGGGCAAGGACATGTGACATACACTGCCAATCACACATGCCCTTGCTTGTGTGAAAAAAAGCACTTCGCTCCGTGTGTGCGCTGCTGATAGGCTGACAGATTGCACCTCCCCACTGCAAATGCGGGAAAGAGAAAAAAAAATGGAGATCTTCATTGTTCCTGCAGAGATCCATCCCCTGCCCCTCCCCCCGCCCCGCTGTACACTCAAACTGCGTATTAACATTAATTTTCATCATTACTGAGAAAAAATCCAGTTATGATTTTGGTGCACGAACAGTTATCGAACATAACCTCGAACAGCCGAATTTTTCTCAAATTGTTCGTGTTCGCCGACCGGCTCGAACACCGCCCAAAACAGCTCGAATTTGAGATTGGCGAACAGTTCGAGTAGAACAACGCTCATCTCTAATAAGGACAGGGTAAAACTTCAGAGCTCAATCTTTTACCAGTTGACTGCCAGTTGTTTTACGTTCCTGTTATATTCACTGTTATTTTCACGCAGTCTTCCTACAACTTACTAACTTAACTTGCAGAAAAGGTCCAAAGAGAGATTGACCATGTCATTGGCCAAGAACGTATACCGTCGACAGAAGACAGGTCCAAGATGCCGTATACAGATGCTGTTTGTCATGAAATCCACAGATTTGCTGATATAGCACCACTAGGATTATTACACGCTGCCAGCAGAGATACAACATTCAGAGGATATCACATTCCAAAGGTCGGCAAAAATCACTGGAAACTATTGTTTTTTTTCCTATGACTTGCTGGGTCATCTAAAACATTTTTAAAAATCTGGTGGAAATAAAAGAAAAATATCCAAATACTGCAATCTAGAGTTTTTTAGCATAAAAAGTGAAAGTGAAGAAATTGACCCATTGCTTAAATTAGTTTTTTGGGGGGTTAAATAATTTTTTTTGGCAATTTTTACTTTTCTATGTTACAATTTATATTAAAAAAATAAAAATTAGAAATCTTGAAATTTTCACACTGGCCTGTAGGGCTTTTTTAAACTTTAACTTAGTGTGATTTCAGGAAATTCACAAGTACGTTAGCAGCAAGAAACTGACTCAGACGATAACTTTTTTGTATTAAAGCATCTAATGAGCATATGAAAATATCATTGTGAAGGGAAGAGGAGCCATGACATCGCCTTTTATGATTGGTTGTTTCATCCTGTGCTATAAGACTTGTATAGAGGTGTGGCCTTTTATTCTAATCCTGCCTGTGATGATGAGCCTGCTGAAAACTCTTCTTGGAAGGACACGAAGTATGAGATTAAAAATCCCAAGTGACCAGTGTGAAAATCGCAAGTTGTATAATCTTGTTTTTTTTTATTTTTAATAATACATATGACACAAAAACCTAATTGAAACAACAGATCATTTCCTGATGATAACATTATTTTACTTTATTTTGTAACAAAATAACATTACTGGATAAATCCCCTTAAAGGTGTTGTAGGCTTAAAACTATCCCTTTATAAACTGACCTCGGCAGAGTTTTTCTGCTACGACCTCTGTTTATCAACTACAATAAGTGTTTGATTTACCAGCAGTGCTCCTACAGGAAAGATGGAGTATTACACATTTATTTTTACTGAAATAACTGGGCAGTCTGTGTACTGTAGTGTACTGCTGGGTCCTCCAAAACACTTTTTATAGTCATTATCTGGCAAATCTGTCTCAGGAGGCACTGTTCTCCCTCTAAAACTCACAATTCCATAAAAGGGTGTTTAAAATGTAAAGACATTCCCTTTAAGTTAGTGAAATATTTTATCGAGTATTTTTCCTTCATTGCCAGCTGTTATCTTGGCCATGAATGGCTCTTAAGGTGACCCAAGTTGCCTGTAGCCTTAGTCATGCAATTTCCTCGCTGTCAACAAGATTTACAGAAGGGATCAACAGAGTTTGCAATGTAGAACTTTGACTCCTGATGAGGATTTATAACAATTTATAACAATATAAAAGAATTATTACAATATCATCATATTATATCCAGTAGGTTCGGCTTTAGCACATGTTTGTTTTGGCTGTCGATGGTTCACTGGGTCATCCGAGGAGAATGTGTTGTGCTGTCTGAAATGGAGCTCTGCCAGTACCAATATAGTTTACATGAAGTTTATGTGGACTTAATAAAGTAGTGAGTTATTTTGTAACAGTTTACAAGATTTATATTCAAGTTTGTTGGATATTTTTAGTCTGGAATCAGATTTTCTTTTTTATTAGGTTCAGGATGAATTTAATTTCTGAGGAGGATGTTCCCAGTATGTTATACTGTAGTATATTCCAACAGTAAAAAATAATATGTGGCATTCCTCCATTTGCTTTCAATTCATAAAAGTCCTCTTTATTTCGTGCACATACAATGGCAGGAGAGCGAAAAGCACAGAAAGCCGACGATCGTTTCACACCATGTGGAGCTTTCGCACTGCCTTGATTATTGTATCTCCTTTGGAAGACTGATGTTGTGTATCCACCACTGCTCTATTGAAGCTATACATACCCAATGTCCAAGAGGAACAATAGGGTAGCGTCGACCACTTGAGATCTTTTAAATAAAATATTTATAGAATATATTGCTGTAACTAGTTAATAACCACCATCCGGGAACAGGCTTAGAGGGCGCGCACATGGAAACTTCAGCTACTTAACATCTTTATCATCAAGTTTGTTCTTTATTAAACGAAAGCTGGCAGCAAATTTTTGCTATACAATCTGAAAGGAGCATGATGTAGTAGGAGAGACGCTTATTCCAGTGTTGTGTCACTTACTGGGATTTGTTTTGCTGTTTCAATAAAAGCAATGTTTTATCAGCAGGAGATTATCAACACAAGACTAGTTGTCTAGTGCCTCCTTGCCAACCCTGCTCCCACCACTGATTAGCAACTTTCTGTCAATGTAAGTTGTATACATAAAGCTACCAATCAGTGGAGTGGGCGGGGTTATACAGGGCTCAGTATTCCAAGCTCTGCTAGAACTGCAGTAGAGAAAACTATAATGAGTGATCAAAAGTGATCTGTTTGGGAACTTGTTCTGATGAGGGAATAACTGTTTTATCTGTCTTTTTCTGAACACCTCTCAGCTGATTTAAGATCACATTAATGCTGGGTTCAGGTGGCCATATGAAAATTTGGAGCACTTAGGTTTGCAATTGCAGATGTGACTAGTAGTGATGATCGAGCAGTGAAATGCTTGAGCGCTCGTTAATCGAATCGAGCATGTTGAAGACTCGGATATGCTCGATTCGAGTAGCGAACATAATTGAAGTCAAAGGGGGAACTTGAGCAGTTTTTCCGGAGGCTCCTGACTCATGGTCTTGTGAGGCCAAGGGAGAGAGAGAGAGAGAGATCAGCAGAGCACGCATACAAAAAGTCCAGCTGACCAGGCTTCAGTGCGGTGCGCTAAGCTTACGGGCACCAGAGTACCACACAATACTCGGAACTGTTAGAGTATTCCGATGTTCAATTGAGTATCGAGCAGTGCCGAGCATACTCACCCATCACTAGTAACTAGCTCTGTGTTCATTTTCGTGTGCTCGTCTACATTGTGGACAGACACTGGAGCTACCTCCTATTACACGCACTAGTCTGGACCATAATATTGCATGCTGTGATTTTTTCTATGTAGACCATTGGTCCATGTGATAAATTGTACATGTGTACTGGCACATTGGCTATAATGGGTGTGTGTGCACTCTGTGTGCAGATGGTGGCACATACGGAAAGCAGACATCTGAATATTCTGAGCCCTAAGGTTCAGTTCAAATTTGATGAGATTTGTGGTCATAAACTTAGTCGTGCAATTGATTCATTGTCAGTGAGCTTTAATAGAAGGATTATGTGAATTTATATTGTGGACTTGGGGTTAAAAAAATATGTTTTTAATCGGGCCAGCAGTGTGCAGGGAATTAAAAAGTCCATAAAAAGTCAAATAGTGAAAGAAATTTATTGAATCCTAATTAAAAACTTATTTTTTAACCCCCAACTCCACAATATAAACTCAAATAATCCTTCTATTAAAGCCCACTGACAATGAGTGAATTACACGACTAAGATTACAGTCAACTCTAATCATCAGGGAACCATTAATGGACATTACTAACTGTTAAAAGTACATCTATTAATAAACAAAATATGCTCAATTGAGAGTTTTAAAGTGGGTGGTTCCTTCTCCAGGACTCTTACGAATTAGGCTGTGTGCCCACGATGCGTTTTTTAAGCATTTCCGCAGCCGCAATCCGGCTTCAGAAACGCTTAAAAAACACATGGTAGAAGGCCTGCCATGTTCCCAATGATAATCAGCATGTGCTGTGCACATACTGCAGAAATTTCCGCTGCGGATTATCATTGCTGAAAAATCCGCAGCACTACCAATTATTTTGAGGAAGCGCTGTGTTTTCGCCGCCATTGACTTGCATTGGAACGCTTGGATTCCGCATCACTGCATCTGTACATGTGGAATCCAAACATTTAAATGTGCAGATGGTACCCGGGTGTGGAGGACAGGAGACTCTCCTCCGGACCCGAGTACCATAGTACCTCTAAAAGAAAGAATAAAATAAAAAATAAATATTATACTTACCTTCTGATGGCCCCCGGGTGTCCTTAGCAATGCGTCTCGGCTTGCCGGCCGGTCGCGGTAGACTAAAAGGACCTGTGGTGCCATCATTTAGTCATGTGACGGGTCACGCGACCACTGACGTCGGTAGGTCCTTTAATCTACCGCGAGCTGCTGGTAAGCCGAGACAAGGACATCGGGGACAATCAGAAAAAAGTATAATATTTATTTTTTATTTTTTAACATTCTTTACGGTCACACTATATAAATCCATGCCGGTTGCATGGATTTATATAGTGTGACCAAGTTGTCAAGCACTTTCCAAGTGATGCTAAAATCGTTTGGAAAGTGCTTGACAACCCGCATGCGGAAATGCAAGTGAAGAGCGCTTCACATCCGCTTGTCCCTGGCAGGAAAAACGCATGTACAATCCACATGTACAATCCGCATGTACAATCCGCATGCGTTTTTTCTGCCAGGGAGATGCAGAAATGCTCAGGAATAATCTGGAGTATTTCTGCATCGTGGGCACATAGCCTTAGTCCAAAAATTAATAAAAACATGCATTTAAGTAAATAAAAAAAATTGTCCCCAAAGATGTCCAAATCTTGAAATCTACCTCCACTTTTAAAACCAAAGAGATTGTGGTGCAGGATTTTGCAGTATGCTGTTTTTTCTCCATCTCTCTATAATACGTTTCTGCTGTTAACTCCCAGCCTGGACCGTTTTATATCTCATATCCATATCCTTTGTGAATAATTAATAAAATATAAAAAGTATTTTTTTCCTTGTTTCAGGGAACCCTGATCATTTCTGTGTTATCTTCCGTCTTAAAGGATCCCATTTTCTTGATGAGAATTGAAATTTTAAAAAGAATGATGCCTTCATCCCATTTTCAACAGGTATTTATATACACATTTTATACTGATTACTCATGAGCCACTGTCCACTAGGATTACCGCATTAGGGCAAATAAATGTCATAGAGGGGGGGTAATGGCCACAACTGATCTTCAGGGCTTTCTGGAGTGAGATTATGGCCAATCAGCTGATCAATGGGCTAGATTTATCTTAAAGGAGTTGTCCATGTCTTTTTTATTGATGGCCTATCCTTAAGATAGGTTCCTTACTCCAGGGAATGGAGTAATAATTCTGGCACAAGAAACGCCGCAACTTTTCATGAGTGGTTCCTCCACTCATTTTAGTGGATCTGTCCTTAAATGGCACAAAAATATTAAAAGTCGCAAAATTGCATAAAAATTATGTGACTTTTCAAAGTATTTTATGAGCTTTTCCAGCGTAACACTTTAATGAAGTAGCCTTCTTATCTTCTGTCTTTCCAGGTAAACGTGTATGTATGGGAGAAGGTCTGGCACGTACTGAGGTCTTCCTTTTCCTTACCACCATACTGCAGAAGTTTACATTGATACCCACCGTGGACAAGAAGAATATAGAGATCACTCCAGAACCCAACAGCAATGGAACTAGACCTCGGCCCTATGAGATGTGTGCTGTCCTCAGATGACCATTCACATTTATACTTTTTGGAGAACTTCCTACAATAATTTATATTTATTAACCAGAATACTTAATACATAAACAATTGAATGTAAATGAGTCTGACCCCATGATAATATGGGCTTCCCATGATAAAACATTTTGTTGACTTTTCATTAAGAAATGCCTCCACTTCCATGTCATAGGGGTCTGTAATATATAAAACAGATTCCACCTTCTGGAATCCATGTGGATCACCATGTGGTTCCTCAAAACAAAGCAGCCAAAGGTTCTTTGGCTTTAACTCCTGCACAACAGCTCACCTGTGCACCTGTTGTTCAGGGAACTGATACACCATTCAATAGGTAGAGAGCTGCAGAATTCATTTTTTCCTTCAAAAGAATGATGGGGTTCCCAGAATTCGGTCCCTTACATTTGCTAATGGTCCCACTTTTCCAAGAAAGTTCTATGAAATGGGTCGCAAAGGGGCAATACTTAGTAAAACTATGCCAAAAAATGGTCATTTTTGGGACATTCTTGGATGGTCCTGGGTGGCAGGGCTTAAATGTCTCCCAGGATGAAGAACATTATTACAGGATGGGGGCAAGGACAGAGGATATTATTACAGGACGGGGTCTAGGACATTGGACATTATAACAGGATTGGCCACATTATTACATAATAGGTGCCAGGATCGGAGACTTAATTATAGTACAAGGGCCAGAACAAAGATATTATTACATCTGACCAACATGCTGGTGGGGGTCCAGGTCCAAATTTTGCACTGGAGACCATAGGACTTTAATTATGCCACTGACAATGCCGGTACACCTAGCACAGCCTTTATCCAGATGTGGCCGTTCTTGGAAAGGGGAAGCTTTGTTGTTTTAATCCAGTTCAACCCCTTTAAGGTTCACTAGTACTTGACTTGAAATTCCACTACATACAAGCAAGTAGTAAAATGTAAAAACAGGATGAAATTGCTGTAATAATATTATACAAAATAACATACATTGAACCCTTTTTAATGACCACAGATTAGTGATGAGCGAGCATGCTTGTTACTCGAGATTTATGAGCATGCTCAGGTGCTTGCCGAGTATCTTCAGCATGCTCGGTGTTATGTTTCAGTCACTCCGTGTGTATGATTTGCGACTATTTGACAGCTTTAATACATGTGAGGAATGCCTGAAACATAACACTCGAGCACGCTGAAGATACTCGGCAAGCACCTGAGCATGCTTGCCGAAAGAGTTAACAGAACATACTCGCTCATCACTAACACAGATATTTCTTTCCATTTCTTTTATAGTCATCAATTATAGCTTCTGCTTTGAATGAATTCAGCCCCTTCTAGAAGAACGTATATAGTGTAACATTTTGGTAGTCTTTTTTTTTTTTGCTAATACAATTACAGATTGTCTCCCCTAAAGAAAACAACTAAACTATTAGAATAAAAGAAGAATAAAAAAAAATATTAATTGCCACATGATGGAAATTAATGTTTTTTATGTTATACAGAAATGAGTATCAGTTAGTGGTACTGTGTATTTAGCATTGTTGAGCACTGTGCATACGGCATCATTGAGTATATATCACACCCTAAAAGATTAGTTGTACTCAGAGTAATCAGTTGTTTTTCTTTTTGGCGTTAGCAACCTATTATGTATATAGAAATGTAAAAATAGAAAAACGTAACTTTTATTTCTCAACAAGCTCATAATACAGTCAATGAGTCCTTACCTCATTATCAACTTTCATCTCCCTGGCCATGAAAATTACTTTCCAATCTCACAACCAAAGCAGCCACAAATAGCTTGCCTTCTCTAACCTTTTCCATTTAATTCTTTGGCAAAATCACTAATAATGTACAGAAAGAGAAAACTGATAGAGTTGAGATTAGTGTTGAGCAAATTTGTTCGGCATTTCAAATTCGGGTTCGTGTTCAGGGTTCCGGCTTGTTCATGCCAAAAAATCGACTCCGCCCATGAACATCCCTGATTTGCCACGCTGTCATGCAGATAACATCTGCGTGACAGCGTGGGTTTCGGCTTGTTCGCGCCAAAAAATCAACTCCACCCACAAACATCCCTGATTTGCCACTCTGTCACGCAGATAACATTTGCGTGACAGCGTGGCAAATCAGGGATGTTCATGGGCGGAGTCGATTTTTTGGCGTGATCAAGCCGGAACCCCACACACGAACCCAAATTTGAAATGTCGAACAAATTCACTCAACACTAGTTGAGATAAAGCTAAAAGTAGAGGTACTGTTTAAAGATGAGTGAATCTGCTGAAATTCACTTTTGACAGGTAAATGTGACTTGCATCGAATTTATTCAAAGTGAATGAAATGTGCCATAAGATTCTTTGAGATTTCTAGAGACTCCAGAGCATAACATCTTCATAGTTATCATCAGCGCAACATCATGACTAGGCAACATCATGACATGAGTCGCTCTGCAAATTCATGATGTTTTTAGGTCAAGTCAACGCCAGAGGTCTGTTGGTGCCAAAAACCATTGTGAAGATGGAAGAGGGCAGGAGGCATCTAGAAAAGAACTGGAGACATCTACTAGAGCACCGACAAAAAGAAGTTGAGATGTCTAGAAGAGGACTGGAGATATCTTGATGAGGACTGAAGACATATAGAAGAGGACAGGCCAGTAGCTGCACGTAGTGACTGGTGAGGGCCAGGAATATATTAATATACATGGTCCTTTTTATCATATGTGAATCTTCTTAAATTTGATTTGGATCAATTCCATCGAATTTGGCAAGCAGGTTTGATTCAGTCTGAATAGATTTGGTCGAAAATGCCCTGATTGTTGTGAAGAGGCAGCCTTTGGGCTGCCATAATTCCCCGGTCCTCCGCAATGGTCTTCTGTTCACCCATCACTCCATTCCAGTGCTAAGGCCAAACTGAGGCCTATTAGGAGCCTTTTGTTGATACTTGAAGGTGGGGACAACACATGTTGTGGACAGGGAAGCTGCGGTGGTGCACAAGAACAAGTGAGGAAAAGTGATTAAAAAGATTTTTATTTTAATTATGTTAACCCATTGCTGGCATTAATAGAATACAGCAAAATAAAGGCGGGATAAATTCTATTTTGCTGGATTAGTGCAATCTGCATTGCCCCACCACCCACCCTCACCCCCCACTCCCCACCCTCACCCCCCACCCTCACCTCCCCACACCCACCAAAAAATAAGATTTCTTGCAAATTAAAATTTGGGGGGAAATTTGTAATATATTTGATTAGTTATGAAACAATTTGCTCATCCCTATTGAGGATATGAATTTGTGGTACTACAAGCTCTCCTATGAGAATCTCGGCTATCTTATCCAGCTTTCCTCATAGACAGCTTTTCTATTCCCATAAGGCAGCAGATGAAAAAGCATATGACCAGTTCAGGAAATCAAGAATAAAAATGCACATGGGAAAATTGTTTTTCTAATTTTTAATCCGAAGATGCTAATGGATAACTTTAACCAATGCATTGACTGCCTTTTTGAGATCAGGAAGACATTACAATCTGTATCAGCTTTAAGAAGTAGGCAGTGCTCCACAAAGGGGTAAATTGGCACTGAACCTATAATATGTGCCACAAAATTATTTCCTCAATATACTGTGTGAATTAAAATAATAGGATAGCCCCTCTAACCCTGCTGTACTGTATGGGTCTATTTGACCTGAAAAAAAAGTTTGGAAAGCTGCAAATTACTTATTAAGAGGATCTGCAAATCGTGGTTAGGTGAGTTTGATTATGGATTGGTGTTGTTATTATGAGTTTTTTTTATTATTTATCTTTTTCTGTATGAAATATTAATTGTTACATATGTACAGTTCAGGTCAATATGACCCGATAGTGTTGTTTACAGATCTCCCGCCATATTTTCAGTCACATAAACAATTTATAGTATAATTGGGGATTATCAATTGCATCTACTATTGTTTATCGACTTCTCCAGTTCCTGCCGGTCAGTGCGCTCGATACATTTTTATGCAGGGGCTTTGAGTACAGGTCTTTTTTTGCTGCAGTATATAAGCTATTATTGTTACTAAACTGGTTAGTGTTTGTTGCAATATCATTATTGTTTATTTATCTAGTACTATTGTATTCCACAATGGTGATTTCACCTCTTGAAAGTCGTGAGTGTCCATTATTTGGAAAGTTGGATAAAAATGTGGTAAAGACGTCCATTGAGTGAAGCTGAGTTGTAAAACCTTGCCAGCGCCCCAGATTCTGAAGAAGATATCCAACTGAAGAAAGTGTCCAAAGATGAGGACCAAATATGTGGGGGGGAAATGATTATGAGAATTCTGATTTTGAAGTTGAATTTGATGAGGCACGATACCCAAACAACTAGTCCGAGGTAAGCAATTCAGTCTAAAAACAAAAATGTAATTTGGAACTTGCAGCCTTCAGACGAGGCAGGAAAATTGTCCTTTGCTAACTTCAGAGAATTCTCTAATAACTAGCTGCTATTAGAGAAGTTTGGAATAAATGTATAGAGATTCTTCCAAAATTATACAAAACTGGTGAAAATGTCACTGTGGATGAACAACTTTTGGCATTCCCAGGTAGGTCCCCGTTCACACAATGTATACTGAGTAAGCCAGCAAAGTACGGCATCAAGATATGGACACTTTGTGACAGCAGCAGTTCAAACTCTCTAAATGCTCAGGTATATACAGGAAAGAAGCCTGGAGAAAAACCTGAAAAGAGTCAGGGAATGCGACTTGTTTCAGATTTGACATATGGACTAAGAGGACAAAATGTGATATTTGACAACTTTTTTACATTGCACCAACTGGGGCAGCTGTTGCTAAAAACTTCCAATTATGGGCACTGTAAGGAAAAGCCTGAACTGCCGCAAGGTATTCTTGGTAAAAGAAGATAGTTCCAACGTTTTATTTCACTGTAGATACATCAATGGATTCTTATATTCCCCAAAAAAACTAACAGGTGATTCAGATGAGCACGATGCACCATGACAATGCAGTAAGTAGTATCGATGATATTACTGATGACATTAGATTATAATTCCACCAAAGGGGCAGTTGATACACTAGATCATCTAATAGCTACGTACACAAGTAAACGCAAAACCAATCGGTGGCCAATGGTTTTATTTTATAACATTTTTGATGTATCTGCCTATAATGCATTTGTTTTAATGCCTGAAATAAACCCCGATCGTAACACGAATAAACTGCATAAATGAAGACTCTTTCTTGAAGATGTTTTGCCATCTATTTTAGGAAGAACAACCCCGAAGTGAAGAAGCCGCAGCCATAGTAAACCGTATCCAGCAGCTCAACAAAGCGAACCCACGGCCTCCACCAGCACTGGAAAAATCCTAAAAAGGGAAAATGCAGCCTTTGTCCATCTTCATGTGATAAAACAAATATTGCATGTTCTAGTTGTAGTAAATATTTATGTAAAGAACATGTGAGTTATTTCTGTGCAGAATGTAAGAATGTTTGAATATAGCAATAACTGAACCTGTACAACACTTAGCTTTATTTTCTTTAGAAAACTGAAGTTTTGATTTTTATTTTTCATTTGTTTTTGACCAACCATGTTCACATACAGTTAGATACAGCTAAATATTAAAATTAATAAACTTTAATAAGTCGAGTCATATTGACCCAAACAGTACAAGTGTATAGCCAATATGAACAGAACAGCAGGGATAAAGGAAAACTAATTCTAAGCCATCTCATTATCACATTACATTTGATTTAGAGTTGAATGCTATTTATTGTCCCCTGATGATATCCTGACTGTTCTTTTACATAATCTCAAAAAACATTTGGAAAATGCTACACATTCATGTTAGGTTTGAATGAATGTAGGTATTTTAACTGAGTAGAGGGGAATAAGTTGCTGCAAGGCTCCTCTGGTGGTAGTTAAGCTTCTGTAAGGACTTTCTGTCAGTGGTCGCCTGGCAACTCTAAAATGGCTTCTCCGGAAAGACGTAGCACAAGCTACTCAGCTTACCATATTCCAAGGGTTTTCTGACCTTCAACCTTTAATCCCTTTACATGGATCTGAACTTAAACGTGGACCCCTGGGCTGGGGCCACGGAAGAAGCTGCTGTTCTGTATGAAAAACAACAAAGAAAGAGGAGATGCTAACTGGCAGTGATCACCCAAATAATCAAGAGTAACCAAATAATTATCAATGGCAATAATGATCTATAAAAATATATCAATTTATTAAACACAAATAATTCCTGACACATATGCACATAATGACAAACCAACAAACAAATAAAACACCATTAAAAATAGTGGGAAAACACCACTATCAAAGGAGCCAGCTGATGCACTAAAATGAAATATAGTATATAATGATGCAATATATAATAATACAAAAATAAGGCAGAAATGCGTAATACAGAGCGCACAGGCTCAACACAATATCTGTGATGGTCAATACTACCCAGACCCTGCAATGCATGTATCAGAAAAGAGAGTAACTAACAGAAGGCGTGTAAAATACACCAATGGCTGGAAAAGCGAGATGTAGCATAAGGTGCCTACAGACAGACTGATGCAACCATTACCAATTACAGGGAGCCAAGCCAGTGAAATGATAATGCATAAATAAATAATCCAATAGAGCAATATCTTTTACCCCACACTGGAAAGTGCCCCCGCATAAATAGATGCACAGTCGCTGTGGGTGGCCAAATTTGCCCCCAAAGCTAACATGTACACATGTCTGCAGCGGGGCCTGAAACAAGAGAGAAGGTAATACCATATAGTGGGAGCCTGTGCGTAAGAGAGAACAGCTGGTGCCGCAGTGCCCGACGCGTGTCGCCACTCACGTTGGCTTCATCAGGGGCACATGCCCCTTTGATAGTGGTCTTTTCCCACTATTTTTAATGGTGTTTTATTTGTTTGTTGGTTTGTCATTATGTGCATATGTGTCAGGAATTATTTGTGTTTAATAAATTGATATATTTTTATAGATCATTATTGCCATTGATAATTATTTGGTTACTCTTGATTATTTGGGTTATCACTGCCAGTTAGCATCTCCTCTTTCTTTGTTGTTTTTCATACTTGCTAGTTTGTGAGATGCTGTAGGTAGATCCCGCTCATTAGATGGTGCCCTCCTCATTCATGGTGGTTAAGCTGCTGTTCTGTGGAGCAGACTGGCAGGAGTGGGCAGGTAGCTGAGTCAGAACTAAAAGGGCAGGAAATCTACAAAATCGGAATAGTCAGAAACACCAGCCGAGGTCAAAACAAGGAACAATGATGCAACAAGGAGTTAAACAGGCAGGACTAAACCAGATAAACATAAAAACAAGACTATATCTTGCAGCCTCTGGAAGCTTAAGTAGAGTGTGGTGCTTTCCAATTGGCTGGATCAAGGAGCTGATAACTCCAGCTGGACAGCACACACACCCATTATGTCAAACTGGATGGCACTGCAGGTCCCAACCACCTTAATCTAAAGTACTTGACAGAGCTGAACATCTGGGTCCAACATCTCATCTATCACCAGTAGCTCCCGCAGAATGAATATGGCAGTGCCTGGTAACAGAAGAAGATGTCGTAGGAACAGGTCCTGGTAGAGATGTGACAGTTTCCCTGAAAACAAAAAAAAAACTGTCATAGAAATTCCCCCTGTGATTAAGGACCCTTGCCTGGTTCGAAACGCGTAAGGTTTGCCTGACACATGTTTTCATGTGTTTTTTTAATGGAACTAATAAAATGGACATTTTAATTTAATATTTCTTGTGATGGATACGGAGAAGGTGCTGGAGTTTTATCTAATCATTTACCATCATCTGTTGGGGCAAACTTGGGAGGCCACCTTACACATGGGTTAGTCAGCTGGTCCTGCTGAAATTCTGAGATCTGACCAACTTTGCTCTAGTG
This sequence comes from Phyllobates terribilis, assembly GCF_046119375.1. Classification (NCBI taxonomy): domain Eukaryota; kingdom Metazoa; phylum Chordata; class Amphibia; order Anura; family Dendrobatidae; genus Phyllobates; species Phyllobates terribilis. The sequence continues at coordinate 396,712,488 of NW_027362767.1, read as the reverse complement.
TGTGTGGGCGCATGAAGAATTATTTGGTATCTGCCCCCTGATGAAGCAACGGCGAAACGCACATCAGGCACAGACACATGAGGTGATGCAGTTAGCTTGATCCAGCTTTACTATGTTTTTTGTTTTATAACTTTTGTCCCTTAGTGGTCTTAAACTATTTATGGCATGGGTAATTTTTCTTTAGAGGTTTAATAACTTTAAGAACTATATAAACAGCTCTTTTTATAATCTACTTAGAATATGGTTGCACTTTGACTATCGATTACAAGCCTATACAAACTAATTGGAACATAAAGATCGTTACAACGATAATTTTGTAACCATACCCCGTATCATGTTACTGGCAGCACATCCATTGGTTATATGTGGAAATGTACTCCTGAATTTTATACTAGTGTAAACAATCTAGTGACCTCACATACAAACATTTTTCTCGTTTGTTGTGTGATTGCTTGCATATATAGATGAATCAGTATAGGTTCGTCTAAATGTGCCATTAGAAATTCTCTCTTCAGTGCCTGAAATTAATCTAAGCAATTATTGCAGTTTTTACAACCTATTGCACAATAGTGCTGTAAATCTGCACCGTGCACTCCACTTGTCCAGCCTGTTCTCACCAATGACAAGTTGGAATGTTGACCTTCTTACGCCCAACCGAACATAATACACAGGGACACAGTACAGCCCGAGCTGTAGGGTTGGGGCTCAGGATGGCTCTGATCATCGCAGAAGCGCTTCTCCCGGCGACTGGAGTCACTCTCCTTATTTATCTCATTAAATCGTGGGGTCAATCAAAAGGTCCTGCCCCCAGAACCTACATCTCTGCCCTTCTTTGGAAATATTCCTCAAATCAGCAACATGGATCCCCCACAGTCATTAGTTAAGGTAAGGTTACATAATTTATAACAGTTTATACCAGCTGTACAATTTGCTGAAAAAAAGACAGCCATAAAAGGGGTTGTCCCACAAACAAAAGTTAATTTTATTCACTAGATCTTAGAATAACCAGTGGCTGATAAAAAGTTAAATCTCACTGTCAATCTCTGACAACGAGGTTTAGCACATGCCTACCGGAAGCGCGTCTTTCCGGCAGCACATTGGCGCCCCTGTCACATGATCACGAGCTGCCAATAGGTTGCCATGACAGCCATATGTCTGCAAAAGACCCCTGTGCCTGTCATTGTGAATCCCCTGTGAATGCCAGCTCATGGCCGGCGTTCATAGGAGATTGTAATTTCTGCTACAAATAGCAGCGCTGAAGCCTTGCTGTGTCTAGCACAGGCAATCAAATGATCGCCGCTTCAAGTCTCCTGAAGTACTTTTACTAGATTAAAAAAAGTTTTTAAAAATATGAAAAAAAAAAAAAAACCTAAAAGTTGAAATTACCCCTTTTCCCCCTTTCAAAATAAAGCAATTAAAAAATAGGCGTATTTGGTATTGCTTTGTTCATAAAAGTCCAAACTATCAATATATAAATTAAATTAATCTGATCGGTAAACGACGTAACAAGAAAAAAAGTCGAAACACCAGAATTACATTTTTTTGGTCGCCGCAACATTGAAATATAATGCAATAAGAAGCGATCAAAACATTGTATCTACCCCAAAATGGTATCAGTAAAAACATCAGCTGAAGGCACAAGACAAAACGCCCTCACACGGCCCCAGATCCCGAAAGAATACACGCTACAGGTTTCGGAAAAAAAGGAGACAAAGTCAAAAACATTTTTTTCATACAAATTTGGGATTTTTTTTCACCACTTAAATAAAAAATAAGCTATACATGTTTGGTATCTGCATACTCGTACTGACCTGGAGAATCACACTGCTAGGTCAGTTTAACAATATAGTGAACATGGTGTAACGGGTCTGGGAGGTGGAACCTCTGAGCAACTATACAAAGGGGCAGTCCTTGTAAGGAAGCGGGTGGCTCCCAGGGAAGGCGGGCAGGTAGTCACGGCAAGTGACAGGGACAGTCTCTGGGTAGAAGGGGCAGGAAGTCACGGCAAGTGACGGGGACAGTCTCTGGGTAGAAGGGGCAGGAAGTCACGGCAAGTGACGGGGCCACATTCTCTAGGCAAGCGGATGGTCACGGCAAGTGACAGCAGGGTAAGAGTCTCTAGACGGGCAGGTGGTCACAGCAAGTGACAGCAGGGAAGAATCTCTAGATAGGCTAGCTGGCAGGTAGCAGGTGAGCGCTCCCAGGTGAGCGGGCAAGAGTCTCTGGACAGGCAAGTGGTCCCAGCGAGTGACGGCTAAGCCTCCAGGTAGGCTAGCAGGTAGGTAGCAGGTAAGCGCTCCCAGGTGAGCGAGTAAGAGTCTCTGGACAGGCAGGTGGTCACAGCAAGTGACGGCTAAGCCTCCAGGTAGGCTAGCAGGCAGGTATCTGGCAGGTACTTCCTGGTCCACAGGCGGTCTGATCCATAGACAGACTGGCAGGTGCTGGTAGGCAGACTGTCGGACCACAGGATAGCAAGCAGGTAAGCAGATATCAGGCAGGTATCAGGCAGGTATCAAGCAGGAATCTGGCAGGTGACTGGCAGGTAACTGGTAACGGGACCTGAGGGCTGAAGCAGAGTTGAAAGGCTTTGCAACAACATTGCTCGGGCACCTCTATTTTGGAGGAGGTGCCTTATATATGGTGAGGTCCTCCGGCCATTGGCCGTGGACTCCTTAGGACGGCGCGTGCGGCCCCTTTAACAGAAGGGGAGCGCGCACGCGCCCTAAGCACAGGGGCCGGAAAGCAGCGCGCTGCCAGCAGAGCGGGAGGAAGCCGCCGGGCACGGAGCGGAGAGTTGTGGTGACGTCCCTGTCTGGCAGGAGGCAGGGACGCCGATGCTACAGTACCCCCCCCCCTTTAGGCCCCCCATTTTTTAGGCCAGAGAGAAATTTATCAAGGATGAGTGGGGCATGGATGTTCTCCTGGGGCTCCCATGTTCTCTCCTCAGGACCAAACTCCTTCCAATCCACTAGAAAAAGGACTTTCCTCTTACCTTTTGGTGGCCAGAATGTTCTCTACCTCAAACTCGTTTTCAGCGGAAACCGGAGCAGGAGGCGTACCTGTAGACTTGGAAAAAGAGTTAAGTACGGGTTTGAGTAGAGATACATGGAAGGAGTTAGGAATCCGCAAGTTGGCTGGGAGTTTCAATTTATAGGCCACCGGGTTGATTTGTTTGATAACTTCCAGTGGGCCGATGAACCGAGGCCCTAACTTGTAGGAAGGAATCTTGAGCCGGACATACTTGGACGAGAGCCAGACCTTATCTCCAGGACGGAATTGTGGTCAATCCAGACGTCTTTTGTCAGCCTGTTTTTTCATCCGCTCGGATGACTGAAGAAGTGCGGATCTGGTACTTTCCCAAATGGAGGAAAATTCGTTAATGAGAGATTCCGCAGCCGGATTGTCCACCGAGGTGGAGACGGGAAACGGGATCCGAGGATGCTGACCGAAGACTACAAAAAACGGGGATTTGGAGGAAGATTCGCTCTCGTGATTATTGTAAGAAAATTCGGTCCACGGTAAAAGATCCACCCAGTCGGAATGGTGAGCATTAACAAAGTGCCGGAGGTAACTGGTTAAAATTTGGATGATCCATTCTACTTGGCCATTGGACTGTGGGTGATATGCAGAAGAAAAGTCCAAGGTGACCCCCAGCAGTTTACACATGGCTCGCCAAAAACGAGAGGTGAACTGAACCCCTCGGTCGGATACGATGTGGAGAGGAAGACCGTGTAGACGGAAGACATGATGGATAAAGTCTTTAGCTAACTCTGATGCAGACGGGAGACCCGGCAAGGGAAAAAAGTGAGCCATTTTGGAAAAGCGGTCAGCGACCACCCATATGACCGTACAACCGGCAGAGACAGGGAGGTCCGTTAAAAAGTCCATAGCTATATGCTGCCATGGGGCAGCAGGTACAGGAAGAGGAAGGAGACGGCCAGCTGGCAGATGTCTCGGAACCTTGTTGCGGGCGCAGGACACACAGGCTGAAACAAAGTCTATTACATCCTTGTGCAGGGTAGGCCACCAATAATGCCGGGAAATAAGCTGGAGGGTCTTTTTCTGACCAATGTGGCCAGCTAGCTTGGACGAGTGTCCCCAGTGTAGAACCTTCTCACGATCAGGAACAGTTACGAATGTCTTACCGGGTGGAAGACGATTTAGATTCACGGGGGCCACCTGCATTACTTTGATCTTGAGGAGGAGCCTAAACACATCATCGACCCCGCCAGAGACCAAAAAGGATCGGGATTAGGCATCAGCTTTGATGTTCTTGTCAGCCGGGCGAAAATGTAGAATGAAATTAACGCGGGCGAAGAACAAGGACCACCGGGCTGGGCGCGGGTTAAGTCTCTGGGCACTCTGGAGGTAAGCCAAGTTCTTGTTGTCCGTGTAAATTATTACCGGGTGAAGAGCCCCCTCGAGCAGGTAACGCCACTCCACCAGTGCCAGCTTAATGGCCAACAATTCTCGGTCTCCTATAGAATAGTTGCGCTCAGATGAGGAGAAGAGTTTGGAGAAGAAGCCGCAGGTTACCATTCTTCCGGAGACGACTTTTGGGTAAGTACCGCTCCGGAGGAGGAGGAAGCGTCGACTTCTAGAAAGAATTGTTTGTTGCCGTCCGGACGATGCAGCACAGGGGCGGAGGAAAAAGCTCGTTTTAAAGAAAGGAAGACCTCCTCTGCTTCGGGCGGCCATTCTCTGGGATTAGCGCCCTTACGGGTGAGCGCCGAGATAGGGGCAGTCCGGGAAGAGAAGTGCGGAATGAAGAGGCGGTAGTAGTTGGCGAAGCCCAGGAACCGCTGAATAGCCTTCAACCCCTCTGGTCGGGGCCACTTCTCGATGGCAGACAGTTTCTCAGGGTCCATTTGTAGGCCGGTCTGAGAGATTATGTAGCCCAGAAACGAAAGCGAGGTCTGCTCAAAGAGGCACTTCTCATATTTAGCGTAGAGGTGGTTCTGCCTGAGCCTGAGCAGGACCTGACGAACGTCCCTCCGGTGAGTGAGAAGATCCGGAGAGAAGACCAAGATGTCGTCCAGGTACACCACCACGCAGGAGTAGAGAAGGTCACGGAAGATGTCATTGACCAATTCTTGAAAGACGGCGGGAGCGTTACAGAGACCGAAGGGCATTACAAGATATTCATAGTGGCCGTCCCGGATGTTGAATGCCGTCTTCCATTCATCCCCCTGACGGATACGGACCAGATTATACGCCCCACGGAGGTCCAGCTTGGTGAAGATTCTAGCCCCCCTCAGACGGTCAAATAATTCAGGAATGAGCCGAAGGGGGTATTTATTCTTCACTGTGATCAGGTTAAGGCCTCTATAGTCTATACAGGGACGGAGTGAGCCGTCCTTCTTTTTGACGAAGAAGAAGCCTGCTCCCGCCAGGGAGGTAGATTTCCGGATAAATCCCCGGGCCAGATTCTCCTCAATATATTCAGACATGGACCGGGTCTCAGCAGCGGACAAAGGGATAATACGCCTACGGGGAGGAGTAGCGCAGGGCATCAGGTCAATTGGGCAGTCGTATGGTCTATGAGGGGGTAATGTCTCTGCTTCTCTTTTATTAAAGACGTCCGTAAAAGACCAATAGGGAGCCAGTAGGCCGGGTAGATTGGCTGGGGTAGGAGAAGGACGAGCAGGATGAACGGGAACTAAACAAGTCTTATGGCAGTCATGTCCCCAGCGAAGAACTTCTCCGGTCTGCCAATCAAGCACGGGTGCGTGTTTCTGGAGCCAAGGTAGGCCTAGCAAGAGGGCGTGAGAGAGCCCAGGCAGAACATGGAAGCAGATGCTCTCAGAGTGCAGCATTCCCACCTGCAGAGTTATGGATTCGGTGATAAGTTGGATGGGATGTGGTAAGAGGCCCCCATCCACGGCGGCGACAGACAAGGGTACAGCCAGAGATTTGGTGGGAATGCGGTATTTCTCTACCAGGGACTGAGAAATGAGATTTCCGGCAGCACCAGAGTCAAGTTGAGCCAGTTCAAAATAACGGTTCTCCCTGCAGATGATAGAGACTGACAGCATTAGAGATGGAGAGGGTTTATTTCTGTCTAGGGTGACCTCTCTGAGCGATCCTAGACACAGGTGTTTCCCGACCTCTCTGGGCAGGAACGGATCCGGTGCTCCTTACTGCCACAGTAGAAGCAGCTCCCCTCGGCACGGCGTAATTCCTGACGGGTCTTGACCATCTTGGTCTGGTCGACCTGCATAGGCTCGGGTGAGTGCGCCGGAGGAGTAACGGAGGAAGTGACGGATCTCTGGAAGGTAGGGGCAAGGCGTGGAAACCTCCTCTCACGGGTGACCTCTTTGGTGCGCTCCTGGAACCGGATGTCAATCCGGGTGGCAAGTGAAATTAAGTCGTCGAGAGTGGTAGGAATGTCCCGACCGGCGAGTTCATCTTTAATACGGCCGGACAGACCCTCCCAGAAGACAGAGACCAGGGCGTCGTTATCCCAGGCAAGCTCCGAAGCAAGGGTACGGAACCGTATGGCATATTGGCCCACGGTGAGACTTCCTTGGCGGAGGCGTAGCAGAGATGAGGCGGATGAGGACCTCCGTCCTGGTTCGTCGAAGACCTTCAGGAAAGCCGAGAGAAAGGCTGGCAGATTGGACACCAGGGGGTCTCCTCTCTCCCATAGAGGATTTAGCCAAGCCAGCTCCTCCCCCGTGAGATGGGATATGATGAAGACTACTTTGGCTCGGTCGGTGGAAAACTGGTGTGCCAACAGTTCGAAGTGCAGAGTGCACAGGTTAATGAAGCCCCGTGCCTGACCGGGATCTCCGCCAAAACGAGGCGGGGTGGTGAGGCGGGGACCGGGAAGAGATGCCATGGAATTGATGGGGAGCGGCGCTGCCGGGGTAGGAGTCGTGCGACTGGAAGCCGGTCTCGAAGATGTAGTCAGTGTGTCCAGGCGTGAGTTAACACTATGCAGGTGGCTCAGGATGGACTCCTGTTGGGACCTCTGACGGGACAGTTCATGGCAAAGGTCTGAGAGCGAGGGAGCTTGGGTGCCACCGGGTTCCATGGCCCGAGCAAACTGTAACGGGTCTGGGAGGTGGAACCTCTGAGCAACTATACAAAGGGGCAGTCCTTGTAAGGAAGCGGGTGGCTCCCAGGGAAGGCGGGCAGGTAGTCACGGCAAGTGACAGGGACAGTCTCTGGGTAGAAGGGGCAGGAAGTCACGGCAAGTCACGGGGACAGTCTCTAGGCAGGCGGATGGTCACGGCAAGTGACAGCAGGGTAAGAGTCTCTAGACGGGCAGGTGGTCACGGCAAGTGACAGCAGGGAAAGAGTCTCTAGACGGGCAGTTGGTCACGGCAAGTGACAGCAGGGAAGAGTCTCTAGATAGGCTAGCAGGCAGGTAGCAGGTGAGCGCTCCCAGGTGAGCGGGCAAGAGTCTCTGGACAGGCAGGTGGTCACGGCAAGTGACGGCAGGGCCTCCAGGTAGGCTAGCTAGCAGGTGAGCGCTCCCAGGTGAGCGGGCAAGAGTCTCAGGACAGGCAGGTGGTCACGGCAAGTGACAGCAGGGCCTCCAGGTAGGCTAGCTAGCAGGTGAGCGCTCCCAGGTGAGCGGGCAAGAGTCTCAGGACAGGCAGGTGGTCACGGCAAGTGACGGCAGAGCCTCCAGGTAGTCTATCTGGCAGGTAGCAGGTGAGCGCTCCCAGGTGAGCGGGCAAGAGTCTCGGGACAGGCAGGTGGTCCCAGCGAGTGACGGCTAAGCCTCCAGGTAGGCTAGCAGGTAGGTAGCAGGTAAGCGCTCCCAGGTGAGTGAGTAAGAGTCTCTGGACAGGCAGGTGGTCACAGCAAGTGACGGCAAAGCCTCCAGGTAGGCTAGCAGGCAGGTATCTGGCAGGTACTTCCTGGTCCGCAGGCGGACTGATCCATAGACAGACTGGCAGGTGCTGGTAGGCAGACTGTCGGACCACAGGATAGCAAGCAGGTAAGCAGATATCAGGCAGGTATCAAGCAGGAATCTGGCAGGTGACTGGCAGGTAACTGGTAACGGGACCTGAGGGCTGAAGCAGAGTTGAAAGGCTTTGCAAAAACATTGCTCGGGCACCTCCATTTTGGAGGAGGTGCCTTATATATGGTGAGGTCCTCCGGCCATTGGCCGGGGACTCCTTAGGACGGCGCGCGCGGCCCCTTTTAGAGAGGGGGAGCGCGCGCCCTAAGCACAGAGGCTGGGAAGCAGCGCGCACTGCCAGCAGAGCGGGAGGAAGCCGCCGGGCACGGAGCAGAGAGGTGAGGGGAACGGCGTCCCTGTCTGGCAGGAGGCAGGGACGCCGACGCTACACATGGTAAATAAAAAACTCGAAACACTATCATGGAATTGCACCTTTTTATAAATTTCACCGCACTTGGAATTTTTTTCCCATTTTCTAGTACTCTTTATGGTAATGGTGCCATTCAAAATTACAACTCGTCATGCAAAAACAAGCCCTCATATGGCTATATTGACGTAAATAAAAAAAGTTATGGCTCTTGGAAGAAGGGTAGGAAAAAAAACAAAATGATAAAAGGGAAAATAGCCATGGCATGAAGGGGTTAAATGAGTGATTAGAATAAATTGATAATTTCACTGTGAATTATGCTATAATGATATATTCATGCCATACAATTCTAATAAAATATATACAATAGCTGGATGGTAGTAGACTACTATTTACCGTATTTTTTGGACTATAAGAAGCACTTTTTTTCTCCAAAATTTTGGAGGAAAGTGGGGGGTGCGTCTTATAGTCCGATATACATAAATACTGTGGGTGGTGGGGGATATGGGGGAAGCGACAGCGGCTAAGTAGCGGGACACAGAAGGCAGCAGCCGCCTGCTGCAGCCTACACTATGCCCACTTCTAAAGAAAATGAATATTTCATTTATTCATAGGTGTGGGGAGCAGTGAATATTCATTTTCCTTTATTGCCAGCACACTGTGCCTGCAGCACAGCTCCTGGTACGTATGGCACCCTTCATGCCTGTATGCATTGCCCCCCTCATCCCGGTATGTATGGCCCCACTCATCACGGTATGTATGGCCCCCCTCATTCCTCTTGCTGGTATGTATGGCACCCTTCATCCCTGTATGTATACCCCCCCCTCATCCTGGTATGCTTGGCACCCCATGATCTCTGTCACGCTGCACAGAAAAAAATAAACAATTATACTCCAAAGGCCACTCCCATGGGTGTGGTGAATATTCATGGCCTTTAATAGCTGGCACGCTGACAGCCAAGCGCAGCAGGAGCCACGCTGCGGCTACAGTGTGCGCGCTATTTGGAAGAATGAATGGTCACTACTCCCCATGCACTCAGTCCTGGCGTGAGGAGCAGTGACTATTCCGGCACAGAGTGGGACACAGAGCTGGAGGACAGAGGAGGCGAGTATAATTCTTTATTTTTTTTCGGTGCAACGTGATGGGGATCAGGGGGTGCCAAGCTTACCAGGATGAGGAAGGCCATACATACCAGGAAGAGGGATGAAGAGTGCCATACATACTAGGAAGAGGGATGAGGGGGGGCCATACATACCGGGATGAGGAGGGCCATACATACAGGGATGAAGGGTGCTATACATAAAATGTTTCGCCACTTTTAATGTACTTGGACAAATCATCAAGATCCTGGCAGCTCCTTGTGCAATTGTTGACTAATGTAATACGATTAATTAGTCTTTAGAATATGACAATTTGCTAATTTGATTTGGCTGCCACTAGATATAGGCTGGGATTAGGAAGACCAATAACACAACTTGATAAGACTTAGGAATTATTTTTTTTATCTTGTTCTTACAAATATAATAAATGAAACAGCCGAATTTTAAGGTACAGCCTATGTTTTGTTCTTTTTAAAAAGTCATGGCTAGAGACTGAGCATGTGCAATATTTGTATAACATCTTAGAACAGGTCTGAGCTTTTATTCTTTGAAGAAAGACACAATACTAAAAGCTTTAGAACAAAGTCGGCCAAACCGACTGATTTCAGTGGACTGTCCTACCATCTGATGTGCATAAAGTCATCACATCTATCCTCCAGCAGATAATGTCAGGGAGAAAGAAGGATCGGGCAGATGGAACTTCAACAATCAATCTTTTAATTTACAGGGAAGATAAGCCTCAACAAGTGATGTGTGGCAGATGCTTTGTCTCTTTCTCCATTGAAAACACGTGAATGCTCAGCTGTATGGTGGAGTCAAGAGAGGTAATGTTCTAACGATAGCAATCTTATCAGTAGCCAGCTTAAAGCCCTATTATATTAAAGCCCACCAACCATCTAATATGTATGGAGGCCTTCTAATTCTTCCAAGCCATGATATCAAGGAAGATAAAGATTGTGCGGTTTCCATTTATTTTTTCGACAGACAGATAAGCCACTGAAAACCATAGATCTGATGGTTCCTCCATTATAAAAAAATAACATGAACACATAAAAACATTTACCACGAAGGTAGAATTAAAGGCAATTAATTCTTTCATCTGTATAGTGGTTCGCCCAAATGTAATTTTTATCCAACTGGGTGAAAAAAAAACAACCACCACAATTATGATTACCGAGGATTAGCAGCCAGTTACAACTCAATTCTCTCTCACCCACAACAAAAACATCCTCTCAAATAAGATATATTACAAAGGTTCATGTGAACTATTCATTTATAGGAAAATAAAATATTGGTTACTCTTTAAAGGGGTATGCTCAAATTTGAAAGTTATCCTCTATCTGTGGGATATGGGATAATTTTCTGATCGGTGCTCCCCCCCGATAATACAGTTAACTGGTGCTCTTCATCATGAACTATTGGTCGATTATGTGCACTGTCGCTCTGTTCATTCTAATGGGAGTATCGATGATGACCCGAGCGCAATACCTGACAATTTTTGGTTCTATAATTAAGAGTGAATGGAGCAGTAGTGCACATGATCAACCACTGCTTCTTCACACAGGGCTCATTGGAGCCCATTTATGAGATCTCATGGAGGCCATGGCGGTTTGACTCCCAGATTTCGAAAAGTTTGTCCTTATCTCATGGATAAGAGATATATTTCAAACTTGAGAAGACCCCTTTACTTTCAGCTTGATTTCCTATTGTGTACTCTTGTTCTGTTTTCTCAGGCAAATGTACGTGTATGGGAAAAGTATGTTAAAACAGGAGACAAATGGAGTTTTTGGATGTAATAAGAATGAAAAAAATCTTTGTGGGCTGTCTGCGGTGCGCGCTCTCAGTGGTTTTGACTGCCATGCATGCGGCGGGGGGGGCGTAGCCTGCCGGACGCGCATGCACAAGTCTGAGCAGCACCAGTGGCCCACCGCCGATCACATGACTTCCCATGTGATCGGTTGCTATGGCTTCTTAAAGGTCCTGGAGGGGCAATCTCAGTACCTTCCCTTGAAAAAGCAACGCACGGTCAACGTGAAACGAGGGTTGGGAACCCTCAACAGCACCTTTCTTTATCCTTTTTGGGGGTCTCCAGACTCTGGGTAAGCAATTTCCTATATGTTCATGGGAATCCCATCAATTTTCCTCAAAACATCCCGGTGTCTTTTAGATGAGAGGGTAGATCCTGAACCAAAGGTTTCAGATGGAAATCAAGGAATTTACTTATTCCTTCACACAAATTACTATTCTCAGAAACAATAAGTCTCCCCGGTGGTACTTTGGGGTCTTTGTGAATTTTAGGGAGGAAGTAAATATAGGCAATTTTTGGATATTCAGGGACCAAATTTTCCCTCAATTCATTTGTAATAGTTCCCATTTCAAAGGCTTCATCTAAGAATTCAATAAGTTCATTCCAAAAAGCTATCGTGGGATTAAAAGTAAGTTTTTTATAACAAATGGGATCCCTCAGCTGTCTGAATGATTCCTTTTCGTACTTGAGAACTGGCCATATCACTATTAGTGTTGAGCGAGCATGCTCGGCACTGCTCGGTACTTGCCCGAGCATCTCGCTACTCGGGATGTTCGGCGAGCACCGAGCATTTCCGGGTTACTCGGGTGGGAGCTCGGGTCTCCGCCCTGCACGTTTGGCGCTCTTTACAGAGCCAATGAACATGCAGGGATTGCCAGCCAGTCACTGTAACGCCGCAGCCATGTTGTTTGTGGGCATTACAGTGATTGGCTGGCCGCACAGCGTCACCTCGAGTATTTAAAACCGGGCGCCGCCATCTTGGACACAGTCGCTCTGGATCAGACAGTGTAGGGTCAGTGCTGCAGAGCTAGGGAGAGATTTATACTGCAAAATAGTTAGTGTAGGGTCTCTAAAGCCTACCAAATCAAACAAACAGTCTTTCTCAGGACTAATATCCATCCCAGATATCAGGCAAGCAGGCAGGCAGGCTGTATAGGAGACGCAGTGGTTATACCAACAAACACTGCATTACAGTCCTGTGAGCTCCTGCTGGTCAAATTGTTTGACTTATCCCCCAGTCTCAGGGGCCAGGAAAAATCCTTTTTTTTTCATCTAAATCCTGTATTTTTTTTTCCTCTGTCAGACTGTACAAATACGCGTCTTATTTATCTTATGGTATTTGCCCCCCCCCATGTCTGTTTAAAATATTCTGGTGTAGGCCAGATAACTAGAAGTTTTGTTTTGCAGTTGCACGGATCAAATCTCTGTATTATGCAGCTTTTGGCCTTTTTTTACATAAAAAACACTAATAGTGTCTCCCTGACTGTTCAGACACAAATATATCTGTTTAAAATATTTTGGTGTAGGCCAGATAACTAGAAGTTTGGTTTTGCAGTTCCACAGTTCAAATCTCTGTATTATGCAGCTTTTGGCCTTTTTTATATAAAAAAAAACAGGAATAGTGTCTCCCTGACTGTTCAGACACAAATATATCTGTTTAAAATATTCTAGTGTGGGCCAGATAACTAGAAGTTTGGTTTTGCACTTGCAGGGTTCAAATCTCAGTATTATCCAGCTTTTGGCCTTTTTTACATAAAAAAAAACAGTAATAGTGTCTCCTTGACTGTTCAGACACAAATATATCTGTTTAAAATATTCTGGTGTAGGCCAGATAACTAGAAGTTTGGTTTTGCAGTTCCACGGTTGAAATCTCTGTATTATGCAGCTTTTGGCCATTTTTTACATAAAAAACAGTAATAGTGTCTCCCTGAATGTCCAGACACAAATATATCTGTTTAAAATATTCTGGTGTAGGCCAGATAACTAGAAGTTTGGTTTTGCAGTTCCACAGTTCAAATCTCTGTATTATGCAGCTTTTGGCCTTTTTTAAATAAAAAAGCAGCAATAGTGTCTCCCTGACTGTTCAGACACAAATATATCTGTTTAAAATATTCTGGTGTGGGCCAGATAACTAGAAGTTTGGTTTTGCACTTGCAGGGTTCAAATCTCAGTATTATCCAGCTTTTGGCCTTTTTTACATAAAAAAAAACAGTAATAGTGTCTCCCTGACTGTTCAGACACAAACATATCTGTTTAAAATATTCTGGTGTAGGCCAGATAACTAGAAGTTTGCTTTTGCAGTTCCACGGTTCAAATCTCAGTATTATCCAGCTTTTAGCATTTTTTACATATAAAAAACAGTAATAGTGTCTCCCTGACTGTTCAGACACAAATATATCTGTTTAAAAGATTCTGGTGTAGGCCAGATAACTAGAAGTTTGGTTTTGCAGTTCCACAGTTCATATCTCAGCAATATCCAGCCTTTGGCCTTTTTTACATATAAAAAAACAGTAATAGTGTGTTCCTGACAGGTCAGACACAAATATATCTGTTTAAAATATTCTGGTGTAGGCCAGATAACTAGAAGTTTGGTTTTGCAGTTCCACGGTTCAAATCTCAGTATTATCCAGCTTTTGGCCTTTTTTACATAAAAAAAAAACAGTAATAGTGTCTCCCTGACTGTTCAGACACAAATATATATTTTTAAAATATTGTGGTGTAGGCCAGATAACTAGAAGTTTGGTTTTCCAGTTGCATGGTTCAAATCTCTGTATTATCCAGCTTTTGGCCTTTTTTACATAAATAAAACAGTAATAGTGTCTCCTTGACTGTTCAGATACAAATATATCTGTTTAAAATATTCTGGTGTAGGCCAGATAACTAGAAGTTTGGTTTTGCAGTTCCACGGTTCAAATCTCTGTATTATGCAGCTTTTGGCCTTTTTTACATAAAAAAAAACAGTAATAGTGTCTCCCTGGCTGTTCAGACACAAATATATCTGTTTAAAATATTCTGGTGTAGGCCAGATAACTATAACTGTGGTTTCGCTGTTCCACGGTTCAAATCTCTGTATTATCCTGCTTTTGGCCTTTTTTCCATAAAAAAAACAGTAATAGTGTCTCCCTGACTGTTCAGACAGAAATATTTCTGTTTAATAGATTCTGGTGTAGGCCAGAGAAATAGAACTGTAGTATTCCTCTTCCACGGTTCTAATCTCCTTTTTTTTACCCTTTTTCCATTGATAGTGCGAGTGTAAGCTATTTTACTTCATTCACAATAGGCAAGGCGTGTGGCAAGGGACGTGGAACTAGACATTCTGGTGATGGTGCGTGTAGAGGACGGGGCCATGGCCAAGGTGAAAATGTGCCACAACCAACAGCCACATATTCTCGCTCCCACTTCTTGACCGAATTACTAGGGAAGCACACTACAACACCAGTATTGTGAACTGATCTGTGTGAACAGGTTATTAATTGTATAGCAGATAATACTTCCAGTTACCAGGGCACCACCACCTCCGGTCTGTCTTCCACACGGTCAAGTTTTAGTAGCCGTGAGTCTCGACCGCATACTCGTCCTCACCCTGATGCTCCTTCCTCTCACCATGCCGAGTGTCGTCAGACAGCAACTGATCCCACAGTTGGACACTCTGAAGAGCTGTTCACTGGTCCATTTCCATATTTGTGCCCCTCGCCTGCTCTGCTTGAAGTGGTGGAACAGGAGATCCCAAGTAGCGATGCCCAAATATTTGAACAGCCACGGCCACAGGAAGTCGACGTTGGCAATTTGTCACAAGAGGTGGATGATGACGAGACACAATTGCCACGAAGTGAGGAGGAGGATCGTGGTGCGCAAGTGGAAGAGGAGGAGGTGGTGGATGATCTAGTAACTGACCCAACGTGGCAGGAGGACACGCAGAGCGAGGCCAGCAGCACACAGGGGGAGGGAGGCAGAGTGCCCCAACAGGCAGGAAGAAGCAGTGTGGTGGCCGCACATAGAAGGCGGGCAACAGTTCTGCGTAACACCAACACGAGGGACGCTGCCAGTACAACCGGTAGGTCTTCCATAGTCTGGAATTTTTTTAAAGACTCTGCTGATAACCCCAAAAAGGCCATTTGTACCACCTGCCATGCCAGCATCAGCAGGGGTGAAAAAACTACCAGCCTGACCACCACCAGCATGATCAGGCACATGTCAGCAAAGCACCCGACTTCGTGGGGAGAATCCCAGGGTACACGACCAGTGTCAGCCAGTGTCACCAATGCTTCTTCCGCTGTTATGCGTGTAAGAGAAACCCCTGTTGTGCGTGCAAGGCAATCCCCTGTCCATACTGCATGCAAAGATGCACCCTCCTCTCAGTCTTCACTTGTTATTTCAGTTTCTCTAGAAACAGCATCAACGTCCACGTCCACGTCACAACGCAGCATTTAATTGTCCATATCCCAGACCTTTGAATGAAAGCGAAAAATTTGCTGCCAACGCCCCACAGACCACAGCCCTAAATTCGCACAGTTCACGACTGCTTGCGTTGTAAATGCTGCCATTTATGCTGGTGGAGACGGAATCCTACCGCAACCTTATGGCGGTGGCCATCCCTCGGTGCTCAGTCACCAGCAGACACTATTTTGCCCGGTGTGCCATCCCCGCACTACACAAGCACGTGTCCCAAAACATCTGCTGTGCCCTCAACAACGCAGTTACTGGGAGAGTCCACCTGACAACGGACACGTGGACAAGTGCTTGTGGCCAGGGACGGTACATCTCCCTGACGGCACACTGGGTAAACATAGTGGAAGCCGGGACCCAGTCGGACCTTGGGACGGAACACATCCTCTCCACACCGAGGATTGCGGGCCCTATGTCAGTCAGAGTTGCCCCCACAGTGTACAGCTCCAGCACATCATCCTCCTCCTCCTCCTCATGTTCAGCCTCCTTCTCAGAAATCACCACATCAGTTACAAGCTGGAAGCACTGCAGTACTGCCTCAGCCAAGCGGCAACAGGCTGTGCTGAAACTCATAAGCTTAGGTGATAAACCTCACACTGCTTTTGAGTTGTGGACAGCTGTGAAAGAGCAGGCAGATCTGTGGCTGAGACCACTGAACCTACATCCAGGCATGGTCGTGAGTGACAATGGCCGTAACTTGGTGGCAGCTCTGAGGCGAGGCGAGATCACACACGTACCATGCCTGGCTCATGTGCTTAACCTCGTGGTTCAGCGGTTTCTTAAATCGTACCCCGAGTTGCCAGATCTGCTCGTCAAAGTACGCCACCTGTCAGCTTATTTTCGCAAGTCGGCTACAACTTCCGCTGCTTTTGGTGTGTTGCAGCAGCGTTTGCAGTTTTCAGCACACTGACAAGTGTGTGATGTCCCCACACGTTGGAACTCTACCCTCCACATGTTGCAAAGGATTTGTGAGCAGAAGAGAGCAGTTGTGGAGTACCAGCTGCAACAAGGCCGTCGATATTCAGGTCAGACTCCACACATAAGACCTCAGGAGTGGACCTGGATGTCTGACATATGCACCATCCTGACAAACTTTGAGGAGTCCACCAAGATGGTGAGTGGTGATGATGCCATCATTAGCATCAGCATCCCTCTTGTCGGTCTTTTGCAATGCTCTCTGCAGAGAATTAAAGAGGAGGCATTGCAGTCAGAGTATGATGAGATGGATCAAGATGCCGTAATGGGTGATTACACACAGCCCAGCCTCATCTCATCCCAACGTGCATTGGGGTACAATGAGGGAGAGGAGGAGGTGGAAGAACAGGAGCTGGTATCATGCGCTGTAGACGGTAGTACCTGAACAACTGTCACACCGTCGGTTCAGCGTGTGTGGCCTGAGGACATGGGGGAGGAGGAGGAGGAGAGCATGGTCAGTCGTCATCTTGGTGAGGACAGGGAAGTCTTGCCCGGTACCAGTCTGGCACTCATGGCTGAATTTATGTTACGCTGCCTTAACCGTGACCCTCGCATTGTCAAAGTGTTGGGTGACAGTCATTACTGGTTGGTGACACTTTTAGACCCCCGCTACAAGGAGAACTTTCACTCTCTTATTCCTGAGGTGGAGAGGTCTACAAAAATGTGGCAGTACCTGAAGGCCTTTGCTGCAGAACTGTTAAAAAAATTCCCATCGGAACACGCTAGCGTCAGAGGTCACAGTTCGTTGCCCAACCAAGGCATGCAAGCAAGAGAGACGCAACTCCAATTCAGCAGAGGCAGGGGAATACTGTCAACATTCTGGGACAGTTTTCTGAAACCCGCCCAGCTTACAGGCCCTGAGGTGCGGGGTACTCTCACAAGGAGAGGGAAGTTTCAAAAGATGGTGAGGGAGTACCTTGCCGACCTTATCAGCGTCCTCCGTGATTCCTCTGTGCCTTTTAATTATTGGGTATCCAAGTTGGACACTTGGAATGAACTCGCTCTGTACACCTAGGAGGTCCTGGCCTGCCCTGCCGCTAGCGTGTTATTGGAGCGTGTTTTTAGTGCCGCTGGGGGAATTATAACTAATAAGCGCACTCGCCTGTCAACTGACAATGCTGACAAGCTGACCCTTATCAAAATGAACAAGGGCTGGATTGGGCCAGACTTCTCATCACCACCAAATGACAGCAGAGTAACATAAAGTCAAATCCACTGTGTTGTTTCGGGAGGTGTATTCCCATGCACCGCTTCACACCCACACATGGGTATACGCTTCCTCATTTCGGCTGTACTTTGCTCTTCTCCTTATCCTTAGCCTCCACCACCACTATACCACAAGGATGACCGTTGGTCCGTTTTGCCAGCACTGCAAGTTCCTCCGTCCTAATTTTTGGCACCTTTTGCTTGGAAGGCATAGACAAAGACTATGGGAGAACCACTCCTCAATAATGGGAATAATGTTTTGAATATGCTGTACTGCATGGCTCTTGTAAGGGTCATGAAAACTGTCTTGTTAAGCTACTGCAGCCTCCACCGCTCTTGCAAGGGGCATTAAAACCGTCTTGTTAAGCTACTGAGACCTCCACCACTTTTACGAGGGGCATTAAAACCATCTTGTTAAGCTACTGCGACCTCCACCACTCTTCCAAGGGGCATTGATATTGTCTTTTTATTCCACTGCGACCCCCACCACTCTTCCAAGGGGCATAAAAACTGTCTTGTTAAGCTACTGCAACCTCCACCACTCTTCCAAGGGGCATTAATATTGTCTTTTTATTCCACTGCGACCTCCACCACTCTTCCAAGGGGAATTAAAAGCGTCTTGTTAAGCTACTGCGACCTCCACCCCTTTTCCAATGGGCATTAAAACCATCTTTTTAAGCTACTGCGACCTCCACCACTCTTCCAAGGGGCATTTAAACTGTCTTGTTAAGCTACTGAAACCTCCACCACTTTTCCAAGGGGCATTAAAACCGTCTTATTAAGCTACTGCGACCTCCACCACTTTTCCAAGGGGCATTAAAACCATCTTGTTAAGCTACTGCGACCTCCACCACTCTTCCGAGGGGCATTAATATTGTCTTTTTATTCCACTGTGACCTCCACCACTCTTCCAAGGTGAATTGATATTGTCTTTTTATTCCACTGCGACCTCCACCACTCTTCCAAGGGGCATTGATATTGTCTTTTTATTCCACTGCGACCTCCACCGCTCTTCCAAGTGGCATTAAAACCATCTTGTTAAGCTACTGCGACCTCCACCACTTTCCCAAGGGGCATTAAAATCATTTTGTTAAGCTACTGCTGTTATGATCTGCTACAAGAACTAAGGAAAGAAAGGAAAACTGTCCCTACAATAGGACTAAGCTGATTTCCTACGATGCTGCGGGCAACCTGTTCCTTGTGAACAGACCCGCCTTCGTCCTCAGCTAGTCTGTACGCAGACCTAAATATATAAGGGAGGGGTCCCTAAAAGAACTAAGGACTGGGACAAAATTGTACACCTCCTAGCAGAAGTTGTAGTGGAGCAAAAAGACAAACAGACAAAAAGTACTAGAGGTCCAAGGACCAAGCAAACTATAGAGATAGTTACAAAGCACCTGGCTAGATTAAGAGTCAAAGTAACACTGAAGTCCAGCAAAGCCAGAAGGGCGGAGCTGGAATAAATAGGCAGAAGGTCACGTGACCACAAAATAGAAAAAACTAACAGGAGGTTTCTAACAGTATCCCCTCTTCTATGAGGATCCTCTGGATCCTCCAGGCCCAGGTCGATCAGGAAACCTCCTGTGAAACGCTCTGATAAGTCTAGGAGTAGACATCATCTGCCCTTACCCAGGAGTTATCCTCAGGACCGAAACCTTTCCAAGCGATGAGATACCGCAATCTCCCTCTATGCCTTCTGGAATTCAGGATACGAGAAATTTCATATTCACCGTCTTCCACCACCGGAAGAACTGTGACAGTGGCATCCCTATCCGATACATCAGCTTTTTTCAACAAGGAAACATGAAACACCGGATTAATCTTTCAGGAGGTGGGAACCTCCAACCTAACAGCAGACTGGTTCACCACTAGAGATGAGCGGTGTTCGACTAGAACTGTTCGCCAATCTCAAATTCGAGCTGTTTTGGGTGGTGTTCGAGTTGTTCGACGAACCCGAACGATTTGCAAAAAATTCGGCTGTTCGAGGTTATGTTCGATAACTGTTCGTGCACCAAAAGCGTGTCCTGCATGTCTGGCGCTATTTAGAGCACCAATCATGCAGGGATTGTCTGCCACTCACTGTAATGCCACAGCCATGGTGGTTGTGGCATTACAGTGATTGCCCAAATCGATGGGAACAGTGCCAACAGTGAAACATGAAAAGCCGGCAATTCAGCAGCGGCATACACCGGTACCCGACAATTTAGTACCGAAAGAATAGAGCTTCACACATAGATTAGATAGATAGAAA
This sequence comes from Phyllobates terribilis, assembly GCF_046119375.1. Lineage (NCBI taxonomy): Eukaryota > Metazoa > Chordata > Amphibia > Anura > Dendrobatidae > Phyllobates > Phyllobates terribilis. The sequence continues at coordinate 396,692,421 of NW_027362767.1, read as the reverse complement.
CATGTCAGTCACACATATAAGAAGCACAGTGACAGTGTTGCTTACTGTACTTGTCATTTAGTGTAAAGGATTTATCAAAAAAAATAATAGTGTTTTCATGCACCGTCTCTTTAAAAAAGCCGGCTGGCAATTCAGCATCTGTACCCGACAATTTATAACAGAAAGAATAGAGAATCACACATAGATTAGATAGATAGAAACATGTCAGCCACATATATACGAAGTACAGTGACAGTGTTGCTTACTGTACTTGTCATTTAGTGTAAAGGATTTATTAAAAAATATAATAGTGTTTTCGTGCACCGTCTCTTTAAAAAAGCCGGCCGGCATTTCAGCAGCGGTACCCGACAATTTATAACAGACAGAATAGAGCTTCACACATAGATTAGATAGATAGAAACATGTCAGTCACATATATATGAAGTACTGTGACAGTGTTGCTTACTGTACTTGTCATTTACTGCAAAGGATTTATTAAAAAAAATAATAGTGTTTTCATGCACCGTCTCTTTAAAAAAGCCGGCCGGCAATTCAGCATCTGTACCCGACAATTTATAACAGACAGAATAGAGCTTCACACATAGATTAGATAGATAGAAACATGTCAGTCACATATATATGAAGTACAGTGACAGTGTTGGTTACTGTACTTGTCATTTAGTATTAAAATAAAGGATTTATTATTAAAAAAAATTGGCGTGGGGTTCCCCGTAATTTTAGTCTCTAGCGGAGGTTAAGCAGACGGCTGGGGAAGATGTTTGAAGCCTGGGAAGGGGGTAATACCCACGGAGCTTCCCAGGCTACTAATATCAGCCCCCAGCTGAATACCTAGCCTTTACTAGATATTAAAATGGAGGACCCCCCCAAAAAAAATGACGTGGGGTCCCCCCTAATTTAATAGCTAGCAAAGGCTAGGCAGACAGCTGGGGGCTGATATTAATAGCCCAGGAAGGGAGCCATGAATATTGGCCCCCTCCCAGGCTAGAAACACCAGCCGTCAGCCGCCCCAGAAATGGCGCATCCATAGGATGCGCCAATTCTGGCACTTAGCCTCGCTCTTCCACGCTGCCCTGGTGCGGTGGCAGGGGGTAATAGGGTTGGGGTTGATGTCAGCTTATAATGCCAGCTGATATCAAGCCCAGGTTAGTAATGGAGAGGCGTCTATAAGACATCCCCATTACTAACCCCATAGTCAAAGTTAAAAGAAAACACAAACACCCAGAATAAAGTCCTTTAATTGAAATAAAGACACATTCCTTTATTGTTCTAAATTAAACCATACTTACCGTCACGCCCATTCCAGCTGAAGCCAACGATCTCCTGCAATAAAATAAAAATAATAAAGCAACCTCATCCTTACATTTCCATGGTTCCCACGACAGCTTCAGCTCTGCTACATCGAGATAACAGGCTGGACCGCAGCAGAACGCTGCCATCCAGCCTGTCATCCCGCAGACACTGAGAAGCGCAGGCATGCTTGCGCTCTGCAGTGTCTGGCTGTGACGGCATAAAGATGAGACGAGTTCATGTCCAATGAACTCGGCGCACCTCATGCACGTCACAGACAGCGTGGGAGAATTCTCCTGCACTCAGCACTTCAGCGTGAGAATTCTCCCACGCTGTCAGTGACGTGCATGAGGTCAGCTGAGTTCATTGGACATGAATGAGCTCACCTCATGCACGTCACTGACAGCGTGGGAGAATTCTCACGCTGTAGCGCTGAGTGCAAGAGAATTTTCCCACGCTGTCAGTGACGTGCATGAGGTGAGCTGAGATCATTGGACATGAATGAGCTCACCTCATGCACGTCACTGACAGCGTGGGAAAATTCTCCTGCACTCAGCGCTTCAGCGTGAGAATTTTCCCACGCTGTCAGTGACGTGCATGAGGTGAGCTCATTCATGTCCAATGAACTCAGCTGACCTCATGTACGTCACTGACAGCGTGGGAGAATTTTCACGCTGAAGTGCTGAGTGCAGGAGAATTCTCCCACGCTGTCAGTGACGTGCATGAGGTGCGCCGAGTTCATTGGACATGAGCTTGTCTCATCTTTATGCCGTCACAGCGAGACACTGAGGAGCGCAAGCATGCCTGCGCTTCTGAGTGTCCGCGGGATGACAGGCTAGATGGCAGCTTTCTGCTGCGGTCCAGCCTGTCATCTCGATGTAGCAGAGCTGAAGCTGTCGTGGGAACCATGGAAAGGTAAGGATGAGGTTGCTTAATTATTTTACTTTTATTGCAGAAGACATTGGCTTCAGCTGGAATGGGCGTGACGGTAAGTATGGTTTAATTTAGAACAATAAAGAATTGTGTGTTTATTTCAATTAAAGGACTTTATTCTGGGTGTTGTGTTTTTTTAAATACTTTACTAGAAATTCATGGTGGTCATGTCTAATATTGGCGTGACCCCATGAATTTCGGGCTTAGGGCCAGCTGATAATGCCAAGCTGGCCTTAACCCCTTTATTACCCAGTGAGCCACCGCACCAGGGCCCTGGATGAGTTGGGTACAGCGCCAGAAGATGGCGCTTCTATGAACGCGCCATTTTCTGGGGCGGCTGCGGACTGCAATTTGCAGCGGGTGGGGCCCAGAAAGCTTGGGCCTCCCTGCGCTGCGGATTCCAGCTCCCAGCTGCCTAGTTGTACCTGTCTGGGCACAAAAATAGGGCGAAGCCCCACGCATTTTTTTTTTAAATTATTTCATGAAATTCATGGAATAATTAAGAAAAAAAGGGCTTCCCTATATTGTTGTGTCCAACCAGGTACAAATAGGCAGCTGGTGGTTGGGGGCAGCCCGTCCCTGCCTGCTGTACCTGGCTGGACACAAATATAGTGCGAAGCCTCATGCACGTCACTGACAGCGTGGGAAAATTCTCACGCTGAAGCGCTGAGTGCAGGAGAATTTTCCCACGCTGTCAGTGACGTACATGAGGTGAGCCGAGTTCATTGTCGGCTCATCTGGATGCCGTCACAGCCAGACACTGAGTAGCGCAAGCAAGCCTGCGCTTCTCAGTGTCTGCGGGATGACAGGCTGGATGGCAGCGTTCTGCTGCGGTCCAGCCTGTCATCTCGATGTAGCAGAGCTGAAGCTGTCCTGGGAACCATGGAAAGGTAAGGATGAGGTTGCTTTATTATTTTTCTTTTATTGCAGGAGATCGTTGGCTTCAGCTGGAATGGGCGTGATGGTAAGTATGGTTTAATTTAGAACAATAAAGAATTGTGTCTTTATTTCAATTAAAGGACTTTATTCTGGGTGTTTGTGGTTTTTTTTTAACTTTGACTATGGGGTTAGTAATGGGGGTATCTTATAGACGCCTCTCCATTACTAACCTGGGCTTGATGTCAGCTGGCATTATAAGCTGACATCAACCCCAACCCTATTACCCACTGCCACCGCACCAGGGCAGCGTGGAAGAGCGAGGCTAAGTGCCAGAATTGGCGCATCCTATGGATGCGCCATTTCTGGGGCGGCTGACGGCTGGTGTTTCTAGCCTGGGAGGGGGCCAATATTCATGGCTCCCTTCCTGGGCTATTAATATCAGCCCACAGCTGTCTGCCTAGCCTTTGCTAGCTATTAAATTAGGGGGGACCCCACGTCATTTTTTTGGGGGGGGTCCTCCATTTTAATAGCTAGTAAAGGCTAGGTATTCAGCTGGGGGCTGATATTAGTAGCCTGGGAAGCTCCGTGGGTATTACCCCCTTCCCAGGCTTCAAACATCTGCCCCAGCTGTCTGCTTAACCTCCGCTAGAGACTAAAATTACGGGGAACCCCACGCCAATTTTTTTTAATAATAAATCCTTTATTTTAATACTAAATGACAAGTACAGTAACCAACACTGTCACTGTACTTATTATATATGTGACTGACATGTTTCTATCTATCTAATCTATGTGTGAAGCTCTATTCTGTCTGTTATAAATTGTCGGGTACAGATGCTGAATTGCCGGCTGGCTTTTTTAAAGAGACGGTGCATGAAAACACTATTATTTTTTTTAATAAATCCTTTGCAGTAAATGACAAGTACAATAAGCAACACTGTCACAGTACTTCATATATATGTGACTGACATGTTTCTATCTATCTAATCTATGTGTGAAGCTCTATTCTGTCTGTTATAAATTGTCGGGTACCGCTGCTGAATTGCCGGCCGGCTTTTTTAAAGAGACGGTGCACGAAAACACTATTATATTTTTTAATAAATCCTTTACACTAAATGACAAGTACAGTAAGCAACACTGTCACTGTACTTCATATATATGTGACTGACATGCTTCTATCTATCTAATCTATGTGTGATGCTCTATTCCTTCATGTCTAAATTGTCGGGTACCGGTGTATGCCGCTGCTGAATTGCCGGCCGGCTTTTTTAAAGAAAGCGTCTTCTGAGCAGTTTGTCAGCTTTTGGACACCTTTGAAGGTGTTTTCTATGTGTTCCTATGTGTTTTTGCTTGCCTGCCATTGGTTTTAACGGTGTTCGACGGTGTTCTAAGGAGTTCGACGAACCGAACCGAACCCGAACACTACGGGGGTGGCTCAACACTATTCACCACCTGAAGCACCTTAAATGGTCCCACAAACTTCGGAACCAATTTCTTAGAAGGAATCCTCAACCACAGATTCTTTGAGGACAACAAAACCATGTCACCAACCGTAAACAACACCTCTTGACGTTTCCTGTTAAAATACTTCTTGGACTTTTTGTTAGCCTCTTGAAGGTTACAACGTACATCAGTCCAAACTCTCTCCAAATCACCAGAAAAATTCTCATCCTCCGGCACAGCCGACACCAATTTGAAGAACGAACTAAACGACGGATGTCTCCCAGTGCAACAATAAAACGGAGAACACCCAGCAGAAGAGGATGTATGGTTGTTAAGAGCAAATTCAGCAAGTGGCAGAAGCTCAGACCACCCCTCTTGATTGTCTGCCACAAAACAAAGCAAAAACTGTTCAACATCCTGGTTCTTTCTTTCAGTCTGTCCATTAGACTCAGGATGATAACCAGACGAAAATGACAACTGGACTCCCAACCTGTCACAAAAGACACGACAAAAACGAGCCACAAACTGGGGTCCGCTATCAGAAACAATGTCGGTGGGAACGCCATGGAGTTTGACAATTTCCTTAACAAAAGCCTTAGCGAGTGTCTTAGCGCAGGGTAGTTTAATGAAAGGAACCAAGTGACACATCTTGCTAAAACGGTCCACAACCACCCAGATGACAGTGAAACCCTCAGACACAGGAAGGTCAGTAATAAAATCCATTGCAAGATGTGTCCAAGGTGCACTAGGAACCTCCAGAGGGCATAGCAACCCCGCAGCAGGAGCATATGAAGCCTTTGATCTAGCAAACACAAGTACATTGACGCACCCACTTAATGACTTCCTTCTGCCACCCAGACCACCAAAAACTGCGACATACAAGTCTCTTAGTCTCAGAAATTCCTGGATGACCTGCCAACCGAGACTCATGATACTCAACAAACAAATCTCTCCTAAAGGTTCTAGGCACAAACAACCTCCCATGGGGAGTGTTAGATGCGGCTTCCTGTAAAATGCTCTCCTCCTCCTCGGTACCAACCATGGGAGAAAAGCTGCGAGATAAAGCATCGGCTTTAACATTCTTAGTACCCGGGATGTAAGCAACGGAAAAATTAAACCGCGAAAAAAAAAGTGCCCACCTAGCCTGACGGGCATTCAAGCGCTTGGCAGCATCTAGAAAGATCAGATTCTTATGATCAGTGAAAACCTGAATGGGAAATTTAGCACCTTCCAAGAAATGATGCCAATGTTCAAATGCGAGTTTAATAGAGAGCAATTCCCGATTACCAACTTCGTAATTAAGTTCAGTTTCAGAAAATTTTTTCGAAAAAAAGGCACAGGGATGAACTCCATCCTTGTTCTCCTGAGACAAACCCGCACCGACCCCCACCGAAGAAGCATCAACCTCGACCAAAAAAGGCTTGGTCTCATCAGGCTGCATAAGGATGGGGGCAGAACTGAACCTCTCCTTGAGATACACAAAAGCTTCAATGGCCTCAGTAGTCCACTGGACCGTATTCACACCTTTCCTGGTGAGATCAGTCAGTGGCTTAACAATTATAGAAAAATTCTTAATGAATTTTCTGTAATAATTGGCGAAACCCAAAAATCTCTGTATCGATTTCAAACCAATAGGCCTAGGCCATTCCTGCACAGCCTGAACCTTCACCGGGTCCATCTCAAAGCCCTCGCTGGAGATAATTTAGCCCAAAAAACTAATCCTCTGCACAGCGAACTCGCATTTCTCCAGCTTAGCAAAAAGTGAATTGTCACTTAATAACTGCAATACCTCACGTATGCTCTGCCAATGAGACTCCAGATCCGGAGAATAAATCAAAATGTCATCCAAATACACAACCACATTCTTACCAATCAAAGGTCTCAGGATGTCATTAATAAGGTTCTGAAAAAACGCTGGTGCATTGGTAAGACCAAAAGGCATAACCAGATTCTCAAAATGACCCACCGGAGTGTTAAAAGCAGTTTTCCATTCATCACCCTCCTTCATTCGCAACAAATTTTATGCCCCCCCGGAGATCAATTTTAGAGAACCACTTGGTCCCCACTAACTGGTTAAACAAATCAGGAATTAACGGCAGTAGGTAACAATTGCATACGGTAATTTTATTAATTTCGCGAAAGTCCAGACATGGACGTAAACCGCCGTCCTTTTTTTCTACAAAAAAAAATCCAACAGCCACAGGTGACTTAGAATGTCTGATATGACCAGCAGCCAAGCTCGCCTGCATGTATTCCTTCAAGGCCTTTCTTTCAGGGATAGTCAGATTAAATAAACGACTCTTGGGAAGAGTAGCTCCCGGAATAAACTCAATGGTGCAATCATAATCCCTATGAGGAGGTAAAATTTCTGACTCCTCCTCTGAAAAAAACTTCCAAAAATCCTGAATGGGTACAGGTTATTCCCCTTTTTCCACAGCAGCAATGCGACCATTACAACATTTATCATAACACTTAGGACTCCAAGACTTAATCTCATTAGTAGACCAGTCTAGTAAAGGATTGTGCAGTTTTAACCAAGGCAAACCTAAAACTACTGGAGAAGGTAAATTATCCAATACCACCAAATCCAAATTCTCTTGATGAATACCATTAATATTGAGGGGAAATTCAGCAACCTTGCGAGTAATACATTTCAAAGGAGTGTTATTAACAGCAACCACAGAAATAGGAGATGACAAAGGTTTGGATTCTAATTTAAGTTTTTCCAAAAATCCCTTATCAATCACATTCAGTGTTGAACCACAATCCACAAATACCTGATATTAAATCAACTCCTCCTGCACTGAGGTACTCCCTGAAAGAAATACTCCCTTAGAGTTTAAACAAGCAATACTGGCGTAACTGACCTTTTTTTTTTCTTTGTTTAACCGAAGCTCACAGTTCTTAATAAAATGGTCAGATTTACCACAATAAAAACACAATCCTTTGGAAAACCTGTGGTCTTTTTCCTGAGAGTGGAGTGACATCGCCCCAACCTCCATCGGTTCTCTGTCGTCCGAGCAGACCCTCTGATTACTAGGAGCTGCTATAGCAGGAGTTTTCTCCTCATTAACCCTGGCACGCATTCTCCTGTCCACACGTATAGCTAATTGCATGGCTTCTTGCAAGGTTCCAGGTGCAGGGAAAGCAATCAGCAGATCATTAACCCTTTCACTTAGACCAGCAAGAAATGAACATTTTAACGCCGAATCATTCCATTCCACTTCAGAAGACCACCTTCTGAAGTGTGTACAATAATTTTCAACATCACCTGACCCCTGCTTCAATTGTCTCAGTTCTGTCTCAGCAGATGAGACTCGATCAGGATCGTCATACAACAACCCCATAGCAGAAAAAAAATCCTCCACTGATCTAAAACATGGATCATTAGGTTGGAGAGAAAAGGCCCAGCCCTGTGGTTCCTTGCACAAAAGTGACATGATAAACCCAATGCGCTGTGATTCATTCCCAGAGGACCTGGGTCTCAAACAAAAATATAATAAACAAGCATTTTTAAATGGAAAAAAATCTTGTTGTTTACCATAAAAAAAATCAGGCAGTCCTACCTTCGGTTCCACAAAATGCGCTCCAGGACAGCTACTCACGTGTTGCTGGAGATCGGCCACCTCTAGAGACAATCCCTGCAGGTGTTGAGCCAATTCCTGAACAGACACCATGCAGATCTCTGGATTTCTTTCCTAAGAGTTTCTTTTGTTTTGGGCTGGACTTACTGTTATGATCTGCTACAAGAACTAAGGAAAGAAGGGAAAACTGTCCCTACAATAGGACTAAGCTGATTCCCTACGATGCTGCGGGCAACCTGTTCCTTGTGAACAGACCCACCTTCGTCCTCAGCTAGTCTGAATGCAGACCTGTAGATATAAGGGAGGGGTCCTTAAAAGAACTAAGGACTGGGACAAAATTGGACACCTCCTAGCGAAGTTGTAGCGGAGCAAAAAGAAAAACAGACAAAAAGTACTAGAGGTCCAAGGACCAAGCAAACTTTAGAGATAGGTACAAAGCACCTGGCTAGATTAAGAGTCAAAGTAACACTGAAGTCCAACATAGCCAGGAGGGCGGAGCTGGAGTAAATAGGCAGAAGGTCACGTGACCACAAAATAGGAAAAACTAACAGGAGGGTTCTAACAATTGCGATCTCCACCACTTTTCCAAGGGGCATTAAAACCGTCATGTTAAGCTACTGCGACCTCCACCACTTTTCCAAGGGGCATTGATATTGTCTTTTTATTCCACTGCGACCTCCACCACTCTTCCAAGGGGCATTGATATTGTCTTTTTATTCCATTGCGACCTCCACCACTCTTCCAAGGGGCATTGATGTTGTCTTTTTATTTCACTGCGACCTCCACCGCTCTTCCAAGGGGCATTAAAACCGTCTTGTTAAGCTACTGCAACCTCCACCACTTTTCCAAGGGGCATTAAAACCATCATGTTAAGCTACTGCGACCTCCACCACTCTTCCAAGGGGCATTGATATTGTGTTTTTATTCCACTGCGACCTCCACCACTCTTCCAAGGGGCATTAAAACATTCATGTTAAGCTTCTGCGACCTCTACCACTTTTCCAAGGGGCATTAAAACCGTCTTGTTAAGCTACTGTGACGTCCACCCCTCTTCCAAGGGGCATTTATGTTGTGTTTTTATTCCACTGCGACCTCCACCACTCTTCCAAGGGGCATTAAAACCATCTTGTTAAGCTACTGTGACCTCCACCACTTTTCCAAGGGGCATTAAAACCGTCTTTTTAAGCTACTGCGACCTCCACCGCTCTTCCAAGGGGCATTAAAACCGTCTTGTTAAGCTACTGCGACCTCCATCTCTCTTCCAAGGGGCATTAAAACCATCTTGTTAAGCTACTGCAACCTCAACCGCTCTACCAAGGGGCATTAAAACTGTCTTGTTAAGCTACTGTGACCTCCACATTTCTTCCAAGGGGCATTAAAACCGTCTTGTTAAACCACTCTGAACTCCACAGCTCTTCCAATGATGGCATTGATATGTTGTTTTTAAGTACCTCTAACCTCCACGACTCTTCCAATGGGCATTGCATTTCCTCCTAATTTTAGTCAGCTTTTGCTTTTCAATGCATAGGCGAACACTAAGGGAGACCCATTCCCCAATAATGGGTAGAAGGTTTTTAGTACGCTGTAATCCACGTCTGTTTCAAGGGGCATTTCAGTTCCTCAATTTTTGGAAAGCCTTCCATTCACTGCTTAGGCCAACAGTGTACAGGAGACCCAGTTGCTTAAATGGAAAAAACATTTTAGTTAAGGCCCTCTGACCTCCATGTCACTTCCAAGGGGCATTGGAGTGCCTCGAAATTTTTGGTAGGCATTGCACTCACTGTGTGCCCTATAACTGTGTTGCCGAACCGCTCCTTTTGGTACAGAAACATATCCTACAAGACATGTGTGGTTGACTGGCCTGATATTGATGTGAATGGTCCCTGTTACTCCTGCTCTTTCTCCTTTGCCACCACCTCATCACATCACCTGAAGCTTTGTTTTAACGGGAGTCATAGAACTGGGATAGTAGCAGGAAAGCATCCAGCAATCCTCGGAGGAGGTAGGATATGCGCCAAAACGCTGACCACCTCATGCCTAGCCGCTACTACATACATGTGCTTGCATTCCAAGGAACAGAAAGCTAAGGAGATGGATGGTCTCATGATCATGAATAATTTACTCGTTGTGTAGGAGGCCGACCACTGCTGCTGCCTACCTTCTGAACTTTGTGTTGAAGCCTGATTGACCCAGGAGCCGCAATCCTCTATGTCTGGATGACGTGTTGCATCCCAGTATCCAACTGTGTCCCGGCTTCCACAACAATAACCCAGTGTGAAGGTGTCAGTGAGATGGACCATCCCTAGCCACATTCACTTGTCCACGTGTTTGTGGTTATGCTGTCCTTCAAATAGGGGCAGCTGGGGACCGTTTATGGACACCTGGCCACCCCCTGGTGGCTGGGGACCAAGCGTGGACACCCGGCACCCTGGCGGCTGGGGACCGAGTGTGGACACCCGGCCACGGGGCGGCTGGGGACCGAGTATGGACACCCGGCCGCCCCCTGGCGGCTGGGAACCAAGCGTGGACACACGGCCGCTGGGCGCTGGGGACTGATTATGGATACCAGGCCGCCAACGCAGCCATGACTTGGTGGCCAGATTCCGCCTCCACATGCCTAAAAGGCCCAATTTCAAGTGCAAGCAAGCTAGCAGTATGGTATTGCAGCCTGGGGTTGGGTGGGTGGCAGGCTGCACACTTACACTTGCATTCCAAGAACACAAAGCAGATGCTAACTTCTATCATCATCATCATGCTCCTCTCCTTGGCACTGTCAACTACCCTGAGGGAAAAGCCAGGGCCCATCGGAGGAGCCTGGATGTCTGGTGGGCTCGGCTAATGCTGCCCTAAAGCAGGCCAGGCTAAGAAAAGTGTGGGGAAGGTTACCGGGACAAATAGGGGCGGCTGGGGACTGTTTACGAACACCCGGCCGCCCCCTGGCAGCTTGGGAGCAAGCTTGGACACCCGTCCGCCAGGCGGCTGGGGACTGAGTATGGAAACCAGGCCGCCGACGCAGCCATGATGTGGTGGCAAGATTCCGCCTCCACATGCCTAAAAGGCCCAATTTCAAGTACAAGCAACAGTATGGTATTGCAGCCTGGGGGTGGGTGGGTGGCAGGCTGCACACTTACGTTTGCATTCCAAGAAAACAAAGCAGATGCTAACTTCTATCATCATCATCATGCTCCTCACCTTGGCACTCTCAACTCCCCTGATGGAGAAGCCAGGGCCCACCGGAGGAGGCTGGTTGTCTGTTGGGCTCGGCCAATGCTGCCCTAAAGCAGGCCAGGCTAAGAAAAGTGTGGGGAAGGTTACCAGGACAAATAGGGGCGGCTGGGGACTGAGTATGGATACCAGGCCGCCGATGCAGCCATGACGTGGTGGCCAGATTCTGCCTCCACATGGCTAAAAGGCCCAATTTCAAGTGCAAGCAAGCAGTATGGTATTGCAACCTGGGGGTGGGTGGGAGGCAGGCTGCATACTTACGCTTGCATTCCAAAAAAACAAAGCAGATGCTAACTTCCTCACCTTCGCACTCTCAACTCCACTGATGGAGAAGCCAGGGCCCACCGGAGGAGTCTGGTTGTCAGGTGGGCTCAGCCAGTGCTGCTCTAAAGCAGGCCAGGCTAAGAAAAGTGTGGGGAAGGTTACTGGGACAAATAGGGGTGGCTGGGGACCGAGTATGGACACCCGGCCGCCCCCTGGTCCCTGGGGACCAAGCGTGGACACCCGGCCGCCGGGCGGCTGGGGACTGAGTATGGATACCTGGCCGCTGACGCAGCCATGACGTGGTGGCCAGATTCCGCCTCCACATGCCTAAAAGGCCCAATTTCAAGTGCAAGCAAGCAAGCAGTATGGTATTGCAGCCTGGGGGTGGGTGGGTCGCAGGCTGCATACTTGCGCTTGCATTGCAAGGAATGGGGGAGGTACAATTGAACACTGCCCTGGGACAAGGACTTGCACGGGGATAGTTGCAAGTCTGCATCTTCTGATGTGGCAAGGATCACTTCTGATGGGCACACTTTTAGGCAATGACCTGGGTGTCAGAGATGCTTCCAGGGGTCTTCCCCATGCTGTTCCCATGTCTTTTCAGCACTGTATGCATGTGTCACACAGCACATGGCCAGATAAGGTTGTAAAATGTTAAAATGACATTTCCCGGTGAATGCATTTGTCACGGTTGAAAGCAATACAAAAGTGCAAAAACGCATAAAAACTGCTACTTGTGAACATAGCCCAAGGTGTAGAGGAGTATTTTTGTTTTTTGTTATTTATTTTACTTTATACACAAGTCTTTTCCCTGGAAAGGATGTTCCTTAACATATTACACAGGAAAGCACTTTCAGTTTCGTTTTTGAACGTTTTATTGTGAGCCCGTAAAAGTGGCTAAATACCTCTAACCACGTTGTTGACATCAGTGACATGGGGGTCAAAAATGCTTCCTGGGGCGATACCCATGCTGTCCCCATGTAATTTGAGCACTGTCACTATCGTTTTGAGCACTTTTTAGGCTTTCTACAGACTGCCGGGGGTGCTGCCGCAGAAATGCTAGGGTCTCCCATAGACTAACATTGGGCTCGTTGCTCGGGTCGAGCAACCGAGTAACACGGTGAGCTCGGCCCGAGCTTCGAGCACCCGAGCATTTTTGTGCTCGCTCAACACTAATCATTATATTTCCTCCTTTATCTGCTGACTTTATCTCTATCTCCTTATTGCGTTTCAACTCTAATAGAGCTTCTCTCTGTTGAGGAGATAAATTGTCATTAGACACTCTGGTAGATATCTTTTCAAATTCACTGGTAACTAGTTTCACAAATAGTTCTATGTCAGGATATAAATTCAGCGGGGGAAATTTTTTTGGGGTTGCGATTTTAAACTTACCCTGAACATCTGATTGAACATTTCACCGCCCAACTCTTCCAAAATGGACAAAGCCTCACGTTCTCTTTCTGTTCACATCATACCCTTATCTGTCTTGTCATGTAACTTCTTTAACACAAGATTACGGGCAAAAAGATGTAATAATAATAATAATAATAATAATAGTTTTTATTTTTATAGCGCCAACATATTCCGCAGCACTTTATAAATTTTAGGGGGGACATATACAGACAGTACAGAATAAGCACATCTCATATCAAAAGGAGTGAGGGCCCTGCTCGCAAGCTTACAGTCTATGAAGAAATGGGGGAGACACAAAAGGTAGAATGTACATATATTGTATAATGCAGCCTTGATATACTAAATAGGATAAATAATACATGGACTGGTCGCCTGCCAGTATGTGTACCATCCTGACAGAGGCTATTGAGTGCATGGTTGGTATGAACCTGAAGTTGAAGAAGATTTTAATATTCGGGAAAACTGGGATGGACAGAGTGTGCTTAGGCGATACACCAGTCTAAAGAAATGTGTTTTTAGGGTTCGCTTATAACTGTGGGTATTGGGAATTAATCGAACTGTCCTGGGTAGTGCATTCCAAAGAATTGGCGCAGCATGCGAGAAATCTTGGAGACGGGAGTGGGAAGTTCGGATTATGGAGGATTTTAGTTTTAAGTCATTTGCAGAACGGAGGGCACGTGTAGGGTGGTAGACTGAGACAAGGGAGGAGATGTAGGGGGGTACTGAAGCATGGAGCACTTTGTGGGTAAGCGTGATAAGATTAAATTGAACTCTATATTGGATGGGCAACCAATGCAATGACTGGCACAGGGAAGAGGCATCGGTGTAGCGGTTGGCGAGGAATATGATCCTGGCTGCTGCGTTAAGGATGGATTGGTGAGGGGAGAGTTTAGTAAGAGGGAGACCGATTAGTAGAGCGTTGCAATAGTCAAGACGAGAATGAATAAGAGCTACAGTAAGAGTTTTTGCTGAGTCAAAGGTGAGAAAAGTCCTGATTCTTGAGATGTTTTTGAGGTGTAGATGACATGAACGAGCGAGTGATTTGATGTGAGGAGTGAAAGAAAGATCTGAATCAATAATGACCCCAAGACAGCGGGCTTGTTGCTGGGGAGTAATGGTTGAGCCACAAACAGAAATGGCAATATCGGGCACAGGTAGGTTAGTGAAGGGAGGAAAGACGAGTAGTTCAGTTTTTGACAGATTAAGTTTTAGGTAGTGGGAGGACATAATATTAGACACGGCAGAAAGACAATCACTGGTCTTTTGCAGTAATGCATGGGTGATGTCCGGAGCAGAGGTGTATAATTGGGTGTCATCAGCATAGAGATGGTACTGAAAACCGAATCTACTGATTGTTTGCCAATAAGAGCGGTGTATAAGGAGAAAAGAAGGGGGCCTAGGACTGATCCTTGAGGAACCCCGACAGTAAGGGGAAGTAGGGAGGAGGGAGAGCCGGCAAAAGACACAGAGAAGGAGCGGTCAGAGAGATAGGAGGAGAACCAGGAGAGAACAGTGTCCTTGAGGCCAACAGTGAGCATAGTGAGGAGGAGCTGGTGATTCACAGTGTCGAATGCTGCAGAGAGATCCAGGAGAATCAGCAGGGAGTAGTGACCATTGGATTTAGCTGTTAGTAGATCATTAGAGACTTTAATGAGGGCAGTTTCAGTAGAATGTAAAGAGCGGAAACCAGATTGTAGAGGGTCAAGAAGAGAGTTGTCTGAGAGATAGCAGATGAGACGGGAGTGGACCAGGTGTTCCAGGAGTTTAGAGATAAAGGGAAGATTGGAAACAGGTCTGTTGTTGGCCGTGCAGTTCTGGTCAAGGGATGGTTTTTTAAGTAATGGTTGTATGCTGGCATGTTTAAAAGAAGAGGGAAAGATACCAGATGAGAGGGAAAGGTTGAAAATTTTAGTTAGGTGAGTGGTGACAGCTGGAGAAAGGGACTGAAGGAGATGTGAGGGAATAGGGTCACTGGTGCAGGTGGTAGGGCGAGAAGATGCAAGGAGCCTGATCACTTCATCTTCCGTGACTGTTTCGAAGTCAGAAAGTGAGCAAGATACAATGTGGCAGGGGAGAGCATGCATAACATTTGGGGATTGGGAGAAAATTTACTGTCGGATATGGTCAATTTTTTCTTTGAAATAATAGGCCAGATCGTCAGCGCTGAGGTCGGTGGTCGGGGCCTGTGTTGTTTGATTGAGGAGAGAATGAAACGTGTCAAAGAGTCGTTTAGGATTATTGGAAAGTGAGATGATGAGGTTGTTAAAGTAGGTTTGTTTGGAGAGGTGAAGGGAGGAGTTATATGTTTTCAGCATAAATTTTTAATGGAGGAAATCTTCGGGCAGATTTGATTTTCTCCACAGCCTTTCAGCGCACCAGGAGCACCGCTGGAGGAAACGTGTTAGAGGTTTGTGCCAGGGTTGTCGCCATCTATGCCGAATTGTTCATTGTGTAGAAGGTGCGGCTTCATCCAGGGCGCATAGCATTATTTCGTTATAATGCTTCAATGCAGAGTCGGGACATGAGAGGGAGGAGATTGGGGCCAATGATGATTGCCACTTTTTTATAAATTTCTGGGTGTTAATGGCGCGTAAATTTCTATAAGTGTTGACGGTGGGAGTGTCTTGAGTAGAGTCACAGTTCTTGACAGCGAATGAAAGAAGATTATGGTCAGAGTGTGGAAGGGGAGAGTTAGTAAAGCCATGTACTGAGCAAAGCCGGGAGAAGATCAGGTCCAATGTGTTACCGTCCTCATGTGTAGGAGAGTTAGCAAGCTGTGAAAGGCCGAAGGAGGAGGTTAGTGATTAGAGATGAGCGTTATTCTACTCGAACTGTTCGCCAATCTCAAATTCGAGCTGTTTTGGGCGGTGTTCGAGCCGTTCGGCGAACACGAACAATTTGAGAAAAATTCGGCTGTTCGAGGTTATGTTCGATAACTGTTCGTGCACCAAAATCATAACTGGATTTTTTCTCAGTAATGATGAAAATTAATGTTAATGCGCAGTTTGAGTGTACAGCGGGGTGGGGGGAGGTGCAGGGGATGGATCTCTGCAGGAACAATGAAGATCTCCATTTTTTTTTCTCTTTCCCGCATTTGCAGTGGGGAGGTGCAATCTGTCAGCCTATCAGCAGCGCACACACGGAGCGAAGTGCTTTTTTTCACACAAGCAAGGGCATGTGTCATTGGCAGTGTATGTCACATGTCCTTGCCCTATAAGACCAAGCCATTTTCCCCGTCGCCACCATTTTCTCACTGCTGCAGCTGCGTGTTAGACGGCACCGCTGTTGCTGTGTGTGCTATACCTTGTTAATTTCAAGCCAATTTTTGCACAAATCTACAGATAGCTTGGGAGTAGGGAATAGTTGTGATTGCAGTCCTTTTAAGGACTAGGTTACAGCATTTCCTACGACTTTTATCAGGCAGGTCTGTGCTCTTAAATAGATAGATTGTGGGAGTAAAGACTAATTGTAATTGGAGTCCTTTTCAGGACTAGGTTACATCAGTTCCTATCAGTTTTTGCCAATAAGGTCTGTGCCAGTACTGTGCAAGTTTTTTTCACAGCATTTGGCTGAATCTAGCAAAGCTAATCCTTTTTGGCCTATTGCAGAGTGTGTTAGTCAGTGGAGTAGCCTATCTGTGTTGCAAGATATACCACCTGTGTATAGAATACCAATTTTTTTACTGCACCTAGTGAAGTAAAATCTTTTGGGCATAGCATCATTCTATTAGTCCATCTATACTGACCTCCATCAGGATGCAAATTGAATATAATTTTTTTCTGCATCTAGCTCTGAAAAAAATATTTTGCTTCTAGCTGTGTGTGGGACTTGTTCTATTAATCCATCTATACAGACCTCCATCAGGTTGCAAACTGAATATATTTTTTTCTGCATCTACCTCTGAAAAAATATTGGGCTTCTAGCTGTGTGTGGGACTTGTTCTATTAATCCATCTATACAGACCTCCATCACGTTGCAAACTGAATATATTTTTTTCTGCATCTACCTCTGAAAAAATATTGGGCTTCTAGCTGTGTGTGGGACTTGTTCTATTAATCCATCTATACAGACCTCCATCAGGTTGCAAACTGAATATATTTTTTTCTGCATCTACCTCTGAAAAAATATTGGGCTTCTAGCTGTGTGTGGGACTTGTTCTATTAATCCATCTATACAGACCTCCATCAGGTTGCAAACTGAATATATTTTTTTCTGCATCTACCTCTGAAAAAATATTGGGCTTCTAGCTGTGTGTGGGACTTGTTCTATTAATCCATCTATACAGACCTCCATCAGGTTGCAAACTGAATATATTTTTTTCTGCATCTACCTCTGAAAAAATATTGGGCTTCTAGCTGTGTGTGGGACTTGTTGTATTAGTCCATCTATACTGACCTCCATCAGGTTGCAAACTGAATATATTTTTTTCTGCATCTACCTCTGAAAAAATATTGGGCTTCTAGCTGTGTGTGGGACTTGTTGTATTAGTCCATCTATACTGACCTCCATCAGGTTGCAAACTGAATATATTTTTTTCTGCATCTACCTCTGAAAAAATATTGGGCTTCTAGCTGTGTGTGGGACTTGTTGTATTAGTCCATCTATACTGACCTCCATCAGGTTGCAAACTGAATATATTTTTTTCTGCATCTACCTCTGAAAAAATATTGGGCTTCTAGCTGTGTGTGGGACTTGTTCTATTAATCCATCTATACAGACCTCCATCAGGTTGCAAACTGAATATATTTTTTTCTGCATCTACCTCTGAAAAAATATTGGGCTTCTAGCTGTGTGTGGGACTTGTTCTATTAATCCATCTATACAGACCTCCATCAGGTTGCAAACTGAATATATATTTTTCTGCATCTACCTCTGAAAAAATATTGGGCTTCTAGCTGTGTGTGGGACTTGTTCTATTAATCCATCTATACAGACCTCCATCAGGTTGCAAACTGAATATATCTTTTTCCGCATCTACCTCTGAAAAAATATTGGGCTTCTAGCTGTGTGTGGGACTTGTTCTATTAATCCATCTATACAGACCTCCATCAGGTTGCAAACTGAATATATTTTTTTCTGCATCTACCTCTGAAAAAATATTCGGCATCTAGCTGTGTGTGGGACTTGTTGTATTAGTCCATCTATACTGACCTCCATCAGGTTGCAAACTGAATATATTTTTTTCTGCATCTACCTCTGAAAAAATATTGGGCTTCTAGCTGTGTGTGGGACTTGTTGTATTAGTCCATCTATACTGACCTCCATCAGGTTGCAAATTGAATATAATTTTTTTCTGCATCTAACCCAGCCAATAGTTTTTGCCTAATACCACAGTTTGGCCACTCAGCTCTGCTCGGTTCCCATCCATTGTTTTTTTGTGCAAACAACTCCAGAGTTGTGAATTAGTTAACCACCAAAATGAGTGGAAAAAGGCCTGCTGCTGGTGGAAAGGGGAATAGGCGTGTTGGGAAGGGGAAAAAAGGTTGTGTCCGTGGGGTAGGTGTTAAAGCAATAGTAACATCTGCAGAAGAAAGACCATCTTCCAGCCAAACTATAATGTCTACTTCTTTTAGCGGACAATGTGATAAGATCCCTTTCTTACAGCCACGCCAATCGCTACAAATTCCAGATGAGGCACAAAAACAGCAGGTGCTTCAACGAATATCAAGTGCTCCTTTAAGTGGGCTCTCCTCCACATCAACTTCAACATCACAAATACTCCAGTCCTCAAAGGTGTCACCCCAATCGCACTTGCTTCCTCACAGCTCCCAAATCTCCAGCTGCCCGTCTGAGTATGAGGTAGAACAGATGGTTGAGTCTGCAGAGCTGTTTACTCATACTATAGCCTGGGAATCAGAGGTCGACTCCAGCGCTTCTGTGAATCCAGACGAGGAAATGATCTGCACTGATGCCCAGAATCTTTATGAGTCGGATCCAGGACCAGACGCAGAAGGTTCTGACCATAATGTAGACCCTCATTCCCAAACTGTAACTCCTGTTGGTGGAGACAATGAGGAAGACGATGATAAGACTCAAATACCTGATTGGAGCGACAACTTTAGTTTTTTGTCAGGGCAGGAACAGGTTGGCTCTGAGGACGACGGGTGTGATAACGCACAGGGTGATGATGATGAGGTTGGAGATCCCACTTACTGTCAACCCACAGTCAGCCAAGAGATGAGGTCAGCAGAGGAGGTGGAGGAAGATGCTAGTGACGACGAGGTCAGGTTGCGCCTTCCTGGACAGAGACGTAGTACTGGAAGCACGTCAACAACTGCATCCTCAAACACAACTCTGCCTCTCACCACAAGTCGTGGTGGCTCTTCAGGTCGCATGGGTGCTAAGCCTTGCATAGCCTGGGCATTTTTTCAGATCGATAAAGATGACCCAACTCGTGTTATCTGTATCATTTGTCAGCAAAAGCTAAGTAGAGGCCAAAAAATACATAGTTTGAGTACTTCATGCATGAACCGGCACATGGACATGAAGCATAAGTTGCAGTGGGAAGCTCAGTGTGCTACAATGCGGCCTAGCCGGCCGGGCCAACCACCGTCTGCCATATCTTGTGCATCCGCGGCCTCTTCATCCTCTGTGACTGGGGGGACAGCAGTCACACCTGTTTTGGGGCGCAGACCTGCCACCTCTTTACCCGCAACAGCCAGCGTGATTGGCAGGTCATCATTTTCTTTGGAGGTGGTAACACCAGCTGGTGTTGAGCGCTGTCCGACATCGATAGCACCACCTTTGGATCAAGGCAGCCTAACATGTCCGCCTGCATCTTCCTCACAAAGGGCATTTTGCCGGGGACACCCTTATCAACCCCGTCTAAGCACAATAGCCAGCCCTGGGTCCCTCAGATGTGGACAAGTAAAAGACCATTTCCTCCTAGCCATGAGAAAGCTAAGAGGTTGAATTTCACCATCTGCAAGCTCTTGGCTACAGAAATGCTGCCTTTCCGCCTGGTGGACACAGAGGATTTTCGAGACCTTATGTCCGTCGCAGTGCCCCAGTACCAGATGCCCAGTCGGCACTACTTCTCAAAGAAAGGTGTGCCTGCGTTCCACCAGCATGTCGCACACAACATCACCGCTTCTTTGAGAAACTCTGTGTGTGACAGGGTGCATTTCACCACAGACACTTGGACGAGTAGGCATGGACAGGGGCGTTACATGTCGCTGACTGGGCACTGGGTAACTATGGTGACAGCAGGACAAGGGGCTGCTGTCCAAGTCTCGCCGTCCGCACGAGTTGTGCGTCAATCCTCTTTATGTCAAAGTTCCTCCACTGCTTCTGCCTCCTCAACCTCCTCTCGGTCTTCCACCTGCACCCAAAGCCTGTCTGGTCATGCCACAAGCTTTCTAACTGCGCAGAAGGGATCCTGCACACCTCCTTACTTTGCTGGCAGTAGGGCTCAACGTCATCAGGCGGTTTTTACATTGAAATGTCTGGGAAATGTGAGTCACACAGCTGAGGAGTTGTGGTCAGCTCTGGAGAACCAATTTCATGAATGGTTGTCTCCACTGGACCTGAAACCAGGGAGGGCCGTGTGCGACAATGCTGCAAACCTGGGTGCGGACCTTCGCCGGGGCAATGTCACACACGTGCCTTGTATGGCTCACGTGTTGAACCTGGTTGTCCAGCAATTTTTAGCCCACTATCCCAGACTAGATGGCCTTCTGCAGAGGGCACGGTCGCTGTGTGCTCACTTCCGCCGTTCGCATCCCGCAGCTCAGCGACTTACATCTCTACAGAAGTCGTTGGGCCTGCCACTTCACCGGCTAAAATGCGATGTGCCTACCCGGTGGAATTCAACTCTGCACATGTTGCAGCGACTGTGGCAGCACCGACAAGCCCTGGTGCAATACGTTCTGACGTATAGCCTGGGCCAACGAGATTCAGAGGTGGGGCAAATCACGCTGGAGGAGTGGTCTCAGATCAGGGACCTATGCACCCTTCTGCACAGTTTTGAAATGGCGACGAAGATGTTTAGTGCTGATGATGCCATTATCAGCATGACTATTCCGGTGATTTACATGCTGGAGCACATGTTAAACAGAATTCGGAGTCAGGTGGTGGCACAAGAGGAGGTGGAGGAAGTAGAGGAGGAGGAGTTGTATGCGGAAGGGCTAACATCTGCAAGGTCCAGACGGTCGGCAGCACCAAGGCGGCAGGCATGTGAGGGTGGGGGAGATGGTTTTACCAGGGCGCATGGTAGCAGCCAAACTAGTGAGGAAGGTGCAGGAGCCCAGGAAGAAGTGGAGGACGAACTGATGGAAGACTCATCAGATGAGGGAGACCTTGATCACATTTCTGTTGTGCGAGGTTGGGGGGAGAGGACAGAGGAAGGAAGCATGATTGTTACCTCGCCACCAACACAACAGGGACTTGGTGCTCCTGGATGCGCAACACACATGAGTGCCTTCTTGCTGCACTACCTGCAACATGACCCTCGAATTGTGAGAATTAGAAATAATCCTGACTACTGGGTTGCCACACTGTTAGATCCCCGGTACAAAAGTAAATTTGCAGAAATTATTCCTGCCATAGAAAGGGATGCACGCATGCAGGAGTATCAGCAGAGACTGTTGCAGAATCTTACATGTGCTTTTCCACAAAATACCAGTGGTGCACGTCGTGAATCTCACAGTTCCAACTTGCCAACCGTGGGACCGTCAAGTGTTCAGCACTCAAACCGTAACAGAACCACAGTATCTGCTGGTAACATCAATTTTGCAGAATCATTTCACCACTTTTTTAGCCCATCCTTTGCAAGGCCACAGGAGACAAGAAGTCTGACACATAGTCAACGCCTAGAGACGATGGTACAGGAGTATCTCCAAGTAAACATTGAAGCCACGACTGTGTCACTGGACCCTTGCTCTTTTTGGGCTTCCAATCTGGATAAATGGCCGGAGCTAGCCACTTACGCCTTGGAGATCTTGTCATGCCCCGCAGCCAGCGTTCTGTCTGAACGTGTGTTCAGCGCTGCTGGTGGTGTGCTGACAGATAAGCGCACGCGGCTCTCCACTGATAATGTAGACAGACTCACGTTCATAAAGATGAACAAATCATGGATCCGAAAAGACTTTTCTACCCCTGTGTCATCCTGGGGAGAGTAAAAGCTTGATGATTGGTTAAAATCACCCTACCAACCGTTTTAAGCTTTCAAATTACTAATCATGTTTATCTGTATCTTGGCTGGAAAATAATGTGGGCTTTGTAGCAGTGTGCAGCACTGATTCTATTAGGCCATCTATAATAAGCTCCACCAGATTTAAAATTACTAATCATGTTTATCTGTATCTTGACTGGAAAATAATTTGGGCTTTGTAGCAGTGTGCAGCACTGATCCTATTAGGCCATCTATACTAAAGCTTCACCAGATTTAAAATTAATAATAATTTTTAGCTGCATCTAGCCCGGAAAATAATTTTGGGGCTCCGAGATGCGCAAGACACATAAGTGCCTTCTTGCTGCACTACCTGCAGCATGACCCTCATATTGTCAGAATTCGAACTAATCATGACGACTGGGTTGCCACACTCTTAGATCCCCCAAACTTTTCGATCAACCTTTTCATTTTAATAAAGACCAAAAAAATGGTCATTTTTGAAATTATAAGCATTAGCAGGTTGTTAGAAACTGAAATCAAACAGTTTTCAACTCAAAACTTTATTCTAGGTGATGTTACATTTTCACATAGGACCCCTTGTTCGAAAGGAGCTTCTGAACTCTCTCGTCCATTGAATTTGTCAGGTTTTGGATGGTTTCTGCTTCAATTGTTTTGCATGAGGACAGAATACCCTCCCAGAGCTGTTGCTTAGATGTGAACTGCTTCCCGCCATCATAGACACTCCTTTTAATGATGCTCCAAAGGTTCTGAATGGGGTACAGGTCAGGGGAGCATGGGGGTCACACCATAAGTTTGTCCCCTTTTATGCCCATATCAGCCAGAGATGCAGATGTTTTATGTGCAGCATGAGATGGTGAATTATCATGCAGAAAAATGATCTTGCTGTGAAATACACGGTTCTTCTTCTTGAACCATGGCAGGAAGTGCTGTTTGAGAAAATCCACATACATTATGGAGTTCATCTTTAGCGCCTTCAGGGATCCTAAAGGGGCTGACAATCTCTCTCCCCATGATTCCAGCCCAAAACATTACTCCACCTCCTCCTTGTTGGTGCTGTAGCCGTGTTTGCGTGGGGTGTCCATCAACCAGCCATCCTCCACTCCATCCATCTGGACCATCGAGCGCTGCACAGCACTCATCCGTGAACAAAACAGATTTGAAATCAGTCTTCATGTAATGTTTGGCCCACTGGAGCCGTTTCTGCTTGTGTGAAGTGGATAGAGGAGGTCGACAGGATGGCGTATGCACAGCTGCAAACCTCTGAAGGACCCTGCATCTTGTTGTTCGGGGGACGTTGGAGGCACAAGCAGCTTCAAAAACTTGTCTGCTGCTATGACAAGGCTTTTTTGCCGCTGCTCTTTCAACCTGACGTAATTGCCTGTAGGAAAGAGTCCTCAATTTGCCCTTATCAGCACGCACACGTGTGTACTGTGAATCAGCTACATACTTCTTGATTGCCAAGACACTTCATCCTGATCATCGCACAATGTTGATTGTAGTCATGCCTTGACCTAAACACTCCACAATTTGTTGCTTCTCAGCAGCCGACACATCCTTTTTCTTTCCCATTTTGGCAGAAAATGTAGGCTGCTTAATAATGTGAGACAGCCTTCTTAAGTAGTCTTGCCTTTCATTGGACAGACCTGCCAAACTAATTAGCACAGGTGTCTGCAATTGCTTACAGTGATATAAAGAGCCCTGACACACATCACCATCAATGAGTTTAACTGACTAACAAACAAATTCTTCCCTTATCACTCCTAAACACTTTTTGCATAATAATTTGGAACGCAGTGTACATGTGCTTTTCGACAAAACACCAGTGGTTCACATAGTGAATCTTACAGTTCTAACTTGCCAACCGTGGTCTGTATGGAGTTGTTCAATAAAGGGCCCAAAATTAAGATAACATAGATGGGAGAGGTCTCTATGAATAGGAATTCCTAAGTATTTGATACCCTGTGAGGGCCAGGCAAAGGGAAAGTTGGACTGGATGGAATCCTATATGGATTTGGGGAGGGAGACATCGAGGGCCTCAGACTTCGCTGCATTGATTTTAAAATTTGACCATGTAACAAAGTGATCTATTTCAGCCATAACAGCAATATGTGATTGAGTGATATATACTAGGACATCATCAGCAAATAGAGAGCACTTGTACTCGGTGCCTCCCACCTCAATCCACCTAATATTGGGGTTATGGCGAATTGATGAGAGCAGGTGCTCCGTCACTAGGATGTATAAGAGAGGGGACAGAGGACATCCCTGCCTTGTCCCATTGGTGATTGTGAAAGGTGATGAAAATGTTCTGATGCACCCCCTGGGCCTTGGGACAACCGGAGCCGGACCCTTTTTGGTGGATGCTGGTGGTTGTAGTCTTCGTGGCGGCGACCCGCTTCCGTGGCTCAGGGTGGTCAAACCAGTGGCGGAACTATTTATGTGGTTTTGATGTTTAAATGTCCGACTACGCCACCCGTAGATTGCGGTCAGAGTGAACCGCCGCTGCAGGGCAGACCGCTGAGGCTGGTGTTGTGGGTGCAGCAGAGCGTAGCATAACTCCCCACGGGAGGAGTATAGCCTCAGGGCAGTGTATGCGGAGGATGGGGGTGATGGTGCAGGGCAGCAGCAGTAACGACACAGAGTCAGTGATGCAGTCCAGGGCCTTTACTCACAGTTCTTATTATCCAGACCACGTCTGCAGGTAACGGCTGCCCACGTCGTACTGTGCTCACCAGGTGAGGGGCTCAGACAACTCCCAGATAACTTTGGAGCGCTTCACAGGACCCCCTTTGTGTGTCCTTTGTCTGGCCTTTCTTACCAACCCTTCTGTCCGGCTACCTCGGGCCTCCTCTTGGTAAACTTGGCGCCAGTTTCCCTGACCCTATGTGGTGCCTTCCTAGCGGGTGTAGCGAGGGGCTGCGCCACATAAAATGTCACAGCCTCCGGTTTCTAGCTGAGGGTCGTTTCCTGCCTCCACTAGTTTCGGGGACCGGTCTCCCCCTTTGGCCTGACCCCTCCACGCAGGTGGATTCGGGCGTGCGGTGGCGACTCGCCCGTCCGCACCCCTGGGATCCCTTCATTCCTCGTTCCTGGAGCCTTCTCCGCTCCTCTTCCTTCCTTCTCCCTCTTCCAGGCCTGGGCCTCTGTTACTAGGCCCGCCTCCGGAGCAGAGCTCATGCAGAGCCCCTGCTCCCTGCCACTTCTGCTCAGACTTCTCTGCACTGAACTAAGATGGTGCCCACCTTTTATACTCCCTTCTCAATGCACCCAGGAACTGCTTCCTCCCTGCTCCTGCACTACAGGGTTCCCCTTCCTCAGTGTTCCCTCCCCCCACTCCAGCCAGGGACAGGGACTGTCGTGCCCATCTCAGAGGCATATTGGTCGCCCTGCCCTACGGCAATGTGGTGTAATGCCTGCAGGTGTCAGGTCCTGATCCACACTCTATCCTTACCTGAGAGTGAGATATCACACCTCTGGGTGAGGTGCAATACCTCTGTAGCAACCGAGCCCTCAGGGTGCTACAGTTCCATTTATCTTCAGCCTAGGTGACATATTGCGATACAGGGCAATGATTTTGGCTATAAAAGGGTCCCCTAGACCCCTACCCCAAGCTTTTTAAGAGAATCATATATGGCGTGCCAGGAGACTCTATGGAATGCTTTCTCAGCATCCAACGAGAGTATCTAATTACAAATTTTTAACTGCATCTAGCCCAGGAAATACTTTGTGCCTAGTAGCAGTGTCTGCTAGTCAGGGGATTATCCCGGCTGTTAAGCAAGCTACACCACCTGTAGTTTAGACACTTAATTTTTTCAAAGGAAATGCTTCGGGACCATGGGATACTCAGTGAAGAGCATCAGGAGGCACCCCAAGGCATAGGGGCTGGGACTGGCAGTAGGATGCCTTGCGGTGGACAGCCGAGCTTGATCCTTATAAAAGCTTTTTAACTGCAGCAGCTTTAGTGGACGCTACTGGAGCTGGAATTACGCGGCTGCTGGCATGAGACTTGCCCTCCAATAGATCCTTGTAAATGGATTTAAAGTGTATTCATTCAAATTAGAGAGACAATTTAAATTAAAAAGCTTAGAGCTGCCGCCACCACAGGGGGGCTCGCTCGACCCACCAGCGGACAGGCACCAGTATTGGGAGAGGGGGGCTGGCCATCAGGGTTCACCGCGGCTCTGGCACAAACCCGGCGACACGGAGGTGGCACGGGCAGGAGCGGACTGGCCGTGTCGGCTTCTCACTTTTTGGATTTTAGAAGGGCATGACATGCCTATATCTGTGTCTCCCCCTCCTTTTACTCCTCCACCTCTTTTATTTTCGCATGACTATATGTACTTGTCACTTTTCCATGTGTTAGTTATGTCTTCTGAGCAGTTTGTCAGCTTTTGGACACCTTTGAAGGTGTTTTCTATGTGTTTCTATGTGTTTTTGTTTGCCTGCCATTGGTTTTAACGGTGTTCGAAGGTGTTCGACGAACAGTTCGACGAACAGTTCGGCGAACACACGGGTGTTCGACGAACCGAACCGAACTCGAACACTACGGGGGTGGCTCAACACTATTAGTGATAAAAGATGAGTGGCAGATGGGGAAAGAGGATCGCCAATTGGGATGTTAAAATCTCCCAAGATTATCGTGGGGATGTCGCAGGATAGAAAATTTGGAAGCCAGGCAGCAAAGTGATCCAGGAATTGACGGGGGGGGGACCTGGAGGGCGATAGACAACCGCCACTCGCAGGGAAAAGGGTCGGTAGAGTCTGACTGTGTGGGTCTCAAAAGACGGGAAGATAAGGGAGGGTACAGGGGGGATAACCTGAAAAGTACATTTTGTTGAAAGAAGCAGACCAACACCTCCACCTGATCTGTTGTCAGGTCGCGGGGTATGAGAGAAATGTAGGCCACCATAGGATAGAGCTGCAGTGGCGGTGGTGTCCGACTTCTGGATCCAGGTTTCAGTGAGAGCCAGAAGGTTGAGGGAATTAGAGAGGAAAAAGTAATGGATGTAAGAGAGTTTATTACAAGCTGAGCGCGCATTCCAAAGGGCACAGTTGAATGAGACAGAAGATATGCAGGGAATATTAATGAGATTAGCAGAGTTTCTGAATGTAACAGGGAAAGAGTTAGTGTTATTATTACTGGAGGGTCCTGGGTTGGGAGAAATATCACATGCGACTAATAGAAGGAAGATACAGAGAGTGAGCAGATGGTTGAGTGATTTGTGAGAGCGTTTCCTGTGTTGTATGGTGGGAATGAATGCATCTGCGTGGTATAACATTGTGAAGAGAGCATGACAACTGTACATAGGAGAAGAGAGGAGAGAGGGGTTAATATGGATGAAGTGTGCCGAATCAGTGGGAGAACGGTGAATGTGGATGATTGTAGCAGTCAGAATATAAATGGCACAGATACAAATGGTGAATACTGTTTGCCAAAAAGATGACCTGGAAGCAAGTTTGTTTAATTGTCTTGCATGTCTTACCTGTCTCCTGCCCTGTCCAACTGCCATTTTCTAACTGCCGGGGCACTTTGATAAATTATGACACTTTGATAAAGTATGCATAAATGCTATATGCATAAATGTCCCCGCATAAATGCTGCCCCTTGACTATGTCTTAATATATAGGGACGTATCTGCTTAGATCTACACAGATTTAACTTGTTAGCAATCAATCACTAGCTTAAGACAACAGGAGACAATAAAACTGCAGAAAAAAAAAAATGGCAAACTCAACATGGATCATAAACTCTTAAAGTAAGTGTGATGACCTTAAAGTATCATGGATTAAACAACGTAGAGGAGTGAAAAAATATATACCAGTGATAGGCTGCAGAGCATTGCATGGAAATACAAGGCAGTTTTCAGGATAGATCACACAAGGAGTGAAAAACATATACCCATACACAGACTATTCTTCTTTTCCCATATGCCTCTGCGATCTAGTAAATGTTGTTACTGATTATGCAGGGTCTACTATTTTTTCTCACAAATTGATATGTATCATGCTTTCTAGGATGAATTCATCATTTCAGAATCGGCAGTTTCACATTATGCTGGATTTTTTGCTCGGTATGATGTGACTGCTGTGTGCGTCAGCTGGATTCGATCGTGGGGTCCGACCGCTGAGAAGCATCGTCTGATCGGGAACTTTTATCTTACTCTCTTCATCAGCATTTATCCAGTGGCAGCAGTGGGGGAGTCCTGACCTTGGAAATCAGCAGTAGGAGAGCGGCTTGTACATCCCTTCAGCCCTGTACACCCTCCCCCGTCACGACTGTAGATCCTTTACTGCTGTAAATAAATCAAAAGGGGCGGTAGGGGAAAATGTAAGACCAAGACTCAGTACCTCATTTTGAGATTCAGTTAATTCTACATCACAGAGGTTTATCACCTCTAATTTAGACGATGTGGCAGCATTCTCATTGAACCCTCTGGTCCTCCTATATTTAAATTGGGAATCATTTCTGTGACTAAAAAAAAAAATGGTGGAACTTTTATCATTTGTGAAGATTCTGAATACTAACAATTTAAATATCAAATTGTTCTGTTTATACAGTCAGATCTCCATCGATTTCCTGGATATACGTATATTCAGGGGAAACGATGGATATCTACAGGCTGATATTTTTCGGAAAGCAACAGCAGTAAATTCCCTACTCCATGCTACCTCTTCTCACCCACAACCATTGTTGAATGGGATACCAACTGGACAATTCCTCAGGGCACGTAGAATATGTTCTACTGATTGTACATTTCGCACACAGGCCCGTGACATGACAACCAGATTCCTGGAACGGGGTTATTCGAGACGAAGTATCAAAAAAGTCTACCAGAGAGCATTGTCGACTAGACGTATTGAACTGCTACAACCTAAACAACAAAAGACCCCCTTGAAAGCACAGGTGAGGTTCATCTCCACCTATCATTAAAAGTGGCATGAAGTCAGAAATGCACTGCAGAAATATTGGCAGATCCTAAGAGTGGATGACACTTTATTGAAATATATGCGTAATTATCCATCAGTGACTTACAGGAGATCACAAAATCTCAAGGATCAACTGACTCATAGTTATCATGCTGGACGTAATTTTGATAACACCTTTGGATCTAAGGGCCCGAAATGGGGTTTCTTTCCCTGCAGTGGATGTATAGCATGTCCCAACATGACCTGTGCATCAGAGATTGACTCAAGCGATGGGACGAAGAGATTTGTGATCACACAGCACATCACCTGTCATACAACTGGGGTGGTTTACTATGCTGTGTGTCCATGTAACAAAATTTATATTGGATTGACTTCACGCCCTTTGAAAATAAG
The DNA here is from genome assembly GCF_046119375.1 of Phyllobates terribilis. NCBI lineage: Eukaryota > Metazoa > Chordata > Amphibia > Anura > Dendrobatidae > Phyllobates > Phyllobates terribilis. The sequence goes on along the minus strand of NW_027362767.1, from coordinate 396,662,940 downwards.
AGTTTGTGAACATGTTCGTGACATTCTGAATGCGATTGAGGTTAATGACCTGTATCTACTTAAGCCAATACCTAAACATTTCAAAATTCATCATAATTCCAATGCAAAACTACTGAAGGTCAAAGGGATTGATAAGGTCAACGTGACCAAAAGAGGATGCAATTGGAAAAGAGATTTGGCACAATTGGAAGCTAAATGGATTTATAAAATTGGATCAGTTCAACCACGAGGCCTTAATGAGATATTGAGTTTTGCCCCTTTCTTGTAATTGTTTATATATATGCTTATATATATTTTTAAGTGTGTGTGTTTATATGTTTTTAATACCTCTCTCCGATTTTAGAGTTTTAGAAATGCTGAAGTATCGTTTCCCTACTTACCTGGGTCTTTGATGTGGACCGTTGGTATCTCCGGTGTTGGGTGACTCTGATGTGGATGGATTTGGTGGTGTTTTCCGTGTTGATCCTCACAAGGATAAGAAATACTCTGGATACAACCCCTGGATTATTTTGGACATACTTTTCTAATTATGGACATTGCGGAGCTATGCATATTCATATAATCATGGACACTCTTTATATTATAGCCTTCCTATTATTAATTATTTATGTTTACTGTATATTTAGGGCAGCATGGTGGCTCAGTGGTTAGCACTGTAGCTTTGCAGCGCTGGGGTCCTAGGTTCAAATCACACCAAGGACGACATCTGCAAGGAGTTTGTATGTTCTCCCAGTGTTTGCGTGGGTTTCCTCCGGGTTCTCCAGTTTCCTCCCACATTCCAAAGACATACTGATAGGGAATCTAGATTGTGAGCCCCAATGGGGACAGTGCCAATAATGTCTGTGAAGCGCTGTGGAATTAATGGCGCTATATAAGTGAGTAAAATAAATAAATAAAATTTATTTATATACTTTTATATTCTATGGGACGGTGTATCTTCTGTGTTGGTACTACCTATGGTGAATCTATACAGAAAACTATTCCAAAGACATAAGTAGTACATATTGGCTAGAGATAGAAGCATCATATCTCACCATTTGATTAACATAGGCAAAACTATGCAGTGGATACCCAATCATAACACCTAAGTTTGGAAAAAAATCCAAAGACCACTGTCAAATATAAAATGACAATCTTTATTAATGAATGATGATTAAAAATTCATTATCAAATGATCACAAGGTTTTAAAATTGTTTAGAAAAGGAAAAGGATGAAACAAACAAACAAATAGGCACACATGGACAAATATAATAATGTAATTTATGGTTAATTTCAGTTCCCATGGGTAATGCTGCCTACAAGGAGGAACTAAATGGGATAACAAAAATAGTATCTCCCATATTGTTTAATGACAAATAGATATATAGGTCAGATCATAGATCAAGGCACCATATTGTCAAATAATCAAACTCACAAAAGAGTCAATGATAAATTATTAACATCAAAGTTACTGACCAGAGTCATTGAACTTACCCATGAGGATTATCCCTGAACAAAGTCCCGTGCCAATAGATAGCGCCCCAATGCGCGTTTCACACACCCAGTGCTTTCTCAAGGGGAGTGTGATAAAGACTGTGTATGCCTCACCATATTTGTACCCGTTCACATCCATTGTCCACCAATTAATGCGCCGTACGCCAGCGCTGCGACAGAGAAACCGGAAGTGCGGGGTCCCGCTCTCCTTTCCAGCACGCATTAGGGAAATCCCCGTTTGACGTCATATGTGCGTGCCGGAAATGACGGAGGCCTTCGCCCGACAAAGGACAGACTGTCGCAGTGCGCATGCGCCTGTCGGCGCCATTTTGTAGAAGTCCGTTCTACATCCTCAGAGCGTAGACAAACGAAAGCATAGTGCTTATCCACCCCTAGAGCCGCCAACAAGTAATCAGAAGGTAAAAACACCCCTATCGATACAATTCAGGAGAGAGTATATGAACCCGAAGAAGCCCACAGGAAATCCCTATCGTGGAGAGACGTGTCCCCGTATAGTATCTCCCGCTATAGAATATCATGTGATATAATGTAAATAATCTAGAAAAAGAGGGAAAAACAAATAAAGGGGTAATGAGGCAAAAATTGTGAAATGGTACCAGCAGAAATGTATTAACATGTTAAATTTACATCCATGTCCATCATAAAATACAATAGACCCATACAGTATATATCATTTATGCAGTAGGTACACATCACAAGTAAAGGGGTATCCATTGATGTAAAGATGACACTTCCAATCTCCTGATTCATTGTTGGGGTTCAGATGGATGGGGGGTCCAGATAGAAAAAAGCCCAAGGCACATTGAATTCAGATGCTTCCCATATATCGATCAGTCCATGTTATCACAAAGTGGAAATGGGTCATTATTGCTAAAGTATAGAGGCATAAAGAGGAAAAAGTTAAAACCACACCAAACAAGAACGCTTTTTAAAAAAACTGAATTAAAAATATAGAGATTATAGGAAAGGCGAGAAACTGATTTTCTCATTTAAACCAACTGGTGACATTAAGATTGAGATGGGAAAAAATTGCTGGGGATTGCTCCTGCGGCTTTATGGAGATTTTGATACAGCTGGATGAAAAAATCCTCAAAGATGTTGAGAAGGAAATTGAGGAAATTCAAAGCATTATCAAAAAGGACCTTCCTGATAAGGCCCTGGAAGAAATTAATAAGGAGCTGTAACTCAATTTTGCTAAATGGGAAAACGAAGTATGTACGGCAAAAACTAAAAAGTTCTAGAGAGATATGACAGATCTCCAGAATAACATGATGTACCGGTGGAGTAACAGGGTATCTAGAAAGGGATCTATGATCAGGTCCCGTTCTGGTTCAGTCTCATCCCATACCTCAATGGATGAAGCACGTCCCACTACCAGTGACTCTCAATCTGAGAACACTGTTAATATGGGCATCACAAGGGAATTAAGAAACAGGACCAAATCTTACTCGAAGAGAAAAATTACTCCTTCATACCAATACACTAAGAAAACCAGGAGCAACAATATGGAGGTAATTAATCTCTCCAAGCATGAATTGTCTCCCATACTTTATGAATTATTGAAACTGGGTTTGTCCTTCTCACCCGCTAGTGGATTCGACTACTTTCTGGCGGTCAAGGATCTCCACCTCTTTTGCCCCAAACTAATTTTGAAGAAATTACACCATAGGCCTGAGCATGATTCGAGTTCTATAAATGACAGGGAACTGGAGGCACTGGATGCATTTAGGATCTTTTCTTAGAACAAGGTCCGAATACTGATTTTCCTAAAACAATCATGCCCAGATCAACCACTTTTCCCCCCTTGTCGGTTTGCTCACCAATTGAAATATTCTCCAAAATGGTTATGGAAGACTTTAAGAAAATCCCATGTGGGATTAGGAGAGATAATTTACATCCATTACAGAGAAAAGCCTTGAAAGAACTAAAAGCCTTCGACGATGTGGTCATAAAGGCAGCCGACAAGTGAGGAAATGTCGTGATCTGGCCTGTTAATCAATACGAGAAGGAGGTATATAGACAGCTCAGGGCTAAAGAGAACTACTCTATCCTCCCTAGCAATCCAACATCTCAATTTGGCTGTGAACTTCAGAGAATTCTGACTATGGCATATGAGGCAGGAATCATCCCAAAAAAAGTATTGGAGGGTCTAACAGTTAAATTTACAAAGTTACCTACACTATATTTACTTCCAAAAATTCACAAAGATCCAGTGGACCCCCCGGGGCGTCCGATAGTCTCTGGCATTGGAGGTTTATGTGAACCAGTATGCAAATTTATCGACCATTACTTGAAATCACTGGTCGAGACACTACCCTCCTATATCAGGGACTCTTCGGACGTCCTGGGGAAAATAGATGGTAGCTCCCTGGATGAGGACATGTGGCTGGTGACCGCAGATGTGGAGTCCCTATACACCTGTATAGATCATAGGGACGGAATTAGAGCTACCCGCTTCTTTTTGGAGACAAGCAGTCTGGACAGGCCCATGGTCAACCTGATTTTGGAATTATTGGAGTTCATTCTCAAACATAATTTTTTTGTTTTCAAAGATCGGTTTTATTTGCAGAGACGAGGTACTGCCATGGGCGCAGCATGTGCCCCGTCGTACGCAAATCTCTTCCTCGGCCTTTGGGAAAGGGAGATTTTTTTGCGATGACGGGGCGCGTGCCGTTAGCCATGTGCAGCACTGGTTCCGATATATAGATGACCTTTTGATAATTTGTCAGGGAACTACATTTGAATTGAATGCCTTCTTTGAAGAACTAAACACAAATAATTACAATATCAAATTAACATATAAATATAGCAGAAAAGAGATTGATTTCCTGGATATTGCGATGTCGGTTGATCAGATGGGCCTGATCCAGACTAGCATCTATCGCAAGACCACATCTGTAAATTCTGTATTGCATGCTTCTTCTGCGCATTTACCATCAACCATCAGGGCTATCCCCACTGGACAATTCATGAGGGCTAAAAGAACTTGCTCCACAATCACTGCATTTACACAACAGGCCCATGACTTGAAGGATCATTTCCTAGATAGGGGCTATAGCCGCAGAATGATTAAGAAGGGCTTTAATCGGGCAAGGGCAGTACCGCGGGAGAGACTTCTCATGACCACTAAGAAAAAATCAGACACTCCGAAAATAAGATTTATTTCCACCTTTAATTGTGAGTGGTACTCTATGAAAGACATTCTTATGAGGCATTGGCCTATCTTACTCACTGACCCGGTCTTGAAGAAGGATATCCCTGAGGTCCCACTTATGACGGCAAGACGCAGTAAAAACCTTCGGGATCATCTAGTCAAAAGCCAGTTTGTGGCGAAAGTGAAAAATCACTTTGGGACTACTAAACAGAGATGGGGATGCTTTCCCTGCGGTGACTGCCTTGCTTGTACAAGGGGCAATATCGTTAGAGCCACTTCTTTCGATACAGCAGATGGGACTCGACCTTTGCGGTCACCAGCTACATATCCTGCAGTACATCCTATGTGGTGTACTATGGGGTATGCACATGTGGGAAGATTTATGTCGGACTAACATCCAGGGAGTTGCGCATCCGAACTCGGGAGCACATTAGGGACATCATTGCGGCAAGAGAGGTTGAGGAACTAATGACCATGAAGACCATTGCGAAACATTTTAAGATCTGTCATAACTCAGACCCCCGGGGTTTCAAAATAAGGGGGATTGATCGAATCCACTGCAGGATCAGAGGGGGGCGATGTAAAAAAAGCCTTAGCTCAACTTGAGCTTAAGTGGATCACCAATCTGGGGACCATGTCACAATTTGGATTAAATGAGAAAATCAGTTTCTCGCCTTTCTTATAATCTCTATATTTTTAATTCTGTTTTTTTAAAAAGCATTCTTGTTTGGTGTGGTTTTAACTTTTTCCTCTTTATGCCTCTATACTTGAGCAATAATGACCCATTTCCACTTTGTGATAACATGGACTGATCGATATATGGGAAGCATCTGAATTCAATGTGCCTTGGGCTTTTTTCTATCTGGACCCCCCATCCATCTGAACCCCAACAATGAATCAGTAGATTGGAAGTGTCATCTTTACATCAATGGATACCCCTTTACTTTTGATGTGTACCTACTGCATAAATGATATATACTGTATGGGTCTATTGTATTTTATGATGGACATGGATGTAAATTTAACATGTTAATACATTTCTGCTGGTACCATTTCACAATTTTTGCCTCATTACCCCTTTATTTGTTTTTCCCTGTTTTTCTAGATTATTTACATTATATCACATGATATTCTATAGCGGGAGATACTATACGGGGACACGTCTCTCCGCGATAGGGATTTCCTGTGGGCTTCTTCGGGGTCATATACTCTCTCGTGAATTGTATCGATAGGGGTGTTTTTACCTTCTGATTACTTGTTGGTGGCTCTAGGGGTGGATAAGCACTATGCTTTCGTTTGTCTACGCTCTGAGGATGTAGAACGGACTTCTACAAAATGGCGCCGACAGGCGCATGCGCACTGCGACAGTCTATATATCTATTTGTCATTAAACAATATGGGAGATACTATTTTTGTTATCCCATTTAGTCCCTCCTTGTAGGCAGCATTACCCATGGGAACTGAAATTAACCATAAATTACATTATTATATTTGTCCATGTGTGCCTATTTGTTTGTGTTTCATCCTTTTCCTCTTTTAAACAATTTTAAAACCTTGTGATCATTTGATAATGAATTTTTAATCTTCATTCATTAATAAAGATTGTCATTTTATATTTGACAGTGGTCTTTGTAATTTTTTCCAAACTTAGGTGCTATGGTGAATCTATCCATATGATTCCTTTATCTTTGGTGTAATGAATGAATTCTCCTATCCTTTTATATTTATTATTATTTATATATATTTATATTTACTATTTATTATATTTAAAAAAAAAATCCCCATTTATTTTTTTCTAATTTCAGCACTGTATGGTTCATCACTTGTTCTGTAATCCTTATTTAAATACTTGTCAAATTTGATATATTTTTTTCACTTATTATATATGTTTATTCATATAATCTTGATTGTTCACTTTAATATTCTTTGTTATATACCATTATATAATTATCATTGTTGCACCCCTTCTATTAATTTTTACTTATCTTATTAATTGTCACATATTTTTGGTTATTATTAGTTTACATTTATTTTTATTTATATTTATTTTCATTTATATTTATTTTCACTTTTACTCAAGTATTTAGTTCATCTCATTATGGATGATCACATACTATACCTAATATTTCCATTATTTGGGATCAGTTCTTTACTAAGCACTCTTCTATAGTATATCACTATTGTCCTGCTTCATATCTTACCATGGAGATGCTCCACTAGCCTTATGCAGACCGCACCTCCGTCCTGACATCGGACGGGTGTGTGGATGCGTGACCCAGGATGCTCACCATTGGTGCTGGGAGATCTGGATACCGGAGATGCTAAACAGGAATGCCACAGTGAGGCTTGGAGTGCACCATACACTGACGCTGCATGCTGCACCTGGGTATGCTGTGCGCCTGCGTTCCAGCCCCCACATTGAGGCTTGGAACGCACTCTGTGACGCAACTTCCGGTCACATGGGGTACGCCACCTATTGATTAAATGGATTGTTTCCTGGTATTGTGTATATATAAGATGGATGCGATCTCCGCTTTCTATATTCATCCCCTAAGAAGAAGCAAGCCGCGAAACGTGTGGTCGAGGTCTTTTCATCAGCCAGGTCATATAATTATTAATTATTGATGATTAACTTATATTATTCCCTCCACCATTTTTTGATCACAGTTAAAGTTTTTTACATTATTCTTTGGTCTTATGGAGGTGCTAGCATTTTTGTGATTCTATTGATTGCACTTTATATGTATGGCAGCTTATTTGCACATTGGTTCATATGCTCTTAATATGAATTATATTCTGCACTTGTAATATCTGTGGCCTTGAGAAGGTGCTTGCATTACTTGCACCTTATAATTGTAGCTTTTTTGCACATTTTCCCATATGCACTTTTTGTGATTTTTTCTGCACTTGCAGTATTTGTGGCCTCTAGGTGGTGCTTATTCTCTTTGCACTATTAATTTGTACTCTATTTAAATGGTAGCAGATTTGCACTATAGTGAATGGCACTTTATGTGATTTGATCTTTCTAAATATTCATATTGGTATATTCCTCAATTCTTATAATTTGATATATTTAATCAACATAATTATGGTTCAGTAATTTTTGTGATTTTGAGTACTTGCTCTATATGGTGGATATATCATGTTATGACTGGCTTGTGTAGTTCTTTTCTGTTCTAGTTTCCCTCCTACTTTTTATTTATTTTATGTTGTATTTTAAGTATATGTCAATAAAAATTCCATTTTTATTATACTGGTGCTAATCTTCCAGTCGTTTATAGGTTTATAATGCTTTATATGGAAGTGCTCTTTAAATTTTTGGGCTAAAAAAACTTTATGGAATATTAATCCTATATAATTTAAAGGTTATCCCTGTGCCAGTCTTTTATATGTTTGGGCTTGTGTAATCATGAATTTAAATATTACTTTGTACCTTAATAGTTTTATATCCTTACTACCCTTGGCTGGTTACTCTTTTGGGTGTTTGTTCTGTTCTTAGCACACTGTATTTTAGTGCATTTCACATGTTTTTTATATGTAAAATATGTATTTAACAAAGATTTTTTCATTCTAATTACTTCCAAAAACTCTATTTTTCTCCTGTTTTTACATGCTTTTTGGAGTGATGTTGCTGCTGTGGCACACTCTCACTTATGAGTGTTGATGTGCCTCCAGCCATTATGTATCTGGGATTTCTGTTATTAAGTGTATGGGAAAAGGCCTGACTTGCATGGAGCTCTTCCTCTTCCTGACCACCATATTGCAGAAGTTCACCTTGGAGCCCACTGTAGTAAGAAAAAATCTGAGCAAAAACACAAGCCCAACACTAATGCTTTAAGACCTCAGTCATACCAGATGAATAAAGTACCTCGTGTGAAAACACAGCATTTCTTTTAATCACCCAGACATATAAATTCATGAGAAATACACTATTATCATTATGTTGACTTTGAATTTATGTGTTTTTTTTGGTTGGTCAAGAAGGACATACTATTGTTTGTGTAAGCCTGCATGTTGACTCTTGAGCTGATATTTACTGAAACTTATGGTCTGTTATCTCTTGTGACAGGGACTGAGGGTCATGAAAAAATGATGTTTACTAAAATGCTGATTACATATTGTCCTAGGCCAGCTACCTTATTGACTAGCTACACAGGAGAACAACTGCAGATCAATTAGATGTTCTAACAATGTAAGTTAAACTTATCTCACCTCCCCTCTGACCTGTGGATAATGTCTAAAAGGACAATTGTGAATTATAAAAGGGTTCTCTGCCTCTGTATCAGAGTCTTTTTACAAAAACACAACCAAAGGAAACTTGAGGACAGCAAGCAGAACATCATGAGGAATACAGATCTGCTCCAGTGAATATCACTAAACTCTTAGAGACATTATGAATAAATCCAGTTTGGGACACTCAGGTCACCTAGCCACATATCTCACTGTTCTATCCCAGGTGGGTCAATGGAATGGTGAGCCTGTATAATGTTGTGCCATCTTGGGTATTCGCTTGGACTGTTCTATCTATTTATTGCCTGTTTTGTGGTTCAACAAAATATTGTTAGTATTAGTAGTATTACACTCACGGAAGACCCCCGAGTCTTCACATCTCATTTTTAGCTGAAGATGAGCTTCTTGCAAAAAGAAAACCTACAAGCTCAAGGACTTACAAAATAGGATGGCTGCTCTAATGTTCAAAGGATATCAAGTGATAAAACACTACAAAGACTTGTTTGTACAATAAATCAGATATATTTTTTGTTGTATTTTTTAGTACTGTCCTGCCACAATAGTATTCTACACAATATAATATAAATTTCAACATCTGCAATCATTTTATGTTTATGAAAATATTGGACTGAATTGTGTCTATTTTCTTTTATGTTGTACATAATTTGTAAAAAAATAAAAAATACATTAAAAAAATTCCTGAATAATCCCTTTAACATATTATCTAATATGAAAGGGTTTTTCTGCTTTTAAAAAACACCTTTGCAAAGCCACAGTTTCTTCATAAAAAAAGCAAAAAAAGTGCACTTTACTCTCCCCTTCCCAGATCGGTGGCTGAGTCTCCATGACTCTGCTGCTGCTCCCGGTGCTTGTTATTGTCTGCAGCTCTGAAATCATGTCAACTAGTGTTGAGCCACCCCCGTAGTGTTCGGGTTCGGTTCGGTTCGTCGAACACCGGGATGTTCGAGGAACTGTTCGTCGAACTGTTCGTCGAACACCTTAGAACACCGTCGAACACCGTTAAAACCAATGGCAGGCAAACAAAAACACATAGAAACACATAGAAAACACCTGCAAAGGTGTCCAAAAGCTGACAAACTGCTCAGAAGACACTCTCTTTAAAAAAGCCGGCCGGCAAATTCAGCAGCGGCATACACCGGTACCCGACAATTTAGACAAGAAGGAATAGAGCATCACACATAGATTAGATAGATAGAAACATGTCAGTCACACATATAAGAAGCACAGTGACAGTGTTGCTTACTGCACTTGTCATTTAGTGTAAAGGATTTATTTAAAAAAATAATAGTGTTTTCATGCACTGTCTCTTTAAAAAAGCCGGCCGGCAATTCAGCAGCAGTACCCGACAATTTAGAACAGAAAGATAGAGCATCACACATAGATTAGATAGATAGAAACATGTCAGTCACATATATATGAAGTACAGTGATAGTGTTGGTTACTGTACTTGTCATTTAGTATTAAAATAAAGGATTTATTATTAAAAAAATTGGCGTGGGGTTCCCCTTAATTTTAGGCTCTAGCGGAGGTTAAGCAGACGGCTGGGGCAGATGTTTGAAGCCTGGGAAGGTGGTAATACCCACGGAGCTTCCCAGGCTACTAATATCAGCCTCCAGCTGAATACATAGCCTTTACTAGCTATTAAATTGGGGGACCCCCCAAAAAAAATGACGTGGGGTCCCCCCTAATTTAATAGCTAGCAAAGGCTAGGCAGACAGCTGGGGGCTGATATTAATAGCCCAGGAAGGGAGCCATGAATATTGGCCCCCTCCCAGGCTAGAAACACCAGCCGTCAGCCGCCCCAGAAATGGCGCATTCATAGGATGCGCCAATTCTGGCACTTAGCCTCGCTCTTCCACGCTGCCCTGGTGCGGTGGCAGGGGGTAATAGGGTTGGGGTTGATGTCAGCTTATAATGCCAGCTGACATCAAGCCCAGGTTAGTAATGGAGAGGCGTCTATAAGACACCCCCATTACTAACCCCATAGTCAAAGTTAAAAAAAACACAAACACCCAGAATAAAGTCCTTTAATTGAAATAAAGACACAATCCTTTATTGTTCTAAATTAAACCATACTTACCATCACGCCCATTCCAGCTGAAGCCAACGATCTCCTGCAATAAAAGAAAAATAATAAAGCAACCTCATCCTTACCTTTCCATGGTTCCCACGACAGCTTCAGCTCTGCTACATCGAGATGACAGGCTGGACCGCAGCAGAACGCTGCCATCCAGCCTGTCATCCCGCAGACACTGAGAAGCGCAGGCTTGCTTGCGCTGCTCAGCGTCTCTCTGTGACGACATCCAGATGAGCCGAGTTCATGTCCAATGAACTCGGCTCACCTCATGCACGTCACTGACAGCGTGGGAAAATTCTCACGCTGAAGCGCTGATTGCAGGAGAATTTTCCCACGCTGTCAGTGACGTGCAGGAGGTGAGCTGAGTTCATTGGACATGAGCTCACCTCATGCACATCACTGACAGCGTGGGAGTATTCTCCTGCACTCAGCACTTCAGCGTGAGAATTTTCCCACGCTGTCAGTGACGTGCATGAGGTGAGCCCAGTTCATTGGACATGACCTCGGCTCATCTGGATGCCGTCACAGCGAGACAGTGAGGAGCGCAAGCAAGCCTGCTCTTCTCAGTGTCTGCGGGATGACAGACTGGATGGCAGCGTTCTGCTGCGGTCCAGCCAGTCATCTCGATGTAGCAGAGCTGAAGCTGTCGTGGGAACCATGGAAAGGTAAGGATGAGGTTGGTTTATTATTTTTCTTTTATTGCAGGAGATCGTTGGCTTCAGCTGGAATGGGTGTGATGGTAAGTATGGTTTAATTTAGAACAATAAAGAATTGTCTCTTTATTTCAATTAAAGGACTTTATTCTGGGTGTTGTGTTTTTTTTAAATACTTTACTAGAAATTCATGGCGGTCATGTCTAATACTGGCGTGACCCCATGAATTTTGGGCTTGGGGCCAGCTGATAATACCAAGCTGGCCCTAACCCCTTTATTACCCAGTGAGCCACCGCACCAGGGCCCTGGATGAGTTGGGTACAGCGCCAGAAGATGGCGCTTCTATGAACGCGCCATTTTCCGGGGTGGCTGCGGACTGCAATTTGTAGCGGGGGGGGGCCCAGAAAGCTTGGGCCTCCCTGCGCTGCAGATTCCAGCCCCCAGCTGCCTAGTTGTACCTGGCTGGACACAAAAATAGGGCGAAGCCCCACGTACTTTTTTTTTAATTATTTCATGAAATTCATGAAATAATTAAGAAAAAAAGGCCTTCCCTATATTGTTGTGTCCGGCCAGGTACAAATAGGCAGCTGGTGGTTGGGGGCAGCCCGTTCCTGCCTGCTGTACCTGGCTGGACACAAATATAGTGCGAAGCCCCACTTCAATTTTTTTTAATTATTTCATGAAATTCATGAAATAATTAAGAAAAAAAGGGCTTCCCTATATTGTTGTGTCCGGCCAGGTGCAAATAGGCAGCTGGTGGATGGGGGCAGCCCGTTCCTGCCTGCTGTACCTGGCTGGACACAAATATAGTGCGAAGCCCCACTTCAATTTTTTTTAATTATTTCATGAAATTCATGAAATAATTAAGAAAAAAAGGGCTTCCCTATATTGTTGTGTCCGGCCAGGTACAAATAGGCAGCTGGTGGATGGGGGCAGCCCGTTCCTGCCTGCTGTACCTGGCTGGACACAAATATAGTGCGAAGCCACACTTCAATTTTTTTAAATTATTTCAGGAAATTCATGAAATAATTTAAAAAAAATTGACGTGGGGCTTCGCACTATATTTGTGTCCAGCCAGGTACAGCAGGCAGGAACGGGCTGCCCCCATCCACCAGCTGCCTATTTGTACCTGGCCGGACACAACAATATAGGGAAGCCCTTTTTTCTTAATTATTTCATGAAATAATTTAAAAAAAATTGACGTGGGGCTTCGCACTATATTTGTGTCCAGTCAGGTACAGCAGGCAGGAACGGGCTGCCCCCAACCACCAGCTGCCTATTTGTACCTGGCCGGACACAACAATATAGGGAAGCCCTTTTTTTCTTAATTATTTCATGAAATAATTTAAAGAAAATTGACGTGGGGCTTCGCCCTGTTTTTGTGTCCAGCCAGGTACAACTAGGCAGCTGGGGGCTGGAATCCGCAGCGCAGGGAGGCCCAAGCTTTCTGGGCCACCCCCGCTGCAAATTGCAGTCCGCAGCCACCCCGGAAAATGGCGCGTTCATAGAAGCGCCATCTTCTGGCGCTGTACCCAACTCATCCAGGGCCCTGATGCGGTGGCTCACTGGGTAATAAAGGGGTTAGGGCCAGCTTGGCATTATCAGCTGGCCCTAAGCCCGAAATTCATGGGGTCACGCCAATATTAGACATGACCACCATGAATTTCTAGTAAAGTATTTAAAAAAAACACAAACACCCAGAAAAAAGTCCTTTAATTGAAATAAACACACAATTCTTTATTGTTCTAAATTAAACCATACTTACCATCACGCCCATTCCAGCTGAAGCCAACGATCTCCTGAAATAAAAGAAAAATAATAAAGCAACATCATCCTTACCTTTCCATGGTTCCCATGACAGCTTCAGCTCTGCTACATCGAGATGACAGGCTGGACCGCAGCAGAACGCTGCCATCCTGCCTGTCATCCCGCAGACACTGAGAAGCGCAGGCTTGCTTGCGCTCCACAGTGTCTCTCTGTGAGGGCATCCAGATGAGCCGAGTTAATGTCCAATGAACTCGGCTCACCTCATGCACGTCACTGACAGCGTGGGAAAATTCTCCTGCACTCACCGCTTCAGCGTGGGAGAATTCTCACACTGAAGCGCTGAGTGCAGGAGAATTCTCCCACGCTGTCAGTGACGTGCAGGAGGTGAGCTGAGTTCATTGGACATGAGCTCACCTTATGCACGTCACTGACAGCGTGGGAAAATTCTCCTGCACTCAGCGCTTCAGCGGGAGAATTCTCACGCTGAAGCGCTGAGTGCAGGAGAATTCTCCCACGCTGTCAGTGACGTGCAGGAGGTGAGCTGAGTTCATTGGACATGAGCTCACCTTATGCACGTCACTGACAGCGTGGGAGAATTCTCCTGCACTCACCGCTTCAGCGTGAGAATTTTCCCACGCTGTCAGTGACGTGCATGAGGTGAGCCGAGTTCATTGGACATGAACTCGGCTCATCTGGATGTCGTCACAGAGAGACGCTGAGCAGCGCAAGTAAGCCTGCGCTTCTCAGTGTCTGCGGGATGAGAGGCTGGATGGCAGCGTTCTGCTGCGGTCCAGCCTGTCATCTCGATGTAGCAGAGCTGAAGCTGTCGTGGGAACCATGGAAAGGTAAGGATGAGGTTGCTTTATTATTTTTCTTTTATTGCAGGAGATCGTTGGCTTCAGCTGGAATGGGCGTGACGGTAAGTATGGTTTAATTTAGAACAATAAAGGATTGTGTCTTTATTTCAATTAAAGGACTTTATTCTGGGTGTTTGTGTTTTTTTTAACTTTGACTATGGGGTTAGTAATGGGGGTGTCTTATAGACGCCTCTCCATTACTAACCTGGGCTTGATGTCAGCTGGCATTATAAGCTGACATCAACCCCAACCCTATTACCCCCTGCCACCGCACCAGGGCAGCGTGGAAGAGCGAGGCTAAGTGCCAGAATTGGCGCATCCTATGGATGCGCCATTTCTGGGGCGGCTGACGGCTGGTGTTTCTAGCCTGGGAGGGGGCCAATATTCATGGCTCCCTTCCTGGGCTACTAATATCAGCCCCCAGCTGTCTGCCTAGCCTTTGCTAGCTATTAAATTAGGGGGGACCCCACGTCATTTTTTTGGGGGGGGTCCTCCATTTTAATAGCTAGTAAAGGCTAGGTATTCAGCTGGGGGCTGATATTAGTAGCCTGGGAAGCTCCGTGGGTATTACCCCCTTCCCAGGCTTCAAACATCTGCCCCAGCCGTCTGCTTAACCTCCGCTAGAGCCTAAAATTAAGGGGAACCCCACGCCATTTTTTTTTAATAATAAATCCTTTATTTTAATACTAAATGACAAGTACAGTAACCAACACTATCACTGTACTTCATATATATGTGACTGACATGTTTCTATCTATCTAATCTATGTGTGAAGCTCTATTCTGTCTGTTATAAATTGTCGGGTACCGCTGCTGAATTGCCGGCCGGCTTTTTTAAAGAGACGGTGCATGAAAACACTATTATTTTTTTTGATAAATCCTTTACACTAAATGACAAGTACAGTAAGCAGCACTGTCACTGTACTTCGTATATATGTGGCTGACATGTTTATATCTATCTAATCTATGTGTGATGCTCTATTCTTTCGGTTCTAAATTGTCGGGTACCGGTGTATGCCGCTGCTGAATTGCCGGCTTTTCATGTTTCACTGTTGACACTGTTCCCATCGATTTGGGCAATCACTGTAATGCCACAACCACCATGGCTGTGGCATTACAGTGAGTGGCAGACAATCCCTGCATGATTGGTGCTCTAAATAGCGCCAGACATGCAGGACAAGCTTTTGGTGCACGAACAGTTATCGAACATAACCTCGAACAGCCGAATTTTTTGCAAATCGTTCGGGTTCGTCGAACAACTCGAACACCGCCCAAAACAGCTCGAATTTGAGATTGGCGAACAGTTCTAGTCGAACACCGCTCATCTCTAATGTCAACCATGCTGCCGCCAATCAGTGAACTCAGAGGCTGAGTGTCTACGTGGGTAAAGCTACTGAGCTGAGTGATTGGCTGCAGCACAGTCAACATGATGTCAGCAATGCAGATAATAGCAGACTCTGAGAGCGGCAGCGGAAACACAGTGCTGGACACAGGGAAGGTGGGCAAAGAATAATTTATTTGTTTAAAACAAACTGTGGCTTTGGAAATTAGGGTTTCTGAAAGCAGGGAACCCCTGTACCCCTGTAATCTAACAAGTATGGCCTGGTTTTGGCAGGGCTGGGACAAGGAGTTTGTACTGGTAGAAATTAATGTATGTTTGGAAGGGGTGAATCATGATGATATTTCCCCTAATATTTAAGCAGATGAAAATGGTCTCATCTTGAACAACTCTTGTTAAATAAATAGATGTCCATTTCAGACCATAATAATCCTCTATTATTCATAGTCATGTTAGTTTTTGGATAGTCAAATAAACAAAAAAAAAAAAAATTCATCTAGCATCTTCATTCTCAAACAGGCAGCTAGAAAGTATGTAAAAGAACATGATGTGGAGCTGTCAGGTACACAGCAAAATAGCCTATGTCTACATCATTGCCAGCATTTTCATAGATAATATTTAGAAGAGTTTAAATATTTTCTTAAAAAGGGCTTCTTCCAAAAGGTTGCCCTACATAAGGACACTTCTTCCACAATGTTTCATTGTTGGCATCATACATTTTTCTAAATATTTTTTTTTTAACTACGCCGATCAAGGTTCTCGACCTAGACAACACTGGGCAACAGTCTAAGACCAGCCCACACTGATACGGACTGAGGAGATGCTTGTAAACAGTAAAGCATCGAAGAGGCCCTAAGAACACCTGGCCAAGGACTCCAGCCTGGACCAGTGATCAAAGGAGATGTGTGAGACAGGTCATCACTTCCTGCTTGAACTTATGATACCGGGCGCCAGCAGACGGAGGGCTACGGACCTGATTCTGTCCGGATGATACTAGAGCAGCCCAGAGAGCATTGATAGACTTTGTAAGGAAGATTTGCGGCTAGCGAGACGGAGCAGTGGCCCTAGTCAAGGCCCAGGAAGCCGCAGCAACTTCTAAAGACTGTTCCCGCTAAATACTGTGCTTGCTCCTCCCCCATTAGAAGTTGTTTGAATTAAAAACTTGGAGCTGATTTAGGCATTCCTTATTGTATACAAACCCAAATACCTCTGTTATTTAATTGCTTGTCAAATACTCTGCAAATATTGTCCTTTTGTTATTTGTCAATTTCAGTATCTCTGCTCCCATTTCATATTGTTAATTCAAGAAATAAATAGTTGTTTTCACTTGGTGCCTCTGATGTTGCATCTAGTTACCTGCCTTACAAATACATGGTGCCGACAGTAAAACAGGGTGAAGGCAGTATCCTTATTTGAGGAGGCATGAGTGCTGCTGGTGTCGCGGGCTACATTTCTTTGATGGTATCATGAATTTACAGATATATTGCTTTATAGTGAAAGTGAAGTTGCATCATCACTCTGTGACCTTACACTTTTCCAACATGACAATGATCGAAAACACAGTTCTGTTGCATCTCTGAAGAAAAACAGTGCAAAAGGGATTCAGTGATCCGGTGTCTCCTGATCGGAACCTAACCAAACATCTATGGGGAATTCTGAAGAGACAAGTTGTCATCACTCTCCATTCAGCATCCAGGCTCTAAAAGACCTTGTTCTTGAAGAATGGGAAAAGATAGATGTTGTAATATGTCGCCAGCTTGTTCATTCCATGTCTAGAAAACTTGGTGCTGTCCTTAAAAATCATGGAGGTCATACAAAATACTAGATGCAGTAGTTGTTGATGTGGGGTGTACTCATTGTTGCATCCACTAATTTGAACTGAAGATTTTGTAATAAAAATTATATTAATGACCTTACTTTCATGTTATTGGTTAAAAATAGTTCTATGAAATTCAGTCTTGTCCAAATTTCAGTAATTGTTCTTATGTTCAGCGAGATATTGATTTAAATCTTTCTTTTCAAAGGGGGTGTTCTTATTCATGCAGAACACTGTACAGTTATATGAAAAAGCTTGGGCACCCCTATTAATCTTAAGCTTAATGTTTTATAAAAATTGGTGTTTTTGCAACAGCTATTTCAGTTTGATATATGTAATAACTGTTGGACACAGTAATGTTTCTGCCTTGAAATGAGGTTTATTGTACTAACAGAAAATGTGCAATATGCATTCAAACAAAATTTGACAGGTGCATAAGTATGGGCACCACACCAGAAAAGTGACATTAATATTTAGTAGATCCTCCTTTTGCAAAAATAACAGCCTCTAGTCGCTTCCTTTAGCTTTTAATGATTTTCTGGATCCTGGATGAAGGAACTTTTGACCATTCCACTTTACAAAACAATTCCAGTTCAGTTAAGTTTGATGGTCGCCGAGCATGGACAGCCCTCTTCAAATGATCCCACAGATGTTCAATGATATTCAGGTCTGGGGACTGGGATGGCCATTCCAGAACATTATAATTGTTCCTCTGCATGAATGCCTGAATAGATTTGGAGCGGTGTTTTGGATCATTGTCTTGCTGAAAGATCCATCCCCTGCGTAACTTCAACTTTGTCACTGATTCTTGAAGATTATTGTCAAGAATCTGCTGATACTGAGTGGAATCCATGCGTCCCTCAACTTTAACAAGATTCCCGGTGCTGGCATTGGCCACACAGCCCCAAAGCATGATGGAACCTTCACCACATTTGACTGTGGGTAGCAAGTTTTTTTCTTGGAATGCTGTGTTTTTTTGCCGCCATGCATAACGCCTTTTTGTATGACCAAACAACTCAATCTTGGTTTCATCAGTCCACAGGACCTTCTTCCAAAAAGAAATTGGCTTCTCCAAATGTGCTTTTGCATACCTCAGCTAACTCTGTTTGTGGCGTGCTTGTAGAAAAGACTTCTTTCGCATCACTCTCCCATACAGCTTCTCCTTGTGCAAAGTGCATTGTATAGTTGACCGATGCACAGTGACACCATCTGCAGAAAGTTGATGCTGCAGCTCTCTGGAGGTGGTCTGAGGATTGTCCTTGGCTGATCTCACCATTCTTCTTCTCTGCCTTTCTGATGTTTTTATTGGCCTGCCACTTCTGGCCTTAACAAGAACTGTCCCTGTGTTCTTCCATTTCCTTACTATGTTCCTCACAGTGGAAACTGACAGGTTAAATCTCTGAGACAGCATTTTGTATCCTTCTCCTGAACAACTATGTTGAATAATCTTTGTTTTCAGATCAT
Source organism: Phyllobates terribilis (assembly GCF_046119375.1). Lineage (NCBI taxonomy): Eukaryota > Metazoa > Chordata > Amphibia > Anura > Dendrobatidae > Phyllobates > Phyllobates terribilis. The sequence goes on along the minus strand of NW_027362767.1, from coordinate 396,644,068 downwards.
TTGACAGTTGTTTTGAGGAGCCCATGATGCCACTCTTCAGAGGAGATTCAAACAGGAGAACAACTTGCAAGTGGCCACTTTAAGTAGCTTTTCTCATGATTGCATACACCTGGCTATGAAGTTCAAAGCTCATTGAGGTTACAAAACCAAAAAAGTGCTTTAGTAAGTCAGTAAAAAGTAGGTAGGAGTATTTAAAACAAGAAAATGTTAAGGGTGCCCATACTTATGCACCTGTCAATTTTTGTTTGAATGCAGATTGCACATTTTCTGTTAGTACAATAAACCTCATTTCAAGGCAGAAACATTACTGTGTCCAACAGTTATTACATATATCAAACTGAAATAGCTGTTGCAAAAACACCAATTTTTATAAAACATTAAGCTTAAGATTAATAGGGGTGCCCAAACTTTTTCATATAACTGTATATACCACTCAACATTAACATTGCAACACCAAGAAGGAAGGAAACGTCATGGAATAATGGAGATCACTTGATGGATATACATGTTCCTGATCGGCAAATGATGGAAAAATGGAAATGAAATTTTCAAAGCATTTTGATTTATTCAGTATGGAGTATGAGCGCCACACGCAGAGATGTTTTGAAAATGTTTGTTTTCTTTTTTCATCATTTGCTTGTTGTCATTAAAGTGTCCCCAAGTGCAGTTGCAAAAACCATCAAGCGCTACAAAGAAACTGGCTCACATGAGGACCGCCCCAGGAAAGGGAGACCATGAGTCACCTCTGCTTCTGAGGATAAGTTTATCCGAGTCACCAGCCTCAGAAATCGCAGGTTAACAGCAGCTCAGATTAGAGACCAGGTCAATGCCACACAGAGTTCTAGCAGCAGACACATCTCTACAACAACTGTTAAGAGCAGACTTTGTGCAGCAGGCCTTCATGGTAAAATAGCTGCTAGGAAACCACTGCTAAGGACAGGCAACAAGCAGAAGAGACTTGTTTGGGCTAAAGAACACTAGGAATGGACATTAGACCAGTGTAAATCTGTGCTTTGGTCTGATGAGTCCAAATTTGAGATCTTTGGTTCCAACCACCGTGTCTTTGTGAAACGCAGAAGAGGTGAAAGGATGGACTCTACATGCCTGGTTCCCACTGTGAAGCATGGAGGAGGTGTGATTGTGTGGGGATGCTTTGCTGGTGACACCGTTGGGGATTTATTCAAAATTGAAGGCATACTGAACCAGCATGGCTACCACATCATCTTGCAGCGGCATGCTATTCCATCCGGTTTGCGTTTAGTTGGACCATCTTTTATTTTTCAACAGGACAATGACCCCAAACACACCTCCAGGCTGTGTAAGGGCTATTTGACCAAGAAGGAGAGTGATGGGGTGCTACGCCAGATGACCTGGCCGCCACAGTCACCAGACCTGAACCCAATCGAGATGGTTTGGGGTGAGCTGGACCGCAGAGTGAAGTCAAAAGGGCCAATAAGTGCTAAGCATCTCTAGGAACTCCTTTTAGATTGTTGGAAGACCATTTCCGGTGGCTACCTCTTGAAGCTCATCAAGAGAATGCCAAGAGTGTGCAAAGCAGTCATCAAAGCAAAAGGTGGCTTCTTTGAAGAACCTAGAATATGACATATTTTCAGTTGTTTCACACATTTTTGTTAAGTATATAATTCCACATTAATAGTTTTGATGCCTTCAGTGTGAATGTACAATTTTCATTGTCATGAAAATACAGAAAAATCTTTAAATGAGAAGGTGTGTCAAAACTTTTGATCTGTACTGTATATGTGCGGAATATCGTCCCAAATGAACCTTCACTCTCTTTCCACCTCTTCTGCTGTTAATGATTGATGTACAGTTTTCTGTTCCAAACCATAACTCCAGGCTTCCATAGTACTCATATTTAAGTTGCAATAAATGGCTATGTTTTAGAAGGATCCTCAGAAATCAGCAAATCTATGTAGTAACCAAAGAGCACAGGAATAGAAGGATTCAGCTGTAGCATCCCCCCATCCCAGTGTCTGCTGTGAGAGGGGTGGGTGTCATGTCTGATCTCCAGAGCTCTCTGACATCACACAAAAATTAGACAGCCCTCTCTGCAAGCACAGAGAGCGGAAGTGTTGAACAATACGGCTGTAACTCTGCAATTTGCACACACCCAACCAGTTCTCACTGTTTACACGTTGGAACATCACCCTGTACCTGATTGTATACAAATACATAGGACACAGTACAGACTGTGCTGTAGAGGCTTCAGCAGAAGATGGCTCTGAACATCGCAGCAACACTTCTCCTGGCTACTGGGGTCACTCTCCTTATTTATCTCATTAAATGGTGGGGTAGGGTCAAACAGAAAGACCTTCCCCCAGGACCTACACCTCTGCCCTTCTTGGGGAATATCTTTCAAATCAGCAACACGGAACTGCCACAGTCATTAGTGAAGGTAAGATTACATAATATATGACCTGCTGTTCAATCGTCTCAAAACAGCGACCTACGCACACAGTCATATAAAATATGTACATTTTTATTCCTTAGATTCTACTTATGTTCTTGGAAAAGGAAAATAGCGAGAGGGTGATCTGAACTTTTGTATCTGTATTGAGTGAATGCACGCTTTGCTCATACTCAATGCTGAACAAATTGAGTTGTTTTGAAATGTATTTTCCGTTTTTTCATAATTTGCATTTAATGAACATAACTATCAATTTAATGATTTTCAGAATTCCATGACTCTTGCTTTTTGAAGTTGCAATTTCAATAAAGCAATATTGTGGAGTGTACATATATATGTACATGACGCGTCCCCTGGGCCGTGGGGTACTTGGTAGCCGGGTCGGTCGATGCTGGGGGATGTCACGGTGGTAGTGACCCGGTCCGTGACCCAGGGCGGTAAATTAAAGGGGAATAAAGTTTTTAGAGATAATGTTCGTGACGCCGCTTGTGGTATGTGGCTATATGGGGCCGCCGCTGCCTGCAGGTCTTCTGGAGCTGATGGTGACGCAGCAGAGTTGGTACAGCTCTCCACAGGCAGAGCTTAGCTCCAGGGCAGTAGATGTAGACTTGTGGAGATAGATGTGTTGGTGCTGTGTAATTCTGGTGATGGCGCAGATAATGACCAGTCCACAGCTTAACGGCCGTTTCCTCTTATCTTTACTTTTGGTTTTTTAAGCAGACCAGGGCACGGGTACTAGCTGGTAGCAGAGGTCTTGGCGACCTGGAAGCAAGTTGGGGATCTACCGGTTCTTTTGCGTTTTCGTCTGGGGTGAGCTTATCCACAGCTCCCTTCTACAGGTCCCATCTCATCGTTCTCCTGTCTCCAACTCCTCTCAACTCACTCTTACTAACCCTGCCTCCAGATTTCAGTGTAAAGAGGAGGAACTCCCCTTTCTGGTCTGGAGCCAGGAAAGTGTTGCATTCTGGTAAACCTAATTAGGGGACCTCTCCTTGCTTCCAGGCATGGCATCACCCCCTGTGAGGGAGGCAATGCCACTGTGGCAACCGGACCCCTGGGGTGCCACATACACAATACATATGTATACATAGAGTATATAAAAAAAATGCAACATCAGAAGGAGAGAAGCAAAAATTTCGATATTCTGGAAATCACATGATGGATAGACATTTTTATGATATGGATAATCACACAAAATTTTTATTCTTATTATCAAATGCAGTATAAAAAGTGCACACATGATAAAAGCATCTAAAAACTGGACAGAGAGGAATGAATGCCCGTCAAACAGAGTTTACCAACTACCATAAGTATTGCTCAACAAAATACAACATGAAAATGAAATTTTGTCTCTAGTAAATATGTACTGAGAAACGTGTGGCCAAACCATCCATAGGGAGAGAAATGCTTGCAAATGTAATGCAAGAAACTCAGTGGTAGTATACACATTGGCATTGCAAAAAAGAATGAGAGCATTCCTACCCAAGTGCAAGATGAATGGGGACAGAAACCAGATGAAGATGAGCCCCTAATGGCCCCGACGTGCGTTTCATGTGGATAGTAAGTCGCTTTTTCAAATGGAAGGTATGGCATGTTTAATGTAAGAAAGGACCTTTTTGTGCTCCAGGACCCGTCACGAGGCATCATACGTGACAGGTAACCACCCAATGATGCCCCATCTGCCGTGTCACCCACCCGCCCCCCGCCATCAGGTCCCAGCACATGTGTGAGAGCGCGGGACTGTGTCCGAAGCTCCCAAACACTTGCTGCAGACACATAAATGCCGGGCAGCGTCAGACGAACATTGAAAACAGGGAGCGTGTGCCACAGCAGGGATAAGATAAAGAGAAAAGGTGGCTATATGGTGCATTCAGTATGATGTCAAGGTGTAAGAGCAGTGTGATAAAGAAATACTATGCACAGAGACACAAAATCATCAGAATTTATCAGACAAAAATAAGTGAGTTACATAAGATGTACAGCAGCCACTAATAAGATGAAAATATTTTCTCTCAGGATCATATGAGCTCATTCTTCAAAAGGCACAGTATGCCAGATATGTCATCAGTCAAAGGACAGCATCAACAGTAAGAGGAACTGAATATGTACAAAGAAAAAACAAATAAAGTAAATATAATGCACAGACAAATGCATATGTAGCACCCCGAGGACTCGGCTGCTACAGGGGTATTGCACCTCGAACCAGAGGTGTGGTATTCCACTCCCGGGTAAGGATGGAGCGTGGAACAGAGCTCAGTAGGCTGCATACACTACACTCACCCCATTTCCGGGGGACAGACCAACGGTACTCCCACCAGATAGATGTGCAGGTACGACAGCTTCTGTCCCTGGCTGGAGTGGGGGGAGGGAGGAACATCCCAGTGGTGTAGGAGCAGAGAGGGGAGGGACTCTGGGCATAGGCAGGAGCCCATTGGGTGCTAGTCACCTGGGCTCGGGTGTCAGAAGGGAGTATAAAAGGGGGGCACCATCTTGGATCAGGAGTCAGTCTAGAGAGGAGCTCAGCCAGAGAGGGCTGACAGGGAGCTGTGGCTCAGTCTGGGCCCAGCTCCAGAGCCAGGCCTGGAGAGGAGGCCTGAGGCAGAGAGAGAGAGAGAAAGAAGAAGAAGGAGAAACAGGAACACCAAGAAAGGCCCAGAGACGCAAGAAGAGAGGGAACCCTGAGATCCCACGAGTTAACGGGTGAAGGGTTGGCAGAACAGGGTACCGGATCCCAAACTGGTGGAGGCCAATTATCCTTAGCCAGGAATCGGAGGTCGTGGTCAAGTTTTGGCGCGACCCCTCGCCACATCCACCAGGAAGGCAAACCACGTATAGGGTCAGGGAAGCCGGGAAAGGTTTCACCACCAGAAGGCCCGAGGGAGCCGGACAAAGGTGGATCCCTGGTGGGGACGGCCAGTAGGAAGGAGGAGAGGGGAGCTCAGGACCACACTCTGGAACTGCCTGGGAGTTGGCCGAGTCCCGCACCTGGTGGACGCAGCACGGCTCGGGTGGTCACTCTTGGCCGAAGTGATCTGAACACCAACTGTGAGTAAAGCTTTAAACCTGCACTACAAGTCTCTGCGATTCCTTGTCACACCACCACTACCACTATCATCATTTCCTGCTTCACCAGCTGCCCTGAGGCTATACCCCTCCCGTTGGGGGTTATACCATCCACGCTGCACAACCATACCACCGGCCTCAGCAGTCTGCCCTGCAGCGGCGGTTTCATAACCGCATTCAACGGGTGGCGTAGTCGGACACTAATACCATCATACCAATAACTGCCACTTGGTTTGACCACCCTGGGCACGGACCGGGTCCCCGCCACTCGGAGACTACAACCCCCATCGGATCCGGCTCCGGGTATTCCCCCGCGCACACGGGCGCCGCACTACAACATGGCCCAGGGGGCGAGTCACATACATAAAAAACAGTTAAAATATGGGAATGGTATGGAGAGGTCGCAAAAATCAAAGTGACAGAAAAGGTGAATAATGTTAATAGAAACAAGAGAACACCAATCACAGAAAGGAAGAGAAACTGAGAGACTCATTTAATCCATGGGAAGCCATTTGGCCTCCCGTTGGGCCAAGAGTTTCCTAACATTGCCTCCCCTAATGCTCATATGTATCATGTCGATACCTCTCACCATGAATATCTTGGAGTCACAACCATGATGAGCTCTGAAATGGCGAGGGATTGTTTTCAAGGGTCGGTCGCTGTTCTGGCCGCATAAATGTCCCACACGTGTTCTCGTACTCTCACTCTGAGTTCTCTAGATGTGAGGCCTACATATATGAGTTTACAAGTACATGTGACACAATATATGACGTTAGTACTGCCACACGAGATCCGATGATCAATATGAAATTGCCTCTTACCATCGGACGTTTCAAAAGTATTGCAGAGCAGGACATTGGTGCAGACAAGACAGCAACCACAAGGTAAACAATACACAACTGGCTGGCATTCCCCAAAGAAATTTATTTTAGCTGGTAAATAATGGCTTTTGACCAGAAGGTCTTTCAGGTTGTTAGATCTTCTAGGGGTCATAGAGCGTGCATCGACACGGACAGGACCGAGGAAGAGTTCAGTGCTCAGGATAGGCCAGTGTTTACTCAAAATTGCCCTCATATTGTTTCACTCGTGGTTAAAAGTAGAAACGGACCTGATGTTATTGTCCTCAGCCTCTTTTTTCTTCTGTTTATTTAGATATAGTAGCTGGTTACGAGGGGTAGCCCTGGCCCTATTATAGCCAAATTTGATGTTTCTTTGGCTATACCCTATCTCCTCAAACCTGGTCCTAAGTTCCCTTGCCTGTGCCTTGAACGTGTGGTCCAAGGAGCAGATCTGCCTCACTCTCAGGAACTGTCCGACTGGGACAGCCCTAATGGTGGACTGGTCATGAGTGGCATGCGCATGTATTATAGAGTTTACTGACATCGACTTCCTAAATACATCAGTCTGGATGCAGGTCTGTTGGTCCACCTACAGAGAGACACCCAAGAAGTTGATTTTTTTAGGATGACATTTAAAAGTAAGACGAATATTATAGCTATTAATATTCAGACCACTCATGAATGTCTCGAGCTGCTGCGTTGTTCCATGCCACAAGAACAGAATGTCATCTATGTATCTGTACCAACACAGCACATGGTCAGCGGCCCATGCGCCCTCATCACCAAAAAGGGCGGTGATGCCGTCCTTTGACTGACAACATATTTGGCATATTGTGACCTTTGAAGAATCACCTCATATGATCCTGAGAGAAAATATTTTCATCTTATTTGTGGCTGCGTTGCATCTTCTGTAACTCACCTATTTTTGTCTGATATATTCTGGTGATTTTGTGTTGCTGTGCATTGTATTTGTTTATCACACTGCTCTTACACCTTGACATCATACTGAATGCACCTTATAGCTAGCTTTTCTCTTCATCTTATCCCTGCTGTGGCGCGCGCGCCCTGTTTAACATGTTCACCTGACACTGGCCGGCATCTATGTGTCTGCGATGCCAGTTTGGGAGCTTTTGGCACAGTCCCGTGCTCCTGTGCATGCGCCGGGACATGATGACTGGGGGTGGGTGACACAGCCGACGGGGCATGTGTGTGCCGAAGACACAGCATTAGTGTTGAGCAAGCACTAAAATGCTCGGGTGCTCGAAGCTCGGGCCGAGCTCGCCGTGATACTCGGGTGCTCGACCCGAGCAACGAGCCCAATGTTAGCCTAACAAGTGCCCAAAACGATAGTGACAGTGCTCAAATGACATGGGGACAGCATGGGGATCGCCCCAGGAAGCATTTCTGACCCCCAGGTCACTGCTGTCAACAACGTGGTCAGAGGTATTAAGCCACTTTTACAGGCTCACAATAAAACGTTCAAAAATGAAAGTGAAACTTTTTTCCTGTGAAATATGTTAAGGAACATCCTTTCCAGGGAAAAGACTTGTGTATAAGTTAAAATAAATGACCAAAAACAAAAATACTCCTCCACACCTTCGGCTATGTTCACAAGTAGCATTTTTTATGCGTTTTTGCACTTTTGTATTGCTTTCAACTATGACAAATGCATTCACCGTGAAATGTCATTTTAACATTTTACAACCTTATCTGGCCATGTGCTGTGTGACACATGCATAAAGTGCTGAAAAGACAAGGGAACAGCATGGGGAAGACCCCTGGAAGCATCTCTGACTCCCAGGTCACTGTCTAAAAGTGTGCCCATCATAAGTGATCCTTACCGCATCAGAAGATGCAGACTTGCAACTATCCCCATGCAAGTTCTAGTCCCAGGGCAGTGTTCAATTGTACCTCCCCCATTCCTTGCAATACAAGCTCAAGTATGCAGTCTGCCACCCACCCACCCCCAGGCTGCAATACCATACTGCTTGCTTGCTTGAACTTGAAATTGGGCCTTTTAGGCATGTGGAGGCGGAATCTGGCCACCACGTCATGGCTGTGTTGGCGGCCTGGAATCCATACTCAGTCCCCAGCCGCCCGGCGGCCGGGTGTCCATACTCGGTCCCCAGCCGCCCCGCGGCCGGGTGTCCACAAACGGTCCCCAGCCGCCTGGGGGCAGCCGGGTGTCCATAAACGGTCCCCAGCCGCCCCTATTTCTCCTTGGAACATACCCCCACACACTTTTCTTAGCCTGGCCTGCTTTAGGCAGCATTGGACGAGCCCACCAGAGAACCAGACTCCTCCGGTGGGCCCTGACTTCTCCATCGGTGGAGTTGAGAGTGCCAAGGTGAGGAGCATGATGATGATGACAGAAGTTAGCATCTGCTATGTTTTCTTTTAATGCAAGTGTAAGTGTGCAGCCTGACACCCACCCACCCCCAGACTGCAATTCCATACTGCTAGCTTGCACTTGAAATGGGGCCTTTTAGTTTGGAGGAGGCCGAAGCTGGCCACTACCTCATGGCTGCTTCGGCAGCGAGGTATCCATACTCAGTCTCCAGCCGCCCATATTTGTCCTGGTGTGCCTTATAAATAAGATTAAGAGCGTATACCAAAACATTACCTGTGCCCTCCCCAGTGCATTTAGTATTCCGCTGTAGTGTGTGCATGCCAAACCCCTGTTCATGGTACATGCGAAGATGCCTCCCACCTTGCACCTGTCGTTGCAGACTTGCAACTATCCCCATTGAAGTCCTTGTCCCAGGGCAGTGTTCAATTTTACCTCTCCCATTCCTTGCAATGCAAGCGCAAGTATGCAGCCTGCCACCCACCCACCCCCAGACTGCAATACCATACTGCTTGCTTGCTTGCACTTTAAATTGGGCCTTTTAGGCATGTGGAGGCGGAATCTGGCCACCACGCCATGGCTGTGTCGGCGGCCTGGTATCCATACTCAGTCCCCAGCCGCCTGGTGGCCGGGTGTCCCCGCTTGCTCCCCAGCCTCCAGGGGGTGGCCGGGTGTCCATACTTGGTCCCCAGCCACCCCTATTTGTCCCGGTAACCTTTCCCACACTTTTCTTAGCCTGGCCTGCTTTAGGGCAGCATTGGCCGAGCCCACCGGACTATCAGACTCCTCCGGTAGGCCCTGGCTTCTCCATCAGGGGAGTTGAGAGTGCCAAGGTGAGGAGCATGATGAGGATGATAGAAGTTAGCATCTGCTTTGTTGTAATGCAAGCGCATGTATGTAGTAGCGGCTAGGCCTGAGGTGGTCAGCGTTTTGGCGCATATCCTACCTCCTCCGAGGATTGCTGGATGTTTTCCTGCTACTATCCAAGTTCTATGACTCCTGTTAAAACAAAGCTTCAGGTGATAAATGATGGATGAGGTAGTGGCAAAGGAGAAAGAGCAGGAGGAACAGGGACCATTCACATCAATATCAGGCCAGTCAACCAGATATGTCTTGTAGGATATGTTTCTGTAACAAAAGGAGCGGTTCGGCTACACAGTTATAGGGCATACAGTGAGTGCAATGCTTACCAAAAATTTTGAGCCACTCCAATGCCCCTTGGAAATGACATGGAGGTCAGAGGGCGTTAACTAAACCTTTTTTTCCATTTATAGCAACTGGGTCTCCCGTGCACTGTTGGCCTAAGCAGTGAATGGAAGGCTTTCCAAAAATTATGAGGAACTGCAATGCCCCTTACAAGAGCCATGTGTGGCACCCCAGGGGTCTGGTCACCACAGTAATAGAGATATTACGTCGGAGAGCAAGTGGGAGGTTTCCTGGTCAGGATCCCTTAAACATGCAACATCCTCCTGCCCCAATCCTGGGAGGGGAGATTTCTGCCCTTATAAACTGGATCTGGGGCGGGGTTGAGTGAGTCAGAGAACAGTCAGAGTCAGAGTGAGAGCAAGGGAAAGTAACAGCAAGGAGCTCTGTAGGAGCTAGGAGCTAAAGACCAGGGGCTGGAAGCTGAGCAGAGCTCGCCCTGGCAGAAGACAATAGGAACCGGACACAGGAGTCCGAAGCTGTGAGGACTTATATATCCAGCAGCAGAAACCAGCCGGCAGGGGATTTCAGGTCCTCTGGCCATAGAAGCCCGGAGGCTCAGTCACAAGCAAGGGACCAGCACCGCCGTCGTGGAGCGGAGGCTAACAGAAGGCCCCAAGTCACCAGCCATACGGGTGAGCACTACACGGTACACTCAGGGACATGGGCTGCTTCTACCCGCTTACAGCAAGGTAGCCAGGAAGAGTGCAGACAGACGGGGAGGCCTACAACTCCACCTGGCCAGGGGAACTCCTGCTTGCTCACAGACTGACCAGGCCTCTTATGCTAGCCAGTACTCCCGGGAGGGTCTACCTTATAATCATCAGTAAAGACCCTGAACTGCACTGCAAAGACTCTGAGTCATTCCTGCTGCGCTCGTGCACCATCACCCCCATCATCAACACTCACTGCCCTGAGGCTATACTCCTCCCGAGGGGAGTTATCCCATTCTATGCTGCGCACACAACACCAGCCTCAGCGGTCTGCCTCGCAGCGGTGGTACTCCCTGACCGCAATCCACGGGTGGCGCAGTCGGACAATTAACCTCAAAACCAAAGAAAGACTGCCACTGGTTTGACCAGCCTGAGCCACGGGACCGGGTCACCGCCACGGAGACTACAGACCCCAGAGACCCGGCACCTGGTATCCCACACACGTGTACACACGGCCCAGGGGGCGCGTCACATGCAGTACAGCATATTACAAACATAAGTCCCATTATTGGGGAGTGGGTGTCCCATGGTATTTGCTTATGCTTTCCAAGCAAAAGTTGCCAAAAATTAGGACGGAGCAACTTGCAATGCCCCTTACAAGAGCCATGCAGTACAGCATATTACAAACATAAGTCCCATTATTGGGGAGTGGGTGTCCCATAGTATTTGCTTATGCTTTCCCAGCAAAAGCTGCCAAAAATTAGGACGGAGCAACTTGCAATGCCCCTTACAAGAGCCATGCAGTACAGCATATTACAAACATAAGTCCCATTATTGGGGAGTGGGTGTCCCATAGTATTTGCTTATGCTTTCCAAGCAAAAGCTGCCAAAAATTAGGACGGAGCAACTTGCAATGCCCCTTACAAGAGCCATGCAGTACAGCATATTAAAACATAAGTCCCATTATTGGGGAGTTGCTGTCCCATAGTATTTGCTTATGCCTTGCAAGCAAAAGCTGCCAAAAATAAGGACGGAGGAACTTGCAATGCTGGCACCCTGGTGGTATAGTGGTGGTGGAGGCTGAGGATAAGGAGAAGAAGATTAAACAGCTGAAACGAGGAAGCGTATACCCATGTGTGGGTGTGAAGCGGTGCATGTGAATACACCTCCAGAAATAACACAGTGGATTTGACTTTATGTTACTCTGCTGTCATTTGGTGGTGATGAGAAGTCTGGACCAATCCAGCCCTTGTTCATTTTGATAAGGGTCAGCTTGTCAGCATTGTCAGTTGACAGGCGAGTGCGCTTATCAGTTATAATTCCCCCAGCGGCACTAAAAACACGCTCCGATAACACGCTAGCGGCAGGGCAGGCCAGGACCTCCAAGGCGTACAGAGCGAGTTCATTCCAAGTGTTCAGCTTGGATACCCAATAATTAAAAGACACAGAGGAATCATGGAGGACGCTGGTACGATCGGTAAGGTACTACCTCACCATCTTTTGAAACTTTCCACTCCTTGTGAGAGTACCCCGCGCCTCAGGGCCTGTAAGCTGGGCGGGTGTCAGAAAACTGTCCCAGAACGTTGACAGTGTTCCCCTGCCTCTGCTGGATTGGAGTTGCATCTCTCTCGCCTGTACACCTTGGTTGGGCAACGAACTGTGACCTCTGCCGCTAGCGTGTTCAGATGGGAATTTTTTTAAGAGTTCTGCAGCAAGGGCCTTCTGGTATTGCCCCATTTTTGTAGACCTCTCCACCTCAGGAATAAGAGAGTGAAAGTTCTCCTTGTAGCGGGGGTCTACAAGTGTCACCAACCAGTAATGACTGTCACCCAACATTTTGACAACGCGAGGGTCACGGTTAAGGCAGCGTAACATAAAGTCAGCCATGCGTGCCAGACTGGTAACGGGCAAGATTTCCGTGTCCTCACCAAGATGACGACTGACCATGCTCTACTCCTCCTCCTCCTCTTCCTCCTCCCCCCTGTCCTCAGGCCACCCACACTGAACCGACAGTATGACACTTGTACAGGTACTACCGTCTACAACGCATGATAGCAGCTCCTGTTCTTCCTCCTCCTCCTCTCCCTCATTGTCCCCCAATGCACGTTGGGATGAGATGAGGCTGGGCTGTGTGTAATCGCCTGCTACGGCTTCTTGATCCATCTCATCATACTCTGGCTGCAATGCCTCCTCTTTAATTCTCTGCAGAGAGCGTTGCAAAAGACAGACAAGTGGGATGCTGACACTAATGATGGCGTCATCGCCACTCAGCATCTTGGTGGCCTCCTCAAAGTTTGTCAGGATGGTACATATGTCAGACATCCAGGTCCACTCCTGAGGTCTTATGTGTGGAGTCTGACCTGAATATCGACGGCCTTGTTGCAGCTGGTACTCCACAACTGCTCTATTCTGCTCACAAATCCTTTGCAACATGTGGAGGGTAGAGTTCCAACGTGTGGGGACATCACACACCAGTCGGTGTGCTGGAAGCTGCAAACGCTGCTGCAACACAGCAAGGGCGGCGGAAGCTGTAGCCGATTTGCGAAAATGAGCTGACAGGCGGCGTACTTTCACGAGCAGATCTGGCAACTCGGGGTACGATTTAAGAAACCGCTGAACCACGAGGTTAAGCTCATGAGCCAGGCATGGTACGTGTGTGATCTCACCTCGCCTCAGAGCCGCCACCAGGTTACGGCCATTGTCACACACGACCATGCCGGGATGTAGGTTCAGCGGTCTCAGCCACAGATCTGCCTGCTCTTTCACAGCTGTCCACAACTCACAAGCAGTGTGAGGTTTATCACCTAAGCTTATGAGTTTCAGCACAGCCTGTTGCCGCTTGGCGGAGGCAGTACTGCAATGCTTCCAGCTTGTAACTGATGTGGTGATATCTGAGATGGAGGCTGAACATGAGGAGAAGGAGGAGGAGGAGGATGCGCAGGAGCTGTACACTGTGGGGGCAACTCTGACTGACATAGGGCCCGCAATCCTCGTGTGGGGAGGATGTGTTCCGTCCCAAGGTCCGACTGGGTCCCGGCTTCCACTATGTTTACCCAGTGTGCCGTCAGAGAGATGTACCGTCCCTGGCCACAAGCACTTGTCCACGTGTCCGTTGTCAGGTGGACTCTCCCAGTAACTGCGTTGTTGAGGGCACGGCAGATGCTTTGGGACACGTGCTTGTATAGTGCGGGGATGGCACACCAGGCAAAATAGTGTTGGCTGGGGACCGAGTACCGAGGGACGTCCACCGCCATAAGATTGCGGAAGGATTACGTCTCCACCAGCCTAAAAGGCAGCATTTCCCATGCAAGCAGTCGTGAAATGTGCGAATTTAGGACTGTGGCCTGTGGGGCGTTAGCTGCGAATTTCCGCTTTCGTTCAAAGGTCTGGGATATGGACAATTGAACGCTGCGGTGGGACGTGGACGTGGACGTTGATGCTGTTTCTTGAGAAACTGCCAAAACAAGTGAAGACTGAGAGGAGGGGGCATCTTTACATGCAGTATGGACAGGGGATTGCCTTGCACACACAACATGGGGTTCTATTGCACGCACAACAGTGGAAGAAGCAGTGGTGATACCCGCTGACACTGGGTGGACCCTGGGTTTCGCCCCACAAAGTCGGGTGCTTTGCTGCCATGTGCCTGATCATGCTGGTGGTGGTCAGGCTGGTAGTTTTGTCACCCCTGCTGATGCTGGCATGGCTGGTGGAACATATGGCCTTTTTGGGGTTATCAGCAGAGTCTTTAAAAAAATTCCAGACTCTGGAAGACCTACCGCTTGTACTGGCAACGTCCCTCGTATTGGTGTTACGGGGAACGGTTGCCTGCCTTCTGTCTGCGGCCACCACACTGCTTCCTGCCTGTTGGGGTACTCTGCCTCCCTCCCCCTGTGTGCTGCTGGCCTCACTCTGCATGTCCTCCTTCCACGTTGGGTCAGTTACTAGATCATCCACCACCTCCTCCTCTTCCACTTGCACACCACGATCCTCCTCCTCACTTCCTGGCAATTGTGTCTCGTCATCGTCCACCTCTTGTGACAGATTGCCAACGTCGACTTCCTGTGGCCGTGGCTGTTCAAATATTTGGGCATCGCAACATGGGATATCCTCTTCCACCACTTCAAGCGTATCAGGCGAGGGGCCCAAATATGGAAATGGACCAGTGAACAGCTCTTCAGAGTGTCCAAGTGTGGGATCACTTGCTGTCTGACGACACTCGGCATGGTGGGAGGAAGGAGCATCAGGGTGAGGAGGAGTATGCGGTCGAGACTCACGGCTACTAAGAGTTGACCGTGTGGAAGACAGACAGGAGGTAGTGGTGCCCAGGTAACTGGAAATATTGTCTGCTATCCAATTAATAACCTGTTCACACTGATCAGTTCTCAATACTGGTGTTGTTCTGTGCTTCCCTAGAAATTCGGTCAAGAAGTGGGAGCGAAAAGATGTGGCTGTTGGTTGTGGCACATTTTCACCTTGGCCACGGCCCCGTCCTCTGCACGAACCATCACCAGAACGTCCACTTCCACGTCCCTTGCCACGCGCCTTGCCCATTGTAAACGAAGTAAAATAGCTTACACTTGCACTATCAACGGAAAATGGGTAATAAAGAGTAGATTAGAACCGTGGAAGAGGAAAACCACAGTTATTGTTTACTGGGGTATACCACACTTTTTTAAATAGAGATATTTGTGGCTGAACAGTGAGCGACACACTCAAACTGCTTTTTTTTTAGATACCAAAGGCCCCAAACTGGATAGTACAGCGATTTGACCCGTGGAACTGTGAAACCACACTGGGATGTCGGGCCTACACAAGACTATTTTTAACAGATATATTTTTGTGTCACAACAGTCAGGAGACACTACTGTTTTTCTTTACGGAAAAAACTACCAAAAGCTGAATAATAGAGATTTTTTACCGTGGGATGGCAAAACCACAGTTATTGTTTACTGGGTATACCACACTTTTTTAAATAGAGATATTTGCGGCTGAACAGTGAGCGACACACTCCAACTGCTTTTTTTTTAGATACCAAAGGCCCAAAACTGGATAGTACAGCGATTTGACCCGTGGAACTGCGAAACCACACTGGGATGTCGGGCCTACAGAAGACTATTTTCAACAGATATATTTTTGTGTCACAACAGTCAGGAGACACTACTGTTTTTCTTTATGGAAAAAACTACCAAAAGCTGAATAATAGAGATTTTTTACCGTGGGATGGCAAAACCACAGTTATTGTTTACTGGGTATACCACACTTTTTTAAATAGAGATATTTGCGGCTGAACAGTGAGCGACACACTCAAACTGCTTTTTTTTTAGATACCAAAGGCCCAAAACTGGATAGTACAGCGATTTGACCCGTGGAACTGCGAAACCACACTGGGATGTCGGGCCTACAGAAGACTATTTTCAACAGATATATTTTTGTGTCACAACAGTCAGGAGACACTACTGTTTTTCTTTACGGAAATAACTACCAAAAGCTGAATAATAGAGATTTTTTACCGAGGGATGGCAAAACCACAGTTATTGTTTACTGGGGTATACCACACTTTTTGAAATAGAGATATTTGCGGCGGAACAGTGAGCGACACACTCAAACTGCTTTTTTTTTAGATACCAAAGGCCCAAAACTGGATAGTACAGCGATTTGACCCGTGGAACTGTGAAACCACACTGGGATGTCGGGCCTACACAAGACTATTTTCAACAGATATATTTTTGTGTCACAACAGTCAGGAGACACTACTGTTTTTCTTTACGGAAAAAACTACCAAAACCTGAATAATAGAGATTTTTTACCGTGGGATGGCAAAACCACAGTTATTGGGGTATACCAAACTTTTTTAAATAGAGATATTTGCGGCTGAACAGTGAGCGACACACTCAAACTGTTTTTTTTTTAGATACAAATGGCCCAAAATGGATAATACAGAGGTTTGAACCGTGGAAGTGCAAAACAACACTTCTGTTTCTCTAGCCTACACCAGACTATTTTCAACAGTTATATTTGTGTCTGAAAAATCAGAGACACGCTTTTTTTTTGGGGGGGGGGGGGGACACACCAAAAGGTTAATAAGACGGGTATTTGTACAGTGTGAAGGAGGAAAAGAAAAGGAGGATTTAGATGGAAAAAAAAGGATTTTTCCTGGCCCCCGACACCTGGTGCTAAGTCCAGCAATTTCAGCAACAGGAGCACACAGGACTGTAATGCAGCGTTTGCTGGTATAACCACTGTGTCTCCTATACAGCCTGCCTGCCTGGTATCTGGGATGGATATTAGTCCTGAAAAGGACTGTTTGTTTGTTCTGGCAGCCTTTACAGACCCTACACTAACTATTTCGCAGTTTATATCTCTCCCTAAATCAGCAGCGCTGTCCCTACACTGTCTAATCCGGAGCGACTGTGTCCAAGATGGCGGCGCCCCATTTTAAATACTCGAGGTGACACTGTGCGGCCTGCCAATCACTGTAATGCCCACAACCAACATGGCTGCAGCATTACAGTGACTGGCTGGCAATCCCTGCATGTTCATTGGCTCTGTAAAGAGCGCCAAACATGCAGGGCGGAGACCTGAGCTCCCGCCCGAGTAACCCGGAAATGCTCGGTGCTCGCCGAACATCCCAAGTAGCGTGATGCTCGGGCGAGTACCGAGCAGTGTCGAGCATGTTCGCTCAACACTACACAGCATCATTGAGTGGTTGCCGGTCATGTGAGACGCCACGTGACCGGTAACCTGGCATGCCAAAAGGTCCTATCTTACACTACACATGCAATACCTCACCTTGAAAAAGTGACTTACTATCCACGCGGAACGCGCGTCGGGGGCCATTGGAGGCTCATTCCAATCTGGCATCTGTTCCCATTCATTTTCCACTTGGGTAAGAATGCTCTGATTCAGTTTTGTAATCCCACTGGGCATACTACCACTGAATTTCTGGCATGACATTTGCAAGCATTTTTCTCCCTTTGGATGGTTTTGCCACACATTTCTCAGTACATTTTTACTAGAGACCAAATTTCGTTTTCATGTTGTATTTTGTTGAGCAACACTAATGGTAGTTGGCAAACTCTGTATGGCGGGCATTCATTCCTCTTTGTCTTGTTTTTAGATGTTTTTATCATGTGTGAACTTTTTGTACTGCATTTGATAATAAGAATAAAAATTTTGTGTGACTAGATATACCATATACTCCTCTACTTCTCCTCCTATTGAATATTTTTTGGAGTAGTTTTTCCTTATGGGTCGTGACATCCACTTGTGATGCTGCAGACCCATAATTATGTAATTTATGGGTGTCTGTTTACTCATGTTTATGATATGGAAATGATAAAAAAATTTAAAAAATCTCAAAACTTCTCGACTTATTCAGTCTGGAATATGAGCGCCACGTGCAGAAATCGCAGCACTTACAGCCTCGGCTTCTATCAGTGAAGATATTAATTTTTGTCTGAGGAATGTTCTTCTACTGGTTGCACTTGGCACAGAAATCATCAAGATCCGCTACTAGCAGCTCTCTATGTAATTACCGACCACTGACCACCCAGATGTGCTCGATGGTAGAAAAGTCTGGAGATTCTGCAGGCCAAGGTAGCAGGTTTAGTCCACACTAGTTGAAAATGGAAATAAGAGCTTAGACCCCTGACACTTGAATAGGTTTGCCGAGAGCTAATACTGATGTAAATCATAACACTTGTTGCCATGGATCCCTTAAATCAAGGGTGGAGAACTTTTTTTTCTGCCAAGGGCCATTTGGATATTTATACCATCTTTCAGGGGCTGTACAAACTGCATGCTATCTCCGCCTGGTGGCCGTCAAAATACAGCTGATGTCCAAGCACTGCAGTCCCCAGGAATCTGCCCAGGGCCGGATACAAAGTCTTCAAGGGCTGTAAACGGCCTGCAGGCCTGGGGTTCCCCACCCCTGCCTTAAAGCATGCCACTCACAAAGTGTCTACCTCTGGATTCATAAGCATACCTTTTATACCTTACAAAACATGCCCATCATCTTTAAAAGCATGTAAACAGGCTTCCTAAAACTCCTTTATACTCTCATATGTGCTCATGCATACCTCTGAAAAAATTGTTTTATTCATGTTCCACGCTGCATGTAAATTGTGTGGTCCTCTCCTATTGGAGAATCCAGATCACACTCAGTGCAGGTGTAGTCCCTTCAAATACCACACCTTCTATCATGATGGAAATGGATGACATCTCCTATATCATCCACACAGTGCTCGAAAGTCTCACACCTACAGTACAGACCAAAAGTTTGGACACACCTTCGCATTTAAAGATTTTTCTGTATTTTCATGACTATGAAAATTGTACATTCACACTGAAGGCATCAAAACTATGAATTAACACATGTGGAATTATATACTTAACAAAAAAGTGTGAAACAACTGAAAATATGTCTTATATTCTAGGTGCTTCAAAGTAGCCACCTTTTGCTTTGCACACTCTTGGCATTCTCTTGATGAGCTTCAAGAGGTAGTCACCGGAAATGGTTTTCACTTCACAGGTGTGCCCTGTCCGGTTTAATAAGTGGGATTTCTTGCCTTATAAATGGGGTTGGGACCATCAGTTATGTTGTGCAGAAGTGGTGGATACACAGCTGATAGTCCTACTGAATAGACTGTTAGAATTTGTATTATGGCAAGAAAAAAGCAGCTAAGTAAAGAAAAACGAGTGGCCATCATTACTTTAAGAAATGAAGGTCAATCAGTCCGAAAAATGGGGCAAACTTTGAATGTGTCCCCAAGTGCAGTTGCAAAAACCATCAAGCGCTACAAAGACACTGGATCACAAGAGGACCGCCCCAGGAAAGGAAGACCAAGAGTCACCTCTGCTTCTGAGGATAAGTTTATCCGAGTCACCAGCCTCAGAAATTGCAGGTTAACAGCAGCTCAGATTAGAGACCAGGTCAGTGCCACACAGAGTTCTAGCAGCAGACACATCTCTACAACAACTGTTAAGAGAAGACTTTGTGCAGCAGACCTTCATGGTAAAATAGCTGCTAGGAATCCACTGCTAAGGACAGGCAACAAGCAGAAGAGACTTGTTTGGGCTAAAGAACACAAGGAATGGACATTAGACCAGTGGAAATCTGTGCTTTGGTCTGATGAATCCAAATTTGAGATCTTTGGTTCCAACCACCGCGTCTTTGTGCGACGCAGAAAAGGTGAACGGATGGACTCTACATGCCTGGTTCCCAGCGTGAAGCATGGAGGAGGAGGTGTGATGGTGTGGGGGTGCTTTGCTGGTGACACTGTTTGGGATTTATTCAAAATTGAAGGCATACTGAACCAGCATGGCTACCACAGCATCTTGCAGCGGCATGCTATTCCATCCGGTTTGCGTTTAGTTGGACCATCATTTATTTTTCAACAGGACAATGACCCCAAACACACCTCAAGGCTGTGTAAGGGCTATTTGACCAAGAGGGAGAGTGATGGGGTGCTACTCCAGATGACCTTGCCTCCACAGTCACCAGACCTGAACCCAATCGAGATGGGTTGGGGTGAGCTGGACTGCATAGTGAAGGCAAAAGGGCCAACAAGTGCTAAGCATCTCTGGTAACTCCTTCAAGATAGTTGGAAGACCATTTTCGGTGACTACCTCTTGAAGCTCATCAAGAGAATGCCAAGAGTGTGTAAAGCAGTCATCAATGTAAAAGGTGGCTACTTTGAAGAACCTAGAATATAAGACATATTTTCAGTTGTTTCACACTTTTTTGTTCAGTATATAATTCCACATGTGTTAATTCATAGTTTTGATGCCTTCAGTGTGAATGTACAATTTTCAAAGTCATGAAAATACAGAAAAATCTTTAAATCAGAAGTTGTGTCCAAACTTTTGGTCTGTACTCTATGTCTTCAGCTCTGTGGCTGTTCAATAGGGCAAAGTTAGGCACGCCTGCGGGGGTCTCTGATTCGACAGAGCAACTGCAAGCGCTGTGTGAATGACGTAGAAGACTGCCATCAAGATAGAAGGGGTGGCGTTTGATGGTAGTGGAGCTGCGCAGAGTGCCATCTCTATTCAACCAGACTGCAAATTTTCATGCAGCATGGGACGGGAATTACACACTTCTTCGGAGGTATGCAGGGCATCTATAAGACTGTTTACTGTTGACCACATTTCTAATACATTCACGAAAATAGAACATGCATGATACTTTCGTGAAAATAGCCAAAAGTTTTACATACATAATTTTTTTCAAAATCTCTTTAGCTGAGCCAGACATATGGACCCATCTATACCATCTACTTAGCAAACTATCGGATAATAATACTGATTGGCTGCGATGCTATGAAGGAAGCATTGGTGGACTACAGCGATTCGTTTAGTGAAAGGGGAGACACAGGATTTGGAGAATTTTATTTAAAGGATTTTGGTAAGTGGAAAAAGGAATATTTAATCAGAAAATTACCAACTGTCTAATTCAGGTGTCCTTGTTACACGGATTGGTTAAAAAAGTTGGCAATTTTTTTTTTACAAATCACAATCTTTATAACAAAAATAAATAAATAGAAATCTTGGAATTAAAACCATTTTGATGGAAAAAAAATAGAAATGCAAAAATAATGTGGTTGCATAAGTGTGAACACCCTCTTCAAATTGGGGATGTGCTTGTGTTCAGAATAAGTCAATTATATTTAAACTCATGTTAACTATTAGTTAGTATACAGCTGCCATAATTTACAGTGATTCTCATTAACCTCATTGTTGCATTTTACAATAAAAGCCATGGTCCACAAACAGCTTACAACACAGCAAAGGGATCGTAATGTTGAAAGTTATCAGCCAGGATAGGAGTACAATTTTTTTCCCAAGGCATTAGATATACCATGGATTTAGACGGTCATCAAAAAGTGGCTTAAATTTGGTACAAAAGTGAAAGGGTCGTCCGGTCTTAGGCATCAAGTCTGCAGTTGTTATATGTGACTGTAAAATGGAAGCCTTTCATACAAAGAAAAACATCCAAGCCTGGCTAAGTTATACCAAAACCTACATGTCTGCCTAAAGCATGTGGGAAAATGCGTTATGGTCTGATGAGATGAATGTTGAACTTTTTAGCCATATTTTCAAAAGGTATCTTTGGTGCAAAACAAACACTGCGCATCATCAGAAGAACACCATACCCACGGTGAAGCATGGTGGAGGTAGCATTATGTTTTGGGGCTGTTTTTGCCACCTACAACAGGGGCTTTAGCCAAGGTGGAGGGAATTATGAACAGTTCCAAATATCAGTCAATTTTGTATAAAAAAAACTTCAGGCCTCTGCTAGAAAGATCAAGATGAAGAAGAATGTCACTTTTCGGCATGACAATGACTTAAGTATACCTCCAAATAATAATAAGAATGGATTAGTCAAAATAAATTTTAGAAAATCTCAGCGAGGGCCCGGATCTGAATGTAATTGAAAATTTGTAGGTGACCTGTGAAGGGCACTGTACACAGGAGATGCCCTCATAATCTGACAGATCTGGAGGTACTAAACATAGAAACATAGAAAGTTAGAGTTGGAAGGGACCTCCAGGGTCATCTGGCCTAACCCCCTGCTCAATGCAAGATTCATTAAACCATCTAAGACAGATGTCTATCCAGTCTTTGTTTGAAGATTTCCATTGAATTAGAACTCACCACCTCTCGTGGCAGGCTGTTCCACCCTCACTGTCAAAACGTTTTTTCTAATTTCTAATCTGAAGCTTCTCCCATTCAGTTTCATCCCATTGCTTCTAGTCTTTCTTTGTGCAAATGAGAGTAAAGATGATCCCCCGGCAGTGTGACAGCCCTTGAGATATGTGTAGACAGCTATTAAGTCTTTTCTCTGTCTTCTCTTTTGCAGGCTACACCTTCCCAAATCCTCTAACTGTTCCTCACAGGACATTGTATGCCGACCGGTCACCATTCTGGTCACTCTTCTCTGAACTAGCTCCAGTTTCTTCATGTTTTTTTTTTAAATGTGGTGCCCAGAACTGGACACAGTATTCCAGATGAGGTCTGACGAAAGAGGAGTAGAGTGGATAATTACTTCACTTGATATACACTTTATGCTTCTGTTAATGCAACCCAGAATTGTGTTTGCCTTTTTTGCTGCTGCATCACACTATTGACTCATGGTCAGACTGTGATCTGTTAGTATACCCAAGTCTTTTTCCTATGTGCTGCTGCTTAGCCCTATTCTTCCCATTCTGTATAAGTTTTTTTCATTTTTCTTGCCTAGATGTAGGACTTTGGATTTCTCACTGTTAAAAACCATTTTGTTAGTTACTGACCACAGTTCCAGTTTGTTTAGATCTTTTTTAATCCTCTCTCTTCTCTAGTATTAGCTATCCCTCCTAGCTTTGTGTCATCAGCAAATTTAATCAGTTTATCATCAATTCCTTCATCTAAATCATTGATAAAGATGTTGAACAAATCTGGGCCCAGGACAGAGCCTTGTGGTACCCCACTTGAGACATTCTTAAACTGGATGTGCAACCATTTATGATCACTCTTTTGGTCTGATCACTAAGCCAGTTATGAATTCACCTAACAGTTGCATTGTCCATTCCATAGTTGGACATTTTTTCAAGAAGGATGAAATGAGATACTTAGTCAAATAATTTTGCTGAAGTCAAGATATACTATATCTACTGTGTTTCCATGATCCACCCAGTCAGTGATTCTGTCATAGAAGGAAATTAAGTTAGTCTGACATGACTTATTAGTTACAAACCCATGCTGACTCTGGTTAATCACTTCATTCTCATAAAAGTACTTGCATACGCGTTGTTTAATAATCTGTTCAAAGATCTTGCCTGGTATAGAAGTAAGGCTCACAGGCTTATAGTACTGCAAAGAAGAGTGGGCAAAGATTACCAATTTATATGTGCCATGCTGATAGACTCCTATTCAAAATTAAAGGGTGTGCTTTTTTTCTGCAACCACATTATTTTAGTTCTTTATTTTTCTTTCATATAACATATATTGTAGCAAAACCAGGTAGGATGGTGTTAAATCCTAGTGCTACAGGTCTTGATTAGAAGCACCTGGCTAGTTTCAACTAAGAACCAGAGCCTGTGTTCACTAGAGATGTGTCAGTCTGCTGAATGAAGCAGAGTTAAGTGTGCTGCTAGTTAGTGACAACCCAAAATGTGAGCTGTAGCTTGGAGGGAGACGTGCCAAAGTTCATCTCTGAATGGAGACTGCACAGGTCAGCTAGGAAAGCTGAGCAGTCTGTCTGTGAAAGCTGAAGCCTGTTCAGTGTGAACTGTGCACAGGGGTGAATACTTCTGTTTGGCGATGGAAGTTGCTGGAACTCAGGCTGAAAGTGATACCGAGACGGGTGGGAGCGTGCCTTTTCTGTGTATGAAGTTTTCTCAGAGAGAAAGGACTGTAATCTGTTTGAATGAGCTCGCACTGACATACTGTATATGTGGCTTGCTAAATGAACAGTTTATTTTTGTTTTTGAATCCTTTGGAGTTTTATGAAAGCAACAAAACTGCACCTGTTTGGCCCAAACAACATTGCCTGTGTAAATGCTGCCTAATATCTACCTGATAGCATGGATCCCTACAATATATATATACCGCAAATATATACTGAATAAAAATATAAATGCAAAACTTTTGTTTTTCCTCCCATTTTTCAGGGGCTGAACTCAAAGATCTAATACTTTTTCTATGTACACAAAAGCCTTTTTTTCTCTGTTCACAAATTTGTCTAAATCTGTGTTAGTGAGCTCATCTCCATTGCTGAGATAATCCATCCACCTCACTGGTGTGGCATATCCAAATTCTGATTAGACAGCATGATTATTGCACAGGTGTCCCTCAGGCTGGCCACAATAAAAGGCCACTCTAAAATGTCCATGTCATGACTCTGTTGTCGGATATCCCGGGGCCAGGGGCTCCTTTCCTGTCCCTAACACTAGGGGCACCCTAGCTGGCCCTGTTCCCCAGATTTCTTCTGAAGGTGAAGATGCTGGGGCAACATACATTTTCTGAGCTCCTCAATCCGCCCTCTGTCCACCACCCAGTGAAGAGGGGAGTAGTAGTGTAAGTCAGTACACCAACCAGAATAGCAAGATAATACAACCAGGGCTAAAGGTAAGTACCAATCATACAAATATATGCACACAAACAACAGAGGTAAACAACGGGGAAGGGAGGATGAGGAAAAAACAAAATAGGAGAAGAGGAGGATTACACACAACCTAAAGCACACAACAGTCTTAGATTAAATCCTCCAAATGCTTTCTGAAACAAACAACTCTCCACCAAACTCCTAGCACCATGCAGCATTAGCTAGCTCTGTCAATCACTCCAAGCCAAAGCCCAGAATATATGGTTGAGTGGAGTGGCTAACACTGGACAGCTGAGAGCTTTAAAGCAGGTAAGCTTCCAGGAGCTCACAACTGAACATATTAACCCCTGCATTGCTGAAAGAAACCTGCACCATTTAATATGAAGGCGAAAAGCTTCTAGTAAGTGCAGGAATAGGAGGAATCAAATGCTGCGGTCTTCTGGCTCCTCTCTGTCGGGGTAAACCCGTGACAGTGCAGTTTTACGGTGTGGAGAGGTCCAGGGCATCAGAAAACCAGTCAGTATCTGGCGTGACCACTATTTTCCTCATGCAGTGCAACACATCTCCTTCATATATAGTTTATCAGGTTGATGATTGTGGCCTGAATGTTGGTCCACTCCCCTTCAATGGCTGTGCGAAGTTACTGGATATTGACAGGAACTTGAACACGCTGTTGTATACTCTGATACAGAGCATTCGAAACATGCTCAAAAGGTGACATGTCCGGTGAGTATGCTGGCTATGCAGAAACTTCGCACAGTCACGGAAGAAAAGTTAACCAACATTCAACAGGCCATAATCAACCACCTGATCAACTCTATGCGAAGGAGATATGCTGCACTGCGTGAAACAAATGGTGGTCACACCAGATATTGATCTACCCGGGACCCTCCACTACTGTAAAACTGCACATTTTAGAGTGGCCTTTTACTGTGGCCAGCTTAAGGCATTCCTGTGCAATACTCATGATGTATAATCAACATCTTGATATGCCACTCCTCTGAGGTGGATGGATTATCTCAGCAACATAGATTTAGACAAATTTGTGAACAATATTTGAGAGAAAAAGGCCTTTGGTTTACATAGAAAAAGTCTTAGATCTTTGAGTTCAGCTCATAAAAAATGGGAGGAAAAGCAAAAGTGTTGCGTTTATATTTTTGCTCAGCATATATATAAATATAATAAATAAATATATAAATCCTATTATATTATTAAAAAAAATATATAGCATTTACACTTATGTTTTTAAAATCCTAGGCCGTCTGTTTAATCATTTGCTTTAATTTACAGGGATCTTCGGAAGCAGTGGAGAAAGATGGAAAATCCTTCGTCGATTTTCTCTGACAACTCTGAGAAATTTTGGATTGGGAAAGAGAAGCATCGAAGAAAGAATCCAGGAAGAAGCTCAGTGTCTCACCGAGAAGTTAATGAAGGATAAAGGTGGATGTAATGTTAAAAATATGCACCATGTTCCCTTTGGCCAGCTATGCATATTAAATTGCTCTTGGTCAACAACCATCAGTCTGAAATCCCGCTTGAAAATGCACTCTCCGATTGGGCAAATAAAGGATCAGTCACAATGAAATTCAACATTCCCGATTCTTTTCCCCCTCATTTACAATGGTGTAACTGTCAGGCTGCCTCTATACCCATTAGATTAGTGGCTGATTTGCTAAAATTGATGGGTACAGTCAACATTAACATGGGCTCACCATACATTGCGGACTAATTGCCATGATCTATATTTTCTTATTATCTCTAGTGTATTGTACAGTTAAACCAATGACTGATGTCCTCTTTATATTTACTTACAGACGCTCCAATTGACCCTTTATATATAATGAAATCTGCTGTTTCCAATGTCATTTGCTCTGTCGTGTTTGGTGAAAGATTTGATTACGAAGACCAAAAATTCTTGTCCCTCTTGTCATATATTGATGATATTCTCCTATTGACAAACTCCCGTTCAGGGCAGGTAAATATTACAAAATGTGTATTCTAAAATACATTAGGGTGTAATTTAATTAATATGAAACTACAGCAATAAAGGGATTTCACTCACTATGCCAATTTCTGCCCACATTACTGGTGGATGTCAGGGCTCCTTGATGATTGTTTTATTAAAGAAATTGTCCAGTACTTTATATTACCTCCCCCCAATGTATCCCCCCAGGGCCCCTAAGTATTTTTGTAAATACCTTACGTTGCAGTTTTTGCCTGTGAGGGGCGCTATTCTTGGCTGCTCACAGGCATCACGTGACCCCGCGCTGACGTCACGACAAGTGAGGCGTGACTGAGCGCTGGGGTCCCTGCGGTGGCTGCTGGGTTATGGGCAGGGTTGCCCCCCGCTTCACACCCAGCATTCACCGCGTGCTTTCCCAATGAATAGGGAGAGGCAGAGCGCGAAGTGAATGTCGGGTGTGACGCGGGGGGGATAACCCCGCCCACAGCCTGACATCCACTATGGAACGCAGAAGACAGAGACCCCCGTCTGCTGCCAGTACTTGTCGTGAAGTCAGCGGATGTCAGAGCCGGCTGCAGCCGGGGGTCACGTGATACCTGTGAGCGGCCAGTGATAGCGCCGCTCACAGGCAGTATCTGCAATGAAAGGTAATCACAGAAATCCTTAGGGGCTCCGGGGGGATACATTGGGGGGTTAATATAAAGTACTGGACAACCCCTTTAAGGTCAGACAACTCTTCTAAAATGGCAAAGTCGGACGGGGGGGCTATACTTTTAGGCTACACGTCTGTACGCAGACTTCTTTGCCTCTATGGTCACAGGATGCAAAAGAATCCCTATTTTGTCCTATCCTACTCCCATCTCTTCTCTACTTCCTACTAAACTGTGTTTGTTTATTTGATACAGCATTTTGGCAAGAATTAGTGGATGAATAACATTGTTCTATATATTTTTAAAAGTTGTCAGGTGAAGCTATGAAATGAGCCATTTCTTAATGATTTTGATCTTCTGAATTCCAATCGGAAAATGAACATTTTTACTTGGCTCTTGTTTTTATGATAGCAAAGAGTTTTCCTTTTACTGCTAGATATAATTAATGCAGAAAAGTATCAGTACTTTGAAACATCATTTTTGCAACTATAAAGATGCAGAATATTTTGTTATTCCAGTTTTCTGATGCTTATTTAGATGAAACTTAGCAACAATACAAATAACTAAAACGCTATTGTGAATTATATAGTTACAAAAATTGCGCTACAAAATTTGGTCCTCATTCAATGACTACTCTTTTTTGCTTGTTTCTTGTACTCTTGCATCAGATCATCTTTTACAATTGTCCAACACTAATCTGCAAGCATTGGTGGATTCTATTTTCCCTGATATCTTTTCTCCAAAGCTGCTATATCCTGGTGAAATCTCTGAATCTTGAAAATTAGAGTCAATCATCAAATTATAATTGGTGGACTGGAAATAGGATCAGGTAATACTAGATTAGCTTGCAGTCTTTGACCATGGAGACACTTAGCTATGTAATGGAACTGTAGGCACAAAACAGAATTCTGCTTCTGAATGTCACATAGTTGTCTCATTTTTAATTTCAGATGCACTAAAGCAATGCAAAAAGAAAACAGTTTTGTACAGGTGAATAATGAAGATGACTCTGAAGCAACAAAATAATAGTAATGTTATGTGTCTTTTCTATTACTTTTACTTAATTAGCTCCTTGCCATGTTCCCCACCGTAATGCCCTACATTCCTGGCCCTCATCAGAGGTTCTTCAAAACTGTTGCCAGCGTGAAACAATTTATTAAGGAGATGATAAAGACCCATCGAGACACCCTGGACGAGAACTGTCCTCGGGACTTCATTGATTGCTTCCTTATAAAGATGGAAGAGGTGGGTGCGTAGATATTATTAGATTACTAGACCATGAAGCGTCACATATTGTGTGTAGAGAACGTTCATAATAACCAAAACGCAACTAGCTTTGAAACTTAGGTGTTGAAATCAATCATCATAAAACCAGTCAACTTATTGATTGTACTTGTTTTGACTTCTATTTGGTCTTCAAATGGTGTGTTCACACTGAGGTCTTGGCTTGCTGAGCTGAGATTTTGGAGAAAAAAATTGTACAAAACCCACAAGTTTTGATTGGAGAATTGAAGAGTTTCTGCTCCAAAAAACTTATCATAAAATATCAGTGTGAACACACCAGGCGGGTGTATACAGCCATTTGACATTTTTGGTTAATTAAAAAAAAAATATATGAATTTTAATTTTTAGGAAAAAAAAAATCCAGACACAGAATTTCATCAGGAGAATCTACAGGCCACGATCATAGACTTATTTGTTGCTGGAACTGAAACGACAAGTATGACACTGAGATACGGTTTTCTCATATTCTTGAAATATCCAGAAATACAAGGTGATGATTTTAATTCATTTTGATAATGCATTTTTATATATCATATTATATACTCCCGATGTAGATTGTGCAGGAGTAATGGTCTGAGTGGGCCCAAAATTCTGCCTCATAGGCATACACTTGGATTAAAAATATTGGTTCCTTTTTTGCAACTTTTTTCTTTTGCTACTCTTTGCCTGAGGCCACGGCCCCACTATCAGTATTTGGTCAGTATTCGGTCAGTATTTTTTCTCAGGAGTAGAGGCCAAAACCAGGAGTGGGTGATAAATGCAGAATTGGTGACTTGTTTCTATTATACCTTTTCTCTGATTGTTCCTCACCTGGTTTTGGCTTCCACTCCTGAGAAAAAATATTGACCGAATACTGACCAAATACTGATAGTGGGGCCGTGGACTTAGAATTGACCTAGTCCACTAATGTCACTGTAATGGTACTCCAGCCATGGTCTGGCATATATTTCTATTGTAATTTACTCTACTTTTGTGCATAAACTATGATGACATTGTTGGTCAGGCTTTGCCTATTTTTACAGATGGGACTGGGATAAAAACAATAATTGCTAGATTTTTGCACAACTTTGAGTTGTCACATTTCAGTTCATTTTCTGCTAAACTTCTGGTAAAACCTTTTTAATGAATCAGTCTCTAAGGGCCCCTTCACACGTCCGTGTTTAAGGTACATGTGGTGCCCATTTTCACACGTACCAGAGACACATACACACGCACACCCATTATAATCTATGGGGCAGTACTGATCTTCGTATTTCCACGTGACACACATGTAGACATGTCCATTTTTTTCCAGAAGCACCGATGACAATACGTACAGCACATGCACACACAGATGACATACGTGTGTCAGTGATGCGCCGCTTGTGCTCCACCTACTGGAATACAATGGAGAATAGAAATTACAGATGTTTAGGTGTTAAAGATGTGCAAAGATAGAGATAGATAGATAGAGAGACAGATAGATAGATAGATAGCTAGATAGATATGAGGTAAATAGATGATTTATAGATAGATAAATAGATAATAGATAAATAAATATCCATGAGATATATAATTAGTGCCTTGAGTGTGTCGTTTACTGTACATGTATTAATGTAATAAATAAATAAATAAATGAAAAATGGTAACCAGCAAAGGTAAAGCAGACAACTGTGATCTGATATGATCAGGCTGAGATTGTCTCTTGTTATTGGACCCTTCCCAGCCTAAAAATGCAAGCCCTCAGCCTCCCTAAAAGTGGTGCATCATATGTGATGCTCCAATTCTGGCGCTTCGCCTACACTCTTCCCGATTGACAACTCTTTCCCTAGTCACCAATTTATAAAAAAAAAAAATTCACGCAGGTCCGATGTAATGTAGTCCAGGGAATCCAACGTAGTCCGCAAATGAAAAAATGAAAAACAAAAAAAGAGATTAATAAAAACAAGACACTGTCTATCGTTCACCAATTTATTATAAAAAAAAGTTACAACACAGGTCTGACGTAGTGCAGCGTTTCCCACGACGTTCCCCAAATCCGTCATCCAAAGCCTATGGAGCCTCGTTCTGATGCTCCATAGGCTTTAGCAGCATCCACTTCCGACTCACGCTGTGCTGCGCGAGACCCGGCGACTGTTAAGAGCAGTGATGTCAGTAACGTTACTGCTCTTCATGGTCGCCAGGTCTTGTGGAATGCAGTGTGACCCAGCGACTCTGATGAGCGGTAACATTACTGATGTCACTGCTGTTCAGAACCGCCGGGTCTCGCTCAGCGCAGCGTGACATGGCAGTGGCTGTTTGCAAAATACGATGGAGCCTCAGATGGAGCCTCAGAACAAGGCTCTCTAGGCTTTGCACTGAGGATTCAATGGATTCTCTCGATTCATTTGTACTATGTCAGATTTGGTAGACTACTACCAACCTGCGTGCAATTTTTTTTAAATAAAGTGGTGAACCAGGGAAAGTGTTTATAATTTTTTTTTTTTTTTGTGGGCGTGTGTTTTTTTTTTTTATTACTGAGTTAGTAATGGCGGTGTCTAACAGAAGAATTTCCATTATTAGAACCAATACCTGATGTCAGCTGTGTTTTTGGACAATTCACAGTTGACATCAACACCAAGCCCCATTTCCCCAATTGCGATCGCACCAGGGCAATCGGGAAGAACAAAGGTGAAGCATCAGAATTGAAGCATCTCATGTGATGCTCCACTTCTGGGGTGGCTGGGGCTGTCATTTTTAGACTGGGAAGGGCCCAATAACCATTGACCTTCCCAGCCTGATAATATCAACTTACAGCTGGTCTGCATTAACTTTCCCGGTTCCCAAAAATGGGGGTGACCCAACAGCATTTTTTTCACTTATTTCTTAGGTTAATACATGAAAACTACACACACAAGGCACTAATAATATATCTCGGGGATATCTATTTGTATATCTATTATCTATCTTTCTATCTATCTATCTATCTATCTATCTATCTATCTATCTATCTATCTATCTATTATCTACCTATCATTTATATACTCCAATCAGGGTCAGGGCGTGCTGGTTTTCCAACAGGTGTTTTCTGTTCTGAGTGATTCCCTGGCTATTTAGCTGTCTGTCTGCCTCTGATTACTGCCAGATGTAGCCTTGACTCAGTGGTGCATGTTTGCCTTGTTCTTCAGTGTTCTGTCTTTAAGCTATTGCTGCCCAACCTCACGACCTATTCGTGAATAGTGACTAGCGACACAAAAGTCTTAATACCAAGACAACGTCTTGGTGGGCCTTATATAGACCCAGGCAGATGATCACAGGGGTTCACGCTGGGCCTTCTGCAAAGCCCAATGTGAAGCACAATAGGATTTAGGTGACCGGGGAGAGGGGAGCAAAACCTGGATCCAAGACAGGTGCGTAACAGATATGTTGTGTTATATTATGTGATCTCCTATACTATATGACGGCTGCGAGACATAAGCGAGAAGCATGCCTGGTTTCTCCTGATTGAAGAAATCTTGACTTCTCTGATTGAAGGAATCTTCTGCATTTTGTAAAATAGCTATAAACATTTTTTGCCGATTCGTAATTGTTTGAATATACCAGGACCTGCAAAATTCGACGGCAATTCACAACAAATCAGTTATCTCTACTATACATATTATCTTATCTAGAATACATGTTACCTCGTATTTCTTCATCTTCTTGGCATGGTGACATTTTCAACAGAACTAGTTTTTGGTTCAAAAATAGCACTTGTGAGGCAGTGACCGGGATCGTATATGAGGGACGTTATATCTCCCCCAGAATGTGTACAGAGACCTATTAAATCCATTGGAGTGCATTGCAGTCACAAACTCACCTGCGGCTGCAATGCTGGAATGAAGATGGGCATTGCCCTGGTCAGGCTATCTGGCTAAGGCAGATTAGTAAAACCCGGGAGGGCCTTCATTTCTGGAGGAGGCTACAGGAAGGCAGTGGGGCGGCCTCCTCCCTCCAACCTGGGTTTTCCAGAAGCTCTTGCCACCTTTAAAAAGGCACCTTTAAAAACCCTGCACTAAGGATTAGTGTTGTTCAGTGTTGGGTCCTGCTAGGAGCATAGCAGGAAAGCTTGGCGCGCCTGTGAGCAGCTGAACCCACGCCTGGGAAGGCTCTGCACCCGACAGGCTCTGAGCGGCCCGGTGCGGCCGTTGCCCACTGCAGCCGTTGTTTAAGGACTCATGTTAACCCGGCTGCGAACCGGAGGACTTTTCTGTTTACCCGTGAGTCACTGAATAAAGCTGTTTATGTTGGACTTGTTTGGGTCACTGCCTCAGTTACTGCACGGTGTGAACACCGCCGCCTTACACACTATACTGAAAAATATGAAAATATGTTCTTTTTTCCATTTTGGAAATTTCAGAGAAGGTCCAGAAAGAGATTGACAATGTAATAGGCAAAGATCGCTGTCCATCAACAGAAGACAGGAGTAAAATGCCGTATACAGAAGCAGTAATCCACGAGATCCAGAGATTTGCTGATATCGTACCTATAGGAGTTCTCCATGCTGCCAGCAAGGACACAACCTTCAGAGGATATCACATTCCAAAGGTATAATATTCTGGTCTTATCGATTACACCTGACAATTTTTTTCTGTTGGGCATCAGTTTAGCAGTGTGTGCCACTGGAAGTTTTCGGTCATAGTTACATGTTATTTTAAGGGCCATGCACTTCTCTAACCATTCTCTACCCCACCAACCCTTGGTCCTCACCTTTCTGATACAGTGAGGTAAAAAGAAACATTTCTGGTCCCTGGACAGTTGCTTACTTTTCCATGAGTCTAGAACATTTACTCTTTTTTTGAGAGTCTTCTGACGGATCCAGGAGACCTGGCAAGTATGACTTCTTAGCTCATCACCTGTTCCTACCTTTTAAGTTTATGAACCAAGCTCAACATTTAACACATTCTCTTTTAACTATTTCTTGACTCCAATTTATACAGTAACTAGTGGCAGAACCTCAGAGACACCGGGTTATCCCATGTGAAAAAAGTTGTTCTGATTTCTTTAATGTTTTTGGTCTCCCTATCAGCTACTACCTAGATCTCACTTTTAACATTTCGGTTTTCTATATCTACATATTTTATATATTTACTTTCAGAGAAGCTTAGTGCTTCCAGTCCTCACCTCTGTCCTAAAAGACCCAAAATATTTCAAAAACCCAAAGGAGTTTGATCCTGGACACTTCCTTAATGAGAAAGGCGACTTTAAGAAAAGTGATGGATTTATGCCATTCGCTGCAGGTAAGAAACTATTTCTTGATTATGGCAAAAAAAAAATGATCTGTAAACTGTGACTGAATTTAATCTTCAAATTATCTAGAGTTTAGAAAATGAGACTATCCTAGATTGATATGATTGGTAGATATAAGCTGGGTTTAAGGTAAACCAAAAATATGACTTGATACGTCTTTGTTTTGCAAACACACCATATTTGCAATATTACAACCATGAAAGACTAAAAGACTATCTCTACAGTTTTCTTAGAGTCATGGCTGGAGACTGAACATGTGCAATATTTGTGCAACGTCTTACGACAGGTCTGAGCTTTTGTGCTTAGGAGAAAGTTTCTTATTTAACATCAACAAAAAACTAAAGATCCCCATCCCTCATTCACATTAGATGAAAGTCGGCCAAGCCCACTGATTTCAGGGAAACAATACGACCATCTGATGTATATGAAGATTTCCTGCTTCTCCCCCAAGAGATTATATCAGGGGCGAGAAGGGTCGGGCAGTTGGAATTTCAATGGTCAATCCTATTTTTTGTTTTTTTAGAGATAAGCTTCTGCCAAAGATGTGTTACAGTGCCTTTCTCCTTTCTCTCCATTGCAAACATGGAGCCAAGCCAAGTAAAGCCAAGCAGAGTGTTCATGTGCATGGGGGAGTCAGGATAGTCCTGACTGCCAATAGCATACTAAAGAGGTCTTAACTCTGCTGCCCGAATAATCCACCTCTCCCCTCGCTACTCCTCTGCTTCTCCACTTTGCAGATCTCTTCATTGGCACCCAATTTTCCAACCTATCCAGTTCAAACTATTAACATTAACCTACAGTAATCTGTCTTTTTCGACATATCTCTGAACTAATCTCCCGATATCTTCCAACAAATATCCAGTCCTCCCAAGACCTCCTTCTCTCCTGCACATTCATACGTTCCACATCCAATCGCCTCCAAAACTTCTCCCAAAGATCCCCCGTCCTCTGGAATCCTGTGTGCCAACATGTACGATTATCCACCACATTGGGAACTTTCAGATAGAACTTGAAAATCCATCTCTTCAAAAAAGCTTACAGCCTTCAGTGACCCCACTGCCACCTCACTACCACCTGAGCTGCCAGAACCCCTCAACCTACTGTCTCCTTCCCCATTATCTTGTAGACTAAAAGCCCACAAGGGCAGGACCCTCTCCGTTCTGTACTGGTCTGTCACTGTTAGTTTTTTCACCGTAAGTTATACTTGTCTTTTGTATGTAACCCCTTCTCATGTACAGCACCATGGAATCATTGGTGATCTAAAAATAAATAATAATAATGTCTCATACATGCTTTGATTGTAGGCCTTATAATGGTAACGGTTGGCCTAGGTGTTCCCATATGGAAAATTATGGATTTCATTCACTAATCATTCTGGTGTATTGCAAACATAAAGGGGACCTCCTGCTCTTATGTTGACTCAAAATTTCTTTAAAAGACAATTTGAAATTTTTTTCTACACCACACAGCTCTTAAAAGGGACTCTGTCAGACCAAATACAGGTGCTCCGTGTTTTATGATGAGGCCAATCATTAATATGCACCTTACCACCTGCTTATTTTTCATCCATCTCCACCCTTCTCTGTCTTCATGAAGCCAGATCTGTCAAAGAAGAGTGGGTTGGAGATTGAGGGAAAACAATAATTGGCCCCGCAGTAATGTACCGAGCGCCAGTACTTGGTTAGAACAATCATTCTGTGCTGACAGAGTCCCTTTAAGTTTAACATGACTATTGTGAACATCCATACTGTTTTCTCAGGCAAACGTACGTGTATGGGAGAAGGCCTGGCTCGCATGGAGCTCTTCCTCTTTCTGACCACTATACTGCAGAAGTTCACCCTGGAGCCCACTGTAGATAGAAAGAATCTGAGCATAAGACCCGTGCCCAACACCAATGCTTCAAGACCTCAGTCATACCAGATGAATGTCGTCCCTCGTTTCTGAGATGAAGATTATAATCTTGCACATAGGAAACCTACAAGCTCCAGAACTTTGGAAGGATATCATCTGATAAAACACTACAAACACTTGTTTGCACACATAAATATATATATTTTTTATTGTATTTTTAGTGTTTTTGTGCCACAATTGTATTTCACACAATATAATGCAATTTTCATTATCTGTAATAATTCTATCTTAATAGAAATATTGGACCGTATTGTGTCTGTTGTCCTGAATGCTGTATGTCTTCTGTTTGTTTTTCCTAATAATTTATTTTATTGGGGCTTCTCTAATATCTGCTACTTTTTGTAACATAGTTGTATAACTTTAGCTATGTTCATATATGCATTTAGACTGGAATAATGGTAGACACCATTACAAAGGACTAACAGATCCTAATAGAGCCAATTGGGTCCATCCATTGGTCGCTATGGGGGTCCATCACGCAATGGCTCCAACACTTTCAAATAATTTGTTGCTCTGCTTCTATGATCGATTGAAATAATATAATTAACATTTCAGTTATGAACAGTCTTGGTGTATAGAAAGAGGAGCATACATCTGGTTAATGTTTGGATCATTGAATGTTTAACATATTATCTGATCTTAAAGGGGTTGTTTTCTGCTTTTGGAAAACCCCTTTCCAAAGCCACAAATTTTTGTAAAAAAAAAGTAATCGTGAAAAAAAATACAAAAAAACCTGCTCTTTACTCACCCACCCCGCTTCCAGTGTGGAGTCTACCAGTGCTTAGTCTACCGGTGCTGAGTCTACCAGTGCTGAGTCTACCAGTGCTGAGTCTACTGGTGCTGAGTCTACCGGTGCTGAGACTTTGCTGCTGCTCCCAGTGTCTGTTATTGTCTGCAGTGCCGATATCATGTTGGCAACACTGCAGCCAATCGGTAAGCTCAGCGGCTCTGATTAGCTACTTGGGCAGAGCTGCTGAGTTAATTGATTGGCTGCAGCACTGTCATCAACGCTGCAATTAATAGCAGATATTGGAAGCAGCAGTGCAAACTCAGTGCTGGACCTGGTGAAGGTGAGTTAACTACAATTTATTTCTTTAAGTGATTTTCTGAAAATGGAGAGCCCCATAAATCTTATGACTACAGCTAGAACAAAGAGTTTGTGGTGGTAGAGGTTAATGTATCTCTACCTTATGCTGGGTGGGAAAGTGGTGAATCATGATGTCGCTTTTTCCTAATATTTTGACATATGAAAATGATTTTATCTTCGGGCCCCTGTGTCAAATAAATAGGCAGTTGTTCCATTCAGTCCAAAATAATCTACCATTGAATAAAACCGTGATAGCTGATGGAGGGTAAAAAATTAATAAGTAAAAGCAAATGATCCAGATATTTACTAAACAACTTCTTTCTCTGATAGGCAGCCAGTAACTACATGAAAAAACTTGTTGTGGTGCTGTCGGACACCCAGAAGAATAGTATTTGTCTCTATGAATACCATGATTTTTATAGATATCGACATTTAGATTTAGATGAGTAACAAAAATTTGTTTAAAAGGCCTCCAGCCAAAGGGTTGGTTTTAATCCAGTGATGGCCTTCTTCTGTCCTTACTTTGCTTCTTCTCCTTTTTTCTTTATGGAAGGAGACTCCACTGTCAGACAGTATGCTGTATAATGCCATATCTTAGTAGTTGTGTTCACTTAGAATAACAAAACACTGGTTGCCTGTAATGTTTATATGAAGCCTTCAGAATTTTATAAGAATTATTGGGTCATATTAAAGATAAAAAGTTGGGATCGGACTTTCCCTCTGCACTGGATGATCGAATATCTCTGGCTATCACAGTGGAAATTTAGCTTCAGGAAATGTCTCAAGAAAAAGAGTTCAGTGCAAAATTGCAAATGTCATTGTTCGGAAATTGCAAAGTGAGCTGCCTGCAGTGGATCTTGATGATTTGCACCAAGTACATTCAGTGTGGCAGAAAATTCCTTAGACAACCATTAAGAATCTCATTAATAGTAGCCAAAAAGTAAGTGCAGGGATTTCTGACAGGCACTAATACTTGATACTGAATATATTGAGATGTTTTGAAAATTCTGATTCCATATTTTTCAGCATTTTCATTTCATTATCATGTCTATTTATCAGTAGCATAACTACCTTGGGGTGGGGGTAAGGGAGGTGGCAGAGGGTGCAATAACCCCAGGCTGCTCACTCAGAGGTGCACACTCAAAGTGGTCGCTTCTCTAAACTGTATCAACATGTGCAGAGAGCCAATACAGTTGAACTGCAGTGGAGCACGGTCTCCCTGCACTACTGCTCTCTGTTCTGTAGACCGCAGGTTGATTTAGGGCTGCGGTGCACAGAAAGGTAGGGAGGCGCATGGACAAGTTGGGGAAGCAGAGCGACTTAAAGACATCACGTTGGGACGCCTCACATGGTAGATGACATCACTGTGTTGGTCCGCCCGCACCTTGGTTCTATTTGCCGGTGCACTCATCAGGATCCAGGTTTAGGTGAGTATAAAATATTTTTTTTTATTTTATTGTAATAGTGCTTGTGGGGAGAAAACTAGGCCATAATACAGTGTGAGGGGAATGGAAGCAATTATATGGTGGGGAGGGCTACTGGCTGCCGCCATACAGTAGGTGGGGGCTATCATGCTGCATATAGGGAACTGTGGGTTCATCATGCTGTGTATGTGAGAGCTGTGAGTGGCATCATGCTGTGTAGAGGGGAACTATATATGGGAGAATTCAGGGGACATTATTAGATGTTAAGTGGGCACTTAAAAAGTATAATTGTTATAGGGGCACTCGGTGTATTGTGACCGTCAAATGGACACACTGGGGGCATTATTACTTTCTAGAGGCAAAATATGGGCACTGTTTTTTAGGGCATATGCATAGGACAATAATTTCTAGGGCACAACTAAACCATCTAGAGGGCGCAAAGGAGGAATTTTACTTTGTAAGTTGCACAGTTGTGGGCATTATTATATTGGGTAACAAGTGTCACGATTCCACCTATCAGTGAGTCTGGAAGCAGTGAGTGACAGTTCAGCAATCCATACTAGGACAGGGGCATGCTGAGCTGTCAGTATGGTGATGGACAGCTCAGCCATACTATCAAAGGCTGAGGCATACTGAGCTGTCAGTGTGTTGAGTTACAGTTCAGCAGTCCAATTGTGAAGATGTGTGTCGGTTCACCAGAGTGATATAATTGTGTAAACCTGTATCCACACCAGTATAACACTGTACATGTTGAAAGACTGTGTATATATTTTGATGAAAGGTTTTAACTCTGTGTGAATGATTTAAACTGCATTGTATTACATGATTATATTGGGATGTAAGAATAAACAGTTAATATATTGATTATAGGGAGTTCAGTGCATCCTGTTAGAGGGTAGTAATGGTGAAATCTGCCCAACAACCAATGGAGAGTTGGTGATTGGTCTACCTCCAGTCTGGGAGGGGCTTAGTTAATGTGCTCAGGGATTTCCCAGTTGACAGTTGAAAGTACGTGACAGGATGAAGTGGAGCGGCCATCTTGGGGGTATACTGGAATATGTCCTGAACAGGAGAGGACGCCCTAGATGGGAATTCAGCAGCATCTGCTTGTGAGAACACCCCATTGACACCAAAGAAGTGGCATATTGGAGCTGAGCTTGCTCGCGACCGGAACCTGTCCAGGTTTGAGGAGATTCCAGTCAGAAACGCTGTTAAGGGACAATAAAGGCTGGGACCTACAGTGAAGGGGTGTTGGACACGGCTGAGGAATTACGTCACAAGAATCAATGGTCACAGCAACTGCTCACCAGTTGAAAGGGCCCCACAGTGAGTAGCTGTTCACTCATCACATAACATTTTGGCGCCAAAATATTTAAGGCTAAAATATAGCCTGTAATTAGTTAGTTGGGTATATTAACTGCTTAACACAAAGTTTGTTGCTAATACCAGTGTCCAGAACTTTCAGATTCGCAGCCACAGTTTTTATTTGTTTAATAACTAAAAATCCCAATCCACTTTAAGGTGTCGACACGGCAAACAACGGGCTCCGGACCACACTTGAACTCCATTTTGTGACAGGAGAAAGTTTCTGCGGAGCATTTTAGTACTGGACAGTTTGGGAAAGGACTGTGTAAGAGTTGGTTTTCTCGCCCGTGGCTCTGCCGTGTCCTGAAGAACACTCCTGGTAAATGACTTACGCAGACAGGGTTTGCCGGAATCTCTTCCATAGGTCTGCTATTTGAGAATTACCTGGCTATGTAGTTGGCTCTCTGCCTCTAATTAGTGTCATTTGTAGCTTAGCTCAAATGGTGTGCGCTTGCTCTGTTTTCTGTGTTTGATCTTTGTTGCCTGACTTTAGTCTGTGCCTTCGAACATCTGTTTGCCTTGCCCTTTTTTCTTGATCTGCTACCTTCCCGGAATTCTGACCTCGGACTGTGACCTTTAACTTACCCTTTTGTATATGAGGAGCCCTCTTTGTATCTAACCCTGGACCTCTTGACTACTGAAGCCTCATTGCTTGTCCATCAGTAGTGAATGCTGTCACACCTAGAGCATCAGTAATAGGCACACATATGGCAGCGGCTCAGCATTAGAGTAACAGTATGCTTAGGAGTCTGTGCAGATGGGGATGGTGCAGAAAATGTGAGAAATCAAATCTGTCATTGTAAACGAGTCGTGTCTGGAGAAGTTGTCGTGTCGGTCTGGGCCAGATGGAAAAGACAAGAAAAATGAACTTCACCTGTAAGTCACCATCAATAACTGTACTGTAATCTCTTATGCGCTCTGCAGGACTGGTATCTACGACTTCATGGTAACTATATGGTGGTAACATCAGTGTTAATCTTAGTATAGAGATTTTCAGTAACAGCATGGTTATCTGATGAGGTCCCCTATACCTATGATTAGGTACACACAGTTGCCTGGTTAGGAGCCCACTCAGATGTCCCCCCCCCACCCCTCCCCCGAGCTGAACTCCTAGCTATGCCTCTGCTATCTATCCGGTGATCTACATTCTTCCACAGGCTTACCACCCTCAGGAAAGCAGATGTTTTGCTAATTCTTTAGATCATCGGCTGAATGTTTATATGAGCCGAATATCTTCTGGTATAAATGGACCTTGACTCTCTTTCCACCTCTTCTGCTGTTTCTGGTTGATATGCAGTTTCCTGTTACAAACCTTAAATCCTTAGTGCTCATATTTTGTTGAGATAAAGGAGTATATTTTGGATGGATCAAACCTATATCTGATTTTTGAACATGTCATCAGTAATCAGCAAATCTGTACAGTAACCAAAGAACAGAGGATCCAACTGCTGCATCCCCCCCATCGCTGTGTCTGCTAAGAGAGGGGGTGGGTGTCATGTCTGATCTCCAGAGCTCTCTGACATCACACCAAGATGACACTGCCCTCTCTGCAAGCCCTGAGAGTGGAAGTGTTGAACAATACGGCTGTAACTCTGCACTTTGCACTCGCCCAACCTATTCTCACTGATTCCATGTTGGAACATCACCCTATACTTGATTGTATATAAATACATAGGACACAGTACAGACTGTGCTGTAATCACCGGGGCTCAGGATGGCTCTAAACATCGCAGCAACGCTTCTCTTAGCTGTTGGAGTCACTCTCCTTATTTATCTCATCAAATGGTGGAGTAGGGTCAAACAGAAGGACCTGCCCCCAGGACCTACACCTCTGCCCTTCTTGGGGAATATCTTTCAAATCAGCAACACAGAACTGCCACAGTCATTAGTGAAGGTAAGATTACATAATATATGTCCGCCTGTACCTTCTCTTCAATCGTCTGAAAACACACGGCCATAAACAGCAATCTACGCACAATGCGGTTTATTTGAACTTTTATATATGTACTGTGTATACGTGTATATCGCTGAAGAAATCAAGTTGTTTTGAACATTTTTTCCATTTTTATATAATTTGCAAAAGATTAACATGTCTGTTAGTGATGAGAGAGTATGAATTGTTAACCCTTTCGGCGAGCACGGTCTGGTCCTCGACAAGTATTTGCTGCATGCTCGGCATCGATGTAAGTGTCACCGCGGCTGCATGTGTCACATCGGATAAACACCTGTGATACATGCAGGGTTTGCCTGTTTGATAGACAATCCCTGCATGTGTCACAGGTGTTTAACAGATGTGACACACGCAGCCACGGCAACACTTACATCGATGCCGAGCACGTCACAAATACTCGACGAGCACCAGAGCGTGCTTGCCAAAGGGGTTAACAATTCATACTCACTCATCACTAATGTCTATCAATTCAGTGATTTTCAGAATTACATGACTCTTGTTTCATGGAGTTTCAATATCAATGTTGAGGAGTGTATCACTCTTGCCCTCTCCCCCTCTTTCTCTCTCTCTCTATGTATCTATATTGTATATAAATACAGTGGGTATGGAAAGTATTCAGACCCCTTTAAGTTTTTCACCCTTTGTTTCATTGCAGCCATTTGGTAAATTCTAAAAAGTTCATTTTTTTCTCATTAACCCCTTTACAGCCCATGACGTATTAATACGCGTCTGTGCCCTAGGCTTTAAGAGCCTGACCCGTATTAATATGTCATGGCGATCGCGCGCGCACACAGGCTGTGCGGGCGCGATCGCTGCCGGGTGTCAGCTGATTGTCACAGCTGACACCTGGTACTATGTGCAGGGAGCGGTCCAGAACCGCTCCCGACACATTAACCCCCGCAATGCTGTGATCGGAGTCGATCGCAGCATTGCGGTGGCTAAGGGGAGGTGACCGCAATACTCACCTCCTCTTCCGGCCTCCAGCGCTGTCGGCCGCGGCTTCCCGGGTGTTGCCATGACGACCCGATGTCGTCATGACAACATCCGGGTCACCAGACAGCAGGAAGATTGTTTGGTCATGCGCAGGGCATGAGCAAACAATCGTCTCACTGTGCAGCACTGACTGCCTGCATAGCACAGGGATGGTGCTCAATCCCTATGCTATGCAGGCGATCAGAATAAAAAAAGTGAAAGTCCCAGAGTGGGACAAAGTAAAAAAGTGTAAAAACTCTCAGAAAGTGAAAAAAAAAATCTAAAAATATTAAAAAAAAAAAAATAATAATCCACCAAAAATAAAAATATAATATACCCATCAATAAATATTATGAAAAAAAAACAAACAATAAAGTACACATATTTGGTATCGCCGCATCCGGAACGACCCAACCTATAAAACTGTCCCACTAGTTAACCCCTTCAGTGAACACGGTAAAAAAATAAAATAAAAAACAAAGCAAAAAACAATGCTTTATCATCATTCCACGAAACAAAAAATGGAATAACACGCGATCAAAAAGATGAATATAGATAAAAATGGTACCGCTGAAAACATCATCTTATCCCGCAAAAAACAAGCTGCCATACAGCGCCATCACCCGAAAAATAAAAAAGTTATAGCTCTCAGAATAAAGCGATGCAAAAAAATTATTTTTTCTATAAAATGGCTTTTATTGTGTAAAAGCGCCAAAACATAGAAAAACTATATAAATGTGGTACCACTGTAAATGTACTGACCCGAAGAATAAAGCTACCTTATCAATTTTACCACACGCGGAGTAGAATAAAAAAATAAAATAAACAATTCCTGAATTGTTGGTTTTTGTTTATTCTGCCTCCCAAAAGCAGGAATAGAAAGCGATCAAAAAATGTCACGTGCCTGAAAATGGCACCAATAAAAACGTCAACTTGTCCCGCAAAAAACAAGCTATCAAATGACTCTGTTGGCCAAAATATGGAAAAATTATAGCTTTCAAAATATGGCGATGCAAAAACTAGATTTTACAAAATATGTGTCTTTTAGTGTGTGACAGCTGTCAGTCATAAAAACCCGATATGATTCTGATATCTCTGTAGTCGCATCGACCAGAAGAATAAAGTAATCTCATCACTTATACCGCACGAGGAATGGCGTAAAAAATAAACGCTAAGGCTGGGGTTGGGGTTAGGGTTGTGCTAATGTTAGGGTTGGGGTCAGGGTTGGGCTAGGGTAGGGTTAGGGTTGTTTTTTTTTATGAAAAAAAAAAATGACGATATGGCAA
Organism: Phyllobates terribilis; assembly: GCF_046119375.1. Taxonomy (NCBI): domain Eukaryota; kingdom Metazoa; phylum Chordata; class Amphibia; order Anura; family Dendrobatidae; genus Phyllobates; species Phyllobates terribilis. Next base: position 396,600,315 of record NW_027362767.1, on the reverse strand, counting down.
CTAGTGTTGAACGCAAGTGCTCGCTACTTGAGTTTGCATCGGGTGCTCGGGTATGCATTGAGTATCGCGGGTGCTCGAGTCTCCACCCCATATGCTTCGCGGCCAAAAAACCTTGCGGGGATTGCCTGCCATGCTCGAGCGATCCCCACATGTTTTTTTTGGGGTGTCTAATAACCGTGAAACATGCAGACGGGAACTCGAGCATTTCACTTGAGCACCAGTCATACATGGTGCATACCTGAGTACCCGATGCAAACTCAAGTAGCGAGCACTTGCGCTCAAGACTAATGACAACTTATTCAATATGATGACCTAATGTCATCAAATTCTGTGTCGTACCTCTGGGTTCAAAATGTTCACTATACCCCTTGATAAAATCCTTGAGGGGTGTAGTTTCCAAAAATGGGGTCACTTGTGGGGGGTTTCAACTATTTAGGCACATCAGGGGCTCTTCAAACGCGACATGGCGTCCGCTCTCGATTCCAGCCAATTTTGCGTTCAAAAAGTCACACAGTGCTCCTTCCCTTCTGAACTCTGCCGTGCGCCCAAACACTGCATTTTCCCCACATATGGGGTATTGGCGTACTCAGGAGAAATTGCACAAAAGTTTTTGGGGTCCATTTTCTCCTCTTACCCTTGTGAAAATTAAAAAATTGGGGCTAAAACATCATTGTTGTGGAAAAAGTTTGATTTTTTTATTTTCACGGCACCATGTTATAAACTTCTGTAAAGGACTTGGGGGTTCAGGGTGCTCACCACACATCTAGATAAGTTCCCTGAGGGGTCTGGTTTCCAAAATGGTGTCACTTGTGGGGGGTTTCCACTGTTTAGGCACATCAGGGGCACATCCGCTAATTATTCAAGCAAATTTTACATTCAAAAAGTCAAATGGCACTCCTTCCCTTCCGAACCCTGCCGCGCGCCCAAACAGTGGTTTTCCCCCACATATGGGGTATCTGCTTACTCAGGAGTAATAGAACAACAAACTGCATGGTGCAATTTCTCCTGTTACCCTTACGAAAATGCAAAAGTGGGGGCTGAAAAACAATTTTGTGGGAAAAATGTGAAAATTGTATTTTTACGGCTCAATGTTATAAACTTCTGTGAAGCACCTGGGGGTTCAAGGTGCTCAACACACATCTAGATAAGTTCCCTGAGGGGTCTAGTTTCCAAAATGGTGTCACTTGTGGGGGGTTTCCACTGTTTAGGCACATCAGGGGCTCCCCAAATGCAACATGGCATCCGCTAATTATTCAAGCAAATTTTACATTCAAAAAGTCAAATGGCGCTCCTTCCCTTCCGAACCCTACCGTGCGCCCAAACAGTGGTCTTCCCCACATGTGGGGTATCTGCTTACTCAGGAGAAATTGAACAACAAACTGCATGGTGCAATTTCTCCTGTTACCCTTATAAAAATGCAAAAGTGGGGTCTGAAAAACATTTTTGTGGGAAAAATGTGAAAATTTTATTTTTACGGCTCAATGTTATAAACTTCTGTGAAGCACCTGGGGGTTCAAGGTGCTCACCACACATCTAGATAAGTTCCCTGAGGGGTCTAGTTTCCAAAATGGTGTCACTTGTGGGGGGTTTTCACTGTTTAGGCACATCAGGGGCACATCCGCTAATTATTCAAGCAAATTTTTCATTCAAAAAGTCAAATGGCACTCCTTCCCTTCCGAACCCTGCCGCGCGCCCAAACAGTGGTTTCCCCCACATATGGGGTATCTGCTTACTCAGGAGAAATAGAACAACAAACTGCATGGTGCAATTTCTCCTGTTACCCTTATGAAAATGCAAAAGTGGGGGCTGAAAAACATTTTTGTGGGAAAAATGTGAAAATTTTATTTTTACGGCTCAATGTTATAAACTTCTGTGAAGCACCTGGGGGTTCAAGGTGCTCACCACACATCTAGATAAGTTCCCTGAGGGGTCTAGTTTCCAAAATGGTGTCACTTGTGGGGGGTTTCCACTGTTTAGGCACATCAGGGGCTCCCCAAATGCAACATGGCGTCTCTAATTATTCAAGCAAATTTTACATTCAAAAAGTCAAATGGCGCTCCTTCCCTTCCAAACCCTGCCGTGCGCCCAAACAGTGGTTTTCCCCCCATATGGGGTATCTGCTTACTCAGGAGAAATTGAACAATAAACTGCATGGTGCAATTTCTCCTGTTACCCTTATGAAAATTCAAAAGTGGGGGCTGAAAAACATTTTTGTGGGAAAAATGTGATAATTTTATTTTTACGGATCAATGTTATAAACTTCTGTGAAGCACCTGGGGGTTCAATGTGCTCACCACACATCTAGATAAGTTCCCTGAGGGGTCTAGTTTCCAAAATGGTGTCACTTGTGGGGGGTTTCCACTGTTTAGGCACATCAGGGGCTCCCCAAATGCAACATGGCGTCCGCTAATTATTCAAGCAAATTTTACATTCAAAAAGTCAAATGGCGCTCCTTCCCTTCCGAACCCTGCTGTGTGCCCAAACAGTGGTTTTCCCCCACATATGGGGTATCTGCTTACTCAGGAGAAATTGCACAACAAATTTTGGGGTCCATTTTTTCCTGTTACCCCTGCAAAAATAAAAAAAATTGGGTCTAAAATAACATTTTTGTGAAAAAAGTTAAATGTTAATTTTTTTCTTCCACATTCCAAAAATTCCTGTGAAGCACCTGAAGGGTTAATAAAGTTCTTGAATGTGGTTTTGAGCACCTTGAGGGGTGCAGTTTTTAGAATGGTGTCACTTTTGGGTATTTTCTGTCATAAAGACCCTCAAAGTGACTTTAAATATGATGTGGTCCCTAAAAAAATGGTTTTGTAAATTTTTTTGGGAAAAATTAAAAATCGCTGGTCAACTTTTAACCCTTATAGCTCCCCAATAAAAAAAAATTTGGGTTCCAATATTGTGCTGATGTAAAGTAGACATGTGGGAAATGTTATTTATTAACTCTTTTGTGTGACATATCTCTCTGATTTAAGGGCATAAAAATTCAAATTTTGAAAATTACAACATTTTCAAAATTTTCACCAAATTTCCATTTTTTTCACAAATAAACGCAAGTGATATCGAAGAAATTTTACCACAATCATGAAGTACAATATGTCACGAAAAAACAGTCTCAGAATCAGGGGGATCCGTTGAAGCATTCCAGAGTAATTACCTCATAAAGTGACAGTGGTCAGAATTGTAAAAATTGGCCTGGTCATTAACGTGCAAACCACCCTCGGGGGTAAAGGGGTTAAAGTACACTGTGCACCCCATCTTGACTGAAAATAAAAAGAAATGTAGACATTTTTGCAAATTTATTAAAAAAGAAAAACTGAAATATCTCATGGTCATAAGTATTCAGACCCTTTGCTCAGACACTCATATTTAAGTCACATGCTGTCTATTTCCTTGTGATCCTCCTTGAGATGGTTCTACTCCTTCATTGGAGTCCAGCTGTGTTTAATTAAACTGATAGGACTTGATTGGGAAAGGCACACATCTGTCTATATAAGACCTCACAGCTCACAGTGCATGTCAGACCAATTTAACGGGGTCTGAATACTTTCCGTACCCACTTTACATACAGTATATGTACACTTCTCAACATTAAAATTGAAAACCTTCAAAATTTAGCCAAAGCCACTGAGCCAAGGGTAAACCAAGTATACTGGTTGTAGTTGAATATACAGTTACTAAACCTGTAAAGAAAGTCTACAAATACCATAAATAATTCAAAGACATAACTTCATTATTAACGTATAAAAGCATTTACAATATCTACATGGAGACGGTCTTATATACAATATATCAACAAAGAAATGAGTGATTATTTTAACATTAATCCAATGATTTGAAATATATCTAAAAATGGTTGTAAAATATAACAATAGATATGGTGTTACAGGACAAACTAGAACAAATATACTGTATGATAGTAGAATAGTAGGAAGATGACTTCCCTAAATATTCTAAACGTTCCTAATATAAATTCCATTCTGCAATATCACAGTGTCATCACAACTAGAGGTAGATATGTAGGGGAAAAAGTGTGTAATGCATAAAATAGTAATTCATAAAAAGTTATTTGGATTGGTAATGAAAAGTATATATCACACTATATGCAAATATCCAATAACGTACAATAATAAGTATGCAAAAAGTGACTCCAAAGTGGAAAAGGAGTGCTGCATACTATGGCATAAATGACTTTGTCTCTCTATGTAGTGGATGAGATGGGCCCGTCCTGATGCGTCCATATAAGAAACCACACAGGTAGAGAGATGAATGAACCTGAACTGTAAAGTTCGGGGTTCGTACCGGACACCTAGTGTCAGGTGCTGAACTCCGAACACAGACTTCTCCCGGAAGTCCGTTTTAGAGTTCGGAGTTTGAATGCTGAATAAAGCTTGTTGAAAGCCTGCAGAGCAGCCAATCAACAAGCTCTTTGGCTGTGGGCACTTCCACAGCCATCACAACCATGCCGAGTATTAGCATCACTGTGACTGACTGGCGCACCATGTGGCCCAGCCTCTGTGGGGTACTCTGCAAAACAATTTCATTGAGGGTACTCTGCAAAACAGCCTTATTGGGGATACTCTGCAAAACAGCTTCGTTGGTGATACTCAAAACAGCCTATATGGGGGTGCTCTGCAAAACAACCTCGTTGGATGTACTCTGCAAAGCAGCCTCAATGGCGATACTGTATATAGTAATACTCTGCACTCTTTTGGGGTGTAAAGAATGAGGAGAGCATCAAATAGGGGACGTGGCCATGGTGCTACTGGTGTTGGTGGTGTAGCTTCTGTAGGGACAGGATGTGGTTGATCTATGCCTACTACGAGCCCAAATGAAACACCTTCCTCTGGTGCACACAGGAGACAGGACGTTCTGCATAGTTTCTTAGACTTGAGTACCACTGGACGAATGGTGAGGCCGATGAAGTGACCGCGGGCAAGGCCGCGCATTGGTATCTATGATCTGGCCAAGCAAGATCCCCACACACAGACTCCATCTTGATAACAGTATCTTTACTCGTATACATTTTTAACACAGCAAAGAAAAAAAAAACAATAAATGACAACCGTAAATATGCACAGTAATAACGTGTAGTGATAAGCTGACCCTCACTGTCCCTACTCACATGTTACCAGTCCTTTACTCCAGAAGGATGTGTCCCCCGTCGCAGGCCTGTCTGTCTTTGCAGGAAGGGGTCCCAGCCGGAGAAAAAACAGGAACAACAAATTACGCTGAAAGGAGGGAATACTTCGGCCTCTCGCCAGAGGACCCGCTTACAGTCTCTCTGATCCGGATAGCAGCTTTGGTGGATCCCTTATGTAGTCCACACTCCAGTAGCAGGGAGTGTAATAGCAGTATCCCTCAGCAGTGAAGAAGCTGGGGAAGGCCCCGAGGATATGGTGTCAGGTAAAAGAAATCCCGTTGAGAGTCTCTCCTGCGCCACGCACATGGGCCTGCACACCATCCTGGCTCTTTTCACAGAACACAGCAAACTCTTTTCGCGCTTTTTTCTGCTTCCCACTTTGGTCACGTGACTCTCTAGGGCCGGACACAGGAGGCTCAGTCTTTTTCTCTGTCATCACACCCTGCGCAGGTGCAACCTCTGGCCACAAGGTGGCAACATCATCCTGTGTAATCACTTCTGTAACAGGCTCTATATCAATAATCACCGAACAGCCAGAGCCTACTAGCTCACTACACGCCCCCCCCACTCAAATGTTGGCAGTCCCTGTCAACGACCGGCTCCAGGGCGGCGATGGCTGTGGATGTGACAGGGGGCGGCTGGGAAGAGGGCCACACATATTGGTCTCTGTAGGACTGTCCTGGAGGTACCCCTGCAGTGGTCCTCGTTGTCCGCCTAACGGGTTGGATCCCCTCTCTCCCATCAGTCACCCCACTTTCTTTCCCAGTCGACATGTCAGTAGAGGAGGTAATCGGTTCAAGTGCGTCAGCCGGACGGACAGGGGTAGGCATGCATTCAGTCTCTACATCCCCGGGGTCAGTGTCTCCGACAGTATTAGTGATATCCATCTCTCTAGGTATCACAGTAGGGGAGTCAGGCTGGGAACGGCAGGGGCGCAACATATTACGGTGCAAAGTTCGGATGCTGCCGCTGTCTTCGCCCTGCACTCGATAGACGGGGCCACCGGGGTATGGCTGTCCAATTACTCGATAGACTTCGGTCTCCCACTTGGGCCGGAGTTTCCCTTGCGGCTTCTTTATTCGGACTAGGACCAGTTGACCTACATTCAGTGGGTCTTCTTGTACCGGAAGTGGGTCAGCGTGTACTTGATCCTGAATTTGTCGGCCTACTAGCCGGTAGACAGTCTCCATTCTCTGGCGGTGTGTTTGTAGCCAGGAAGGATAGGTACCACAGGTATCTTCTTCGGAGCTAGACAGTTGCAACTCATGGATGTCTTTGCCTGGATGGCCAAAGAGAAGGGTGTATGGGGTGTATCCGGTGACGGAATGGACCTGATTATTATAGGCCCACAGCAGTTCCGGGAGGAATCGAGGCCAGTCGGGCTTTTTGTCTTCAGCCAAAGTCCGGATCAGTTGTAAGAGGGTCCGGTTAAAGCGTTCACACGCGCCATTCCCTTGTGGATGGTAAGGGGTGGTCCTGGACTTCTTGATTCCATACATTCGTTGGAGTTCTTCAATGACTCGCCCTTCGAAACAAGCCCCCTGATCAGAGTGTAGCCGCTCCGGACACCCGTAGACCCGAACGAATTGCTGACAGATAGCCTGTGCAGCTGATTCAGCAGTCTGATCCTTCGTAGCAACAGCGACAGCGAATTTCGTGAAGTGGTCCACCATCAACAGCTCGAGGGGCCTCGACGTTTTAATAGTCTGGACGGGGGCACGCTGCTCTGCGGACTTGTGGAATTCACAGGTACGGCATGCTTGACAGACGTTTTCAACCAACTTACGGAGCCCCGGACAAAAAATGAACTGCTGGGTCCACCGGAGGGTCTTGTCTATGCCGAAGTGGCCGTTCCTTCTGTGAGCTTCGCCCACCATCTCATGGGCCAACTGCACCGGGACGACAATCTGCAAACACTCCTCCAGCATATGGGATAAAAGGGCCCTGCGACACAGGACTCCATCTTTCACGATCAGCCGATCCCACTGGGCAAGCAGAGCCAAGGCTCCGGTCGATAGTCGGGCTCTCACTTCGGAGGGCGGTTTCTCTTGTTTATTCACATACTGTTTCAGTAAGACGTGCTCGGGATCTCGATCTTGAAGCTTGGCCCATTCTTGCTGGGACAGGGGAGATCCCACTACGGCTTCAATCCCTCCTACCGCATACTGGCGGCTATCTTCTATTTGCTTTGCGAGCCGGGCAAAGTCAGGCATCTCATCTTCCTCCAACTCTTCATCCCGGTCCCCCACTGGCGGGGATGATGTCACTCTAGACAGGCTGTCAGCATTCTGATTCTCATTCCCCGCTCTGTATTTAATTTTGTACTGGAATCTAGAGAGCCTGGCCATCCAGCGCTGTTCCATTGCCCCTAGTTTGGCATTCTCTAGGTGGGCAAGAGGATTGTTGTCCGTCATGACCAGCACTTCCGCTCCTGTCAGATAGCCAGCAAATTTCTCCGTCATAGCCCAAGTCAGAGCCAGGAGTTCCAAGCGGAAGGAGCTGTAATTGATGGGATTCTTTTCGGTGTCACGGAGAGACCTACTGGCATAGGCTATCACGCGTTCTTTATTATCTTGAACTTGAGAGAGGACCGCCCCTAGACCTTGAAGGCTGGCGTCGGTGTGCAACTGAAACGGTAATGTGTAGTCTGCATATGCCAGAACAGGGGGTGATGTTAGAGCAGCCTTAAGTGCCTGAAAGGATTTTTCTCGGTCAGGCCCCCAACTGATGCGTCGTCCTCTGGGGCTGTTCGCGGTCCCTCGGAGAACCTCATGCAGTGGTTCAGCAAGCCGAGCAAAGTCCTTGACAAACCGACGGTAGTAGCCTGCTAGCCCCAGAAAAGCCCAGACTTCTTTGACGGTAGTTGGCTGCGGCCACTCTTGAACGGCTGCTATCTTCTCCGGAGAGGGCTGGACGCCTTCGGCCAAGATCCGGTGACCCAAGTAGTCGATTTCCTGCTGGAACAGATGGCACTTGCTGGGCTTCAACTTCAAGCCGTGTCGCCTCAAGCGCTGGAACACTTGGCCAAGCTTGTGAAGATGATCTTCAAAGGTGGCGGAGTATACCACGATGTCGTCAAGGTATATCAGCGTAAACTCAAAGTTGAAGTCCCCCAGACAGCGTTCCATTAGTCTCTGAAAGGTCCCCGGTGCGTTATTCAAGCCGAACGGCATCCGGTCGAACTCATACAGGCCCATGGGAAGGATGAAGGCGGTCTTTTCCCTGTCCTTCTCACTCATTGGAACCTGCCAATATCCACTGGCCAGGTCTAGGGACGAAAAATATTTGGCCTTCTTCAGGGCGGTCAGTGACTCTTCGATCCGAGGAAGTGGATATGAGTCCCGGAAAGTGCAAGCGTTCAGCCTACGGTAGTCCACGCAAAACCTTAGGGAACCATCTTTCATCTTGACTATCACCACGGGTGCAGCCCACGGGCTCTGGCTTTCACGTACTACTCCGGCGCGTAGCATGGATTCTAACAGGTTTTTCACCTCCTGGTATTGCTGAGGTGGTATCTGCCGGTACCTCTCGCGGATAGGGGGGGTATCGCCCGTGGGTATCTCGTGCTGGATACTGGTGGTACACCCAAAGTCTGTGTCATGCTTTGCAAAGGAGTCTTGGTGTTCCCGCAGAAGTTCCTCCACTTGAAACACTTCTTGTTTGGTGTCCTGAGACGTGTCTAGCTGCACTTTTTCCCGTAGTTTTCGCCCAATGTCTTCATCGTCTACTTGAGCATTTATGGCTGAGACAGTTACCGTCCAGTCGCCTTCTGTAGACGGGGTGAATTCTAGGGGCCCAATGGGATTCACTTCCGTGGGTAGAGCATATACCCGGGCAAGTTGAGTGCCGGCTTCAAGGGCTAGGCCTACGTCTGCGGTGTTGTTTAGCCTGACAGGGACTCTCCCGTTCCTCACGACGGCTAGAGTGCGAGCAACTAGTGGGTTTAGCTTACCCCCACTTGGGGTCTTCGGCTCGATCAACACTTCAACCCCCTCAAGTTGTCGGTGGGTGTTAAGGGGTAAGGAAATGACTGTCTCTTTTTCAGCGGGCAAAGTAATCCGGGTACGGCGTGGCACCGTAATGGCGGCTAGGGGTAGTTGTTCCTCTGCCATCTGTTGAAGTCCAACGGTCCGGATTACGCGCTGGAACGCCAGATGAGTCGGCTTATGTTTGGTGACTTTCTGCCAGTATTTGGTTCCTTTTCTTGTCAACAGCATAAGATCCAGGTCTTTCAAGATGTTCATTCCAACTATCACTGGGGTCTCGGAGCCGAAACCTTCCTTGACGATGACGATCCCTCGTTTCCCTAAGTCCTGTCCGCAGGCCTTTGTGTCCATCCAAGCAACTCCGGTCACTGGAATGGGTAGATTATTAGCCGCAATAATCTTAATGGTGGTGTCTGGGTCACGAGCAGTTCTTGGTTTGAGGTAATTTTCGTAAAACTGTTCAGAGATCGTGGTCACTTGTGACCCGGTGTCCATCAGTCCCTGTACGGCAATTCCTTCCAGGACAACTTCAAGTGTCGGGCTATTCGAGGCAAGAGCACTCCGCCATCGGCTCTGTTTTTCCACATCCCTCTCCTTGGCCTCCCCTGCTGCGCGAGCCTCAGCTGCAGGGGTGTCTAGTTTAACGGCGGCCATTGTGGTGAGGCCCGGCGTGGTAGCTCTGCTTGTGGATATGGCTGGGGTTCAATTCGCTGGTCTGATCGAAATTCCCTTCGCTGGGGTGACTGAGGGTTTGTTCGTTGGTGCGACGGAGGTTGTTGCGGAGGGAAGTGTTGAGGACAACGATTTGCCCTATGGCGAGGATCACCCCATGACCAACACTGTCCCACGGGACGACTAGGCTGTCTTCGCTGGTCTCCCTGTCGGTCTAATGTTAACTGTAATATCTGTCTCTGTAAGTCTGCTACCATCTGTTTCAGGTCTTCCGTGTCACTGTTTGGATTTTTAATGTCAGATATGGATCTGCACGCAGCACCTTGAATCCCCACATCCATGACGGGTCCCCTTGAACGTTCTATGGCTTCCTGTTTGACTTCAGCAAAAGTAAGAGCCGGCATCATCCGGATCAAGTCCTGTAACGTGCGGTTAAGATACTGGTCTCTCAGTCCTATTACAAATTGGTCTCTCAGTACCAGGTCACGAGAAGCCATACCAGCTAGTTGCTCCCCTTTTCCACAGGTTTGTTCAAGGAGTACCTGAAGGGCGTTCGCATATTGGGGAATATCCTCCCATTCAAGCTGCATCCGTCTAAAGAACATGTGTCGCAGTGTTCCCTGGTATGTGGTCGGCCCATAGGTGTTCACCAGCACCCGCACCAAATCATCTACTGTACGCTGGCCCCTGACCGTCTCCAGTCTGACTGTCGTCCATGCCTCCCCCACTAGCGTCAGTACCGCCATTTCTGCCAAGGTCTTAGGGTCAATATTATACATTTCCCCCAGTATCCGGACTTGTTCCGTCCACTCTGGTACAGGGTAGTTTCGTCCGCCAAATTTCCTGACCTGATTCACAATAGACACCGGCGGGGCTTTCTGACTGTACACATGGCCTGGGTGGGAATCCTGTTGGTCACAGATCCTGCCGACTACGCCAGATGAAGTGACTGCGGGAAAGGCCGCGCATTGGTATCTATGATCTGGCCAAGCAAGATCCCCACACACAGACTCCATCTTGATAACAGTATCTTTACTCGTATACATTTTTAACACAGCAAAGAAAAAAAAAACAATAAATGACAACCGTAAATATGCACAGTAATAACGTGTAGTGATAAGCTGACCCTCACTGTCCCTACTCACACGTTACCAGTCCTTTACTCCAGAAGGATGTGTCCCCCGTCGCAGGCCTGTCTGTCTTTGCAGGAGGGCGTCCCAGCCGGAGAAAAAACAGGAACAACAAATTACGCTGAAAGGAGGGAATACTTCGGTCTCTCGCCAGAGGACCCGCTTACAGTCTCTCTGATCCGGATAGCAGCTTTGGTGGATCCCTTATGTAGTCCACACTCCAGTAGCAGGGAGTGTAATAGCAGTATCCCTCAGCAGTGAAGAAGCTGGGGAAGGCCCCGAGGATATGGTTTCAGGTAAAAGAAATCCCGTTGAGAGTCTCTCCTGCGCCACGCATGAGGGCCTGCACACCGTCCTGGCTCTTTTCACAGACCACAGGATACTCTTTTCGCGCTTTTTTCTGCTTCCCACTTTGGTCACGTGACTCTCTAGGACCAGACACAGGAGGCTCAGTCTTTTTCTCTGTCATCACACCCTGCGCAGGTGCAACCTCTGGCCACAAGGTGGCAACATCATCCTGTGTAATCACTTCTGTAACAGGCTCTATTTCAATAATCACCGAACAGCCAGAGCCTGCCAGCTCACTACACCAGAACAGGTAGAAGCGGTTTTAGATTGGATGGCTGAGAGTTTCTCATGTTCCTTAGCTTTGTCTTCCACCTCACCCCCTTACAAATCAGCCAAGCAGCCTGAGCTCCAAGCCATGCAGCAGTCATTTCTTCTTTTTGATGACTCCACTGGCTGTGGTTCCGTGGGTCATCCACCTGGCCCTGTCCCACAAGTTGAAGAGATTGAGTGCACTGATGTCCAATCACTTGTTCTGTTCAAGGATGAGCACGTGAAAATGGTCAGTGGAACACCGCAAAACATCTCTGATATTAATGACAAAACACAGGTGCCAACTGCTGTGGCTTTATGCAGTGTGCAGTTCGACAAGGAGGGCAGATGTGAGGAGTGGGTGGAAGAGCATAACGAGGATGATAAGGTCCAAGACCCCACATGGAGTGAAGCCCATCTGAGTGATATGGGCAGTTCGGAGGAAGAGGTGGTGGTCACGCTGTACTAGCTGCACAGCAAAAGAGGAAGCAGGGTGCAAAAGTACAGTGGCTGGCCGGCTCTAACCAGTACGTCGCCTGCTACTGCCCACAGCGTTGACAAAGTGAGAACACCAAAGCCAGCTCAAAAGAGCTCCCTGGCATGGCATTTCTTTAGGTAATGTGCTGACGACAAGACATGGGTGGTTTGCACGCTGTGCCATCAGAGCCTGAAGTGTGATATAAATGTTCTTAAATTGAGTACCACCTGCATGAAGAAGCATCTGAATGCAAACCTCCAGCTGCAGTGGAGTACACACGTGAAAAACCAGGAAATATCTGAGGCTCCTCCTGCTCTCTCTTCTGCTGCGGTCTCGGCTTTTTCCTCCCGTTCTCAAGCAACAGGGCCACCTGGCTCCCCGTAAAGAGAGGATGTGACAGAACCATCCCCCGCATTGTCATGGCGCATTCCCACACTGCCCCATGGAAATGTTCAGCTGTCTATCCCCCAAAAACTGGAGAGAGAGCAAAAGTACCCCCCCAGCCACCAACGTGACCTGGTCCTGAATGCAAGCATTTCAAAATTCTTGGCCTTAAAATGTTACCATTCTAGCTGGTGGAGACTGATGCTTTAAAAAAAACTTATGGCAGTGGCTGTCCCACAGGACGTAGTTCCCAGACGCCACTACTTGTCCAGGCGGGCCATCCCTGCCCTGTACGAACATGTTGCGGACAAGATCAGGTGTGCACTGTGCAACGCCATTAGTGGTATGGTCCACACAACCACTGATACGTAGACCAGTAAGCATGGGCAGCGATGTTATGTCTCCCTAAGTGCCCATTGGGTAAATGTAGTGGCTGCTGAGTCTGAGACCGAAAGCATTTTGGCGCATGTCCTACCACCACCGAGGATTGCTTGATGTTTCTCTGTCCATGTTGCCTCCTCCTCATACTCTGCTGTTTCCATCGTCTCCTCATCTGGTCAGCATAACACTTGAACCACTAACTTCAGCACAGCCAAGGGGAAACAACAACAGGTTATTCTGACACTCATCTGTTTGGGGAAAAATCACATACCGCACAGGAGGTGTGAACAGGAATCAAACAACAGATTGATGAGTGGTTGGTGCCGCTGAACCTCAAGCCAGGTCCGGTGGTGTGCGTGCATAATGGGCAAAATCTTGTAGCATCTCTGGGACTAGCCGGTTTGACACACATCCCTTGCCTGGCGTATAAGCTGAATTTGGCTGTGCAGAGCTTCCAGAAAAATGAGTCTGACATGTCAGACCTGCCACAGAAAGTACGGGACGTCTGTGAGAGCTTTCGGCGTTCTCATCCTGCTGCTGCTCACCTGTCTGCGCTGCTGCTTCACTTTTAACTTCCCACTCACCGCCTCATATGAAACCTACCCAGAAGTTGGAAATCCACCTTGAAATTCTGGAGAGACTGTGCGAGAAGCAACATTTTAAGTAATTTCCCTATCCACATTTGTTTACATGGCAATTGTCCTGCTCTTACCCCCATTTGCTGCCTTTGGCAGCCCCTAGCCCTTAATACGACCATTTTACAGCCCTTTTATAGCACCAAAGTTCGGGTGCTCATTGATTTCTACTGGGTTCGGGTTCAAGTTCGGGTAGAGTTCTGGTACTCGAACCAAAGATTGGACTAAGGTTCGATCGAACCCGACGAATCTGAACATCCAAAGGTCTGCTCATCCCTACACACACTGGCCAAAGATAAAAAACAGTAAACATAATTAGGCTGGATCAAACAAACCACATCATCTCAGATGTTTAAGCTCAATGCACATTTTATCATAGCTTCATCAGATACATCAGGAGACAGGTATTTGCTTCCTGATGAAGCTATGGTGAAACAAGTGTCAGGCGTAAATATTTGAGGTGATGTGATTTGTTTGATCCAGTCTTATTGTGTTTACTGTTTCTTATCGTTTGCCCATGTGTGGCCTCGGCAGCACATTTAGTCCAAACTAGCTGCAATTGAAATCTGGGCTGAGTTTGACCTATGGGTACAGTAGACCCCGCCACTTGAATGGGTTTGCTGAGTGCTGATACTTGCATTGCTGTCAAAAATTAAATTGATTTAGATCCATTAACAGCATTCCATCCACAAAGTGTCTAGCCGCAGGAACCATCAGCAAACAGCAGTTATCTGTTGCAGAGGGTGTTTAATGTGCCATCAGCAGGGGCATTAAAGCATTACATGGTGCCATTTTAAAGTGTAATGCTATTTGTAACTGCTCTTTCTAAAAAAGGGGAGTCTGGAAATATTCCTCCCTCCATCAATTGAAAAAATGACAGTGTATTATGCAGTAGGTCTGTACATTAATAACATCCCATCTTATGAGATCCAAAATAAATTTTCAAGAACTTCTGGGTAGTGATGAGCGAGCACTAAAATGCTCGGGTGCTCGATGCTCGGGTCAAGCCCATTGGAATACTCGGGTGCTTGACCCGAGCAACGAGCCCAATGTAAGTCTATGGGAAACTCAAGCATTTTTCAGGCGGCTCCCCCCAGCGGTCTGCAGAGGGCCTAAAAATTGTCCAAATCGATGGGAACAGTGCTCTAATGACATGGGGACAGCAAGGGGAAGACCCCTGGAAGCATTTCTGACTTTCAGGTCACTTCTGTCAACAACGTTGTCAGAGGTATTATGCCACTTTTACGGACTCACAATAAAACATACCAAAACGAAACCAAAATGGATTTTCCTGGGAAATATGTTAAGGAACATCCTTTCCAGGGTATTGACTTGTATATTAGGCAAAATGAATAACCAAAAACAAAACACTCCTCCACACCTTGGGCTATGTTCACACGTAGTGTTTTTGATACGTTTTTTCACTTTTGTATTGCTTTCAACCGTGACAAATGCATTCACCAGGAAATGTCATTTTAACATTTTACAACCTTATCTGGCCATGTGGTGTGTGAGATATCACCAGACACATCGTGTTTCATTTATGAAGGAGGGACTCTGAAAGTCACAAAGCCTATTTTTATAGGGCCATCAGGTAGCCTTTACTATTCTTAAAGGACCAGCAGTCGGCCCTCACTATTCTTAGCGAGCCATCAGCCGGCTATGTTTTATTGTTCCCATTACTAAAGAGTGGGTCTCCTATACTGTTATTGCGTATGCAGTGAGTACCAGGGCAACCCAAAATTTGGACGCACCCCAATACCACTTTGAAAATTTGGATGCACCCCAATACCCCTTTGAAGAGACTTAGAGGGGGCATCCTGAAAACAATGTTCCCATTATTAGGAAGTAGGTCTCCCATTGTGCTTGCCTATGCAGTGAATGCAAGGGTTGCCAAAAATTTGGAGGCACTTCAAAGCCCCTTGGAAGAGACATGGAGGTCAGATGGCCTCCTCAAAATAATGTTCCCATTATTAGGAAGTGGGTCTCCCATAGTGCTGGCCTATGCATTGAATGCAAGGGTTGCCAAAAATTTGGAGGCACTCCAATGCCCCTTGGAAGAGACATAGAGGGCCTCATGAAAAAATGTTCCCATTATTAGGAAGTGGGTCTCCCATATTGTTGACCTATGCCTTGAATGCCAGGGTTGCCAAAACTTTGGAGGCATTTCAATGCCCCTTGGAAGAGACATGGAGGTCAGAGGGACTTCTGAAAACAATGTTCCCATTATTAGGAAGTGGGTCTCCAATGGTGTTTGCCTATGAAGTGAATGCAAGGGCTGCCAAAAATTGGGGGGCACTCCAATACCCCTTGGAAGAGACTTGGAGGAGGGTCTCATTAAAAAATGGTCCCATTAGAAAGGAGCGGGCCTCCTATACTTGTAATGCCCATGCACTAAGTGTATGGGCTGACAAATATTTACCCCAGGGGGGTATACATGAACATACTGTATAATTTTTTTTTTTTACAGGCATCATAAACACGCTTTTAAAAAATTATGTGGGTGTTGCATCACAGACTTCGGTCACCCTGGTGATATGGTGGTAGAGGATGAGGAGAAGGAGGAGGACAAGAGCAAATAGCCAAAATCAGGAAGTGTATACCCATGTGTGGGTGTGAAAAGGTGCATGGGAATACACCTCCCAAGAAAAGACACTGGATTTGAGTTTATGTTACACTGCTATCATTCGGTGGTGTTGAGAAGTCTGGCCCAATCCAGCCCTTGTTCATTTTTATAAAAGTCAGCCTGTCAACATTTTCAGTTGACAGGCAGATGCAGTTATAATTCCACCAGCGGCACTAAAAACCCTCTCTGATAAAACGCTGGCGGCAGGGCAGGCCAGGACCTCCAAGGCATAGAGAGCCAGTTCATTCCACGTATCCAGCTTGGATACCCAATAATTAAAAGGCTCAGAGGAATCATGGAGGACGTTGGTATGGTCGGCAAGGTACTCCCTCAGCATCTTCCCAAACTTTGCACTCCTTGAGAGAGTACCCCGTGCCTCTGGGCTTCTGCGATGGAAGGGGCTGAGAAAATTCTCCCAGAATTTTGACAGTCTTCCCCTGCCTCTGCTGGATTGAAGTTGTCTCTCTCGCCTGTACTCCTTGGTTGTCCAACGAAGTGTGCCCTCTGCCGCCAGCATTTTCAGATGGGAATTTTTTTAATAGTTCCGCAAGAAGGGCCTTCTGGTACAGCCCCATGTTTGTAGACCTGTCCACCTCAGGAATAAGAGATATAAAGTTCTCCTTGTAGCGTGGGTCTAGAAGTGTCACCAACCAGTAATGACTGTCACCAAAATTTTGAGAACGTGAGGGTCATGGGAAAGGCAGGTAACATAAACTCTGCCATGCGTGCCAGACTACTAACAGGCAAGACTTCCGTGTCCTCACCAAGAGGATGACTGACCATGCTCTCCTCCTCCTCCTCTCTGTCCTCTGGCCATCCACGCTGAACAGACGGTATGACAGCTGTGCAGGTAGTACCATCTATAGTGCATGAATTTAGCTCCTGTTCTTCCTCCTCCTCTTCCTCATTGTCATCCAATCCACGTTGGGATGAGATGAGGCTGGGCTGTGTGTAATCACCCTGTATGGTTCCTTGCTCCATCTCATTGTGCTCCGCCTGCAATGCATCCTCTTTGATTGTGAGCAGAGAGCGTTTCAGAAGACAGAGAATCGGGATGGTGATGCTAATTATGGCATCATCGCCGCTCACCATCTAGGTGGATTCCTCAAAGTTTTGGAGGGTGGCACATATGTCTGACATCCATGTCCACTCCTGAGGTCTTATGTGTGGAGTCTGAAATGAATACCGAGGGCCTTGTTGATGCTAGTACTCAACAACTGCCCTCTTCTGCTCACAAATCCTTCCCAACATCTGCAGTGTAGAGTTCCAACTTGTGGGGACATCACACACCAGTCTGTGAGCCGGAAGCTGCAAACGCTGCTGAAACACGGCAAGGGCGTGGGAAGATGTAGGTGACTTTATAAAATGGGCACACAGGCGGCATACTTTAACGAGCAGATCCGGCAGCTCCGGGTAGGATTTGAGATCCCCTGAACAATGAGGTTAAGCACATGGGCCAGGCATGGTACGTGTGTGAGCTCGCCTCGCCTCAGAGCCGCCACCAGGTTCCGGCCATTGTCACACACGACCACGACTGTCCACAACTCTTCAGCATTGTGCGGTTTGTCACCTAAGCATATTAGCTTCAGCACAGCCTGTTGCTGCTTGGCCGAGGCAGAGCTGCAGTGCTTCCAGCTTGTGACTGATGTGGTCATTTCAGAGAAGGAAGCTGAAGAGGAGGAGGAGGCTAAGGAGGATGAGGTGCAGGAGCTGTAGACCTTGGGGGCAACCCTGATTGACCTAGGGCCTGCAATCCTTGGCGTCGGGAGGACGTGTTCCGTCCCAAGGTCCGACTGGGTCCCGGCTTCCACTATGTTAACCCAGTGTGCCGTGAGCGAGATGTACCATCCCTGCCCACAAGCACTTGTCCACGTGTCCGTGGTTAAGTGGACTTTCCCGGTAACTGCGTTGTTGAGGGCATGGCTAATGTTTTGGGACACGTGCTTGTGTGATGCAAGGATGGCACACAGGGAGAAATAGTGGTGGCTGGGGACTGAGTACCGAGGGATGGCTGCCGCCATCAGGTTGCGGAATGCTTCCGTCTCCACAAGCCTAAAAGGCAACATTTTGAGCGCAAAAAGTCGTGAAATGTGAGAATTTAGTAGTGTGGCCTGTGGGGTGTTGGCTGCATATTTGCGCTTGCGTTCCAAGTACAGGGGTATGGACAACTGAACGCTGCGCTGGGACAAGGACATAGAAGTGGTTCCTGATGCTGCTACTTGAGAGTGTGCAATGACAGGTGCAGGGCAGGAGGCATCTTCGCATGCATCATGGACAGGGGATTGGCTTGCATGCAGAACAGCGCAAGAAGCAATGGTGCCACTGGCAGACACTGTTCCTGGACCCTGGGGTTTGGCCCACAAAGTTGGGTGCTTTGCTGTCATGTGCCTGATCATGTTGGTGTTGGTCAGGCTGGTCGTTTTACCACCCCTGCTGATGCTGGCCTGGCAGGAGGTGCAAATGGCCTTTTAACCCCATATCGGCAGAGTCTTTAAAAAACAACCAGACTCGGGAAGACCTAACAGATGTACTGGCAACTTCTTCGTGTTGGTGTTACGGGGAACGGTTGCCTGCCTTCTGTCTGCGGCCACCAGACTGCTTCTTCCTGCCTGTTGGGGTGCTCTGCCTCCCTCCCC
The DNA here is from genome assembly GCF_046119375.1 of Phyllobates terribilis. Classification (NCBI taxonomy): domain Eukaryota; kingdom Metazoa; phylum Chordata; class Amphibia; order Anura; family Dendrobatidae; genus Phyllobates; species Phyllobates terribilis. Next base: position 396,581,647 of record NW_027362767.1, on the reverse strand, counting down.
CTGTGTGCTGCTGTCCTCGCTCTGCATGTCCTACTGCCAGGTTGGGTCAGTTACTATATCATCCACCACCTCATCTTCCACTTCCCCACTCATCTTCCTCCTGACTTTCTGGCAATTGTGTCTCATCATCGTCAACCTCTTTTGACACTTTCCCACCGGTGCCTTCGTGTGACCATGGCTGCTCAAATATTTGGGCATCGCTACACGCGATCTCCTCTTGCCCCGCTTCAAGTGGACTGGGCGAGAGGCCCGAATCTATAAATGGAAAAGTGAACAGCTCTTCAGAGTGTCCAAGTGTGGGATCAGTTGTCTCTGGGTACTCGGAATGGTGGGAGGAAGGAGGATCTGAGTGAGGAATATGTGGTGTGTGGTGGTGGTGGCTAAGTGACAGGAAGCTTTTTCCGCTATTCAACCAACAACCTTTTGACAGTTCTCTGGGTTCAATAGTGGTGTGCTGCAGTCCCCTAGGAATTGGGACAGGAAGGTCAGGCGAGAAGATGTGGGTGTTTGTTGTGGCACAATTTCAGCTTGCCCACAGCCTTGTCCTCGGTTTCTGCATGCACCATCAACATCACGTCCAGTTCCCCGTCCCTTGCCACATGCCTTGCCCATTTTAAATGGAGGACAGTATCTTCCACACTCACTACAAATGACTGAGTTTGGACTGAGTGGGCGGTTACAATACCTGGCCTGTAGGTAACTGTTTTGAACAGCAAACTGGTGTCAATTGCTTCACTGGCACACAAACAAATTTTTAATGGAGGCCAGAATTGGCAGTATTTTCTGAAAACGTATATGTGATCCGTGTGATGGAGAATACACACTTTTAAATAGCTGGATTTCTAGAGGTGTAATATGGAAAGGACCTGGCTGTATTCTGCAGTGCAACAAGCAAATGGCGCAGAAAAACGGTGTTCTCTGGACTGCTTTTTAAGCAAATAACGAGGATTATGATCCAAAAAAAGTATTCCTGGCCCCTGAGACCTGGGCCTTTGTCTAGAAATATCTAACAGCAGCAGAAGGCAGAATTGGAATGGAGCCTCTTGTGCTATATGCACTGCAGTCTGCTTTATACACTGCCTGCCTGCCTATATACCCTGCCTGCCTGATATCTCTGCAGATGGATTAGCCCTCAGAAGGACTGTTTGTTAAGACGGATATGTGTAATGTACGGTTTTTCTCCCTACACTACCTAATACACAAGCAATCTCTCCCTATCTCAGCAGCACCTCTCCCTACTCTGCCTGGTTCTGGAGTGACTGTGACGAGCATGGTGGCGCCAGGTCTGATATACACCTGATGACGCTATGCGGCCAGCCAATCACTGTAATGCCACAACCACCATGGCTGCGGCATTACAGTGAGTGGCAGGCAATCCCTGCATGTTGATTAGTGCTCTAAAGAGCAGGGAGGGGACCCGAGCATCCGCCTGAGATTCTCGCAATTACTCTGCGAGCTCCGAGCATCTCTAGTACTGAGATGCTCGGGCGAGTACCGAGTACTTGCGAGTATGCTCGCTCAACACTGCTTCTGGGAAAAACTTTTTTCCACTGGACAAAATGTCCAAGTAAACTGTTAAACGCATTTCTAATATGCTCACGTGAAAATAGCAAATAGTTACGTGTCATTTTTTTTTCCTAGCTGAGCCAAACATATGGACCAGTCTATACCACCTACTTAGCAAACTATCGGATAATAATACTAATTGGCTACGATGCCGTGAAGGAGGCATTGGTGGACTACAGCGACGTGTTTAGTGATAGGGGAGACACAGGATTTGGAGAATTTTTTTTGAAGGAGTCTGGTAAGTTGCAAAAATAAATAAATAGAAATCTTGAAATATTCACACTGCCCACTATGATATTCTACACTCAAGTTTTCTGTTATTTTCAGGAATGTTACATGTACATTAGCAGCACTAGACTGATTCAGACCCTATCTTTTGTATTGAAACATCTGATGAGCATGTGCAAAGGGAAAGGAGTAGATTAGCTGGGAAGTGACATCACATGCTGTGGATCTTGTCTTACAAGCTGTCTATAGAGGTGAAATCTGTTATTGCAAATCCATCTGTAATGATAATGAGATTGTTTAAAAGCCTTCCATAGAAAACAAGATGTACAAATCTAAAATAGACCCATATACATATATATATACATATATATATATATATATATATATATATATATATATATATATATATATGGCGCCCCTGCGGGTCCAATTGCCACAGAGGTACTGCATGTCAGCCAGAGGGGTGGTACCCCACTCTCAGGTATGGAGGGAGCACTACCCGGGACCCACATACCCACATCCAACACTACACCACTCCAGACTAGCAGGAGCGGCAAGATGCACTTGGTCACTATCTTTGGCTGGAAGGGGGGGGGACCAAGAGAGAGGGAACCATGTAGTAGGTGTGGGTGAAGGAAGGAGTTTAGGGGAGCACTGAGGGAAGCATATAAAAAGAAGGGTGTAAAGATCTAGAAGGAGTTCAGAGACAGTTCTGCTCAGGGGAGTAGTTGAGTTCAGTTCTGCTCAGGAGAGCAGAGGAGTGGGGCCCAGTGAGAGAGGCCCAGGAGGAGAGTTGGAGAGAGGACAGGAGCTGTGAGAAAGGCTCCAGATATAGAGGGGATCCTAGGGGCATGGTGAGTGCGGAGTCCACCCGTGCGCCCGAGTTCACGCTGTCCGTGGAGGGATCAGGCCGCAGTAGGGGACCGGCCAAAGACTAGTGGAGTACTTCAAGCTTCAGCTAGCAAACCGGAGGTTGCAGTATCTTCAAGTGCCGTAGCCACAACCTACACATAATCGCTGCAAAGGTGGCCATATAGGGGACTCAGAGGACGTCGCCCAATAAGGCCTGCACCCACTGGCTCGGGACACTGTGTATTCGGCGCAGGGCAGGACGGCAAAAGTCAGCGCAGAGAGACGACCTGGGAAGGTACATAAGAGAGGGGTCACGTTCAAGTGCTTCCAAAATATCTGAGAGTTGGCTGGATCACTTCCCCAGAGGACACAGGACGACATGGGCGGTTACAAATTGGTAACTGTAACCTGGAGAACTTAACAACTGTGAGTAAAACCTGAAGACTGTACCCCACTGTGTCCTTGAATAATTGCTGCGCCATCACCTGCCTTGCACTACATCAGCAGCATCTACAACAACCATCTCATATACTGCCCTGGGGCTTAGCTCTGCACGTGGAGAGCTGCACTATCTCAGCTGCGTCACCAACAGCCCCAGTGGATCTGCACCGCAGCGGCATCCCCCTATAGCCGCATACCACAGGTGGCGTCACGAACATTAACCCCCAAATCTTTATTTCCCCAATTGACACTCTTCTTTATTTGACCGCCCTGGGCCATGGTCCGGGTCACTGTCACCGTGACAACCCCAATAGAAAAGGACCGGCCCGGCTACTGAGTACCCCACGGCCCAGGGGGCGCGTCATATATATATATATATATATATATATATATATATATATATACATATATATTTTTTTTTTTTTTTTACAATGCTACTTACTTGGGAGCTATCCGAGGTATGACAGGAACCCTTTCTATTAAAAGTCCGGCTGGTTTATTTCAGTCGTCATAAACCACATCACAGAGAACTTAAATATAGTCTTTGACCGTTACCAAGTAAAACATAAAGTAACAAGTCCATATAATAGTGCTGGTTAGTCCGTCTGGCTTAAAGTCCAACTTTTTAGTCCTTTAGCAAAAGCACTCAATCCAGGAGATCTGGAAACTGCATACACCCAGCCATGTGTGTTACAAACAGCACTCAATTTACCAAGTGAATCACACCCAGGGGTGGAGATATGGTGAGCAGCCATTTAGCTGCTCATAATCCACCTGTCATGATTTATTAACCCCTTTTAGTCCTATCTGCACTAAAGCATTACTTCAGGCACAGTTGTGCTCAAAAGTTTACATACCCCAGCAGAATTTTTCCTTTCTTGGCCTTGTTTCAGAGAATATGAATGATAAGAAAAAAAACTTTTTCTCCACTCATGGTTATTGGTTGGGTGAAGCCATTTATTGTCAAACTACTGTGTTTTCTCTTTTTAAATCTTAATGACTACCAAAAACATCCAAATGACCCTGATCAAAAGTTCACATACCCTGGTGATTTTGGCCTGATAACATGCACAGAATTTGACACAAATGGGTTTGAATGGCTACTAAAGGTAACATCCTCACCTGTGACCTGTTCGCTTGTAATCAGTGTGTGTGCATAAAAGCTGAGTGAGTTTCTGGGATCCAGACAGACTCTTGCATCTTTCATCCAGCCACTGATGTTTCTGGATTGTGAGTCATGGGGAAAACAAAAGAAATGTCAATAGATTTAACGTAAAAGGTAGTTGAACTGTATAACACAGGAAAGGGATACAAAAAAATATCCAAGGAATTGATAATGCCAGTCAGCAGCATTCAAACTGTGATTAACAAATGGAAAATCAGGGGTTCTGTTAAAACCAAACCACGGTCAGGTAGACCAACAAAAATTTCAGCCACAACTGCCAGGAAAATTGTTCGGGATGCAAAGAGAATCCACAAATAACATCAGCTGAAATTCAGGACTCTCTGAAAACTAGCAGTGGATCGCTGATGTTTTGGAGATGTGTGAGCTACAAGGGCACAGGAAACTTTGTAGAAGTTGAAGGAAACATGAATTCAGCACGTTATCAGCAAATAATGGAGGCAAATTTGCACTCATTAGCCCGGAAGCTGCGCATGGGACGTACTTGGAAGTTCCAACATGACAATAATCCAAAACAAAAGGCCAAGTAGACCTGTCATTGGCTATAGCAGAACAAAGTGAAGGTTCTGGAGTGGCGGTCTCAGTCAAATGACCTTAATATCATTGAGCCACTCTGGGGAGATCTCAAGCGCGCAGTTCATGCTAGATAGCCCAGGAATTTACAGGAACTGGAGGCTTTTTGCCAAGAAGAATGGGCAGCTTTACCATCTGAGAAAATAAAGAACCTCATCCACAACTACCACAAAAGACTTCAAGCTGTCATTGATGTTAGAGGGGGCAATACAGGGTATTAAGGACTGGGGTATGTGAACTTTTGATCAGGGTCACTTGGATGTTTTTGGTTGTCATTAAGATTTAAAAAGAGAAAACACAGTAGTTTGACAATAAATGGCATCACCCAACCAATAGCCATGAGTGGAGAAAAAGTTTTTTTGGTATCATTCATCTTCTCTGAAATAAGGCTAAGAAAGGAAAAATTCTGCTGGGGTATGTAAACTATTGAGCACAACTGTATATCTCCCATCTACTCTGTATCTAACAGCCACCTTACATATAAATATAAGATATATCTATAATATAACCGGGGATGCGTCCCTCTGTCTGAAACCTCGATAGACTGCGCAAGCGCGACGCGCAGTCTGGCTCCAGACAGAAGAACGCATGGAGCCGTTACAGGTAAGAGGAGTGTATGGTGCCGGAGATCGTGGTATGCGTAGACACTGAACGCATACCGCGATCTCTTGCACCTTACTTACATACTTACCTGACCGGGAGGAGCGTTGACGCATTGGGGTGAGGGGTACCATGCATACCTGGATGAGAGGTACCACACATACCAGGATTGGGGGGGATGAGGGGTACCACACATACCAGGATTGGGGGGATGAGGGGTACTACACATACCCAAATTGGGGGGGATGAGGGGTACCTCACATAGCAGGATTGGGGGGATGAGGGGTACCGCACATACCAGGATTGGGGGATGAGGGGTACCACGCATACCAGGATTGGGGGGATGAGGAGTACCACACATACCAGGATTGGGGTGAGGGGTACCACGCATACCAGGATGAGAGGTACCACACATACCAGGATTGGGGTGAGGGTTGCCACGCATACTGGGATTGGGGGTGAGGGGTGCCACGCATACCGGGATTGGGGATGAGGGGTGCCACGCATACCGGGATTGGGGATGAGGGGTGCCACGCATACCGGGATTGGGGATGAAGGGTGCCACACATACCGGGATTGGGGATGAGGGGTGCCATGCATACCGGGATTGGGGATGATGGGTGCCATGCATACCGGGATTGGGGATGAGGGGTACCATGTATACAGGGATTTGGATGAGGGGGGCCATGCATACCAGGATGATGGATACCATACATACCAGGATAGGGATGAGGGATGGGGTACCATGCATACCAGGATTAGAGTTGAGGGGTACCATGCATACCAGGAATGGGGGTGAAGGGTGCCATGCATATCGGGATTGGGGATGAGGCGTGCCATGCATACCGGGTTTGGGGATGAGGGGTGCCATGCATACCGGGATTGGGGATGAGGGGTACCATGCATACCGGGATTGGGGATGAGGGGTGCCATGCATACCAGGATTGGGGATGAGGGGTGCCATGCATACCGAGATTGGGGATGAGGGGTGCCATGCATACCAGAATTGGGGATGAGGGGTGCCATGCATACCAGGATGAAGGATACCATACATACCAGGATAGGGATGAGGGATGGGGTACCATGCATACCAGGATAGGGATGAGGGATGGGGTACCATGCATACCAGGATTGGGGTTGAGGGGTGCCATGCATACCAGGATTGGGGGATGAGTGGTGCCATGCATACAAGGATTGGGGTTGAGGGGTATCATGCATACCAGGATTAGGGGTGAGTGGTGCCATGCATACCAGGATTGGGGGTGAGGGGTGCCATGCATACCAGGATTGGGGGTGAGGGGTGCCATGCATACTAGGATTGGGGGTGAGGGGTGCCATGCATACCAGGATGGGGTTGAGGGGTGCCATGCATACCAGGATAGGATGGTGGGGACAGGATGGGGGCAGCACAAATACCAGGAGGGGGGCAGCACAAACCAGCATGGGAGACCATATACCAATAAAAATGCTCGCCACCCGGGCGTAGAGCGGGTTCAATAGCTAGTATATATATATATATATATATATATATATATATATCTTTTAATTCATATAACTCTTTAAATTTTATAAAAGGATTAGGAAAGTACATCCTTGTTAACATGCCACAGTTTTGTCACGTGAAAAATCATACCAAGAAGTATTTTTTACCACCTTTAAAATTGCCTATAATAATCTGTAAAAATGAATCGAGACACAAACTAAAATAATTTTGTCGGTGAAAAAAAATTACAATTAAAATTATGTGGCTACATAAGTGTGAACACTGTCTTATAATATGGGATCTAGTTTTGTTCAGAATTAGCCAATCACATTTTAGTTCTTGTACAATAGTAGTCAGTACACAGTTGCCGTCATTTAGGCTGCGTGCCCACTATGCGTTTTTCAAGCGTTTTTGCTGTGGAATTTCCACAGCGAAAACGCTTAAAAAACGCTTGGTAATATGTGCCCCATGGTCCCCAATGATAATCTGCCTGTGCTGTGCACATGCTACAGAAATTTCCGCTGCGGATTATCATTGTGGAAAAATACGCAGCATGTCTATTAATTCTGCGAACACGCAGAGTAATTGCTGCCATTGACTTGCATTGAATTGCTTAATATCCGCAAGACTACATGTGCACATGCAGATATTAGGCGATTCAATGTGTGGATGGTACCCAGGTCTGGAGAAGAGGAGACTCTCCTCCAGAGCAGGGTACCATAGTACCTGTAAAAAAAACAATTTAAAATAAAAAATAAACATATACTTACCTTCTGATGGCCCCCGGTGTTTTCTCCGGTGCGTCTGGTCTTTTGTACAGCTCGCGATGGTCTAAAAGGACCTGCAGGGACGTCATTTAGTCATGTGTCACAAGACTAAATGACATCATCGCAGGTCCTTTTAGACCACCACGAGCTGTACGCATCGGAGAAAAAAACGGGGGCCATCGGAAGGTAAGTATAATGTTTATTTTTTTCCATTTTTAGTCTTTTTTTAACTATTACTTGGTCACACTATATAAATCCATGCCGGTTGCATGGATTTATATAGTGTGACCAAGTTGTCAAGCACTTTTCCAAGTGATGCTAAAATCACTTGGAAAAGCAGTTGATAACCCGCATGCAGAAATATATGCAAAAACGCTTGACAAACACTTCTACCTGGCAGGAAAAACGCATGCAAAATCCGCATGCGCTTTTCCTGCCAGGGAGATGCGGTAAAAATCTGCAGCATTTCTGCATCGTGGGCACTTAGACTTAGAGTGATTCTGGTTAACTCCATGGTTGCCTTTTACAGCAAAAGCCATGCCAAGACAACAGCTTACAACATAGCAAAGGGATCTCATTGTGGAATGTTATCAGTCAGGAAAAGGGTACAAAATAATTTCCAAAGCTTTAGATATAAATAGTGAAAATAGTCATCAAGAAGTGGCTTAAATTTGACACAACAGTGACATTGTGACATTACCTAGAGCTGGAAAAAAGGTGGTTTGATCATCCTCCAATTTATGTTGCAAGGAAGAGATTGGCTGTAGGGATGAGTGAACCTAAACTGTAGAGTTTGAGGTTTGTACCGGACAACTAGTGTCCGGTGCCGAACTCCGGACACGGATCTATTTTCGGAAGTCCGTTTTACTGTTTGGGTTTGGTGCTGAAAACAGCTTGTTGAAAGGCTGCAGTGCAGCCAATCAACAAGCTTGTTGGCTGTGTGCACTTCCGGAGCCATCACAGCCATGCTAAGTAGTGCCATGGCTTTGAATTGTTGGTGCAACATGTGCTCTGGATTGTATAAACGCCGGATAATGGGTTACAACCTGGTGCAGTGTGCCCTAACAGCCTAGTACAATGGCCCCAACAGCCAAGTGCAGAGTGCCCTAACAGCCTAGTGTAGAATGCTATAATAGCCTGGTGTAGAGGGCCATAACAGCCTGGTGCAGCGTGCCCTAACAGGACAGTGCATCATGTCCTAACAACCTTCTGCAGTGTGCCCTAACAGCCTGGTACAGCATGCCCTAACAGCCTTGTGTAGAATGCCATAACAGCCTGGTGCAGCATGCTCTTACAACCTGGTACAGCGTGTCATAACAGCATGGTGCAGTGTGCCCTAACAGCCTGGTACAATGACCCCAACAGCCTAGTGCAGAGTGCCATAACAGCCTAGTGTAGAATGCCATAATAGCCTGGTGTAGAGTGCCATAACAGCCTGGTGCAGCGTGCCCTAACAGCACAGTGCATCATGTCCTAACAGCCTGGTGCAGTGTACCCTAACAGCTTGGTACAGCATGCCCTAACAGTCTTGTGTAGAATGCCATAACAGCCTGGTGCAGCATGCTCTTTCAACTTGGTACAGCGTGCCATAACAGCCTGGTGCAGTGTGCGATAACAGCCTGATGCAGCGTGGCCAAACAGCCTGGTGCAGCATGCCCTAACAGCCTAGGGCAGCATGCTATAACAGCTTAATGCAGCATGCCCTAACAGCCTAGTACAGTGGCCCTAACAGTGTGGTGCAGCGTGCCCTAACAGCCTGGTGTAGAATGCCATAACAACCTGTTGCAGCATCACCTAGCAGCCCGGTGCAGTGTGCCCTAACATCCTGGTGCAGTGTGCCCTAACAGCCTGGTGCTGAGTGCCATAACAGCTTGGTGCAGAGTGCCCTAACAGCCTGGTACAGTGGCCCTAACAGCGTGGTGCAGCGTGCCCTAACAGTCTGGTGCACAGTGCCCTAACAGCCTGGTGCAGCGTGCCTTAACAGCCTGGTGTAAAGTGCCCTAACAGTCTGGTGTACAAAGCCATAACAGCCTGGTATAGAGTGCCCTAACAACCTGGTGCAGCGTGCTATAACAGACTGGGCAAGCATGTGATAATAGCCTAATGAAGTATGTCCTAACAGCTTAGTGCAGTGTGCTTTTATAGCCTGGTGCAGCGTGCCCTAACAGTATGGTGCAGCATGCTCTAACAGCCTGGTACAGTGGCCCTAAAAGCCTGGTGCAGCGTGCCCTAACAGCTTGGTGCGATATGCCCCAACAGCCTCGTGCAGTGTGCTCTAACAGCCTGGTACAGCGTGCCATAACAGCCTAGTGCAGTGTGCTCTAACAGCCTGGTACAGCGTGCCATAACAGCCTAGTGCAATGTGCTCTAACAGCCTGGTACAGCGTGCCATAACAGCCTAGTGCAGCGTGCTATAACAGCTTAATGCTGCGTGCCCTAACAGCCTGGTACAGTGGCCCTAACAGCATGGTGCAGTGTGCCCTAATTGCTTGGTACAATGGCCCTAACAGCCTAGTGTAGAGTGCCATAACAGCCTGGTGCAGCATGCCCTAACAGCCTGGTGTAGAGTGCCATAATAGCCAGGTGCAGCGTGCCCTAACAGCCTGGTGCACAGTGCCATAACAGCCTGGTGCAGCGTGCCCTAACAGCCTGGTGTAGAGTGCCATAACAGCCAGGTGCAGCGTGCCCTAACAGCCTGGTGCACAGTGCCATAACAGCCTGGTGCAGCGTGCCCTAACAGCCTGGTGTAGAGTGCCATAACAGCCTGGTGCAGCGTGCCCTAACAGCCTGGTGTAGAGTGCCATAACAGCCAGGTGCAGCGTGCCCTAAAAGCCTGGTGCACAGTGCCATAACAGCCTGGTGCAGCGTGCCATAACAGCCTGGTGTAACGTGCTTTATCATATCAGATGAAACAATCATCTGATACTGTTCGTATTAGCAGGAGGCAGCGTTTCAACAACATGGTGGAAGAATATGTGTCCATACATCTCCACATACTAAGTGATGGGTCTGCTCCATTTAACTTCTGGGTCTCCAAATTGGACACATGGCCTGAGCTTGCCCTTTTTACCTTGGAGGTGCTGGCCTGCCCTAGGCAGGTGTACTGTAGAAAAGTGTGTTTAACACAGCAGGGGGTGTGATCACAGACAGGCGCATCCGCCTGTCTACAGCCAATGTGAGCAGGCTCACATTCATTAAAATGAACCAGGAGTTGTTATATTCCACTGCAAAAAAAAATAAAAATAAAAAATTAAGACAACAAAAATAAAAAGCAAAAACAGCGTTGGCCACCTCCTCCTCAACCTCCTCCTCCACTTGGAACTTAGCCTCCTGGTTCAAGATTATTTTTTATTTTTTTTATTGTTATTTTATGTTGTTTCCCTAAAAAAAAACAAAAAAAACCCACAAAAACAATGTTTTTGCTTCTATTTGAAGCCACCTAGCCCTTACTACGAGCATTTTACCGCCATTTTACTGCACCAAAGTTCAGGTCCCCATTGACTTCTATTGGGTTCGTGGTCAAGTTCGGGTCAAGTTGTGATGCCCGAACCGAACTTTGGACTTTAGTTTGACCGAACCCGATGGACCTGAACATCCACTGGTCCGTTGATTCTTAATTGGTTTCGTATTCTAATGGAGCGGACCACAATAGAATTGTACACATTATGGGTGACATTAAAAAGTGCAAGAAGTTCTGAAATGATTATTTTCCACATATTTTTTTACTTGACAATAACTTAGCATTTTAACATTTTAACAGTGGTGTGCAGACTTTTTATATTCACTGTATGTATATGTAGCGCCCCGAGGGTTCGGTCTCTACACTGGTATTGCATCTCACCCAGAGATGTGATATCTCACTTCCAGGTAAGGATGGAGTATGGCTCGGGACCCTAACACCCACATGCACTACACCATATTTCCGGGAGACAGGGCGACAATGCTCCCGGGTGTGAGCACAACTGCCCCTGTCCTTGGCTGGAGTGGGGGGAGGGAACACCTAGGAAGGGGGAACCCGGTAGTGTATGGGTGGGGAGAGTAGATCGATGGTGCACTATATAGGGGAGTATATATGGTGGGCACCATCTTGGAGTCAGGGAGAAAAAGAAGTAGAACGAGAGTGAGAAAGAGAAGGAGTAGAAAGTGGGAGCAGAGGCTCTGCATGGGCTCTGCTCTGCAGGCAGGCCAAGTCTTAAGGCCTGGGCCTGGAGGAGAAGTAGGGAAAGGAGAGGAACGGAGGAGGCTCCAGGAGTGGAGTGAAGGGACCCCAGGGGTGCGGACCGGCCAGCCGCCACCGTACGCCCGCTGCTACCAGAGTAGGTGGGTCAGGCCAAGAAAGGGAACCGGATCCCTCATCTAGTGGAGGAGAGCAACTACCCTCAGCTAGTAACCGGAGGCCGTGGCACTGTACGTGCACGGCCCCTCACTACACCCGTTAGGAAGGCACCATATAGGGCCCAGGGAAACGGAACATACGTTTGCCCGCCAAGGCCCGAGGCAGCTGGACAGAAACGTGGTCAATTGTGGGGTACAACAGGCCAGAGAAAGGACACACGAAGGGGGTCCTGAAAAGTATTCCAAAGGTACCTGGGAGTTGGCCGAGCCCCTCACCTGGTGAGCACAGCACGACGTGGGCAGCCATTACCTGCAGAAGTGGCTTGGAGTGTAAAACTGTGAGTAAAGACCCTGGACTGCATCACTGGACTCTGAGTCATTACTGTTGCTCCCGCGCACCATCACCCCCACCATCTGCACTCACTGCCCTGAGGCTATGCTCCTCCCGTGGGGAGTTATACTACCCTCTGCTGCGCACACAGCATCAGCCTCATCGGACTGCCCCGCAGCGGCAGTTCTCAGTGACCGCAATCCACGGGTGGCATAGTCGGACATTTAAGCATTACAAAGCCAAAGAAACAGATCCGCCACTTGCTTGACCACCCTGAGACACGGGACCGGGTCGCCGCCACGGAAGACTACAACCCCCAGCATTACACAGAGACCTGGCTCCGGGTATTCCCCTACACAAACGGCCCAGGGGGCGCGTCATATATACAGTATATGTATACATATATATATATAGTGGGGAGGTGACAAAAAGTATTTAGCCAGCCAATTGTGCAAGTTCTCCCACTTAAAAAGATGAGAGAGGCCGATAATTGACATCATAGGTAGACCTCAACTATGAGAGACAAAATGAGAAAACAAATCCTGAAAATCACATTGTCTGATTTGGAGAGAATTTTTTTTCCAAATTTTGGTGGAAAATAAGTATTTGGTCAATTACAAACAAGCAAGATTTCAGGCTCTCACAGACCTGTAACTTCTTCTTTAAGAGGCTCCTCTGTCCTCCACTCATTACCTGTAGTACTGGCACCTGTTTGAACTTGTTATCAGTATAAAAGACATTTGTCCGCAACCTCAAACAGTCAAACTCCAAACTCCACTATGGTGAAGACCAAAGAGCTGTTGAAGCCCTGCACCAGGCTGGGAAGACTGAATCTGCAATAGGCAAGCAGCTTGGTGTGAAGAAATCAACTGTGGGAGCAATAATTAGAAAGTGGAAGACATACAAGACCACTGATAATCTCGCTCGATCTGTGGCTCCACACAAGATCTCACCCCGTGGGGTCAAAATGATCTCAAGAACGGTGAGCAAAAATCCCAGAACCACATGGGGGGACCTAGTGAATGACCTTCAGAGAGCTGGGACCAACGTTACACAGGCTACAATCAGTAACCCACTACACCGCTTGGGACTCAGATCCTGCAGTGCCAGGCGTGCCCCCCTGCTTAAGGTATTACATGTCCGGGCCTGCTAGAGAGCATTTGGATGATCCAGAAGAGTATTGGGAGAATGTCATGTGGTCAGATGAAACCAAAGTAGAATTCTTTGGTAGACACACAACTCGGCGTGTTTGGAGGAGAAAGAATGCTGAGTTGCATCCAAAGAGCACGATACCTACTGTGAAGCATGGGGGGTGGCAGCATCATGCTTTGGGGCTGTTTCTCTGCCAAGGGACCAGGACGGCTGACCTGTGTACATGAAAGAATGAATGGAGCCATGTATCGTGAGATTTTGAGTGCAAATGTGGCACCCCAGGGTCTGGTTTCCACAGTAACAGCAATGTTATGTCTGAGAGCAGGTGGGAGGTCTCTTGGTCAGGGATCCTATGCATGCCACACCTCCTGCCCAGTCCTGGGAGGGGAACAACTTCCCCTATATAAACCTAGGGCTGAGGCAGGGTTAGTGTAGTAGAGAAGAAGTAGAGACAGAGAAGAGAAGCAGATATAGGAAAAGAACATCAGGAGCTCTGTGGGAGCAGTGCTATAAGGAGTCAGGGGCTGGCAGCTGCAGAGCTCGCCCTGACTGGGAAGCTATCACCGGACCCGGAGTCCGAGGCTGTGGGGACTAACTCCTACCCAGCAGCAGAAACCGACCGGCAGGGGATTTCAGGTCCTCCGGCCAAGAAACCCGAAGGCACGGTCACACGCGTGGGACCAGCACCGCCGTCGTGGAGCGGAAGCTACTAGAAGGCCCCGAGTCACCGGCCATACGGGTGAGCACCACACGGTACACTCAGGGACGTGGGCTACTTATACCCGCCTCTAGCAAGGTAGCCAGAAGAGTACAGTCAGTTTGGGAGGCCTACAACTCCGCCTGGCCAGGGGAGATCCCATCTGCTCAAGGACTGACCAGGCCCCGATCACTAGCCAGTACTCCGGGAGGGTCTATCTTTATCACCAGTAAAGACCCTGAACTACACCGCATCGTCTCTGAGTGATTCCTGCTACCCCCATCATCCACGTCGGCTGCCCTGAGGCCATACCCCTCCCGTTGGAGGTGATACTATCATGCTGCACAATCCTACCACCGGCCTCAGCGGTCGGCCCTGCAGCGGCAGCTCCTTCGCTGCATTCAACGGGTGGCGTAGTCGTCCAACATCTACCGCTAATACAACGCCACTTAGTCTGACTCCCTGGGCATGGACCGGGTCACCGCCACGAGACTACAACCCTCAACAGATCCGGCTCCGGGTAAGCTCCTGCATGCGCAACGCTGTGCGACACAGGCCCAGGGGTGCGTCAACTTTTGGCGTAGTCGGCAGGATCTCGTGCCCGCAACCACCGGGTACTGCGTGCCTGAAAAAGACTGTTCAAACTTACCAGTGGTGAAGATTCCCGCCATCCGTGGAGGTTTCCCGCCATCCGGCGCCATCTTCTACCCTCTTCCCGCCATCCGCGAAGTTTTCCCGCCATCCGGCGCCATCTTCTGCCTTCTTCCCGCCATCCGTGGAGTTTTCCCGCCGTTGGACGCCATCTTGAAGACGCCGCGCGGGAAGAAGAGGGGCGTGGACTCCGAAAGCGCGCAAGAACTGATGCCCCGCCTCACGTCCGGACGTTGCGTAAGGTCCTGGAAGGAGCCCAACAGACGCCGACGTCACAGGAGCGCGACGGAAGGTCCTCAACCCTGACGATCCACTGCGGAGCTGCGGCCTACGGAAGAGGATCATCGCAAGGTAGGCCACGGTCCACTAGGGGGGAGGAAGATGTCGGATACGGAGGAGAGCTTCACTGCCTCAACCCCTGCCAGCGCCACCGCTGCTGCAGTCATGCCTTTCACCATGCCCTATATCCCGGGAGCGGCCTGGCTACCCCAGTACTCAGGGGAGTCACATACCCTGCATGACTTTAGAGAAAAGCTGGATAGCCTCTTCCAGGTGTATCCCCTCACAGAAGAGCAAAAAGTGAGCATCCTGGTGGCCCAATTAACCGGGGCAGCCCAAAGGGAGGTAAAGTCCTGGCCACCTGGGGGGAGGACTGTTGCAGGGATACTAACCCGGCTGAGGGACACCTTTGATACCCGCACCTCAGCCGAGATCAAGCTTAGATTCTACGGGTGCAAGCAGCGAGCACACGAGAGTATAAGGGACTATGCCCTGAACCTACAAGAGGCCCTGAGAGCCATTAAGCAGACCGACCCTGACGGCGTGGGAGATGAGGACAGGCTGTTGACTGAACAATTTATAGAGGGTTTATATTGCAATGCCCACCGAACCCAGTTGCGGGCAATGGTCTTACAGGACCCTCATCTGGGATTTGCACAGTTCAAGGACAGAGCCATCCGGGTGCTCCGAGAACCGGCACCAGGTGGCGTTGTGACCCACAGACGTCCCACTACCACTTACCACCAGGAGGCGGCACCCTTGTCGGCAGGGCCTGTGGGAGCTGATGCGCAGGCTTTGAACAATGACCCGGCTCCAGACCTGCACCATCAGGTCCAAGAGCTAGCTAAAAGCGTTGCCGCGCTAACCCGAACTGTGCAGTTTTTACAGGTTTCCACTCCAGGGAAGATCCAGCTGGCATCCGGACCGGAGGACATCCCGTGGCGTCGACCAAGGAGGACCCCACCGGCCAGAGGAAGACCCAGCGACCGATACAACGAGGACAGACAACCCATCTGCCGCCGCTGCAATCAACCCGGACATATGGCAAGGTACTGTCCTTTAAACTGGCACAACCTGGGGTAGAGGGCCAAACCCCAGGAAAAAGATCATCAGGCCCATCGAACTGGCGCGACAAATATGTGGGAGGACGTCCAGTCTTGCCTGTGGTACTGGATGGCATCCCCATGAGTGCCCTACTGGACACCGGGTCACAGGTCACCACCATCCCGTACGTGCTCTTCAAGCAGTACTGGAATGACTCGGATATAACCCGCTACCCAGACGAGGACTTGAGTATCATCGCCAGCAATGGTCAGCCCGTGCCACAGATCGGATTTAAAGAGATGACCATTAAAATCGGTAAAGTCGAACTGGCAGCACAGGGACTGATCATTGTGGACATTGACAAGCGCGAGAGTCACCCAAAGATAACTCTAGGAACTAATGTGATTGAAAATTGTCTTGCAGAGGTGATTCTTATTTTACAGCAGGTTGCCAAGAACGCCAGCTCCGGCCAGCAGCGAGTGCTCCAAAAAGAGATCCGGGCACTGATGCGACGGCAACAGGTGGAACTCTCCGGTGGTGAGATTGGTAGTGTGAGGATGTGTGACCCTTTCCCTATTGCCATGCCCCCGAAAAGTGAAATGATGATTTGGTGCCGGGCAGCTATTGGTCTGAGAGGTAGAGATTACCAGGCAATGGTAGAACCAGTCTACTCAGATAGTAGGCCCACCATTTTGACGGCACGGGGGGTGGTTGATGTACGCCATGGGAGGGTGCCCGTTCGCATAATAAATATCGGGAAGAGGGAAGTGTACCTGCCCCGGTATGCCACGCTAGCCAAATTGTATACCATCAATCAAAATTCCATACAGTCCGTAGAACCCTTGCCTCCATCTTTCCCGGAGGAAGGTAACGGCTCTAAGGAAACAATGGAGGACTGGTGTCAGCAACTACATTTGGGTACTGACTCCACTCCCTCACACCAGAGACAGGGAGTCTATCGGGTGGTTCAAGAGTACGAGAGAGTGTTTAGTAAACACCCGTTAGACTTCGGGCGAGTCAAGGGGGTAGAACACCACATCCCCACGGGAGACCATCTTCCCATAAAAGAGAGGTATCGACCCGTACCCCCTGCACACTACCAACACGCCAAGGGGATGCTTAGGGACATGAAGGAGGCTGGGGTGATCAGGGATAGCTGTAGCCCCTGGGCAGCTCCACTAGTCTTAGTCAAAAAGAAAGACAACACCATGAGGATGTGTGTAGATTACCGGAAAATCAACCGTATCACACACAAGGATGCGTACCCCTTACCAAGGATAGAGGAGTCTTTGGCTGCTTTAAGATATGCTAACTTCTTCTCTACCTTGGATCTCACTAGCGGGTACTGGCAGGTTCCTGTAGCAGAGGCGGACCGGGAGAAGACCGCATTCACCACCCCGATGGGACTTAGCGAGTTTACCTGCATGCCGTTCGGACTCTGTAACGCACCAGGAACCTTTCAACGATTAATGGAGTGCTGTCTGGGCCACAAAAACTTCGAGACGGTCCTGTTGTACCTGGACGATGTCATCGTATATTCCAAGACTTATGAGGTCCACCTGAAACACCTGGCGGAAGTGTTCGAAGCTCTGGCAAACTACGGCCTAAAGGTAAAACCCTCCAAGTGTCACCTCCTAAAACCAAAGGTGCAGTACCTGGGACACGTGGTGAGCGCTGACGGAGTGGCTCCCGACCCTGATAAGATCACCGCAATTAAGGAATGGCCAAGTCACTCCAGTGTAAAGGAAGTGCGGCAGTTCCTCGGGTTGGTAGGCTATTACCGCAGATTCATCCCCGGTTTCACCAAAAAGGCAGCTCCTATGCAGGACCTCCTGATAGGCCAGTCCCGGAAGGCCAAGAACCAGAAGCCGCCCTTCAAATGGGAGAAGTTAGAAGAAGAGTCCTTCCGCCAGCTGAAGATGGCCCTCACGGGGGATGAAATCCTGGCGTACCCTGATTACAGCCAGCCCTTTATCCTCTACACCGACGCAAGTAACATCGGGCTAGGAGCCGTACTGTCCCAGATCCAGCAGGGGAAAGAACGAGTAATCGCTTACGCCAGTCGAAAACTGCGACCCACCGAAAGAAACCCTGAGAATTACAGCTCATTTAAGCTAGAGTTCCTGGCAGTGGTGTGGGCAGTCACCGAACGCTTTAAGCACTACCTCGCTTCTTCCCGGTTCACCGTGTACACGGATAACAACCCGTTGACACACCTGGACACGGCAAGACTCGGTGCCCTAGAGCAGAGATGGATGGCCCGTCTGTCCAACTACGAGTTCACAATCAAATACCGGGCAGGACGCTCCAATACCAACGCGGACGCCCTGTCCAGGATGCCAAACCTACCGGACGTAGGGGAAGATCCAGAGGGACTGGAAGAAGTCGAACTCCCCACGTTCCACCGTCATGGGACTATCCAGTATTCCCATCGGGTAAGGAGTAAGCAAGCCGCTACGTTTAACCCCTTGCCTCACTACAACTGGGAGGAAACGCAAGACAGTGACCCTGCCGTCCGACTGGTGAAGGAGATGCTGACTCGGCCAGAGGCTCGCCTTGACCCAGACGCTCCGGAGGAAGCCAAACAACTGTGGGCTGAGAAGAGTCGACTGTTCCTTTACAAGGGGAAGTTGTGCCGCAGAATGGTTAACTCCCGGACGCATGAACTAATCTGGCAAGTAGTGGTGCCACGAAGAGACGCAGCCATGGTGATGGAGGCATACCACGACGGGGCTGGACACTTCGGAGCGAAGAAGCTGGAGTTCCTGCTGCGCGGGCGGTTCCACTGGGTAGGCATGAGGGGAACCATCGAGAGGTGGTGCAGAGACTGTGGCCCGTGCAACCTAAGAAGGAAGGACCGTGCCAGCCAGAAGACCCCCCTTCAGTCCATCGTCACCAAGCAGCCGTTGGAACTGGTAGCCTTGGATCATGTAAAACTGACCCCAAGCAGAAGTGGCTACGTCTACGCGTTAACCATTGTGGATCATTACTCCCGGTTCTTGGTTGTCGTCCCCGTTAAGGACTTAACAGCTCAAACAGCAGCTAGAGCCTTCCAGCAGCACTTCTGCCATCCACACGGGTACCCGGACCAAGTGCTGACGGACCAGGGACCTGCCTTTGAAGCGGAGGTCTTCCAGGAATTCTGCAATCTGTATGGCTGCCGGAAGATAAGGACGACACCCTATCATCCGCAAACTAATGGACTTTGTGAGAAAATGAACCAGGTGGTAATGGATCTTCTGAAAACGTTGCCCCTGGAAGAATGCAGTCTGTGGCCTGAGAAGCTGCCCGACCTGGTGGACCTATACAACTACATCCCTGTAGGTTCCACCAACTGTACCCCGGCTTACCTAATGAGGGCAAGGCCTGGTAAGCTACCTGTTGACCTGGAGATGGGAGTCCTGACACCCGAGGACACTTCACCGGAAGCAGACTGGGACACAGAGAGGCAGCAGCAGTACCGGAAAGTACAGGAGAGCGTGGAGCGAAGTCTCTGTCTCGCTAGGGAAAGACAAGAGAAAACTTACAACCAGTATGCTCCCGCTGTTCCCCTGGTACCCGGAGAGCAGGTCTTGAAGAGGAAGAGACGGCTCCACAAGTTGGACGACCAGTGGAAGAAGGACCCGTACACCGTACTGCCCTCAAGCCACGACAACCCAAAGGTCTGTACCATCAGTAAAGACGGAGGGGAAACCACAGCCATTGTATCCCGGGATCACCTGAAGACGTGTCCCGAACAGCTACGGAACCCAGAAGGAGAGCAAGAAGACCCTCGACCCGTAGAGGAAAGGGAAGATATGGTTAGTACTGTGCTCGGAGACTTCCCTCGGTCCTGGACTCAAGTCAATGGTGCAGTTGTGGTACCCGTCCTCACGTTCCTCCAACCAGCATCCCAAGTGCCTACGGAGCAACAGGTAGAGCTGGAAGAGCAGCCGGTCCAGGAGGCAGCAGACTCCACACAAGCAGAACAGGAGGATCAACCCTCTGCTCATAGTGAGCCTGCCGTACCCCTAGTGAGCCAAAGAGCCCGTAGACAGCTGCCCAGTTTACCCTTGACAGCTCCTACACCCTGTAGTTCAGGGCCAGACAGTCAGCTCCGTAGGTCCACTAGGGCCACTAGAGGCCAGTTACCCGCACGTTGGAGGATTTGAAGTGTTTAAATTGTTTTATTTGTGGTCACCTGTCTGTTACTTGTAAATAATTATGTGTTTCTAGTTATTTTTAGGAGTCCTTGGTGGATTTACCGGGAATCCTTGTACAATTGGTTGGAGCGTAACCTAGGAATGGACTAAAGACTGTTAAGGACTCGGGGCAGGACAGACCCCTACCTGGTTACGTCTCCCTGTTTTGGTGAAATGGACACCTTGCTTTTCTTCAAAACTGCACCCGGTTGCGGACACGCCGTAACCATCTTTATGTGTTTTTCTTATTGTATTATTATTGTTTATACCTTGTTATGTTTTTCTAAAAATATGTTTAGTCCCGGAGTACTAAATTTCACTAGGGGGGAATGTGGCACCCCAGGGGTCTGGTTTCCACAGTAACAGCAATGTTATGTCTGAGAGCAGGTGGGAGGTCTCTTGGTCAGGGATCCTATGCATGCCACACCTCCTGCCCAGTCCTGGGAGGGGAAGAACTTCCCCTATATAAATCTAGTGCTGAGGCAGGGTTAGTGTAGTAGAGAAGAAGTAGAGACAGAGAAGAGAAGCAGATATAGGAAAAGAACATCAGGAGATCTGTGGGAGCAGTGCTATAAGGAGTCAGGGGCTGGCAGCTGCAGAGCTCGCCCTGACTGGGAAGCTATCACCGGACCCGGAGTCCGAGGCTGTGGGGACTAACTCCTACCCAGCAGCAGAAACCGACCGGCAGGGGATTTCAGGTCCTCCGGCCAAGAAACCCGAAGGCACGGTCACAAGCGTGGGACCAGCACCGCCGTCGTGGAGCGGAAGCTACTAGAAGGCCCCGAGTCACCGGCCATACGGGTGAGCACCACACGGTACACTCAGGGACGTGGGCTACTTATACCCGCCTCTAGCAAGGTAGCCAGAAGAGTACAGTCAGTTTGGGAGGCCTACAACTCCGCCTGGCCAGGGGAGATCCCATCTGCTCAAGGACTGACCAGGCCCCGATCGCTAGCCAGTACTCCGGGAGGGTCTATCTTTATCACCAGTAAAGACCCTGAACTACACCGCATCGTCTCTGAGTGATTCCTGCTACCCCCATCATCCACGTCGGCTGCCCTGAGGCCATACCCCTCCCGTTGGGGGTGATACTATCACGCTGCACAATCCTACCACCGGCCTCAGCGGTCGGCCCTGCAGCGGCAGCTCCTTCGCTGCATTCAACGGGTGGCGTAGTCGTCCAACATCTACCGTTAATACAACGCCACTTAGTCTGACTCCCTGGGCACGGACCGGGTCACCGCCACGAGACTACAACCCTCAACAGATCCGGCTCCGGGTAAGCTCCTGCATGCGCAACGCTGTGCGACACAGGCCCAGGGGTGCGTCACAAACCTCCTTCCATCAGCAAGGGCATTGAAGATGAAACGTGGCTGGGTCTTTCAGCATGACAATGATCCCAAGCACACCACCAGGGCAACAAATGAGTGGCTTCGTAAGAAGCATTTCAAGGTCCTGGAGTGGCCTAGCCAGATCCAGATCTCCAGATCTAAACCCTATAGAAAACCTTTGGAGGAAGTTGAAAGTCCGTGTTGTCCAGCGACAGCTCCAAAACATCACTGCTCTAGAGGAGATCTGCATGAAGGAATGGGCCAACATACCAGCAACAGTGTGTGCTAACCTTGTGAAGAATTACAGAAAAAGTTTGACCTCTGTCATTGCCAACAAAGGATATATAACAAAGTATTGAGATGAACTTTTGTAGGTGACCAAATACTTATTTTCCACCAAAATTTGAAAAAAAAATATTTCCAAATCAGAAAATGTAATTTTCAGGATTTGTTTTCTTATTTTGTCTCTCATCGTTGAGGTCTACCTATGATGTCAATTACAGGCCTCTCTCATCTTTTTAAGTGGGAGAACTTGCACAATTGGTGGCTAACTAAATACTTTTTTTCCTCACTGTATATATGATGCGCCCCCTGGGCCGTGTGCGGAGGAATACCCGGAGCCAGGTCTCTGTGTAAGGTCAGGGGTTGTAGTCTCCGTGGCGGCGACCCGGTCCCGTGGCTCAGGGTGGTCAAACCAGTGGCGGATCTGTTTACTTGGTTTTTAATGTTGAAATGTCCGACTACGCCACCCGTGGATTGCGGTCACTGAGAACTGCCACTTCGGGGCAGACCGCTGAGGCTGATGTTGTGTGCACAGCAGAGGGCAGTATAACTCCCCACGGGAGGAGTATAGCCTCAGGGCAATGAGTGCAGATGGTGGGAGTGATGATGCGTGGGAGCAACAGTAATGACTCAGAGTCCAGTGATGCAGTCCAGGGTCTTTACTCACAGTTTTACACTCCAAGCCACTTCTGCAGGTAATGGCTGCCCACTTCGTACTCTGCTCACCAGGTGAGGAGCTCGGCCAACTCCCAGGTACCTTTGGAATGCTTTTCAGGACCCACTTCGTGTGTCCTTTCTCTGGCCCGTCATACCCCACAATTGACCACGTTTCTGTCCAGCTGCCTCGGGCCTTGGCGGGCAAACGTATGTTCCGTTTCCCTGGGCCCTATATGGTGCCTTCCTAATGGGTGTAGTGAGGGGCCATAACACTTGCAATGCCACGGCCTCCAGTTACTAGCAGAGGGTAGTTGCTCTCCTCCACTAGATGAGGGATCCGGTTCCCTTTCTTGGCCTGACCCCCCTACTCTGGTAGCGGCGGGCGTACGGTGGCGACTGGCCGGTCTGCACCCCTGGGGTCCCTTCACTCCACTCCTGGAGCCTCCTCCGTTTCTCTCCTTCAGTTTTCTCTCTCCAGGCTCAGGCCTTGAGACTCGGCCTGCCTGCGGAGCAGAGCCCGCGCAGAGCCCCTGCTCCCAGCCTTCTCCTCTCCCTGCTCTCCCCTCTCTCTTCTCCTCCGACTACAAGATGGTGCCCACCTTATATACTCCTACTTTTCAGTGCACCCAGAATCTACTCTCCCTGCCCACACACTACCGGGTTCCCCCTTTCTAGGTGTTCCCTCCCCCCACTCCAGCCAGGGACAGGGGCAGTTGTGCTCACGCTTGGGAGCATTGTCGCCCTGTCCCCCGGAAATGTGGTGCAGTGCATGTGGGTGTTAGGGTCCTGAGCCACACTCGATCCTTACCTGGAAGTGAGATATCACACCTCTGGGTGAGATGCAATACCTCTGTTGCGACCGAACCCTCAGGGGCGCTACATATATAATTTTTTTTTTAGAAGACTACATTTTTGTTTTTCTAAGCCAAGACAACCCCTTTAACCGTTTGCTTGAACTTACAGGGATCTTTGCAAGCAGTGGAGAAAGATGGAAAATCCTTCGTCGATTTTCTCTGACAACTCTGAGAAATTTTGGATTGGGAAAGAGAAGCATCGAAGAAAGAATCCAAGAAGAAGCTCAATGTCTCACCGAGAAATTCATGAAAGATAAAGGTGGGTGCAATGCCAAAAAATATGCACAATATTCCCAGGCCAGTGATACATGTCAAATGGTTTTTAGCCTTCTGAAATCCCTCATAAATCCCACATGAAGGCCACGGCCCCATTATCAGTATTTGGTCAGTATTCAGTCACTATTTTTTCTCAGGAGTGGGAGACAAAACCAGGAGTGGGTGATAAATGCAGAATTGGTGACTTGTTTCTTTTATACATTTTCTCTGATTGTTCCTCACCTGGTTTTGGCTCACACGCCTGAGAAAAAATAACGACGGAATACTGATAGTGGGGCCATGGCCAAACATGCACACTCAGATTGAGCAAATAAAGTCTGGGTCACATTGAAATTCAACATTCCTGAACCTTTTTTTTTTTCCTCCAACATTTACGATGGTGTATCTGTTAAGTTTCCCCATACACATTAGGTCAATAGCTGATCCACTAAAATTGAGGGGCACAGTAAAGATTACAAAGAGCTTGCCATATATAGCAGACTATTTGCCATAATCTATTTTTTCTTATTATCTCTAGTGTATTGTATAGATAAACGAATGATTGACTTCCTCTTTATATTTACTTGCAGACGCTCCAATCGACCCTTTAAATATAATGCGATCCGCTGTTTCCAATGTTATTTGTTCCGTTGTGTTTGGAGAAAGATTCGACTATGAAGATCAAAAATTCTTGACCCTTTTATCTTACATTAATGATATTTTTGAATTGACAAACTCCCGTTCAGGACAGGTAAATATTAAAAAATGTGTATTCTAAAATATTTTAGGGTATAATTTAATTAATATGAAGCTACAGCAATAAAATGTTTTCACTCCCAATGCCAACTTCTGCCGACATGACTGTCAGAACTCATTGACTTGCATCAGAAATGATTGAAGCCTTGGCACAAAAATGGAGCAGAAGTTCCACTGAGTCATCTGTTAAGGCAACTTTGTAGACAGTATTGACGCGCCCCCTGGGGCCTGTGGGGAACCCGGAAGCGGGCCTTTTTAGGATGAATGCTGGGGGTTGTAGTCCTCGTGGTGATGACCCGGTCTGTGCCCAGGGTGGTCAAATCAGAGGCAGGGTTATTGGTATGATGATAGTCCGACTACGCCACCCGTGGATTGCAGTCAGTGGGGACCGCCGCTGCAAGGCAGACCACTGAGGCCGGTGTTATGTGTGCAGCTAAGAATGGGATGACTCCCCATGGGAGGAGTACAGCCTCAGGGCAGTTAGTGTGGATGATGGGAGTGATGGTGCACGAGCGCAGCAGGAATAACTCAGAGTCTGTGCAGTGCAGTTCAGGGTCTTTACTGGTGTTATAAGGCAGACCCTCCCAGGAGTACTGGTTAGCAGTAGGGGCCTGGTCAGTCTGTGAGCAAGTAGGATCTCCCCTGGCCAGGTGGAGTTGTAGGCCTCCCCGTCTATCTGCACTCTTTCCTGGCTACCTTGCTGTATGCGGGTAGAAGTTGCCCACGTCCCTGAGTATACCGTGTGGTGCTCACCCGTATGGCCGGTGACTTGGGGCCTTCTGTTAGCCTCCGCTCCACGACGGAGGTGCTGGTCCCTTGCTTGTGACCGTGCCTCCGGGCTTCTATGGCCAGAGGACCTGGAATCCCCTGCAGGTTGGATTCTGCTGCTGGACCTGGATGTCCCCACAGCTTCGGACTCCGTGTCCGGTATTAGTGTCTCCAGCCAGGGCGAGCTATCTGGCTTCCAGCCCCTGGCTCTCACTCCTGCTCCTACAGAGCTCCTGGTTCTTCCTTTCCCTGTGTCTGCTGTCCTCCAGACCAGACTGCGTCTCTGTCTGGGACTCTCTCCCTTAATCCCGCCCCAGACCCAGTTTATAAGGGCAGATTCCTCCCCTCCCAGGTCTGGGCGGGCGGTGTTGCATGCTTAGGGCTCCTGACCAGAGAAACCTCCCACCTGCTCTCAGACGTAATATTTCTATTACTGTGGTAACCAGACCCCTGGGGTGCCACAGTATCACCTTAAAATGATTTTACCGTTTAGTTTCTACAGCTCCTGCACATAAAGGGTTATATCTGTAGTGAGGGCAGTGCAATGGGGGATAGCATCCCTCATTCCTTGCTAAGCTAATTACTGAATGCATGTTAGTAAGAATAGGAACCAGATGGCAGTAGGAATGAAGGACTTCAGTATGTGACAATACAAGGCTTGTTTGTAGCCTTAGGCATAGAGACAAAAAAGTGTAGCTTGAAGGTACCGGAACCCAAAACAACTTAAAATTCTATTGTGTCATTTTAAAGATTGTTTGGCTTAAATAAAATATAGGTTGGATGAAAAAGCAAAGTTTAGCATTCTTACCTTCTGTTACTCCCGTGGATCCAGGCCTCTCTGGTGGTCTGAACCGCAAGTGATGACTAGAGATGAAAGGATCGATCTGTGGAGGATGGAGTTCGAGTCAAATTTCTTGAAATTCATGGTTCCATGAGATCTCAAATACTTTTGAGAATCAATTCGCAAAAATAACCCAGTTGCCCAGCATGATTTCCCACACTGGTGAAGCATCAGTGACTGGGCTAATGTCAGTTTGTGGATTTCCCTATAATGTCTAGTTTATAAATCAGATTTTCATACCTTGTACATTGGTGGACAGAATCTCACTGGGTCATAGGAGATCAGTTTTGCAAAGGTGAATAATGAAGATGACACTGAAGCAACAAAATAATAATAATGTCATATTTTTTTCTTTATCACTTCTATCCATAATTAGCTACTTACCATGTTCCCCACAATAATGCCCTACATTCCTGGCCCTCACCAGAAGTTCTTCAAAATGGTGGTCAGCCTGAAACAACTTATTAAGGAGATGATAAAGACCCATCAAGACACCCTGGACGAGAACTGTCCTCGTGACTTCATAGATTGCTTCCTCATAAAGATGGTAGAGGTGAGTGTGTAGATATTATTAGATCAGACCTTACAGGATCACATATTGTACGTAGACAATGTTCATAATAACCAAAATGCAACTAGCTTTGAAAATTAAGTTTTGAAATCAATCATAAAATCAGCCACCATATTGATGGCACATGATTTAACTCCTATTTGGTCTTCAAAGGATGTGTTTACACTGCATATTTTTTTTTATTGCCGAGTTTTATGGAGAAGAAAGCCCACAAAAAACACAAGTTTTGATCAGAGAATTGGAGATTTTCTTCTCCAAAAACTCAGAGAAAAAAAAAAATCAGCCAATGTGTATATCTACGATTTTGACCATTTTGGATCATTAAAAAAATGGTGAATTTAATTTTTTAGGAAAAAAAGAATCCAGACACAGAATTTCATCAGGAGAATCTACAGGCCACGATCATAGACTTATTTGTTGCTGGAACAGAGACGACAAGTATGACACTGAGATACGGTTTTCTTATACTCATGAAATATCCAGAAATACAAGGTGATGATTTTAATTCATTTTGCTAATGCCTATTTATATTATATAATATGCTTTACCATGTCGATTGTGCAGCAGTAATAGTCTGAGTGGAACCAAAATCCAGCTTCATAGACAGACCTAGTCCATTAATGTCACTGTAATGTTACTCCAGCCACGGCTGGCATACACTTCTGTTGTAAATTACTCCACATTTTATGGTATAACCTATGATGAAATTATTGGTCAGATTATTTTGGCTGGGACTGGAGTAAAAACGTCAAAAGACCCTTGATTTTTGCACAACTTCGAGATGTAACATATCAAATTATTTTGTGCTAAAATTCTATTCTGGTAAAATCTCTTTGATGAATTAGCCCCAAAATTTGGGAAGATGTCACCAACCCAAGACCAAGAAATAAAACATGTCTTTAAGGTCAGATACTGTATAATAATTTATTGAATAATCACTATAAAAACAAATGATAGCCAGCACATCAGAGACAATTGAAACTTTTGAAATTTAAATTCCCCAGCTTTAGTAAATTGTCAGAAAAATTTGATTTCTAGTTTGACCAATTGTCCTGTAAGATTTGAATAACATACTGAAATATACTAGAACTGTATTTAATTTTTTTCCAGTTCTTTAGCTCAGACATAACTTTAGTAATATCAAAGTAACTTTCACATGTATGGCTATGGGTAAATGGATGGTAACTATTCATTACTTCTGCTTTGTCACACATACTTCCTGTGCAGAATTTTCAGGATTTTTTTGGGCTTTATTTCCTTATATCATTGCTAAATTGTAATCTGTGACATCCTTTCAGTAAACAGAACACATTAATTGCTGCATTCCTTGCCTCAGCTTTTATACAGGCTATCATTCTGTTAGGCTCAACGCTGAAAAAAGAGAATGGACAGCATCTCCTAAAACATCCATTGATCTAATGCCTCTCGACAAAAATATATAAAATTGAACATGAGGCTCTTAGTTTAACATTCTGATCAGTCCCCATGACTCCAGACCACGCCGCCCCACAAGCACAAAACCACAGCAACAATGGTTGACACACTACACCAACACCACATGAAAGGAGCATTGTAACTCACCTTCCTCAATATCTCAAGTGAGAGCAAAAATAGGCTAGACCCTCTTTGTAGTCTCCTGCCTATTAAAATCACATGTGCCAAATGGGAGGAGTGCATATCTGAAAAAAAGGACAGATCATGCAAAACGCTGAAAAAAGAGAATGGACAGCACCTCCGAAAACATAGAATGATCTAATGCTCAGCAAAAATACTGTGGTTTTGTGCTTGTGAGGTGGCGCGGTCTGGAGTCATGGGGACTCAGTCTTGCTGCATGGGTGCTGTGAGGCACCAGCCCGCCCGCCCTGCTGGTGCATTGTTACTGCGGCGGTGGTTGGCGCATGGCACAGCTCCTTTTAGGCAGGAAGCATTAAGATCCACAAAGAGGTTTGCCGTGACGTGGCAGTGGGCTTCATACAGTCTTATCAGAAGGTTAAATTAAGAACCTCATATTCAGTTATATATATTTTTGCCGAGAGGCGTTAGATCAAATGTATGATTATTTGGAGGTGCGGGCCATGCTCTGCTTTTTTTTGCATTGCATACTGTTAGGCTCACCTGATTTGGTGGATCCTTCAAACCCAATGTCCGGCTGGGCACACAGGCCATGGATGTCAGTGCAGCAGGTTAGGCACACTGGATACATGTAGCAGAGGTACTAGAAACTTCAAGCTTACAGGAAACTGGGAACAAGTAGCTTAGGTACTGGACGCCACAGGCAGACAGGAGATGTCCTATAGACTACAGACAGGTAGCAGAGGTCCTGGAAACTGCAGAAAGGTAGCAGAAGTGCTGGAAGCAACAGGCAGACAAGAGACAGGTACACTAAAGTGTCACGTTTTCTCTGCTCAGTGTGTTCAGTGGCAGCTCAGCCAACCAATCTTTGATAGGTGTGTGTGGAGCTGTCAGTATTGTGATAGACAGCTCAGCCGTCCAATCTGAGGCTGGGTCATGCTGAGCTGTCAATATTGTGAGTAACAGTCCAGTTGCCCAATCAGAGCTGGGGCATGCTGGGTTTCCTAAAGGTGTCTCCTGTTCTGAGTGATTGCCTGAATATTTAGCTGTCTGTCACTGATTACTGCCAGTTGTAGCCTTTGCTTAGTGGTGCATGTTTGCCTGGTACTTTTCAGTGTTCTGTCTCTGATCTATTGCTGCCTGACCTTGGACTTGTCTCTGACCATCTGTTTGCCTAGCCCCTTTGCCTTGATTCGCTGCCTTCCCGGAATTCTGACTTGGGACTGTGACCTGACTATGCCTATGCCTTACCACTTTGTTTATGATGAACCCTCTTGGTATCTGACTCCGGAACTCTTGACTACCCAGCCTCATTGCTTGTCCATGAGCATTGACTAGCTTCACATTACAGCTGGTCTTGTAGTTTTTGTTTTCCACCAGTGCGATTCCAATTTGTACACCCTGCGATTAGTTGACAAATCTGACCCAGGTGGTTCAGGACCTGGCCAGGGAGTACCAGAAAAATTAACATCGTAGTCCCAGATGCAGGGTCAGTTTTCTAGCTTGATGGGTGCTTCCCAAGGCCCTCGGCTGCCGGCTCCGCTGCCTGCAGTAGCTTTGATGCCTGTACCTTCTGATGTGCGGTTGGTCTCCCCCAAACCAGTAATAGTTCTTCTTGATAAATTTTATGGAGAAAAAACCCAGCTGTAGGCTATTCTTTACGATAAAATTTAGAAGGAGAAAACCCAGCTGTAGGCTATTTTTTACCCTTCTACCTCAGTCATCAAGGGATGTGTCCTAGAGAGTGGGAATAATCATGTCCCTACTGCAAGGTGGACAACAGACTTGGGTATTTTTTTTGTCCTCACAAGCCCCAGAATGGTCTTATTTTGACGCCTTAGAGTTGATATATGATCAACCTGACAGGATCCAGATTGCAGAAGAAAATATCATGAACATGACACAAGGGGCTGCACCGCTGAGGACTATGGTACCGAGTTCCGGCAATGGTCTACTAAAGTTCAGTGGAATGATGCAGCTCTCAGGTGCCAGTTCAGCAGAGGCCTCTCTGATACAATTAAAGACGCTCTGGCTCTACATACTCCACCTTGTTCCTAGGGGGAGGCCATCCATGGCAAAGGCCATTCCGTACAATCATTGGATTTGGGAAAAGTGTAATGAGCAACAAAGTGTTTCAGTCATTCCCCCCAAATCTTTCCACTTATGTGAGGGGAAATTGATGGAAATAGGAGCTGCCAGCTCTCAGACCGTTGAGAGGAGACATTGGCGCGATCTCGGACTTTGACTCTACTGTGGTCGCGCTGGACATTTTCTTAACTACTGCTCAATATGGTTAACATTAGACATCATTTCAAAAAACATCACAGTGAAAGATAATACCTTACCAACACCAGGTCAGTTTAACAATGCACTGCAGGATGAAGCAAGCCTCCATGAAAAAGGCGGGGGCAGCACATGTGCAGGATACTGATGCAAACAGCCACTCACTAACCTACCAATTCATGGAGTGGGTGGCTGTGTAGTATTATAATGCACACCGATAGAGTTTGCTTAGGGCACCAGTCACACAGATATGTGTGAGGCACAGTGTCTGGCTTGCAGCCTATTGATGACGCCCATGCTATCAGATCAGGCGGGCTGCCCAGCACTATATACATGCTCCCCCACAGGACAGATGCCCCAATTCACCCAGCCAACACTAAAGAGACCTGAGTTCATCCTGCATAAAAATGTGCAAAAAAGATGAAAAATAGTGTATACGATAAATACACCACATGAGGTACTGGTCGATATTTTGGCCAAAATAGGTAAGCTCGCAACCCAACATCAAGGGTCCTCATACTTGCGAGTCCTAACACTAAACATTAAAACGGTTAACATTAGACATCATTTCAAAAAACATGACAGTGAAAGATAATACCTTACCAACACCAGGTCAGATTAACAATGCACTGCAGGATGCAGCAAGCCTCCATGATGTGTGACTGGTGCCCTAAGCAAACTCTATCGGTGTGCATTACAATACTACACAGCCACCCCCTCCATGAATTGGTAGGTTAGTGAGTGGCTGCATCAGTATCCTGCACATGTGCTGCCCCCGCCTTTATCATGGAGGCTTGCTGCATCCTGCAGTGCATTGTTAATCTGACCTGGTGTTGGTAAGACTTCTCAATATGCCCTCTTGCAAGCAAGCCATTGGGAAGAGCTTAAGTCTAGGTGATTGTCGAGGAGGTCACCCAGACTTCGAGGTACCTTTTTACTCCTCAGATAAAGTACTGCTAAACATGGAACTACTTTTCCAGAACCAGTTGTTATCAGCTGAAGCTTTCATTGACCGTTTGTCTGCTGCCAAGTTCACCGATTCAGGACTGGTTTTGAAATTAGGATTAGGGACAGTTAGGTTGGAAACATCCATTCAAATTTTTTCTATTGATGCAGGACATAATTACTTCAGAATCTTGTCCAGCTGGTAATGGCGGAGTTCACACTTAGAGTGGCAACACTTCACTCTGAATCCATCTCCTGCTTTGTTTTGGATAATTTACCTACTGGGTTGGTATTGGGGTTTCCATGGCTGCTTTTGCATAATCCTGTTATAGATTGATGTTGGAAGAATATTGTTCAGTGCAGCCCCAATTGTCATAAGAAATGTATTAGTTTTGTACAAATTTGTTCCTCTAGTCTGGAGGGTCTGCCGGAGTATCTGAAAGATTTTGGAGATGAGTTCTCGGAAAAAGAAGCAGAGATATTACCTCCCCATCGTTCTTGTGATTGTGCTATTAATCTTATCCCTAATTCCAAATTACCTAAAGCTCACCTGTACAATTTGTCACCTGAACATATCACCATGAAACCATATGTAAATGAAAGGTTACAGAAGGGTCATATCCATCCTTAATCCTCCCCTGTAGCTGCGGGGTTTTTCTTTGTTAAAAAAAAAATGGGGATCTCCGCACTTGCCTCGATTTTCGAGAATTTAACAAAATTAGGAAAACTTACCCACTTCCACTCATCTCCAACCTATGTAATTGTAGCGTCGGCGTCCCTGCCTCCTGGCAGGGACGCCGTTCCCCTCACCTCTCCGCTCCGTGTCCGGAGGCTTCCTCCCACTCTGCTGGCAGCGCGCGCTGCTTCCCGACCTCTGTGCTTAGGGCGCGCACGCGCGCGCTCCCCCTCTCTTAAAGGGGCCGCGCGTGCCGTCCAAAGGAGTCTCCGGCCAATGGCCGGAGGACCTCACCATATATAAGGCACCTCCTCCAAAATGAAGGTGCCCGAGCAATGTTGTTGCAAAGCCTTTCAACTCTGCTTCAGCCCTCAGGTCCCGTTACCAGATACCTGCCAGTTACCTGCCAGATCTCTGCTTGCATTCCTGCGGTCCGACAGTCTGCCTTCCAACACCTGTCAGTCTGTCTATGGATCCGCCCGCCCGATCACCTGGGAGCGCTCACCTGCTACCTGCCTGCTAGCCTACCTGGAGGCTCTGCCGTCATTTGCCGTGACCACCTGCCTGTCCAGAGACTCCTGCCCGCTCACCTGGGAGCGCTCACCTGCTACCTGCCTGCTAGCCTACCTGGAGGCTCTGCCGTCACTTGCCGTGACCACCTGCCTGTCCCGAGACTCCTGCCCGCTCACCTGGGAGCGCTCACCTGCTACCTGCCTGCTAGCCTACCTGGAGGCTCTGCCGTCACTTGCCGTGACCACCTGCCTGTCCAGAGACTCTTGCCCGCTCACCTGGGAGCGCTCACCTGCTACCTGCCTGCTAGCCTACCTGGAGGCTCTGCCGTCACTTGCCGTGACCACCTGCCTGTCCAGAGACTCTTGCCAGCTCACCTGGGAGCGCTCACCTGCTACCTGCCTGCTAGCCTATCTAGAGACTCTTTCCCTGCTGTTACTTGCCGTGATCACCAGCCTGTCTTGAGACTCTTATCCTGCTGTCACTTGCCGTGACCACCTGCCTGTCTTGAGACTCTTATCCTGCTGTCACTTGCTGTGACCACCTGCCTGTCTAGAGACTCTTACCCTGCTGTCACTTGCCGTGACCACCTGCCTGTCTAGAGACTCTTACCCTGCTGTCACTTGCCGTGACCACCCGCCTGTCTAGAGACTGCCCCCGTCACTCGCCGTGACCTCCTGCCCTTCTAACCAGAGACTGTCCCTGTCACTTGCCGTGACTACCTGCCCGCCTTCCCTGGGAGCCACCCGCTTCCTTACAAGGACTGCCCCTTTGTATAGTTGCTCAGAGGTTCCACCTCCCAGACCCGTTACAGTTTGCTCGGGCCATGGAACCCGGTGGCACCCAAGCCCCCTCGCTCTCTGACCTATACCATGAAGTCTACCATCAGAGATCCCAGCAGGAGTCCATCCTGAACGACCTGCGGAATGTCAACTCCCGCCTAGACACTCTGACTGCTCCACCAGCAACCACCGCTAGTGTCACGACTCGCAACCCGGCAGCGCCGCTGCCCACCAATACCATGGCATCCTGCCCCGTACCCCGGCTTTCTGCACCCCCTCGCTTCGGAGGCGACCCCGCTCAAGCTCGGGGCTTCATAAACCAGTGCACCCTGCACTTTGAACTCTTGGCCCACCAGTTTATCTCCGACCGGGCCAAAGTGGCATTCATCATGTCCCATCTCACTGGGGAGGCACTGGCATGGCTTAACCCCCTGTGGGAGAGAGGGGAACCCCTGGTGTCCGACCTGTCGTCTTTCCTCACTGCTTTCCGAAGAGTCTTCGATGAACCGGGACGAAAGACCTCATCTGCCTCCTCTTTGCTACGTCTCCGCCAAGGGAGTCTCATCGTGGGCCAATATGCCATATGGTTCCGCACCCTCGCTTCTGAGCTTGCCTGGGATAATGAAATAAGGCCCTGGTGTCCATCTTCTGGGAGGGTCTTTCTGGTCGGATTAAAGATGAGCTCGCCGGTCGGGACATTCCTACCACCCTGGATGACCTGGTGTCGCTGGCTACCCGGATTGACATCCGGTTTCAAGAACGTACCAAAGAGACCACCCGTGAGAGAAGGTTTCCACGCCTAGCTCCTACTTTCCAGAAACCTGTCTCCTCTTCTGTCACTCCCCGGGCGCACTCACCCGAGTCCATGCAGATCGATCAGACCAAGATGGTCAAATTTCGCCAAGAGTCACGCCGAGCCGAGGGGAGCTGCTTCTATTGTGGCAGTAATGAGCACCTGATTCGTTCCTGCCCGGAGAGGCCGGGAAACTCCAGTGTCTAGGACCGCTCGGAGAGGTCGCCCTAGACAAAAATAAGTCCTCTCCAACCCTGACTTTGTCTGTATCTATCTCCTGGGGAGAGAACCGTCACTTTGAACTCACCCACCTGGACTCTGGATCCGCTGGAAACCTCATCTCCCAGTCCCTGGTTGAGAAATACCATATTCCCACCAAGTCCCTGCCTGAACCTTTGTCAGTCGCCTCCGTGGATGGAATACTCCTTCCGGTGACCATCCTGCTCATCACGGAACCCATAATCCTGCAGGTGGGAATGCTGCACTCTGAGGTAATCTCCTTCTATGTGTTGTCCGGACTCTCCCACTCCCTATTGCTAGGTCTACCTTGGCTCCAGACACATGAACCGTGTTGAACTGGCATTCCGGTGAAGTACTCCGGTGGGGGCCGGCCTGCCATAACACCTGCCTGGTTCAAGTTCGTCCGGTTCGTCCTCCACCTACCCCAGCTAATTTACCCGGTCTTCCGGCTCCTTACTGGCCCTATGCTGACGTCTTCGGTAAAAAGGAAGCAGAGACATTGCCACCTCATAGGCCATATGATTGCCCGATCGACCTGGTACCCGGCGCCACTCCACCCCGTGGGCGTATTTATCCGTTGTCTGCGGCTGAAACCCGGGCCATGTCTGAGTACATAGAGGAGAATCTGGCCAGGGGATTTATCCGGAAGTCTACTTCCCCAGCTGGAGCCGGATTCTTCCTTGTCAAAAAAAAAGATGGCTCACTTCGCCCCTGTAGTGACTATAGAGGACTCAATCAGATCACGGTTAAAAATAAATACCCCTTTCCGCTCATCTCTGAGTTATTTGATCGCCTTAAAGGCGTCAGGATCTTTTCCAAGCTGGATCTACGTGGAGCGTATAACCTGGTCCGTATCCCTCAGAGAGACGAGTGGAAAACGGCATTTAATACCCGGGACGGACACTATGAGTACCGTGTGATGCCCTTCGGTCTCTGCAATACTCCCGCCATCTTCCAAGAACTGGTCAACGACATCTTCCGTGACCTTCTTTACTCCTGCGTGGTGGTATACCTGGACGACATCTTGGTCTTCTCTCCGGATCTTCCCACACACCGGAGGGATGTTCGTCAGGTCCTGCTTAGGCTCAGGCAGAACCACCTCTATGCGAAATACGAGAAGTGCCTTTTTGAGCAGACCTCTCTTCCTTTCCTGGGCTATGTTATCTCCCAGACAGGCTTGCGAATGAATCCCGAGAAGCTCTCTGCTGTCCTAAAGTGGCCCCGTCCGGAGGGCTTGAAGGCAATACAGCGATTCCTGAGCTTCGGTAATTACTATCGTCTCTTCATTCCTCACTTCTCGTCACGGACTGCGCCCATATCTGCGCTCACCCGTAAGGGAGCAAATCCCAAGGTATGGCCACCCGAAGCTGAGGAGGCCTTCCTTTCCCTGAAGCAAGCCTTCTCCTCTGCCCCTGTGCTGCACCATCCGGACTGCAACAAACAGTTCTACCTGGAGGCTGATGTTTCCTCTTCTGGAGCCGGAGCGGTGCTCACCCAAAAGTCTTCATCTGGGAGAATGGTAACCTGCGGCTTTTTCTCTAAAATCTTCTCCTCCTCTGAGCGCAATTACTCCATAGGAGACCGAGAACTGTTAGCCGTTAAATTGGCGCTGGAGGAGTGGCGTTACCTGCTTGAAGGGGCTCTATACCCGGTGATCATCTACACGGATCACAAGAACCTGGCATATCTCCAAAATGCCCAGAGACTTAATCCACGTCAGGCCCGGTGGTCTTTGTTTTTTGCCTGCTTCGATTTCATGCTTCATTTCCGCCC
Source organism: Phyllobates terribilis (assembly GCF_046119375.1). NCBI lineage: Eukaryota > Metazoa > Chordata > Amphibia > Anura > Dendrobatidae > Phyllobates > Phyllobates terribilis. The sequence continues at coordinate 396,545,395 of NW_027362767.1, read as the reverse complement.
GGCGGACAAAAATGTCAAAGCTGATGCCTTGTCCCGATCCTTCATGTCCTCCGACCAAGAGGAGGAGCCTATGCACATTATCGACCCCTCCAAGGTGATGAATGTGGCCCCCTTGGATTTGACTCGTCTTCCACCCGGCAAGACGTTTGTGGCGCCTCCTGACTGTGAGATGGTTCTTCGCTGGGTTCATTTTTCTAAACTAGCTGGCCATGCCGGCCAAAAAAAGACCTTCCTACTCATTTCCCGGCATTACTGGTGGTCTACCCTGCGTAAGGATGTGGTAGACTTCGTCTCTGCCTGTTCATCTTGTGGCCGCAACAAAGTTCCCAGACACTTACCAGCTGGTCATCTCCTGCCGCTTCCCATACCTGTTGCCCCGTGGCAACACATCGCTATGGACTTCATTACCGATCTTCCTGTCTCTGCCGGGTGTACTGTCATTTGGGTGGTCGCGGACCGCTTTTCTAAAATGGCCCACTTCATTCCACTGCCTGGCCTTCCATCTGCACCTGAGCTGGCTTAAAACTTTATCCGCCTTATCTTTCGTCTCCATGGCCTACCCCTCCACATCGTGTCGGATCGAGGGGTTCAGTTCACCTCACGCTTCTGGAGAGCCACATGTAAACTGCTGGACGTCACCCTGGACTTCTCCTCCGCTTACCACCCTCAGTCCAATGGTCAAGTGGAGCGGATCAATCAGATCCTTACCAGCTATCTCCGGCACTTTGTTAATGCCCACCATTCTGATTGGGTAGACCTCCTCCCTTGGGCCGAATTCTCTTACAATAACGACGAGAGCGAATCCTCTTCCAAATCCCCGTTATTTATTTTCCTTGGCCAGCACCCCCAGATTCCGTTTCCCGTCTCCGCCTCTGTGGACAACCCTGCCGCGCAGTCTCTTGTCAGCGAGTTTTCTACCATTTGGGAGAGTACTAGGTCCGCACTTCTTCAGTCCTCCGAGTGGATGAAGAGAAATGCTGATAAGAGACGTCTGGATCCGCCTCAATTCTGTCTGGGAGACAAGGTTTGGCTCTCCTCCAAACATGTACGGCTCAAGATACCCTCCTACAAGTTAGGTCCTCGCTTCATCGGCCTTTTCTAAATCCTCAGGCAAATTAATCCAGTGGCCTACAAATTAAAACTCCCGGCCACCTTACGGATTCCCAACTCCTTCCACGTATCTCTCCTCAAACCCGTTGTCTTTAACTCTTTTACCAACAATCCAGGTGCTCCCCCTGCTCCGGTTTCCGCTGAAGACGTCTTTGAGGTAGAGAGTATTCTGGCCACTAAGAGGGTAAGAGGAAAGACCTTTTTTCTCGTAGATTGGAAGGGGTTTGGTCCTGAGGAGAGAACATGGGAGCCCCGGGAAAACATCCATGCCGCTCTCATCCTTGATAAATTTCTCTCTGGCCTAAAAAATGGGGGGCCTAAGGGGGGGGGGTACTGTAGCGTCGGCGTCCCTGCCTCCTGCTAGGCAGGGACGCCGTTCCCCTCACCTCTCCGCTCCGGGCCCGGAGGCTTCCTCCCGCTCTGCTGGCAGCGCGCGCTGCTTCCCGGCCTCTGTGTTTAGGGCGCGCGCGCGCTCCCCCTCTCTTGAAGGGGCCGCGCGCGCCGTCCTAAGGAGTCCCCGGCCAATGGCCGGAGGACCTCACCATATATAAGGCACCTCCTCCAAAATGGAGGTGCCCGAGCAATGTTGTTGCAAAGCCTTTCAACTCTGCTTCAGCCCTCAGGTCCCGTTACCAGATACCTGCCAGTTACCTGCCAGATCTCTGCTTGCATTCCTGCGGTCCGACAGTCTGCCTTCCAACACCTGTCAGTCTGTCTATGGATCCGCCCGCCCGCTCACCTGGGAGCGCTCACCTGCTACCTGCCTGCTAGCCTACCTGGAGGCTCTGCCGTCACTTGCCGTGACCACCTTCCTGTCCAGAGACTCCTGCCCGCTCACCTGGGAGCGCTCACCTGCTACCTGCCTGCTAGCCTACCTGGAGGCTCTGCCGTCACTTGCCGTGACCACCTGCCTGTCCAGAGACTCTTGGCCGCTCACCTGGGAGCGCTCACCTGCTACCTGCCTGCTAGCCTATCTAGAGACTCTTTCCCTGCTGTCACTTGCCGTGACCACCAGCCTGTCTTGAGACTCTTATCCTGCTGTCACTTGCCGTGACCACCTGCCTGTCTAGAGACTCTTACCCTGCTGTCACTTGCCGTGACCACCTGCCTGTCTTGAGACTCTTATCCTGCTGTCACTTGCCGTGACCACCTGCCTGTCTAGAGACTCTTACCCTGCTGTCACTTGCCGTGACCACCTGCCTGTCTAGAGACTCTTACCCTGCTGTCACTTGCCGTGACCACCCGCTTGTCAAGAGACTGCCCCCGTCACTTGCCGTGACCTCCTGCCCTTCTACCCAGAGACTGTCCCTGTCACTTGCCGTGACTACCTGCCCGCCTTCCCTGGGAGCCACCCGCTTCCTTACAAGGACTGCCCCTTTGTATAGTTGCTCAGAGGTTCCACCTCCCAGACCCGTTACAGTTTGCTCGGGCCATGGAACCCGGTGGCACCCAAGCCCCCTCGCTCTCTGACCTTTACCATGAAGTCTCCCATCAGAGATCCCAGCAGGAGTCCATCCTGAACGACCTGCAGAATGTCAACTCCCGCCTGGACACTCTGACTGCTCCACCAGCAACCACCGCTAGTGTCACGACTCGCAACCCGGCAGCGCCGCTGCCCACCAATACCATGGCATCCTGCCCCGTACCCCGGCTTTCTGCACCTCCTCGCTTCGGAGGCGACCCCGCTCAAGCTCGGGGCTTCATAAACCAGTGCACCCTGCACTTCGAACTCTTGGCCCACCAGTTTATCTCCGACCAGGCCAAAGTGGCATTCATCATGTCCCATCTCACTGGGGAGGCACTGGCATGGCTTAACCCCCTGTGGGAGAGAGGGGACCCCCTGGTGTCCGACTTGTCGTCTTTCCTCACTGCTTTCCGAAGAGTCTTCGATGAACCGGGACGAAAGACTTCATCTGCCTCCTCTTTGCTACGTCTCCGCCAAGGAAGTCTCATCGTGGGCCAATATGCCATATGGTTCCGCACCCTCGTTTCTGAGCTTGCCTGGGATAATGAGGCCCTGGTGTCCATCTTCTGGGAGGGTCTTTCTGGTCGCATTAAAGATGAGCTCGCCGGTCGGGACATTCCTACCACCCTGGATGACCTGGTGTCGCTGGCTACCCGGATTGACATCCGGTTTCAAGAACGTACCAAAGAGACCACCCGTGAGAGAAGGTTTCCACGCCTAGCTCCTACTTTCCAGAAACCTGTCTCCTCTTCTGTCACTCCCTGGGCGCACTCACCCGAGTCCATGCAGATCGACCAGACCAAGATGGTCAAATCTCGCCAAGAGTCACGCCGAGCCGAGGGGAGCTGCTTCTATTGTGGCAGTAAGGAGCACCTGATTCGTTCCTGCCCGGAGAGGCCGGGAAACTCCAGTGTCTAGGACCGCTCGGAGAGGTCGCCCTAGACAAAAATAAGTCCTCTCCAACCCTGACTTTGTCTGTATCTATCTCCTGGGGAGAGAACCGTCACTTTGAACTCACCCACCTGGACTCTGGATCCGCTGGAAACCTCATCTCCCAGTCCCTGGTTGAGAAATACCATATTCCCACCAAGTCTCTGCCTGAACCTTTGTCAGTCGCCTCCGTGGATGGAAGACTCCTTCCGGTGACCATCCTGCTCGTCACGGAACCCATAACCCTGCAGGTGGGAATGCTGCACTCTGAGGTAATCTCCTTCCATGTGTTGTCCGGACTCTCCCACTCCCTATTTCTAGGTCTACCTTGGCTCCAGACACATGAACCCGTGTTGAACTGGCATTCCGGTGAAGTACTCCGGTTGGGGCCGGCCTGCCATAACACCTGCCTGGTTCAGGTTCGTCCGGTTCGTCCTCCACCTACCCCAGCTAATTTACCCGGTCTTCCGGCTCCTTACTGGCCCTATGCTGACGTCTTCGGTAAAAAGGAAGCAGAGACATTGCCACCTCATAGGCCATATGATTGCCCGATCGACCTGGTACCCGGCGCCACTCCACCCCGTGGGCATATTTATCCGTTGTCTGCGGCTGAAACCCGGGCCATGTCTGAGTACATAGAGGAGAATCTGGCCAGGGAATTCATCCGGAAGTCTACTTCCCCAGCTGGAGCCGGATTCTTCATTGTCAAAAAAAAAGATGGCTCACTTCGCCCCTGTATTGACTATAGAGGACTCAATCAGATCACGGTTAAAAATAAATACCCCTTTCCGCTCATCTCTGAGTTATTTGATTGCCTTAAAGGCGCCAGGATCTTTTCCAAGCTGGATCTACATGGAGCGTATAACCTGGTCCGTATCCGTCAGGGAGACGAGTGGAAAACGGCATTTAATACCCGGGACGGACACTATGAGTACCGTGTGATGCCCTTCGGTCTCTCTAATGCCCCCGCCATCTTCCAAGAACTGGTCAACGACATCTTCCGTGACCTTCTTTACTCCTGCGTGGTGGTATACCTGGACGACATCTTAGTCTTCTCTCCGGATCTTCCCACACACCGGAGGGATGTTCGTCAGGTCCTGCTTAGGCTTAGGCAGAACCACCTCTATGCTAAATACGAGAAGTGCCTTTTTGAGCAGACCTCTCTTCCTTTCCTGGGCTATGTTATCTCCAAGACAGGCTTGCGAATGGATCCCGAGAAGCTCTCTGTTGTCCTAAAGTGGCCCCGTCCGGAGGGCTTGAAGGTGATACAGCGATTCCTGGGCTTCGCTAATTACTATCATCTCTTCATTCCTCACTTCTCGTCGCGGACTGCGCCCATATCTGCGCTCACCCGTAAGGGAGCAAGTCCCAAGGTATGGCCACCCGAAGCTGAGGAGGCCTTCCTTTCCCTGAAGCAAGCATTCTCCTCTGCCCCTGTGCTGCACCATCCGGACTGCAACAAACAGTTCTACCTGGAGGTTGATGCTTCCTCTTCTGGAGCCGGAGCGGTGCTCACCCAAAAGTCTTCATCCGGGAGAATGGTAACCTGCGGCTTTTTTTCTAAAATCTTCTCCTCCTCTGAGCGCAATTACTCCATAGGAGACCAAGAACTGTTAGCCGTTAAATTGGCGCTGGAGGAGTGGCGTTACCTGCTTGAAGGGGCTCTATACCCGGTGATCATCTACACGGATCACAAGAACCTGGCATATCTCCAAAAAGCCCAGAGACTTAATCCACGTCAGGCCCGGTGGTCTTTGTTTTTTGCCTGCTTCGATTTCATCCTTCATTTCCGCCCGGCGGACAAAAATGTCAAACCTGATGCCTTGTCCCGATCCTTCCTGTCCTCCGACCAAGAGGAGGAGCCTATGCACATTATCGACCCCTCCAAGGTGATGAATGTGGCCCCCTTGGATTTGACTCGTCTTCCACCCGGCAAGACGTTCGTGGCGCCTCCTGACCGTGAGAGGGTTCTTCACTGGGGTCATTTTTCTAAACTAGCTGGCCATGCCGGCCAAAAAAAGACCTTCCTACTCATTTCCCGGCATTACTGGTGGTCTACCCTGCGTAAGGGTGTGGTAGACTTCGTCTCTGCCTGTTCATCTTGTGGCCGCAACAAAGTTCCCAGACACTTACCAGCTGGTCATCTCCTGCCGCTTCCCATACCTGTTGCCCCGTGGCAACACATCGCTATGGACTTCATTACCGATCTTCCTGTCTCTGCCGGGTGTACTGTCATTTGGGTGGTCACTGACCGCTTTTCTAAAATGGCCCACTTCATTCCCCTGCCTGGTCTTCCATCTGCACCTGAGCTGGCTAAGGACTTTATCCGCCATATCTTCCATCTCCATGGCCTACCCCTCCACATCGTGTCGGATCGAGGGGTTCAGTTCACCTCACGCTTCTGGAGAGCCACATGTAAACTGCTGGACGTCACCCTGGACTTCTCCTCCGCTTACCACCCTCAGTCCAATGGTTAAGTGGCGCGGATCAATCAGATCATTACCAGCTATCTCCGGCACTTTGTTAATGCCCACCATTCTGATTGGGTGGACCTCCTCCCTTGGGCCGAATTCTCTTACAATAACCACGAGAGCGAATCCTCTTCCAAATCTTCGTTCTTTATTGTCTATGGCCAGCACCCCCAGATTCCGTTTCCTGTCTCCGCCTCTGTGGACAACCCTGCCGCGCAGTCTCTTGTCAGCAGGTTTTCTACCATTTGGGAGAGTACTAGGTCCGCACTTCTTCAGTCCTCCGAGCGGATGAAGAGAAATGCTGATAAGAGACGTCTGGATCCGCCTCAATTCTGTCTGGGAGACAAGGTTTGGCTCTCCTCCAAACATGTACGGCTCAAGATACCCTCCTACAAGTTAGGTCCTCGCTTCATTGGCCCTTTCGAAATCCTCAGGCAAATTAATCCAGTGGCCTACAAATTAAAACTCCGGGCCACCTTACGGATTCCCAACTCCTTCCACATATCTCTCCTCAAACCCGTTGTCTTTAACTCTTTTTCCAACAATCCAGGTACTCCCCCTACTCCGGTTTCCGCTGAAGACGTCTTTGAAGTAGAGAGTATTCTGGCCACTAAGAGGGTAAGAGGAAAGAGCTTTTTTCTGGTAGATTGGAAGGGGTTTGGTCCTGAGGAGAGAACATGGGAGCCCCGGGAGAACATCCATGCCCCTCTCATCCTTGATAAATTTCTCTCTGGCCTAAAAAAGGGGGGGCCTAAAGGGGGGGGTACTGTAGCGTCGGTGTCCCTGCCTCCTGCTAGGCAGGGACGCCGTTCCCCTCACCTCTCCGCTCCGTGCCCGGAGGCTTCCTCCCGCTCTGCTGGCAGCGCGCGCTGCTTCCCGGCCTCTGTGTTTAGGGCGCGCGCTCCCCCTCTCTTAAAGGGGCCACGCGCGCCGTCCTAAGGAGTCCCCGGTCAATGGCCGGAGGACCTCACCATATATAAGGCACCTCCTCCAAAATGGAGGTGCCCGAGCAATGTTGTTGCAAAGCCTTTCAACTCTGCTTCAGCCCTCAGGTCCCGTTACCAGATACCTGCCAGTTACCTGCCAGATCTCTGCTTGCATTCCTGCGGTCCGACAGTCTGCCTTCCAACACCTGTTAGTCTGTCTATGGATCCGCCCGCCCGCTCACCTGGGAGCGCTCACCTGCTACCTGCCTGCTAGCCTACCTGGAAGCTCTGCCGTCACTTGCCGTGACCACCTGCCTGTCCAGAGACTCCTGCCCGCTCACCTGGTAGCGCTCACCTGCTACATGCCTGCTAGCCTACCTGGAGGCTCTGCCGTCACTTGCCGTGACCACCTGCCTGTCCAGAGACTCCTGCCCGCTCACCTGGGAGCACTCACCTGCTACCTGCCTGCTAGCCTACCTGGAGGCTCTGCCGTCACTTGCCGTGACCACTTGCCTGTCCAGAGTCTCTTGCCCGCTCACCTGGGAGCGCTCACCTGCTACCTGCCTGCTAGCCTATCTAGAGACTCTTTCCCTGCTGTCACTTGCCGTGACCACCAGTCTGTCTTGAGACTCTTATCCTGCTGTCACTTGCCGTGACCACCTGCCTGTCTAGAGACTCTTACCCTGCTGTCACTTGCCGTGACCACCCGCCTGTCAAGAGACTGCCCCCGTCACTTGCCGTGACCTCCTGCCCTTCTACCCAGAGACTGTCCCTGTCACTTGCCGTGACTACCTGCCCGCCTTCCCTGGGAGCCACCCGCTTCCTTACAAGGACTGCTCCTTTGTATAGTTGCTCAGAGGTTCCACCTCCCAGACCCATTACAATAATCAGCTTACGGAGTGATGGAAAATTGTTTTCTAAACTTGATCTTAGAGGGGCTTATTATTTGATATGCATCCGGAAGGGTGATGAGTGGAAAACAACATTTTTAACATTTGAGGGTATGTTTGAAAATCTTGTCATGCCATTTGGGCTTACCAATGTAACAGCAGGTTTTCAAAAATGTATTAATGATGTCTTTTCTGATTGTAGTGGAAGGTTTATGGTGGTATACCTTACGATTAGAGATGTCCGAACCTTTCAAGGTTCGGTTTGTTTCGGATCGGCAAACTTCCCGATGTTCACCTAACAGTTGAATTCAATGGGAGGCAAAACGAAACGCATAAACAACACCTTCAGGGGGGCCCAAAAAGCTGCTAAAACAGCTCAAATTAGGGTCAGACACCAGGAAAAGTGCCATCAATTGATCCAGAGTACAAATAGTATTATTACGCAGCAAGTATGCATGGGACAGAGTATGGGACAAGGCTTGGACCAGCATTTCTAGCTTAACCATTGATCAGTAACAGTAGGATGAGTAACAGGTGTAGGACTGGTGCTCTGAGAGCCCACACATGAAGGAGATCAAACTTGGAGTCCAAACATTTTCAAAGATTAGGGGCAGACACCAGGAAAAGTGGCATCAATTGACAAACATTAGAAATTTTATAATGGCACAGCAGCAGTCTGGAACAGGCCATGCATGAGACAGGGTCTGGGCCTGAGTTGGTTCATCCTTTGCAGTCTCAAAAAAGGCCCAGGATAGGCAACCCTTGCCGCTCCTGCGAACTGCAGACCCCCGACCGCTGCTGGCCACTCCATGTCTGTGCGGGAAGCTGCAATATAACCTTGTCTTCCTCCTCCATCTCCTCTGCTGAGCTACTCAGCTATGTGCCTCTGTGTTCACATCAAGTGGGTACTCCAACCTCATCGTCATCCTCTCCGTTCTCCCACTCCTCACCCTGAGAGTCACCTTCCTCCTGTTCCTGCCCTGACAGCACAGTACAGTCATCGTGCACCTCAGGTAGCTGAGTCTCATCAGGATCACCTCCACCCCTGAGGGTTAACGTCTGCTGATGAGGGTCTTGATTCTGCTAGGACCGCTACTTCATCCAGCCCCGGATCCAACTGAAAAAAAATGTGGGCATTGGTGTAGATGCTTTCCTCCTCTTGGAATAGAATGTGTGAACAGCTCTGCAGAATCGCCCATCTGTGGTTCCCCACAGTCAGTTGGGCGGCTGGAGAGTTGTGATGCGGGGGGAAACAAGGGTAATTTGGGTGCCACCTGTGAGGACTGTACTGTGCATGATGTTAAGGTGGAGGAAGAGGAGAAGAGGCCACTTGATGCAGGGCTTGCCATCCACTGGAGCACATGCTTTCTGGCCCTCATCTACAAGGCACACCGCTATGTGATTGCCAAAGAAAGGGAGTAGAGTAGCCCGTCCAGTAACAGAAGTTGTCTTTGGATAGGATGAGCTGGTGTTTGTTCAGTAAAGCTTTCAGTAACATTACCACCTACCCCATGTACACCTCGAACATCAAGCCTATTTTCCCCTTCCACCACAACCTTGCTTTTTCCCACTCATGTTGGATGTACCCTTCACCTCTTTTAATCAGCTGTTTCACAATTCTAGGCCAAGAACTGTCAGTCACCTGTTACTAAATTAACAATCAGTATTTATTTACTTAGGTAGTGTGGCTGGACCACAGAATTAGCACAAACGATTTATAAGCTGAAATGTGGACTGCTGGCTTGACCACACAATTAGCACAAAGGATTTAGATGCTGAAATATGGACTGGTGTCTGGTTTACACAATTAGCACAAAGGATTGATATGCTGGAAGGTCAATTTGACACAGGATCCTATCTATCTGAACTAAATGACAACAAACCAGCTAGCTAACTTTCTGACTACTTTAAGCAGCAGCCTTACTATGCTGTTACACTGACAAAATGGTGCCAAAGCCACATGTCCGCTTTTTATTTGGAGAGGGACATGTGACTTCAGCAGCCAATGACACAAGCCATTGTGTCTGGACATTGTGAATGATTTCTGCTCCCTGATTGGCTGCCGTAATCGCCGTACATTAGTCCGCCGCTCCTCTGACCTCTCCCCACACCCACCCCTTATCAAAAATGTCCCTCTCTCTTATCAAACAGCACCACTATCCTAGCCAAAGTCCTAACAAAATCATTAGTGGAAACTCAATCATTTACCGAACTTTGGCCAAATTTTCCTGATTTTGAGGAAAATGGTTGGGAATCCAAACACGAATCCGAATGTGCAATGTTCGTGCCGACTTTGAGATTGTTGAACATTTTCCAAACAAGTTCGCTCATATCTAATGATATTCTAATTTTTTTGCCTGATCTGGATTCGCACTACGTACATGTCCATTTTGTTTTACAAAAGCTTAGAGAAAATTCTTTGTTTGCTGAATTGGAGAAATTTACTTTTTCTGTTCAAGAAATATCGTTTCTGAGGTTTATTGTATCTGCAGAAGGGTTTAAAATGGATCCTGGGAAAGTGCAGGCCATAATTGATTGGGTTCAACTTCGTGACCTTAAAGCATTGCAGCGTTTTAAAGGATTCGCCAATTACGTCAGAAAATTTATAAGGCTTTTTTTTCAGATTATTAAACCTCTTACTGATCTCACACATAAGGAGGCGGATCTTAAGGTTTGTAATCTCTAAAGTCGGGTCTCAAATGGCGCTTTGAGAGGAATACACGGGAGTTGTTATTAATGTTCAATTTTATATTTTTTAGACGTATAAATGCACAGTAATAAGGTGTTTATAGTGTAAAAAATAAATTAGTTCCAGAGAGTAAAACTAAAAAGAAGTAATTCCTAGTAGATATACCTCCATATGCAAATAGATCAATTGTAGTGGAGTATTGATGCACAATCATGAACAAATGTCTAGGTTCATCTGAAATTCTTCCTTGCAATGAAGTACATTAGTAAAAACTGTTAATTGTAGTGTTAGACCTAGTACTGACCCCCGTGTTAATCCCAATAGAGGAGTTGTCACTATATCAGGAATAGTGGCTGACTGATTCCCTCCGTAGCTAGGTATGTCAGAATAGTCAATAGTTACAGATTAAAGATGGGTCCAGATTAAAAATGTAGTCTGACCTTATTTGTAAATCTAGAATCCCGGCGCGTGTCGTCCATATAGCATAGATGCTTGTGTCCTGTCAGGTAGTAGGTAAAGATCCAAAAGGCTGGTGGTGCATTGGAGAAAATCACTGTCGGTTGAAATCCACGTCCAGCTGAGTATAGGTGCACGTGTTCCTGACTGCTGTGGTGAACTCCTGCGTGATGTTACAAAGATCATTACTGAACTGAGCTCAACCAAACCAACGATTTTTGGATTTCTTCCTCAGGTATCCCTCGGACCTCTTGACTACCCAGCCTCACAGCTTCTCCATGAATAGTGACTAGCATCACAAGTAGTGTTGAGCGATACCTTCCGATATCGGGAAATATCGGATCGGATTGGATCGGACCGATACCGAAAAAGTATCGGATATCGCCGATTCCGATACCGGAAACCAATGCAAGTCAATGGGACAGAAATATCGGAATGAAAATAAACCCTTTCTTTCCTTGTAGGTTAATTCTACATGAAGGAAAACAACTAAGAATAATGTAGAATGTATTGGGGGAGGTGGGGGAGACAATAAAGGCATAGAGGTTTAGCCCAATCAAATGGAATAGCAGGAATTAATATATTTTTTTAAGACGTTCTGAGTTACGGAAATATTGACTATGTTAAGTATTTTCATATTTTGTCAGATATTTATGTTTCACTACTTCCATGCTCTTCACCTTCTTTTTTACTTCTCCCACACTTTCTCCTTCATCATCCTCAGCATCTTTTTCATCCACTTCTTCTTCACCTTCTTCAACTTCTTCTTCTTCACCTTCTTCGTATTATTCTTTTTTTTTTACATTCTTCATATTCTACTTCTTCATCTTCTTCATCTTCTTCTTCTTCATCATATTCTTATTTGTGGCAGGCATTCCTGTAGTTGTTATCTATAAAAGGTTGGACATTACACCTTTCGTTCTGCCCGTCACAAAAGATTTACAACAGGATTTGTCCGCGTTCAGTTTGGCCTGCAGCAGCAGGTCTTTTCCAGGGGCACCACGAGGAGGAACGGACTCACCCCCATACACTGCTTAGTCATCTTCTGCTTATAATTTAGATATTATCTTTTACTCTGATTTTTAGTCTTATGCTTAATGTTCTTCCGCTTTTTGTTCTGCAGCTTCTTGTATTTCTGCTTCTTGGTTTTCTGTCTCTTGTTCTTCTGTATCTTGGTGCTTGTCTTCTTTTCTTTGTCCTCTTGGTCAACTTCTTCAGGGTCATCTTCTTGGTCTTCTTCGGGGTGGTCTTCAGGGTCGTCGTCTTTGGGGGTCCTCGTCTTCGGGGTCCTCGTCTTCTTCGGGTTGGTCTTCTGGGTCCTCGTCTTCGGGGTCCTCGTCTTCTTCAGGGTGGTCTTCGGGGTCCTCGTCTTCTTCGGGGTGATCTTCAGGGTCCTCGTCTTCTTCGGGGTGGTCTTCAGGGTCCTCGTCTTCAGGGTCGTCTTCGGGGTCCTCGTCTTCTTAGGGTTGGTCTTCAGGGTCCTCGTCTTCAGGGTCCTCGTCAGGGAGATCTAGAGTGATTACCAAGAACCATTTCAAAAAGCTTGAACTTGGAAAAGTAGCAGAAGGTACAAGAAAGCTGAGGAACTGCCGAGGACCAGCTGACGGTACTGGAACCCGGATGGGTAGCAGAAGGTACAAGAGCCAATGGAACTGCCGAAGACCAGCTGACGGTACTGGAACTCGGTTACTAAGCAGGAGGTACCTGTGCCAGAAAGCACTACCAAGGACCAGCAGACGTTGGTGGAACTTGGATACCGAGAAGGAGGCACCTAATCCAAAGGCACTGCCGAGAACCAGCTGTCGGTACTGGAACCCGGATGGGTAGCAGAAGGTACCCATGTAAAAAAAGTTCAAGGCCGCGAGCCGGCCGCAGTTACCAAAACCCACAGTCCTACAGGGGGTGCTTGTCCTATTGGCACTATGGAACCAGCCTTCATTGCCAGATCCCGCAGCCCACATAGGAGTCACCTAAACTGCAGGCACCATAGAGTCGGCTAACCCGACCGCAACACGACAGGACAAAGCATTGGAGGCAAAGTGACGTTGACTCTACCCGGAAACAGCTGGCGTGCTGGAACCAGGCTGGGCAAGAGGGAGTACCCGTGCCAAAGTCACTGCCGAGAACCAGCTGACGGTACTGGAACCCGGATGGGTAGTAGAAGGTACAAGAGCAAATGGAACTACCGAGGACCAGCTGACGGTACTGGAACCCGGATGGGTAGCAGAAGGAACAAGAGCCAATGGAACTGCCGAAGACCAGCTGACGGTACTGGAACTCGGTTACTAAGCAGGAGGTACCTGTGCCAGAAAGCACTACCAAGGACCAGCAGACGTTGGTGGAACTTGGATACCGAGAAGGAGGCACCTAATCCAAAGGCACTGCCGAGAACCAGCTGACGGTACTGGAACCCGGATGGGTAGCAGAAGGTACCCATGTAAAAAAAAGTTCAAGGCCGCGAGCCGGCCGCAGTTACCAAAACCCACAGTCCTACAGGGGGTGCTTGTCCTATTGGCACTATGGAACCAGCCTTCATTGCCAGATCCCGCAGCCAACATAGGAGTCACCTAAACTGCAGGCACCATAGAGTCGGCTAACCCGACCGCAACACGACAGGACAACGCATTGGAGGCAAAGTGACGTTGACACTACCCGGAAACAGCTGGCGTGCTGGAACCAGGCTGGGCAGGAGGGAGTACCCGTGCCAAAGTCACTGCCGAGAACCAGCTGACGGTACTGGAAACCGGATGGGTAGTAGAAGGTACAAGAGCAAATGGAACTACCGAGGACCAGCTGACGGTACAGGAACCCGGATGGGTAGCAGAAGGTACAAGAGCCAATGGAACTGCCGAAGACCAGCTGACGGTACTGGAACTCGGTTACTAAGCAGGAGGTACCTGTGCCAGAAAGCACTACCAAGGACCAGCAGATGTTGGTAGAACTTGGATACCGAGAAGGAGGCACCTAATCCAAAGGCACTGCCGAGAACCAGCTGACGGTACTGGAACCCGGATGGGTAGCAGAAGGTACCCATGTAAAAAAAAGTTCAAGGCCGCGAGCCGGCCGCAGTTACCAAAACCCACAGTCCTACAGGGGGTGCTTGTCCTATTGGCACTATGGAACCAGCCTTCATTGCCAGATCCCGCAGCCCACATAGGAGTCACCTAAACTGCAGGCACCATAGAGTCGGCTAACCCGACCGCAACACGACAGGACAATGCATTGGAGGCAAAGTGACGTTGACACTACCCGGAAACAGCTGGCGTGCTGGAACCAGGCTGGGCAGGAGGGTGTACCCGTGCCAAAGTCACTGCCGAGAACCAGCTGACGGTACTGGAACCCGGATGGGTAGTAGAAGGTACAAGAGCAAATGGAACTACCGAGGACCAGCTGACGATACTGGAACCCGGATGGGTAGCAGAAGGTACAAGAGCCAATGGAACTGCCGAAGACCAGCTGACGGTACTGGAACTCGGTTACTAAGCAGGAGGTACCTGTGCCAGAAAGCACTACCAAGGACCAGCAGACGTTGGTGGAACTTGGATACCGAGAAGGAGGCACCTAATCCAAAGGCACTGCCGAGAACCAGCTGACGGTACTGGAACCCGGATGGGTAGTAGAAGGTACAAGAGCAAATGGAACTACCGAGAACCAGCTGGCGGTGCTGGAACCCAGGGTGAATACTAAAAACAGAGTGGAGCCAGAGGTGTAATTGGAGCAAGTTTTAAATCCGTAGTACAGTGGATGTGGACAAAGCAGGAGAATTTGCCGGACACACAGCTGGGGATCAGCTGACGTTACTGAACCCCAATAACACTGGAGCAAGCGTTGACTGTGCAGACGGCACTTCTGAGCAGCAACTAGCGGTATTGGAGCCCAGGGTAAATACTAAAAACAGAGGAGCCAGAGGTGTATTTGGAGGAGGTTTTAAATCCGTAGTACAGTGGATGTGGACAAAGCAGGAGAATTTGCCGGACACACAGCTGGGGATCAGCTGACGTTACTGAACCCCAATAACACTGGAGCAAGCGTTGACTGTGCAGACGGCACTTCTGAGCAGCAACTAGCGGTATTGGAGCCCAGGGTAAATACTAAAAACAGAGGAGCCAGAGGTGTATTTGGAGGAGGTTTTAAATCCGTAGTACAGTGGATGTGGACAAAGCAGGAGAATTTGCCGGACACACAGCTGGGGATCAGCTGACGTTACTGAACCCCAATAACACGGCAGCAAGTGTTGACTGTGCAGACGGCACTTCCGAGCGCCAACTGGTGGTGTTGGAGCTCAGGGATAATACTGAAAGCAGAGGAGCCAGAGGTGTAATTGGAGCAACTTTAAAATCTGTAGTAGTGAGAATGTGGACAGAGCAGGAGAAATTGCCGTCCGCACAGCAGGGGAACAGCTGACGTTACTGAACCCCAATAACACGGCAGCAAGTGTTGACTGTGCAGACGGCACTTCCGAGCGCCAACTGGCGGTGTTGGAGCTCAGGGAAAATACTGAAAACAGAGGAGCCAGAGGTGTAATTGGAGCAACTTTAAAATCTGTAGTAGTGAGAATGTGGACAGAGCAGGAGAAATTGCCGTCTGCACAGCAGGGGAACAGCTGACGTTACTGAACCCCAATAACACGGCAGCAAGTGTTGACTGTGCAGACGGCACTTCCGAGCGCCAACTGGCGGTGTTGGAGCTCAGGGATAATACTGAAAACAGAGGAGCCAGAGGTGTAATTGTAGCAACTTTAAAATCTGTAGTAGTGAGAATGTGGACAGAGCAGGAGAAATTGCCGTCCGCACAGCAGGGGAACAGCTGACGTTACTGAACCCCAATAACACGGCAGCAAGTGTTGACTGTGCAGACGGCACTTCCGAGCGCCAACTGGCGGTGTTGGAGCTCAGGGATAATACTGAAAACAGAGGAGCCAGAGGTGTAATTGGAGCAACTTTAAAATCTGTAGTAGTGAGAATGTGGACAGAGCAGGAGAAATTGCCGTCCGCACAGCAGGGGAACAGCTGACGTTACTGAACCCCAATAACACGGCAGCAAGTGTTGACTGTGCAGACGGCACTTCCGAGCGCCAACCGGCGGTGTTGGATCTGTACCCGGCTCCACAACATTTACCCAAAGGGCAGTGAGGGAAAGGTATCGTTCCTGTCCATGCTTACTGGTCCACGCATCGGTGGTCAGGTGGACCTTGCTACTGATGGCGTTTTGTAGCGCATGTTTAATTTTTCCCTCCACATGATGTTGCAGGGCAGGGACGGCTTGCCTGCTGAAATAAAATCTGCTGGGCACGTTGTATTGTGGGACTGCCAATGCCATAAAGTTACGGAATGTGTCAGTCTCCACCAGCCTGAATGATAGCATTTCAAGAGCCAGTAGTTTAGCAATGCCAGCATTCAGAGCCTGTGCTCGGGGGTGGTTTGCCGAGTATGGGTGCCTTTTCTCCCATGCCTGTGCTAACGATGGCTGTAGACTGGCCTGGGAGTGTGAGGATGACTGGGAAAGTGGTGCTGTGGGTGGAATTGCACTGTGTCTCTGTACAACAGTGCCAGAGATTCTTCCATGGCGATCCTGTGAGGAAGCCGAACCAGCTGTGTGTGAGCTGGAGGAAGAGGCTACAACACGAGCTGAAGAGGTGGTAGGTGGCGCTGTAGGTTGGCCTAGGTCTTCAGTGTGTTTTTGTAACTCCACCACGTGCTTGGTCCGCACATGTTTCCACATATTTGTGGTATTGAGGTTGCTGACACTTTTCCCTCTTTTCACCTTCTGATTACACAGCTTGCATTTGACAAAGCAAATGTCATCTGCAACTGTGTCAAAAAAGGACCAGGCACTGCAAGTCTTGGGAGCGCCCACTTTGGATTTTGGAAGAGCCATGCTCCTAATGGGTGCCGAAGTGGAGGCTACAGGCAACCAAGTCTGCCCCCTCCCTCTCCCTCCTTTGTGGGCTGTTCGGGGAATCTCTTCCTCAGAGCTGCTCCCACCACCTTCCTGTCCCTCACGCCATGATGGGTCAAGGACCTCATCATCTACACCACCCTCTTCAAACAACTGCTTCTCCTGGATAGTCTCGACAGCACAGTACGCACCAGAAAGTGGCACCTGAGTCTCATCATCAGATGCGTACTGAGGTGTGCTGCTGACCATAGGCACTGGCCCACCCGCCTCTTCAGATTCAGAGAGACAAAACAGTTGCGCATCACTGCATACTACCTCTTCTTCAAATTCTTGAATTCTGCTTGGCTGGCCCCCTCTTTCCAAGCCAAGAGATTCAGAGAACAGAAGTAGAGATGGCTCAGGTCCAGGGCTCTCTGACTGCCTGGGCAATTTGGCAGGTGGTGAAGAGACAGATGGGTGCTCTTCAGTGCTCAGGACCTGAGAGGATCTGGAACTAATTGAAGTCGATGCGTTAGCTGCCATCCATCCGACAACGGCTTCAATTTGGTCCTCACGCAGCAGTGGGGTACGGCTAGCTCCTACAAAGCTGCGCATAAAGGACTGTTCCCTGGTAAAACTGGGGGATGCTGAGTCACTGGTGCCCGCAGCAGCCACATAATCCCCACGTCCTCTCCCTGCAGGCACAGAATCCTCACGTCCTCTCCCTGCAGAAACTCCACGCCCACGCCCACGACCACATGCCTTACTCCCTGCCTTCTTCATCTTGGTAGACTGATAAAGATAGGCAGAAAAGTACTAAGGGCTTAGTGTGCTTATTCCTGAACAGCTGCTAACAGGTATAAGAAACACTAATTTTATAAAGTGTGGACTAGACTTTAATATGAGCTAATGTGGCCTACACAACTGTAAAGTGGAGTGTTTGGTGAACTTTATTTAGGTTTTTTTTGTCACAAAAAGACACTGGATGTGCCTAAAGATGTAATAACGATAGTATCACAAACTGTTTGTAGCTATTACAATGTAGGAAGGTAACCTACAATGCAATAGATGAGGCTGCAAAAAATAGGCTAATACTAATCTGGCTGGGGCTGCAGGGCCCAATGCTGCAGAAAGGCTCCTCTAACTACTCCTATATAGTGTGTTTGGAACCAATTTAGCTGAATACGGATGGAACCACTACACTAATAGGAGAAATCAGGAAAAATTATGAATTGGCAAAAAAGGACAATGTATGAGGCAGTGACACACACTGAGTGCACTACAACCAGACGTGGTTGAAGCACACACTACAGGGTGAGCTGCACTCATACACCAGACCTTGCAGACAGCGGTGAACAGTACAGATGCAGAGCACTGTGCACTAGCGCTGCAAGACCAAAAAAATTTCTCTATCTACTCCTATATAGTGTGTTTGGAACCAATTTAGCTGAATACGGATGGAACCACCACACTAATAGGAGATATCAGGAAAAATTATGAATTGGCAAAAAAGGACAATGTATGAGGCAGTGACACACACTGAGTGCACTACAACCAGACGTGGTTGAAGCACACACTACAGGGTGAGCTGCACTCACACACACAGACCTTGCAGACAGCGGTGAACAGCACAGAGAACTGTGCACTAGCGCTGCAAGGCACAGCGATTTATAAAGTAGCTTGGGTAAAGCAGAATAGACCAAATAGGTAGCTAAAACTGTCCCTCAGAACAACAGCGTCCTATCCCTAACTGAATTCACAGCAGAGTGAGCTCAAAATGGCGGCGGCGGCTTTTATAGTGCATCATGACATCATTTCAGCAGCCAATCACAGCCATGCCATTAGTTAAGATGCCTACATGCCTAACAGGATGTGCCCACACTTCTTAGGATCCTCATTGGCTGAATAAAATGAAAATGGCTCATTGCATTATGGGAACTTCCGATTCCGGTATACGATATTGCAAAAGTATCGGAATTAAGTATCGGAATTCCGATACCGCGAATATCGGCCGATACCCGATATTTCAGTATCGGAATGCTCAACACTAATCACAAGTCTTAATACCAAGACACAGGTGTGTGTCTTGGTGAACCTTATATAGGCCCAGCCAGATGATCACATTGGATCACGCTGGGCCATCTGCAAAGCTCTGGAGCACAACAGTATTTAGCTGACCAGAGTGAGGGAAGCAAAGCCTGGATCCGGGATAGGTGCGTAACAGATTTGTTGTGTTATATTATGTGATCTGGTATACCATGTGATGGTTATTACAAGGCATTATTGGGAAGAACGCCTGGTCACTCCCAAGGTCCAGTCTCTGACTGAAGGAATCTTCTGCATTCTGTAAAAAAAGCTGTACATATTTTTGTAAATTCTCTTGAATCAAATCCTAATTGTCTGAATATACCGGAAATAACAAAATTTGATTCCAAGTCTATTCACGATGAATCGATTATCCCTACTATACATATTATCTCATCTAGAGAACAAGTTACCTCATATTTCTTGTTCTTGGCATCAACAGAATTAGTTTTTGGTTGTAAAATAGCACTATACTTCAAAATATAAAAATATGTTCTTTGTTCCATTTTGTAAATTTCAGAGAAGATCCACAAAGAAATTGATAATGTAATAGGCAAGAATCGCTGTCCATCAATAGAAGACAGGAGTAAAATGCCGTATACAGACGCTGTAATCCATGAGATCCAGAGATTTGCTGATATCGTACCTATAGGAGTTCTCCATGCTGCCAGCAAGGACACAACCTTCAGAGGATATCATATTCCAAAGGTACAATTTACTGGTCTTATCGACCACACCTGACAATTTTTTCTGTTTGGCATCAGTTTAGCAGTGGAAATTTTCAGTTGCAGTTACACGTTATTTTAAGGGCCATGCACTTCTCTACCCAATCTCCACCCCACCCACCCTTGGTCCTCACCTTTCTGATACAGTGAAAGAAAAATAAACATTCCAGGTCCCTGGACATTTGCTTACTTCTCCATGAGTCTGGAAAGTTTACTCTTTTTTCGCGAGCCTTCTGGTCGATCCAGGAGACTTGGCAAGCATGACTTCTTAGCTCATCACCTGTTCCTATAATTTAAGTTTATGAAACAAGCTCAACATTTAACATGTTCTCTACTATTACTCTACTCCTATTTATACAGTAACTGGTGGCAGTACCCCAGAGACACCGGGGTTATCCCATGTAAAATGCTTGTTCTTATGTTTATAATATCTTGGCTATTCCTATAAGCTACTACCTAGATCTTACTTTTAGCATTTCAGTTTTCTATAACTACATATTTTAAATATTTGCTTTCAGAGAATGTTATTGCTTCCAGTGCTGACCTCTGTCCTAAAAGACCCAAAATATTTCAAAAACCCAGAGGAGTTTGATCCTGGACACTTCCTTAATGAGAAAGGTGACTTTAAGAAAAGTGATGGATTCATGCCATTTGCTGCAGGTAAGAATCGATTTCTTGATTAAGGTAAAAAAATCATCTGTAAGTATATGACTGAATTTAAGCTTCAAAGTATCTGGAGTTTAGAATATGGGACTATTCTTACTTTGATATGGTTTGTAGACATAGATTGAGTTTAAAGGAATTCCAAAAGTATGACTTGATATGCCTTTATCTTTACAAACACATCATGCTTATAATGTTACAACCATAAAAGACTAAAGGATATGATCTGAAGATTTCTTAAGGAGTCATGGCTGGAGAGTAAACATGAGCAATGGGAATTCAACCTGATAAGAATGTTCAATTCCTTGAAAACAGGACTCAATTTAACACCTGGATTTATAACTCACTACATGGAGTAAACTCACACCCCCAACAGACAGTTTCCAGATAATTAAACATTCCCACTGCCTCTCCATGTGCAACAAAAAAACGCAATTTGACTTCTTTGGCTTATCTTTTGGAGGCATAACCCCCTCCACCTGATGGACAAATGTCATATGGTAATATCTGTTAAATGTTGTGCCTTCTTCATTGGTTTTAATAATTCATTTGTAATCCTGCCTGAAGAAGGAGCCTCTGTGCTCTGAAAGCTTGCATATATATTTTTTTCTGGTTAGCCAATAAAGCTATCACTCCTAGAATACTTTGGCATTTTTGGGCATAAAAGTATTTACATGGAATTTTCTGGCTAACACGGTAACACGATATAACTTTGTATTGTACATCATTTGACATCATGATAGATGGGACGAAAAATTAAAGGTCCCCATGCACATTAGTTGAAAGACGGCTAAACCCACTGATTTTAGGGACACCAGATGACAGAAGAGATGATATAAGGGACTGGAAGGGTCGAGCAATTGGAATGTCAATGGTCAATCCAATTTTTTTCCAAGAGAGATAATCCTCTCCTAGAGGTGTCTGGCACTGGTTTTATCTCCATTGTAAATATGTGAACACTAAGCCAAGCCAAGAGCTCATGTGCATGGAGGAGTTGGGAAAGTCCTGGCTGTCTGCCAATAGCATAATACAGATGTCTTAACTTTGCAGAACAACTAATTCACCTCTTTTCTCGCTCCTCCTCTGTTTCTCCCCTTGGCAAATCCCTTCATTTGCTCCCAATTCCCCAATGCTTCCAGTTCAAACTACCAACCTTTACCTACAAAGCAGTCCATGATCTGTCTCGTCCATATATTTCCAAACTATTCTCCCGATATCTTAGAACACATACTCTCCAGTGCTCCCAAGACCTCCTTCTCTCCTCCACACTTACAAATTCCTCACACAATCGCCTCGAAAACTTATCCAGAGTTTCCCCCATCCTTAGGAAGTCTGTGCCCCAACACAACCGATAAGCCATGACATTCAAAACTTTCAGTTAGAACTTGAAAATGCATCTCTTTAAGGAAGCTTACAGCCTGCAATAACCCTGCCGTCTGTCACCTCACCACCATCGGAGCTGCGCAATCCCCCAACCTACAGTCTCTTTCCCCATTATCCTGTAGACTGTAACCTGCAAGGGCAGTGCCGTCTTTTTTTTGTACCAGTCTGTCATTGTTAGTTTGTTCACTGTAATTTATATTTGTATTTTGTATGTAACCCCTTCTCATGTAGAGCACCATGGAATTAATGGTGGTCTAAAAATAAATATTATTTCATATATGGTTTGATTTTAGGCTTCATAATGGTAATGGTTGGATTAGGTGTCCCCATAGGGAAATTAGTCATTACAGTCTGATTGAAATCACTAGTCATTCTGGGGTATTGCAAACCTAAAGGGGACCTCCTGCTCTTATGTTGACTCAAAATTTCTTTAAAAGACAATTGAAAATGTTTTTTTTTACCATACACAACCCTTTAAGCATAGCTTGACTGCTTATTTTGTACGCTTAATCTGTTTTCTCAGGCAAACGTACGTGTTTGGGAGAAGGCCTGGCTCGCATGGAGCTCTTCCTCTTTCTGACCACCATACTGCAGAAGTTCACCCTTGAGCCCACTGTAGACGGAAAGAATCTGAGCATAAGACCCGAGCCCAACACCAATGCTTCAAGACCTCAGTCATACCAGATGAATGTCGTCCCTCGTGTCTGAGCTGAGGAGGACCTTCTTGCACAATGGATACCTATAAGATACAGAACTTACAAAACAAGAATTCTGCTTTAATATTGTAAGGATAGCAACTGAAAAAAAAATACTTTAAAGACGTTTTTTGCACACAAAAAGTCATATATATATTTTTTTATTGTATTTTTAGCATTGTTATACCACAATAATAATCTACACAATATAATACAATTTTCAACATCTGTAGTCATTTTATGTTAATGAAAATATTGGACCATAAAATGTCTGTTGTCTTGAATGCTGTACATTTTCTGTTTTTTTTTTCATAATTATTGCTTATATTGAGTCTTGTTTGATAACTGCTACCTTTTGTAACAGAGTTGCATAACTTTAGCTTTGTTCACATATGTATTTTGTCTGGTATAATGATGGACACTGTCATAGATGTAGTGGTAAAATCTATAAAGCCATCTCTAGAGATGGGAAGTGACACCCTTATATTAAACCTTGAAGCATGGCTTAATTATAACTTGGGAAAGGAACAAGAGTTAGCATTTCATCTGAACACGGTTGCTCTATGACCTCCTATTGTGAACAGGTAATTGAAGTAGGTTATCTGCCAGAGAACAGCCATGAAGTCTGGGCTCCGTGTATACAAGAGGCTGAGAAGTGAAAAATCTATCATCTCTGGAGAAAACTCACTTGGTCTTCAATGGAATTATAGCAGATTTTTTGGAGTGGATACAAGTTATGAATAGTGTTTTTTGGAATGGCATAGGTCCTACAGTTATGGAAGACATATTTTCATTGCTGTGACAGAGCGGTGAACATAACGCATTCGCTTACATCACTGGGCATCCTGCGCATCAGTAGAAAAATTAATAAACAGATGGATGACAGTATATATGCCATGTTTCCTATCTATGGAAAGCTAAAATCATGATAGGAAATATGGCATTAATATCTCCCACCCGGGACATCCAGTTGGGCAGATATATTGAAAATTCTCAGAATTTTTTGGGACCCTATTAGTATTGAGCGAGCACTAAAATGCTCGGGTGCTCGAAGCTCGGGCCGAGCTCGCTGTGATGCTCGGGTGCTCGACCCGAGCAACGAGCCCAATGTTAGTCTATGGGAGACCCGAGCATTTTTGCGGCGGCACCCCCGGCAGTCTGTAGAAAGCCTAAAAAGTGCCCAAAACAATAGTGACAGTGCTCAAATGACAAGGGGACAGCATGGGGATCGCCCCAGGAAGCATTTCTGACCCCCAGGTCACTGCTGTCAACAACGTGGTCAGAGGTATTAAGCCACTTTTACGGGTTCACAATAAAAGGTTCAAAAACAAAACTGAAACTGCTTTCCTGTGAAATACTGTATGTTAAGGAACATCCTTTCCAGGGTAAAGACTTGTGTATAAGATTAAATAAATAACCAAAAACAAAAATACTCCTCCACACCTTGGGCTATGTTCACAAGTAGCATTTGTTATGCGTTTTTGCACTGTTGTATTGCTTTCAACCGTGACAAATGCATTCACCAGCAAATGTCATTTTAGCATTTTACAGCCTTATCTGGCCGTGTGCTGTGTGACACATGCATACAGTGCTGAAAAGACATGGGAACAGCATGGGGAAGACCCCTGGAAGCATCTCTGAGACCCAGCTCACTGGCTAAAAGTGTGCCCATCAGAAGTGATCCTTGCCGCATCAGAAGATGCAGACTTGCAACTATCCCCATGCAAGTCCTTGTCCCAGGGCAGTGTTCAATTGTACCTCCCCCATTCCATGCATTGCAAGCGCAAGTATACAGCCTGCCACCCACACACCCCCAGGCTGCAATACCATACTGCTTGCTTGCACTTGAAATTGGGCCTTTTAGGTATGTGGAGGCAGAATCTGGCCACCACATCATGGCTTCGTCGGCGGCCTGGTATCCATACTCGGTCCTGAGCCACCCCGCGGCCGGGTGTCCATAAACGGTCCCCAGCCGCCCCTATTTGTCCCGGTGCACCTTATACCCAAGCGCGCATACCAAAACATTACCTGTGCCCTCCCCAGTGCATTTAGTGGGAAGGACAGCCTAACCACAAACACGTGGAAAAGTGAATGTGGCCAGGGATGGTCCATCTCACTGACGTCTTCACACTGGGTTAATATTGTGGAAGCCGGGACACAGTTGGACACTGGGATGCAACACGTCCTCCAGACATAGAGGATTGCGGGTCCTGGGTCAATCAGGCTTCAACACAAAGTTCAGAAGGTAGACAGCAGCAGTGGTCGGCCTCCTACACAACGAGTAAATTATTCATGATCATGAGGCCATCCATCTCCTTAGCTTTCTGTTCCTTGGTATGCAAGCGCATGTATGTAGTAGCGGCTAGGCCTGAGGTGGTCTGCGTTTTGGCGCATATCCTACCTCCTCCGAGTATTGCTGGATGTTTTCCTGCTACTATCCCAGTTCTATGACTCCCGTTAAAACAAAGCTTCAGGTGATGAATGATGGATGAGATGGTGGCAAAGGAGAAAGAGCAGGAGGGACAGAGACCATTCACATCAATATCAGGCCAGTCAACAACACATGTCTTGTAGGATAGGATTCTGTACCAAAAGGAGCAGTTCGGCTACACAGTTATAGGGCATACTGTGAGTGCAATGCCTACCAAAAATTTCGAGGCACTCCAATGCCCCTTGGAAGTGACATGGAGGTCAGAGGGCCTTAACTAAATTGTTTTTTCCATTTATAGCAACTGGGTCTCCTGTACACTGTTGGCCAAAGCAGTGAATGGAAGGCTTTCCAAAAACTATGAGGAACTGCAATGCCCCTTGAAACAGACGTGGATTACAGCAAGCTAAAAACCTTCTACCCATTATTGGGGAGTTGGTCTCCCTTAGTGCTCGCCTATGCATTGAAAAGCAAAAGCTGACTAAAATTAGGAGGATATGCAATGCCCGTTGGATGAGCCGTGGAGGTTAGAGTTAATTAATAACAACATTTCAATGCCACTGGGAAGAGCTGTGGAGTTCAGAGTGGTTTAACAAGACAGTTTTAATGCCCCTTGGAAGAGACGTGGAGGTCACAGTAGCTTAATAAGACGGTTTTAATGCCCATTGGAAGAGACGTTGAGTTCAGAGTGGTTTAACAAGACGGTTTTAATGCCACTTGGAAGAGACGTGGAGGTCAGAGTGGTTTAACAAGATGGTTTTAATGCCCCATGGAAGAGAAGTGGAGGTCAGAGTTGTTTAACAAGACGGTTTTAATGCCCCTTGGAAGAGACGTGGCAGTCAGAGTAGTTTCACAAGACAGTTTTTATGCCCCTTGGAAGAGACGTGGAGGTCACAGTAGCTTAACAAGATGGTTTTAATGCCCCTTGGAAGAGACGTGGAGGTCAGAGTGGTTTAACAAGATGATTTTAATGCCCCTTGGAAGAGACTTGGAGGCCACAGTAGCTTAACAAGATGGTTTTAATGCCCCTTGGAAGAGACGTGGAAGTCACAGTAGCTTAACAAGATGGTTTTAATGCCCCTTGGAAGAGACGTGGAGGTCAGAGTGGTTTAACAAGACGGTTTTAATGCCCCTTGGAAGAGACGTGGAGGTCAGAGTGGTTTAACAAGACGGTTTTAATGCCCCTTGGAAGAGACGTGGAGGTCACAGTCGCTTAACAAGACGGTTTTAATGCCCCATGGAACAGACATGGAGGTCACAGTAGCTTAACAAGATGGTTTTAATGCCCCTTGCAGGAGACGTGGAGGTCAGAGTGATTTAACGAGATAGTTTTAATGCCCCTTGGAATAGACGTGGAGGTAAGAGTGGTTTAACAAGATGGTTTTAATGCCCCTTGTAAGAGACGTGGAGGTCACAGTAGCTTAACAAGACGGTTTTAATGCCCCTTGGAAGAGACGTGGTGGTCACAGTAGCTTAACAAGACGGTTTTAATGCCCCTTGGAAAAGACGTGGAGGTCACAGTAACTTAACAAGACGGTTTTAATGCCCCTTGCAAGAGACGTGGAGGTCACAGTAGCTTAACAAGACGGATATAATGCCCCTTGGAATAGACGCGGAGGTCAGCGTGGTTTAACAAGATGGTTTTAATGCCCCTTGGAAGAGACGTGAAGGTCACAGTAGCTTAACAAGACAGTTTTAATGCCCCTTGGAAGAGACGTGGAGGTCACAGAGGTTTAACAAGAAGGTTTTAATGCCCCTTGGAAGAGACGTGAAGGTCAGAGTGGTTTAACAAGACGGTTTTAATGCCCCTTGGAAGAGATACGGAGGTCAGAGTGGTTTAACAACATGGTGTAATGCCCCTTGGAAGAGACATGGAGGTCAGAGTGGTTTAAGAAGATAGTTTTAATGCCCGTTGGAAGAGACCTGGAGGTCACAGTTGCTTAACAAGACGGTTTTAATGCCCCTTGGAAGAGACGTGGTGGTCAGATTGGTTTAACAAGATGGTTTTATTGCCCCTTGGAAGAGACGTGGAGTTCAGAATGGTTTAACAAGACGGTTTTAATGCCCCTTGGAAGAGACGTGGAGGTCAGAGTGGTTTAACAAGATGGTTTAAATGCCCCTTGGAAGAGACGTGGAGGTCAGAGTGGTTTAACAACATGGTGTAATGCCCCTTGGAAGAGACGTGGAGGTCAGAGTTGTTTAACAAGACGGTTTTAATGCCCGTTGGAAGAGACCTGGAGGTCACAGTTGCTTAACAAGACGGTTTTAATGCCCCTTGGAAGAGACGTGGTGGTCACAGTAGCTTAACAAGACGGTTTTAATGCCCCTTGGAAAAGACGTGGAGGTCACAGTAACTTAACAAGACGGTTTTAATGCCCCTTGCAAGAGACGTGGAGGTCACAGTAGCTTAACAAGACGGTTATAATGCCCCTTGGAATAGACGCGGAGGTCAGCGTGGTTTAACAAGATGGTTTTAATGCCCCTTGGAAGAGACGTGAAGGTCACAGTAGCTTAACAAGACAGTTTTAATGCCCCTTGGAAGAGACGTGGAGGTCACAGAGGTTTAACAAGAAGGTTTTAATGCCCCTTGGAAGAGACGTGAAGGTCAGAGTGGTTTAACAAGATGGTTTTAATGCCCCTTGGAAGAGATACGGAGGTCAGAGTGGTTTAACAACATGGTGTAATGCCCCTTGGAAGAGACATGGAGGTCAGAGTGGTTTAACAAGACAGTTTTAATGCCCGTTGGAAGAGACCTGGAGGTCACAGTTGCTTAACAAGACGGTTTTAATGCCCCTTGGAAGAGACGTGGTGGTCAGATTGGTTTAACAAGATGGTTTTATTGTCCGTTGGAAGAGACGTGGAGTTCAGAATGGTTTAACAAGACGGTTTTAATGCCCCTTGGAAGAGACGTGGAGGTCAGAGTGGTTTAACAAGATGGTTTAAATGCCCCTTGGAAGAGACGTGGAGGTCAGAGTGGTTTAACAACATGGTGTAATGCCCCTTGGAAGAGACGTGGAGGTCAGAGTGGTTTAACAAGACGGTTTTAATGCCCGTTGGAAGAGACCTGGAGGTCACAGTTGCTTAACAAGACGGTTTTAATGCCCCTTGGAAGAGACGTGGTGGTCAGATTGGTTTAACAAGATGGTTTTATTGCCCCTTGGAAGAGACGTGGCGTTCAGAGTGGTTTAACAAGACGGTTTTAATGCCCCTTGGAAGAGACGTGTAGGTCACAGTAGCTTAACAAGACGGTTTTAATGCACCTTGGAAGAGACGTGGAGGTCAGAGTGGTTTAACAAGACGGTTTTAATGCCCCTTGGAAGAGACGTGACTTTCATGCAATAATTAAAAAAAAAATGACGTGGGGCTTCGCCCTATTTTTGTGTCCAGCCAAGTACAGCACGCAGGAAAGTGTTACCCCCAACCACCAGCTGCCTATTTGTACCTGGCCAGACACAACAATATAAGGAAGCACTTTTTTTTATCATTTCATGAATTTCATGAAATAATTAAAGAAAAAAATACATGGGGCCTCGTCCTATTTTTGTGTCCAGCCAGGTACAACTAGGCAGCTGGGGGCTGGAATCCGCAGCGCAGGGAGGCCCAAGCTTTCTGGGCCCCCCCCGCTTCAAACTGCAGTCCACAGCCACCCCAGAAAATGGCGCGTT
Source organism: Phyllobates terribilis (assembly GCF_046119375.1). Taxonomy (NCBI): domain Eukaryota; kingdom Metazoa; phylum Chordata; class Amphibia; order Anura; family Dendrobatidae; genus Phyllobates; species Phyllobates terribilis. Next base: position 396,516,937 of record NW_027362767.1, on the reverse strand, counting down.
CATAGAATCGCCATCTTCTTGTGCTGTACCCAACTCATCCAGGGTCCTGGTGCACTGGCTCACTGGGTAATAAAGGGGTTAGGGCCAGCTTGGTTTTATCAGCTGGCCCTAAGCCCGAAATTTATGGGGTCGCGCCAATATTAGACATGACCAACATGAATTTCTAGTAAAGTATTTAAAAAAAACACAACACTCAGAATAAAGTCCTTTAATTGAAATAAACACACAATTCTTTAATGTTCTAAATTAAACTATACTTACCATCACGCCCATTCCAGCTGATACCAATGTCTTCTGCAATGAAAGTAAAATAATAAAGCAACCTCATCCTTACCTTTTCATGGTTCCCAGGACAGCTTAAGCTCTGCTACATTCAGATGACAGGCTGGATCGTAGCCGAAAGCTGCCATCCAGCTTGCCATGCCGCAGACACTGAGAAGCGCAGGCATGCTTGTGCTCCTCAGTGTCTAGCTGTGATGGCATCCAGATGAGCCGAGTTCATGTCCAATGAACTCAGCTCACCTCATGCACGTCACTGACAGTGTGGGAGTATTCTCCTGCGCTTGCGGTGAGCGCAGGAGAATTCTCTCATGCTCACCGCATGAGCAGGAGAATTCTCCAACGCTGTCAGTGACGTGCATGAGGTGAGCTGTGTTCATTGGACATGAACTTGGCTCATCTGGATGCCGTCAAAGCCAGACACTGAGGAGCGCAAGCATGCCTGCGCTTCTCAGTATCTGCGGCATGGCAAGCTGGATGGCAGCTTTCGGCTGCGATCCAGCCTGTCATGTGAATGTAGCAGAGCTGGAGCCATCCTGGGAACCATGGAAAGGTAAGGATGAGTTTGGTTTATTATTTTATTTTTATTGCAGGAGATCGCTGGCTTCAGCTGGAATGGGCGTGATGGTAAGTATGGTTTAATTTAGAACATTAAAGAATTGTGTGTTTATTTCAATTAAAGGACTTTATTCTGGGTGTTTGTGTTTTTTTTTAACTTTGACTATGGGGTTAGTAATGGGGATGTCTTATAGACGCCTCTCCGTTACTAACCTGGGCTTGATGTCATCTGGCATTATAAGCTAACATCAACCCCAGCCCTATTACCCCACTGCCACCGCTACAGGGCAGTGGGAAGAGCGAGGCTAAGTGCAAGAATTGGTGCATCCTATGGATGCACCATTTCTCTGGGGCGGCTGACGGCTGGTGTTTCTAGCCTGGGAGGGGGCCAATATTCATGGCACCCTTCCTGGGCTATTAATATCAGCCCCCAGCTGTCTGCCTAGCCTTTGCTAGCTATTAAAATAGGGGGGACCACACGTCATTTTTTGGGGTGGTCCCCCATTTTAATAGCTGGTAAAGGCTAGGTATTCAGCTGGGGGCTGATATTAGTAGCCTGGGAAGCTCCGTGGGTATTACCCCCTTCCTAGGCTTCAAACATCTGCCCCAGCCGTGTGCTTAACCTCCGCTAGAGACTAAAATTATGGGGAACCCCACGCCATTTTTTTTTTTTTTAATAAATCCTTTATTTTAACACTAAATGACAAGTACAGTAATCAACACTATCACTGTACTTATTATATATGTGACTGACATGTTTCTATCTATCTAATCTATGTGTGATGCTCTATTCTTTCCGTTCTAAATTGTCTGATACCGGTGTATGCCGCTGATGAATTGCCGCCCGGCTTTTTTAAAAAGACAAAAAGACTATTATTTTTTTTTAAGAAATCCTTTATTTTAACACTAAATAACAAGTACAGTAACCAACACTGTCACTGTACTTATTATATATCTGACTGACATATTTCTATCTATCTAATCTATGTGTGATGCTCTATTCTTTCTGTTCTAAATTGTCGGGTACCGGTGTATGCTGCAGCTGATGAATTGACAGCCGGCTTTTTAAACAGGGGTGCATGGAAATCGGAGGGCACTAGTTTGTTCCAAGTGCCCTGCTATGTTTTTCATGCACCCTCCTATATATCCTGCCTGTCTGCCTATATATTCTGCCTGCCTGACATTTAATTGAGCACTGTTCCCATCGATTTGGGCAATTTTTGACCTTCTGCAGACCGCCCGGGGGGACCACCCGAAAATGCTCAAGTTTCCCATAGACTTACATTGGGCTCGTTGCTCTGGTCGAGCACCCGAGTATTCCAATGTGCTCAACCTGATCTTCGAGCACCCGAGCATTTTAGTGCTCGCTCATCACTAGTCCTAACGCTTCCTGCCTAGAAGGAGGGGCGCCGTGCGCCAACCACCGCTACAGTGGTAATGCACCAGCAGGGTGGGCGGCCTGGTGCCTCACAGCACCCATGCTGCAAAACTGACTCCCCATGACTCCAGACTGTGCCGCCCTACAAGTACAAAGCCACAGCAACAATGGCCGACACACTGCACCAACACCACATGAAAGGAGCATTGCTACTCACTCATATCTCAACAACACTTCTCCTTGCTGCTGGAGTCATTCTCCTTAATTAGCTCAATAAATGGTGGGGTAATTTCAAACAGAAAGACATGCCCCCAGGACCTACACCTCTTCCAATCCTGGTGAATATCATTCAGGCCAACACTTCAGAAATGCCACAGTCATTAATTAAGATAAGAATACTGTACCTGCAGCCATAAATAGCAACCTACAATTTGCTGCCAACCACACAGGGTAAAGAATGGGAACTTTCTGACACCCATTACTCAGTATTGCATTGATTTGGTCATGGAACCAGTGGAGCGGTCATTTCTCAAAGTTTTCCAGGTGCCATTTTTCTACACAACAACGCCAGGCCATGTGTTGCAGCTGCTCATGTGAACAGCCTGTGTTATTAATATTATTATTATTCATATAGCGCCATTGATTCCATGGTGCTGTATATATGAAGGGATTATATACAAAATACAGATATCTCTTACAGTAAACAAACTAACCATGATAGACTGGTACAGAGGGAAGAGGACCCTGCCCTTGCGGGCTTATATTCTACAGGAATGGGGAAGGCGACAGTAGATTGGGGGTTTGCAGCAGCTCCGGTGGTGGTGAGGAGGCAGTGTGGTCATGGCAGGCTGTAGGCTTTCTTGAAGAGATAGGTTTTCAGGTTCCGTCTGAAGGATGCAAATATGGTGGCTAATCAGATGTGTTGGGCACAGAATTCCAGAAGATGGGGGATTTTCGGAAGAAGTCATGGAGGCGGTTGCGTGAGGAACGAATAAGTGTGGAGGAGAGAAGGAGGTCTTGGCAGGACCGGAGATAACGTGAGAGAAGATATTGGGAGATTAGTTTCGAGATGTACGGAGGAGAGAGGTTATGGACGGCTTTGTAGGTCAGTGTTAGTAGTTTGAACTGGATACGCTGGGGAATAGGGAGCCAGTGAAGGGTTTTGCAAAGGGGGGTAGCAGAGGAGTAGCGAGGAGAGAGATGAACGAGTCGGGCAGCAGAGTTAAGGATGGACTGGAGGGGTGCGAGAGTGTTAGCAGGTAGGCCACAGAGGAGGATGTTGCAGTAGTCGAGGTGGGAGATGATGAGGGCATGCACAAGCAGTTTAGCAGATTGAGGGTTGAGGAAAGGACAGATTCTGGAAATATTTTTGAGCCGGATGCTACAGAGCTTGGATATGTGGTTTGAATGACAGGGCAGAGTCAAGGGTTACTCCAACTTGACAATTTTGTGATAATTTCAATAATTCCACAAATGCTAATTGAAGTTTAATGTAGATAAATGCACTATCATGCACTAGGGCAGAGGAAATAAAATGTATATTTATGTACTAAATTGTAAAACACTGGGTAAAACTCTGTAAATTCTCCCCCCCAAAGAAACTGACAAAGCTTCCTATCGAAATGCAAAGATATAAATGTAATTGTTTGGCAATTGCAAAGGGAGCTGCCAGCGGTGGGTCTTGATGACTAGCCCAACTGCATTCAGTGGCAGAACATTCCTCAGGCAGAACTTGTGCATACTCCAGACTGAACAAATTGAGATGTTTTGAAACATTTGTTTCCATTTATACATCATTTGCAGATCAGTTACATGTCTAACCATCCTGTAATTTCCACAATTCCACAGACACATCCCCCATGTGTTTTGCTCATTGTTTAGATGATTAGCTGAATGTTTACATGAGCCGAATATCTTCCTGTATAAATGGACCTTCACTCTCTGTCCACCTCTTCTGCTGTTTCTGATTGATACGCAGTTTTCTGTTACAAACTATAAATCCAAAGTACTTATATTTTGGTTGAGATAAATGGGTCAATGCTATATTAGATTTTTGAAAGTGTCCTCAGTGATCAGCAAATTTGTACAGTAGCCATAGGGCAGGGAAGGAGGCGTTTCCAGCCGCAGTATCCCCCCATCGCAGTGTCTGCTGTGAGAGGGGTGGGTGTCATGTCTGATCTCGAGAGCTCTCTGACACACAAAAATGAGAAAGCCCTCTCTGCAAGCCCTGAGAGCGGAAGTGTTGAACAATATAGCTGTAACTCAGCACTTTGCACACACCCAACCTCTTCTCACTGATTACATGTGGGAACGCTGCCCTGTATCTGGTCGTATACAAATATACAGGTCATAGTACAGACCGAGCTGTAGTCACCGGGGCTCAAGATGGCTCTGAGTATCGCAGTAACGCTTCTCATGGCTGCTGGAGTCACTCTCCTTTTTTACCTGATTAAATGGTGGGGTAGGGTCAATCAGAAGGACCTGCCCCCAGGACCTACACCTCTGCCCTTCTTGGGGAATATCCTTCAGGTCAACATTTCTGAAATACCACAGTCATTAATTAAGGTAAGAACACTGTACCTGCTGTTCAATTTCCTGAAAACAGACGACCATAACAGAAACCTGTAATCTGCTGCCAAACCCACAGGGTAAAAAAAAAAGAGGAATTTTCTGACTCTCATTGCTCGGCATTGCATTGATTTGATATTGGAACCAGTGGTACGGCCATTTCTCCAAAGTTTCTCAAAGGTTGATTTTTAACACAACAACACCAGGCTGCATGTTGCTGGTGCTACTGTGAGCAACCTGGGTGGTCTAAATATGGTACCATAGCCTGCAGGGTCTCTGGTCTTGTCTCCCATTGAGCACATCTGGGACCTAATTGATCGGCAATTACTAAAGTGCTTTCAGCATGGCAGAACATTCGTCAGACAAAACGTTCGTGCAGACAACCGTATTATCAGTCAGAGTGGCATCTGACAAAACATCAGATCACACTTGGACCAGTGATAGTCTACAAGGCCATGCACGCGTATGATTTTTTCCTCGGACAGAGCCGGTCACAGCTTGCCCAACTATGATCCGATGTTCGGATTGCACTCGGCCATGCAAGTCAATGAGTGCGTGGAAATCACCGGACTGCATGCGGATGACATCTGAGTGCAGTTTAATTTCCACGGACTGACAGACTAGAGAAGAGGTGGACATTTTTTTTCCCCATCTTCTCCTCATCAAGAGAATCGGATCATACTTTGCTCACACTCTGATCAGAGTTTGATCACAATGTGATTTGCATAATTGGGACTGTGGGACCCTAACCTAACAGTTACAAACTCACTGATAGCAGCCAAGGCTGTAAATGCTTATATTTCTGCAAGATGCTCCTACTCTATACTAAATAAATCAAGATATTTTAAACATTTTGTGATAATTTCAATAACGCTATGACTTTTCTATCTTGATATTGAAATTTGAAACGCATATATTATATATATATATATATATATATATATATATATATATATATATATATATATATATATATATACACTGCTCAAAAAAATAAAGGGAACACTCAGATAACACATCCTAGATCTGAATGAATGAAATATTCTCATTGAATACTTTGTTCTGTACAAAGTTGAATGTGCTGACAACAAAATCACACAAAAATCACCAATGGAAATCAAATTTATTAACCAATGGAGGCCTGGATTTGGAGTCACCCCCAAAATTAAAGTGGAAAAACACACTACAGGCTGATCCAACTTTGATATAATGTCATTAAAACAAGTCAAAATGAGTCTCAGTATTGTGTGTGGCCTCCACGTGCCTGTATGACCTCCCTACAACGCCTGGGCATGCTCCTGATGAGGTTGCGGATGGTCTCCTGTGGGATCTCCTCCCAGACCTGGACAAAAGCATCCGCCAACTCCTGGACAGTCTGTGGTGTAATGTGACATTGGTGGATGGAGCGAGACATGATGTCCCAGATGTGCTCAATCGGATTCAGGTCTGGGGAATGGGCGGGCCAGTCCATAGCTTCAATGCCTTCATCTTGCAGGAACTGCTGACACACTCCAGACACATGAGGTCTGGCATTGTCCTGCATTAGGAGGAGCCCAGGGCCAACCGCACCAGCATATGGTCTCACAAGGGGTCTGAGGATCTCATCTCGGTACATAATGGCAGTCAGGCTACCTCTGGCGAGCACATGGAGGGCTGTGCGGCCCTCCAAAGAAATGCCACCCCACACCATTACTGACCCACTGCCAAACCGGTCATGCTGAAGGATGTTACAGGCAGCAGATCGCTCTCCACGGCGTCTCCAGACTCTGTCACGTCTGTCACATGTGCTCAATGTGAACCTGCTTTCATCTGTGAAGAGTACAGGGCGCCAGTGGCGACTTTGCAAATTCTGGTGTTCTGTGGCAAATGCCAAGCGTCCTGCACGGTGTTGGGCTGTGAGCACAACCCCCATTTATGGACGTCGGGACCTCATACCACCCTCATGGAGTCGGTTTCTAACCGTTTGTGCAGACACATTTGTGGCCTGCTGGAGGTCATTTTGCAGGGCTCTGGCAGTGCTCCTCCTGTTCCTCCTTGCACAAAGGCGCAGGAAGCGGTCCTGCTGCTGGGTTGTTGCCCTCCTTTGGCTCCCTCCACATCTCCTGGTATCTGCTCCATGCTCTGGACACTCTGCTGACAGACACAGCTACCCTTCTTGCCACAGCTTGCACTGATGTGCCATCATGGATGAACTGCATTACCTGAGCAACTTCTGTGGGATCTACTGTAGACACTGCCTCATTCATGCTATTGTACCTCTAGGGGTGAGAGCAATGGCAAAATGAAAAAGTGACCAAAACAACAGCCAAAAAGAATGAGAACAGAGAAATGGTCTGTGGTCACCACCTGCAGAACGACTCCTTTACAGGGGGTATCTTGCTAATTGCCGATCATTTCTATCAGCTGTCTGTTCCATTTGCACAACAGCAGGAGAAATTGATTCACAATCAGTGTTATATATATTATATATAATAGGGTTGTACTCTCTCTATATACAGTACAGACCAAAAGTTTGGACACATCTTCTCATTTAAAGATTTTTCTGTATTTTCATGACTTTGAAAATTGTACATTCACACTGAAGGCATCAAAACTATGAATTAACACATGTGGAATTATATACTTAACAAAAAAGTGTGAGACAACTTAAAATATGTCTTATATTCTAGGTTCTTCAAAGTAACCAACCTTTGCTTTGATGACTGCTTTGCACACTCTTGCCATTCTCATGATGAGCTTCAAGAGGTAGTCACCGGAAATGGTCTTCTTGAAGGAGTTCCCAGGGATGCTTAGCACTTGTTGGCTTGTTGGCCCTTTTGCCTTCACTCTGCAGTCCAGCTCACCCCAAACCATCTCGATTGGGTTCAGGTCTGGTGACTGTGGAGTCCAGGTCTTCTGGCGTAGCACCCCATCACTCTCTTTCTTGGTCAAATAGCCCTTACACAGCATGGAGGTGTGTTTGGGGTCATTGTCCTGTTGAAAAATAAATGATGATCCAACTAAATGCAAACCGGATGGAATAGCATGCCGCTGCAAGACGCTGTGGTAGCCATGCTGGTTCAGTATGCCTTCAATTTTGAATAAATCCCCAACAGTGTCAACAGCAAAGCACCCCCACACCATCACACCTCCTCCTCCATGCTTCACGGTGGGAACCAGGCATGTAGAGTCCATCCGTTCACCTTTTCTGCGTCGCACATAGACACGGTGGTTGGAACCAAAGATCTCAAATTTGGACTCATCAGACCAAAGCACAGATTTCCACTGGTCTAATGTCCATTCCTTGTGTTCTTTAGCCCAAACAAGTCTCTTTTGCTTGTTGCCTGTCCTTAGCAGTGGTTTCCTAGCAGATATTTTACCATGAAGGCCTGCTGCACATAGTCTCTTAGTTGTTGTAGAGATGTGTCTGCTGCTAGAACTCTGTGTGGCATTGACCTGGTCTCTAAACTGAGTTGCTGTTAACCTGCGACTCCTGAGGCTGGTGACTAGGATAAACTTATCCTCAGAAGCAGAGGTGACTCTTGGTCTTCCTTTCCTGCGGCGGTCCTCATGTCAGCCAGTTTCTTTGTAGCGATTGATGGTTTTTGCAACTGCACTTGGGGACACTTTCAAAGTTTTCCCAATTTTTCGGACTGAGTGACCTTCATTTCTTAAAGTAATGATGGCCACTCATTTTTCTTTACTTAGTTGCTTTTTTGTTGCCATAATACAAATTCTAACAGTCTATTCAGTAGGACTATCAGCTGTGTCTCCACCTGACTTCTGCACAACACAACTGATGGTCCCAATCCCATTTATAAGGCAAGAAATCCCACTTATTAAACCTGACAGGGCACACCTGTGAAGTGAAAACAATTTCCGGTGACTACCTCTTGAAGCTCATCAAGAGAATGCCAAGAGTGTGCAAAGCAGTCATCAAAGCAAAAGGTGGCTACTTTGAAGAACCTAGAATATAAGACATATTTTCAGTTGTTTCACACTTTTTTGTTAAGTATATAATTCCACATGTGTTAATTCATAGTTTTGATGCCTTCAGTGTCAATGTACAATTTTCATAGTTATGAAAATACAGAAAAATCTTTAAATGAGAAGGTGTGTCCAAATTTTTGGTCTGTACTATATATATATATATATACTCTATGTTATTTGTTATGTTTTTTATTTTTTAGCTGAGCCAGAAATATGGACCAGTCTACACCATCTACTTAGCAAACTGTCGGACAATAATGCTGATTGGGTACGATACCGTGAAGGAAGCATTGGTGGACTGTGGAGACGCGTTTAATGATAGGGGAGACACAGGAATAGGAGATTTCTTTTTAAAGGATTTTGGTAAGTCACAAAAGTAATAGTTATCAAGAAAATGAACAATTTTGACATTTTTTTGCCAAATCACAATTGTTCTAAGAAATAAACAAATAGAAATCTTGCAATTTTCACACTGGCCACTGGGTATATCTACTCTCATGCTTCTTTAACTTTCAGGTAATGCACATGTTCATTAGCAGCAATAGACTATCTTTTCTATTGAAGCATCTAATGAGCATGTGCAAAGGGAGAGGTGGAGATGAGCTGTGACATCACCAATTATGAATTTTGGATTCTATTATATTAGCTGTGTATATAGGTGAAATCTGTCATTGTAGGGCTGTCTGTAATGATAATAATACTGCTGAAATGCCTTCGGTAAGGAACAGGAAGCATATGTCTAAAATAGCCCCAATGGCCAATATAGAATTTGCAAGGTTTCTCAGTTTTTATGGAGACTTTGGAAAAAAATAAACACTGCCAAAATTTTATATAAAAAATATATTTTACACTAAAATTATTTAAAAAGTTGGTTATTTCATGATCTTTTTAGGTAAATGAATAAGATCACAATAAGTCATCAATGATTTCAATGTGAATTAGTAAGTATTCTATAATTTATGTACAGGCCATAATGTTGTATATACATATGTACATACTGCACATGTTTTACTGTAAATGATACATATATATACAGTACGGGACCAAAAGTTTGGACACACCCTCTCATTTAAAGATTTTTGTGTATTTTCATGACTTGGAAAATTGTACATTCACACTGAAGGCATCAAAACTATGAATTAACACATGTGGAATTATATACTTAACAAAAAAAGTGTGAAACAACTTAAAATATGTCTTATATTCTAGGTTCTTTAAAGTAGCCACCTTTTGCTTTGATGATTGCTTTGCACACTCTTGGCATTCTCTTGATGAGCTTCAAGAGGTAGTCACCGGAAATGGTTTTCACTTCACAGGTGTGCCCTGTCAGGTTTAATAAGTGGGATTTCTTGCTTAATAAATGGGGTTGGGAACATCAGTTGTGTTGTGCAGAAGTCAGGTGGAGACACAGCTGATAGTCCTACTGAATAGAGTGTTAGAATTTGTATTATGGCAAGAAAAAAGCAGCTAAGTAAAGTTAAAACAAGTGGCCATCATTACTTTAAGAAATTAAGTTCATTCAGTGCGAAAAATTGGGCAAACTTTGAAAGTGTCCCCAAGTGCAGTTGCAAAAACCATCAATCGCTACAAAAAAACTGGCTCACTTGAGGACCGCCCCAGGAAAGGAAGACCAAGAGTCACCTCTGCTTCTGAGGATAAGTTTATCCGAGTCACCAGCCTCAGAAATCGCAGGTTAACAGCAGCTCAGATTAGAGACCAGGTTAATGCCACAGAGAGTTCTAGCAGCAGACCCATCTCTGCAACAACTGTTTAGAGGAGACTTTGTGCAGCAGACCTTCATGGTAAAATAGCTGCTAGGAAACCACTGCTAAGGACAGGAAAATAGCAGAAGAGACTTATTTGGGCTAAAGAACACAAGGAATGGACATTAGACCAGTGGAAATCTGTGCTTTAGTCTGATTAGTCTAAATTTGAGATCTTTGGTTCCAACCACCTTGTCTTTGTGCGACGCAGAAAAGGTGATCGGATGGACTCTACATGCCAGGTACCCACCGTGAAGCATGGAGGAGGAGGTGTGATGGTGTGGGGGTGCTTTGCTGGTGACACTGTTGGGGATTTATTCAAAATTGAAGGCATACTGAACCAGCATGGCTACCACAGCGTCTTGCAGCGGCATGCTATTCCATCCGGTTTGCGCTTAGTTGGACCATCATTTATTTTTCAACAGGACAATGACCCCAAACACACCTCCAGGCTGTGTAAGGGCTATTTGACCAAGAAGGGGAGTGATGCGGGGCTACGCTAGATGACCTGCCCTCCACAGTCACCAGACCTGAACCCAATTGAGATGGTTTGGGGTGAGCTGGACTGCAGAGTGAAGGCAATGGGGCCAACAAGTGCTAAGCATCTCTGGGAACTCCTTCAAGATTGTTGGAAGACCATTTCCAGTGACTACCTCTTGAAGCTCATCAAGAGAATGCCAAGAGTGTGCAAAGCAGTCATCAAAGCAAAAGGTGGCTACTTTGAAGAACCTAGAATATAAGACATATTTTCAGTTGTTTCACACTTTTTTGTTAAGTATATAATTTCACATGTGTTAATTCATAGTTTTGATGCCTTCAGTGTGAATGTATAATTTTCATAGTCATGAAAGTACAGAAAAATCTTTAAATGAGAAGGTGTGTCCAAACTTTTGGTCTGTACATACATATATATATATATATATATATATATATATATATATATATTATATTGTAGGGATCGTACTCACTTGGATGCGATGGGAGGCAAATGGGAAGCATGTTCCTTTAAATGTCCATAGCGGTTTATTTGCTTCATCAACCAGTCAAAAGCAAAATGTAAACAAACAGCCTTTAGTGCAGGCAAAAACAAAGAAAACAGTCCTTTTAGCAAAGTCTCTGTTAGCCAGCGCTGTGGTCACACAGGCTGGTAGGCATCCAGTACATGGCCCTGTCTGTAGACAACCACACACAGTAGGCCTTCTCCCTCCAGACACCCAGACCATGTGCCAAAAAACGGCCTCCATTTTATAGGCTGATAGCCACACACAAAGGTGAAGTATGTGGGCAGCTAGATCTGCCCAACTCTCTAAGCTACCCATAACCCGGCCCTCAGGTGAACCAAACGATCCTCTTAGTGCTTACGTGCACTAGAGAAACACTCCCGGTTATATCACAGAGGACAGCCATCTCTGTGACACATACCTCCCGTCGATTATGCGACCATTAGCCTCCTTACAATATATACAGTGGGGAAAAAAAGTATTTAATCAGCAACCAATTGTGCAAGTTCTCCCACTTAAAAAGATGAGGTCAGCCTGTAATTGACATCATAGGTAGACATCAACTATGAGAGACAAAATGAGAAAACAAATCCTGAAAATCACATTGTCTGATTCGGAAAGAAATTTTTTTCAAATTTTGGTGGAAAATAAGTATTTGGTCAATTACAGACAAGCAAGAATTCTGTCTCTCACAGACCTGTAACTTCTTCTTTAAGAGGCTCCTTTGTCCTCCGCTCATTACCTGTAGTACTAGCTCCTGTTTGAACTTGTTAGCAATATAAAAGACACATGTCCGCAACCTCAAACAGTCACACTCCAAACTCCACTATGGTGAAGAGCAAAGAGCTGAGACAAAATTGTAGCCCTGCACCAGGCTGGAAAGTCTGAATCTGCAATAGGCAAGCAGCTTGGTGTGAAGAAATCAACTGTGGGAGCAATAATTAGAAAATGGAAGACATACAAGACCATTGATAATCTCCCTCGATCTGGGGCTCCACACAAGATCTCACCCCATGGGGTCAAAATGATCTCAAAAACAGTGAGCAAAAATCCCAGAACCAAACAGGGGGGACCTAGTGAATGACCTGCAGAGAGCTGGGACCAACGTTACACAGGCTACCATCAGTAACACACTACACCGCCAGGGACTCAGATCCTGCAGTGCCAGACTCGTTCCACTGCTTAAGCCATTACATGTCCGGGCCCGTCTGAAGTTTGCTAGAGAGCATTTGGATGATCCAGAAGAGTATTGGGAGAATGTCATGTGGTCAGATGAAACCAAAGTAGAACTGTTTGGTAGAAACACAACTCGTCGTGTTTGGAGGAGAAAGAATGCTGAGCTGCATCCAAAGAACACCATACCTACTGTAAAGCATGGTGGGGGCAACATCATGCTTTGAGGCTTTTTCTCTGCCAAGGGACCAGGACGACTCATCCGTGTACATGAAAGAATGAATGGGGCGATGTATTGTGAGATTTTGAGTGTAAATCTCCTTCCATCTGCAAGGGCATTGAAGATGAAACGTGGCTGGGTCTTTCAACATGACAATGATCCCAAACACACTGCCAGGGCAACAAAGGAGTGGTTTCATAAGAAGCATTTCAAGGTCCTGGAGTGGCCTAACCAGTCTCCAGATCTAAACCCTATAGAAAACCTTTGGAGGGAGTTGAAAGTCTGTGTTGCCCAGCGACAGCCCCAAAACATCACTGCTGTAGAGGAGATCTGCATGGAGGAATGGACCAACATACTGTTGCTGGTATGTGCCAATCTAGTGAAGAATTACAGAAAACGTTTGACCTCTGTCATTGCCAACAAAGGACATATAGCAAAGTATTGGGATGAGCTTTTGTAAATGACCAAATACTTATTTTCCACCAAAATTTGAAAAAAATTATTTCCAAATCAGAAAATGTGATTTTCAGGATTTATTTTTTCATTTTGTCTCTCATAGTTGAAGTGTGACACTTCATTCTCAAAAGAGCCCTTTTAATTTTTGAGCTTACCCTGGGTGATGGGGGACTCGGTGTCGGGTCCTGTGACGAAGAGATGAGATGAAGCCGTGGCCCGGACCCGACCAGTGCTCAGGGCCGTCACATGAAAAAGGAAGATGTTGTGAGCTCGTCCGGGTTTAGTGGCTGATTAACGACTACGCCACCTGTGGTGTCTGGGGAAGGGTCACCAGCGCCGCAAGCAGTCCGCTGAGGCCCGATGAAAGTTATTACTGCTCCCCACAGGCGGAGCAAGGCCTCAGGGCAGGCAGACAGGACGAAGGGGGGTAGCAGTAGCGCGGGGAGTACGGGCACTGCATCGCGTGGTATGGCGCGTAATGAACAGTCCGGAGGTCGGGTGTCGGGGGCCGGTACCCCTCTTGCAGCCGGAATCCCTCTGAATAGATCAGGTAGGCGAGGACAGATGGCGTGCTCCGCTCCGTCTGCATCCTCCCCGGGACCCATTTGCTAGGGAGCCCCACTCTAAAGCTCCCGGGCCTTCTTGATCCTGGTCCTTGGATGGGTTGAGACATTCCTTGTCTGCAACCTACCTCTCGTCCCAAGGCTGGCGTACGAGGGCTGTGTCCCTTGCCGGTGTAGGCCCACACAGGATCTGCGCTCCGTGAGGGAAGTCACATTACACACAGTATTTTGACAGCACAGCACGACCAACTAATCACTATGGAGAATTAGCAGAAGGACGGACCGAAAAAGACAGACAGACTGCCAGAGACCGAGATCAAAGATGGCATTCTATTAAATATTAAATTTGAAGTGTCACTAACTAGTTGTTCCTCCACCCACACCCACTAACTGGTTCCTACCACTTTGTGTTCCCCAGCCTCTCTGTAACCAGGGGAGCAGCACCTAGTGCATACTAGCTCCCTCTGGTGTAAGTGTGGTGTTGGATGCAAAAGTTTAGGTCACAACCATCACACTGGCCTTACCTCAGAGGAGGAACACCACACTCCATTGAAGAAGTGCAACATTCCTGTGGCAGTCGAACCCTCAGGGGCGCCACAGAAGTCTACTTATGGTGTCTATTACAGGCCTCTCTCATCTTTTTAAGTGGGAGAACTTGCACAACTAAATACTTTTCTTTCCCCACTGTATATGTGGCACCCCAGGGGTCTGGTTGCCACAGTGATAGAAATATCACGTCTGGGAGCAAGTAGGAGGTTTCCTGGTCAGGAGCCCTTAAACATGCAACACCTCCTGTCCCAGGCCAGATAGGGGAGGAACCTGCCCTATATAAACTGTATCTGGGGCAGGGTTAGTTAGGGAGAGTTAGAGCCTGGAGTGAGTTCCAGACACAGGGAAAGAAACAGCAAGGAGCTCTGTAGAAGCAGGAGCTGAGTGCCAGAGGATGGAGCTAAGCAGAGCTTGCCCTGGCAGAAGAATCTAAGAACCGGACACCGGAGTCCGAGGCTGTAAGGATCTCTAAGTCCAACAGCAGAAACCAGCCGGCAGGGGATTTCAGGTCCTCTGGCCATAGAAGCCCGGAGGCTCAGTCACAAGCAAGGGACCAGCACTGCCATCGAGGAGCGGAGGCTAACAGAAGGCCCCAAGTCACCAGCCATACAGGTGAGCACTACACGGAACACTCAGGGACGTGGGCTACTATCACCCGCTTATAGCAAGGTAGCCAGGAAGAGTGCAAACAGACAGGGAGGCCTACAACTCCACCTGGCCAGGGGAGCTCCTGCTTGCTCACAGACTGATCAGGCCTCTTATGCTAGCCAGTACTCTCGGGAGGGTCTGCCTTATTATCACCAGTAAAGACCCTGAACAGCACTGCAAAGACTCTGAGTCGTTCCTGCTGCGCCTGTGCATCATCACTCTCCTTCTTCTACATTCCCTGCCCTGAGGCTATACTCTTCCCGTGGGGAGTTATCCCATCCTTTGCTGCGCACACCACACCAGCCTCAGCGGACTGCCTCGCAGCGGCGGTACACCCTGACCGCAATCCACGGGTTGCGTAGTCGGACAATTAACCTAAAACTCTTACATGACCGCCACTGGTTTGACCACCCTGAGCCACGGGACCGGGTCGCCGCCACGGAGACGACAATCCCCAGAGACCCGGCTCCGGGTAACCCACACACGTGTACACTCGGTCCAGGGGGCGCGTTATATATGTGTGACCAACCTTTGCCTTCAAAACAGCATCAAAGCATCACTTTTTCTAGGTAAACTTGCACACTTGAGTTGGTCAAATCATTTGAAATTCAAATTCGGCATTGAACTGGTCCACCGGAGGACCAGAGCATCCTCCGGTAGGCCTCAGGCATTGGTACTGCTACACTATTTTTGCTGCTCACCTACTAACTAGAATGGCAGGCTTTTCTTGCCTTACTTGAGAATGGTAGTAAACTTAAGGCCATGGCCCCATTATCAGTATTTGGTCAGTATTCTATCAGTATTTTTTCTCGGGAGTGGAAGACAAAACCAAGAGTGGGTGATAAATGCAGAGTTGGAGCACTTGTTTCTATTATACCTTTTCTCTGAAGCCTTTCAGTCAATCAGTGTTAGGGCTCTTTCCCTCTCCGTTCCTCAGCTCAACAGCACAGCACACATCACTTACAGCTGTGCTGGGTTAGTGTGGATATACCGGTTGTGGTGCAGGAGTCCAGGAGGGAAGAGAGCCCACACTACTTCCACAGCATGAACAGGTGGTTCTCAGCACAGAGCCAGGCCAGGGATTATCTAACCAGTGGTGGAGCTAATCTACTACCAGCTAGGTGAACATGCCGGCGTCTAAACCTACGTGCAGGTAAGTATGAGCATGATATAAGTGTTTGTAATAAGTGATATATATATATATATATATATATATACAACACATTAGTAATATACATCCACTGTAGTGTGTAATTTGTCATTTTTGCATATGCATCAGGTATCTAATCTGTGAGAGTCATTAGGGTTTATGTTAGCGTCTGATGTGCAAAAAGTGTAAATGCAGTATATGTGTTTGCATTACATTGTTTTCTTCAGCTCTCCCAAATATGTGGTAAAACATATCTTTTTGTTGTGATTTTTAAAAATTGTTGCAAAAGAACACAACACAATCATGTTAATTTCCCAGTAGTCCCACCCAAGCGGGCAGTCGCAAGTCTGCATGTATGCAACTTGGGTACTTGAAATCATGTGCCGACTCATGATGAGCGAGCATGCTCGTTACTCGAGATTTACAAGCATGCTCGGGTGTTTTCCAAGTATCTTCAGCGTGCTCGAGTGTTATGTTTGAGTCACTCCGTGCTCATGATTTGAGACTGTTTGACAGCTTTAATACATGTGAGGAATGCCTGTTTCTTAGGCATTCCTTGCATGTATTAAAGCTCAAACAGTCGCAAATCACGAGCACGGAGTGACTAAAACATAACACCAGAGCATGCTGAAGATACTCGGTGAGCATCTGAGCATGCTCGCCGAAAGGGGTAACAGAATATACTCGCTCATCACTAGTGCCAACGACTAGACTCATCTAGCTTCTCCCAATTTACTTCTACTGAGAGAAGTCAAATGCGTATAGTCAGCACATGACTACAAATCGCATACATGAAGTCAGCGTCGGGCTGGGGTGCCAAGGGCCCACCAATAACCAACACTAGGGCCCCACTTTTCAGCTACATGCAAATGTGACATTACCCTCAAATATATATAGCAATTAACTGGGTAGATTGTTGCACGAATAAGATGCTACCTTTGTCTGTGCATAGTGATTCAAGAGCATTGTGCCAAGTACTGCTCATATAAGAGGGTTGTGGCCCATCGGAGGATTCTCCTGTTCTCCTGTGGGCCAGTAAAAGCCTGCATGTAGTCATGTAACCGCTCACTCACACGAACAATACTGAGGAATCGTGATAGCGTACCCACAGGCTCTTTTCCATAGCAGATTGAGTGCCCCCTCCAGTGCTGCCAGTAGGGATTCTGTACATGCAGTCATAGGAAATTTGCAGTGGAATTTTGCACAGAAAATCTCTAGTTTATTTGCTGTAAAATCTGTGTTACATGCTGCTTTTACTATAGATTTAGGGTATGTTCACATGATGCGTTTTTTTCATCATCATTTTTTAGGTGTTTTTGTTATTAATGTAGTTTTTTGTGAATATGATGCTTTAACGTGTTAAAAAACATGGAGAAATACATGACTTGAGCACTTTTGATACGTTTTCTCCTTCAAATGAATAGTCAATTTGTAAGCAGATTTGAAATGATTTTCTTTGGGGGGTGGGCATGTTCACACAGGTTTTTATGTGGATTCTTTCACACTGAAAAATACACATACAGTACTTGAGTTTTGAAGTTTTTTTTTTTTACCTTTTGTGTAAGGGGACTTTTTTCTGCTTCATTCTTATTTAGTAGTCAAATTGATACCTTTTTTTCAAGCAAAAATGCTTCAATAATTTACATGTGGGTTCTTTTTTCATTCTGAAAAAAAAACATTACAGTGTGGATTAAAGGCATTTTCCTATTGCAATCAATAAGGATCTTATTTGAAGTGCCTTATATGCAAATTTTGGAGCACCATGCACTTAAAAATTGGCATGGAAAAAAATCTCTGTTTGAATATACCTTTATCAGATTCATCCTTTGCATTGCAAAAGTTGAAATCTGCAATGAATTCTGTACAAAAAATTAACACACTGGATTTTTTGCACATAGTGTACTGGGGCGGATATAAGAAAAGTTGTCCAATAGTTCATCATCGTGCACCCCTTTATGACAGAAGTCACAATGTTATGTCCGTCCTTGTACTTTACCATTTCTGCAACATGTAAATGAGATTTGTTAAATGTAATTTACTTTGCTGATACTGTATTAAGCTGTAGTCAAATCCTCACCAAAATCCATAAGGACTACATGTGGATTTTACCACTGATTTCACCGTATGCACCGCCAATAAAAATACACAGAGAGAATTGATAAGGTGCACATTTTAAAATCTACGTCACAGGTCAATTGATGTGTAAATTGTCTACAATGTATAGGTGATATTTTTAAGATCTTAGGCTAGGTTCAGACAAGCATATGCAAAAGTGTCAGTTTTTTTCATCTAGGAAAAAAAGATAATTTTTCATCAGTATGCAAACTGAATGTCCGTTTTTCCTGTGTCACCTTTATGTCCATTTTTCAAAGATGTAATGAATCCAGTTTTTACATAAGCAATTTAATAAATATAAAAGGGCAAAATACACTTTCCTATGCTTTAAAATTGTAATGGATTTATGAAAAATGTATGACATACAGTGGGCAACTCGTAATAATCTGTTTTTCTTCCGCAACCATTGACTAAAGCCCCTTTCACTCTGTGCTCTTCTCCACTGCACCGAGGGGTCCATTGACTATAATGATGTAGATGGAGTCTATGTGTACTCTGCCATGCATCAGTTTCAGGCATAAATGCCTACTGGAGGCGGACAACCAAACACAGTCTACTAAGTCTGGTTGTCCACCTCCACTAGGCCTATATACCCAAAAATACGAAAATAATTAATGACTGGAAACACGTTGACTCTGTTTGTACCATTATAGTCAATGCCACCCCCCCTGGCTCTTACGCCTGATCCCAATTTGTGGGGCATTCGAATGTAAGACCCAATGGGTCCACCGAACATAGGAGAAAGGGCAGTGCAAATTGGTGAATCTGATCTGAAATTCAGGTTAAAATAGCCCGTGATGTGATTTTTCCCACTTAGACCATCTGTGCATGTTTAAAAAAGTTCATGTGAATTAACATATCGACTTGTATTTCCACTCCATACAACATTAACTGTAGAGAAAGAGAGGAACTGGGCAGAACGCTGATGGTGTCGCTGTCAGAAGCTACATCAACATGCCGTGATTAAGATTAGTGGTGTGATGTTCCATTGCACCTTCCACTTCCCCTCCATTAATATTCTTGCCAGAGGGAAAGGAGGCCAAGTGTGACCTGCGTTTAGTATCACTACTCCTACTGGGACGGTTGCTGTTGGCAGCTCCCACATTTTTCTGTGATATTTTTTCTTCTAGTGCTCCACCATGTCCGTTGCCCGTGCCATATTTTGGCCTAACATACATTACTGACACACGTATTACATTTATTTTGTGTTCAGCCCGGGAAAAAATATGAAATCAATCAGAAATCCTAGACATGACGGACAAAAGGATAACTCGACAATAGTCTGCCTGTAATATCGATATGACTTGTATGTGTCTCCACTTTGAAAATGTAGACAGATGTGGCAAAACAGACCTGCCGGTTAAATGTCTTAATTTGATGTTTGAAAATTTGGGGTTAAAGCAAATGAATTACTAACCTCACTATAGAAGCCAAGGTGTGCAAGTGCATTCCTACACATAGCGCTCACACTCGATACTAAATAAATCGATTTGCTTTGAAAATTTTGTCTCCATTTTTTTCATCACTGGGAGAACATTAGCATGTCTTTCGATCCTGTGATTTTTAAAATTTTTGGAAGTATTTCTAAAAAAAATAGAGTTAGAAGCTTATTAATAGTTTTCTCAGGTACAGAGCCCCATCTAGACATATCATTTTTTCAAGACTACATTCGTGTTCTTTTAATCCTAGGCAATCTTTTTAATGGTATGCTTGAACTTACAGGGATTTTTGCTAGCAGTGGAGAAAGATGGAAAGTTCTTCGCAGATTTTCAATGACAACGATGAGAAATTTTGGTTGGGGAAAGAGAAGCATCGAAGAAAGAATTCAGAGAGAAGCCCAGTGTCTCACTGAGAAATTAATGAAAGATAAAGGTGGGTGCAATGTCAAAAATATGCCTGATGTTTTAAGGCCAGCCATACCTGTGTTGGCTTTTGACCAGCAACCATCAGTCCAGACTTCCCCACGAACATGCACATTTGGACTGGGATAAAAAAAAAGGATCAGTTATGTTGAAATTCAATATTCCGGACCCTTATTTTTACAATATTTATGATTGTTCGAAGGTAAAACTGTCAGGCTGCTCTCATACACATTATATCAATGGCTGATAGACTGAAATTGATGGGTACAGTTAAAATTTGAGCTTGCCATACAAACTGAACTTTAGATCTCCAGTCCTACTTGGTGACAGTCTTGCCATGGTCCATATTTTTGCTAATATCTCTAATGCTTTACAATTGATTTGAAAATGATAGATAAATGGATTTGCACACAGAAGCTAAAGTGTAATAATATAATTTACTGAAATGATAACAAAAATACACACAAGAGGATACAGTACAGACCAAAAGTTTGGACACACCTTCTCATTTAAAGATTTTTCTGTATTTTCTTTACTATGAAAATTGTATATTCACATTGAAGGCATCAAAACTATAAATTAACACATGTGGAATTATATACTTAACAAAAAAGTGTGAAACAACTGAAAATATGTCTTATATTCTAGGTTCTTCAAAGTAGCCACCTTTTGCTTTGATGACTGCTTTGCACACTCTTGGCATTCTCTTGATGAGCTTCAAGAGGTAGTCACCGGAAATGGTCTTCCAACAATCTTGAAGGAGTTCCCAGAGATGCTTAGCACTTGTTGGCCCTTCACTCTGTGGTCCAGCTCACCCCAAACCATCTCGATTGGGTTCAGGTCTGGTGACTGTGGAGGCCAGGTCATCTGACGTAGCACCCCATCAATCTCCTTCTTGGTGAAATAGCTATTACACAGCCTGGAGGTGTGTTTGGGGTCATTATCGTGTTGAAAAATAAATGATCGTCCAACTAAACTCAAACCGGATGGAATAGCATGCCGCTTCAAGATGCTGTGGTACCCATGCTAGTTCAGTATGCCTTCAATTTTGAATAAATCCAAAACAGTGTCACCAGCAAAGCACCCCCACACCATCACACCTCCTCCTCCATGCTTCATGGTGGGAACCAGGCATGTAGAGTCCATCCGTTCACCTTTTCTGCGTCGCACAAAGACACGGTGGTTGGAACCAAAGATCTCAAATTTGGTCTCTTCTGCTTGTTGCCTGTCCTTAGCAGTGGTTTCCTAGCAGCTATTTTACCATGAAGGCCTGCTGCACAAAGTCTCCTCTTAACAATTGTTGTAGAGATGTGTCTGCTGCTAGAACTCTGTGTGGCATTGACCTGGTCTCTAATCCGAGCTGCTGTTAACCTGCGATTTTTGAGGCTGGTGACTCGGATAAACTTATCCTCAGAAGCAGAGGTGACTCTTGATCTTCCTTTCCTGGGGCGGTCCTCATGTGAGCAAGTTTCTTTGTAGTGCTTGATGGTTTCTGCAACTGCAGTTGGGGACACATTCAAAGTTTGCCCAATTTTTTGGACTGACTGACCTTCATTTCTTAAAGTAATGATGGCCACTCGTTTTTCTTTACTTAGCTGATTTTTTCTTGCCATAATACAAATTCTAACAGTCTATTCAGTAGGACTATCAGATGTGTATCCACCTGACTTCTGCACAACACAACTGATGGTCCCAACCCCATTTATAAGGCAAGAAATCCCACTTATTAAACCTGACAGGGCACACTTGTGAAGTGAAAACCATTTCCGGTGACTACCTCTTGCAGCTCATCAAGAGAATGCCAAGAGTGTTCAAAGCAGTCATCAAAGCAAAAGATGGCTATTTTGAAGAACCTAGAATATAAGACATCTTTTCAGTAGTGTTGAGCATTCCGATACTGAAATATCGGGTATCGGCCGATATTTGCGGTATCGGAATTCCGATACTTAATTCCGATACTTTTGCAATATCGTATACCGGAATCGGAAGTTCCCATAATGCAATGAGCCATTTTCATTTTATTCAGCCAATGAGGATCCTAAGAAGTGTGGGCACATCCTGTTAGGCATGTAGGCATCTTAACAAATGGCATGGCTGTGATTGGCTGCTGAAATGATGTCACGATGCACTATAAAAGCCGCCGCCGCCATTTTGAGCTCACTCTGCTGTGAATTCAGTTAGGGATAGGACGCTGTTGTTCTGAGGGACAGTTTTAGCTACCTATTTGGTCTATTCTGCTTTACCCAAGCTACTTTATAAATCGCTGTGCCTTGCAGCGCTAGTGCACAGTTCTCTGCATCTGTACTGTTCACCGCTGTCTGCAAGGTCTGGTGTGTGAGTGCAGCTCACCCTGTAGTGTGTGCTTCAACCACGTCTAGTTGTAGTGCACTCAGTGTGTGTCACTGCCTCATACATTGTCCTTTTTTGCCAATTCATAATTTTTCCTGATATCTCCTATTAGTGTGGTGGTTCCATCCGTATTCAGCTAAATTGGTTCCAAACACACTATATAGGAGTAGATAGAGAATTTTTTTGGTCTTGCAGCGCTAGTGCACAGTGCTCTGCATCTGTACTGTTCACCGCTGTCTGCAAGGTCTGGTGTGTGAGTACAGCTCACCCTGTAGTGTGTGCTTCAACCACGTCTGGTTGTAGTGCACTCAGTGTGTGTCACTGCCTCATACATTGTTCTTTTTTGCCAATTCATAATTTTTCCTGATTTCTCCTATTAGTGTGGTGGTTCCATCCGTATTCAGCTAAATTGGTTCCAAACACACTATATAGGAGTAGTTAGAGGAGCCTTTCTGCAGCATTGGGCCTTGCAGCCCCAGCCAGATTAGTATTAGCCTATTTTTTGCAGCCTCATCTATTGCATTGTAGGTTACCTTCCTACATTGTAATAGCTACAAAAAGTTTGTGATACTATCGTTATTACATCTTTAGGCACATCCAGTGTCTTTTTTTGACAAAAAAAACCTAAATAAAGTTCACCAAACACTCCACTTTACAGTTGTGTAGGCCACATTAGCTCATATTAAAGTCTAGTCCACACTTTATAAAATTAGTGTTTCTTATACCTGTTAGCAGCTGTTCAGGAATAAGCACACTAAGACCTTAGTACTTTTCTGCCTATCTTTATCAGTCTACCAAGATGAAGAAGGCAGGGAGTAAGGCATGTGGTCGTGGGCGTGGGCGTGGGCGTGGAGTTTCTGCAGGGAGAGGACGTGAGGATTCTGTGCCTGCAGGGAGAGGACGTGGGATTCTGTGCCTGCTGCGGGCACCAGTGACTCAGCATCCCCCAGTTTTACCAGGGAACAGTCCTTTATGCGCAGCTTTGTAGGAGCTAGCCGTACCCCACTGCTGCGCGAGGACCAAATTGAAGCCGTTGTCGGATGGATGGCAGCTAATGCATCGACTTCAATTAGTTCCAGATCCTCTCAGGTCCTGAGCACTGAAGAGCACCCATCTGTCTCTTCACCACCTGCCAAATTGCCCAGGCAGTCAGAGAGCCCTGGACAGGAGCCATCTCTACTTCTGTTCTCTGAATCTCTTGGCTTGGAAAGAGGGGGCCAGCCAAGCAGAATTTGAGAATTTGAAGAAGAGGTAGTATGCAGTGATGCGCAAATGTTTTGTCTCTCTGAATCTGAAGAGGCGGGTGGGCCAGTGCCTATGGTCAGCAGCACACCTCAGTACGCATCTGATGATGAGACTCAGGTGCCACTTTCTGGTGCGTACTGTGCTGTCGAGACTACCCAGGAGAAGCAGTTGTTTGAAGAGGGTGGTGTAGATGATGAGATCCTTGACCCATCATGGCATGAGGGACAGGAAGGTGGTGGGAGCAGCTCTGAGGAAGAGATTCCCCGAACGGCCCAAAAAGGAGGGAGAGGGAGGGGGCAGACTTGGTTGCCTGTAGCCTCCACTTCGGCACCCATTAGGAGCATGGCTCTTCCAAAATCCAAAGTGTGCGCTCCCAAGACTTGCAGTGCCTGGTCCTTTTTTGACACAGTTGCAGATGACATTTGCTTTGTCAAATGCAAGCTGTGTAATCAGAAGGTGAAAAGAGGGAAAAGTGTCAGCAACCTCAATACCACAAATATGTGGAAACATGTGCGGACCAAGCACGTGGTGGAGTTACAAAAACACACTGAAGACCTAGGCCAACCTACAGCGCCACCTACCACCTCTTCAGCTCGTGTTGTAGCCTCTTCCTCCAGCTCACACACAGCTGGTTCGGCTTCCTCACAGGATCGCCATGGAAGAATCTCTGGCACTGTTGTACAGAGACACAGTGTAATTCCACCCACAGCACCACTTTCCCAGTCATCCTCACACTCCCAGGCCAGTCTACAGCCATCGTTAGCACAGGCATGGGAGAAAAGGCGCCCATACTCGGCAAACCACCCCCGAGCACAGGCTCTGAATGCTGGCATTGCTAAACTACTGGCCCTTGAAATGCTATCATTCAGGCTGGTGGAGACTGACACATTCCGTAATTTTATGGCATTGGCAGTCCCACAATACAACGTGCCCAGCCGATTTTATTTCAGCAGGCAAGCCGTCCCTGCCCTGCAACATCATGTGGAGGGAAAAATTAAACATGCGCTACAAAACGCCGTCAGTAGCAAGGTCCACCTGACCACCGATGCGTGGACCAGTAAGCATGGACAGGGACGATACCTTTCCCTCACTGCCCATTGGGTAAATGTTGTGGAGCCGGGTACAGATCTTGAGAGTGGCGCTGTACGTGTTCTGCCAACTCCAAGGATTGCAGGAATCCAGTCTGTACACATTGACTCCTCCTCATACTCCAGTTCCTCTGAATCAGCGCTGCAGGAGCCGTCACGGTCTACCTCCACATCGACCCGTGAACGGTTACCTGTTATGGTGACCAATATGAGCACAGCCGTGGCCAAACGTCAACAGGCCGTATTAAAATTTATTTCTTTGGGGAATCGAAGCCACACAGCGCAGGAGCTCTGGAATGCCATCAAGCAGCAGAGCGACGTGTGGTTTGTGCCAGCGAATCTCCAGCCAGGCATGGTAGTGTGTGACAATGGCCGAAATCTGGTGGCAGCTCTGGGCCTAGGCAACCTCACTCACATCCCATGTCTGGCACATGTGCTCAACTTGGTCGTGCAGAGTTTTTTGAGGGACTATCCGGATCTTGATGCACTGCTTCACAAGGTCCGCATAGAGTGCGCTCACTTGCGGCGTTCCAGCAATGCAAGATCACGCATTGCAGCTCTGCAGCGCCGATTACGTCTTCCGGAACATCGCATCATATGTGACCTACCCACCAGGTGGAATTCAACGTTACATATGTTGGAGAGGTTGTGTGAGCAGCAGGCAGCAGTAATGGAGTACCAGCTGCAGCAGGCGCAAACAAGTCGCAGTGCGCGCCGTTCACACTTCACCAGCACTGAGTGGGCCTCTATGAAGGACATTTGCCACGTTTTGCGTGCCTTCGATTATTCCACGCGGATGGCGAGTGCAGATGATGCACTAGTCAGCATGACTATCCCCCTTATCTGCCTGCTTGAAAAAACACTGCAAGCACTAAGGGACGAGGTTTTGGAAGAGGTGGAGGATGAGGAGTCACAAATGCCATCTGCTTCTCTACAGTCTGCGCAACGTGGTTCCTCACAAAGGCCTAGGCAGGGGACACTTTGTGAGGAGGATGAGGAGGAGTCAATGGATGAGGAAGACATCTGTCCAGAGGAGGGAGGTACACAATGCTCTAGTAGTCAGTATCTAGAGCGAGGGTGGGGTGATGCAGAGCAGGCAGAGATCACGCCTCAAGCAGGGGACAGCGTTTCTTGGCCAGTTGGCAGTCTGCAGCACATGGTTGATTTCATGCTGCAGTGCCTGAGAAACGACCGCCGCATCGCCCACATTCTCAACACGGCTGATTATTGGGTGTCCACCCTCCTAGATCCTCGCTTCCGGGACAACTTACAAAGCCTCATAACACCGTTGAACCGGGAGCGTAAAATGCGGGAGTACCAAGACGCACTGGTGCATTCCATCATGTTCTCCATTCCAACCGAGAGCAGTGCTGCTAGTGCTTTACAAAGCAGCTCAGTGCGTCGAGGCAGTGGAGGAAGCTCTGCACAAAGAGGGAGCAGAAGCAGCGCCTCAGCACAAGGCAAGACCAGTATGGCCGAAATGTGGCAAAGTTTTGTGTCCCCGCCGCCACAAATGTCTACACCATCACAGACGGCTCCAGTCAGCAGGAGGCAACGTTTCCGTCAGATGGTGACAGACTACATGTCTTGCCCTCTTAGTGTACTCCCAGACGGCTCTTCTCCCTTCAAGTTTTGGTTCTGTAAGCTGGATACATGGCCAGAGCTTAGTCAGTATACATTGGAGGTGCTAGCTTGCCCTGCTGCTAGTGTATTATCGGAACGCGTCTTTAGTGCCGCAGGTGGTGTACTAACAGACCGTCGCATGCGACTATCCTCCGATAACGTTGACCGGCTTACTTTTCTCAAAATGAACAAGGCCTGGATCTCTCATGAATTTGCCAGTCCTCTTCCAGAATAAATAATTGGTTGGCAACAGTATCCAGGTCTCCTGTTCTGATCATGTTTCTACCACCTGAACTGTAATCCCTGAGCTCCAACACCGCCAGTTGGCGCTCGGAAGTGCCGTCTGCACAGTCAACACTTGCTGCCGTGTTATTGGGGTTCAGTAACGTCAGCTGTTCCCCTGCTGTGCGGACGGCAATTTCTCCTGCTCTGTCCACATTCTCACTACTACAGATTTTAAAGTTGCTCCAATTACACCTCTGGCTCCTCTGTTTTCAGTATTATCCCTGAGGTCCAACACTGCCAGTTGGCGCTCGGAAGTGCCGTCTGCATAGTCAACACTTGCTGCCGTGTTATTGGGGTTCAGTAACGTCAGCTGTTCCCCTGCTGTGCGGACGGCAATTTCTCCTGCTCTGTCCACATTCTCACTACTACAGATTTTAAAGTTGCTCCAATTACACCTCTGGCTCCTCTGTTTTCAGTATTATCCCTGAGCTCCAACACCGCCAGTTGACGCTCGGAAGTGCCGTCTGCACAGTCAACACTTGCTGCCGTGTTATTGGGGTTCAGTAACGTCAGCTGTTCCCCTGCTGTGCGGACGGCAATTTCTCCTGCTCTGTCCACATTCTCACTACTACAGATTTTAAAGTTGCTCCAATTACACCTCTGGCTCCTCTGTTTTCAGTATTATCCCTGAGGTCCAACACTGCCAGTTGGCGCTCGGAAGTGCCGTCTGCATAGTCAACACTTGCTGCCGTGTTATTGGGGTTCAGTAACGTCAGCTGTTCCCCTGCTGTGCGGACGGCAATTTCTCCTGCTCTGTCCACATTCTCACTACTACAGATTTTAAAGTTGCTCCAATTACACCTCTGGCTCCTCTGTTTTCAGTATTATCCCTGAGCTCCAACACCGCCAGTTGACGCTCGGAAGTGCCGTCTGCACAGTCAACACTTGCTGCCGTGTTATTGGGGTTCAGTAACGTCAGCTGTTCCCCTGCTGTGCGGACGGCAATTTCTCCTGCTCTGTCCACATTCTCACTACTACAGATTTTAAAGTTGCTCCAATTACACCTCTGGCTCCTCTGTTTTCAGTATTATCCCTGAGGTCCAACACCGCCAGTTGGCGCTCGGAAGTGCCGTCTGCACAGTCAACACTTGCTGCCGTGTTATTGGGGTTCAGTAACGTCAGCTGTTCCCCTGCTGTGCGGACGGCAATTTCTCCTGCTCTGTCCACATTCTCACTACTACAGATTTTAAAGTTGCTCCAATTACACCTCTGGCTCCTCTGTTTTCAGTATTATCCCTGAGCTCCAACACCGCCAGTTGACGCTCGGAAGTGCTGTCTGCACAGTCAACACTTGCTGCCATGTTATTGGGGTTCAGTAACGTCAGCTGTTCCCCTGCTGTGCGGACGGCAATTTCTCCTGCTCTGTCCACATTCTCACTACTACAGATTTTAAAGTTGCTCCAATTACACCTCTGGCTCCTCTGTTTTCAGTATTATCCCTGAGCTCCAACACCGCCAGTTGGCGCACGGAAGTGCCGTCTGCACAGTCAACACTTGCTGCCGTGTTATTGGGGTTCAGTAACGTCAGCTGTTCCCCTGCTGTGCGGAAGGCAATTTCTCCTGCTCTGTCCACATCCACTGTACTACTGATTTAAAACCTCCTCCAAATACACCTCTGGCTCCTCTGTTTTCAGTATTATCCCTGAGCTCCAACACCGCCAGTTGGCGCTTGGAAGTGCCGTCTGCACAGTCAACATTTGCTGCCATGTTATTGGGGTTCAGTAACGTCAGCTGTTCCCCTGCTGTGCGGGCGGCAATTTCTCCTGCTTTGTCTACATCCACTGTACTACTGATTTAAAACTTGCTTCAATTACACCTCTGGCTCCACTCGGTTTTTAGTATTTACCCTGGGTTCCAGCACCGCCAGCTGGTTCTCGGCAGTGCCTTTGGATTAGGTGCCTCCTTCTCGGTATCCAAGTTCCACCAACGTCTGCTGGTCCTTGGTAGTGCTTTCTGGCACAGGTACCTCCTGCTTAGTAACCGAGTTCCAGTACCGTCAGCTGGTCTTCGGCAGTTCCATTGGCTCTTGTACCTTCTGCTACCCATCCGGGTTCCAGTACCGTCAGCTGGTCCTCGGTAGTTCCATTTGCTCTTGTACCTTCTACTACCCATCCGGGTTCCAGTACCGTCAGCTGGTTCTCGGCAGTGCCTTTGGATTAGGTACCTCCTTCTCGGTATCCAAGTTCCACCAACGTCTGCTGGTCCTTGGTAGTGCTTTCTGGCACAGGTACCTCCTGCTTAGTAACCGAGTTCCAGTACCGTCAGCTGGTCTTCGGCAGTTCCATTGGCTCTTGTACCTTCTGCTACCCATCCGGGTTCCAGTACCGTCAGCTGGTCCTCGGTAGTTCCATTTGCTCTTGTACCTTCTACTACCCATCCGGGTTCCAGTACCATCAGCTGCTTCTCGGCAGTGACTTTGGCATGGGTACACCCTCCTGCCCAGCCTGGTTCCAGCATGCCAGCTGTTTCCGGGTAGTGTCAACGTCACTTTGCCTCCAATGCGTTGTCCTGTCGTGTTGCGGTCGGGTTAGCCGACTCTATGGTGCCTGCAGTTTAGGTGACTCCTATGTGGGCTGCGGGATTTGGCAATGAAGGCTGGTTCCATAGTGCCAATAGGACAAGCACCCCCTGTAGGACTGTGGGTTTTGGTAACTACGGCCGGCTCGCGGCCTTGAACTTTTTTTTACATGGGTACTTTCTGCTACCCATCCGGGTTCCAGTACCGTCAGCTGGTTCGGCAGTGCCTTTGGATTAGGTGCCTCCTTCTCGGTATCCAAGTTCCACCAACGTCTGCTGGTCCTTGGTAGTGCTTTCTGGCACAGGTACCTCCTGCTTAGTAACCGAGTTCCAGTACCGTCAGCTGGTCTTCGGCAGTTCCATTGGCTCTTGTACCTTCTGCTACCCATCCGGGTTCCAGTACCGTCAGCTGGTCCTCGGTAGTTCCATTTGCTCTTTTACCTTCTACTACCCATCCGGGTTCCAGTACCGTCAGCTGGTTCTCGGCAGTGACTTTGGCATGGGTACTCCCTCCTGCCCAGGCTGGTTCCAGCACGCCAGCTGTTTCCGGGTAGTGTCAACGTCACTTTGCCTCCAATGCGTTGTCCTGTCGTGTTGCGGTCGGGTTAGCCGACTCTATGGTGCCTGCAGTTTAGGTGACTCCTATGTGGGCTGCGGGATCTGGCAATGAAGGCTGGTTCCATAGTGCCAATAGGACAAGCACCTCCTGTAGGACTGTGGGTTTTGGTAACTGCGGCCGGCTCGCGGCCTTGAACTTTTTTTTACATGGGTACCTTCTGCTACCCATCCGGGTTCCAGTACCGTCAGCTGGTTCTCGGCAGTGCCTTTGGATTAGGTGCCTCCTTCTCGGTATCCAAGTTCCACCAACGTCTGCTGGTCCTTGGTAGTGCTTTCTGGCACAGGTACCTCCTGCTTAGTAACCGAGTTCCAGTACCGTCAGCTGGTCTTCGGCAGTTCCATTGGCTCTTGTACCTTCTGCTACCCATCCGGGTTCCAATATCGTCAGCTGGTCCTCGGTAGTTCCTCAGCTTTCTTGTACCTTCTGCTACATTTCCAAGTTCAAGCTTTTTGAAATGGTTCTTGGTAATCACTCTAGATCTCCCTGACGAGGACCCTGAAGACGAGGACCCTGAAGACCAACCCTAAGAAGACGAGGACCCCGAAGACGACGACCCTGAAGACGAGGACCCTGAAGACCACCCCGAAGAAGACGAGGACCCTGAAGACCACCCCGAAGAAGACGAGGACCCCGAAGATGAGGACCCAGAAGACCAACCCGAAGAAGACGAGGACCCCAAAGACGAGGACCCCCGAAGACGACGACCCTGAAGACCACCCCGAAGTAGACCAAGAAGATGACCCTGAAGAAGTTGATCAAGAGGACAAAGAAGAGAAGACAAGCACCAAGATACAGAAGAACAAGAGACAGAAAACCAAGAAGCAGAAATACAAGAAGCTGCAGAACAAAAAGCGGAAGAACATTAAGCATAAGACTAAAAATCAGAGCAAAAGATAATATCTAAATTATAAGCAGAAGATGACTAAGCAGTGTATGGGGGTGAGTCCGTTCCTCCTCGTGGTGCCCCTGGAAAAGACCTGCTGCTGCAGGCCAAACTGAACGCGGACAAATCCTGTTGTAAATCTTTTGTGATGGGCAGAACGAAAGGTGTAATGTCCAACCTTTTACAGATAACAACTACAGGAATGCCTGCCACAAATAAGAATATGATGAAGAAGAAGAAGAAGATGAAGAAGTAGAATATGAAGAATGTAAAAAAAAAGAATAATACGAAGAAGGTGAAGAAGAAGAAGATGAAGAAGGTGAAGAAGAAGTGGATGAAAAAGATGCTGGGGATGATGAAGGAGAAAGTGTGGGAGAAGTAAAAAAGAAGGTGAAGAGCATGGAAGTAGTGAAACATAAATATCTGACAAAATATAAAAATATTTAACATAGTCAATATTTCCGTAACTCAGAACGTCTTAAAAAAAAATATTAATTCCTGCTATTCCATTTGATTGGGCTAAACCTCTATGCCTTTATTGTCTCCCCCACCTCCCCCAATACATTCTACATTATTCTTAGTTATTTTCCTTCATGTAGAATTAACCTACAAGGAAAGAAAGGGTTTATTTTCATTCCGATATTTCTGTCCCATTGACATGCATTGGTTTCCGGTATCGGAATCGGCGATATCCGATACTTTTTCGGTATCGGTCCGATCCAATCCGATCCGATATTTCCCGATATCGGAAGGTATCGCTCAACACTACTTTTCAGTTGTTTCACACTTTTTTGTTAAGCATATAATTCCACATGTGTTAATTCATAGTTTTGATGCCTTCAGTGTGAATGTACAATTTTCAAAGTCATGAAAATACAGAAAAATCTTTAAATGAGAAGGTGTGTCCAAACTTTTGGTCTATACTGTATATCTACATGGATGATGACAAAAGATGTATAAAAGACAATACAAAACATACAAAATATCAAAAATACATAATGGTAAACAGGACAATAGTAATAAACTTGTATTGTACTCAGCCACCGCATCTAAAGGAGCACCTCCACAGACTGCCTCTTATCTGGGGGAGCCCCTCACTGCCTAGACAGCTTCCACATTTTGAGGAGTTCCCCCGGTCTAGATCACCTCTACAACTGGGGTTGCATCTTCCTGGCTAGACCGCCTCTACATCTTGGGGAGAACCTCCCTGCCTAGAACTCCTCCACATCTGGGAGACCTCCTCCCTGCCTAGACTGCCTCCACATCTGTGGGAGGACCACCCTGCCTAGACCACCTCCACATCTGGGGGAACACCTCATGGATAGAACACCTCCATATCTTTGGGAGTACCTTGCTACCTAGATCACCGCCACATCTGGGGGAATGCCTTACTGCCTAGACCGCCTCCACATCTGGAGGAGTGCCTCCAGACCTAGTCCACCTCCACATCTGATGAAGGCTTTGTCTAAAACTGCCTCCACATCTGGGCGAGCAACTCTCAGCCTACACTCCCTCCACATCAGGGTCAGCGCCTCCCTACTTAGACAGCCCCTACCTGCCTAGACCACTTCCATATCTGTGGGAGGACCTACCTGCCTAGACCACCTCCACATCTGGGGGAGCGCATCCCTGCCGAGATAGCCTCTATATCGGAGGGAGCGCCTCCCTGCCTAGACATCCTCCTTATCTGGGGGAGCACCTTCTTGCCTAAACCAAGATTCACTCAAGAGTATTCCTTCCATGTTGCTATTTTGAATGGACTCAACACTTACACAGTGGACTGAGATTAACATTTTGCAATGTCTTTGTTCAGGAGTTGCCAATGTGCAGTGCACTCCATCTCCCTGGCATCAAAAGGCTATATCAATGCTGACCATAGGATTATTCAAGTGATAGAATCAAACTGAGTCATTAAATTAACCCTATACTATACACTGTGGTGATACCTGTGACTGATGGCCTCTTTATATTTACTTACAGACACTCCAACTGACCCAGAAAATATATTGCGGCTTACTGTTTCTAATGTCATTTGCACCATCGTGTTTGGTGAAAGATATGACTATGAAGATCAAAAATTCTTAACCCTCTTATCATATTTTAATGAGATTTTACAACTGGCAGGCTCCTCTGCAGGAATGGTAATTATTACATAATGTAAATTCTACAATGTCTAAGGGTGTAATGTATATCATATCAATTTACAAAAATAAAAAGGTTTCAATCTTTATGCCAACCTCTGCTTACATTACTAACAGAGGTCAGGACATCTTGGTTCCCATCACACATGTCTGCAGCTTTGGCACAAAAATGGAGCAAAGATCCACTGAGCCATCTGTTAAGATGAGGCAACTTTGTAGATCATCGAGATTTAAAATTATCCTACTGTGTAGTGTCTACAGCTCCTGCACAAGGGTATAGCTGTGGGCAGTGCAGAGGTAACAGTCCCCCAAATTATTGGTAAACTATTTACCAAATGAATGTTATTAAGATGTAGATGGCAGAAAGTATGATGGACTGAAGGATATGACAACGCAGGGTTTGTTTGTAGTCTGTCGCCATAGAAACAAAAAGATCTTCTTAGAGATACTGGGGTCTGCTGAAAATACTGTTCCCCACAGCAATAAAAAATACTAATGAGCCATTTTAAAGGAGTTGTCTGGCTTACATAAAACATAATTTATGTGAAAAAGTAAAATCTGTCAGATTCTGCTGCTGTCAAACCTGTCAATCAAGCTCAGGCCTCTCCTTGAGTGATTGCTCCATCATTCTTCTCCTGAGCCTGATGTTTCGCTGATGATGCGACGTTACATTCTTCTGACCGCTGCAGCCAATCAGTTTACCTGTTGCGAAAAGAGGTGACATGATCAAAAAAGAGAACCTCAGATTTTGTTATTTTTACCTCTTCTATACCCCCAGTAATGTTTAGTTTAGGTCGAAAGACTCATTTAAAATGGCACAGAAGGGGGTTGTATTTTTAATTGCATTAAGGCCCTGTACTTTCAAATTTTGCTTCTGTCTCCATACCTTTTTTGTCTCCATGGTTACAGACCATAACGAAATCCTGTGTTACCCTAACCTGCAGTCCATCATACCCCCTTCCATCTGTCCCCTCCTTCTTATTGAACCATATTTGATACAGTAGCTTGACAAGAATTAGTGGATGAAAAATTGGTGGTAAGAAAACAGGATCAGATGAAAGAGGTTTTTTTTTAGTCTGTAACCACGTAGACACATAACTCTGTCAAGGAACTGTAGACACAAAAGAACAGTATGTTTTTTAATCTCACATAGTTGTCTCATTTTTAAGTTCACATGCACTGAAGCAATGCAAAAATAAACTGTTTTGTTAAGATTAAGATCAAGACACTGAACCAACAAAATAACAGCAATTGTGTTTTTTTTTCTTTTGCTTCCTAACAAATTTAGCTCCTTAATATGTTTCCAAGCATAATGCCCTACCTTCCTGGTCCTCATCAGAGGTTCTTCAAAATTGTCAAAAGCCTGAAGCAATTTATTAAGGAGATGATAAAAACCCATCGAGACACCCTGGACGAGAACTGCCCTCGTGACTTCATAGATTGCTTCCTTATAAAGATGGAAGAGGTGTGTGGATAATGTTAGATTATAAGACCATTGAGGGTCACATTTGGTATGTAGAGAACATCCATGGTATCCAAAATGTAGCTAGATTGAAAGCAAGACATCATCATATCGATTGCGCTTTTTTAACTGCTATTTGGTCTACACAGTGTACGTATGTGAAGTTTTGACCATTTTTCATCATTAGAAATTGATTAATTTACATTTTTTTTTAGGAAAAAAAAATTCTGGACACAGAATTCCATGATGAAAATCTACAGGCCACGATCATAGACTTATTCTTTGCTGGAACAGAGACTACAAGTATGACGCTGAGATACGGTTTTCTTATACTCTTGAAATATCCAGAAATACAAGGTGATCATCGTAGTTCATTTTGTTAATGCATTTTTATATTATTTTATTTGTCCCCCTTATACGGTAGATTGTGTAGGACTAGTAGTCAGAGTAGACCTAAAGTCTTGACACATGGCAAAAATATAGGTGACTTTGTTGCAACATTTTCCTCTTGTTGCAACCATTTTTCCTTAGGCCACTAATGTCATTATGTCATTGATTCCACTTTTTGGCAAAAACAAAGAATATAGAAATTCCCACACCCACTTCCTGAAACCTTAGCTTCCAATAAAATATTAAATGCAAAATGGTCCCCTATGAAATCTCTAAATAATAATGTGTGAGATCAGTAGAGATTATCCTACAACACTACATAAGATGGAACTATGTGGCAATTCTTTTTCTTACGAATTTCATTTGAATCCATCTGAATGCCTATTAGAAAAAAAAAAGATTTTCAGAACCCTGGTCCAGCAACCACTTCCGTGTTCCTTGGCTGCCAAACCATAGTTCTGCTACCTCCTCCTACCTGTCAGCATTCCTGGCGATCCATGTGTAGAATGTATCAGACACTAGCTTTTTCATCCTAGCCAGTCATATTTTAAAAGCCGCCTGGGACAAGCCTGTCCGATTATGCTTCCCGGCTGCTTTTAAAATTCTCCCCACCCACTCCCCTTGAGTGACAGGTCTCTCCCTGTGTGCGTGTACAAGGAGAGATCTGTCAGTCAGAGCGCAGTCAGACGGCCATATAAATTGGACCAAGATTGGACCGCAATGCTAGGAATGGTAACGGTTCTCTATACTAAAGCTTCATAGAAATATATGAAGCTGTCACGCTTGGGATAGGAGAGCCAACGATCAGTTTGTGTATTGTGGTCCGATTTATACGGTCGTCTGACGGTGTCCTCACCGGCAGTGAGCGGAGAGAAACTCACTATACTTTTAAAAAAGGAGCACTGGAATTGAGGCATGCACCTCTTAATGATTTTGGCATATTTTACAAGTGATGTGCACTTTTGATGGAAATGTTGCTCCGGTGAGGGGCTGATGATCATTTCCGACATAATTAAAGCCTCTTTTGTGGCATAAATTATGTTGCATTTGTTGGCTGGCTTCATTATGCCTCCTGCTGCTCCAGCTCTGCTTACCTTGACACAGCTAGCTGGGACTAGTGTAAAGATGGCGAAAGTCACTAAATTTTGCACAATTTAGAATTCCGCAAAGGAAATTTGCAACATTTCAAGGACTTTCACTTCAAAATTCTGTCAAAAACACATTGATGAGTCGGGGGACTAAGTCTGGGGAGAATGTTACTACCCCAAGACCAAGAAATATAATACATCTTCAGATATAATCAGATATAATAATTGATTGATTAATTAATCATTATAAAAACAAAAGATATCCAGTACATAAGAGAGAATTTTTAAAATTTGACAGCTTTGGTGAATTTTTAAAAAAAAAAATGGTTGTCCAATTGTCCTTCAAGCACTTAACTCAAATACAGCCTTTGTAATATCAAAGTGACCTCCACATATATGACTATGGGTAGATAGATGGTAACCGCTCTTCACTGCTATATTGTCATACAAATTATCTGTATAATTCAGACGTATTTTTATATTTTTCTCCATATTTTCATTGCTAAGCTGTAAGTCGTACATCCTCTCAGTAACCAGATTCACTCCAAATTGGTGCTATACTATGTAATGACTGTGCTATATTATGTGATATATTCTTTGTAAGCCATTTTTGGAAAGCTCATCTCGTCATTAGTCAGTTTTTAATTGGCTATCCCATGTATACTATTTATGTATTTTGTGAGGTTTTTTTTATTGTGATTATTTGCTAAAATATTACTCTCTTATCTGGGAGACGTGTTACCTCGTATTTTTTGGTCTTGGTCTTGGCGTGGTGACATTTTCCACTTAACTAATGTTTGGTTTTAAAATGACACTATACTAAAAATTGTGTTCTTTGTTGCATTTTGGAAATTTCAGAGAAGATCCACAAGGAGATTGATAATGTAATAGGAAAAGATCGCTGTCCATCAATAGAAGACAGGAGTAAAATGCCGTATACAGATGCCGTAATCCACGAGTTCCAGAGATTTGCTGATATTGTCCCTACTGGAGTGCCCCATGCCCCCAGCAAGGATACAACCTTCAGAGGATACCATATTCCAAAGGTACAGTATGATGTACTCATTGACCCCTCCTGACAATGTTTGCTGTTTGGCATCTGTTTAGTAGTGTGTGCCACTACAAATTTTCATTTCTCGCCACATTCGATTTTAAGAGCCATGTTCTTTCCTGTCCATTCTCTGCCCCAACAAGCCTTGGTCCTCACTTTTCTGAGGCAGTGGTCAAAAGAAACATCGTGGAATTTTTCTTACTTTTTTCAGAAGACTGAAATGTTACTTCTTTTCCTGCAATCCTCCTGACCGATCCAGGAGACTTGGCGAATATGACTGTGACTGGCTGTCCCCTGTTTCTTTATTTTATGCTTATGAGCCACGGCCGGCATTTGATACGTTCTCTTTTTACTATTACTTTAGTGTTTATTATTATTTGCACAGTATCTAGTCAATGTACCTCAGACACATAGGGGTAATTCCATGTGAAAAAAAGTTGTGCAGATCTTCTCAGTGTCTTGGGTTACTTCTTCCTATCAGCTATTTACTAGATCTCACTGCTAACACTTTTTGTTGTCAAGGTCCACATTGACATATTTCTTACATTTACTTTCAGGGAACCTTAGTGATTACAGTTCTAACCTCTGTCCTAAAAGATCCCAAATATTTCAAAAACCCAGAAGAGTTTGATCCTGGACACTTCCTTGATGAGAAAGGCAACTTTAAGAAAAATGATGGATCTATTCCATTCTCTACAGGTAGGAAACTATTTCTTGATTACGGTAGAAAAATGACCTGTAAATATATGACTAAATTTAGGTTTCAAATTAACTGTAGTTTGGAAATGGGACTACCCTACTTTGACATGGTTGGTAGACATAGGTTGAATTAAAGGAAGACCAAAACATGACTTGATAGGTCCTTGTCTTTACAAAAACACCATATTTATACTATTGCAATCATAAAACTCTAAAGACTTGGTCTACGTTTTTTTTAAGAAGTCAAGGCTAGAGATTGGGCATATGTAATATTTGTGCAACTCCTAAGAAATTTCATGATTTAACCAGGACTTGTAGATTGAGTCATCACTGGTGGACTGAAGAACTCTATGTAAAAGACATTACCAAGAACCAAAAAGCTAAGTTCAGTATAGAATGAATAATGTGGAAATAGTTGGTAGCGCCTTGGAAGCCACACCTAGAGGAATTATACACTGGACCCCAATAACTATACACTGGACCCTTTTAGGTTGGGTTTTCTAGTCCAGTGAGGGTTAATCTGTGCTGGGAATAATTGGTAATGTTAATTTTTTTTCTTTTAATATTCTTAGGATAAGCTTCTTATTTGACATCATGAGAGATAGGACATAAAACTAAAGAACCCATATACAGTACAGACCAAAAGTTTGGAAACACCTTCTCATTTAAAGTTTTTTCTGTATTTTCATGACTATGAAAATTGTACATTCACACTGAAGACATCAAAACTATGAATTAACACATGTGGAATTATATACTTAACAAAAAAGTGTGAAACAACTGAAAATATGTCTTATATTCTAGGTTCTTCAAAGCAGCCACCTTTTGCTTTGATGACTGCTTTGCACACTCTTGGCATTCTCTTGATGAGCTTCAAGAGGTAGTCACCGGAAATGGTCTTCCAACAATCTTGAAGAAGTTCCCAGCGATGCTTAGCACTTGTTGGCCCTTTTGCGTTCAGTATGCGGTCCAGCTCACCCCAAACCATCTCGATTGGGTTCAGGTCTGGTGACTGTGGAGGCCAGGTCATCTGGCGTAGCACCCCATCACTCTCCTTCTTGGTCAAATAGCCCTTACACAGCCTGGAGGTGTGGTTGGGGTCATTGTCCTGTTGAAAAATAAATGATGGTCTAACTAAACGCAAACCGGATGGAATAGCATGCCGCTTCAAGATGCTGTGATAGTCATGCTGGCTCAGTATGCCTTCAATTTTGAATAAATCCCAACAGTGTCACCAGCAAAGCACCCCTACACCATCACACCTCCTCCTCCATGCTTCACGGTGGGAACCAGGCATGTAGAGTCCATCCGTTCACCTTTTCTGCGTCGCACAAAGACACGGTGGTTGGAACCAAAGATCTCAAATTTTGACTCATCAGACCAAAGCACAGATTTCCACTGGTCTAATGTCCATTCCTTGTGCTCTTTACCCCAAACAAGTCTCTTCTGCTAATTGTTTGTCCTTAGCAGTGGTTTCCTCGCAGCTATTTTACCATGAAGGCCTGCTGCACAAAGTTTCCTCTTAACAGTTGTTGAAGAGATGTGTCTGCTGCTAGAACTCTGTGTGGCATTGACCTGGTCTCTAATCTGAGCTGCTGTTAACCTGCAATTTCTGAGGTTGGTGACTCGGATAAACTTATCCTCAGAAGCAGAGGTGACTCTTGGTCTTCCTTTTCTGGGGCGGTACTCATGTGAGCCAGTTTCTTTGTAGCGCTTGATGGTTTTTGCAACTGCACTTGGGGACACTTTCAAAGTTTTCCCAATTTTTCACACTGACTGACCTTCATTTCTTAAAGTAATGATGGCCACTCGTTTTTCTTTACTTAGCTGCTTTTTTCTTGCTATATTACAAATTCTAACAGTCTATTCAGTAGGACTATCAGCTGTGTATCCACCAGACTTCTGCACAACACAACTGATGGTCCCAGCCCCATTTATAAGGCAAGAAATCCCACTTATTAAACCTGACAGGGCACACCTGTGAAGTGAAAACCATTTCCGGTGACTACCTCTTGAAGCTCATCAAGAGAATGCCAAAAATGTGCAAAGCAGT
The DNA here is from genome assembly GCF_046119375.1 of Phyllobates terribilis. Classification (NCBI taxonomy): domain Eukaryota; kingdom Metazoa; phylum Chordata; class Amphibia; order Anura; family Dendrobatidae; genus Phyllobates; species Phyllobates terribilis. The sequence goes on along the minus strand of NW_027362767.1, from coordinate 396,477,192 downwards.
CATCAAAGCAAAAGGTGGTTACTTTGAAGAACCTAGAATATAAGACATATTTTCAGTTGTTTCATACTTTTTTGTTACGTACATAATTCCATATGTGTTAATTCATAGTTTTGATGCCTTCAGTGTGAATGTACAATTTTCATAGTCATGAAAATAGAGAAAAATCTTTAAATGAGAAGGTGTGTCCAAACTTTTGGTCTGTACTGTACATTAGATGAAAGTTGGCCAAAGCCAGTGATTTTGGGGACACCAGCTGACTATCTGATATATATGAGGGCTTCTCAATTTTCCCCTAGCAGATCATGTTGGGGAGAGAAGAATTGACCAGTTGGTATTTCAATGGTCAATCATTTTGATGCTAGGAGAGTTTTAGCCTCCGCTTGAGTTTTTGGTGAGGGGACTTCTTCTTTCTTTTCATTGAAAACATGTGAATGCTCAGCCGAGCCACGTATTCATGTGCATTAGGCAGTCAGGAGAGTCCTGATTATCCACCAACAGCTATATTGTGTGTAGCCAGCAAAGAGGGCAATTTGATAAGACTGGCATAGTGCATGTCAGTCTTAATGAAGTCCTAGCTGGAGTACACTCACCCAAATCCTTAAGCGCCCCTCGCTGACTGATGAATCAGACTCATCTGGTACCCAATGTTTCCTGTCGCCAGAAATGTATGCTCAGGATGGCGTACATTTGTGGAGTAAGTTATGCCACTAAAATGACCATGACTAACCCCACCCCATCTAAGTAGGCCTTTATCAGGAAATAGAGGTCTTAAGAAGGGATAATCACAGCTGTCCTGTACCCTGGATTATGGTGTTGTGAAGCATAATATAGAGTACTTGGACACTTCTAGTCTTCATAATAGGGTTATAGGTACACTAACACCTCAGTTTTACATTGATTTTGTTGTGGAACCAGTGGTATGGCCATGTCTCTAATGTGTAAATCTAGAAGTGGGAAACAGAGTGCACAATAGGGTGATAAACTATGGAGGGAGAGTAGGAGAAGTGCTGGTTACACTCACCTGATGGAGTTGTGACAGGCACAATTGTTATATAGGCATGAAGAAGAACAGGTGCTGCTGCCCCATGGCTGGTGGATTAATCCACCAGGAGACAATGGATCCATTTGGACGAACATGTAGGTTGGCTGTGCTGCTGGAGTAAATCAATTCTTCAGAAATGATTGATGAGAAAAAGGATTTGTATTCTAAACGCAATTCAATGCCGTACTAGTGTCTTTATCAAGTGAAAAAAAACAAATGTAATGTGTCATAGGAACAGTTTTTCAACATGATAACACCATGCCACATGTTGCTGGTGATACTGTAAGCAGCTGGCCTAAATGTACTAACATGGCCTGCAGCATCTCCAGAATCGAGCACATCTGGGATGTCATTGGTTTGCAATTGCAAAAAGAGCTGCCAGCAGCGGATCTTGATGATTTTCCCAAGTGCATTAAGCGTGGCAGAACATTTTTGAGACAACCATTAATAACCTCTTTGATAGCAACCAATGTGTGTAGTTGCGGGTATTACTGCATGTATACTTGTTTTTATTTATGGTTAGTTACCATGTTTTCATCCTTTGCATATCATTATCATATCTATCCATCCTGTGATTTCCATAAGTTCACGACTTTTCTTTCTTGGTGTTGCAAATTCCATGTTGAAGAGTGTAATTTTTCTAAATCACACAACACTTTAAGTTAAAAAACCTATAATATGACACCTGGACAATAATATATAAAATATAACATTTATTATTGATGTATTAAAAGCAATGAAAAATACATAAATATAATAACGGAAGGAAAGCAACACAAACACAGGTCGCCGGGATTTGACAGCTGTAATACATGTAAAAATGTTCACTAATATTAAATATAGTCACGTGCTGCAAATATATAAAAAAGATCCACACTGCAATAAGTCATGTAAAGTTTACATAAGGTGCAAAGAGTAAGTAAATAGACTCACAGTGCAAAAATAGTCATTGAGGCAGCAAATTGTATAGTGAAACAGAGTATAAGGTAGATATAAATAACAGAGCTGTACTGACCCGTAAGACCTAGATCCAACGCGCGTTTCACCTGGGCTTTAACGAGGATTTGATCATATCGTTACTTACTCTTTGCACCTTATGTAAACTTTACATGACTTATTGCAGTGCGGATCTTTTTTATATATTTGCAGCACGTGACTATATTTAATATTAGTGAACATTTTTACATGTATTATAGCTGTCAAATCCCGGCAACCTGTGTTTGTGTTGCTTTCCTTCCCTTATTATATTTATGTATTTTTCATTGCTTTTAATGCATCAATAATAAATGTTATATTTTATATATTATTGTCCAGGTGTCATATTACAGGTTTTTTGCTGTTTATGCAGACACATGGGCATTTTGATGGTTCTGTGTGACTTAGCTCTCTGATTGTTATAAAACCCTTTAAGTTAGCTTGATTTCTTATTGTATACGCTCATTCTCTTTTCTCAGGCAAACGCATGTGTATGGGAGAAGGCCTGGCTCGCATGGAGCTCTTCCTTTTTCTAACCTCTATTTTGCAGAAGTTCACCTTGGAGCCCACTGTAGACAGAAATAATCTTAGCATAAGACCAGAGCCCAACACTAATGGTTCAAGAGCTCCATCATACCAGATGAATGTTGTCTCTCGTTTCTGACTTGAAGACGAACTTCTTGCTTACAAGCCTACAAGCTCCATAACTTAAAAAGACTGCACAAAAATTCATATATATTTTTTTTTATTCTTTTTGAGTATTTTGGTACCACAGTAGTAATGTACACAAAATAATATATTTCTTAACTTTCTAAATAAAATTGTTATGTTAATTAAAATATTGGACTTTAACGTGTCTTTTCTCCTGTATGCTATATGTATTTTTTTTTTTTTCATGCTTTTTTTTTATACCTTGAGCTGGGGAGAAGGGGTGCCTCATTATAACCCAGAGCCTGGATCCCCTTCCCTTTTGCACTTCAAGCTCACTTTCCATCTTTGAGGCTGTCACAGAAGTAGAAGGTACCAGGCTCCTTGCTTCTTCTGGCTCTGCAACCTGTACCAGTGACCCTATTCCCTCACATCTCCTCAAGTCCCTCTCCCCAGCTGTCACTAACTACCTAACTCAAATATTTAACCTCTCTCTTACTTCCAACATCTTTCCCTCTTCATTCAAACATGCCATCATATCCCCTTTACTTAAAAAATGTTCCCTCTATCAGAACTGCGCTGCTAACTACAGACCTGTCTCTAATCTTCCCTTTATCTCTAGACTCCTGGAACGCTTGGTCCACTCTTGTCTAATCTGTTATCTATCAAATCAATCTGTTCTAGACCCATTACAATCTGGTTTCTGATCTTTACACTCTACTTAGACTTCCCATACTAAAGTCTCTAATGACCTATTAACAGCAAAATCCAATGGCCACTTCTCCCTGCTGTTTCTCCTGGATCTCTCTGCTGCATTTGACACTATGGATCCCCAGTTCCTCCTCACTATGCGCCGCTCTATAGGCCTCAATGTTACTGCTTTCTCCTCCTACCTCTCTGACCTCTCCCTTACTGTATCTTTTGCCCTCTCACACACCTCTCCTCTTCCCCTTACTGTCGGGGTTCCTAAAGACTCAGTCGTAGGCCCCTTTATTTTCCCTCTATGCACCAACCCTATTGGACAAGGGTTGTATTTCTGTCCAGTCGCTTCACTGATGCCTCCATCTTGTGCCAGTCATTACACTGGTTGCCCATCGGCTACAAAATAAAATACAAACTCATTTCTCTCACCCACAAAACTCTCCACAGTTCTGCACCACCCTACTGTATATCTCCTCCCTCATCTCTACTCCAAATGACCTGACTAATATCTAGCCCCCATGTTTTTAAGCATGCTTTAAAAACACATCTCTTTAGACAGGCCTATCACTTCAACTCACTAACCTAACTATCCCCTATTACCTCCTTCTAAAATGTTAGCCATAATTTGCTTCCTCCCACTCATCTGTATCCACATCCTCCATGCACTCAATAGCAAACAATAACTGTACTTAGATACTGACTGATAACCCGATCATGCAGCTTTAAACAAAAACCCTTATTTATTATAATGATGGCCAGACCGGGCATAATAATATTTCTATTATAATACAGCTGTTCTGAGGAAAGAAGTATGGCTAACATGTAACCTCAGAATAAAAAATAAACTTTAAATCAGAAAAATCTATTAAAAAGCGGACAAACACACAGACTAATGTGTGAAAACCACACCAGAGGTACTGAACTCTACTCTATTGTGTATTTCATAGAGCCCTAATAACACAAAAGGGCCACTTCACACAGCTAATATCACATTGATTATCATAAAGAACTCTTTTATACATATAGGGAAATAGGATTATATAGAATCATGTTATGAGTTTGTCAGTAACCCATAAGGATAGGTGCAACCCGGTATACAAAGTGCCAAAAGTGCATAATTAAAATCACAGACAGGATCACTCGTCCATAGATCCTTACACTATACATAAACACTGATCTGGCCTTAAATATATACCTATATGCTGGTTCCTACCTGACTGCGGAGGTTGGCACCCTAGTTAAAGTAGGCGATTTTGGCGCACCTGCTCCACGCCGGCTATCTCTAAATTTCTTGGCTTGCCCTAGAATTACTTACTAGTAGCACCACAATCTGATGCAAGCTAAGGCATATGTAATTAACACAGTCAGCAGAAATTAATGTAGATGGAGGACTTATCTTGACCGTAGAGAGATGGTCTCAGATACATAGCGAAGGTCTGACCAGTGTCCCACATGGAAGAATTATCTTGCCCATAGAAGGATGGTCCTAGATGAATTACGAAGGACTCATGCCTCTAATTAGTGTCCCAGTGCCTCAACGCGTTTCCCCAACTTTTTTGTTTCCTCAGGAGGCTGATACAAAAGGAATGTCCAGGGTATATCAATAAGTAGAATATAGATGTCTATTGGTGCAGATACGTACTGATGTTCAGTCCATTTTGATAGTCAGAACTGAGATAGATAAATCAAACCTTCCCTCAGTCCTGTTTAAATAGATCCTCCCTCGTAGTTCCATTGGTCCCAATAGGAAGTGCCTCATAATAAATATCAGGTGTATGCACCTGCAAACAAAAATCCCCCATACTTCATGTGTTTGCGCTCTAAGCCCTCCAAGATAGTCTATTGATATACTGTTCAACCTGGCAAAGTGGCGTGCGTTCCACAAGGTGGAACACATGATTTCCGGTTTCCGCTTAAGTCACTTCCGGTACTCGGTAGTATGATGTTTGTGCATTCCACCACTTGGAAAGCACAGTTTCCGGCTTCACAGTGTGTCAAATCCGGCGCTCGCCAGCCCAGCAGCACCATCATGCACACAAGGGGATGTATAGCACAGTCAGAGGCATCCAAAAGGCACATCCTCAGCACATTCTCAGCGCCAGCACAGCACCAGCATGCAACCAAGAAAATGAGTACCACAGCCAGAAGCCTCCAGGAGGCGCATCATCAGCAGCAAACCACAGAATGTGTGCGCACAAAAGTGCCACAAGCAATCAGGCCAAAAATACAGACAACTTCCCTGTCAACCATAAAAGTTATAGGAAATATATATAGACATTGGAATACACTATATAGACCAGCATATTGACGATAGGGGACCACCAAGTGTACATACCCAATAAATATGTTACATAGATTCTAAATTCAGAGAGATTATATGAACCCATACTCTCTCAATATAACTAAGCTTGATGAATATAGTGGATGGGGAAGGAAAACTAAGAAAAATAAGTGAAGATGAGGGCATCCCAAGCATAGGATAACCCATAGATCATGGCAAGGCAGTAGCCAATTTTTTTAGTCCAAACTGGACCTGAGTAATGTACCAGGAAACCCCCAAAACAAACTACAAAAGTACAAAAACGGGGCATATGACAACTGTTCATTAATGCCTTTTGGTGTGCTCCTTTTCAGTCTGAATATCCATTCACATTCCTTCTGGAGTACTCGTTTATCATGATCTCCCTTTCTGACATTACGTCTTACCCTTTTCATGATGTTAAAAGAGACCTCTTTGATGTTGCCACGATGAACCCCATTAATGTGTCTCGCCAACGGTGTATCTCTCTTGTGGCGTATGTCCCCCAAGTGTTCGCCCACCCTGCGTATAAATTCTCCACACGTCTTCCCAACATAGTCAAGAGGACAAGAGCAGGTGACTTTGTAAATGACGTTATCTGTTTTACAATTACAGACGTCCCGTATAAAGAACCTCTTGCCAGTTGAAGCACTCATAAACGACTTTCCTGGACTCATCTGTTCACACATCTTGCAGTTGTTGCAATGGAAAAAGCCACAGACCTTCCTGTTTAGCCAGGTACCAGTCGATTCTTCAGGGATCATCCCTTTCTAATTGTCACACTCGGCGACACAGATATCGCGTCCTTTAGGTCCGGGTCAGATACCAGGATATCCCAGTGTCTCCTGAGAATTGCAAAGACTTGTTCACTCTTATTATCTAAAGTTCCTATTAGTCTAGATATATCACTCCCCATTCTAGGATTACCCTCATGTAGGGAATCTCTCTTGCATTTCATTGCATTATCACATGCTTGATTCAGGAAATGTGTTGGATATCTCCTCTCCCTGAATCTATATTTCAAGTCAGAGGATTGCCTACGATAATCACCTACGTCAGAACAATTTCTTCTGACCCGAAGGAATTGGCCCTTTGGTATCCCTTTTTTTAGTGCCGTGGGGTGGTGGCTGTCCCACCGTAGAAAACTATTAGTAGCTGTTGGCTTGCGGTGGGTGATCGTTTGTAGATGTCCCCGTTTCTCCTTAATAATCATCAAATCCAGAAAAGATAATCGCACTTTATTAACATTCAGTATTCTTACAAATTCTGTGAAGTCACCTGATGACTCTGTCGACAAAATAAGAATATCATCTATGTATCTGACCCACAACATGATCTAATCTTGCCACCACTCCTCCTCCCCAAAAATGTGGGTTTCCCCCCACCAGCCCAGGAAGATATTGGCATAGGAGGGGGCACAGGGGCTTCCCATCACAGTTCCCCTGAGCTGGTGGAAGTACTTCCCATTGAAGAGGAAGTAGTTGTGGGTCAGTACATATTTGAGGAGGTTCAACAGAAATTTGTTGTGTTTCTCACACTCCACTGCTCTGGATCTGAGGTAATATTTAATGGCTTGCAGGCCCTCCCAGTGTGGTATATTGCTATATAATGCTTCCACATCTATTGATGCTAAGATAGTATCTGCAGCAATATGGATCCCCTCAAGTTTCTTATGGAGATCAGTTGTATCTCTAATATATGATGGAAGCATTGTTACATAGGGGCATAAGATACGATCTAGATAGATCCCACTGTTTTGTGTCAAGCTTTCAACACCTGAGACTATAGGGCGTCCTTTGAGTGGACTGAGGCCTTTATGTACATTGGGTAAAGTTTAGAAAGTGGGAGTAACCGGGAAAGCTGGGCACATAAAATCATAATTATCTTGGACACCAGATGTTCATTTAAAGCCTGGTCCAGGATTCCCAACAGTGATTTCTTATACTCAGTTAGGGGATCCCCAGGAGAGTCTCATACGTATATTTGTCCATGAGTATTCAGTCTCACATTGTAAGATATTGTTGATGGTCCATTATGACAATATTCCCGCCCTTGTCTGAAGTCTTAAATATAAGATGTTTATTTTCCTCTAAGGACCTGAGGGAAGATTCATCCTCAGCTGTCAAATTAGATCCTGAATCCCCAACATTGGAAATCTTGCACAAGTCCCTTTCCACCTGATTAATAAATATATCCACACTAGAGAAGTCATCTGATGGTGGCATCTTTTTGCTCTTATTTTTCAAATTAGTAAAACGCCCAATCAGAGACCGAGGGGTGTGGCTTGCAGTGCTACTGATGTACAGAGGATCCCACTCATGATATGGTGAAGGGGCTTGGCTCTTATCTAATTTGCATTATATATGACTGTCTAGATTAACACTGGAATTTCTGCACCCTTAATACCCCTGTATCTATGGACACCATGTTATTACACTGTGCCTCTCTACTGCAGGCATTCCCTCACCAATATACTGAATGCACAGCGCTCCTGGACATAATACACGTCCCCTCACCATATCAGGAGTGGGATCCTCTGTACATCAGTAGCACTGTAACTACACCCCTCGGTCTCTAATTAGACGTCCATCTACACACCTCTCTCTGTCATGCTCCCGGTTAGGCCTGCCCACTTGTGCCTGATTGAACGGCGGACCACACACCCCTCCACTAGCCCGGTCTTTTTAAACTAGTTCTTCCTCATTTACAACTAGGCCACATGTCTGAGCAGTGGATACTGCAGACACCTTTCCAGTGCTGCCTGCTGCAGTGTAATCAACTCCCAGATGGTATGTACTTGGGATTTTAACCCTAGATTTCCCCATTGCTCACATTTGATTCCTGCTTTGACTGGATGCTGACACATCTCTGATATAGCACATGATTTCACTCTATCTCAGTGCCTATCTCCACTACCATGTCTACCACATGTTTTATATGTCTTCTTCCCCTGCTAGGTCACCTGATACTTCCTCGGCTTCTGTCTGAAAGCTACTGCTATTTTGCCTTCAGATTTCATTCCTCTACCTGTTAGGGTTTTTTCCTCCTCCATTTTTTTCTTTTTTTCTTTCTCTTTTTCTCCTCTCCTCTTTTCCCTCTTTCCTCCTCCATTTTTTTTCTTTTTCTTTTTCTTTCTCTTTTTCTCCTCTCTTCTCATCTCTCCTCTCTTCTCATCTCTCCTTTCTCTCCCCCCTCTTGTTTTCCCATTTCTTTCCAGTTTTTCTGACTGTTGCTTTTCCTCTTTTTCCATTTTTTCCTTTCCTGTCCCCCTCTGCCTTCCTCTCTCTGTTTCTCCCCTTTTTTCTTAGTTGCTTTCCCCTTCCTCTCCCTCCTTTTCTTTCCCTTTTCCTTTCTCCCTTTTTTCCCTTCCTGATCACCCTCATTCTCTTACTGCCCTTTTTTTGTGCCCTTTGCTTTCTTTTTTATTTCTTCTTCCTCCTTCCTCCAGATTTCCAATTTGGATGGGCTATTCTGAGGAAGAGCTCCTCCTGATGAAATCTTGGTAACGCAAGATTTCTCCTCTTACAATGGTTCTATATGACAACTTCCAATTATTATAATTGTCGGTGTAATTTTGTCTTTACATGTATGTAGATTTTGTATTCAATTTTTGTACATATATGTTTTTGCCGGGTAGACTGATGAAGGTCTTACTGACCGAAACGTCTTGAATCTGGAATTTCTATGAATAATAAAATATTTCAGTCTGTGAAGTAGCTAGTGCCAAGTCTTTCTTACACTTTTTAAAGGATTAAGGTCTTACTTGGACACCAAAGTATACCCGGAAGAGCAGTGTTTGTTATCATAACAGCTAGAAAAACAGAACCTCCGGTGAAATGTCTGACTTTGCTGGCTCAAAAAGGTAACCTCGGAAAAACTTGGCACTGGTCATTCTGTCTAGCAGGTCCCAGACAAACCCTGGCTTTCACTCTTTAACTTTTATATGGGGGTCTGGACTTACTACTGGGCCTTATGATATGAAGTAACTGTTGGTCAAAAGAATGAGTCTGAGGCAAAAGTATTCAAACTAGCCAGGTAAGTAACTTGAGGGATGGAATCAGGAGACAAAATGCTTAATCAGAGATATAACTGCTGGGCTCAACCAAAGCAGCGTCAGACTAGCTAAGGTTTAGATAAAGGTAGATCTTGGTGATATCCCAGAACAAAGAATAAGCCAAGCAACAATTGGCAACTCCTAACTGACTGCTGGAAGCTTAAACAGAGTGTGGTGCTGTTCTGATGCGCCCCCTGGGGCCCATGGGGTTACTCGGTAGGCGGGCTGGTCAGTTCTATTGGGGTACGCATGGTGGCAGTGACCCGGTCCGTGGTCCAGGGCAGTTAATAAATAAAGAAAAGAGGAGAATAAAGTTGCGGGGATAAGGTTTCGTGATGCCACCCGTGGTATGTGGCTATAGGTGGCTGCCGCTGCTGTTCAGATCCACTGGGGCTGTTGGTGACACAGCAGAGATGGTTCAGCTCTCCACGGGTAGAGCTAGGCTCCAGGGCAGTTAAAGAGAGAATCTTTGATATTGGTGTTGTAGTGCAAGGTAGGTGACACAGAAATTTAGTGAAGGACACAGCGGGGTGCAATCTTCAAGTTTTTACTCACAGTTTTTACAGTGATCCAGGTTACAACTGCCAGCAGGTTATAACAGCCCTCCTAGTCCTGTGTCCTCCGGGGAAGTGATCCAGCAACTCTCAGATAACTTGGATGCACTTGATCGGGAACCCCTTCTTGTGTACCTTTCCCGGGTCGTCTCTCTGCACTGGCTCTCACCCTCCTGCCCTGCACCTCACACAGTGTCCTGAGCCAGTGGCCACGGGCCTTGTCGGGCGATGTCCTCTTTGTCCCCCTGGTCCTATATAGCCACCTTTTCAGCGAATGTGTGTGGTTTTTGGCTACGGCACTTAAAGATACCGCAACCTCCGGTTTGCTAGCTGAGTCTTGCCGTCCTCCACTAGTCTGGGGCCGGTCTCCTACTGCGACCTGATCCTTTCACGGTCAGCATGAACTCGGGCGCACGGGTGGACTACACACTTCCCGTGCCCCTAGGATCATTTCTCTCTCTCTGGAGCCTTTCTTACTGCTCCGGTCTTCTCTCTTCTCTCTCCCACTGGGCCCCTCTGACTGGACCCTCACTCTGTCTGGACCCCTACTCCTCAACGGTCCTCACTCACTGGGCTCCTCTAGATGTTTCTACCCTTCCTTTTATATTCTTTGTCATGTAACCAATGTCACTAACTGTCACTCTACGTGGTCCCCTCTGCCTTCATTCCCTCCTTCAGTGTTGCCCTAAACTACTTCCTCAACCCACCTCCTCTACCTAGTTCCATCCTCCAGACAGGGACCGGGTCTGTACTCTCCCTCAGGAACAATCTTGCCCTTCCCTAATGGAGTGGTGTAGTGTTGGATGTGAGTGTGTGAGTCCCAGGTAGTGCTCCCTCCTTACCTAAGAGTGGGGTACCACACCTCTGGCTGAGATGCAGTACCTCTGTGGCAACTGGACCCGCAGGGGCGCCACAGCTCCATGGGCCACAGCAGGGAGCTGATTACCTGGCTGGACAACGCCTTAAGGCTGCGTGCCAATTTTGCATTTTTCAAGCATTTTTGCCGCAGAATTTCCGCAGCGAAAATGCTTAAAAAACACTTGCCAATACGCGCCCCATGGTCCCCAATGATAATCCGCATGTGCTGTGCACATGCTGCGGAAATTTCTGCTGCGGATTATCATTGCGGAAAAATCCGCAGCATGTCCATTATTTTTGTGGAAACACAGCATAATTGCCGCCATTGACTTGCATTGAATCTCATAATATCCGCATGACTACATGTGCACATGCGGATATTAAGCGATTCAATGAGCGGATGGTATCCGGGTCTGGAGAAGAGGAGACTCTCCTCCAGACCCTGGTACAATAATACCTGTTAAAAAAAAAAAATTTTAAATAAAAAATAAACATTATACTCACTTTCTGATGGCCTGTGGTCTTTTCTCCAATGCGTCCTGGCTCCCCGGTGGCTCGCTGTAAACCTGTATGGACAATATGTTTCTGCTTGGGCTTTAAACCTACAATCTATGGGCTGGTAGAGCTAGTTAAAACCACCTGTGAATGAATAGAAGGAATTAGTGGGAGGGACGCATGGTCAGAAAAAAGGTTGTCAAACTTCTAATAGTGTGAACACGTACCTGCTGCAATGTCCCAGGAGCGGGATCCCAAAAATGATTAATTGAAAAAAGAGGGGTCGCTCACTGGTCTATTCGGGTGCACTGAAGAAAAAAGTCATCTAAATTGCAAAGAGAACTTCGGCACTCCATTCATTCACAGGTGGTTACTTTTCATTTTGAGCTTTTACCGACGGCCTCGGTAAATGTCCAGATTGACCGGTAAATCCTAGGTTTTACCGGCCTTCTGACTTTTACAGTAACATATATATGGGCTGAATATCATCCTGTATAAATGGACCTTAGCTCTCTTACCACCTCTTCTGCTATTATTTGATAGATATACAGTTTTCCGTTCCAAACTAAGAATCCATAGCACTCAAATTTTGCTTGCGATAAACAAGTATATTTTGGAAGCATCAAGGCTATTTAATTTTTGAATATGTTCTCAAAAACTAACAAATCTGTACAGTAGCCAAGTAGCAGAGGATGCAGCTGCAGAATCCGACCATCGAAGTGTTTGTGAGAGGGGTGGGCGTCATATCTGATCTCCAGAGCTCTCTGACATCACACCAAGATGAGACAGCCCTCTCTGCAAGCCCCGAGAGCGGAAGTGTTGAACAATACAGCTGTAACTCTGCACTTTACACAAGTCCAATCTGTTCTCACTGATTACATGTAGGAACGCAGCCCTGTACGTGACCGAATATATATACATAGGTCATAGTACAGACCAAGCTGTAGTCGCTGGGGCTCAGGATGGCTCTGAACATCGCAGCAACGCTTCTCCTGGCTACTGGGGTCACTCTCCTTATTTATCTCATCAAATGGTGGGGTTGGGTCAAACAGAAGGACCTGCCTCCAGGACCTACACCACTACCGATCTTGGGGAATATCATACAGGTCAACACTTCCGAAATACCACAGTCATTAGTTAAGGTAAGATCATTCAATTTATCATAGTCTGTACTAGTATTGAGCGAGCATGCTCGACACTGCTCGGTACTCGCCCGAGCATCACGCTACTCGGGATGTTCGGCGAGCACCGGAAATTTCCGGGTTACTCGAGCGGGAGCTCGGGTCTCCGCGCTGCATGTTTGGTGCTTTTTACAGAGCCAATGAACATGCAGGGATTGCCAGCCAGTCAATGTAGTGCCGCAGCCATGTTGTTTGTGGGCATTACAGTGATTGGCTGGCCGCACAGCGTCACCTCGAGTATTTAAAACCGGGCGCCGCCATCTTGGACACAGTCGCTCCGGATTAGACAGTGTAGGGACAGCGCTGCTGAGCTAGGAAGAGATTTTTCCTGCGAAATAGTTAGTGTAGGGTCTGTGAAGGCTGCGAGTACAAACAAACAGTCCTTCTCAGGACTAATATCCATCCAAGATATCAGGCAGGCAGGCAGGCCGCATAGGAGACGCAGTGGTCATACCAGCAAACGCTGCATTACAGTCCTGTGTGCTCCTGTTTCTGAAATTGCTCGACTTAGCTCCAGGTCTCGGGGGCCAGTAAAAATCCTTTTTTTTCATCTAAATCATCTTTTTTTTCCCTCCTTCACACTGTACAAATACCCGTCTAATTAACCTATTGCTGCCCCCCCCCAAAAAAAAGTGTGTCTCTGATTTTTCAGACACAAATATATCTGTTAAAAAGAGTCTAGTATAGGCCACAGAAACAGAAGTGTGGTTTTGCATTTCCACGGGTCAAATCTCTGTAGTATCCAGTTGTGGGCCTTTTGTATCTAAAAAAAAACAGTTTGAGTGTGTCGCTCACTGTTCAGCTGCAAATATATACGTTTAAAAAAGTCTGGTATACACCAGTAAATTATAACTGTGGGTTTGCTGTTCAACGGTAAAAAATCTCTATTATCCTGCTTTTCGCTTTTTTGGCCTTAAAAAAAAACAGTAGTGTCTCCTGATTGTTCTGGCACAAAAATATATCTGTTGAAAATAGTCTGTTGTAGGCCCGACAAATCCCAGTGTGGTTTTGCATTTCCACGGGTCAAATCTCTGTAGTATCCAGTTGTGGGCCTTTTGTATCTAAAAAAAACAGTTTGAGTGTGTCGCTCACTGTTTTTCCACAAATATAAAGTACAGACCAAAAGTTTGGACACACCTTCTCATTTAAAGATTTTTCTGTATTTTCATAACTATGAAAATTGTACATTCACACTGAAGGCATCAAAACTACGAATTAACACATGTGGAATTATATACTTAACAAAAAAGTGTGAAACAGCTGAAAATATATGTTATATTCTTGGTTCTTCAAAGTAGCCACCTATTGCTTTGATGAATGCTTTGCACACTTTTGGCATTCTCTTGATGAGCTTCAAGAGGTAGTCACCGGAAATGGTTTTCACTTCACAGGTGTGCCCTGTCAGGTTTAATAAGTGGGAATTCTCGCCTGATAAATGGGGTTGGGACCATCAGTTGTGCTGTACAGAAGTCTGGTGGATACACAGCTGATAGTCCTACTGAATAGACTGTTAAAATTTGTATTATGGCAAGAAAAAAGCAGCTAAGTAAAGAAAAACGAGTGGCCATCATTACTTTAAGAAATGAAGGTCAGTCAATGCAAAAAATTAGGCAAACTTTGAAAGTGTCCCCAAGTGCAGTTGCAAAAACCATCAAGCGCTACAAAGAAACTGGCTAACATGAGGACCACCCCAGGAAAGGAAGACCAAGAGTCACCTCTGCTTCTGAGGATAAGTTTATCCGTGTCACCAGCCTCAGAAATCGCAGGTTAACATTAGCTCATGTTAGAACTCTCCTGTTAGGTTTTTTCTATCTTGCTGGTCACGTGACCTTTTTTGCCTGTTTGGTCCTGCTCTGCCCTTCTGGCCTTGCTGGACTACATAGTAATTTTTACTCTTGAGCTAGCTTGGTGCTCTGTTACCTTTCTAAGTCAGTTTTGCTAGGTCTTCGTACCTCTATGTTCTATGTTGTTTGTTTGTCTTTTTACTGCTACAATTTCTGCTAGGAGGTGTCCATCTTTCTCCCAGTCCCTAGTTCTTGTAGGGGTCCCTTCCTCACATCTATAGGTCTTCATTCAGACTAGCCGAGGACTTTAGCGGGTCTGATCGCAGGATCAGGTTCCCCGTTACATCGTAGGGATCCAGCTTAGTTCTATTGTAGGAACAGATCTCCTGTTTTTCCTTAGTGCTTGTAGCAGATCATAACAGTAAGTCCAGCCCAAAAATTTCTCTAAGGAAAGACTTCCAGTTTCCATCATGGTGTCAGTTCAGGATTTGGCTCAACGCCTGCAGGGACTCTCTCTGGAGGTGGCCGAGCTCCAACAACACGTGAGTAGCTGTTCTGGAGCGCATTTTGTGAAGCCAAAGGTACGATTGCCTGATTTATTTTTTGGTGAACATCAAGACTTTTTTTTCCTTGAAAAATGCTTGTTTGCTGTATTTTTGTATGAGACCCAGATCCTCTGGTGATGAATCACAGCGCATAGGGTTCATAATGTCACTTTTGCGCAAAGAACCTCAGGGATGGGCCTTTTCTCTCCAACCTAGTGATCCGTGCTTTAGATCAGTGGATAGTTTTTTTTCTGCTTTGGGATTGTTGTATGATGATCCTGATCGTGTCTCATCTGCTGAGTCTGAATTAAGGCGTTTGAGGCAGGGATCAGGTAATGTGGAGAATTATTGTACTCACTTCCGTCGGTGGTCTGCTACCATGGGGTGGAACGATTCAGCTTTGAAAAGTTTGTTTCTTGCGGGGCTAGGTGAAAGGGTTAAGGATCTGCTGATTGCTTATCCTACACCTGGAAACTTGCAGGAGGCAATGCAATTAGCTATATGGGTGGACAGGAGACTACGTGCAAGGGTTAATGAGAGTAAATCCTCTGCCATGTCAGCTCCGAGTCTTGAGAGGGTCTGTACTGACATTGGAGAGCCGATGGAGATTGGGGCGATGTCACCCCGCTCTCAGGAAAAAGACCGCAGAGTTTCTGAAGGTTTGTGCTTTTATTGCGGTGGATCTGACCATTTCATTAAGAACTGTGTGCTTCGTATGAACAAAGAAAAAAAAAAAAAGGTCAGCTACACCGGTATAGCCTGTTTAAATACTAAGGGTGTATTTCTGTCTGCTACTACTGCTGCTCAGGAAGAATTAATTGAATTTCGGGTATTTGTGGATTGTGGTACTACTCTGAATGTGATTGATGGGGGTTTCTTGGAAAAACTTAAATTAAAACCCAAACCTTTGTCATCCCCTATTGCCGTGGTTTCTGTCGATGGCTCTCCCTTAAAGAGTGTTACTCACAAAGTCTGTGAATTTCCCCTCACTATTAATGGTATTCACCAAGAGAATTTGGATTTGGTAGTATTAAATAATTTGCCTTCTCCAGTAGTTTAGGGGTTACCCTTGTTAAAATTGCACAATCCTGTACTGGATTGGTCTACCAATGAAATTAAGTCCTGGAGCCCTAAGTGTTATGACAAGTGTTGTAACGGGCGCATTGCTGCTGTGGATAAAGGGGAATTACCTGTACCTATTCAGGATTTTTGGAAAGTTTTTTCTGAGAAGGAATCGCAAATTTTGCCTCCCCATAGAGACTATGATTGTACCATTGAATTTTCCCTGGAGCGACTCTTCCTAAAAGTCGTTTATTTAATCTTACTATTCCTGAGAGAAAGGCTTTGGAGGAATACATAAAGACAAGCTTGGCCGCCAGTCACATTAGGCCTTCCAAGTCTCCTGTGGCTGTTGGATTTTTTTTTGTTAAAAAAAAGGACGGCGGTTTACGTCCTTTTCTGGACTTTCGTGAGATTAATAAAATTACTGTACGCAATCCTTACCCACTGCCATTGATTCATGATTTGTTTAACCAGTTAGTGGGGGCCAAGTGGTTCTCTAAAATTGATCTCCGGGGGGCATACAATTTGTTGCGCATGAAGGAGGGTGATGAATGGAAGACTGCTTTTAACCCTCCTGTGGGTCATTTTGAGAATCTGGTTATGCCTTCTGGTCTTACCAATGCTCCAGCATTTTTTCAGAATCTTATTAATGACATCCTTAGACCTTTGATCGGCAAAAATGTGGTTGTTTGTATTTGGATGACATTTTGATTTATTCGCCGGATCTGGAGTCTCATTGGCGGAGCGTACGTGAGGTTTTACAGTTATTAATTGACAATTCGCTTTTTGCTAAGCTAGAGAAATGTGAGTTCGCAGTACAGAGGATTAGTTTTTTGGGCTACATTATCTCCAGCGAAGGTTTTGAGATGGATCCGGTGAAAGTTCAAGCTGTGCAGGAATGGCCTAGGCCTATTGGTTTGAAATCGATACAGAGGTTTTTGGGTTTCGCCAATTATTACAGAAAATTCATTAAAAAATTTTCTATTATTGTCAAACCACTGACGGATCTCACCAGGAAAGGTGCTAATGCGGTTCAGTGGACTTCTGAGGCCATTGGAGCTTTTGTGTTTTTAAAGGAGAGGTTCAGCTCTGCTCCCATCCTTATGCAGCCTGATGTGACTAAGCCGTTTTTGGTTGAGGTTGATGCTTCTTCTGTGGGGGTCGGTGCGGTGTTGTCTCAGGAAAACAAGGATGGAGTACATCCCTGTGCCTTTTTTTTCTAAATTTTTTTCTGAAACTGAACTTAATTATGATATTGGTAATCGGGAATTATTGGCTATTAAACTCGCATTTGAACATTGGCGTCATCTCTTGGAAGGTGCTGAATTTCCCATTCAGGTTTTCACTGATCATAAAAATCTGATCTATCTTGATGCTGCCAAGCGCTTGAATGCCCGTCAGGCTAGGTGGGCACTTTTTTTCTCGCGGTTTAATTTTTCCGTTACTTACATCCCGGGTACCAAGAATGTTAAAGCTGATGCTTTGTCTCGCAGCTTTTCTTCCATGGTCGGTGCTGAGGAGGAGGAGAGCATTTTACAAAAAGGTGTTGAGATTGCTGCTTTGGACTCCGTTTTGGAGGATGAGATTCTTAAAGCTCAGGAGAATGCTCCATCTAACACTCCCCATGGGAGGTTGTTTGTGCCTAGGACCTTTAGGAGAGATTTGTTTGTTGCGTGTCATGAGTCTCGGTTGGCAGGTCATCCAGGAATTTCTGAGACCAAGAGACTTGTGGGTCGCAGTTTTTGGTGGCCTGGATGGCAGAAGGAAGTCATTAAGTGGGTGCGTCAATGTACTGTATGCGCTAGATCTAAGTGTTCACATACTCCTGTTGCGTGGTTGCTTTGCCCTCTGGAGGTTCCTAGTGCACCTTGGACACATCTGGCTATGGACTTTATTACTGACCTTCCCCCCTCTGAGGGTTTCATGGTCATCTGGGTGGTCGTGGACCGTTTTAGCAAGATGTGTCACTTGGTTTCCTTCATCAAACTGCCCTGCGCTAAGACACTCGCTAAGGCCTTTGTCAAGGAAATTGTCAGACTACATGGCGTTCCTACTGACATTGTTTCTGATAGGGGACCTCAGTTCGTGGCTTGTTTTTGGCGTGCCTTTTGTGACAGGTTAGGAGTTCATTTGTCATTTTCATCTGGATATCATCCTGAGTCTAATGGCTAAACAGAAAGGAAAAACCAGGATGTTGAGCAGTTCTTGCGTTGTTTTGTGGCAGACAATCAAGAGGGGTGGTCTGAGTTTCTGCCACTTGCTGAATTTGCTCTTAACAACCATACATCCTCTTCTGCTGGGTGTTCGCCTTTTTTTTGGTGTTCTGGGAGACATCCGTCTTTTGGGTCATTCTCCAAATTGGTATAGGCTGTGCCTGAGGAGGAGAGTTTTTCCGGTGATTTGGAGAGAGTTTGGACGGATGTGCGTGGTAATCTTCAGGAGGCTAACAAAAAATCAAAGAGGTTCTTTGATAGGAAACGGCAAGAGGTTTTGTTTGCTACTGGTGACATGGTTTGGTTGTCCTCTAAGAATCTGCGTTTGAGGATTCCTTCTAAAAACCTGGGTCCCAAGTTTGTAGGTGCTTCAAAGTGCTTCAGATAGTTAACCAATCTGCTGTTAGGTTGGACGTTCCTACTTCCTGGAAGATTAATCCGGTGTTTCATGTTTCTCTGTTGAAAAGACCTGATGTGTGGGATGGTGATGCCTCTGCCACTGTTCCTCCGGTGGTGGAGGATGGGGAATATGAAATTTCCCGCATCCTAAATTCTAGACGGTATAGAGGGAGTTTGCAGTATCTCGTCACTTGGAAGGGTTTCGGACCCGAGGATAACTCATGGGTGAGGGCGGAAGATGTTTCTGCTTCCAGACTTGTCAGAGCGTTTCACAGGAGGTTTCCTGATAAGCCTGGGCCTAAGGGATCCGGAGGATCCTCTTAGAAGAGGGGGTACTGTTAGAACTCTCCTGTTAGGTTTTTTCTATCTTGCTGGTCACGTGACCTTTTTTGCCTGTTTGGTCCTGCTCCGCCCTTCTGGCCTTGCTGGACTACATAGTAATTTCTACTCTTGAGCTAGCTTGGTGCTCTGTTACCTTTCTCAGTCAGTTTTGCTAGGTCTTCGGACCTCTATGTTCTATGTTGTTTGTTTGTCTTTTTACTGCTACAATTTCTGCTAGGAGGTGTCCATCTTTCTCCCAGTCCCTAGTTCTTGCAGGGATCCCTTCCTCACATCTATAGGTCTTCGTTCAGACTAGCCGAGGACGTTAGCGGATCTGATCGCAGGATCAGGTTCCCCGTTACATCGTAGGGATCCAGCTTAGTTCTATTGTAGGGACAGATCTCCTGTCTTTCCTTAGTGCTTGTAGAAGATCATAACAGCTCAGATAACAGACCAGGTCAATGCCATACAGAGTTCTAGCAGCAGACACATCTCTTCAACAACTGTTAAGAGGAGACTTTGTGCATCAGGCCTTCATGGTAAAATAGCTGCTAGGAAACCACTGCTAAGGACAGGCAACAAGCAGAAGAGACTTGTTTGGGCTAAAGAACACAAGGAATGGACATTAGACCAGTGAAAATCTGTGCTTTGGTCTGATGAGTCCAAATTTGAGATCTTTGGTTCCAACCACATTGTTTTTGTATGACGCAGAAAAGGTGAACGGATGGACTCTACATGCCTGGTTCCCATCGTGAAGCATGGAGGAGGAGGTGTGATGGTGTGGGGGTGCTTTGCTGGTGACACTGTTGGGGATTTATTCAAAATTGAAGGCTTACTGAACCAGCATGGCTACCACAGCATCTTGTAGCGGCATGCTATTCCATATGGTTTGCGTTTATTTGGACCATCATTTATTTTTCAACAGGGCAATGACCCCAACACACCTCCAGGCTGTGTAAGGGCTATCTGGTGCTACGCCAGATGACCTGCCTCCATAGTCACCAGACCTGAACTCAATCGAGATGGTTTTGGGTGAGCTGGACCGCAGATTGAAGGCAAAAGGGCCAACAAGTGCTAAGCATCTCTGAGAACTCCTTCAAGATTGTTGGAAGACCATTTCCGATGACTACCTCTTGAAGCTCATCAAGAGAATGCCAAGAGTGTGCAAAGCAGTCATCAAAGGAAAAGGTGGCTACTTTGAAGAACCTAGAATATAAGACATATTTTCAGTTGTTTCACACTTTTTTGTTAAGTATATAATTCCACATGTGTTAATTCATAGTTTTGATGCCTTCAGTGTGAATGTACAATTTTCAAAGTCATGAAAATACAGAAAAATCTTTAAATGTGAAGGTGTGTCCAAACTTTTGGTCTGTACTGTATATATTTAAAATGTTATGGTATACCCCAGTATACAATAACTGTGGTTTTGCCATTCCACGGTAAAAAATCTCTATTATTCAGGTTTTGGTATTTTTTCTGTGGCTGAGACCGCTGAACCTCCATCCAGGCATGGTAGTGTGCGACAATGACCGTAACCTGGTGGCGACTCTGAGGCGAGATCACACACGTACCATGCCTGGCTCATGTGCTTAACCTCGTGGTTCAGCGGTTTCTTAAATCATACACCGAGTTGCTAGATCTGCTCGTGAAAGTACGCCGCCTGTCAGCTCATTTTCACAAGTCGGCTACAGCTTCCGCCGCCCTTGTTGTGTTGCAGCAGTGTTTCCTGCTTCCGGCACACAAACTGGTGTGTGATGTCCCCACACGTTGGAACTCTACCCTCTACATGTTGCAAAGGATTTGTGAGCAAAAGAGAGCAGTTGTGGAGTACCAGCTGCAACAAGGCCGTCGATATTCAGGTCAGACTCCACACATAAGACCTCAGGAGTGGACCTGGATGTCTGACATATGTACCATCCTGACAAACTTTGAGGAGTCCACCAAGATGGTGAGTGGCGATGACGCCATCATTAGTGTCAGCATCCCAATTGTCTGCTCTCTGCAGAGAATTAAAGAGGAGGCATTGCAGCCAGAGTATGATTAGATGGATCACGAAGCCGTAGCGGGCGATTACACACAGCCCAGCCTTATCTCATCCCAACGTGCATTGGGGGACAATGAGGTAGGGGAGGAGGAGGAGGAAGAACAGGAGCTGGTATCATGCGCTGTAGACGGTAGTACCTGTACAACTGTCATACCGTCGGTTCAGCGTGGGTGGCCTGAGGAAGGGGGGGGGGAGGAGGAGGATGAGGAGAGCATGGTCAGTCATCATCTTGGTGAGGACACGGAAATCTTGCCCGTTGCCAGTCTTGCACGCATGGCTTACTTTATGTTATGCTGCCTTAACCGTGACCCTTACGTTGTCAAAATTTTGGGTGACAGTCATTACTGGTTGGTGACACTTGTAGACCCCCCGCTAAAAGGAGAACTTTCACTCTCTTATTCCTGAGGTGGAGAGGTCTACAAAATGGGGCAGTACCAGAAGGCCCTTGCTGCAGAACTGTTAAAAAAATTCCCATCTGAACATGCTAGCGGCAGAGGTCACAGTTCGTTGTTGCCCAACCAAGGCGTACATGCGAGAGAGATGCAACTTCAATCCAGCAGAGGCAGGGGAACACTGTCAATGTTCTGGGACAGTTTTCTCAGACCCTCCCTTCGGACAGACCCTGAGGCGCGGGGTACTCTCACAAGGAGTGGAAAGTTTCAAAAGATGGTGAGGGAGTACCTTGCCGACTGTACCAGCGTCCTCCGTGATTCCTCTGTGCCTTTTAATTATTGGGTATCCAAGCTGAACACTTGGAATGAACTCGCTCTGTATGCCTTGGAGGTCCTGGCCTGCCCTGCCGCTAGCGTGTTTTCAGAGCGTGTTTTTAGTGCCGCTGGGAGAATCATAACTGATAAGCGCACTCGCCTGTCAACTGACAATGCTGACAAGATGACCCTTATCAAAATGAACAAGGGCTGGATTGGGCCAGATTTCTCATCACCACCAAATGACAGCAGAGTAACATAAAGTCAAATCCACTGTATTATTTCGGGAGGTGTATTCACATGCACCGCTTCACACCCACACATGGATATATGCTTCCTTAATTTGGCTGTTTTATGTTCTTCGCCTTATCATCAGCCTCCACCACCACTATACCACCAGGGTGACCGTGGTCCGTGTTGCCATTATTGAACGTTCCTCCATCCTGATTTTTTTCAGCTTTTGCTTGGAAGGCATAAGCAAAGACTGTGGGAGACCCACTCCCCAATAATGGGAATAATAGTTTTAAGATGCTGTACTGTATGGCTCTTCCAAGGGGCATTAAAAGCGTCTTGTTATACCACTCTGACCTCCATGTCTCTTGTAAGGGGCATTAAAAGCGTCTTGTTATACCACTCTTACCTTCACATCTCTTGTAAGGGGCATTAAAAGCGTCTTGTTATACCACTCTGACCTCCACATCTCTTGTAAGGGGCATTAAAAGCGTCTTGTTATACCACTCTGACCTCCACGTCTCTTCTGAGGGGCATTAAAAGCATCTTGTTATAACACTCTGACCTCCACGTCTCTTGTAAGGGGCATTAAAAGTGTCTTGTTATACCACTCTGACCTCCACGTCTCTTGTAATGGGCATTAAAAGCGTCTTGCTATACCACTCTGACCTCCACATCTCTTCTCAGGGGCATTAAAAGCATCTTGTTATAACACTCTAACCTCCACGTCTCTTGTAAGGGGCATTAAAAGCGTCTTGTTATACCACTCTGACCTCCACATCTCTTGTAAGGGGCATTAAAAGCATCTTGTTATACCACTCTGACCTCCACGTCTCTTGTAAGGGGCATTAAAAGCGTCTTGTTATACCACTCTGACCTCCACGTCTCTTCTCAGGGGCATTAAAAGCATCTTGTTATACCACTCTGACCTCCACGTCTCTTGTAAGGGGCATTAAAAGCGTCTTGTTATGCCACTCTGACCTCCGCGTCTCTTGTAAGGGGCATTAAAAGCATCTTGTTATACCACTCTGACCTCCACGTCTCTTCTGAGGGGCATTAAACGTGTCTTGTTATACCACTCTGACCTCCATGTCTCTTGTAAGGGGCATTAAAAGCGTCTTGTTAAGCTACTGGGACCTCTACGACTCTTCAACGGGCATTGCATTTCCTCATAATTTTTGGAAGCTTTTGCTTGGAAGGCATAAGCAAATACTATGGGAGTCCCATTCCCCAATAATGGGACTTATGTTTGTAATATGCTGTACTGCATGGCTCTTGTAAAAGGCATTGCAAGTTGCTCCATCCTAATGTTTGGAAGCTTTTGCTTGGAAGGCATAAGCAAATACTATGGGAGTCCCATTCCCCAATAATGGGACTAATGGTTGTAATATGCTGTACTGCATGGCTCTTGTAAGAGGCATTGCAAGTTGCTCCGTCCTAATTTTTGGAAGCTTTTGCTTGGCAGACATAAGCAAATACTATGGGAGACCCACTCCCCAATAATGGGACTAATGTTTGTAATTTTCTGTACTGCATGGCTCTTGTAAGGGGCATTGCAAGTTGCTCTGCCCCAATTTTTGGAAGCTTTTGCTTGGAAGGCATAAGCAAATACTATGGGAGACCCACTCCCCAATAATGGGACTAATGTTTGTAATATGCTGTACTGTATGGCTCTAGTAAGAGGCATTGCAAGTTGCTCCGTCCTAATTTTTGGAAGCTGTTGCTTGGAAGGCATTAGCAAATACTATGGGAGACCCACTCCCCAATAATGGGACTTATGTTTGTAATATGCTGTACTGCATGGCTCTTGTAAGGGGCATTGCAAGTTGCTCCGTCCTTATTTTTGGAAGCTTTTGCTTGGAAGGCATAAGCAAATACTATGGGAGACCCACTCCCCAATAATGGGACTAATGTTTGTAATATGCTGTACTGCATGGCTCTTATAAGGGGCATTAAAAACATCTTGTTAAGCTACTGTGACCTCCATGTCTCTTCCGAGGGGCATAACAACTGTCTTGTTAAGCTACTGTGACCTCAACGTCTATTCCACGGGGCATTGATATTGTCTTTTTATTCCACAGTAACTTCCACCACTCTTCCAAGGGGCATTAAAACCGTCTTGTTAAGCAACTGTGACCTCAATATCTATTTCACAGGGTATTGATAGTCTTTTTATTCCACTGTAACTTCCACCACTGTACCAAGGGGCATTAAAACTGTCTTGTTAAGCTACTGTGACCTCAATGTCTATTCCACGGGGCATTGATATTGTCTTTTTATTCCTCTTTAACTTCCACCACTATTCCAAGTGGCATTAAAACTGTCTTGTTAAGCTACTGTGACCTCCACGTCTCTTCCAAGGGGCATTAAAATGTTGTTTTTAATTACCTTACCTCTTACCTCCATGACTCTTCCAACGGACATTGCATTTCCTCCTAATTTTAGTCAGCTTTTGCTTTTCAATGCAAAGGTGAAAACTAAGGGAGACACACTCCCCAATAATGAGTAGAAGGCTTTTAGTAAGCTGTAATCCACGTCTGTTTCAAGGAGCATTGCAGTTCCTCATAATTTTTGGAAAGCCTTCCATTCACTGCTTAGGCCAACAGTGCAAAGGAGACCCAGTTGCTATAAATGGAAAAAAAGGTTTAGTTAAGGCCCTCTGACCTCCTTGTCATTTCCAAGGGGCATTGGAGTGCCTCAAAATTTTTGGTAGGCATTGCACTCACTTTATGCCCTATAACTGTGCAGCCGAACCGCTCTTTTTGTTACAGAAACATATCCTACAAAACATATGTGGTTGACTGGCCTGATATTGATGTGAATGGTCACTGTTCCTCCTGCTCTTTCTCCTTTGCCACTACCTCATCCATCATTTATCACCTGAAGCTTTGTTTTAACGGGAGTCATAGAACTTGGATAGTAGCAGGAAAACATCCAGCAATTCAAGTAGAAGGTAGGATATGCGTCAAAACACTGACCACCTCAGGCCTAGCTGCTACTACATACATGCGCTTGAATGCCAAGAAAACAAAGCAGATGCTAACTTCTATCATCCTCATCATGCTCCTCACCTTGGCACTCTCAACTACCCTGATGGAGAAGCCAGGCCCACCGGAGGAGTCGGGTTCTCCGTTGGGCTCGTCCAATGCTGCCCAAAAGCAGGCCAGTCTAAGAAAAGTGTGTGGGGATGTTCTGCAGAGAAATAGGAGTGGCTGGGGACTGTGTGCGGACACCCGGCCGCCGGGCGGCTGGGGACTGGGTATGGATAAGAGTGCCGCCAACACAGCCATGACATGGTGGCCGGCGTCTGCCTCCACATGCCTAAAAGGCCCAATTTCAAGTGCAAGCAAGCTAGCAGTATGGTATTGCAGCCTGGGGGTGGGTGGGTGGCAGGTTGCACACTTACGCTTGCATTCCAAGAAAACAATGCAGATGCTAACTTCTATCATCATCGTGCTCCTCACCATGGCACAAACAACTCCCCTGATGGAGAAGCCAGGGCCCACCGGAGGAGTCGGGTTCTCTGGTGGGCTCGTCCAATGCTGCCCTAAAGCAGGCCAGTCTAAGAAAAGTCTGTGTGGATGTTCCGCGGAGAAATCGGGTCGGCTGGGGACCGTTTATGGACACCCGCTGCCCCCAGGCGGCTGGGGATCATGTGTGGACACCCAACCGCGGGGCAGCTGGGGACCAAGTGTGGACACCCGGCCGCCGGCGGCTGGGGACTTAGTTTGGATACCTCACTGCCGAAGCAGCCATGAGGTAGTGGCCAGCTTTGGCCTCCTCAAGACTAAAAGGCCCCATTTCAAGTGCAAGCTAGCAGTATGGTATTGCAGCCTGGGGTTGGGTGGGTGGTTGGCTGCATATTTGCGCTTGTATTGCAAGGAATCGGGGAGGTACAATTGAACACTACCTTGGGACAAGGACTTGCATCGGGATAGTTGCAAGTCTGCATCTTCTGATGCGGCAAGGTCACTTCTGATTGCCACACTTTTAGGCAGTGACCTGGGAGTCAGAGATGCTTCCAGGGGTCTTCCCCATGCTGTCCCTATGTCTATTCAGCACTGTATGCATGTGTCACACAGCACATGGCCAGATAAGGTTGTAAAATGTTAAAATGACATTTCCCGGTGAATGCATTTGTCACAGTTGAAAGCAATACAAAAGTGCAAAAACGCATAAAAATTGCTACTTGTGAACATAGCCCAAGGTGTGGAGGAGTATTTTTGTTTTTGGTTATTTATTTTACCTTATACACAAGTCTTTACCTTGGAAAATAAATTCCTTCACATATTTCACAGGAAAAAAGTTTCACTTTCGTTTTTAAACGTTTTATTATGAGCCTGTTAAAGTAGCTTAATACCTCTGAACACGTTGTTGACAAAAGTGACCTGGGGGTCAGAAATGCTTCCTGGGGCGATCCCCATGCTGTCCCCATGTCATTTGAGCACTGTCACTATCGTTTTGGGCACTTTTTAGGCTTTCTACAAACTGCAGGGAGTGCCGCCAAAAAAATGCTCGGGTCTCCCATAGACTAACATTGGGCTCGTTGCTCGGGTCGAGCACCCGAGTTTCACGGCGAGCTCGGGCCGAGCTTCGAGCACCCGAGCATTTTAGTGCTCGCTCAACACTAGTCTGTAGCTGATGTTCAATTGGCTGAAAGCGGATGGCCATAAACAGAGTAAAAGTGGGGAATTTGATGTCTCCGCTGTTTTCTTGTTCTGTTATAAGACTGATCCAGCCTTTAATTCTGACAACATGTTTGCTAAAGGTATTTCTGTACAGCTTATATAACCAGTCCAACTCCAGGTTTATGTTCATCTTTGGATGACAGGGTACCAGTGAGCTCCTCTTTACTTACAATTTTTCCTCTTTGCCTTCCTAGAGCTAAAACTTTTTATTTTTTTGTTTTTTATGATATTTTTAAAATTACCTTTATGGGGTTCATACGACTTTCTGTTTACTCTTTTCATTTAATTTTTTTTACAGAGAGGTAAAGTGACCAAAAAATAATTTTTTTCCCATAGCATTTTTTTAGTTTGAAGTGATTTTTTGTAAGATCGGATAGTTAGGTACATGAAGATAGAAAGTACGGTCATTTTTTTTTATTTTATTTACTTTCCAGAAAAGAGGGGAATGGGGGTGGTTTTTATTTTTTATAATTTTTTTTATTCATTTTCATGCTTTCTATTATTCTTTTACATTTTTATCTTGGTGACTTGAACCTGCAATCATTTATACAATACACTGCAATATTGTAAAATTGCAGTATATTGTAAAATTGCCAATCTCCTATGAACTAGACAGCTTAGGTGAACAAGCATGGAAGACACTTGGGCCTGCAGAAGGCCCCAGGCAGCTATGACATTGCCATATGCCTACCGCAATCACAGGGGCCGACATATTACATTTGCGGCTGGTTAAGGGGCCCAAGGAAGAAGGTGGGCTGGTCGCACTGCAAATACTCATGTGATCTTTCCACTGTCTCATCGTGTAGACTTGGGTGCTGATTAGTTAAAACAGCACCTGAGTCTGCTCCATACATGCACTGTGGACATCTGCTATATATACACTGCTCAAAAAAATAAAGGGAACACTCAAATAACACATCCTAGATCTGAATGAATGAAATATTCTCATTGAATACTTTGTTCTGTACAAAGTTGAATGTGCTGACAACAAAATCACACAAAAATCATCAATGGAAATCAAA
Source organism: Phyllobates terribilis (assembly GCF_046119375.1). Classification (NCBI taxonomy): domain Eukaryota; kingdom Metazoa; phylum Chordata; class Amphibia; order Anura; family Dendrobatidae; genus Phyllobates; species Phyllobates terribilis. The sequence goes on along the minus strand of NW_027362767.1, from coordinate 396,449,365 downwards.
TTTATTAACCAATTGAGGCCTGGATTTGGAGTCACCCCCAAAATTATGTGGAAAAACACACTACAGGCTGATTCAACTTTGATGTAATGTCCTTAAAACAAGTCAAAATGAGGCTCAGTATTGTGTTTGGCCTCTACGTGCTTGTATGACCTCCCTACAATGCCAGGGCATGCTCCTGATGAGGTTGCGGATGGTCTCCTGTGGGATCTCCTCCCAGACCTGGACTAAAGCATCCGCCAACACCTGGACAGTCTGTGATGTGCTCAATCGGATTTAGGTCTGGGGAACTGACGGGCCAGTCCATGGCTTCAATGCCTTCATCTTGCAGGAACTGCTGACACACTCCAGCCACATGAGGTCTGGCATTGTCCTGCATTAGGAGGAACCCAGGGCCAACCGCACCAGCATATGGTCTCACAAGGGGTCTGAGGATCTCATCTCGGTACCTAATGGCAGTCAGGCTACCTCTGGCGAGTGCATGGAGGGCTGTGCGGCCCTCCAAAGAAATGCCACCCCACACCATTACTGACCCACTGCCAAACCGGCCATGCTGAAGAATGTTGCAGGCAGAAAATCACTCTCCACGGCGTCTCCAGACTCTGTCACATCTGTCACATATGCTCAGTGTGAACCTGCTTTCATTTGTGAAGAGCACAGGGCGCCAGTGGTGACTTTGCCAATTCTGGTGTTCTGTGGCAAATGCCAAGCGTCCTGCACGGTGTTGGGCTGTGAGCACAACCTCCATCTGTAGACGTCGGGCCCTCATACCACCCTCATGGAGTCAGTTTCTAACAGTTTGTGCAGACACATGCACATTTTTGGCCTGCTGGAGGTCATTTTGCAGGGCTCTGGCAGTGTTCCTCCTGTTCCTCCTTGCACAAAGGCAGTGGTAGCGGTCCTGCTGCTGGGTTGTTGCCCTCCTACAGCCCCCTCCACGTCTCCTGGTGTACTGGCCTGTCTCCTGGTAGCGCCTCCAGCCTCTGGACACTACACTGACAGACATAGAAAACCTTTTTACGACATCTCGCATTGATGTGCCATCCTGGATGAGCTGCACTACCTGAGCAACTTCTGTGGGTTGTAGAGTCCGTCTCATGCTGCCACGAGTGTGAAAGCACAACCAACATTCAAAAGTGACCAAAACATCAGCCAGAAAGCATTGGTACTGAGTTGTGGTCTGTGGTCCCCACCTGCAGAACCACTCCTTAATTGAGTGTGTCTTGATAATTGCCAATAATTTCCATGTATTGTCTATTCCATTTGCACAACAGCATGTGAAATTGATTGTCAATCAGTGTTGCTTCCTAAGTGGACAGTTTGATTTCACAGAAGTTTGATTTACTTGGAGTTATATTCTGTTGTTTAAGTTTTCCCTTTATTTTTTTGAGCAGTGTATATATATGATGGATGCCACCAAATCTGGGCTGAGCTGGACCTACGGGTTCAGTAGACTCCACCAGTTGACCAAGTTCACTTGATGCTCAGCCTGAGGGTAAATCATAACATTAGGTTGGCTGTGAAAAATTAATAGTGTTTTCTACTTACAGATCACTTAACAGCATGCAATCACAAAATGTCTAACCACTAGAACCATCAGCAATCAGCAGTTATCTGTTAGAAGAGGTGCTTATTTTGCCTGCAGCAGACTTGCAGGAGAATTAAAGTATTACCTGATGCCCTGTTATATAAATATGCTATTTGTAATACATGGACATGCTGTGTCCTCCAAACAGATGCTATTTGCAGCTGTTCTCCTCTTTAACTGAAATAGAGAACCCCTTCTATGAATAAAAAAAAATACCCAAAATGTATTGCACATCTATGCAGTAAATGCATTAATCAGATTCCACCTTATAAGATCCAGAAAACATTTTCCCAGGTCTTCTGGGTAAGACTTTCTTGCACTGGACCGGATGCCCAAGTAAACTGTTATGTAGATTTGTAATACACGAATGCGAAAACAACCAACGTTTTACATCTGTCCTTTATCATTTTTATTTTTTCATATCTCTCTAGCTGAGCAAAAGATATGGACCCGTTTATACCATATACTTAGCAAACTTTCGGATAATAGTGCTGATTGGGTACGACGCTATTAAAGAAGCATTGGTGGACTGCAGTGACGTGTTTAGTGATAGGGGAGACATGGGAGCAGCAGAGTTTTTTTCTAAGGATTTTGGTAAGTGGCAAAGGGAATATTTAATCAACAAGTGAACTATTGTTTAACTCAGGATTTTATGTTAAATTGTATATTTTCAATAAATGTTTGTCAATTTTTTTTTCATATCACTATTTGTATATGAAAAAAAAACAAATTTAGCAATTTTTACACAGGCCACTGGGGCTATTCTAGACTCTTAACTTCCTATTCTTTCAGGAAATCCACATGTACAGTGGGGAACAAAAGTATTTAGTCCGCCACCAATTGTGCAAGTTCTCCAACTTAAAAAGATGAGAGAGGGCTGTAATTGACATCATAGGTAGACCTCAACTATGAGAGACAAAATGAGAAAACAAATCCTGAAAATCACTTTGTCTGATTTGGAAAGAATTTTTTTTCAAATTTTGGTGGGAAATAAGTATTTGGTCAATTACAAACAAGCAAGATTTCGGGCTCTCACAGACCTGTAACTTCTTCTTTAAGAGGCTCCTCTGTCCTCCGCTCATTACTTGTAGTACTGGCATCTGTTTGAACTTTTTATTAGTATAAAAGACACCTGCCTGCAACCTCAAACATTCACACTCCAAACTCTACTATGGCGAAGACCAAAGAGCTGTCCAGCGACAGCCCCAAAACATCACTGCTCTAGAGGAGATCTGCATGAAGGAATGGGCCAACATACCAGCAACAGTGTGTGCCAACCTTGTGAAGACTTACAGAAAACGTTTGACCTCTGTCAAGGATATATAACAAAGTATTCAGATGAACTTTTGTAATTGACCAAATACTTTTGATAATGCATTCCCATTAAATAAAGTACAAATTCACAATAAATTGACAATTTCAATATGAATTATGCAATAATGCTATATCTATGCCATACAATTCTAGCAAAATGTATATAATAGATGAGATGAATGGTGAAAGACTGGGGTTGTCAGGTATGAAAATAAACCTAAAGTTTTAGCCACTTTCCTCCATGTACAATGCCATATATTATTATTATTATTATTTCACCATTTATTCCATGGCACTTTACATGTGAGAGGGATATACATAGTAAAAAACAAGTACAATAATCATGAACAATACAAGGCACCGTCTGGTACAGGAGGAGAGAGGACCCTGCCCGCGAGGGCTCACAGTCTACAAGGGATGGGTGAGGATACAGCAGGTGCGGATAGAGCTGGTCGTGCAGCGGTATGGTGGAGCCGTGGTTACTGCAGGTTATAGGCTTGTCGGAAGAGGTGGGTCTTCAGGTTAATTTTGAAGGTTTCCACGATAGGCGAGAGTCTAATGAGTTTGGGTAGAGAATGCCAGAGTAGGGGGGAAGCCACTGAGAAATTTTGTATGTGATTGTGGGAAGAGGAGATAAGAAGAGAGTACAGAAGGAGACCTTGTCAGATATATCAAAAGTTCCATTTTTGGAAGACAACATCCATGTATTTCAAATCCTAGACAATCTTTCTAACTATAGTTTGAACTTACAGGGGTCGTTGGAAGCAATGGAGAAAGATGGAGAATTCTTCGTCGATTTTCACTAACAACTTTGAGAAATTTTGGAATGGGAAAGAGAAGCATCGACGAAAGAATTCAAGAAGAAGCCCGTTGTCTAAATGAGAAACTCATGAAGGATAAAGGTGGGTGCAATTTTCAAAAATATGCCTCATGTTTTCAGGCCAGCCATACATATTGGATGCCTGTTGGTCAACAACATTAGTAGGGAAGCCCCTATGAACATGCACATTTGGACTGAGTGAATAAAGAATTGGTCTTGTTGAAATTCAACTTCTTTTCACAATGTTTAGAATTGTATAACAATCAGGATGGCCCAATACAGAATGGATAAATAGCCGATCCACTGGAATTGATGGGTATGGCCAACATTAATATGAGACAGCCATACAAACCAGTTCATAGATCTGCACTGCAGGTCTACTGTGTAGCAATGGTTAACACTCACAAAGTGAGCTGGATCCTTTAAGCCCTAAGTCTGGATGAGCACAAAGACCCTGGGCATTGGTGTATCAAGTTGGAAGGCACATGGACAGTGAGCACTTGGCACACTCAGGAGCAGCAGAATAAATGAAGTGGAACCCACCAGGGATGGAAACAACTAAAGCATATTATGCACATAAGGCAAAGCACCCAAAACAAAGAGGTCTAAAAGCTCAATCACGAGACACAGGTGTGTGTCTCAATCGACCTTAAATATGTCTAGGAAGATGATGTCATTGATCCACGCCCGGAAACCTACAAGACCCAACGTGGAACCCAACAGAGGGCAGTGGACCCAGAAGAAGGAAGAAAAACCTGGGATAATGGAGACAGGTGTGTAACAACAATCTTGTCATGGTCTATATTTCCCTATGTCTCTAGTGTATTGTATAGCTTGTATAGTTAAACCAATAACTGATAACTTGTATAGTTAAACCAATAACTGACTGTCTCTATATATATACTTACAGACTCGCCAATTAACCCACCAGATATAATGAGACCGGCTGTTTCCAATGTTATTTGCTCCGTCGTATTTGGTGAAAGATTTGACTACGAAGATGAAAAATTCTTGACCCTCTTGTCATATATTGATGACATTTCCCACCGGATAAACTCCGGCTCAGGGCAGGTAAATACTACAAAATATACATTCTAAAATAGATAAGGGGGAAATGTAATTAACAAGAAATAACAAAAATAAAAGGACATCACTCGTTATGGTAACTTCTGCCCACATAACTAAAGGATGTCAGGACTCCTTGGCTCCCATCAGAGATATCTGCAGCCTTGGCACAAAAATGGAACAGAAGATCTATTGTGTCATTTTAAAAGTTGTCAGGCTAATATGTAACATGGATGCGGAGCTAATAACAAAATTAAGCTTACTCATTTGCTTTCAAGCCAATGGATCCAGCACTGACATGGTGGTCTACAACGGAATCATGACATCACCATATTTCCATCAGAGCACTGTTGAGGTTTGTAATTGGCTGCTGAAAAGGCATTTCATTGGATGGTTCTCTGATAATGACTATTCCAATCTCCTGACTGCTGCAGCCAATCATTGGCTTAGGTTTGACTGTCAGAGAAAAAGGGTGACACCATTGCAGGTCAATTTTTGTCAGATTTTGTTATTTTCATGCCATCCATATCCTATGTAACATTTTATTTAGATCAGAGAGCTCCTTTAAAATAGCACCTTTGGGGGTAACATTTTAATTGACCTGGGACCTGATCCTTTCAAGTTACACTTCTGTATGCATACCCTTTGTCTCCATGGTTACAGGCTACAAACAAACCCTATGTTGTCATATCCCACTCGCATCTGTATCCCTACTATTTACTAAACTATATTTAGTACAGTAGTTTAGCAAGAAAAAGGTGATGAAAAATAGGTGGTATGACAACAGAATCAGATGACATATTTGTCTGCAGTCAGTAGCCTTGGAGAGTGGAGACAAATACAGTACCGTGCAAAAAATTTTTATGAAGGTGTGCAAAAATATTGCTAAGTGAAAGTGCTTTTAAAAAATAGACGTGTTAATAGTTTATTTTTATCAACAAGCAAAATGAAAAATGAATGAACAAAAGAGAAATCTAAATCAAATCAATATTTGCTTACGTCGACCTTTGCCTTCGTCAATTTTTCTCAGTACACTTGTAATTGTACAGTTTTTGAAGGAACTCGGCAGGTGATTGTTCCAAAAATCTTGGAGACCTAACCACAGATCTTCTGTGGATGTCGCTTGTGCAGAACCTTCTGTCTCTTCACGTAATCCCCGACAGACTGGATGATGCTGAGATCAGAGCTCTGTGGGGGCCGTTTCGTCACTTCCAGGGCTCCTTGTTCTTCTTTACACTGAAGATAGTTCTTAATGACATTGGATGTATGCTTGGGGTCATTTGTCTATTGTGTTGAATCCTGGTGATTAGTATTCCCTAATTACATACGACCATATCGGGACAAACAGGGACAGCCATGGAGGGGCGGGTAGATTCAGGTAGATATAACCAAATAGGTTAATATAGGGTGTTATAGTGTTGCTTTAGTATATATTATGTGTGTTTTTACTTTTTTTAATGCCTATCCAATGTACTTGATGTTTTTAGATTTTTTATGATATACTGTTCATTGTCCGGGTGCAGAATAAATTTGAAACCAATCGGACGCCTTCCTGATGGTACTGCAATATGGATAAGTATCTGTATGTATTTCTCAGCATTGAAGTCACGAAGAAATGAATAATGTTGAGGACCTTTGACACTGTGATTGGCTAAAGAAACTTAGTGCAGAAGATGAAAGACACAAGATGTTTACCTTCCTTCAAAATTAAAAGATTTCATGATATCATTCACTCAGAACTGTCAGCAAACAGTGGAACACAGCTACATCCATCTACTGTTAATAAATACAGACAGATCAGTACATGTCATGAAGAATTATCCTCAGCTAAAATAAGAACAAGGAGTCCTGGAAGTGATCCAGCCCCCACAGTGCCCTGATCCGGCCCCCACAGTGCCCTGATCCAGCCCCCACAGTGCCCTGATCCAGCCCCCACAGTGCCCTGATCCGGCCCCCATCCTGTCTGTCTGGGATTATTTGAAGAGACAGAAGGATTTTCACTAGTGACGTTCACAGAAGATATGGGTTAGTTCTCCAGAAGAATTGATGAAACCAAAGGGTGGCCACATATGTTGACTTAGATGTCTCTTTTGTTCATTCACTCTCTATTTTGTTAAGTGATGAAAATAAACTATTAACCATGTGAAAGCATTTTTACATTCAGCATTTTTTTTCACGCCTGCTTAAAACTTTTGCCCAGTACTATGGCTCTTTAAGGGAACTCTAGACACAAAACAGAAGTTTTTACCCCACCTAGCTGTCTCCTTTTTAAGTTTGTAGTCAAGAAAAAAGCAAAAGAAAGAAACTGTTTTGCAAAGGTGACTATTAAAGAATATAAATGTGACATAGCATGATATAAATATGAAACTGAACAATCAAATAATATTATGGTTGTTTGCCTATTGCTTCTTACCTTAGCTCTATAACAGGTACCCAGCCATAATGTCCTACATTCCAGGTCCCCATCAGACGACTATTAAAACTGCAGACAGCTTGAAACAATTTATTAAGGAGATGATAAAAACCCATGGAGACACCCTGGATGAGAACTGCCCTCGTGACTTCATAGATTGCTTCCTCATGAGGATGGAAGACGTGAGTGTTTAGATGATATTCGATTATCTAACCTTTAAGGGTCACATTTTTTATATAGAACTTTGAAAATAAGTAGTTGAAATGAATCACTCCAGTTTGTTGAAATTTTTTTACTACTACTATTTGGTTTATAAAGCTCGCATGGGTTTTTGACTATTTTTTTAGAATTAAAAAATAATGAATTTCATTTTTTTTTTAGGAAAAAAAAAATCCAAACACCGAATTTCATGAGGAGAATCTACAGGCAACAATATTAGACTTATTCTTTGCTGGAACAGAGACAACCAGTATGACACTGACGTATGGCTTTCTTTTACTCTTGAAATATCCTGAGATACAAGGTGATTATGTTAATGCATCTTTTAGAGTATTTAATATGTTCCCCACATAAAATTGTAGCTGTAATTAGTGCAGGAGTAAAAATCTGAGTCTGTCCTAATTCCTGACACATAGAAAGACACAAACATTAAAAATATTACTTGGCAGGCTCGGTGCCTTGTCCTTGTTGCAACTTTTTTTTTCTCTAGTATCAACCAACTCCACCTAAGTCATTGTTTCCTTTTTTGATGAAAACAAAGAATGGAATTATTGCACCATGCCCCCAAAACTTCAACTTCTTATACTCATGAAATGTATAACGCCCTCCCGGAGGAAAGATTGCTGGAGGGCAATTAATGACAGTGGTAGGGTAGAATTCTAAAACTTTGATGGAGGTCTGATTCTACCTCGTAGACATAGGTTCATATAGCTGTAGGCACTATGTGTGCCACCATATGGTGTCTCTGAAATGACAAGGTGTAGAGTGTCACAAAATACAGAATGAGATGGAACAATGTAGCAATTCTTTTTCTCAAGAATAGCATTTGATTCCATTAGTATGCCTATTAGAGTTGAACAAAAAGATGTGAAGGACACTGGTCCAGCGGGCAAGATGGTAATCCTGTATCAGAGCCGTGAATACTAACATCACCAGCTTCTCCAGAGATGTGTAGGCCCAGCGCAACATCATGCGTAAAGGTTCTGTATAAGAATCCGTGTTTTATGGTTGTATGCCCCGTGTATAGGGCTGAATATTTGGTTGTAATTATCCTGTAAATTCAATATTATATAACCTGCCTACCAAGTCTCCTCTTAATGCCAAAAAGCAACACATTAGCCTGGGGAGAATATCACCACACCAAGACTAAGAAATGAAACACGTCTACAAGATCAGATATAGTAATTTATTGAATAATCACAATAAAAACAAGGAATGACCAGTTAAAAATTGATACCAGTATGATACAGGACAATAGAAGTTGATAAATAGGTGCCACATAACCCAACTGGGGGGGGGTGACAGCCCTATCATGTGCACATATACTGCTAATATTGTCATTTTTGGGGAAATTCTTTAGGTCTAAAGTATGTGCTCCCTCTATAGATACAACCAAGCTCCAACTGGCCCAAGGGTGAACACTACAGTTGAATCCCCTGTAGGATTCTATGCAGGAGTTGCCCTCCACCCATTCACCTCTATGAGCAGTAGCAAGTGACTCGCCCCCTGGGCCGTGGGGCACTTGGATCCGGGCAGTAGGGGAACGATGGGAGTAGTAGTGGCAACCCGGTTCCGTGGCTCAGGGTGGTCAGGCCAGTGGTAGTCCGTTATGTGCTGATGATTATGTCCGACTACGCCACCCTTGGATTTGCGGTCATTTGGAACCGCCGCTGCAAGGCAGACCGCTGGGGCTGATGATGTATGCAGCTGGGATGGTGTGACTCCCCACGGGAAGAGTGCGGCCCCAGGGCAGTGTAGTGGATGTTGGGAGTGATGGTAGTGAGAGTCCCAGTGCTGATAGTGCTGGAGGAGCAAGGAGCACGCAGACAACAGGTTGCAGTCCAGGGTCTTTACTAGAACAGGTAAATTGACCCACAAACAGTCCCGGCTAGGAGGGGACCTGGATGTCTGAGAGCAACAGGGAAATTGGCCCTGGTCAGGGTGAGGGTGTAGGCCTACCGTGCTTTCTGCGCTCCTTCTGACTATCTCCTCCATATAGGATAACAGCCCACACTTCCGAGCTCTCCGTGTACTCTCGCCTGTATGGCCTGCGACGTGGGTTCCTTTCTGCTCCTGGCCTGGTATGGCTTTACTGGTCCCTTCTGTTGTGGCAGAGCCTCCAGGCTTCTTAGGCCAAGGAATATACAGTCCCCTGCGGACTGGTTATCTGCTGGAGAATGTGGAATCCTCCCAGCCTCAGACACCAAAGTCTGGGAAATTAAGTCCTTTATCTGCCAAGACAGGCTCTCGTCGCCTCTTGTCTCTGGCTTGTGGCTCTCCTACTGCCACACTTCCTCTTAGGGTGCAATACAACTGTCCCTCTCTGCTCTGGGACCTGAATCCTGAGACAGGTCGTCCAGCTCTCTCTAACCCTGCCCCAAGCACCAGCTTTTATAGGGGCAGCCTGCTCCCCCTACTGGCCTGAGACAGGAGGTACTGCATGCTAATGTTCCCCTGACTAGAGAACCTCCCCCTTGCTCTCAGACACAGCTTTAATATATTTTGTGGCATCCAGGCCAGGGTGACACACAAGCACAATACACTTGTTTCACTATGTAAATGTAGCGCCCCGAGGGTTCGGCCGCTACAGGGGTATTGCACCTCTGCCAGAGGTGTGATATTCCATTCCCAGGTAAGGATGTAGTATGGACCAGGGCTCAGTTAGCTGCATACAGCACACACACCCCATTTCCGAGGGACAGCTCAACGGTGCTCCCACTAGACAGAAGTGCAGGCACGACCGACTATGTCCGTGTCTGGAGTGGGGAGGGGGGTGGAACACCCAGTGCTGTAGGGGCAGATAGGGGTTGGTTCCTGAGCTTAGGTAGGAGCCCATTGGTTGCTGGTCACCTGGGCTCATGGCTAGAGGGAAGTATAAAAGGGAGGAGCCATCTTAGATCTGGGTTCAGTCTGTGAGGAGAAGTGGGCCTAGAGAAGAGGCCGAGGAAGGAGGAGAAGTGGGAACAGGAGGAGAAGGAACAAGAAAGGAAGAGAGAGAGGAACAGAGGGGCTCAGGAACAAGAAGGTGGAAGGGACCCTAAGAACCCACGAGAATACAGGGTGAAGGGTGAGGCAGATTAAGGGTACCGGATCCCAAGTTGGTGGAGGAGAAACAACCCTCAGCCAAAGACCGGAGGTCGTGATCATTTATTGGTGCGACACCTCATCAAACCTGCTAGGAAGGCACCATACAGAACAGCGGGGAACGGGGCCCACGTTTACCTGCGCAGGTCCGCGGCAGCTGGACAAAAGTGGGTCACTGGTGAGGCAGGCCAGAGAAAGGAAAGAAGGGGGTCCTGTGTCATATTCCTGAACTGCCTGGGAGTTGACCGAGCCCCGCACCTGGTGGACGCAGCACGGCTCGGGCAGTCATTGCCAGCTGAAGTGACATGGATACTAACTGTGAGTAAAGACCCTGGACTGTAACTTGTTGTCTGTGTGCTCCTTCGCGCCTCCAGCACTACCGGTACTGGGACTCTCACTACTATCACTCCCACCATCCACTATGCTGCCCTGGGGCTGCACTCTTCCCGTGGGGAGCCACACCACCTCAGCTGCATACATCCTCAGCCCCAGCGGTCTGCCCTGCCGCGGCGGTTCCTAATGACCGCAAATCCACGGGTGGCGTAGTCGGACATTATCATCACTACGTAGCTGACTACCATTGGTCTGACCACCCTGAGCCTCGGAACCGGGTTGCCACTACTACCCCCACCGTCTCCCTATTGCCCGGCTCCGAGTGCCCCACGGCCCAGGGGGCGAGTCATAAAGACAAGGGAAGAATCTCATTGTTATTAAGAAACTGCTCAGTTTATTTTTATACAGAAGTACAGGTAAAATTGTGAATGAGGGTAATGAATTATTTGCATGTAAATAAACAGTCGGCCCCAGAGTCAATGTTACTGGTGGACCCTTGGTACACTGGTCACAACCCTATGAGTAATGTTTGGTGGCATGTGGTTTGATTTCTCCATACAAGATTTTTATACTCTAGCACTAATAGTGTAATTATTAGTGATGAGCGAGCACTAAAATGCTCGGGTACTCGTTGCTCGGGTCGAGCAAATTGGAATACTCGGGTGCTCGACCTGAGCAATGAGCCCAATATAAGTCTATGGGAAACTTGAGCATTTATCAGGTGGCTCCCCCCGGCGGTTTGCAGAGGGCCTAAAAATTGCCCAAATCAATGGGAACAGTGCTCTAATGACATGGGAACAGCATGGGGAAGACACCTGAAAGCATTTCTGACTCCCAGGTCACTGCTGTCAACAACGTTGTCATAGGTATTACGCCACTTTTACGGACTCACAATAAAACATATCAAAACAAAACCAAAATGGATTTTCCTGGGAAATATGTTAAGGAACATCCTTTCCATGACATGTACAATGTATATAAAGCAAAATAAATAACCTAAAACAAAAATACTCCTCCACACCTTGGGCTATGTTCACACGTAGTGTTTTTGATGTGTTTTTGCACTTTTGAATTGCTTTCAACAAAGACAAATGCATTAACTGGGAAATATCATTTTAACATTTTACAACCTTATCTGGCCATGTGGTGTGTGACACATCATCAGACACATACATACGGTGCTGAAAAGACATGAGAACAGCATGGGAAAGACCTCTAGAAGCATCTCTGACTCCCAGGAAACTGCCTAAAAGTGTGCCCATCATAAGTGATCCTTGGCGCAGGCGAAGATACCTCCGGCCATGCACTTGTCATTGCAAACTTGCAACAATCACCGCCCACGTCCTTGTCCCAGTGCAGTGTTCAGTTGTCCCTATCCCATTCCTTGGAATGCAAGCACAGGTATGCAGCCAGCCACCCACCCACCCACAGGCTTCAGTACTATACTGCCAAATTTTTGACAGCTGCTTGCAATTGAAATGTAACCTTTTAGGCTCATGGAGGTGGAAGCTTTTCATAACCTCATGCCGGCGGCGGTCCGGTGTCCTTACTCGGTCTTCAGCCCCCACTATTTCTCCGGGTATCATCTCCGCCTTCCATAAGCACGGGTCCCACAACATTACCCGTGCCCTCCCCAGTGCACTTACTGGGAAGGACCGCCTAACCACAAACACGTGGTCAGGTCAATGTGGCCAGGTGAATGTGGCCAGGGACGGTGCGGAGCCAGTCCACAACTTTTTTTGCTGAGAGTTGTATTTAACTCGGTGAAAGGACTGGCATAGAGGAGAACCGTATCTACCCTGCGTGTCATTTCTCCCAGGAAGTCCTCTAATGAGCTTGTTGCAGAAGCAGTGGCAGCCCGTCCAACATCAACTTGCACTTGTCGGTGGTGCTTTGACACACACACATCTTTCTTTGCGCATTTAATTTCTTGAATACAGATTTGGACAATGGAATGATCTGTAATGCGGTTTAAGAATTAACATGCATAAGCATGGCCGATCCACATTAAAAAAGCAGCCATAGAGTGTCCGGGAACCTTCTGCCACACTCTTGCTAGCCAGGGCTGCTTCTCGGCAGGGTTGGACGGGCCCACCAGAGAACCGGAGACTCCTTCGGCGGGCCCTGGCTTCTACTTCAGGATAGTTCATAGTGACGAGGTGAGGCCATGATGATGATAGAGGCCACCATCGGCTTAGTTTTCTGTCACTTGGAATGCAAGTGCAAGTATGCAGCCAGCCACCCACTCACCCACATGCCGCAACACTAAACTGCCAGATTTCTGGGCAGCTTGCACTTGAAATATGGCCTTTTAAGCTCGTGGAGGCGGAAGCTTTTCACAACCTCATGCCGGCGGCGGCCGGGTGTCCATACTCAGTCCCCAGCCGCCACTGTTTCTCCCTGTATCGTCTCTGCCTTCCACAAGCACAGGTCCCATAACATTACACGTGCCCTCCCCAGTGCACTTACTGGGAAGGACCGCCTAACCACAAACACGTGGACAGGTGAATGTGGCCAGGGACGGTACGGAGCCAGTCCACAACTTTTTTTTGCTGAGAGTTGTATTTAGCTCGGTGAAAGGACTGGCATAGTGGGAAACCGTATCTACTCCTGCTGTCATTTCTCCATCACCAGGTTCCGCCCATTGTCACACACGACCATGCCTGGCTGTATGTTCAGCGGTGAGAGCCACAGATCAGGCTGCTGTGTTACAGCTTTCAACAACTCTGCAGCGCTGGGCGGTTTGTCAATTAAGCATTAAGCATGTTATCTTCAGCACAGCCTGTTGCCGCTTGGCCAAGGCAGTGCTGCAGTGCTGTCAGCTTGTGACTGATGTGGTCATTTCAGAGATGGAGGAGGAGGTGCATGAGCTGAACAATGTGATTACATTGAGGTTAAATTGGTGACGCTGTTTTCTATACTTAAGAAAGATCCTATTGTTTTGGGTTTTTTACGTTATTTTTTTAAGACAAATGCATTCACCCGGAAATGTCAGTTTAACATTTTACAACCTTATCTGGCAATGTGGTGTGTGACATATCATCAGACACATCCTGTTTTATTTATGATGGAGGGACTCTGAAAGTCATAAAGCCTATTTTTATAGGCACATCAGACAGCCCTTACTATTCTTAAAAGGCCAGCAGTCGGCCCTCGCTGTTGTTAGAGAGCCATCAGCCGGCTATGCTTTGTTGTTCACATTATTAACGAGAGGGTCTCCTATACTGTTATTGCATATCCAGTGACTGCAAGGGCTGCCAAAAATTTGGATGCAACCCAATACCCCTTTGAAGAGACATAGAGGAGGGTCTCAGTAAAAAAAATGTTCCCACTATAAAAGAGCGGGTCTCCTATAGTGGTAATGCCCATGCTGTGACTGCAAGGGCTGCCAAAATTTGGGAAAAACCTCACTAAGAATTTAAAGACACATAGAGCAGGGCCACAGAAATGTCAAATTCCCATTAGAAAGCAGAGAGTCTGCTATACAGTTATAGGGTATGCAGTGAGTCCAACGGCTGACCAATTTTAGGAAAAACCCCACTAAGAATTTAAAGACACACAGAGCAGGGTTACAGTAAGGAGTACGACATGTTCCCATTAGAAAGGAGAGAGTCTGCTATACAGTTATAGGGTATGCAGTGAGTTCAACGGCTGACCAATTTTAGGAAAAAACCCACTAAGAATTTAAAGACACACAGAGCAGGGCCACAGTAACGAGTACGACATTTTCCCATTAGAAAGGAAAGAGTCTGCTATACAGTTATAGGGTATGCAGTGAGTCCAACGGCTGACCAATTTTAGGAAAAACCCCTCTAAGAATTTAAATACACATAGAGCAGGGCCACAGTAACAACAAATTCCCATAACAAAGGAGAGAGTCTGCTATACAGTTATAAGGTATGCAGTGAGTTCAACGGCTGACCAATTTTAGGAAAAACCCCACTAAGAATTTAAAGACACATAGAGCAGGGCCACAGTAACAAGTACGACATGTTCCCATTAGAAAGGAGAGAGTCTGCTATACAGTTATAGGGTATGCAGTGAGTCCAACGGCTGACCAATTTTAGGAAAAACCCTACTAAGAATTTAAAGACACACAGAGCAGGGCCACAGTAACGACAAATTCCCATAAGAAAGGAGAGAGTCTGTTATACAGTTATAGGGTATGCAGTGAGTCCAAAGGCTGACCAATTTTAAGAAAAACCCCACTAAGAATTTAAAGACACACAGAGCAGGGCCATAGTAACAAGTATGACATGTTCCCATTGGACAAGAGAGAGTCTGCTTTACAGTTATATGGTATGCAGTGAGTCCAACAGCTGACCAATTTTTGGAAAAACCCCACTAACAATTTAAAGACACATACAGCAGGGCCACAGTAACAACAAATTCCCATAAGAAGCTGTAGCTGACTTTCTAAAATGGGCACACAGGAGGCGTACTTTAACAAGCAGATCCGTTAGCTCCGGGTAGGATTTGAGAAACTGCTGTACCACGAGGTTAAGAACATGGGCCAGGCATGGTACGTGTGTGAGCTCGCCTCGCCTCAGAGCCGCAACCAGGTTCCGTCCATTGTCACACACGACCATGCCTGGCTTTAGGTTCAGCAGTGTGAGCCACATATCTACTTGCTCTTTCAGAGCTGTCCACAACTCTTCAGCATTGTGCGGGTTTTCACCTAAGCATATTAGCTTCAGCACAGCCTGTTGCCGCTTGGCCAAAGCAGTGCTGCAGTGCTTCCAGCTAGTGACTGATGTGGTCATTTCGGAGATGGAGGCTGAAGAGGAGGACGAGGCGGAGGAGGATGAGGTGCAGGAGCTGTAAACCGTGGGGGCAACCCTGATTGACCTAGGGCCCTCAATCCTTGGCGTCGGGAGGACGTGTTCCGTCCCAAGGTCCGCCTGGATCCCGGCTTTCACTATGTTAACCCAGTGTGCCGTCAGCGAGATGTATCATCCCTGCCCACAAGCACTTGTTCACTGTAACTGCGTTGTTGAGGGCACGGCTAATGTTTTGGGACACGTGCTTGTGTAATGCGGGGATGGCACACCGGGAGAAATAGTGGCGGTTGGGGACTGAGTACCGAGGGACGGCCACCGCCATCAGGTTGCGGAATGCTTCCGTCTCCACGAGACTAAAAGGCAACATTTTGAGCGCAAGCAGTCGTGAAATGTGAGAATTTAGTAGTGTGGCCTGTGGGGCATTGGCTGCATATTTGCATATGCATTCCAAGGACTGGGGTATGGACAACTGAACGCTGTGCTTCGACAAGGACATGGACATGCTTCCTGATGCTGCTACTTGAGAGTGTGCAACGACAGGTGCAGGGCAGGAGGCATCTTCACATGCACCATTGACAGGGGATTGGTTTGCATTCACAACAGTGGAAGAAGCAATGGTGCCACCTGCAGACACTGTTCCTGGACCCTGAGGTTCGGCCCACTTAGTCGGGTGCTTTGCTGCCATGTGCCTGATCATGCTGGTGGTGGTCAGGCTGGTCGTTTTGCCACCCCTGCTGATGCTGGCCTGGCAGGTGGTGCAAATGGCCTTTTTGGGGTTATCGGAAGAGTCTTTAAAAAACAACCAGACTCGTGAAGACCTAACAGTTGTACTGGCAACTTCCTTCGTGTTGGTGTTACGGGGAACGGTTGCCTGCCTTCTGTCTGTGGCCACCACACTTCTTCTTCCTACCAGTTGGGGTGCTCTGCCTCCCTCCCCCTGTGTGCTGCTGTCCTCGCTCTGCATGTCCTCCTGCCAGGTTGGGTCAGTTACTATATCATCCACCACCTCGTCTCCCACTTCCGCACCCTGGTCCTCCTCCTGACTTTCTGGCAATTGTGTCTCATCATCGTCCACCTCTTGTGACACTTTCCCACCGTCGCCTTCGTGTGACTGTGGCTGCTCAAATATTTGGGCATCACCTCACGCGATCTCCTCTTGCCCCACTTCAAGTGGACAGGGTGAGAGGCCCGAATCTATAAATGGAAAAGGGAAAAGCTCATTAAAGTCCAAGTGTGGGATCAGTTGTCTCTGGGTACTCTGCTTGGTGGGAGGAAGGAGGATCAGGGTGAGGAATATGCGGTCCAGACTCACGGCTACAGAGACTTGACCGTGTAGAAGACAGGGTGGTGGTGGTGGCTAAGTGACTGAAAGCAATATCCGCTATCCAACCAACAACCTTTTGACACTGCTCTGGGTTCAATAGTGGTGTGCTGCGGTCCCCTAGAAATTGGGACAGGAAGGTCAGGCGAGAAGATGTGGGTGTTTTTTGTGGCACAATTTCGGCTTGCCCACAGCCTTGTCCTCGGCCTCTGCATGCACTATTACCATCATGTCCAGTTCCCTGTCCCTTGCCACATGCCTTGCCCATTTTAAATCAAGGACAGTATCTTCCACGCTCACTACAAATGACTGAGTTTGGAGCGAACTTATATGTGATCCATGTGACGGAGAAAATAGAGTTTTAAATACCTGGCCTGTAGGTAAGTAGTTTGAACAGCAACCTGCTGTGAATTGCTTCACTGACACACTAAAGGAAATTTTTAATGGAGGCCAGAAATGGCAGTATTTTCTGACAACGTATATGTGATCCGTTTGACGGAGAAAACACAGTTTTGAATAGCTGAATTTAAGATCCAAAGAAAAGTATTCCTGGTCCCTGAGACCTGGGCCTTTGTATAGAAATATCTAACAGCAGAAGGCAGAATTGGAATGGAGCCTCTTATGCTATATGCACTGCAGTCTGCTATATACACCACCTGCCTATACACCCTGCCTGCCTGATATCTCTGCAGATGGATTAGTTCTCAGAAGAACTGTTTGTTAAGATGGATATGTGTAATGTACGGTTTTTCTCCCTACACTACCTAATGCACAAGCAAATCTCTCCCTGACGCAGCAGCAGCTCTCCCTACACTGTCTGATCCGGAGTGACTATGACGAGCATGGCGGCGCCAGGTCTGATATAGACCTGATGACACTGTGCGGCCAGCCAATCACTGTAATGCCCACAACCAACATGGCTATGGCATTACAGTGTATAGCAGGCAATCCCTGCATGTTCATTGGCTCTCTAAAGAGTGTCAAACATGCAGGGAGGGGACCCGCGTTCCCGCCCGAGCAACCCGGAAATACTAGGTGAGCGCCGAGAGTCTCAAGCAGTGAGATGCCCGGGCGAGCACCGAGCAATATCTCATCATTAGTAATTATTTGTCATCTGTTTATAGCACCTGATGGAAAGACCCACATGGGGGAAGAGGAGGAGCATTGCTTTTCTTTAGGGTGGTGTGCCACTTATTTTCTTTTGCCATGCCAGTAGTGATATTGGTTTTTAACTGGCTATCCTTTGTAAACCACATGATTATTTTTATGTGTTTTTTTTATTCTGAATACACAATAAAATATTATCATACCTTCAAGACGTGTTACCTCTATTATTTTGGTCCTGGTGTAGAGACATTTTTCCCAGACCTCGATTTTTGGTTAAAAAAAATAATACTAGACTAAAATATGTTCTTTTTTTTCCATTTTATAAATTTTAGTGAAGATCCACAAAGAGATTGATAATATAATAGGGAAAGATCGCTGTCCATCAATAGAAGACAGGAGTAAAATGCCGTATACAGACGCCGTAGTCCACGAGATCCAGAGATTTGGCGATATCATCCCTTCAGGATTGCCCCATTCTGTCAACAAGGACACATCCTTCAGAGGATATCACATTCCAAAGGTGCAGTATGTTTGTCTTATCTACCACACCTGCAAATTTTCAATGGTTGACATCAGTTTAGAGGTTTGTGTGTGCCACTAAAAATTTTCAGTCATAGTGTGCAACTAAAGACAAACAAGAGAAGCAGACAAGGGGATACACTTAGCTTTGAGAAGACACTAGAGAGATCACGACTACAATCCACAAAGGAACTCCAAGAAGACTCTAGCCGACTGCTAGAACTCCAGACCTAAACAGAGGAATTAACTTCTATCACCAGCGATTCTCTGGAGAAACTTAGGGTATTTAAAGATCCAGCAAGGGTGTGTTAATTAGCAGCAGAAGGTGGAGATCACCGCTGGTTCCTAGAGTGGGAGGGATGATGATAGGATCAAGAAAGTGTCTAAAAGGCCAAGCGCAGTGACCTTCTACGGCCGGATCCAGAATGACTGTCTGTTAAACCTGATACGCCCGTGACAGTATGACTTTGATAAAGTAAGGAAGGGGTTAATGTCTTAAGGGCTGCCAAATCTCATAGGCTGTGGTAATTAGAAAACAGTGACACAAAGACTTGCTTAGGGGTGTGAACTCAGTGAATGAAGGATTTGCTAAGAAGGATGACTAAGCTGGGTGGATGCAAAAAGTGTCTACTTGTTATGCCATTACTGTATGTATTCTGCTATTTGCTATAAAGTAAGAAACACCTACATTTATGCATTGTACACCTGTATTCCTAAACAGCACAAATAAACAATTTTTAATTTCTTCGGGGGAGTATCTTGGAAATCACATGTATTTTTTTTATTTACATTGGCATCAATTGAATCCAAGAGCCTTTGAAATTAGAGTAAGAACTGCTCCAACAACTTTGGCTTATTTTGCTGTCCTTGGGTTCCAAAATTATAAAATAAGGATGAAATTTAAAACTCTCTTTTAACCCTCTGAGCTCTTTCAGAGGATAGTATAATCCGTATACAGCGAGGAAAAAATTGGTGGCTGACTAAATACTTTTTTTCCCCACTGTATGTACCGTCCTTGTTCAAAACAGGTAGCATAAGGACAACATATTTTTTTCTTTGTTTACCATTCGGATTAATTTATTTTATATTTTGATAGATCAGTCTTTTACAAATTCAGCGATACCAAACTTGTATTTTTTTATTTCTTAATTTTTAATGTGGGAAAAGGGAGGTGATTTGAACTTTTATATATTCTTTTATCTTTTCATAGTTTTTTAAAACTTTTTTTTAACTTTTCTCTGCATTTGATAGTCCCCTTAGGGGACTTGAACTTGCGATCATTTGATCACTTGTGCTACATACAGGAATGTCACAGTATTGCTGCATTTAGAAAAATCACTGTCTCCTATGAACACCAACCACAAGCTGACTTTCACAGGAGTACCATCATGACAGACACAGGGGTCTTCAGCAGACCACTAGCCATCATAGCAACCCTTCGGCATCCTGCAATCACATCCTGGTAGTACCGATGGCTGCATAGAACAACGTGTCCCCTGCCGGCGCGCTGGTTACCACTTCCACATACTGGTTACCATTCATATTGCATTTGATTTTTACTGCCCCATTGCAATTATATCCAGGAAACTGCACTTATCCTTTAAATATGTATTAAATTGTTGATGTGAGAATCCCATGTGAAAAAAATTGTGCTGATCTTCTCAATTTCTTAGTTCAAATCTATCAACTACCAACTAGCTCTCACTTTAAAAACTTTTCTTCATCTACAAATTTTATATATTAACTTTTAGGGAAGCTTGGTGTTCCCAATCCTTACTTCTGTCCTAAAAGACCCTAATTTTTTTGAAAACCCAGAGGAGTTTGATCCTGGACACTTCCTTAATGAGAAAGGAAGCTTCAAGAAAAGTGATGGATTTATGCCGTTCTCTACAGGTAAGAGATTAGTACATGACTACGGCAAATATCTGTAAACTATGACTGAATTTAAAGGGGTTGTTTAGCCTTAGGCTACAAGTCTGCAGTCACTCTATGTGACTGCAGACTTGTGAATCCTCACGCTCACTTCCTCTTGATGCTTGATTCGTCAAGACGGATAATGAAGCCAGTGCTGATTGGGAGCAGGGATCGCTTGACATACAGTAACAATATAATGAGAGCCTTGGGAAAGAAAATGCCGGCACTGCTGGAACAGTGCTGGTGTAGACTGTGTACCGGGGTGGTCTCTCCCAGAATACAGCGGGCCAAGGACAAAGAACACGACCAGGCAATTAGTTAAGGAACTAATTTTTACTAACAATGGAAACTTAGTTACCCTGGAAATGCAAGAAAGAAAGTCCCTGCAGTGGTGCAGCGCAGAGATTCACAAACTTAACAACTCTAAAATTACAATTCTGTTATGCTATGTATATACAAGCTCACCCACTGAGGGGAGTATCTAGCTACGGTTCACACAGCCCTATTAGCAAACAATGTCTTAAACTGAGAATTTATGTCTGATCACTAAAGAGGCTGCAGGATTGTCCGACTGGCCGTTTAGCTTGGAGACCGAGGAGTGGATCCTGGGCTTGTCACCTGGAGAGTAGTATTAGCCTGACAGGCTAGAAGAAGGCCATTCGCGTTACAGCAGATGCTTTGGGGGGAATCCAACTCTGCATCCAGCCGTAGTCATCCCCCAAAAAGATTCTTCCTCTCTGACAGGAGCCACAGGAACAGTTTCACCTATCCTCAGTAACCTGACCAGCTCCTAGCACACTGCACACACTGAGCTTTCAGGATCTCACACTCATGTCTTGCTCAGGCAACTTCCTGACTAAACCATCATCCTCCCAGCCATAGAGATCAGGTCAACCATAGAGTCTCTTCCAGAGGCAACAGTGACCTCTTGTGACCGGAGTCCGATACTGCAATAGTATCCAAACATTTCCCTCTCACACTGGTACCAGAGTTGAGTATAAGTGTTGTTGTTTTACTGATGGCAAACATGCTTATTGAGACAGGATTGTCTGAGTAGTGGACAGTCCTTTTAAAGATTTATGGTTAGAGATTGAACATGTGCAACATTTGTGCAACATCTTACAACAGGTCTGAGCGTCTGTTCTTAGGAAAAAGGTTCTTATTTGACATGTCACAACAGAGGACACAAAACTAAGGCCTCCATACACGTTAGATGAAAGTCCATCCAACTCACTGATTTAGGGGACATCAGTTGACCTTCTGATTCATATGTAGGCTTTCCACTTCTCCCACAACAGATAATGTCAGATTTCAGAGGGAACAGATGACCATATCATGTGTATGGGAACTTTCCAACTCTATTCTAACAGTTGATGTAGGGGGAGAAAAGGATCAAGCAGTTCAAAATATAACAGTCAATCATTTTGTTTTCAGGGGAGATAAGTCTCCACCAGTGATGTCTGGCAGCAGCTTTCTTCTCTTTCCCCACTGAAAACATTGGAACACTCAGCCAAGCCAAGCTCTCATGTGTATGGGGAATTCAGGAGAGATAGATGTCTACTGGCTGCTACCTCATGTATGGCCAGCTCAAAAGCTCCTGTGCATATTAGATATAAGCCCATTAACCTTCTAACGTGCATGGGGCAATTATAAGTCTCTCCCAACAGATGCCTGTTAGGCTCACTAGCTGAGGTGGATCTTCAAAGCCCAAGGTCCAGGTGGGCACATGAGCCACAGACGTAAATGCAGCAGGCAAAGGTCATGAAGACCATCGACAGGTAGCAGACATCCAGGAGGCCGCAGATAGGTAGCAGAGGTTCTGGAGGCCGCTGATAGGTAGCAAAGGTCATGGAGGCTGCAGACTGGTAAGAAAGGTCCTGGAGCCAACAGCCAGGTAGCGGAGATCCTGGAGGCTGCATCCAGGTACTGAGCAGAACGTGGTTCACAGACAAACTAAAAGTCTTAACATCTGTGTCTTGGTAGGCATTATATAGGCCTATGTAGGTGATCACATGACAGCATGCCAGGCTACTTGCAAAGCCCGATGTAGAGCAGTTAGAAAGCAGGGTGAAGGGAGCAGAGCCTTAACCCCGGGACAGGTGTGTAACAATACTGTAGAGGGAAATAAAGATAGAGAAATTTTAATTTATTTGCCTGATAATTTTGATCTAGATGAGTCCCTGCTGCAATGATGAGAGCCACTAAATCCTCTGAATGACTGTCACTGGTTATAAAATTACAGTCTTCGTGGTCAAAATGCTGTCTACCTATCAATTTCATTGCCTGATGCAAGCAGGCGGAATTGCGGCCGCTCGGTGGGCAGGATTTCAGATGCGTAAATTTAATCTTAAGTGTGTGTTTATCTATGGTGAACACATATTTAATAGTGATCCTTTTAGAACGGTTCTTTTTGGTGAAATGCAGGTGAGATGAAAGGGATCCAGATCACCAAATAGAGTCGGACTTCCCATTACTAATACCAGCAGCTTACTCCGTCATCCTTATAGAGAACTTTAAGTCGGAAGATTAGATGTAAACATATAGGGGCAGAATTATCAAGTGTCTAAAAGGAAAACTGTCTTTGTTATCTATGCAACCAATCACAGCAGAGCTTTCATTTTACTTGATCAGTTTATGACATGAAAGCTGCGCTGTGATTGGTTGCTATCAGCAACAAAGCCAGTGTTTCCTTTAGATTCTTTTGATAAATGAGGACCATAGCGTAATACTAAACTCTCTTACTTGCTTTGATTATTGGCCATTTAGTAGTAACAGTTAGCATATAAATTTTTGGTCGGACTTGATACCAGAATTAAGCATCACAAACTGATTCTCTTTTGAAGTACAGAACATTAAAATAATTGAAAAAATGTAAGAAGTTCAAAATATTCCTGAATTGATGTGATCTGTGATGGTCCTTGGCTATAAGTGTTCTATTCTTTTGCAGCACCCCCATAGGATAAATGAAGTATTGCATTTCTATTGAAATAACTGCTCACTCTGGATTATTGCTATACCTGCAAGTGACTTCACCCCTCTTAAATTGACTCTGAATTTCCTTTAAAGGAAATTGAAAATTGTTTTTCCCAACCTCACAACTCATTTCTTGACTTATTGCGTACGTTCATGCTGTTTTCACAGGCAAACGTGTGTGTTTGGGAGAAGGCCTGGCTCGCATGGAGCTCTTCCTCTTTCTGACCACCATACTGCAGAAGTTCACCCTGGAGCCCACTGTAGACAGAAAGAATCTGAGCATAAGACCTGAGCCCAAAACCAACTCTGTAAGACATCATTCATACCAGATGAATGTCGTCCCTCGTTTCTGAACTGAGGATGAACTTCTTGTACAAAGAAAAAGAGAAGCTCTAAAACATTTCAAAATAACAAAAACACTGATCTAATAGTGGAAGGATAAAACTATATATATATATGTATATATATAATACTAATGTGCGTTATATAATTTGCAACTTTTGCAAACATTTATTTTACTTTAATAAAAATATTGTACTGAAAAATTTCTTCTGTCCTGCATTCTGTATGTAATTTTCTCTTTTTCCTTGATTATTTTTTATTGATCGTTGTATGTTAACTTGTACCTTATATAATGGAGCTGCATGACTTAGGCTATGTTCTTATCTGCACTGGAGGCTCTGTGTTTTTTTGTCTGTGCAATAATTATTATTAATCTTCTCCATTTTTAATATTATTTACTGCTTGTCGCCGAGGTTTCTGGTCTCCTGGGCAATGACTGGAGCGCTTACAAGTTGTTTGCTATTGAGTTTGGAAGTGCTGCTCTGAAGCTGGACAGATTTGTCCTGCTCCAGTGTCACTGTAGTCCTTGTAAGCTACAGAACCAGTATTGAAGAGTGAACCTTAGATAGAGTGTTTTTCTCATTTGTTGGATAATCGGTGGTGTATTTACATGGGCTCAGCAACAGACGTATCATTGGTGCAACATGTGCAGCTCCCTACCACCTCCTAAGCAGGTAAATTTGTGCGTTATGATGAGATAGGGGACTGCGAAGAGCCCATATATTGTTCTTGCACAGACGACTCTTCTGTCTGTGTTGACCAATTCATGGACTGAATATCATCCCATATGAATGGACCTTCACTCTCTTTCCATCTTTTCCACTAATTATGATTGATAGGCACTTTTCTGTTACAAACCATAAACCCATAGTACTCATATTTTGGTTGAGATACATGGGCATATTTTGGAAGGGTTGATTTTTGACTGTGTACTCAACAATCACCAAATCTGGGTAGTAATCAAAGAGAAGAGAAAGAGGAGGATCCAGCTGCAGTATTCCCCATTGGAGTGTCTGCTGTGAGAGGGATGAGTGTCATGTCTGATTAATCAAAGCGAAGTAGTCGGGGAACAAGATAGCTCAATAGGGTGTTATCCGGATAATAACATTGATCATAGAAGCAGTTTCGCTCACCTGGTTCGATTGTGTGAGACGCAACACTAAAAGAACATAGATAAATGGAATACTAGCTGCTGCAGCACCACATGGTCCAAAATCCAACGTAATGATGGATTCATGGAGGGAAAATGGGTCTCCTGCAGTGCTGGTATGGATCCGATAAAGGAACAAATCAAACATAAGTAGTAGCAATGTGGTTATTTTCGAAGCGTTTCGAAGCAATCCCACTTGTTCATGAAAAAAAACACAAAATCTTTTGTTTATTTCCAGAAGAAGTTGGATTCCTTCGAACTGCATAGAAAATAAACCACATTGTAAATACTTATTTTTTTTCCATACCAGCCTCGTAGCAGACCTGTTTTTCCTTCATTTTGCCTGCTTAATAGTAGCACTCAAACCAAAGAAAGATCTTTCTCAACAGATCCAGCACAAAGAGCCAGCTCTTCTCTGTGAAAGATGGCAACCAGCAGCCCACTCAGAGCTACTTGCCATTTCTAATTGACTCTCAAAGGGGGTAAAATGACTATGATAGGCAGCTGATGGGATCAAAAACCCCAGTTTTCACTGAATCATACTGTGAGGATTTTTCCATGAATATATGTTTAGCTGCTTGTGAATGCATATTAAATGCGGATCCATTTAGTATAAGAAAGAGTCGGTTCTTTTTGGTGGTTGGAGCCAGTGGCGAACCGCTAATGGCGGCAGGCCACGCCATTGCTAAGGGGCCTGTGAGCCATGGGAGCCCCAAAGCAGCGAGGGAACGAAGATAGGTGAGTATTGTATTTACCGGGGAGGGGCTGTGGGAAGTTGCAGCAGCGGAGGAGCAGTGCACATGCAGTAGCCGCTGCTGCAGCAACCACGTGTGCCTGCTGCTAAAGGGAAATTAATATTCCCTCTTCTCTGCACCCATGGGCGTGGAGAAGAAAGCATATTCATTCTCTTTAGTAGCAGGCACATAGGAGCACTGAGCCGCAGCTCTTGCTGACAGTGCCAGCTACTAAAGAGAATGCATAATTAGTCTTCTCCATGCCCATAGTCCCGGCGTGGAAAGGAGTGAATATGCCGGCAGCTCACATCAGCGTCTGAGAGTGCTCGCTGCTCAGGTGCCAACATAAACTGCTGGCAAACAAGATTCAGCGCTGAAGCAGAGGTGAGGTTGGAAGGTGAGTATAAGTGTTTATTTTTTTATGTGTGCAATGATTGGGCCATGCATACCAGGATTGGGGGATGCGGGGGCCATGCATACCAGGATTGGGGAATGAGGTGGCCATGCATACCAGGATTAGAGGATGAGGTGGCCATGTGTACCAGGATTGGGGGATGAGGGGGCCACGAGTACCATGATTGGAGGATGAGGGGATCCATGCTTAACAGTATTGGGGGATCAGGGGGCCACATGTACCAGGATTGGGGATGAGGGGTGCCATATGTATCAGGATTGGGATGAAGGTGCCATACGTACCAGGATTGGGGATGAGGGAGCAATGCGTACCAGGATGGAGAAATTGGCCAGTAGCTGCTGCATTTCCTACCCTAGGCTTATAGTCAAGTCAATAAGTTTTCCCTGCTTTTTTGTGGTAAAATTAGGGGCCTCGGCTTATACTCGGGTTGGCTTATTTGAAATATATTTTTATTTTAAAATCAGTGAGTATGTGGTGCCCATAATACTGCAGGACTGTGGGGTGCATTATACTATATGGGGATTGCATTTTACCTTATGGGGAGTGCATTATATCCTATGGAAGGCTATGTGGGGCCATTATAATATTTTGAGGGCTATGTGGGGGGCCATTATAATGTAT
Organism: Phyllobates terribilis; assembly: GCF_046119375.1. NCBI lineage: Eukaryota > Metazoa > Chordata > Amphibia > Anura > Dendrobatidae > Phyllobates > Phyllobates terribilis. The sequence continues at coordinate 396,422,655 of NW_027362767.1, read as the reverse complement.
GAAAGCAATTATACTGTGTGAAGGTTTCTGTGGGGTTCATCATACAGTTTGGAGGGCTGTGTGGGGCCATTATACTGTTTGGAGGGTTAGTCTGGGCCATCATACTGTATCAAGGGCTGTGTGAGATTCACAGTTGGGGGATCATACTGTTTTAGGGTTACCATTAGTGTTGAGCATTCCGATACTGAAATATCGGGTATCGGCCGATATTCACTGTATCGGAATTCCGATACTTAATTCCGATACTTTTATAATATCGAATACCGGAATCGGAAGTTCCCATAATGCCTGCGCTCTGCAGTGTCTGTGAAGGATGACAAGCTGGATGGCAGCGCTCAGCTGCGATCCAGCTTGTCATCAGAATGCCATCCCAGCGTGGGAGAATTCTCCTGATTGTTTAAAAGCCGGCGCGCGGTAAAAAGCCGCCGGCTTTTAAACAATCACGCAGCCCCATACTGCTTCCCCGCAGCCTCCCACCCCGATCCTCCGCTCCCCTCGCCACCTCCAATCCCAATCGTAAATTAGGACCGGGCGGGGAGCGCAGCACCAAGGAGCGGGGAGTGAAGGACCCGGGCGGGGAAGCCGGCAGTGAAAAGACTTCACCGCCGGCTTTCCCGTTCTGTGCTGCGCTTTCCCGCCGGTTATTTCAAATGAACAGCTGAGGTATCAGGTGATGCCGATCAGCTGTTCATTTGAAGTAGCCGCGGTGCCCTCAGAGGGTTCATGTGAGTTCATGCTTGACTGCATGAACTCACATCAACTTTCCCACGGCCGCACAGGTCAGCCACTCCTCCCAGACCCGTCATGATTAGTGTGTGTGCGGGGTGTGTGTGTGTGCGGGGTGTGTGTGTGTGTGCGGGGTGTGTGTGTGTGCGGGTGTGTGTGCGGGTGTGTGTGCGTGCAGGCAGACATAGGCCGATGTGACACTACTACTCCCATCGGCCTATGTCTGTCCCCCGTCCACTCCTGCCAGCAGGATCAGCTCGATGGGAGCAGTAGTTCCCATCAGCCTGATCCTGCTATTTAAATTGCCCTACTGTGTCCCCAATAAATTTTAAATACATGTCATTGGTGGCCAGTGGTTACCTAAAAGAAATTAGTTCATACATTACCTGTCCCCGCCGATCGCCACCTAAAATAAAGTAAAAAATAAAAAACTACACCTATACTCACCTAGACACCTAATTCCCCGAAGCCATCGATCTCCTGTAATAAAATATAAAATAATAAACCACAACCTTATCCTTACCCCTCCGTAGCAGTCCACGAGTGTCCCACGAAGATCTCCAGTTTAGAGCAGCCACATAGAATGTGACCGCTCTGAACCGCTGCCGCCGCTAGAATGACTGGGCCGTAAGGGTTCACCGGAGTTCAGGCAGCGCTGCTCCGGTTAGCTCCTTTACGGCACTGCTGTATCGTGAGAAATTCCCACGGTACAGCACTGCCGTAAAGGAGGTCTCCGGAGCTGCGCTGCCTGAATGCACTCCGGTGACCTCAGTCAGTGGCTCCCGCTGCCGGGAGCGGACGTGTTCCCGGCAGCGTGAGCTTATAGCAGCCATGCACAGCTGTCACCATCTCCGGATGTGACAGCTGTGCATGGGAGATCAGCGCAGGAACGTGGACAGGTAACTATTTTTTTTTTAGTAAACTAAGAATTAAATAAAATGGTGTTTTATTTCAAATAAATTATTTTTTTCTGGGTGTAGTGTGTTTTTTCTTTTTAACACTTTGTAGGTTAGTAATGGGGGTGTCATATAGACGGCCATCATTACTAACCTGGGCTTCATGGCAGCTGGCGCTGACATGAACCCCACCACTATTACCCCCTGCCACCGCACCAGGGCAGCGTGGAAGAGCGAGGCTAAGTGCCAGAATTGGCGCATCCTATGGATGCGCCATTTCTGGGGCGGCTGACGGCTGGTGTTTCTAGCCTGGGAGGGGGCCAATATTCATGGCACCCTTCCTGGGCTATTAATATCAGCCCCCAGCTGTCTGCCTAGCCTTTGCTAGCTATTAAAATAGGGGGGACCCCACGTCATTTTTTTTGGGGGGGTCCCCCATTTTAATAGCTAGTAAAGGCTAGGTATTCAGCTGGGGGCTGATATTAGTAGCCTGGGAAGCTCCGTGGGTTTTACCCCCTTCCCAGGCTTCAAACATCTGCCCCAGCCGTCTGCTTAACCTCCGCTAGAGACTAAAATTATGGGGGATCCCACGCCATTTTTTTTTAAAATAAATCCTTTATTTTAACACTAAATGACATTTGAGGACTTAATAAAGATGCAGTCCCTAAATTATTATTTATTTTTTAATAAATTTTTCCCAAAACTTTTGACGTGGGCTTCGCCATATTTTTGTATGCCAGCCAGGTACAGCATCCAGCTTCTATGAGCGCGCCATTTTCCGGGGCGGCCGCGGACTGCAATTTTCAGTGGGGGGGGAAGGGCAGAAAGCTTGGGCCTCCCTGCGCTGCAGATTCCATCCCCCAGCTGCCTAGTTGTACCTGGCTGGACACAAAAATAGGGAGAAGCTCCACGTTTTTTTTTTTTTAAATTATTTCATGAAATTCATGAAATAATAAAGAAAAAAAGGGCTTCCCTATATTGTTGTGTCTGGCCAGGTACAAATAGGCAGCTGGTGGTTGGGGGCAGCCCGTTCCTGCCTGCTGTACCTGGCTGGACACAAATATAGTGTGAAGCCCCACGTCAATTTTTTTTTAATTATTTCAGGAAATTCATGAAATAATTAAAAAAAAATTATGTGGGGCTTCGCCCTATATTTGTGTCCAGCCAGGTACAGCAGGCAGGAACGGGCTGCCCCCAACCACCAGCTGCCTATTTGTACCTAGCCGGACACAACAATATAGGGAAGCCCTTTTTTTCTTAATTATTCCATGAATTTCATGAAATAATTAAAAAAAAAAATGTGTGGAGCTTCGCCCTATTTTTGTGTCCAGCCAGGTACAACTAGGCAGCTGGGGGCTGGAATCTGCAGCGCAGGGAGGCCCAAGCTTTCTGCCCCCCCCCCCGCTGAAAATTGCAGTCCGCAATCACCCCGGAAAATGGCGCGTTCATAGAAGCTGGATGCTGTACCTGGCTGGCATACAAAAATATGGCGAAGCCCACGTCAAAAGTTTTGGGAAAAATTAATTAAAAAATAAATAATAATTTAGGGACTGCATCTTTATTAACTCCTCAAATGTCATTTAGTGTTAAAATAAAGGATTTATTTTAAAAAAAATTGACGTGGGGCTTCGCCCTATATTTGTGTCCAGCCAGGTACAGCAGGCAGGAACAGGCTGTCCCCAACCACCAGCTGCCTATTTGTACCTGGTTGGACACAACAATATAGGGAAGCCCTTTTTTTCTTAATTATTCCATGAATTTCATGAAATAATTTAAAAAAAAAATGCGTGGGGCTTCGCCCTATTTTTGTGCCCAGCCAGATACAACTAGGCAGCTGGGGGCTGGAATCCGCAGCGCAGGGAGACCCAAGCTTTCTGGGCCACCCCCGCTGCAAATTGCAGTCCGCAGCCGCCCCAGAAAATGGCGCGTTCATAGAAGCGCCATCTTCTGGCGCTGTACCCAACTCATCCAGGGCCCTGGTGCGGTGGCTCACTGGGTAATAAAGGGGTTAAGGCCAGCTTGGCATTATCAGCTGGCCCTAAGCCCAAAATTCATGGGGTCACACCAATATTAGACATGACCACCATGAATTTCTAGTAAAGTATTTAAAAAAACACAACACCCAGAAAAAAGTCCTTTAATTGAAATAAACACACAATTCTTTATTGTTCTAAATTAAACCATACTTACCGTCACACCCATTCCAGCTGAAGCCAACGATCTCCTGCAATAAAAGTAAAATAATAAAGCAACATCATCCTTACCTTTCCATGGCTCCCACGACAGCTTCAGCTCTGCTACATCGAGATGACAGGCTGGACCGCAGCAGAACGCTGCCATCCATCCTGTCATCTCGCAGACATTGAGAAGCGCAGGCATACTTCCACTCCTCAGTGTCTGGCTGTGACGGCATCCAGATGAGCCGAGGTCATGTCCAATGAACTCAGCTCACCTCATGCACGTCACTGACAGCTTGGGAAAATTCTCCTGCACTCAGCGCTTCAGCGTGAGAATTCTCCCACGCTGTCAGTGACGTGCATGAGGTGCGCCGAGTTCATTGGACATGACCTCACCTCATGCACGTCACTGACAGCGTGGGAAAATTCTCACGCTGAAGCGCTGAGTGCAGGAGAATTCTCCCACGCTGTCAGTGACGTACATGAGGTGAGCCGAGTTCATTGTCGGCTCATCTGGATGCCGTCACAGCCAGACACTGAGGAGTGGAAGTATGCCTGCGCTTCTCAGTGTCTGCGGGATGACAGGCTGGATGGCAGCGTTCTGCTGCGGTCCAGCCTGTCATCTCGATGTAGCAGAGCTGGAGCCGTCGTGGGAGCCATGGAAAGGTAAGGATGAGGTTGCTTTATTATTTTTCTTTTATTGCAGGAGATCGTTGGCTTCAGCTGGAATGGGCGTGATGGTAAGTATGGTTTAATTTAGAACAATAAAGAATTGTGTGTTTATTTCAATTAAAGGACTTTTTTCTGGGTGTTTGTGTTTTTTTTAAATACTTTATTAGAAATTCATGGTGGTCATGTCTAATATTGGCGTGACCCCATGAATTTCGAGCTTAGGGCCAGCTGATAATGCCAAGCTGGCCTTAACCCCTTTATTACCCAGTGAGCCACCGCACCAGGGCCCTGGATGAGTTGGGTACAGCGCCAGAAGATGGCGCTTCTATGAACGCGCCATTTTCCGGGGCGGCTGCGGACTGCAATTTGCAGCGGGTGGGGCCCAGAAAGCTTGGGCCTCCCTGCGCTGCAGATTCCAGCCCCCAGCTGCCTAGTTGTACCTGGCTGGACACAAAAATAGGGCGAAGCCCCACGTTTTTTTTTTTTAAATTCATGAAATTCATGGAATAATTAAGAAAAAAAGGGCTTCCCTATATTGTTGTGTCCGGCTAGGTACAAATAGGCAGCTGGTGGTTGGGGGCAGCCCGTTCCTGCCTGCTGTACCTGACTGGACACAAATATAGGGCGAAGCCCCACATCAATTTTTTTTAATTATTTCATGAATTTCCTGAAATGATTTAAAAAAAATTGACGTGGGGCTTCGCACTATATTTGTGTCCAGCCAGGTACAGCAGGCAGGAACGGGCTGCCCCCAACCACCAGCTGCCTATTTGTACCTGGTTGGACACAACAATATAGGGAAGCCCTTTTTTAAAAAAATTATTTCATGAAATAATTTAAAAAAAATTGACGTGGGGCTTCGCACTATATTTGTGTCCAGCCAGGTACATCAGGCAGGAATGGGCTGCCCCCAACCACCAGCTGCCTATTTGTACCTGGTTGGACACAACAATATAGGGAAGCCCTTTTTTTCTTAATTATTCCATGAATTTCAGGAAATAATTTTAAAAAAAAATGCGTGGGGCTTCGCCCTATTTTTGTGCCCAGCCAGATACAACTAGGCAGCTGGGGGCTGGAATCCGCAGCGCAGGGAGACCCAAGCTTTCTGGGCCACCCCCGCTGCAAATTGCAGTCCGCAGCCGCCCCAGAAAATGGCGCGTTCATAGAAGCGCCATCTTCTGGCGCTGTACCCAACTCATCCAGGGCCCTGGTGCGGTGGCTCACTGGGTAATAAAGGGGTTAAGGCCAGCTTGGCATTATCAGCTGGCCCTAAGCCCAAAATTCATGGGGTCACGCCAATATTAGACATGACCACCATGAATTTCTAGTAAAGTATTTAAAAAAACACAACACCCAGAAAAAAGTCCTTTAATTGAAATAAACACACAATTCTTTATTGTTCTAAATTAAACCATACTTACCGTCACACCCATTCCAGCTGAAGCCAACGATCTCCTGCAATAAAAGTAAAATAATAAAGCAACATCATCCTTACCTTTCCATGGCTCCCACGACAGCTTCAGCTCTGCTACATCGAGATGACAGGCTGGACCGCAGCAGAACGCTGCCATCCATCCTGTCATCCCGCAGACACTGAGAAGCGCAGGCATACTTCCACTCCTCAGTGTCTGGCTGTGACGGCATCCAGATGAGCCGAGGTCATGTCCAATGAACTCAGCTCACCTCATGTACGTCACTGACAGCGTGGGAAAATTCTCCTGCACTCAGCACTTCAGCGTGAGAATTTTCCCACGCTGTCAGTGACGTGCATGAGGTGAGCTGAGTTCATTGGACATGACCTCACCTCATGTATGTCACTGACAGCGTGGGAGAATTCTCACGCTGAAGCGCTGAGTGCAGGAGAATTTTCCCACGCTGTCAGTGACGTGCATGAGGTGAGCTGAGTTCATTGGACATGAACTCGGCTCATCTGGATGACGTCCCAGAGAGACACTGAGGAGCGCAAGCATGCCTGCGCTTCTCAGTGTCTGCGGGATGACAGGCTGGATGGCAGCTTTCTGCTGCGGTCCAGCCTGTCATCTCGATGTAGCAGAGCTGAAGCTGTCCTGGGAACCATGGAAAGGTAAGGATGAGGTTGCTTTATTATTTTTCTTTTATTGCAGGAGATCGTTGGCTTCAGCTGGAATGGGCGTGATGGTAAGTATGGTTTAATTTAGAACAATAAAGAATTGTGTGTTTATTTCAATTAAAGGACTTTTTTCTGGGTGTTTGTGTTTTTTTTAAATACTTTATTAGAAATTCATGGTGGTCATGTCTAATATTGGCGTGACCCCATGAATTTCGAGCTTAGGGCCAGCTGATAATGCCAAGCTGGCCTTAACCCCTTTATTACCCAGTGAGCCACCGCACCAGGGCCCTGGATGAGTTGGGTACAGCGCCAGAAGATGGCGCTTCTATGAACGCGCCATTTTCCGGGGCGGCTGCGGACTGCAATTTGCAGCGGGTGGGGCCCAGAAAGCTTGGGCCTCCCTGCGCTGCAGATTCCAGCCCCCAGCTGCCTAGTTGTACCTGGCTGGACACAAAAATAGGGCGAAGCCCCACGTTTTTTTTTTTTAAATTCATGAAATTCATGGAATAATTAAGAAAAAAAGGGCTTCCCTATATTGTTGTGTCCGGCTAGGTACAAATAGGCAGCTGGTGGTTGGGGGCAGCCCGTTCCTGCCTGCTGTACCTGACTGGACACAAATATAGGGCGAAGCCCCACATCAATTTTTTTTAATTATTTCATGAATTTCCTGAAATGATTTAAAAAAAATTGACGTGGGGCTTCGCACTATATTTGTGTCCAGCCAGGTACAGCAGGCAGGAACGGGCTGCCCCCAACCACCAGCTGCCTATTTGTACCTGGTTGGACACAACAATATAGGGAAGCCCTTTTTTAAAAAAATTATTTCATGAAATAATTTAAAAAAAATTGACGTGGGGCTTCGCACTATATTTGTGTCCAGCCAGGTACATCAGGCAGGAATGGGCTGCCCCCAACCACCAGCTGCCTATTTGTACCTGGTTGGACACAACAATATAGGGAAGCCCTTTTTTTCTTAATTATTCCATGAATTTCAGGAAATAATTTTAAAAAAAAATGCGTGGGGCTTCGCCCTATTTTTGTGCCCAGCCAGATACAACTAGGCAGCTGGGGGCTGGAATCCGCAGCGCAGGGAGACCCAAGCTTTCTGGGCCACCCCCGCTGCAAATTGCAGTCCGCAGCCGCCCCAGAAAATGGCGCGTTCATAGAAGCGCCATCTTCTGGCGCTGTACCCAACTCATCCAGGGCCCTGGTGCGGTGGCTCACTGGGTAATAAAGGGGTTAAGGCCAGCTTGGCATTATCAGCTGGCCCTAAGCCCAAAATTCATGGGGTCACGCCAATATTAGACATGACCACCATGAATTTCTAGTAAAGTATTTAAAAAAACACAACACCCAGAAAAAAGTCCTTTAATTGAAATAAACACACAATTCTTTATTGTTCTAAATTAAACCATACTTACCGTCACACCCATTCCAGCTGAAGCCAACGATCTCCTGCAATAAAAGTAAAATAATAAAGCAACATCATCCTTACCTTTCCATGGCTCCCACGACAGCTTCAGCTCTGCTACATCGAGATGACAGGCTGGACCGCAGCAGAACGCTGCCATCCATCCTGTCATCCCGCAGACACTGAGAAGCGCAGGCATACTTCCACTCCTCAGTGTCTGGCTGTGACGGCATCCAGATGAGCCGAGGTCATGTCCAATGAACTCAGCTCACCTCATGTACGTCACTGACAGCGTGGGAAAATTCTCCTGCACTCAGCACTTCAGCGTGAGAATTTTCCCACGCTGTCAGTGACGTGCATGAGGTGAGCTGAGTTCATTGGACATGACCTCACCTCATGTATGTCACTGACAGCGTGGGAGAATTCTCACGCTGAAGCGCTGAGTGCAGGAGAATTTTCCCACGCTGTCAGTGACGTGCATGAGGTGAGCTGAGTTCATTGGACATGAACTCGGCTCATCTGGATGACGTCCCAGAGAGACACTGAGGAGCGCAAGCATGCCTGCGCTTCTCAGTGTCTGCGGGATGACAGGCTGGATGGCAGCTTTCTGCTGCGGTCCAGCCTGTCATCTCGATGTAGCAGAGCTGGAGCTGTCCTGGGAACCATCGAAAGGTAAGGATGAGGTTGCTTTATTATTTTTCTTTTATTGCAGGAGATCGTTGGCTTCAGCTGGAATGGGCGTGATGGTAAATATGGTTTAATTTAGAACAATAAAGAATTGTGTCTTTATTTCAATTAAAGGACTTTACTCTGGGTGTTTGTGTTTTCTTTTAACTTTGACTATGGGGTTAGTAATGGGGGTGTCTTATAGACGCCTCTCCATTACTAACCTGGGCTTGATGTCAGCTGGCATTATAAGCTGACATCAACCCCAACCCTATTACCCCCTGCCACCGCACCAGGGCAGCGTGGAAGAGCGAGGCTAAGTGCCAGAATTGGCGCATCCTATGGATGCGCCATTTCTGGGGCGGCTGACGGCTGGTGTTTCTAGCCTGGGAGGGGGCCAATATTCATGGCACCCTTCCTGGGCTATTAATATCAGCCCCCAGCTGTCTGCCTAGCCTGTGCTAGCTATTAAATTAGGGGGGACCCCACGTCATTTTTTTGGGGGGTTCCCCCATTTTAATAGCTAGTAAAGGCTAGGTATTCAGCTGGGGGCTGATATTAGTAGCCTGGGAAGCTCCGTGGGTATTACCCCCTTCCCAGGCTTCAAACATTTGCCCCAGCTGTCTGCTTAACCTCCGCTAGAGCCTAAAATTAAGGGGAACCCCACGCCAATTTTTTTTTAAATAAATCCTTTATTTTAACACTAAATGACAAGTACAGTAATCAACACTGTCACTGTACTTCATATATATGTGACTGACATGTTTCTATCTATCTAATCTATGTGTGATTCTCTATTCCTTCTATTCTAAATTGTCGGGTACAGATGCTGAATTGCCGGCCGGCTTTCTTAAAGAGACGGTGCATGAAAACACTATTATTTTTTTAAATAAATCCTTTACACTAAATGACAAGTACAGTAATCAACACTGTCACTGTACTTATTATATATGTGACTGACATGTTTATATCTATCTAATCTATGTGTGAAGCTCTATTCTTTCTGTTATAAATTGTCGGGTACCGCTGCTGAATTGCCTGCCGGCTTTTTTAAAGAGACGGTGCACGAAAACACTAATATTTTTTTTAATAAATCCTTTACACTAAATGACAAGTACAGTAAGCAACACTGTCACTGTACTTCGTATTTATGTGGCTGACATGTTTCTATCTATCTAATCTATGTGTGATTCTCTATTCTGTCTGTTATAAATTGTCGGGTACAGATGCTGAATTGCCGGCCGGCTTTTTTAAAGAGACGGTGCACGAAAACACTAATATTTTTTTTAATAAATCCTTTACACTAAATGACAAGTACAGTAAGCAACACTGTCACTGTACTTCATATATATGTGACTGACATGTTTCTATCTATCTAATCTATGTGTGAAGCTCTATTCTTTCTGTTGTAAATTGTCGGGTACCGGTGTATGCCGCTGATGAATTGCCGGCTTTTCATGTCATTCTACATTATTCTTAGTTGTTTTACTTCATGTAGAATTAACCTACAAGGAAAGAAAGGGTTTATTTTCATTCCGATATTAGTGTCCCATTGACTTGCATTGGTTTCCGGTATCGGAATCGGCGATATCCGATACTTTTTGGGTATCGGCCCGATCCAATCCGATACGATATTTCCTGATATCGGAAGGTATCGCTCAACACTACTAGTTACCATACTTTGCCTTGGGAGTTGAAGTAGGGTACAATAGGGCCATTATACTGTGCATGTGGAGGCTAATGTGGAGGAATGCACCATGGGGGTATCATACTGTGTTTTGGGGGCACTTTTATTGGCATCATACTTTATGGGGGTAATGAAAGAGGAATCTAGGACTTCAGCAAGAGGAAAATTGCTATGTAAAGGCTTGAAAGGTGTGAGATCTGCTCTTCTGTGACACAGACAAATATTTATCTATTTTTTGTGGGGGGGCAATTAGAGCTTCTGCTATGGGGCCCCATGATTTCTATCTATGCCCCTGGTTGGAGCCAAATGATTCTGCTCACCAGAAGGAACTGGACTGCCTATCACTAACCCTGACTTCACCCAAGATAATACTGCCCACTCATTAAGCATTGAGGGCAGAAGTATTGTGTAACAGCTGCAACTTTACACTTTGCACCCTCCCAAACTGTTTTCCCTGATCTCATGTAGGAACACTGCCCAGTACTTGATTGAACATAAATACAGAAGGACACTGTACAGACGGAGCTGTAGAAGTTGGGGCTCGGTATGGCTCTGAACATCGCAGCAACTCTTCTCCTGGCTACTGGGGTCACTCTCCTTATTTATCTCATTAAATGGTGGAGTAGGGTCAAACAGAAGGACCTGCCCCCTGGACCTACACCTCTGCCCTTCTTGGGGAATATCCTTCAGATCAGCACTACAGAAATGCCACAGTCATTAATTAAGGTAAGAATACTTATTTGTAATCTTACTGTTGACACAGAACAGATTATATAGTGATTCCTACAATAACTTTCCTATAGAAATGAAAGTACTGTAGCTTCAGCGTAATCAAGGGATAGATAAAGGAAAACTTAGAGAATGTAGCTACTCTACAAAACAATTGTCATATTGGCTCATTCATCAGTTTGTCCCTCCTGCTCAATTGGCTTAATACAGATAGCCATAAACAGCAACCTATACTGTGCTGTCAAACTCACAGTGTAAATGAGATAAAAGGGGGGTATTTGATGCCCCCACTGCTGTCCTGTTGGGACTGATACTACTTTAAAAGGGAGATATTATGATGTTTATTGCAAGTTAGACAACATGCAGTATGACACTGTGTAAGGTATAAATAATACAATATATTAATTTAGAAATCTCCTATAGACATATTTTATTTACAACATAACATAGAACACAGATCAGTGGGTGAAAGTTGGTAATTTTTCCATTAAATTTTAAAAAATTCACTTATTTAAAAAATTAAGGCATCTCAAAACAGTTGTGACATGATTAACAAAAGGCTAGAAAAATAAGTGGTTCTATTGAAAAACAGCTGGAGGAGCAATTTTCAACTAAGTCACATGACATTGACTACGTATAAAAAGAGCATGTTGGAGAGGCAGAGTCTTTCAGCAGCAAAGATGGTCAGAGGTTTACTAGCCTATGAACAATTGCCTCTAAAAATCAATTCAGGAAAATGTTCCTCAACATAAAATTGAAAAAACTTTGAATGTGTGGCACCCCAGGAGTCCGAATGCCACATTGGCATTGACTCCCTCACAGGTCCCTCCTGTCCCTCCTTCTACAGTACATGATATCTACAGTTCCTCATGTGGCACAGCAATAAAAACAGGTAAATCACTGTGTGGACTAAAGAATACTTTCAGAAATCATTGTTTGTGAACAATTTGCAATGTAATTCCAAAATGCCGGTCAAAGGTGTATCATGCAAAGAAGAAGCCAAATATAAACACAATCCAGAAAACCTGCCGTCTTCTATGGGCCAAATCTCATTTATAATGGAAAGAGGCAAAATGGAAAACTGTTCTGTGGTCAGATTAATCAAAATGTGAAATTCTTTATGGAAACCACAGACACCATGTCCTCCAGACTCAAGAGGAGAGGGACTATTCCAACATCTCTGATAATATGGGGCTGAATTAGTGCCTATGGCATGGGTGGTTTATAGAGACGGGCGAGCACTAAAATGCTCGGGTGCTCGAGGCTCGGGTCGAACACATTGGAATACTCGGGTGCTCGACCCGAGCAGCGATCCCAATGTAAGTCTATGGGAAACTCGAGCATTTTTCAGGTGTTTTCCCCTGGCGGTCTGCAGAGGACCTAAAAATTGCCCAAATCGATGGGAACAGTGCTCAAATGACATGGGGACAGCATGGGGAAGACCCCTGGAATCATTTCTGACTCCCCGGTCACTTCTGTGAACAATGTTGTCAGAGGTATTACGCCACATTTATTACGGACTCATAATAAAACATACAAAAACGAAACCAAAATGGATTTTCCTGGGAAATATGTTAAGGAACACCCTTTCCAGGGTAATGACTTATATATATAGCAAAATAAATAACTAAAAACAAAAATACTCCTCCACACCTTGGGCTATGTTCACACTTAACGTTTTTGATGCGTTTTTGCACTTTTGCAATGCTTTCAACCAAGACAAATGCATTCACCGGGAAATTTAATTTTAACATTTAACAACCTTATCTGGCCATGTGGTGTGTGAGACATGATCAGACACATCCTGTTTCATTTATGATGGAGGGACTCTGAAAGTCATAAAGCCTATTTTTATAGGTGTTATGTTCTGCTACCAAAGCTAAGGAAAGAGAGGACATCTGTCCCTACTATAAGACTCAGCTGAATCCCTACGATGTAACAGGGAACCTGATCCTGCGATCAGACCTGCTAAAGTCCTAATCTAGTCTGTATGGAGACCTATAGATGTGAGGAGGGAATCCCTACAAATACTAAGGACTGGGAGGAATATGGGACACCTCCTAACAGAAATAGTAGCAGACAGACGAACAAACAAAATAGATAGAACATAGAGGTCCGTAGACCAAGCAAACTAACAGAGTTAGATACAGAGCACAGGCTAGCTAGAAAGTAGATATACAATGAAGTCCAGCAAAGCCAGAAGGGCGGAGCAGGATTAAATAGGCCAACAAGGTCATGTGACCAGCAAAGGAAAAAAAACCTAACAGCAAGGTTCTAACAATAGGGCCATCAGGCGGCCTTTACTATTCTTAAAAGGCCAGCAGTCGGCCCTTACTATTCTTGGAGAGTCATCAGCAGGCTATGCTTTATTGTTCCCATTACTAAAGAGTGAGTCTCCTACTGTATACTGTTATTATTACTTATGCAGTGAGTGGCAGGGCAGTCCAAAATTTGGATGCACCCCAATACCCCTTTGAAGAGACTTAGAGGAGGGCCTCCTGAAAAACAATGTTCCCATTATTAGGAAGTGGGTCTACCATTGTGTTTGCCTATGCAGTCAATGCAAGGGTTGCCAAAAAATTGGAGGCACTCCAATGCCCCTTGCAAGACAAGTAGAGGAGGTGATATGGTAGCTATGGTGGTGAATGATATGGTGATGGAGGATGAGGAGAAGGAGGAGGACAAGAGCAAATAGCCAAAATCAGTAAGCACATCTTCATGTATAGGTGTGAAGAGGTGCATTGGACACTGGATTTGAGTTTATGTTATGCTGCTATCATTCGGTGGTATTGAGAAGTCTGTTAAAATTCCACCAGAGGCACTAAAAACCTGCTCTGACAAAACGCTAGCGGCACGGCAGGCCAAGACCTCCACGGAGTAGAGAGCCAGTTTATGCCACGTGTCCAGCTTGGATACCCAATAATTATAAGGCACAGAGGAATCACAGAGAACGTTGGTACGGTCAGCAAGGTACTCCCTCACCATCTTCTCAAACTTTGCACTCCTTGTGAGAGTACCCCGCGTCTCAGGGCCTGTAAGATGGGAGGGTCTGAAAAAACTGTCCCAGAACTTTGACAGTGTTCCTCTGCCTCTGCTGGATTGGAGTTGTGTCTCTCTCGCCTGTACTCCTTGGTTGTCCAATGAACTGTGACCTCTGCTGCCAGCGTTTTCAGATGGGATTTTTTTTCATAATTCTGCAACAAGAGTCTTCTGGTACTGCCTTATTTTAGTAGACCTGTTCACATTGGGAATAAGAGATAGAAAGTTCTCCTTGTATCGTGGGTCTAGAAGTTTCACCAACCAGTAATGACTGTCACCCCAAATTTGGAGAACACGAGGGACAAGTGAAAGGCAGCTTAACATAAACTCAGCCATGTGTGCCAGGCTGCTAACTAACAAGACTTCCATGTCCTCACCAAGAGGAAGACTGACCATGCTCTCCTACTCCTCCTCCCTGTCCTCAGGCCTTCCACGCTGAAAAGACGGTATGACAGTTGTGCAGGTAGTACCGTCTGTAGCGCATGAAACTATCTCCTCCTCCTCCTCTTCCTCATTGTCACCCAATCCACTTTGGGATGAAATGAGGCTGGGCTGTGTGTAATCACCCTGTATGGTTCCTTGCTCCATCTCATCGTGCTCCGCCTGTAATGCATCCTCTTTGATTGTGAGCAGAGAGCGTTTCAGAAGATAGAGAAGCGAGATGGTGACGCTAATTATGGCGTCTTCACCGCTCACCATCTTGGTGGAGTCCTCAAAGTTTTGGAGGATGGTAGATATGTCTGACACCCATGTCCACTCCTGAGGTCTTATAAGTGAAGTCTGAACTGAATACTGACGGCCTTGTTGATGCTGGTAGTCAACAACTGCCCTCTTATTCAACAAATTGTTCCCAACGTCTGTAATATAGAGTTCCAACGCTTGGGGACATCACACACCATTCGGTGAGCCGGAAGCTGCAAATGCTGCTGAAACACAGCAAGGGCGGCGGAAGCTCTAGGTGACTTTCTAAATGGGCACACAGGCGGCGTACTTTAACAAGCAGATCCGGCAGCTCCAGGTAGGTTTTGAGAAACATCTATTGTTCCTCCCTTATTAAATTTACAAGTGTCACATAGAATAATCATATAGATTGGTTTCAAGTAAATACTTTATTTAGACACAGCAAGCAGAAATTTAAGTATTTAAAATCACATCATTCTGCCCCTAAAAACACCTATTAAAAACTCCAGGCAGTGTGGTATACACATATCCTCATGGCACATAGGTTGCTGTAGATGTCATTACATATCATTGAGTGTAGATAGAATCTATGCCATATTAGACAATCTAGTCATTTAGATCAAACATCAATAAGTATACAGAAATACAAGATAAGGCGTACAGATAACAACACCAAATTTCACAAATCAAGTTTTTGGTATAGCATTTCATTAATCAATATAGTATTCCATTGTCTCAGGCATATATATTAGAATACATTAACATTAGACATCCAGATACCAACCATGCGCCATAGTAGAGGCCCCACACTGCCCAGCACCCCTACGAGCGTTTCGCGTGTCTGCTTCCTCGGGGGGCACTGGACAATGTGTAGGCTAATCCTATGTAGCAGTGCAGGTGGGCTGAGCAGAGAGGCACAGCCAATCAGTGATCCACTTTCAACTACAGACATTGAGTCTCTTTATACCTCAATTAAACATGATGATGGACTCAGGGCAGTGGATTTTTTCCTAAAAACAACACATCTGGACCTTCACCTAATTTGAATAATTTTACATCTACTTGACTTTTTGTTAAGACACAATTTCTTTCTATTCAAAGATAAAATTTACTTACAGGAGAGAGGTACCGCGATGGGGGCGTCTTGTGCGCCCGCATACGCGTGCCTCTTCCTTGGGTACTGGGAACATAATATCATCTTCCCAGCAGAAGAAAATGGTGCGGTCCACATGTGGGGGAGATTCATTGATGATTTAGTCATCATATGGCAAGGGGAACAAGTAGTTTTGGAGGAATTTCTTCAGAATCTAAACACCAACACACATAACATTAGGTTAACCTATGCATCGAGCCCAGTGGAAATTGACTTTCTGTATTTAAAAATAAAAAAAGATGAAAGTGGAACAATATCCACGGACATCTTTAGAAAAAACACGACTGTTAATGCTATTCTAAATGCTAAATCATCTCATCCTTCTCAAGTCATTAGATCAATACCTACTGGTCAGTTTCTCAGGCTCGGTGCATCTGCTCAACCGATGCTTTATTCGAACAACAGGCTGCAGACTTGAAAAAACGATTTAATGCTCGTCACTACAGGAATGACGTTATCCAAAAAGGTTATCAGAGAGCTAAAATGACTACAAGGGACGAACTCCTGAAACCAAGAATTAAGAAACAGGACCAGAGCGTGAGATTCATCACTCCCTATCATGGCCAATGGAGGGAGATGTATGACATTATTAACAAATATTGGCCTATTCTCCGCTCTGATCCTGTTTTAAGTCGATTCATCTCACCAAAACCGTCAATAACACCAAAACGATCTAAGACATTATCAGACATTCTGGTAAGAAGTCATTACATTCCCCCAAAACCACAGAATACACTTGCTGCTGGTACTATCCAAAGACAGGGTTGTTTTTCCTGTGGCTCATGTGGAGCCTGCCCCCAAGTTGATAGATCTAGAGAATTTTTTGACGCTACTAAAAAGAAAATATTTAAAATCTTTGAATTTATTAACTGCAGATCATCAGGAATAATTTACTGGGCTACTTGCCCATGTGAATTAATTTATGTAGGAATGACTTCTCGTGAATTCAGGGTTAGAATACTGGAACACGTTAAGGATATTAAAAATGCTAAAAAATGTGTCAAGCCTGAAGAAATTGCAACATTAAAAAATATACCTAAGCACTTTAGGGAATATCATAACTGCAATTGGAGACTATTAAGCTTTAGAGATATAGATAAGGTCAACTTGGGGGCAAGAGGTGGTAACGTAAAAAGAGCACTTGAACATAGAGAAATTAAATGGATTACCATACTGGACACAGTTAAACCGAAGGGGTTAAATGATCTGACAAGCTTTGTTCCGTTTTTGATTTAACTCAAGACATTGCTGCTATGGTTATTTACCCTAAGAGATGGACATCCGACTAAGTGACATGACTGTATGTGATATATGTTTTATCTACTTCTTAACAGTCTGATATATGTGGCATTATTAAAAGTAAGAGGGGTAATAACTAGAGATGAGCGTTGTTCTACTCGAACTGTTCGCCAATCTCAAATTCGAGCTGTTTTGGGCGGTGTTCGAGCCGGTCGGCGAACACGAACAATTTGAGAAAAATTCGGCTGTTCGAGGTTATGTTCGATAACTGTTCGTGCACCAAAATCATAACTGGATTTTTTCTCAGTAATGATGAAAATTAATGTTAATACGCAGTTTGAGTGTACAGCGGGGCGGGGGGAGGGGCAGGGGATGGATCTCTGCAGGAACAATGAAGATCTCCATTTTTTTTTCTCTTTCCCGCATTTGCAGTGGGGAGGTGCAATCTGTCAGCCTATCAGCAGCGCACACACGGAGCGAAGTGCTTTTTTTCACACAAGCAAGGGCATGTGTGATTGGCAGTGTATGTCACATGCCTTGCCCTATAAGACCAAGCCATTTTCCCCGTCGCCACCATTTTCTCACTGCTGCAGCTGCGTGTTAGACGGCACCGCTGTTGCTGTGTGCGCTATACCTTGTTAATTTCAAGCCAATTTTCGCACAAATATACAGATAGCTTGGGAGTAGGGAATAGTTGTGATTGCAGTCCTTTTAAGGACTAGGTTACAGCATTTCCTACGACTTTTATCAGGCAGGTCTGTGCTCTTAAATAGATAGATTGTGGGAGTAAAGACTAATTGTAATTGGAGTCCTTTTCAGGACTAGGTTACATCAGTTCCTATCAGTTTTTGCCAGGCAGGTCTGTGCCAGTACTGTGCAAGTTTTTTTCACAGCATTTGGCTGAATCTAGCAAAGCTAATCCTTTTTGGCCTATTGCAGAGTGTGTTAGTCAGTGGAGTAGCCTATCTGTGTTGCAAGATATACCACCTGTGTATAGAATACCAATTTTTTTACTGCACCTAGTGAAGTAAAATCTTTTGGGCATAGCATCATTCTATTAGTCCATCTATACTGACCTCCATCAGGGTGCAAACTGAATATAATTTTTTTCTGCATCTAGCTCTGAAAAAATATTTGGGCTTCTAGAGGTGTGTGGGACTTGGTCTATTAGTCCATCTATACTGACCTCCATCAGGTTGCAAATTAAAAATAATTTTTTTCTTCATTTAGCTCTGAAAAAATATTTGGGCTTCTAGCAGTGTGTGGGACTTGTTCTATTAGTCCTTCTATACTGACGTCCAGCAGGTTGCAAATTGAATATAATTTTTTTCTGCATCTAGCTCTGAAAAAATATTTGGGCTTCTAGCGGTGTGTGGGACTTGGTCTATTAGTCCATCTATACTGACCTCCATCAGGTTGCAAATTAAAAATAATTTTTTTCTGCATCTAGCTCTGAAAAAATATTTGGGCTTCTAGCAGTGTGTGGGACTTGGTCTATTAGTCCATCTATACTGACCTCCATCAGGTTGCAAATTGAATAAAAAAATTTTCTGCATCTAGCTCTGAAAAAATATTTGGGCTTCTAGCGGTGTGTGGGACTTGGTCTATTAGTCCATCTATACTGACCTCCATCAGGTTGCAAATTAAAAATAATTTTTTTCTGCATCTAGCTCTGAAAAAATATTTGGGCTTCTAGCAGTGTGTGGGACTTGGTCTATTAGTCCATCTATACTGACCTCCATCAGGTTGCAAATTAAAAATAATTTTTTTCTTCATTTAGCTCTGAAAAAATATTTGGGCTTCTAGCAGTGTGTGGGACTTGTTCTATTAGTCCTTCTATACTGACGTCCAGCAGGTTGCAAATTGAATATAATTTTTTTCTGCATCTAGCTCTGAAAAAATATTTGGGCTTCTAGCAGTGTGTGGGACTTGTTCTATTAGTCCTTCTATACTGACGTCCAGCAGGTTGCAAATTGAATATAATTTTTTTCTGCATCTAGCTCTGAAAAAATATTTGGGCTTCTAGCGGTGTGTGGGACTTGGTCTATTAGTCCATCTATACTGACCTCCATCAGGTTGCAAATTAAAAATAATTTTTTTCTGCATCTAGCTCTGAAAAAATATTTGGGCTTCTAGCAGTGTGTGGGACTTGGTCTATTAGTCCATCTATACTGACCTCCATCAGGTTGCAAATTAAAAATAAATTTTTTCTGCATCTAGCTCTGAAAAAATATTTGGGCTTCTAGCAGTGTGTGGGACTTGGTCTATTAGTCCATCTATACTGACCTCCATCAGGTTGCAAATTAAAAATAATTTTTTTCTGCATCTAGCTCTGAAAAAATATTTGGGCTTCTAGCAGTGTGTGGGACTTGGTCTATTAGTCCATCTATACTGACCTCCATCAGGTTGCAAATTGCATAAAAAATTTTTCTGCATCTAGCTCTGAAAAAATATTTGGGCTTCTAGCGGTGTGTGGGACTTGGTCTATTAGTCCATCTATACTGACCTCCATCATGTTGCAAATTAAAAATATTTTTTTTCTGCATCTAACCCAGCCAATAGTTTTGGCCTAATACCACAGTTTGGCCACTCAGCTCTGCTCGGTTACCATCCATTGTTTTTTTGTGCAAACAACTCCAGAGTTGTGAATTAGTTAACCACCAAAATGAGTGGAAAAAGGCCTGCTGCTGGTGGAAAGGGGAATAGGCGTGTTGGGAAGGGGAAAAAAGGTTGTGTCCGTGGGGTAGGTGCAGAAGAAAGACCATCTTCCAGCCAAACTAAAATGTCTACTTCTTTTAGCGGACAATGTGATAAGATCCCTTTCTTACGGCCACGCCAATCGCTACAAATTCCAGATGAGGCACAAAAACAGCAGGTGCTTCAACGGATATCAAGTGCTCCTTTAAGTGGGCTCTCCTCCACATCAACTTCAACATCACAAATACTCCAGTCCTCAAAGGTGTCACCCAAATCGCACTTGCTTCCTCACAGCTCCCAAATCTCCAGCTGCCCGTCTGAGTATGAGGTAGAACAGATGGTTGAGTCTGCAGAGCTGTTTACTCATACTATAGCCTGGGAATCAGAGGTCGACTCCAGCGCTTCTGTGAATCCAGACGAGGAAATGATCTGCACTGATGCCCAGAATCTTTATGAGTCGGATCCAGGACCAGACGCAGAAGGTTCTGACCATAATGTAGACCCTCATTCCCAAACTGTAACTCCTGTTGGTGGAGACAATGAGGAAGACGATGATAAGACTCAAATACCTGATTGGAGCGACAACTTTAGTTTTTTGTCAGGGCAGGAACAGGTTGGCTCTGAGGACGACGGGTGTGATAACGCACAGGGTGATGATGATGAGGTCGGAGATCCCACTTACTGTCAACCCACAGTCAGCCAAGAGATGAGGTCAGCAGAGGAGGTGGAGGAAGATGCTAGTGACGACGAGGTCAGGTTGCGCCTTCCTGGACAGAGACGTAGTACTGGAAGCACGTCAACAACTGCATCCTCAAACACAACTCTGCCTCTCACCACAAGTCGTGGTGGCTCTTCAGGTCGCATGGGTGCTAAGCCTTGCATAGCCTGGGCATTTTTTCAGATCGATAAAGATGACCCAACTCGTGTTATCTGTAACATTTGTCAGCAAAAGCTAAGTAGAGGCCAAAAAATACATAGTTTGAGTACTTCATGCATGAACCGGCACATGGACATGAAGCATAAGTTGCAGTGGGAAGCTCAGTGTGCTACAATGCGGTCTAGCCGGCCGGGCCAACCACCGTCTGCCATATCTTGTGCATCCGCGGCCTCTTCATCCTCTGTGACTGGGGGGACAGCAGTCACACCTGTTTTGGGGCGCAGACCTGCCACCTCTTTACCCGCAACAGCCAGCGTGATTGGCAGGTCATCATTTTCTTTGGAGGTGGTAACACCAGCTGGTCTTGAGCGCTGTCCGACATCGATAGCACCACCTTTGGATCAAGGCAACCTAACATGTCCGCCTGCATCTTCCTCACAGACCGGCAGTTTGCCGGGGACACCCTTATCAACCCCGTCTAAGCACAATAGCCAGCCCTCGGTCCCTCAGATGTGGACAAGTAAAAGACCATTTCCTCCTAGCCATGAGAAAGCTAAGAGGTTGAATTTCACCATCTGCAAGCTCTTGGCTACAGAAATGCTGCCTTTCCGCCTGGTGGACACAGAGGATTTTCGAGACCTTATGTCCGTCGCAGTGCCCCAGTACCAGATGCCCAGTCGGCACTACTTCTCAAAGAAAGGTGTGCCTGCGCTCCACCAGCATGTCGCACACAACATCACCGCTTCTTTGAGAAACTCTGTGTGTGACAGGGTGCATTTCACCACAGACACTTGGACGAGTAGGCATGGACAGGGGCGTTACATGTCGCTGACTGGGCACTGGGTAACTATGGTGACAGCAGGACAAGGGGCTGCTGTCCAAGTCTTGCCGTCCCCACGAGTTGTGCGTCAATCCTCTTTATGTCATTTTTCCTCCACTGCTTCTGCCTCCTCAACCTCCTCTCGGTCTTCCACCTGCACCCAAAGCCTGTCTGGTCATGCCACAAGCTTTCTAACTGCGCAGAAGGGATCCTGCACACCTCCTTACTATGCTGGCAGTAGGGCTCAACGTCATCAGGCGGTTTTTACATTGAAATGTCTGGGAAATGTGAGTCACACAGCTGAGGAGTTGTGGTCAGCTCTGGAGAACCAATTTCATGAATGGTTGTCTCCACTGGACCTGAAACCAGGGAAGGCCGTGTGCGACAATGCTGCAAACCTGGGTGCGGCCCTTCGCCGGGGCAATGTCACACACGTGCCTTGTATGGCTCACGTGTTGAACCTGGTTGTCCAGCAATTTTTAGCCCACTATCCCAGACTAGATGGCCTTCTGCAGAGGGCACGGTCGCTGTGTGCTCACTTCCGCCGTTCGCATCCCGCAGCTCAGCGACTTACATCTCTACAGAAGTCGTTGGGCCTGCCACTTTACCGGCTAAAATGCGATGTGCCTACCCGGTGGAATTCAACTCTGCACATGTTGCAGCGACTGTGGCAGCACCGACAAGCCCTGGTGCAATACGTTCTGACGTATAGCCTGGGCCAACGAGATTCAGAGGTGGGGCAAATTACGCTGGAGGAGTGGTCTCAGATCAGGGACCTATGCACCCTTCTGCACAGTTTTGAAATGGCGACGAAGATGTTTAGTGCTGACGATGCCATTATCAGCATGACTATTCCGGTGATTTACATGCTGGAGCACATGTTAAACAGAATTCGGAGTCAGGTGGTGGCACAAGAGGAGGTGGAGGAAGTAGAGGAGGAGGAGTTGTATGCGGAAGGGCTAACATCTGCAAGGTCCAGACGGTCGGCAGCACCAAGGCGGCAGGCATGTGAGGGTGGGGGAGATGGTTTAACCAGGGCGCAAGGTAGCAGCCAAACTAGTGAGGAAGGTGCAGGAGCCCAGGAAGAAGTGGAGGACGAACTGATGGAAGACTCATCAGATGAGGGAGACCTTGATCACATTTCTGTTGTGCGAGGTTGGGGGGAGAGGACAGAGGAAGGAAGCATGATTGTTACCTCGCCACCAACACAACAGGGACTTGGTGCTCCTGGATGCGCAACACACATGAGTGCCTTCTTGCTGCACTACCTGCAACATGACCCTCGAATTGTGAGAATTAGAAATAATCCTGACTACTGGGTTGCCACACTGTTAGATCCCCAGTACAAAAGTAAATTTGCAGAAATTATTCCTGCCATAGAAAGGGATGCACGCATGCAGGAGTATCAGCAGAGACTGTTGCTGAATCTTACATGTGCTTTTCCACAAAATACCAGTGGTGCACGTAGTGAATCTCACAGTTCCAACTTGCCAACCGTGGGACCGTCAAGTGTTCAGCACTCAAACCGTAACAGAACCACAGTATCTGCTGGTAACATCAATTTTGCGGAATCATTTCACCACTTTTTTAGCCCATCCTTTGCAAGGCCACAGGAGACAAGAAGTCTGACACATAGTCAACGCCTAGAGACGATGGTACAGGAGTATCTCCAAGTAAACATTGAAGCCACGACTGTGTCACTGGACCCTTGCTCTTTTTGGGCTTCCAATCTGGATAAATGGCCGGAGCTAGCCACTTACGCCTTGGAGATCTTGTCATGCCCCGCAGCCAGCGTTCTGTCTGAACGTGTGTTCAGCGCTGCTGGTGGTGTGCTGACAGATAAGCGCACGCGGCTCTCCACTGATAATGTAGACAGACTCACGTTCATAAAGATGAACAAATCATGGATCCGAAACGACTTTTCTACCCCTGTGTCATCCTGGGGAGAGTAAAAGCTTGATGATTGGTTAAAATCACCCTACCAACCGTTTTAAGCTTTCAAATTACTAATCATGTTTATCTGTATCTTGACTGGAAAATAATTTGGGCTTTGTAGCAGTGTGCAGCACTGATCCTATTAGGCCATCTATAATAAGCTTCACCAGATTTAAAATTAAAAATAATTTTTAGCTGCATCTAGCCCGGAAAATAATTTTGGGGCTCCGAGATGCGCAAGACACATAAGTGCCTTCTTGCTGCACTACCTGCAGCATGACCCTCATATTGTCAGAATTCGAAGTAATCATGACTACTGGGTTGCCACACTCTTAGATCCCCCAAACTTTTCGATCAACCTTTTCATTTTAATAAAGACCAAAAAAATGGTCATTTTTGAAATTATAAGCATTAGCAGGTTGTTAGAAACTGAAATCAAACAGTTTTCAACTCAAAACTTTATTCTAGGTGATGTTACATTTTCACATAGGACCCCTTGTTCGAAAGGAGCTTCTGAACTCTCTCGTCCATTGAATTTGTCAGGTTTTGGATGGTTTCTGCTTCAATTGTTTTGCATGAGGACAGAATACCCTCCCAGAGCTGTTGCTTAGATGTGAACTGCCTCCCGCCATCATAGACACTCCTTTTAATGATGCTCCAAAGGTTCTGAATGGGGTAGAGGTCAGGGGAGCATGGGGGTCACACCATAAGTTTGTCCCCTTTTATGCCCATATCAGCCAGAGATGCAGATGTTTTATGTGCAGCATGAGATGGTGCATTATCATGCAGAAAAATGATCTTGCTGTGAAATACACGGTTCTTCTTCTTGAACCATGGCAGGAAGTGCTGTTTGAGAAAATCCACATACATTATGGAGTTCATCTTTAGCGCCTTCAGGGATCCTAAAGGGGCCGACAATCTCTCTCCCCATGATTCCAGCCCAAAACATTACTCCACCTCCTCCTTGTTGGCGCTGTAGCCGTGTTTGCGTGGGGTGTCCATCAACCAGCCATCCTCCACTCCATTCATCTGGACCATCGAGCGCTGCACGGCACTCATCCGTGAACAAAACAGTTTTGAAATCAGTCTTCATGTAATGTTTGGCCTACTGGAGCCGTTTCTGCTTGTGTGAAGTGGATAGAGGAGGTCGACAGGATGGCGTATGCACAGCTGCAAACCTCTGAAGGACCCTGCATCTTGTTGTTCGGGGGACGTTGGAGGCACAAGCAGCTTCAAAAACTTGTCTGCTGCTATGACAAGGCTTTTTTGCCGCTGCTCTTTCAACCTGACGTAATTGCCTGTAGGAAAGAGTCCTCAATTTGCCCTTATCAGCACGCACACGTGTGTACTGTGAATCAGCTACATACTTCTTGATTGCCAAGACACTTCATCCTGATCATCGCACAATGTTGATTGTAGTCATGCCTTGACCTAAACACTCCACAATTTGTTGCTTCTCAGCAGCCGACACATCCTTTTTCTTTCCCATTTTGGCAGAAAATGTAGGCTGCTTAATAATGTGAGAGAGCCTTCTTAAGTAGTCTTGCCTTTCATTGGACACACCTGCCAAACTAATTAGCACAGGTGTCTGCAATTGCTTACAGTGATATAAAGAGCCCTGACACACATCACCATCAATGAGTTTAACTGACAAACAAACAAATTCTTCCCTTATCACTCCTAAACACTTTTTGCATAATAATTTGGAACGCGGTGTACATGTGCTTTTCCACAAAACACCAGTGGTTCACGTAGTGAATCTTACAGTTCTAACTTGCCAACCGTGGTCTGTATGGAATTGTTCAATAAAGGGCCCAAAATTAAGATAACATAGATGGGAGAGGTCTCTATGAATAGGAATTCCTAAGTATTTGATACCCTGTGAGGGCCAGGCAAAGGGAAAGTTGGACTGGATGGAATCCTATATGGATTTAGGGAGGGAGACATCGAGGGCCTCAGACTTCGCTGCATTGATTTTAAAATTTTACCATGTAACAAAGTGATCTATTTCAGCCATAACAGCAGGGATGGATATATGTGATTGAGTGATATATACTAGGACATCATCAGCAAATAGAGAGCACTTGTACTCGGTGCCTCCCACCTCAATCCACCTAATATTGTGGTTATGGCGAATTGATGAGAGCAGGTGCTCCGTCACTAGGATGTATAAGAGAGGGGACAGAGGACATCCCTGCCTTGTCCCATTGGTGATTGTGAAAGGTGATGAAAATGTTCTGACGCACCCCCTGGGCCTTGGGACACCCGGAGCCGGACCCTTTTTGGTGCATGCTGGTGGTTGTAGTCTTCGTGGCGGCGATCCGGTTCCGTGGCTCAGGGCGATCAAACCAGTGGCGGAACTATTTATGTGGTTTTGATGTTTAAATGTCCGACTACGCCACCCGTGGATTGCGGTCAGAGTGAACCGCCGCTACAGGGCAGACCGCTAAGGCTGGTGTTGTGGGTGCAGCAGAGCGTAGCATAACTCCCCACGGGAGGAGTATAGCCTCAGGGCAGTGTATGCGGAGGATGGGGGTGATGGTGCAGGGCAGCAGCAGTAACGACACGGAGTCAGTGATGCAGTTCAGGGCCTTTACTCACAGTTCTTATTATCCAGACCACGTCTGCAGGTAACGGCTGCCCACGTCGTACTGTGCTCACCAGGTGAGGGGCTCAGACAACTCCCAGATAACTTTGGAGCGCTTCACAGGACCCCCTTTGTGTGTCCTTTGTCTGGCCTTTCTTACCAACACTTCTGTCCGGCTGCCTCGGGCCTCCTCTTGGTAAACTTGGCGCCAGTTTCCCTGACCCTATGTGGTGCCTTCCTAGCGGGTGGAGCAAGGGGCTGCGCCACATAAAATGTCAGAGCCTCCGGTTTCTAGCTGAGGGTCGTTTCCTGCCTCCACTAGTTCGGGGACCGGTCTCCCCCTTTGGCCTGACCCCTCCACGCAGGTGGATTCGGGCGTGCGGTGGCGACTCGCCCGTCCGCACCCCTGGGATCCCTTCATTCCTCGTTCCTGGAGCCTTCTCCGCTCCTCTTCCTTCCTTCTCCCTCTTGCAGGCCTGGGCCTCTGTTACTAGGCCCGCCTCCGGAGCAGAGCTCATGCAGAGCCCCTGCTCCCTGCCACTTCTGCTCAGACTTCTCTGCACTGAACTAAGATGGTGCCCACCTTTTATACTCCCTTCTCAATGCACCCAGGAACTGCTTCCTCCCTGCTCCTGCACTGCAGGGTTCCCCTTCCTCAGTGTTCCCTCCCCCCACTCCAGCCAGGGACAGGGACTGTCGTGCCCATCTCAGGGGCATATTGGTCGCCCTGCCCCACGGCAATGTGGTGTAATGCATGCAGGTGTCGGGTCCTGATCCACACTCTATCCTTATCTGAGAGTGAGATATCACACCTCTGGGTGAGGTGCAATACGTCTGTAGCAACCGAGCCCTCGGTGCTACAGTTCCATTTATCTTCAGCCTAGGTGACGTATTGTGATACAGGGCCGTGATTTTGGCTATAAAAGGGTCCCCTAGACCCCTACCCCAAGCTTTTTAAGAGAATCATATATGGCGTGCCAGGAGACTCTATGGAATGCTTTCTCAGCATCCAACGAGAGTATCTACTTACAAATTTTTAACTGCATCTAGCCCAGGAAATACTTTGTGCCTAGTAGCAGTGTCTGCTAGTCAGCGGATTATCCCGGCTGTTAAGCAAGCTACACCACCTGTAGTTTGGACACTTAATTTTTTCAAAGGAAATGCTTCGGGACCACGGGATACATAGTGAAGAGCATCAGGAGGCACCCCAAGGCATAGGGGCTGGGACTGGCACTAGGATGCCTTGCGGTGGACAGCCGAGCTCGATCCTTATAAAAGCTTTTTAACTGCAGCAGCTTTAGTGGACGCTACAGGAGCTGGAATTACGCGGCTGCTGGCATGAGACTTGCCCTCCAATAGATCCTTGTAAATGGATTTAAAGTGTATTCATTCAAATTAGAGGGACAATTTAAATTAAAAAGCTTAGAGCTGCCTCCACCACAGGGGGGCTCTCTCGACCCACCAGCGGACAGGCACCAGTATTGGGAGAGGGGGGCTGGCCGTCAGGGTTCACCGCGGCTCTGGTACAAACCCGGCGACACGGAGGTGGCACGGGCAGGAGCGGACTGGCCGTCTCGGCTTCTCACTTTTTGGATTTTAGAAGGGCATGACATGCCTATATCTGTGTCTCCCCCTCCTTTTACTCCTCCACCTCTTTTCTTTTCGCATGACTATATGTACTTGTCACTTTTCCATGTGTTAGTTGTGTCTTCTGAGCAGTTTGTCAGCTTTTGGACACCTTTGAAGGTGTTTTCTATGTGTTTCTATGTGTTTTTGTTTGCCTGCCATTGGTTTTAACGGTGTTCGAAGGTGTTCGACGAACAGTTCGACGAACAGTTCGGCGAACACACGGGTGTTCGACGAACCGAACCGAACTCGAACACTACGGGGGTGGCTCAACACTAGTAATAACGGTTTAAAATAGTAAAGGCTATCTTTATGACTGTATATACTGGGCTGGGGGACACAGTGGGTCAGTGATCCAAAACCATGTAATAAGTACTGAATGACTACTTGTTAATATATTTCTGGTATTTTTACTTAAATTGACTGTCTACTTGTATTCTAGTTGGGATAATACAGTGTATATCAGCAACACACGGATGAACAAGGGTACAGCCTTTGAAAACATTTCATGCACCCGTGACATAGGAAGACGAACTCATGCATATATAAAAACCCTCTTCAGGAAAAAGGACAAGAATCGGCATGAATAATTTATTATTGGAATTGATTGTTTTGATATTGTGATTCTGTCCGGTCCATATGAATGTAAGGGCAAAATTTGCCCATTAGTATTATGGTGTCTGATAACCTTTGGTGGGAGCACGTCCCCGCTGTGTCTTCACAAGCCTAAAAGGCAACACTTCGAACACAAGCAGTTGCGAAATGTGTGAATTTAGTAGTGTGGCCTGCGTATTTGCGCTTGCGTTCCAAGGACTGGGGTAGGGACAACTGAATGCTGCGCTGGGACAAGGATGCCTGCTGATGGTGCTACTTGAGAGTGTGCAACGACAAGTGCAGGGCAGGAGGCATGTTCGCATGCGCCATGGGCATAGGATTATCTTGCATGCACAGCAGCGGAAGAAGCAGTGATGCCACCCACACTGTTCCTTGACCCTCGGGTTCAGCCCACTTAGTCGGCTGCTTTGCTGCCATGTGCCTGATCATCCTGGTGGTGGTCAGGCTGGTAGTTTTGCCACCCCTACTGATGCTGGCCTGGCAGGTGGTGCAAATGGCCTTTTTTGGGTTATCGGCAGAGTCTTTAAAAAACAACCAGACTCGGGAAGACCTAACAGTTGTACTGGCAACTTCCGTCGTGTTGATGTTACCGGGAACGGTTGCCTGCCTTCTGTCTGTGGCCACCACGCTGCTTCTCCCTGCCTTTTGTGGTGCTATTTCTCCCCCTGTGTGCTGCTGTCCTCGCTCTGTATGTCCCCCTGGCAGGTTAGGTCAATTACTATATCATCCACCATCTCGTCTTCCACTTCTGCACACTGATCCTCCTCCTGACTTTCTGGCAATTGTGTCTCATCATCGTCCACCTCTTGTGACAGTTTCCCACCGTTGTCTTTGTGTGACCGTGGCTGCTCAAATATTTGGGCATCGCTACATGCAATCTCCTCTTGCCCCTTTTCATGTGGACCGGTCGAGAGGCAAGAATCTATAAATGGAAAAGTGAACAGCTCTTCGGAGTGTCCAGGTGTGGGATCAGTTGTCTCTGGGCACTCGGCATGGTGGGAGGAAGGAGGATCAGGGTGAGGAATATGCAGTCCAGGCTCACGGCTACTGAGACTTGACCATGTGGAAGACAGGGTGGTGGTGGTGGCTAAGTGACTGGAAGCATTATCTGTTATCCAACCAATAACCTTTTCACACTGCTCTGTGTTCAATAGTTGTGTTCTGCGGTCCCCTATTAATTGGGACAGGAAGGTCAAGCGAGAAGATGTGGGTGTTTCTTGTGGCACAACTTCAGCTAGCCCATGGCCTCGACCTCATCCTCTGCATGCACCATCATCACCATCACATCCAGATCCCCATCCCTTGCCACGCGCGTTGCCCATTTTAAATGGAGGACAATATTTTCCACGTTCACCTCAAATGGCTGGATTTGAACCGCAGTGATATGTAATCCATGTAACTGAAAACCACAGTTTTAAATAGCTGGCCTGTAGGTTACTATTTTTAACAGCGAACTAGTGTCAATAACTTCGCTAACACTCTGCAACAAAATTTCAATGGAGGCCAGAAATGGCTGAATTTTCAGCGCACTTATATGTGATCCGTGTAACGGACAAACCATAGTTTTAAATAGATGGATTTTAGCGCTGTAATATGGAAAGGATCTGGCTGTGTTTTGCAGTGCCAACAAGCAAATGGAGCAGAAAAACGGTGTTCTCTGGATAGCTTTTTATCAAATAATCAGGGTTAAGATCCCCAAAAAATTATTCCTGGCCCCTGATACCTGGGGCTAGGTCTAGAAATATCTGTAAAAGCACCAGCAGCAGACATAACTGGAATGGACCCTAGTGCTATATGCACTGCAGTCTGCCACATACACTGCATGCCTATATACCCTGTCTGCCTGATATCTCTGCAGACGGATTAGTCCACAGAAGGACTGTTAGCTGAGGTGGATATGTGTATAATATATGGTGGTATACCTACACTAACTAACTAAGAAACAAGCAAATCTCTCCCTAGCTCAGCAGCACCTCTCTCTACACTGTCTGATTCTGAAGTAGACTGTGACAAGCATGGCGGTGCCAGGTCTGATATAGTGCTGATGACACTGTGCGGCCAGCCAATCACTGTAATGCCACAACCAACATGGCTGCGGCATTATAGTGTGTGGCTGACAATCCCTGTAAGTTCATTGGCTCTCTAAAGAGCGCCAAACATGCAAGGAGGGGACCCGAGCTCCCGCCGAGCAGCACCGGAAATACTCGGTGAGCGCCAAGCGTCTCGAGCAGTGAGATGCTCTGGTGAGTACCGAGCAGTAGCGAGCACACTCGCTCATCACTACATTGTAACATTAGCTTCACTGTCTAAACTTAAATGTCTTTAGGACAATATACTTTTATTAAGATCCTGTATAATAAACTAATCATAAAGGACCCCTGCCACCAGTACCATCAATAATTAGCAGTGATCTGTAGAAAAACCCAGCAGCAAGTGTTTAACGTGCCTGCAGCATCTCCGCAGGAGAAATTAAATATTATATTTCGCCCTTTAAAATTAATTTTTGTAAATGTAATCCATGCACATGTTGGGTCCTCCAGAGAGATGCTCTTTTCTTTCTATTCTGCTCTTCTAACCAGCTAATAAAATGAGCACCTTCAATGGGATTCCTACTATAAACTCAAAAATGTATAGCTCTGTGCAGCAATTAGATCTTATCTTAACAGATGTCAACATTTTTTACCAATTTCGAGGGTAAATATACAGTTTTTGCTGATATCTTACTTTTTTGGAAGATAAATTCACATTCACCAGTTTTTACATTTTTTATATCTCTCTAGCTAAGTGAGACGTATGGACCTGTATATACCATCTATATTTCAAACCATCAGACCATAGTACTGATTGGGTATGATGCTGTGAAGGAAGCATTGGTGGACTGCAGCGACGCATTTAGTGACAGGGGAGACATAGGAGCAGGAGAGATTTTATCTAAGGATTTTGGTAAGTTGCTTAACTAAATTCATATAATGGCAAAAATATGACGCTTTACGATGATCTTAGTGTAACATATTCAATAATAATACATACAAACCACATAATCATGGAGTTATGTACAATAATTGATTGGTGATGGGCAGGGCCGGCTCCAGGTTTTTCTGGGCCCCGGGCGAAAGAGTTTCAGTGGGTCCTTTTAACACATACACGATTCATGATGCACAGATACGGCGGAGAAATAAATATATAAATATATATATATATTTATTTATTACACATGGCCCAGCCTGCCCCCTCATCCTTCACATACGCAGAAATATGCGCGCGCACACACGGTACGCAGACATATGCACACGCACACACGGTACGCAGACATATGCACGCACACACGGTACGCAGACATGCGCGCGCACACACGGTACGCAGACATATGCACGCACACACACGGTACGCAGACATATGCACGCACACACACGGTACGCAGACATATGCGTGCGCACACACGGTACGCAGACATATGCGCGCGCGCACACGGTACGCAGACATATGCACGCACACACGGTACGTAGACATATGCGTGCGCACACACGGTACGCAGACATATACGCGCGCACACACGGTACGCAGACATATGTGCGCGCACACACGGTATGCAGACATATGCGCACGCACACACGGTACGCAGACATATGCGCGCGCACACACACGGTACGCAGACATATGCGCGCGCACACACGGTACGCAGATGACGCGTCCCCTGGGCCATGTTTGTGTAGCGTTGCGCACGCGGGGAATACCCGGAGCCGGATCTGTTGGGGGTAGTAGTCCTCGTGGCGGTGACCCGGTCCGCGCCCAGGGTGTCAAACTAAATGGCAGTCTTTAGCAGTAGATGTTAGAATGTTCGACTACGCCACCCGTTGAATGCGGCTATGAAGCCGCCGCTGCAGGGCAGTCCGCTGAGGCCGGTGGTACGGATGTGCAGCGTGGATGGTATAACCCCCAACGGGAGGGGTATGGCCTCAGGGCAGATCTGTTAGAGATGATGATGGGAGTGATGGTGCGGGTGTCCCAGTACTGATGGTGCAGGTGCGACGACGAAACACGGAGGCTTGAAGTGCAGTTTCAAAAGCTTTACTCACAGTTCTTTACCAGGTCGCCCGTGCACAGTAAGACCACCCGAGTCGTGCTGCGTCCACCGGGTCAGGGACTCGGCCAACTCCCAGGCAGTTCCAGAGCGTGGTCCTGAGCTCCCCTCTCTTCCTTCCTACTGGCCGTCCCCACCAGGGACCCACCTTTGTCCGGCTTCCTCGGGCCTTATGGGGGCAAAACCTCTCTCCGGTTTCCCTGACCCTATGTGGCGTGCCTTCCTGGTGGATGTGGCGAGGGGTCGTGCCAAAGCTTGACCACGACCTCCGGTTCCTGGCTAAGGATGATTAACCTCCACCAGTTTGGGATCCGGTACCCTTCTCTGCCAACCCTTCACCCGTTTTAGTTCTCTCGTAGTATCTCAGGGTTCCCTCTATGCTTGCATCTCTGGGCCTTTCTCCGTGTTCCTCTTCTTCCTCCTCTCTCTCTCTGCCTCAGGCCTGGCTCTGGAGCTGGGCCCAGACGGAGCCACAGCTCCCTGTCAGCCCTCTCTGGCTGAGCTCCTCTCTGCACAGAGCAGACGCAAAAAGACCCTGTCCTAAGATGGTGCCCACCTTATATACTCCCTCTAACACCCGAGCCCAGGTGACAAGCACCCAATGGGCTCCTTCCTATGCCCAGAGTCCCTCCCCTATCTGCTCCTACACTACTGGGATGTTCCTCCCCCCCCCCACTCCAGCCAGGGACAGACGCTGTCGTACCTGCACATCTATCTGGTGGGAGTACCGTTGTTCTGTCCCCCGGAAATGGGGTGAGTGTAGTGCATGCAGCTATCTGAGCTCAGTTCCACACTCCATCCTTACCCGGGAGTGGAATACCACACCTCTGGTCTGAGGTGCAATACCCCTGTAGCAGCCGAGTCCTCGGGGTGCTACATTCCCCCCTGGTAAATCACAGCACGTCCTCGGGCTGGAAAAGAGCAAAACATAATAAACATACAAAATTTTAAAGTATACGCTAACATATAAAACATTAACTACAAACTCATCCCTTTATGGGAGGTACTTTTCTCTTTTAACTCTACAGGTATAAAACATTACGGAAACATTATCAGAAAATATAACTTTACAGGTAACTTTTTATATTGTAATCTTAGCAGCATAAACTTTCAATATAAAACTCTTTCATATAGAACGTTCTTGTTCTTCTGGCCACGGTGCAACTTGTGACCAGGTAAAGTGCAACAGTCACTAGTAGAAAGACAGTTCCTTATAAAACCAGTAGGGGGCGCCTGAAGAAGCGCAACTATTTTCAGGGTATGGCCGCTCTCAGTCCTCGGCCAGTGGGAAATAAGGAAATGGCTGCTCACAGTCCTCAGCCTGGTAAGGGATTAGGGGCACACAGAAAACAGTCCCTTTAAACAATTCCACACTAGTCCCAACGGGGACCACACTTCACTTAGCAGCATGTCAAGTACCCTTACGGGTAACTATATACAGTTCTCTGTTTATGCTACTTCCCTTCAGTAGCGGTATCCTCTCCTTGTCTCCTCCTGAGGGTAGTCTTCAGACCCGTCCGGGTCCTCTTGGTTTTCCTCATATTGTATCTCCTCCTCCGTCAACCGGTGCACGTGAAGGGCGTATGGTCCTTTGTCACACTGATGCCGGGTGAAGGTGACCTCATCACCTGAGTAAAGGTCACGTCCTCGGTGTCCCTCCGGCAGGTGAGACTCGACATCCCTGCGGGTGACAAAGACGTCGCCGGGGGTTCGGTGATCCGGGATAAAGCCCCAGCCATTCTCCAGTTGAAACTTTATTACCGTCCCGGTGGCGCGGGGACCATGGGCCGTACGGGGGTTTCGTCGGGCCCGGCGTTTCTGCTCCGCGCTTTGGACCTGCAGCCGTTCCTCGCGGATCCGCCTCTCTCGCCGTTCTCTCCCGAAGACTTCTAGCTGCTGACGGCAGCACTCCTCACGCCGGGCTGCGGCCGCCCGGGTCTCTTGGGTGAACCCCATGAGGTTTTCACCGGTGGGGTCCCATGCAAATTGGGCCTCCTCCAGCGGGAGCGGAACAATTTTGGCGGGCGCCGGAGCCGGGATTAGAGGCTCACACAGGGGCCATTCCTTCCGGAGTCGGGGGTTGACGTACTCTGGTGGCCAAACGAAAGGCAGCCCGTCCGGGCTAGTATGCTGTGCGAACAGATCTTCACCCAGGGGTGGCACGGTGGAGGTAGAGGGCGCTGTAGGGGCAGCGGCGCCCGGGGGCGCTCGGCCTTGCGTTCAGGCCGTAGGCATCCTGTCTGGATTCAGGTATGGCGCCTTCCGGGAGGAGGGCGCTGTGGGGACCGCGGCGCCCGGAGGTACTCGGCCCTGCGACCAGGCCGGGGGCACTTCCTCTTTTGCCGCGCTCAGGGTCCAGGGGCGTGGCGTAACAGAGGGCGCGACCGCGGCTCCTGCCGCTTGAGGCCTAGTTGGAAGCAGTGGCGGAGCGGCAACGGGCGCGGTGAGTGGAACTTCGGGCTCTGCGACGGGGAGCTGGGGCAGGCTTACGGCTACTGGGCTCGGGGTGATGACGTCCCCATTACCTGCTTCCATCCCTGCGGCTCCCTCCGCGGCGTCGTCTCCGGCCTTCGTCCCTCCTGCACCATCCTCAGGGGCAGACATGCTCCACGATGCGGGTGGCATCCTCTGCTGGCGGGTTCCAGCCTGCTGGACCATCTCCCTTCTCCACTCGGCCAGTGCTTCCTGCTGTACCTGGGCCATCTTCCGGGCCAGGGCTTCCAGCGCGGTCTGTGCACGCTCCCGATCTCTGGGGAGCTATGCCAGGATCTCCACCAGGCCTTCTGGGGTGGCAGCCTGCAACAGGTTCCGGACCACAGGGTCAGTGCTGCTCGACTCTTCCTCCATCTCCGGGTGCGATCTGTCCAGACTCCTCCAGGCCGCACCCATCTTCTCTGTTTTGTTCTCTATCCGCCCCCCTTGAGGGTGGTCCCGGGGCAACTTGGTGACAGTCAGTTCCAGGGGCAGCCCCCTCACGCTGATGGACATCTCTATCATTGCAGTCTCTGCTGGTGGGGGCGGTTTCCGCTTTTGGCGCCATTCTTGGACCTGGCCCACGATGGGAGGTGGCCTCTTGCCACCCTCTGGCACGCCCATAATGGAGTCCGCTCTGCCAGGGCGGGAAATCGTCTCAGATGGCGGGAATCGTCTCCTTATGGCGGGAAACTCCGTGGATGGCGGGAAAAGGCTGCAGATGGCGGGCAAACGGCGGGAAACGACCCGAGATGGCGTCCGATGGCGGGAACCCTCTGGAATTGGCGGGAGACTCCTTTTTGCGGTAAATGTGAACTTTTCTTCAGACACGCAGTACCCGGTGGTTGCGGGCACGTAATCCTGCCGACTACGCCAAAGTTGACGCGCCCCCTGGGCCATGTTTGTGTAGCGTTGCGCACGCGGGGAATACCCGGAGCCGGATCTGTTGGGGGTAGTAGTCCTCGTGGCGGTGACCCGGTCCGCGCCCAGGGTGTCAAACTAAATGGCAGTCTTTAGCAGTAGATGTTAGAATGTTCGACTACGCCACCCGTTGAATGCGGCTATGAAGCCGCCGCTGCAGGGCAGTCCGCTGAGGCCGGTGGTATGGATGTGCAGCGTGGATGGTATAACCCCCAACGGGAGGGGTATGGCCTCAGGGCAGATCTGTTAGAGATGATGATGGGAGTGATGGTGCGGGTGTCCCAGTACTGATGGTGCAGGTGCGACGACGAAACACGGAGGCTTGAAGTGCAGTTTCAAAAGCTTTACTCACAGTTCTTTACCAGGTCGCCCGTGCACAGTAGGACCACCCGAGTCGTGCTGTGTCCACCGGGTCAGGGACTCGGCCAACTCCCAGGCAGTTCCAGAGCGTGGTCCTGAGCTCCCCTCTCTTCCTTCCTACTGGCCGTCCCCACCAGGGACCCACCTTTGTCCGGCTTCCTCGGGCCTTATGGGGGCAAAACCTCTCTCCGGTTTCCCTGACCCTATGTGGCGTGCCTTCCTGGTGGATGTGGCGAGGGGTCGTGCCAAAGCTTGACCACGACCTCCGGTTCCTGGCTAAGGATGATTAACATCCACCAGTTTGGGATCCGGTACCCTTCTCTGCCAACCCTTCACCCGTTTTAGTTCTCTCGTAGGATCTCAGGGTTCCCTCTATGCTTGCGTCTCTGGGCCTTTCTCCGTGTTCCTCTTCTTCCTCCTCTCTCTCTCTGCCTCAGGCCTGGCTCCCTGTCAGCCCTCTCTGGCTGAGCTCCTCTCTGCACAGAGCAGACCCAAAAAGACCCTGTCCTAAGATGGTGCCCACCTTATATACTCCCTCTAACACCCGAGCCCAGGTGACAAGCACCCAATGGGCTCCTTGCTATGCCCAGAGTCCCTCCCCTATCTGCTCCTACACTACTGGGATGTTCCTCCCCCCCCCCCATTCCAGCCAGGGACAGACACTGTCGTACCTGCACATCTATCTGGTGGGAGTACCGTTGTTCTGTCCCCCGGAAATGGGGTGAGTGTAGTGCATGCAGCTATCTGAGCTCAGTTCCACACTCCATCCTTACCCGGGAGTGGAATACCACACCTCTGGTCTGAGGTGCAATACCCCTGTAGCAGCCGAGTCCTCGGGGTGCTACACAGACATATGCGCGCGCACACACGGTACGCAGACATATGCGCGCGCACACACGGTACGCAGACATATGTACACATACAGACATACACATAGATAAAACAGACAAATATATATACACAGTCATATACACTGACATTCACATACATGCACTCACACAGACCCATTACTAATATTTTTAATATGGGGATTGGGGAAGCCTCACTCACCTGTCCCCGGTCCAGTGTCCTGTCCAGCAGCTCCTCGGGTATGGGGCAGTGCAGGGCCCCCGGCGTGTCACAGACTTCATGGCCCTGGAACATCAGAGGGGCCCACTTGCGGTCGGGTCCGGGCCCCTCCCGCCCATCTGTGCAGGACCTCCGCTCCGACGGTGTTTGATTGCCTGCACTCCCCCAGACATGGCCGCGCGCTGTGCGGCTGTGTCTGCTAGTAATGACGCGGCAGGAGCGACACACAAGCACAATTAAAGGTGCAGTGCCGTCGACCCTGCCGTGTCATTACTAGCAGACACAGCCGGACAGCGCGCGGCCATGTCTGGGGGAAGTGCCGGCAATCAAGTAGCGCCTGCGTCCCTGAACAGGTGCCGAGGAAGCTGCCAGGGCCCCGACAGTGAGTGGGCGGGTGGGTGTGTGGGCCCGGCCCCGACAGTGAGTGGGCGGGTGGGTGTGTGGGCCCGGCCCCGACAGTGTGTGGGCCCGGCCCCGACAGTGAGTGGGCGGGTGGGTGTGTGGGCCCGGCCCCGACAGTGTGTGGGCCCGGCCCCGACAGTGAGTGGGCGGGTGGGTGGGTGTGTGGCCCGGCCCCGACAGTGAGTGGGCGGGTGTGTGTGTGGGCCCGGCCCCGACAGTGAGTGGGCGGGTGGGTGGGTGTGTGGGCCCGGGCCCGACAGTGAGTGGGCGGGTGGGTGTGTGGGCCCGGCCCCGACAGTGAGTGGGCGGGTGGGTGTGTGGGCCCGGGCCCCGACAGTGAGTGGGCGGCTGGGCCCCTCTGATTTTCCAGGGCCCCGGCACTTGCCCGGGTATGCCGGGTGCTGACGCCGGCCCTGGTGATGGGGGTCATTGTGGGCAGAATTATTAGGCAAGGTAGTATTTTGACAGTATCATAATTTTTATACAGATTTTCCAACTCCAAGTTTTGCTTATAGGATGAAGCAGTTCAAGTGATCTGTATTTGTGTATTAGGGGGGATGCAACCTAAGGATACAATGCCCTTTATCAAGGTGTGCAGAATTATTAGGCAGTTTATTTTCCTCCAGTAAAATGGGCCAAAAAGAGATTTCACGGACTCTGAAAAGTCAAAAATTGTTAAAAATCTCATTAACTTGCTAAGATAGTGAGGCACAATAACAGAACTGTGAAAAGTTTTGTTGTAAATAGTCAAATCGGCCTCCAATATTGTCATATTCCAGAACTGCAACTCCTTGGAGAGCCCAGAAGTACAAGGTGTAGAGTGACCAGAGACATGGCTGAGGTAAGGAGGCTGAAACCCAACCAGCACTGAGCAAGTCACAGAATTTGAAATGTTCTGACAAGCCAAGAAATATCTGAAGGCAGATTTTTCAAAGATTTTATGGACTGATGAGAGAGGCTCTTGACTGAACAGATGAATGGACCAGTGCCTGGATCAGTAATGGGCACTGACCTTCACTTCCACAAAGCAAGGTGGAGGTGGAGTACTGTTGTGGGCTGATATTATTAAAGATGAGCTAAGTGGATCTTTTGGTGTTGAAGATGGACATAAAATCAACTCAAAAACATACTGCCAGTTTTTTAGGAAACACTTTCTTCAAGCAGTGGTACAGAAAAAAAATATGATTTTTCTGCAAGACAATGTTCCATCGCAGCATTAAAGTCTCCACTGCTTGGCCTTAAATATGAAAGAATAATGACATGGTCTCTTGCTCACCTGACCTAAATCCTACTGAGAACTTGTGAGTCCTTCTTATATGGGATATTTACAGCCAAGGAAAACAGTCACCTCTCTGACAGGATCTGTGGGGCTATTGTTGGGGATGCCCAAAAAGTCGTCAGAATTAAAAAAAAACTGACAGACTCCATGGATGGAAGGCTTATGACTGGTGATGAAAAGAAGGATGGCTACATTAGTCACTGAGATTAGTCTTTTTCTTGAAATGTCAAAAATTTATTTTGTACATTGCGAGTTACTTGGTTATTATTCTCACGTTAACAAATGAAAATAAATAATTCATTCATTTTTTCATAATTCATTTTTTTCATTTTGTTGCAAAATAATTCTGCACACTAATAGTTGTCTGATAATTCAGAACACAGATATTCTCTTAAGAAAGATAAAACCTCATTTTTAATTTATTAAATATTCAGGTTTATTAACCTTTTGGACCGACTGACAGCACTGTAGTTGTTTAATAAAAAAAAAACATGAAAAATACAAATTGTCGAACTGAGCACACAGTGTACATCTTGCTGATGTTGACTTGACAGGTGTGTATGGCTTGTCAGATTTGTCAGAGCTTGCTTATCAGTTGGACCCAGCAGCTTGCAAAATGGAGATTTGAAACCAAGCAAACAGACCTCTTTAACCCAAACCTGCTCTGGTTACTGTAATAATGTCTAACAAATTCTTAGTAGACAAAATTCCACAATCTAGATTCAGAAACTATTTAACCATGTGATTACAGGGATCATTGGTAGCAGTGGAGAAAGGTGGAAAATCCTTCGAAGATTTTCCTTAATGACTCTGAGAAATTTTGGAATGGGGAAAAGAAGCATCGAAGAAAGAATCCAAGAAGAAGCCCAATGTCTCATCGAGAAATTCATGAAGGAGAAAGGTGGGTGGATAGTCATACCTTGGACTATAGATATGAAGACCTTGGTAACTTCTACTGTTATTTTTAAAAACATAATATTCTCAGTCATAACTTGCACAAGCGGTTTTAGTTTAAAATTATCATGGATAGATCAAATTCTTTGATGGACAGTGAAAAAAGTCCACTATTTTTAACAATTGTCCTGAAACATCTGGATGGTTGGGAACCCTTGCCTCCTCTCTAGGAATATGCGTAGAATGAGTGGGAAAAGATTAGTCATGTTGAAATATAACACTACAGATTCTTATTTTTCTCTGTGTCTACAACTGTTCTAATATCTACTGCTACATCAGCTCAATGGCTGATCCCCTACAATTAATGGGTAGAGTTAATATTACCATGAGCTCACCTTACACAACAGACTATAGATCTGCAGTCTTACTGTGTAATTTTTTCCAAGGTCCATATTTTCCTATTATATGTATTCTATTGATTATTAATGACTAACCACATGGTTATATTTCCTTACAGACTCTCCAATTAACCCAGTAAATATAATGCGACTCGCTGTTTCCAACGTCATTTGCTCCATTGTATTTGGTGAAAGATTTGACTATGAAGACAAAAAATTCTTAACCCTCATTTCACTTTTTAATGAAATTGTGGAGCTGTTCAACAGCAGTTCAGGACAGGTAAATAATTGTATGCTACCAACTACAACCAAACTCTATATTATCCTATTCTGCAGTCATACTCCCTTCTTTTTATTGTTAGCTTGACGAAAAGTAGGGGACAAATAACAGGGAACATGGCGCCCGATTCAACAATAACAGCAATTTTTACATTGGTCTTGATATCAATGTCTTTAGACAGGGTGGAGTCCAAGGTGATTGATTACTTATGACGGGCACTCCTCTTAATGAATCAGGATAGGGAGGAAGTGACATGTGCCTCTGTGTAAGCCTTGCCACAAAGCTTATTCCAGTGAGAGACAGAATTAAGATTTGTGGCATACGTAACGCCTCACTCATCATAAATTTGATGAGCCAGGGTTTGGCAAAATTGATTTTTACTCAAAAAATGTGGATATTTTTAAATTTTTATACACCAGAATTCAGTCATGAAAGCTTTGTTGAATTGGGGCCATTGGCCAGTTGTAGCCTGAAATCATGGAGACATGTCTCATTTTTTAAGTTTAGATTCACTGCATAATTAGCAACTTATTTTCATAAAGTGGGACACAGAATTTAAATATGATATTGAGGTAACAAAATAATAGTAAAATTATGTTTTTCTATCACTTCTTTCTTTAATAAGCTCCTCCTCATGTTCCCAAGAATAATGTCCTACATTCCTGGTCGTCATCGAGGGATCATTAAAATTATTGACAGAGTGAAAAAATTTATTAAGGAGATGACAGAGACCCATCGAGCCACCCTGGATGAAAACTGCCCTCGTGACTTCATAGATTGCTTTCTCATGAAAATGGAAGAAGTGAGTTTCTTGATAATCTTATATATTTTGACATTTGAGGGTCACATATTGTTTGTACAGAATGTGCACAGTAATAAAAATTCAACTAGCTTCGGAAAAAGACATTGG
Source organism: Phyllobates terribilis (assembly GCF_046119375.1). Classification (NCBI taxonomy): domain Eukaryota; kingdom Metazoa; phylum Chordata; class Amphibia; order Anura; family Dendrobatidae; genus Phyllobates; species Phyllobates terribilis. The sequence goes on along the minus strand of NW_027362767.1, from coordinate 396,381,268 downwards.
AATAAAAATTAGTGGTTCGATTTATGGAAAATTGACCTCAAATTGAATTTCCTGAAATATGCAGATGCCCACTGGTTCAAATCCAAACACTCAATTTGCAAAAATTGTCCAAAAAAAACAAAAGTGCCACTTAGCACACTGCTGAAGGCTCAGAGTGTGGGCTAATAATGTCAGGCGCAGCTGTACGGGCTTCCCATTGTTGTCCTTCACCTATAATATTACATAACTCAGCCAATCAGGAAGGTTATCACAGCCAGTATAGAAGATGGGGGGCAGAGAGCGCAATTTTCTGCCTGTACTGTGTAGGAATAGGAGGTCAGAGAGTACAGCTTATTCCATGTAGGGATAGAAAAAGACCTAATCTGAACGTGATGTACAACTTCACTGCTCAAGTATATTGAAAATGGGTTTGAAGTGCTAATGATATATGGAGTAGTGCTGGACGTGTATATTCACTCAGTTTTACTGCAAATTTATTGATATTTGAAAATCTGCAGTAACAGCACCTTAATCACAGCCTTTTTAAATTTTTTAAGCACTGTAAACAAGGAGGGCAATATTAAACCCCTCGGTGTTATTTTTGATACCAATACAAAATACTGCATTCAAAGCTTATGAGTCACAGGAAGTATGATTCTTGCAACGTAAGATAAGCATGCCAAATTTTTCACATGCTAAAAAAAATCTGTACACTGTACGCATTGAAAAAAAGAAAATATTTTGTATACTTTGTTGTTGTAAATAGTCCAATATTTCACTGGCACACATCACTCGAATACAGCAGTAAATTACCACCAGTTACCATCAATTTTTCCCTAGACACAAAGATTAAGGTCACTTTAACATTACTAAGGCTTTGCTTGCATTATAAACCTCAAAATGGTTCAATATAGTTCTTTGAGACCTCAAAGTATTATTTCCATGTTTTCTGGGCAATTAGAGACTTTTCCATATAGTAATTCACGGAAAATGTATTCACCATGAATCAAATCTTTCTGAAAAAAATCAGAAATCAATCATTCCAATTTATTGCTCTTGTTTTGATCTTGAAAGAGTTTAAGGATCTTTGATAAATTGTCATAATTAAAATTAAAGTGATGCCTATTTATTTATTTTTTGTAGGAAAAAAAGAATCCAGATACAGAATTTCATGAGAAGAATTTACAGGCGACAATAACAGACTTATTCACTGCTGGAACAGAGACGACAAGTTTAACTCTGAGATACGGTTTTCTTATACTCATGAAATATCCAGAAATACAAGGTAATAATTTTAAAGTATTTGTAATTAATTTATCAAGGTCCTCTCATAGTATCATAGCAGGAGCAGTGGTAGCATTTTAGCACTGCTGTCAGAGTGGGTCCAAATTTTTTAGATGAGAAGGACTCCACTGCCTCCAAAAAAGATACAGTAGGAGTCTAGAAGGAGTCTATCATACACATACCCTGTATTGCATATTCTTTGAATATAATTCTAGACTGAAAAATTTTTCCATTGCTACATTTTTGTTAATTTCAGAGAAGATCCACAAAGAAATTGACAATATAATAGGGAAAGATCGCTGTCCCTCAATAGAAGAAAAGAGTAAAATGCCGTATACAGAAGCCGTAATCCACGAGATCCAGAGATATGCTGATATCGTCCCAGCTGGAGTGCCACATGCTGTCAGCAAGGACACAACCTTAAGAGGATATCATATTCCAAAGGTAGAGCATGCTGTTCCTCTCAATCTTTTCATCATGCTTGCCAACTTTTGATGGTTGGCATCAGGAAGATGGGTAGTTTAGTGGTATGAGAAGAGTGCCTTCACAAATTTTCAGACATAGTCACTAGTCACATTCACTTTTAGGGCTCCTGGCCCTCCCTGCACAATCTCCAGCCATTTTTCATCTCTCTCCAAGCCTCAGTCACAATCTTTCTGAAACATATGAAGATTCACACAAATTTATTTTCCGCAAATCAAATTATGGGGGAAAAAAATGGCAAACTCGATGAATTCAAATTTCAAAAGATCTGCTCATCCCTACATAGGACTGATAACATCAGCTCATCAGGAGCTGAGAAGGAGGGGAAGGGAGGTGAGCAGGTAACTGCTGTGTAACAATCAATATTAGGGAGGGAGGTGACTGAGCTTTTAGGAGTTAACTCCTCTCCTGGAATGCAAACCAGAGTCTGTGAAGGGTCTATGAAATAATTAGTGGTTGATTTTCTTTTAAATAAGCTGTTCACTATGTTAGATAAAAACTTTCATTTCAGGAGAATGACAGCAGATAGAAAAAGCCAAGCAATTTCAAACTTGCTCCTCGTTGGGAGGTAAACAGCCATCCTGACTACACTCCGTTAAAATATTTGCAACATCAGCCATGTGGAGCAGGAATGAGCTAATCTCCAAAAGTCCTTGCTGCGGAGGACTCAATGCTACTCACTAAACTAACAATAATAATTGCAACTTTATATGAACTAGGCCCCACTCAGCTACCTGCTTAGTTCTAGCTAGCTAAGTGATATTAATATTCCTGTATTGTGTAGTGCTGAATCATACATCTTAAGAAAATTTCACAATCATTAAGCATTTAGCATAAAACTTCCCCCGCTTGCTGACTCTCGTCTTCGAGTTGGCCTTAAGATCAGGCTTTGGATTGGTCTTAGATTTTTTTGGCACTGTCTAGTTCACACAAATTATTGATGTCAATGATGTGTATCATGTTCTCAGTGACTTAGAGAGGTCTAGTCAGTAGTCTAAGCCGGAAGGTTCAAAGACTGGAAGGACCAAGCAATGGAGCTGTGGGGTATTGAGAGACATCAGAGCATATTTAACATCTTTTCAGCGCACTTGCAATTTGGATTAAATTTGATTTAGACTGAATTGATTCTGCCTAGTGATGAGCAAGTGTATTCGTTACTATTTGCTATTCGCACGGATAATACGGTATTGGGGTTACTCATTATATTGTGAGAATTTCTGTACTCGCCTCGCTATATTCGGATGTCCCGCCCTGCAGTTTTGCCGCCTTCTTTGCAGCCACTAAACATGCCGGGCTTCTTAACCAATCAGAGTAATGCCGCAGACATCTTGGTTGTGGCATTAATGTGATTGGCTGGCTGCCCAGCGTCATAGTCTATTTAAGACCTGCCGCCACCATTTTGTGCACATTGCGTCTGGAGCCTGCGTTCTACAAGCATAGGGAGAGATCTCTGAGCTGCTAGGGAAAGTGTTTCGGCCTCTTGATATAACAAAAGCCCTTTTAAGGGCTATCTGCCGTGTATACTAGTTCTGTGTAGAGTAGGGAGGGAGAGATACTCGAGCAGGGACAGTTTAATGGTGCCACTCACTAGCTCCATAATACCACCAACAATACCACCAACAAATAGCTTTTTTCAGAGCTGAAGACACACAACAAAGTCAGAGTACAAAGAGAGAGAGATTGTGTATTAGGTATGGAGAGGTTAAAGGGTTCTTCCAGTGTCCATCTTAAAACAGCTCTTGTCAGAGGCAAATCAATATTTTTCCAGCATACAGAGTAGTAGTATTTTGTGCTGCCTTTTTTTCAAAAGTACTGGTCTACTTTACCAGCTGTTTTAGGGGTCAGGGCCTGGCTTCTGCTGTCCACATTTGTCCACTTAAAAAGGCGGTTAGTACGCTACACAAAGCAGTAGTCCAAACATTTCCTACTGCCTGCTACCAAACATGCACCAGGCCATTTTCCCTGCTGTTTTGGGGTGAGTTTGACGCACCCCCTGGGCCGTGGGGAACCCGATGCCGTGGGAATATGTCACAGTGGTTGGCTCGGTGCGTGACCCAGGGCGGTCAATAAAAGGGGGGATTATTTATATGGGATTTATACAGTTTGTGACGCCACCTGTGGTATCTGGTAAGGATTACCAGAGCTGCTGAAGACCTCCGGGGGATGATGGGATGGCAGCTGGGATGTTTCTGCTCCCCACAGGCGGAGCGGGCCCCCGGGGCAGTGTGGAGTTTGGTGGTGAATGGTGATGCTGGGGCTTGTAGTGCAGGCGGGATGGTGCAGCAGGAGTAACTGACAGAGACAGGGGATTCGCTTCAATACCTTTACTGGTGCGGATGTCAGGTACAGTCCAGGGTACTCAGTAGGATGGGTGCACTTCAGGACTTCTCCCCAGTGAGTGGGTATAATGCCTCCTGGTCCGTGTCTGCCTCTCTGTATGCTCCTGACCAGCCTGCAACTGGGCCTAGCTTATGTGTCGTGCTGTTCCTTAACCTGTCGCTTGGTAGTAGGACCTTCTGCTGGCAACCACTATCCCTGGTAAATTCTGGGGCCTTTGTGGTTCCTGGTCCTGTTAAGGGTTTAGCTTCAGGTCGACCAGGGACTTGTAGTTCTCCTGGAATGCCGGTGGTCCCTACTGGGTATAAAGGACCCTGTAGGCGCGGACCCGGTGTCTGGTTTGTATCTTCGGGGTGAGCCTAGGATGCTCCTCTGCCCCTTCAACTCCTCTCTCCTCTCCTCTTTGCCATCGGCCACACTCGGGGCCCTCAGAACTCAGCAGCAGACGTGCTGCGTCTTCGCTGTTCTCAGCGTCAGCACGCTCTCCAACAACTAACTGACTGCCTGGCTCCACCCTCCATATATATATCCCTAACGGGTTCCCTCTGGTGGTATGAGGTGGAAGGGTGGAGGTATCTGTATGTAATGAGGGCCTCTTGTGGAGAAGTCCATCCATGCACCCTGGGTCCTGTGGTACCTGTGAACAGCAGGGTGCCACAATAGCCTGCCTTCTGGGGTCCACATTAGTCCACTTAAAAATGCGTTTAGTGCCCTACATAAAGCAGTAGTCCAAACATTTCCTACTGCCTGCTCCCAAGCACACATCAAGCCATTTTATCCACAATTTTGGAAGCCACCATCCCAAGGCCCACGAATCACAAATTGTAGTTAGGCTGGAGTAGGAATACTGTCCTGGTTTGTCCATTGCACAATGTGCATAGGGTTTGTAAAAGTTAGCCCTATGGGCTGAGTAATGGTTGATGCAGGAATTCACCATCCCAAGAGCCTCCAATCACAAATAGTAGTTAAGCTGGAGTAGGAATACTGTCATGGTTTGTCCACTCCACAATGTGCATAGGGTTTGTAAAAATTGGCCCTATGAGCTGAGTGATGGTTGATGAAGGAAGGAAAAGGGTTTTTATGGGAAGGGGGTGACGTTAACAGCAGTAGCATGAATCTGCATTATTGGTGAATTTAGGTTGGCTTGCTGTCATCTGGAGGGATTATAAACTGTGGAGATATCCAGTCCTTGTTGAATTTAATCAGAGTAAGTTTGTCTGCATTTTCCATGGAGAGGCGTGTGCACCTCTCAGTGATGATTGCCCCAGTGGAACTGAAAACACACTCTGACACCACATTAGCAGCCGGGCAGGCCAGCACCTCCAAGGCATATAAGGAGAAGTCGGGCAAAGTGTTCAGGTTAGACACCCAATAATTAAAGGGAACTGAAGCGTCAGAAAGGACGCACGTATGGTCACTTAAGTACCCCTTGACCATGTTCTGCAACTTATCCCTCCTTGGCATTGTTACAGGCACAGATAGCCCTTGCTGTTGTGCTGGTTTATTGAAAATTGCCCAATCTGTGCACATTTTCCCCCCACATCTGTTGGAGCTGGTGTTCGTGTCACTCCTCATTATCCCTTGGTGTTGAAAAGAGTCGGTACGTCTACCACCCGCATTATCTGAGGGTGATGTTTTCAGCAACTGATCTACAATGGCCCTTATGAAAGATTCCATTGTAAAACTCTTTGAGTAATCCAAAAGTACAGAAGGAAATTTCCCCTTGTACTGTGGATCGAGAAAGGTGGCCAACCAGTATAGGTCGCTCTTGTCACCTGCACCTTAAAAACATCTCCAGAATCCAACCTTTTCTCACCTTTGAAACTGCTAAAACTCTTACTGTCGCTCTTATTCACTGTCGTCTGGACTACTGCAGCTTTCTTCTGATTGGTCTCCCTCTTACCAAACTTCCTCCTCTCCAATCCTTCCTGAATGCAGCAGCCAGGGTCATATTTCTGTCCAGCTGCTTCACCGATGCCTCTGACTCGCTCAGGGGGAAAATGGGGGGACTCGGTACCCGTGCCTTTACCTTCTTAGGAGGTTATGGCAGTTGGCTCCCGGGCCTGTACCCTCAGGTCAATCTTTAAAAGGGGGTTTGTTAACAGTTTTATCTCATGACGCCACCTGTGGCTCCTGGTAATGAGTACCAGAGCTGCTGCAGACCTCCGGCGGGTGATGGGATGGCAGCTGGGATGTTTCTGCTTCCCACATGTGGTGCGGGCCCCAGGGGCCGGGTTGATGGAAGGGATGCAGGTGAGAGGTGGCCTAGCCGGGCCAGGGGAGAATAACAGACACGCACACAGGGGGTTCGCTTCAGTACCTTTACTGGTGTAGACGACAGGTACGGTCCAGGGTACTTGATAGGAAGAGTGCACTTCTAGACTCTCCCCAGTGAGCGGGTATAAGGCCTCCTGATATGTTTCTTCCTCTCTCTCTGAAGCTTCTGACCAGCCTGAAACTAGGCCTAGCTTCTGTACTCTTTCACATTCCTAACCTGCATGCTTGGTGGTAAGAACTTTCTTCTGGCTACCACTATCCCTGGACACTGGGGCCTTAGTGGTTCCTAGTTCTTTAGATGATTGTAGCTTCAGGTTGATCATGGGTCTAGAATCCTCCTGGTATACTGGTTGTCCCTAATGGGTGTAGAGGACCCTGTAGGCGCGGACCTGGTGTCCGGCTTGTTTTCTCGGGTGAGCCTAACGTGATCCTCTGCTCCTCTCACTCTTCTCCTTGCCTCCGGCCCCACTCTAGGCCCCAAGGCTTCAGAACGTGCTTTAGGCCCTGGCTGGCCCTCAGCACAGCAGCTCAAATGCTGCTTCTTCATTGATCTCAGTGCCAGCACACTCTGCCTACCTAACTCCACCCTACAGTATATATATCCCTAACAGTGCACCCTCTGGTGGTATGAGGTGGAAGGGTGGAGGTGTCTGTTATGTAATGAGGGCCTTTTGTGGAGAAGTCCGTCCATGTACCCTTTTGGGTCCTGTGGTACCTGTAATAGCAGGGTGCCACACGTCCATCTTGTGCCAGTCATTACACTGGTTGCTCATTCACTACAGGATCCAATATACAGTACAGACGAAAAGTTTGGACACACTTTCTCATTTAAATATTTTTCTGTATTTTCATGACTATGAAAATTGTACATTCACACTGAAGGCATCAAAACTATGAATTAACACATGTGGAATTATATACTTAACAAAAAAGTGTGAAACAACTGAAAATATGTCTTATATTCTAGGTTCTTCAAAGTAGCCACCTTTTGCTTTGATGACTGCTTTGCACACTCTTGGCATTCTCTTGATGAGCTTCAAGACGTAGTCACCGTAAATGTTTTTCACTTCACAGGTGTGCCCTGTCAGGCTTAATAAGTGGGATTTCTTGCCTTATAAATGGGGTTGGGACCATCAGTTGTGTTGTGCAGAAGTCTGGTGGATACACAGCTGATAGTCCTACTGAATAGACTGTTAGAATGTGTATTATGGCAAGATAAAAGCAGCTAAGTAAAGAAAAATGAGTGACTATAATTACTTTAAGAAATGAAGGTCAGTCAGTGCGAAAAATTGGGAAATCTTTGAAAGTGTCCCCAAGTGCAGTTGCAAAAACCATCAAGTGCTACAAAGAAACTGGCTCACATGAGGACCGCCCCTGAAAAGGAAGACCAAGAGTCACCTCTGCTTCTGAGGATAAGTTTATCCGAGACACCAGCCTCAGAAATCGCAGGTTAACAGCAGCTCAGATTAGAGACCAGGTCAATGCCACACAGAGTTCTAGCAGCAGACACATCTCTACAACAACTGTTAAGAGGAGACTTTGTGCAGCAGACCTTCATGGTAAAATAGCTGCTAGGAAACCACTGCTAAGGACAGGCATCAAGCAGAAGAGACTTGTTTGGGCTAAAGAACACAAGGAATGGACATTAGACCAGTGAAAATCTGTGCTTTGGTCTGATGAGTCCAAATTTGAGATCTTTGGTTCCAACCACCGTGTCTTTGTGTAACACAGAAAAGGTGAACGGATGGACTCTACATGCCTGGTTCCCAGCGTGAAGCATGGAGGAGGAGGTGTGATGGTGTGGGGGGGCTTTGCTGGTGACACTGTTGGGGATTTATTCAAAATTGAAGGCATACCGAACCAACATGGTTACCACAGCATGTTTGCAGCGGCATGCTATTCCATCCGGTTTGCGTTTAGTTGGACCATCATGCATTTTTCAACAGTACAATGACCCCAAACACACCTCCAGGCTGTGTAAGGTCTATTTGACCAAGAAGGAGAGTGATGATGTGCTACGCCAGATGACCTGGCATCCACAGTCACCAGACCTGAACCCAATCGAGATGGTTTGGGGTGCGCTGGACCGCAGAGTGAAGGCAAAAGGGCCAACAAGTGCTAAGCATCTCTGGGAACTCCTCCAAGATTGTTGGAAGACCATTTCCAGGGACTTACCTCTTGAAGCTCATCAAGAGAATGCCAAGTGTGTTCAAAGCAGTGTGTGGGAGCGTCCACCTGCTAACTGCCTGCTAGCCTACCTGGAGGCTTAGCCGTCACTTGCCATGACCACCCGCCGGTCAAGAGACTGTCCCCGTCACTTGCCGTGACCTCCTGCCCTTCTTCCCAGAGACTGTCCCCGTCACTTGCCGTGACCTACTGCCCTTCTACCCAGAGACTGTCCCCGTCACTTGCCGTGACCTCCTGCCCTTCTACCCAGAGACTGTCCCGTCACTAGCCGTGACTACCTGCCCGCCTTCCCTGGGAGCCACCCGCTTCCTTACAAGGACTGCCCCTTTGTATAGTTGCTCAGAGGTTCCACCTCCCAGACCCGTTACAGTTTGCTCGGGCCATGGAACCCGGTGGCACCCAAGCTCCCTCGCTCTCGGACCTATGTCATGAACTTTCCCGTCAGAGGTCCCAACAGGAGTCCATCCTGAGTCACCTGCGAAGTGTTAACTCCCGCCTGGACACATTGACTACCTCATCGGGAGCTGCCTCCACTCGCACACTTACTACCCCGGCACCGCCGCTGCCCATCAACACCATGGCATCTCTTCCCGGTCCCCGCCTCTCCGCCCCTCCTCGTTTTGGCAGAGATCCCAGCCAGGCACGGGGCTTCATTAACCAGTGCACTCTGCACTTCGAACTGTTGGCACACCAGTTTTCCACCGACCGAGCCAAAGTAGCCTTCATCATGTCCCATCTCACGGGGGAGGCACTGGCTTGGCTAAATCCTCTATGGGAGAGAGGAGACCCCCTGGTGTCCAACCTACCAGCTTTTCTCACGGCTTTCCGGAAAGTCTTCGATGAACCAGGACGGAAGACCTCGTCCGCATCATCTCTGCTACGCCTCCGTCAAGGAAATCTCACCGTGGGTCAATATGCCATACGGTTCCGTACCCTTGCTTCGGAGCTGGCCTGGGATAACGACGCCCTGGTGTCTGTCTTTTGGGAGGGTCTGTCCGGCCGTATTAAAGATGAACTCGCCGGTCGGGACATTCCTACCACTCTCGACGACTTAATAACACTTGCCACCCGGATTGACATCCGGTTCCAGGAGCGCGCCAAAGAGGTCACCCGTGAGAGGAGGTTTCCACGTCTAGCCCCTACCTTCCAGGAACCCGTCACTTCTCCCGTTATTCCCCAGGCGCACTCAACCGTGCCTATGCAGGTCGACCAGACCAAGATGGTCAAAACCCGTCAAGAGTTACGCGGAGCCGAGGGGAGCTGCTTCTACTGTGGCAGTAAGGAGCACCGGATCCGTTCCTGCCCGGAGAGGTCGGGAAACGCCTGTGTCTAGGATCGCTCAGAGAGGTCGTCCTAGACAAGAGTAAACCCTCTCCATCTCTGTTGCTGTCGGTCTCTATCATCTGCGGGGAGAACCGTTATTTTGAACTAGCCCAACTTTACTCTGGAGCTGCCGGAAATCTCATTTCTCAGTCCCTGGTAGAGAAATACCGCATTCCCACCAAACCTCTGGCTGTACCCTTATCTGTCGCTGCCGTGGATGGGGGCCTCTTACCACATCCCATCCAACTCATCACCGAATCCATAACTCTGCAGGTGGGAATGCTGCACTCTGAGAGCATCTTCTTTCATGTTCTGCCTGGACTCTCTCACGCCCTCTTGCTAGGCCTACCTTGGCTTCAGAAACATGCACCCGTGTTTGATTGGCAGACCGGAGAAGTCCTTCGCTGGGGACAGGACTGCCATAAGACTTGTTTAGTACCCGTCCATCCTGTCCGTCCTTCTCCTACCCCAGCCAATCTACCTGGTCTTCCGGTTCCCTATTGGTCTTATGCGGACGTCTTTAATAAAAAGGAGGCAGAGACATTACCCCCTCATAGACCATACGACTGCCCAATCGACCTGATACCCGGCGCTACTCCTCCCCGTGGGCGTATTTACCCTTTGTCTGCTGCTGAGACCCGGTCCATGTCTGAATATATTGAGGAGAATCTGGCCCGGGGATTTATCCGGAAATCTACCTCCCCGGCGGGAGCAGGCTTCTTCTTCATCAAAAAGATGGACGGCTCACTCCGTCCCTGTATAGACTATAGAGGCCTTAACCAGATCACAGTGAAGAATAAATACCCCCTTCCGCTCATTCCGGAATTATTTGACCGTCTGAGGGGGGCTAGAATCTTCACCAAGCTGGACCTCCGTGGGGCGTATAACCTGGTCCGTATCTGTCAGGGGGATGAATGGAAGACGGCATTCAACACCCGGGACGGCCACTATGAATACCTGGTAATGCCCTTCGGTCTCTGTAACGCTCCCGCAGTCTTTCAAGAGTTGGTCAATGACATATTCCGGGACCTTCTCTACTCCTGCGTAGTAGTGTACCTGGATAACATCTTGGTCTTCTCTCCGGATCTTTTCACTCACCGGAGGGATGTTCATCAGGTCCTGCTCAGGCTCAGGCAGAACCACCTCTACGCTAAATATGAGAAGTGCCTCTTTGAGCAGACCTCGCTTCCGTTTTTGGGCTACATAATCTCTCAGACAGGCCTATGAATGGATCCTGAGAAACTGTCTGCCATCCAGAAGTGGCCCCGACCAGAGGGGTTGATGGCTATTCAGCGGTTCCTGTTTGCCAACTACTACCGCCTCTTCATACCGCACTTTTCTTCCCGGACTGCCCCAATCTCTTCTCTCACCCGTAAGGGCACTAATCCCAGAGAATGTCTGCCCGAAGCAGAGGAATCCTTTCTTTCCTTAAAACAGGCTTTCTCTTCCGCCCCGGTGCTGCATCGTCCGGGCGGCAACAAACAATTCTTCCTGGAAGTTGACGCCTCCTCCTCTGGAGCCGGAGCGGTACTTACCCAAAAGTCGCCTTCCGGAAGAATGGTAACTTGCGGCTTCTTCTCCAAACTCTTCTCCCCTTCTGAGCGCAATTATTCTATAGGAGACCGAGAGTTATTGGCCATTAAGCTGGCACTGGAGGAGTGGCGTTACCTGCTCGAGGGGGCTCTTCACCCGGTAATAATTTACACGGACCACAAGAACTTGGCTTACCTCCAGAGCGCCCAGAGACTTAACCCGCGCCAAGCCCGGAGGTCCTTGTTTTTTGCCCGCTTTGATTTCGTTCTTCATTTTCGCCCAGCAGACAAAAACATCAAAGCTGACGCCTTGTCCCGGTCCTTCCTGGTGTCTGATCTAGAGGAGGAACCTAAGCACATCATTGATCCCGCCAGAGTAATGCAGGTGGCCCCCGTGAATCTAAATCGTCTCCCTCCCGGTAAGACGTTTGTAACAGTACCTGATCGGGAGAAGGTCCTACACTGGGGTCACTCGTCTAAGCTAGCTGGCCACGCCAGTCAGAAAAAGACCCTCCAGCTTATTACCCGGCATTACTGGTGGCCTACTCTGCACAAGGACGTAATAGACTTTGTTTCAGCCTGTGTGTCCTTCGCCCCCAAAACAAGGTTCCGAGACACCTGCCAGCCGGTCGCCTCCTTCCTCTTCCAGTACCTGCTGCCCCGTGGCAGCATATAGCTATGGACTTTTTAACAGATCTCCCTGTCTCTGCCGGTTGTTCGGTCATTTGGGTGGTCGCTGACCGCTTTTCCAAGATGGCTCACTTCATTCCCCTGCCGGGCCTCCCGTCTGTACCCGAGCTGGCTAAAGACTTTATCCGCCACATCTTCCGTCTCCATGGCCTGCCCCTCTACATCGTGTCGGATCGTGGGGTTCAGTTCACCTCACGCTTCTGGAGAGCCACATGTAAGCTGCTAGACGTCTCCCTGGACTTCTCCTCCGCTTACCACCCACAGTTCAATGGTCAAGTGGAGCGGATCAATCAGATCCTGACCAGTTACCTCCGGCACTTCGTTAATGCCCACCATTTGGACTGGGTGGATCTCCTACCATGGGCCGAATTCTCTTACAATAATCACGAGAGCGAATCTTCCTCCAAATCCCCGTTTTTTGTAGTCTTCGGTCAGCATCCTCGGATCCCATTTCCCGTCTCCACCTCGGTGGACAATCTGGCTGCGGAATCTCTCGTTAACGAATTTTCCTCCATTTGGGAGAGTACCCGATCCGCACTCCTTCAGTCGTCCGAGCGGATGATAAAACACGCTGACAAAAAACGCCTGGATCCTCCACAATTCCGTCCTGGAGATAAAGTCTGGCTCTCGTCCAAGTATGTCCGGCTCAAGGTTCCTTCCTACAAGTTAGGGCCTCGGTTCATCGGCCCACTGGAAGTTATCAAACAAATCAACCCGGTGGCCTATAAATTGAAACTCCCGGCCAACTTGCGGATCCCTAACTCCTTCCATGTATCTCTCCTCAAACCCGTGGTACTTAACTCTTTTTCCAAGTCAACAGGTATGCCCCCTGCTCCGGTTTCCACTGAAAACAAGTTTGAGGTAGAGAACATTCTGGCCACCAAAAGGGTAAGAGGAAAGACCTTTTTTCTAGTAGATTGGAAGGGGTTTGGTCCAGAGGAGAGAACGTGGGAGCCCCGGGAGAACATCCATGCCCCTCTCATCCTTGATAAATTTCTGTCTGGCCTAAAAAATGGGGGGCCTAAAGGGGGGGTACTGTAGCATCGGCGTCCCTGCCTCCTGCTAGGCAGGGACGCCGTTCCCCTCACCTCTCCGCTCCGTGCCCGGCGTCTTCCTCCCGCTCTGCTGGCAGCGCGCGCTGCTTCCCGGCCACTGTGCTTAGGGCGCGCGCGCTCCCCCTCTCTTAAAGGGGCCGCGCGCGCCGTCCTAAGGAATCCCCGGGCAATGGCCGGAGGACCTCACCATATATAAGGCACCTCCTCCAAAATGGAGGTGCCCGAGCAATGTTGTTGCATAGCCTATCACACTGCTTCAGCCCTCAGGTCCCGTTACCAGATACCTGCCAGTTACCTGCCAGCTACCTGCCAGATTCCTGCTTGATACCTGCCTGATACTAGTCTATCTGCTTATGACTCGCCCCCTGGGCCGTGGGGCACTCGGATCCGGGCAATAGGGAAATGGTGGGGGGTAGTAGTGGCAACCCGGTTCCGTGGCTCAGGGTGGTCAGGCCAGTGGTAGTCCGTTATGTGCTGATGTTTATGTCCGACTACGCCACCCGTGGATTGCGGTTATTAGGAACCGCCGCTGCATGCAGACCGCTGGGGCTGATGAGGTGTGCAGCTAGGGTAGTGTGACTCCCCACGGGAAGAGTGCGGCCCCAGGGCAGTATAGTAGATGGTGGGAGTGATGGTAGTGAGAGTCCCAGTGCTGGTAGTGCTGGAGGAGCAAGGAGCACACAGACAACAGGTTGCAGTCCAGGGTCTTTACTAGAACAGGTAAACTGACCCACAAACAGTCCCAGCTGGGAGGGGACCTGGATGTCTGAGAGCAACGGGGAAATTGGCCCTGGTCAGGGTGAGGGTGTAGGCCTACCGTGCTTTCTGCGCTCCTTCTGGCTATCTCCTTGTTATAGGGTAACAGCCCACATTTCCGAGCTTTCCGTGTACTCTCGCCTGTATGGCCTGCGACGTGGGTTCCTTTCTGCTCCCAGCCTTGTACGGCTTTACTGGTCCCTTCGGTTGTGGCAGGGCCTCCAGGCTTCTTAGGCCAAGGAATGTACAGTCCCTTGCGGACTGGTTCTCTGCTGGGGGATGTGGAATCCTTCCAGCCTCAGACACCAAAGTCTGGTAAAATTAAGTCTTTTCTCTGCCAAGACAGGCTCTCTTCGCCTCTTGTCTCTGGCTTGTGGCTCTCCTACTGCCACACTTCCTCTTAGGTGCAACACAACTTTCTGTCCCTGCTCCACTCTGGGACACGTCTCAGTGCTGAGACAGGCAATCCAGTTCTCCCTAACCCTGCCCCCAGTACCAGCTTTTATAGGGGCAGTCAGCTCCCCCTACTGGCCTGAGACAGGAGGCATTGCATGCTAATGTTCCCCTGACTAGAGAGCCTCCCCCTTGCTCTCAGACACAGCTTTAATTACACTTGTGGCATCCAGGCCAGGGTGACACACTTACATTCTTGCGGTCCGACAGTCTGCCTACCAGCCCTGCCAGTCTGTCTATGGATCTGTCTGCCCGCTCACCTGGGAGCGGTCACCTGCTATCTGCCTGCTAGCCTACCTGGAGGCTTTGCCGTCACGTGCTGTGACCACCTGCCTGTCCAGAGACTCTTGCCCGCTCACCTGGGAGCGTCCACCTGCTACCTGCCTGCTAGCCAACCTGGAGGCTTAGCCGTCACTTGCTGTGACCACCCGCCTGTCCTGAGACTCTTGCCCGCTCACCTGGGAGCGTCCACCTGCTACCTGCCTGCTAGCCTACCTGGAGGCTTAGCCGTCACTTGCCGTGACCACCCACCTGTCAACAGACTGTCCCCGTCACTTGCCATGACCTCCTGCCCTTCTACCCAGAGACTGTCCCCGTCACTTGCCGTGACCTCCTGCCCTTCTACCCAGAGACTGTCCCCGTCACTTGCCGTGACCTCCTGCCCTTCTACCCAGAGACTGTCCCCGTCACTTGCCGTGACTACCTGCCCACCTTCCCTGGGAGCCACCCGCTTCCTTACAAGGACTGCCCCTTTGTATAGTTGCTCAGAGGTTCCACCTCCCAGACCCGTTACACTCATCTTCCTCCTCATCACCCAATGTTCTCTCAGAATATTGGCTGGGCTGGGTAGTATCATCTATTGGGAAATCTGGCTCCATACCAACATGCTGAGCACTCAAATCTTCCTCTTTGAAATCATGCAGTCATTGTTTCAAGAGACACAGCAGCGGGATGGTTACGCTGATAATAGACTGATCACCGCTCACGAGGTTGGTGCAGTACTCAAAATTTTCAAGAAGCTCACAAATGTCAGTTATCCACACCCACTCAACAGTTGTTATGTGTGATGGCTGACTCTCAGTCTGATGGGCATGTTGAAGCTGGTATTCAGCTACTGCCCTCTGCTGTTCACTAATCCTCGCGAACATATGATAGGTTGAGTTCCACTGCGTGGGCAGGTCGCAAACGAGTCGCTAACTTGGCAAATTAAATTGCTTTTGCAGCGCTGTAAGAGCAGCCAGCAAAAAGGGTAGAGTGATGGCGGAAATGGGGGCTAATACGGCGCACCTTCTCAAGTAGGTACGGCAAGTCACGGTAAGTTTTCAGAAATTTCTGAACAACTAGGTTCAGCACGTGAGCCATGCATGGCACATGTACCAACTTGGTGACCGTTAAAGCTGCCACCAGGTTATGCCCATTATCGCAGATGACCATACCGGGTTGAACATGCAGGGGGGGAGAGCCACTGATTGGTCTGTTGTTTTAAAGCTTGCCACAGCTCTGCTGCAGTGTGTGCTTTCTGGCCTAACCAGAACAGCTTCAGCAGAGCGTGTTGTCCCTTTACCAATGCACTGCTGCACAGATCCCAGCTTGGCAGTGATGGGGAGGGTAATTCAGCAGAGGATGAGGAGCAGGAGGAGAGGAGAGAGGAAGTGGAATATGAAGAGGCTGAAACCCTGACAGAAGTTGGCCCGCTATTCTTGGCGTGGGTAGGATGTGTGATGTTCCATTTTGCGCCTTTTTCCCACCCTCCACCAAGTTCACCCAGTGTGCCGTGACAGAAATGTATCATCCCTCTCCACAACAACTTGTACACTTTTCTGTTGTTAGATGGACCTTCCCGGTGAGAAGCACGGTTCAGATTGCTTAACACGTGCTTGTGTAATGCAGTGACGGCACACCGGTCAAAATAGTAGCGGCTGGAAACACTGTATCGTGGGGCAGCCACAGCTAAGAGATCACGAAAAGACTGTGTTCCTGCAAGCCTAAACGGCAACATCTCCACAGCTAGCAATTTGGCAATGTGCGAGTTTAGTATTTGAGCCTGTGGGTGCATGGTTGGGTATTTACACTTCCTTTCCAAGCTTTTAGGCTGTGACAATTGAACGCTTTGCTGGGACAAGGAATTGGATGTGGTTGATGTTTGTTGTATGTGAGCAACCACAGCTTGTGGGCAGGAGGTATGTGAGCCTGCTTCTGGAACAGCAGATTCTGAAGGACATAACCCAGGCGACATGGCATTGGTTTGACCCGCAGATGCAAATTTGGTACCCTGGTGTTCCGTTCACCTACTGGGGTGCTTGGCTGCCATGTGATTTCGTATACTGGTGGTGCTCAGGTTGCCTTTGCCTTGGCCTTTACTCAAATTGGTATGGCAGATGTTATAGACTACAATGTTTTTCTCTGAAGAACTTTCATAAAAAAAATTCCACACAGCAGCTGAATGCCCCCTTGCCCTGACTTGGTGCACAGCGGGGGTCTTCTTGGGAACAGTTGACCCAGTTCTCACTCTAGGCAAACCACAACCCCTTGGTGCCTGTGCTGGTGCTACATATCTATCTTCCTCTGTGTTGCTCTCATGGCTATGTGTGCCAACGGTCCAGATAGGATCAGTGGACCACCTCATCTTCCATCTCATTCACCTTCCCAGTTGACATTGTAGGCTGACCTGATGGCAACTGTGTCTCATCATCAGCAGCCTCCACCTCTGGAGACAGTAAATGACGTTCCTCCAAGTGGCTTTCTTCTGGCTGCAGGTCCCCAAATACTTGAGCATCAATGCACGCCATCTCCTCTTGTTCCTCTCCAATGCTGCATGGTGATAGGCCAGAGCCAACCAAAGGATACGTACCAAACAGACCCTCGGAGTGGCCAAGCTTAGGGTCATATGTCTCCTGTGACTGATAATGGAGGAAGGAGAACCAGCTTCAGGTTTGAATGGGCGCCTCCTTTGTATCCACAGTAGACTGTGTAGTCGTGGAAGATTTGTTGCTGCTTGACAAATGCGTAGAGGCCTTGTCAGATATCCAAGACAGAATCTGCTCTCGCTCTTCTGGCTTCCACACACGTTTACATTCCAGACCTGGAAATTTTTCCAGAAACATAGTGGATGCATCAAGCTTCTTCTGACCTGACACAGACTGAGTGCCTTCTCACTCACCACTGACAACACCACGTCCCTTAACAACAGGCTTTTTGGGCATTTTGGGTTTTGTTGACAGATTTTCAGATGTTGATGAAACAAGTCAAGCTAGCTGTCAATAGTGAGTCAACCATGACTCAGCCCATAGGGCTAATTTTTACAAACCCTATGCACATTGTGCAGTGGACAAATCTGGAATGTACAGTTGTCCTAACAAACTAATATTTGTTATTGGAGGCCCTTGTCACAGGTTGTGCCACATTGTGACTGAGATAGCAGATATATATTCAATAGAAATGTACGGTCAGTCACCCTATTTGGCAAAAAAACATGCCTGGCTTGTGCCACATTGTGACTCAGATTGGCGATACATATTCAATAGAAATTTACACTGACTGTTGATGACCGACTGATGGCCCTCTGAAAACTTTAATTGAGGGCCACAACTACTACAGTACTCCATCGTAGATGATGTTTGTCAAGGGAGGCCCTTCTCATGGAATCTTCCTGCGCCTATGACACAGCCCCCAGGAGTAATTTTTGGAAATACAATGCACATTCTGCACTGGACCAAGTAGTACATTATCAAAAAGTCTTCTCTTCCTATATAATCAGTGGAATATTGACAATCAAAATCTCTGAGCCATTTGGAGAAGCTTCTCCAACCCATCCTGGAGGGGGGCACCATATATCCTTTGTCCATTGACTTGCACAAGTGATATATTTGAGCTCGTCATCCAGTTGACTAGTGCAGCTTTATTTTTCCGGTTCACAGAGTTCAGTCATACTTGAGGATAGCAGGCCGCACTCACTGCTACCTTCTAGTACTCCATGTCTCTTGGCCTTTTTCTCTGTAGTCTCTGCCCTTAAATGAGTTAAATAATAGCGTGAGGGCCCTACAATATGAATAAGTGAGGGCACTCTCAAATGTACACAAGAGGCACCTCCAAAATTTCTAGAGGAGGGCTCTCACAAAACTCAGCATTCCTGCCTACTGCAGGGACTCTGAACATTTGAATTTAGGGCCGCAGTATCACATGGTGGTGGAGGAGGAGGAGGAGGAGGAGGGTCAAGCCCAATGCTACAATGGCCACATTGTAAACTGCTATGGAATATGTATTCCACTATCTGAGTGTGAATGATGGAGGGACCACCCAAATGTCTAAGTAACAGCTGTCCCTTCAAAACACATGTTTCAGAGCCAAGTGAGGCCTCTCAGGTCAAAGATCAACATAACTACTGGTGCGTTCTAGCTGTGCTTGTAAAGTACTGGGGAATAGCGAACTAAAAATGATGTATGACACAGGGACCTACAAAATGTATAAGTCAGGGCCTTCCCAAGTGTAAAAGGCAAAAAAAAAGCCACAACAGTATGTGTGAACAAACGCTCAAAGGAAAATATTTTTAGAGTTTCTCTGGTTTATTTAGCCTTATTATTATTATTATTTATTATTATAGCGCCATTTATTCCATGGCGCTTTACATGTGATAGGGATATACATAACAAAAGCATTTACATAATCTTAACAAAACGAGTCAGCGACTGGTACAGGAGGAGCGAGGACCCTGCCCGCGAGGGCTCACAGTCTACAAGGGATGGGTGAGGATACATTAGGTGAGGGTAGAGCTGGTCGTGCAGTGGTGTTTATTGCAGGTTGTAGGCTTGTCGGAAGAGGTGGGTCTTCAGGTTCCTTTTGAAGGTTTCCACGGTCGGCGAGAGTCTGATATGTTGGGGTAGAGAGTTCCAGAGTAGGGGGGAAGCACGGGAGAAATCTTGTATACGATTGTGGGAGGAGGAGATATGAGGGGAGTAGAGAAGGAGATCTTGTGAGAATCGGAGGTTGCGTGCAGGTAAGTACCGGGAGACTAGGTCACAGATGTATGGGGGAGACAGGTTGTGGATGGCTTTGTATGCCATGGTTAGGGTTTTGAACTGAATTCTCTGGGCAATGGGGAGCCAGTGAAGGGATTGACAGAGAGGAGAGGCCGGGGAATAGCGGGGGGACAGGTGGATTAGTCGAGCAGCAGAGTTTAGGATAGATTGGAGAGGTGCAAGAGTGTTGGAAGGGAGGCCACGGAGCAGGAGGTTGCAGTAGTCGAGGCGGGATATGATGAGGGCATGCACTAGTGTTTTTGCAGAGTCTTTGCTGAGGAATGCACGGATCCGGGAGATGTTTTTGAGTTGGAGTCGGCAGGAGGTGGAAAGGGCTTGGATATGTGGCTTGAAGGAGAGATCAGAGTCCAGCGTTACCCCAAGGCAGCGAGCTTGTGGGACTGGGGAGAGTGAACAGCCATTGACGTTGATGGATAGGTCAGATGGGGGATGTGAATGAAAGGGTGGAAAGATGATGAACTCTGTTTTATCCATGTTGAGTTTTAGAAATCTGTCGGAGAAGAAGGATGAGATGGCGGACAGACATTGTGGGATTCTGGTTAGTAGGGAGGAGATATCGGATCCAGAGAGGTAGATCTGTGTGTCGTCAGCATAGAGGTGATACTGAAAGCCGTGAGACTCTATGAGCTGTCCCAGGCCGAAGGTGTAGATGGAGAAGAGCAGAGGTCCTAGAACTGAACCTTGGGGGACACCGACAGATAGGGGGCGAGATGAGGAGGTGGTGCGTGAGTGAGAGACGCTGAATGTCCTGTCTGTTAAGTATGAGGAGATCCAAGATAGAGCCAAGTCCGTGATGCCAAGAGATGAGAGAATCTGGAGTAAGAGGGAATGGTCCACTGTGTCAAAGGCAGATGACAGGTCCAGAAGGAGGAGGATGGAGTAGTGTTGCTTGGATTTGGCATTTAGTAGGTCGTTGGTGACTTTGGTCAGGGCAGTTTCAGTCGAGTGATGCGGTCGGAAGCCAGATTGTAGACGGTCGAAGAGGGAGCAGGAGGAGAGGTGGGAGGACAGTTCAAGGTGGACATGTTGTTCTAGAAGTTTTGAGGCAAAGGGGAGGAGTGATATGGGGTGGTAGCTAGTCAGAGAGGAAGGGTCAAGGGAGGGCTTTTTGAGGATGTGTGTGATTGCGGCATGTTTGAAACATGAGGGGAAGACTCCGGTTGTTAGTGATAGATTGAAGAGGTGGGTTAGGGTTGGGATGAAGACTGTGGTGAGGTTAGTGATGAGGTGGGATGGGATTGGGTCAAGTTCGCAGGTGGTGAGGTGTGATTTGGAGAGTAAAGAGGAGACTTGACCTTCTGTAATGGTGGAGAAGTGGGGTTTGGAGGAGGAGGGTTGAGTAGATATGAGGAGGGGTTGTGTGGACTTTAGGCCAAAGTTTTGTCTGATGGTGTCAATCTTCTGTTTGAAGAATGAGGCAAAGTCGTCGGCTGAGATGAGAGAAGAGGGAGGAGGTGCTGGGGGACGAAGGAGAGAGTTGAAAGTGTTAAATAACTGTTTAGGGTTGTGAGATAGGGAGGATATGAGAGATGAGAAGTAGGTTTGTTTTGCTGTAGTGAGTGCAGACTTGAAATTAGTGAGGGATTGCTTGAATGCGATGAAGTGCTCGATGGAGTGAGACCTTTTCCATCTCCGCTCCGCAACCCTGGAGGCCCGGCGCAGTTCTTTGGTAAGTTTAGTGTGCCAGGGTTGCCTGTTGAATGTGCGAGGTGTGGTGTATGTGAGAGGGGCGATTGAGTCTAGAGCTGAAGCTATTGAGCCTTATATACAAGTGATTGTGCAGGAAAAACTGTTTCTTGGTTTCTTGGCCTGTTAAATGCAATTTAGGTTAGGTTTGATAGTTGGTCTTGTGTGTCTTTAAAAGTGGCGTAATACTGCTAAAAACTTATTCCCAGAAACCATATGTGAGTCAGAAATGCATGCAGGCACATTCTCCAGGCTCTTCCCATTCTATTTCTTCACTTTCCAATCCATTTCAACTTTTTCCTCAGGCCCCCAGAACCCTTTGTAGGGTCCAGCAAAAAATTACTCACATTTCCCATTGACTTACATTGTACTCGCTATTCGGAACGAATACGCGATTATTACAAAGTACTCATTACGAGAATAGCAATTACAAATATTACTGTACTCGCTCATCGCTCATCACTAATTCTGACCAAAGTATATTTCAGGAGATTTGTTCATCCTTCATATGAATAACTAAATAGACCTCACTTTTAACTCTTCAATTTTTCTAGATTTGCATATTTATATATTTACTTTCAGGGAAGCTTGGTGTTCCCAGTCCTGACTTCTGTTTTGAAAGACCCCAAACACTTCAAAAACCCTGAGGAGTTTGATCCTGGACGCTTTCTTAATGAGAAAGGCTGCATTAAGAAGAGTGATGCCCTTATGCCATTTTCTACAGGTAAGAGGTTATTACGCGATTTTGATCTGGGAATGGTGAATTTAAGCTTCACTATATGAAAATATTTTGATATGATTGGTTGACATAGACTGGAATAAGGAAGGAAGACCAAAACATATTACACAATAGGATTTAGAATTGAATTGTCTGTGTATGTTTTTTAAACCCATTGAATTAATAAACAGTTTATTTAAATTATCACATAAAACAGTTTAAGACACGACTTAAAGGTCTTTTTGGACTGAGAAATGTGAAGCATCTCACAAAAGGTCTGAGCTATTGTCCATGGTAGAAAGGTGCTAACTAGTGATGAGCGAACTTGTTCGCCACTGCTCGGTACTCGCCCAAGCATCACTGTGCTCGACAAGCTTGGTGCTCGACGAGTATTTCCGGGTTTCTCTGGTGGGCACTCGGGTCCCCTCCCTTCATGTTTGGTGCTCTTTAGAGAGCCAATGAACATGCAGGGATTGCCTGCCATGCACTGTAATGCCGTAGCCATGTTGGTTGTGGGCATTACTGTGATTGGCTGGCCAGACAGCATCATCAGGTGTATATAAAAACGGGTGCCGCCATGCTCGTCACAGTCAACTCCGGAATCAGAAAGAGTAGGGAGAGCTGCTGCTCCATCAGGAAGAGATTTGCCTAGTTAGAATTAGTATACATATTCCACAACATATATCTATAATATCCATCTGAACTAACAGTCCTTCTGAGGACTAATACAATTGCATATAATCAGTGCTAGGCAGGCAGGCAGTGTATGTGGCAAATTGCAGGGTATGATACTGCACAAGAGGGTCCATTGAATGTCCTGTCTTCTGCTGCTGTAATAATTATAGATATTTCTAGACATAGCCCCAGATTTCAGGGGCCAGGGCAATTATTTTTAATCTTCATCCTGGTTATTTTCTTAAAAAGCAATCTAGAGTACACCATTTTTCTGCTCCATTTGCTTGTTCTCACTGCATAATAAAGACAGATCTGTTCCATATTTCAGCGATAAAGATCCAGAAATTTGAACTGAATGTGGAAAATATTGGCATCCTTTTCCATTCTGTTGCAGTGTGTCGGTGAAGCTATTCACACTACGTCTCCGTGTAGAGTCATATTAGTAAATTACAGGCCTACAATTTAAAGCCATGGTTCTCTGTCAGACACATTACCTATAAGACTGTTCAAAAATCATACATTTCTTCCATTTTCATTCCATTGCAATGTGTTGGTGAAGCTATTCACACTACGTCTCCGTGTAGAATAATATTAGTAAATTACAGGCCAGCTATTTAAAATTGTGGTTCATTGTCAGACGTATCACAAATAACTGCGTTCCAAAATCAGCCATTTCTTGTGAATGTGGAAAATATTATCCTCCTTTTAAAATGGGCAAGGTGTGTGACAAGGGATGGGGAAGTGGACGTGATGGTGCATGCAGAGGCCGAGGACCTAGCCATGGGTAGGTGAAATTGTGCCACAACAAACACCCACATCTTGTAGCTCGACCTTTCTGTCCCAATTACTAGGGGACTGCAGAACACCACTCATGAACACAGATCAGTGTCAAAATGTTATTGGTTGGATAGCAGATAAAGATAATGCTTCCAGTCACGTTGCCATCACCACCCCCACCCTGTCTTCCACACTGTCAAGTCTCAGTAGCCGTAAGTATGGACCTCATATTCCTCACTCTGATTCTCCTTCCTCCCACCATGCCGCGTGCCTGGAGACAACTGATCCCACACTTTGACACTCAGAAGAGCTGTTCACTTTTCCATTTGTAGATTCGGTCCTCTCTCCCGGCCAGCTTCAAGCGAGTAAAGAGGAGAACACATGTAGCGATGCCCAAATATTGGAGCAGCCATGTTCACATGAAGGTGACAGTGGTAAAGTGCAACTACTATCTCAGGAGGTGGATGATGATGATGAGACACAATTGCCAGAAAGTCAGGAGAAGACCAGGGTGTGGAAGTGGAAGACGAGGTGGTGAATGATATAGTAACTGATTCAATCTGGCAGGGGGACATACAGAGCGAGAACAGCAGCACACAGGGGGAGGGAGGCATAGAACTAAAACAGGCAGGAAGAAACAGTGTGGTGGCTACAGACACAAGGCAGGAAAGCGTTCCTCATAATGCCAACACGACGGAAGTTGCCAGTACAAATGTTATGTCTCATCTAGTATGTTTTTTTTTATAGACTCAGCAGATAACCCCAAAAAGGCCATTTGCACCACCTGCCAGGCCAGCATCAGCAGTGGTAGCAAAACTAGCAGCCTGACCACCACTAGCATGATCAGGCACATGGCAGCAAAGCACCCGACTAAGTGGGCCAAACCCCAGGATCAAGCAACAATGTCTGCGGGTGACCTCACTGCTTGTTCCGCTGTTGTGTTTGCATGCCAATTCCCTGTCCATGGCGCATGCCAAAATGCCTTCCTGCACCTGTCTTTGCACACTCTCAAGTAGCACCATCAGCAAGCATGACCACGTCTTTGTCCCAGCTCAGCGCTCAGTTTCCCTACCCCAGTCCTTGGAACGCAAGCACAAATATGCAGCCAACAGGCCACACTACTAAATTCACACATTTTATGAATGCTTGCGCTCAAAATGTTTCCTTTTAGGTTCATGGAGACGGAGGCTATCCGCAACCTGATGGCGGTAGCCGTCCCTTGGCACTCGGTCCCCAGCCACCACTATTTCTCCAGGTGTGCCATCCCCGCATTACACGAGCACGTGTCCCACAATATTAGACGTGCCCTTAACAACACAGTTACTGCGAAAGTCCACCTAAACACGGACACGTGGACATGTGCTTGTGGGCAGGGACGGTACTGTTTTGATCTGCAACATGTACTAAGGAAAGAAGGGAGAATGCTGTCCCTACAGTAAGACTAAGCTGAATCCCTATGATGTAGCGGGCTGCCTGTTCCTTGCAAACAGACCCTCCGTAGTCCTTGGCTAGTCTGAACAAAGACCTAAAGCATATAGGGGAGGGGTCCCTAAAAGAACTAAGGACTGGAACAAAAATGGGACACCTCCTTAACAGAGAAGTTGTTGCAGAACACAAAAAGATAAACTGAAAAAAGGTACTAGAGGACCCAGAAGGACGAAGTGAACTGACAGAGAAAGGCACAGAAGCACCTGGATAGCAAAACAGTCAAAACACTGGAGTCCAGCACAGCCAAAAGGGCGGAACTGGAATATAAAGGCAGGTGGTCACGTGACCGCAAAACACAAGATGGAAAAAACAAACAGAAGGGTTCTAACAGGTACATCTCGCTGACTGAACACTGGGTTAACATATTGGTAGCTGGGACTCAGTTGGACCTTGGGACGGAACACGTCCTCCTAACGCCGAGGATTGCAGGCCCTGGGTCAATCAGGGTTGACCGCCCCCCGCATATTCTACAGCATCTGCACCTCCTCCTCCTCCTCTTCAGCATCCATCTCCGAAATAACTACATCAATGGCAAGCTGGAAACACTGCAGCACTGCCTCAGCCAAGGGGCAACAGGCCGTGACAAAGCTAATATGCTTAGATGACAAACCACACAACACTGAAGAGTTGTGGACAGCTCTGAAAGAGCAGGCAGATCTGTAGCTATCACCGCTGACCCTACAGCCAGGCATGGTCATGTGTGACAATGGCCGGAACCTGGTGGCAGCTCTGAGGCAAACTCACACATGTACCATACCTGGCCCATGTGCTTAACCTCGTGGTTCAGCGGTTTCACAAAACCTACCTGGATGTTATGGATCTACTTGTCAAGGTACGCCACCTGTGTGCCCATTTTAGAAAGTCAGCTACAGCTTCCACCTCCTTTGATGTGCTTTAGCAGAGTTTGCAGCTTCCGGCTCACCGACTGATCTGCAATGTCTCCACGTGTTGGAACTTTACACTGCATTACACTGTAGATGTTGTGAACGATTTGTGAGCAGAAGAGGGCAGTTGTTGACTACCAGCATCAACAAGGCAGTCGGTATTCAGTTCGGACTCCACAAATAAGACCTCAGGAGTGGACATGGATGTTAGACATATGTACCATCCTCCAAAACTTTGAGGACTCCACCAAGATGGTGAGCGGCGATGATGCCATAATTAGCATCAACATACTTCTTCTTTGTCTTCTGAAATGCTCTCTGCTCACAATTAAAGAGGATGCATTGTAGGCGGAGCACGATGAGATGGAGCAAGGAAATATACAGGGTGATTACACACAGCCCAGCCTCATCTCATCCCAATGTGGATTGTGTGACAATGAGGAAGAGGAGGAGGAGAAAGAAAAGAAGCTAGTTTCCTTTGCTATAGACGGTACTACCGGCACAACTGTCATACCGTCTGTTCAATGTGGATGGCCTGAGGACAGGGAGGAGGAGGAAGAGGAGGAGGATGAGGAGGAGAGCATGGTCAGTCGTCCTCTTGGTGATGACACGGAAGTCTTGCCTCTTTGCAGTCTGGCACACATGGCTGAGTTTGTTACCCTGCCTTTCTTGTGACCCTTGCATTGTCAAAATTTTGGGTGATAGTCATTATTGGTTGGTGACACTTCTAGACCCACACTTCAAGGAGAACTTTCTGTCTCTTAACAAGCAGAACAGGCCTAATAAAATAGGGCAGTATGAGAAGGCCCTTGTTGCGGAGTTATTTAAAAAATTCTCATCTGAAAACACTGGCGGCAGAGGGCACACTTCGTTGGACAACCAAGGAGTACAGGCAAGAGAGCCACAAACGCAATCCAGCAGAGGCAGGGGAACACAGTCAAAGTTCTGGGACAGTTTTCTCACAACCTCCCATCGCACAAGCCTTGATGCGCGGGGTACTCTACCAAAGAAGGAAAAGTTTGGGAAGATGGTGCGGGAGTACCTTACCGACTGTACCAACGTCCTCCATGATTCCTCTGTGCCTTATAATTATTGGGTATCCAAGCTGGAAACATGGTATTAACTGGCTCTCTGTGCCTTGGAGGTCCTGGCCTGCCCTAACGCTAACGTTTCGTCAGAGAGGGTTTTATTGCTGCTGGTGGAATTATAACTGATAGGCGCATCCGCCTGTCAACTGAAAATGCTGACAGGCTGACTTTTATAAAAATGAACAAGGGCTGGATTGGGCCAGACTTCTCAACACCACTGAATGATAGCAGTGTAAAATAACTCAAATACAGTGTCTTTTTTTGGGAAGTCTAATTCTATTCCCATGCACCTCAGTATTCACACCCAGACATAGCTATATGCTTTCTGATTTTGTTTATTTGCCCCTGTCCTCCTCCTTCTCCGCATTCTCATCCTCCATCACCATATGTACCATATCAAGATATATACGTTTCTTGCAAGGGGAATTGGAGTTCCTCCAAATTTTTGGCAGCCCTTGCATTCACTGCATAGGCAAACAGCAAGGGAGACCCACTTCCTAATAATGGGAACATTGTTTTCAGGAGGCCCTCTGACCTCTACGTCTCTTGCAAGTGGCATTGGAGTTCCTCCAAACTTTCAGCAGCCGTTGCATATACTGCATAGGCAAACAGTATGGGAGACGCACTTCCTAATAATGGGAACATTGTTTTCAAGAGGCCCTCTGACCTCTAAGTCTCTTGCAAGGAGCACTGGAGTTCCTCCATATTTTTGTCAGCCATTGCATTCACAGCATATTCAAAGAGTATGGTAGACCTGCTTCCTAATAATGGGAAAATTGTTTTCAGGAGGTCCTTTGACCTCTACGTCTCTTGCAAGGGGCATTGGAGTTCCTCAAAATTTTTGGCAGCCTTTGCATTCACTGCATACCCTTTAACTGTATAGCAGACCCTCTTCTTTCGAATGGGAATATGTTGTTACTGTGGCCAAGCTCTATGTGTCTTTAAATTGTTAGTGGAGTTTTTCACAAATTTTGGCAGCCCTTGCACTCACAGAATGGCCATTACCACTATAGGAGACCCGCTCCTTTATAATGGGAACATTTTTTTTACTGAGACTCTCATCCATGTCACTTCAAAGGTGTATTGGGTTGCGTCCAAAATTTTGGCAGCCCTTGCAGTCACTGCATACACAATAACAGTATAGGAGACCCACTTTTTAATAATGGTAATAACAAAGCATAGCCGGCTGATGGGTCTGTAACAATAGCGAGTGCCGACTGCTGGCCCTTTACGAATAGTAAGGGCCGCCACATGACCCTATTAAAAATAGGCTTTGTGACTTTCAGAGTCCCTCCATCATAAATGAAACAGGATGTGTCTGATGATGTGTCACACACTACATGGCCAGATAAGGTTGTAAAATGTTAAAATGACATTTCCTGGTGAATGCATTTGTCTTAAAAATCTAATGTGAAAAAAATAAATAAAATAAAAACACAGGAGGATCTTTGTTTAGTATAAAAATCAGACTCACCAATGTAACCTCAATGTAATCACATTTTTCAGCCCCTGCACCTCCTCCTCCAGTTCAGACTCCATCTCCGAAATGACCACATCAGTCACAAGCTGAAAGCACTTCAGCACTGCCTTGGCCACGCGGTAACAAGCTGTGCTGAAAATAACATGCTTAATGCTTAGGTTACAAACCGCCCACCTCTGCAGAGTTGATGAAAGCTGTAACACAGCAGCCTGATCTGTGGCTCTCACCGCTGAACATAAAGCCAGGCATGGTCATGTATAGTGATGAGCGAGCACTAAAATGCTCAGGTACTCGTTGCTCGGGTCGAGCAAATTGGAATACTCGGGTGCTTGACCCGAGCAACGAGCCCAATGTAAGTCTATGGGAAACTCGAGCATTTTTCAGGTGGCTCGCCCCGGCGGTCTGTAGAGGGCCTAAAAATTGCCCAAATCGATGGGAACAGTGCTGAAATGCCATGGGAACAGCATGGGGAAGACCCCTGGAAGCATCTCTGACTTCCAGATCACTGCTGTTAACAATGCTGTCAGAGTATTATGCCACTTTTACGGACTCACCATAAAACATACAAAAACGAAAATGGATTTTCCTGGGAAATATGTTAAGGAACATCCTTTCCAGGGTAATGACTTGTATATAAAGCAAAATAAATAACCAAAAACAAAATTGCTCCTCCACACCTTGGGCTATGTTCACACATAGCGTTTTTGATACGTTTTTTCACTTTTGCATTGCTTTCAACCGAGACAAGTGCATTCACCAGGAAATGTAATTTTAACATTTTACAAACATATCTGGCCATGTGGTGTGTGACGCGTCATAAGACACATGCATATAGTGCTGAAAAGACATGGGAACAGCATGGGGAAGACCTCTGGAAGCATCTCTGACTTTCAGGTCACTGCCTAAAATTGTGCCCATCATAAGTGATCCTTGGTGCATGTGAAGATGCCTCCCGCCATGCACCTGTCAGGGTTGGACGGACCCACCAGAGAACCGGAGACTCCTCCGGCGGGCCCTGGCTTCTCCTTCAAGAGAGTTCATAGTGCCGAGGTGAGGCCATGATGATGATAGAGGCCAC
Organism: Phyllobates terribilis; assembly: GCF_046119375.1. Lineage (NCBI taxonomy): Eukaryota > Metazoa > Chordata > Amphibia > Anura > Dendrobatidae > Phyllobates > Phyllobates terribilis. Next base: position 396,352,002 of record NW_027362767.1, on the reverse strand, counting down.
CATCTGCTTAGTTTTCTGTTACTTGGAATGCAAGTGCAAGTATACAGACAGCCACCCACCTACCCACAGGCCGCAACACTATACTGCCAGATTTCAGGGCAGCTTTTTGCACTTGAAATATGGCCTATTAAGCTCGTGGAGGCAGAAGCTTTTCACAACCTCATGCCGGCAGTGGCTGGGTGTCCATACTCGGTCCCCAGCTGCCACTATATTTCCCTGTATCGCCTCTACCTTCCACAAGCACGGGTCCCACAACATTACCCGTGCCTTCCCCAGTGCACTTACTGGGAAGGACCGCCTAACCACAAACACATGGATAGGTGAATGTGGCCAGGGACGATACGGAGCCAGTCCACAACTTTTTTTGCTGACAGTTGTATTTAGCTCTGTGAAAGGACTAGCATAGAGGGAAACCCCATCTAGCCGGCATGTCATTTCTCACAGGAAGTCCTGTAATGCAGCTTGTAAGCAGAAGCAATGGTAGCCCGTCCAACATCAACTTGCCCTTGTCGGTGGTACTCTGACACACACATCTTTCTTTGTGCATTTAATTTCTTGAATACAGAGTTGGACAATGGCCTGATTTGTAATGCGGTTTGAGAAATAACATGCATAAGCATGGCCGATCCACATTAACCCCTTAAGCCCCGCGGGTGGTTTGCACGTTAATGACTGGGCCAATTTTTACAATTCTGACCACTGTCATTTTATGAGGTAATTACTCTGGAACGCTTCAACGGATCCCCCTGATTCTGAGATTGTTTTTTCGTGACATATTGTACTTCATGATTGTGGAAAAATTTCTTCGATATCACTTGCGTTTATTTGTGAAAAAAATGGAAATTTGGCGAAAATTTTGAAAATTTTGCAATTTTCAAACTTTGAATTTCTAAGCCCTGAAATCAGAGCGATATGTCACATAAAAGAGTTAATAAATAACATTTCCCACATGTCTACTTTACATCAGCACAATTTTGGAACCAAAATTTTTTTTTGTTAGGGAGCTATAAGGGTTAAAAGTTGACCAGCGATTTCTCATTTTTCCAACAAAATTTATAAAACCATTTTTTTAGGGACCACATCACATTTGAAGTCACTTGGAGAGGTCTTTATGACAGAAAATACCCAAAAGTGACACCATTCTAAAAACTGCACCCCTCAAGGTGCTCAAAACCACATTCAAGAACTTTATTAACCCTTCAGGTGCTTCACAGGAATTTTTTGACTGTGGAAGAAAAAAATGAACATTTAACTTTTTTCACAAAAATGTTACTTTAGACCCAATTTTTTTTTATTTTCACAGGGGTAACAAGAAAAAATAGACCCAAAAATTTGTTGTGCAATTTCCCCTGGGCACGCAGATACCCAATATTTGGGGAAGAAACACTGTTTGGGCGCACGGCAGGGCTCGGAAGGGAAGGAGCGCCATTTGACTTTTTCCAAGTGCTCACTATGCATCTAGATAGGTGCCTTGGGGGGTCTAGTTTCCAAAATGGGGTCACTTGTGGGGGAGCTCCAATGTTTGGGCACACAGGGACTCTCTAAATACAACATGGTATCCGCTAACAAATTGAATGGAAAATCGGCTCAAATTGTTAGCGGACACCACATTGCGTTTAGAGAGCCCCTCTGTGCCCAAACTTTGGAGCTCCCCCACAAGTGACCTCATTTTGGAAACTAGACCCCCCAAGGCACCTTTCTAGATGCATAGTGAGCACTTGGAACCCCCAGGTGCTTCACAAATTGATTCGTAAAAATGAAAAAGTGAAAAAAAAAACACTTTTTCATTTTTACGAATCAATTTGTGAAGCACCTAGGGGTTCCAAGTGCTCACTATGCAGCTAGATAGGTGCCTTGGGGGGTATAGTTTCCAAAATGGGGTCACTTGTGGGGGAGCTCCAATGTTTGGGCACACAGGGACTCTCCAAATTCAACATGATATCCGCTAACAATTTGAGCCGACAATTTGTTAGCGGATATCATGTTGCATTTGGAGAGTCCCTGTGTGCCCAAACATTGGAGCTCCCCCACAAGTGACCCCATTTTGGAAACTAGACCCCTCAAGGCACCTATCTAGATTCATAGTGAGCACTTGGAACCCCGGGTGCTTCACAAATTGATTCATAAAAGTGAAAAAGTGTTTTTTTTTTCACTTTTTCATTTTTACGAATCAATTTGTGAAGCACCTGGGGGTTCCAAGTGCTCACTATGCATCTAGATAGGTGCCTTGGGGGGTCTAGTTTCCAAAATGGGGTCACTTGTGGGGGAGCTCCAATGTTTGTGCACCCAGGGGCTCTCCAAACGCAACATGGCGTCCGCTAACAATTTGAGCCGATTTTCCATTCAATTTGTTAGCGGACACCATGTCGCGTTTGGAGAGCCCGTGATGTGCCTAAACAGTGGAGCTCCCCCACAAGTGTCCCCATTTTGGAAACTATACCCCTCAAGGATTTTATTAAGGTGTATAGTGAACATTTTGAACCCAGAGGTACGGCACAGAATTTGTTTACATTAGGTCATCATATTGAATAAGTTGTCATTATTCTTGAGCGCAAGTGCTCGCTACTTGAGTTTGCATCGGGTACTCAGGTATGCACCATGTACAGCGTGTGCTTGAGTGACATGCTCGAGTCCCTGCTCCGCATGTTTCACGGTTATTAGACACCCAAAAAAAAACATGCGGGGATCGCTCGTGCATGGCAGGCAATCCCCGTAAAGTTTTTTGGCCGCGAAGCATATGGGGCAGAGACTCGAGCATGTCACTCAAATACCCACGATACTCAATGCATACCAGAGCACCCGATGCAAACTCAAGTAGCGAGCACTTGCTCTCAACACTAGTCGCCATATCGTCATCTTTTTTTCTTACTTTTGAAAAAAATCCCAACCCCAGCCCTAACCCTAGCACAACCCTAGCCCTAGCACAACCCTAGCCCTAGCACAACCCTAGCCCTAGCACAACCCTAGCCCCAGCACAATCCTAGCCCCAGCACAACCCTAGCCCCAGCACAACCCTAGCCCCAGCACAACCCTAGCCCCAGCACAACCCTAGCCCCAGCACAACCCTAGCCCCAAACCCAGCCCTAACCCTAACCCAAGAGTTTTTTTTTTACGCCGTTCCTTGTGCGCTATAAGTGATTAGACGACTTTATTCTTCAGGTCGGTGTGATTACAGCAATGCCAGAATCATATGGGGTTTTTATGACTGACAGCTGTCACACACTAAAAGACGCATTTTTTGTAAAATCTAGTTTTTGCATCGCCATATTTTGAGAGCTATAATTTTTCCAGATTTTGGCAGAAAGTCATGTGATGGCTGGTTTTTTGCAGGATGATTTGACGCTGTTATTGGTGCCATTTTCAGGCACGTGAAATTTTTTGATCGCTTTCTATTCCGATTTTTGGGAGGCAGAATAAACAAAAACCAACAATTCAGGAATTGTTTTTTTTTTTTTTTTATTCTGTTCCGCGTGTGGTAAAATTGATGAGGTAGCTTTATTCTTCGGGTCAGTACGTTTACAGCGGTACCACATTTGTATCATTTTTCTATATTTTGGCGCTTATACACAATAAAAGCTATTTTATAGAAAAAAATATTTTTTAGCATTGCTTTATTCTGAGAGCTATAACTTTTTTATTTTTCGGCTGATGGAGCTGTATGGTGGCTTGTTTTTTGCGGGACGAGATGACGTTTTCAGCGGTATCTTTTTTTTTATATGCGTCTTTTTGATCGCGTGTTATTCCACTTTTTGTTTGGCGGTATGGTGATAAAGCATTGTTTTTTGCTTCGTTTATTTATTTATTTATTTTTTTACCGTGTTCACTGAAGGGGTTAACTAGTGGGACAGTTTTATAGGTCAGGTTGTTCCGGAAGCGGCGATACCAAATATGTGTACTTTTATTGTTTTTTTTTATTTTTTTTATAATAATATTTATTGATGGGTACATTATATTTTTATTTTTGGTGTATTATTTTTTTTATTTTTTTATAATATTTTTGCACATTTTTTTTTTTTTCCACTTTCAGACAGTTTGTACACTTTATTACTTTGTCCCACTCTGGGACTTTCACTTTTTTTTTTCTGATCGCCTGCATGGCACAGGAATGGAGCACCATCCCTATGCCATGAAGGCTGTCAGAAGTGCACAGTGTGAAGATTGCTTGGAGATGCACTGCGCATGTCCAAGTAATCTTCCTGCTCTCTGGTGACCCGGATGTTGTCATGACGACATCGGGTCATCATGGCAACACCCGGGAAGCCGCTGCAGACTGCGCTGGAAGCCGGAAGAGGAGGTGAGTATCGCCGATCACCTCCCCTTGCCCCCGCAATGCCGCGATCGATTTTGATCGACTTCGATCGCAGCATAGCGGGGGTTAATGTGCTGGGAGTGGTGCAGGACCGCTCCCTGCACATAGTACCGGGTGTCAGCTGTGACAATCAGCTGACACCCGGCGGCGATCGCGCCCGCACAGCCTGTGTGCGCGCACGATCGCGATGACGTACTAATACGGGTCTGGGTCTTAAGTCCCAGGGCACAGACGCGTATTAGTACGTCAGATGTTATTAAGGGGTTAAAAAAGCAGCGATAGAGTGTCCGGGAACCTTCCCCCACACTTTTCTTAGCCAGGGCTGTTTTTCGGCAGGGTTGGACGGGCCAACCAGAGAACCGGAGTCTCCTCCGGCGGGCCCTGGCTTCTCCTTCAAGAGAGTTCATAGTGCCGAGGTGAGGCCATGATGATGATAGAGGCCACCATCTGCTTAGTTTTCTGTTACTTGGAATGCAAGTGCAAGTATGCAGCCAGTCACCCGCCCACCCACAGGCCACAACTCTAAACTGCCTGATTTCTGGGCAGCTTTTTGCACTTGAAATATGGCCTTTTAAGCTCGTGGAGGCGATAGCTTTTCACAACCTCATGCCTCATGCCTTGTGTCCATACTCGGTCCCCAGCCGCCACTATTTCTCCCGGTGTTGTCTCCGTCTTCTACAAGCGCGGGTCCCTGAACATTACTGCTGGTACTTTTCTGTTGGAATTTGCTTGCCTCCTACCAGTCTGGAATATTTCCAGCAAACTATGGTATGACGCCATGGTATTAGCACAGCCCCCAGTACCAGTAGCCAAGCCATCCCCAGTTTCTTTCTCAGGAATTTTATTTGGTAGACTGAGTGGCTGCCAAATACATTTTCTCACAAAGGAGCTGAAGATAGAGTGGCATCAGGTGCAAGTTTCTCCAGCCTGTTAGATATTAGAGGGTGAACGACAGCACATTGGATCGGTGGTTAGCACTGAAGACTTGCAGCGCTGGGATCCTGGGATCAAATCCCAGCAAGGACAACATCTGCAAGGACTTTTTGTATGTTCTTCCCGTGTTTGCGTGGGTTTCCACCTCAGTAAAAGAGCAGCCATAGAGTGTCCAGGAACCTTTCCACACACTTTTCTTAGCCAGGACTGATTCTCGGCAGGGTTGGACAGTACCATCAGAGAATCCTCTGGTGTGCCTTGGCTTTCACCTCAGGAAAGTTCATGATAGCGCTAACTTTGCAGCTGCTATGGGGCTCTTGAGCGGGGAGAAAGGTTAGCCCTCAGAATCAAATCCTCTGGTGGGCACAATGTTTATCAATCTAAAACAGCTTCTCAGTGGGAGTAGTATTTCACCACAGCAATATTCTTTAGTTCAGTGAAAGGACTGGCATAGAGGGAAACCGTATCTACCCCGGCTGTCATTTCTCCGTCACCAGGTTCCGCCTATTGTCACACACGACCATGTCTGGCTGTATGTTCAGCAGTGAGAGCCACAGATCAGGCTGCTGTGTTACAGTTTTCAACAACTCTGAAGCGCTGGGCGGTTTGTCAATTAAGCATTAAGCATGTTATCTTCAGCACAGCCTGTTGCTGCTTGGCCATGGCAGTGCTGCAGTGCTGTCAGCAGCTGCTATGGGGCTCTTGAGCGGGGAGAAAGGTTAGCACTCAGACTCAAATCCTCTGGTGGGCACAATGTTTTTCAATCTAAAACAGCTTCTCAGTAGGAGTAGTATTTCACCACAGCAATATTCTTTAGCTCGGTGAAAGGACTGGCATAGAGGGAAACCGTATCTACCCCGGCTGTCATTTCTCCGTCACCAGGTTCCGCGCATTGTCACACACGACCATGCCTGGCTGTATGTTCAGCGGTGAGAGCAACAAATCAGGCTGCTGTGTCACAGCTTTCAACAACTCTGAAGCGCTGGGCGGTTTGTCAATTAAGCATTAAGCATGTTATTTTCAGCACAGCCTGTTGCCGCTTGGCCATGGCAGTGCTGCAGTGCTGTCAGCAGCTGCTATGGGGCTCTTGAGCGGGGAGAAAGGTTAGCCCTCAGAATCAAATCCTCTGGTGGGCACAATGTTTTTCAATCAAAAACAGCTTCTCAGTGGGAGTAGTATTTCACCACAGCAATATTCTTTAGCTCAGTGAAAGGACTGGCATAGAGGGAAACAGTATCGACCCCGGCTGTCATTTTTCCGTCACCAGGTTCCGCCCATTGTCCCATTGTCACACACGACCATGCCTGGCTGTATATTCAGCGGTGAGAGCCACAAATCAGGCTGCTGTGTTACAGCTTTCAACAACTCTGCAGCGCTGGGCGGTTTGTCATTTAAGCATTAAGCATGTTATCTTCAGCACAGCCTGTTGCAGCTTGGCCATGGCAGTGCTGCAGTGCTGTCAGCAGCTGCTATGGGGCTCTTGAGCGGGGAGAAAGGTTAGCACTCAGAATCAAATCCTCTGGTGAGCACAATGTTTTTCAATCTAAAACAGCTTCTCAGTAGGAGTAGTATTTCACCACAGCAATATTCTTTAGCTCGGTGAAAGGACTGGCATAGAGGGAAACCGTATCTACCCCGGCTGTCATTTCTCCATCACCAGGTTCCGCCCATTGTCACACACGACCATGCCTGGCTGTATGTTCAGCGGTGAGAGCCACAGATCAGGCTGCTGTGTTACAGCTTTCCATAACTCTGAAGCGCTGGGCGGTTTGTCAATGAAGCATTAAGCATGTTATTTTCAGCACAGCCTGTTGCCGCTTGGCCGTGGCAGTGCTGCAGTGCTGTCAGCTTGTGACTGATGTGGTCATTTCGGAGATGGAGGAGGAGGTGCATGAGCTGAACAATGGGATTACATTATTGTTAAATTGGTGACGCTGTTTTTTATACTAAAGAAAGACCTTATTGTTTTGTTTTTTTAAGTTTTTTTTTAAGGCAAATTCATTCACCGGGAAATGTCATTTTAACATTTTACAACCTTAGGTGGCAATGTGGTATGTGACACATCATCAGACACTTCCTGTTTTATTTATGATGGAGGGACTCTGAAAGTCATAAAGCCTATTTTTATAGGGACATCAGATGGCCCTTACTATTCTTAAAAGGCCAGCAGTCAGCCCTAGCTATTGTTAGAGAGCCAGCAGCCGGCTGTGCTTTGTTGTTCCCATTATTAACAAGTGGGTCTCCTATACTGTTATTGCGTATCAAGTGATTGCAAGGGCTTCCAAAAATTTGGATGCAACCCAATACCACTTTCAAGAGACATAGAGGAGGGTCTCAGTAAAAAAAATGTTCCCATTATAAAGGAGCGGGTCTCCTATAAGTGGTAATGCCCATGCTGTGCCTGCAAGGGCTGCCAACAGTTGGGAAAAACCCCACTAAGAATTTAAAGACACATAGGGCAGTGCCACAGTAACAACAAATTCCCATAAGAAAGGAAAGAGTCTCCCATAGTCTTTGTATATGCAGTGAATGCAAGGGCTGCCAAAAATTTGGAGGCACTTCAATGCCCCTTGGAAGAGATGTGGAGGAGGGCCTTATAAAAAAAATGTTCCCATTAGAAAGGAGCAGGCCTCCTACACATGTAATGCCCATACACTAAGTGTATGGGCTGACAAACATTTACCCCTGGGGGGTATACATTAACATACTGTATCAAAAAAAATTTTTACGGGCATCATAAACACCCTTTAAAAAATTAGGTGGGTGTTGCATCACAGACCACGGTCACCCTGGTGATATGGTGGTGGAGGATGAGGAGAAGGAGGAGGACAAGAGCAAATAGCCAAAATCAGGAAGCGTGTACCCATTTCTGGGTGTGAAAAGGTGCATGGGAATGCACCTCTCAAGAAAAGACACTGGATTGGAGTTTATGTTACGCTGCTATCATTCGGTGTTGTTGAGAAGTCTGGCCCAATCCAGCCCTTGTTCATTTTTATAAGAGTCAGCCTGACAGTAATGTCAGCTGACAGGCGCATGGGCTTATCAGTTATAATTCCACCAGTGGCACTAAAAACCCGCTTTGACAAAACGCTGGTGGCAGGGCAGGCCAAGACCTCCAAGGCATAGAGAGACAGTTCATTCCACGTTTCCAGCTTGGATACCCAATTATTATAAGGCACAGCGGAATCACGGGGGACGTGGGTACGGTTGGCAAGGTACTCCCTCAGCATCTTCCCAAACTTTTCACTCCTTGTGAGAGTACCCCGCGCCTCAGGGCCTGTCCGATGGGAGGGTCTGAGAAAACTCTCCCAGAACTTTGACAGTGCTCCCCTGCCTCTGCTGGATTGAAGTTGTGTCTCTCTCGCCTGTACTCCTTGGTTGTCCAACGAAGTGTGCCCTCTGCCACCAGCATGTTCAGATGGGAATTTTCTTAATAGTTCCGCAACAAGAGCCTTCTGGTACAGCCCCATTTTTGTCGACCTGTCTGCCTCAGGAATAAGAGATATAAAGTTCCTGTAGCGTGGGTCTAGAAGTGTCACCAACCTGTAATGGCTGTCACCCAAAATTTTGAGAACGCGAGGGAAAGGCAGCGTAACATAAACTCGGCCATGTGTGCCAGACTACTAACAGGCAAGACTTCCGTGTCCTCACCAAGAGGATGACTGACCTTGCTCTCCTCCTCCCCCTCCTCTCTGTCCTCTGGCCATCCATGCTGAGCAGACAGTATGTCAGCTGTGCAGGTAGTACTGTCTGTAGTAAATGAAACTAGCGCCTGTACTTCCTCCTCCTCCTCCTCTTCCTCATTGTTACCCAATCCATGTTGGGATGAGATGAGGCTTGGCTGTGTGTAATCACCCTGTATGGTTCCTTGCTCCATCTCATCGTGCTCCGCCTGCAGTGCATCCTCTTTGATTGTGAGCAGAGAGCGTTTCAGAAGACAGAGAAGCGGGATGGTGACAATAATTATGGCATCATCACCACTTACAATCTTGGCGGAGTCCTCAAAATTTTGGAGGATGGTACATATGTCTGACATCCATGTCCACTCCTGAGGTCTTATGTGTGGAGTCTGAACTGAATACCGACGGCCTTGTTGATGCTGGTACTTAACAACTGCCCTCTTCTGCTCACAAATCCTTCCCAACATCTGCAGTGTAGAGTTCCAATGCATGGGGACATCACACACCAGTCTGTGAGCCGGAAGCTGCAAATGCTGCTGAATCACTGCAAGGGCGGCGGAAGCTGTAGCTGACTTTCTAAAATGGGCACACAGACGGCATACTTTAACAAACAGATCCAGCAGCTCCGGGTGGGATTTGAGAAATCGCTGAACCACGAGGTTAAGCACATGTGCCAGGCATGGTACGTGTGTGAGCTCGCCTCGCCTCAGAGCTGCCACCAGGTTCCGGCCATTGTCACACACGACCATGCCTGACTGTAGGGTCAGCGGTGTGAGCCTCAGATCTTCCTGCTCTTTCAGAGCTATCCACAACTCTTCAGCATTGTGTGGTTTGTCACCTAAGCATATTAGCTTCAGCACAGCCTGTTGCCGCTTGGCCGAGGAAGTGCTGCTTTTCTTCCAACTTGTGACTGATGTGGTCATATTGGAGATGGAGGCTGAAGAGGAGGAGGAGGCTGAGGAGGATGAGGTGCAGGAGCAGTAGACAGTGGGGGCAACCCTGATTGACCTAGGGCTCACAATCCTTGGCATCGGGAGGATGTGTTCTGTCCCAAGGTCCGACTGAGTCCCGGCTTCCACTATGTTAACCCAGTGTACCATCAGCAAGGTGTACCATCCCTGCCCACAAGCACTAGTCCACGTGTCCGTGGTAAGGTTTATTTTACCGGTAACTGCGTTGTTGAGAGAACGGCTAATGTTTTGGAACACGTGCTTGTGTAATGCGGGGATGGCACACCGGGAGAAATAGTGGCGGCTGGGGACTGAGTACCAAGGGATGGTCGCCGCCATCAGGTTGCAGAATGCTTCCATCTCCTTGAGCCTAAAAGGCAACATTTCGAGCGCAAGCAGTCGTGAAATGTGAGAATTTAGTAGTGTGGCCTGTGGGGCGATGGCTGCATATTTGCGCTTGCGTTCCAAGGACTGGGGTATGGACAACAGAACGCTGCACTGGGACAAGGACATGGACTTGCTTCCTGATGCTGCTACTTGAGAGTGTGCAATGACAGGTGCAGGGCAGGAGGCATCTTCGCATGCACCATGGACAGGGGATTGGCTTGCATGCATAACAGCGGAAAAATCAATGATGCCACCCGCAGACACTATTCCTGGACCCTGGGGTTCGGCCCACAAAGTCGGGTGCTTTGCTGCCATGTGTCTGATCATGCTGGTGGTGGTCAGGCTGGTCGTTTTGCTACCCCTGCTGATGATGACCTGGCAGGTGGTGCAAATGGCCTTTTTGGGGTTATCGGTAGAGTCTTTAAAAAACAGACTCGGGAAGACCTAACAGTTGTACTGGCAACTTTCTCCATGTTGGAGTTACGGGGAGTAGTTGCCTGCCTTCTGTCTGTGGCCACTGCACTGATTCTTCCTGCCTGTTGGGGTGCTCTGCCTCCTTCCCCCTGTGTGCTGCTGTCCTCGCTCTACATGTCCTCCTGCCAGGTTGGGTCAGTTACTATATCGTCCACCACCTCGTCTTCCACTTTCACACCCTGGTCCTCCTCCTGACTTTCTGGCAATTGTGTCTCATCATCATCCACCTCTTGTGACACTCTCCCACCGTCGCCTTCGCGTGACCGTGGCTGATCAAATATTTGGGCATTGCTACACGTGATCTCCTCTTGCCCCGCTTCAAGTGGACCGGGCGAGAAGCCCGAATTTGTAAATGGGAAAGTGAACAGCTCTTCAGAGTGTCCAAGTGTGGGATCAGTTGTCTCTGGGTACTCGGCATGGAGGGAGGAACGAGGATCAGGGTGAGAAATATGCGGTCCAGACTCATGGCTACTGAGATTTGACTGTGTGGAAGACAGGGTGGTGGTAGTAGTGGCTAAGTGACAGGAAGCATTATCCGCTATCCAACCAACAACCTTTTGACACTGCTCTGGGTTCAATAGTGGTGTGCTGCAGTCCCCTATAAATTTGGACAGGAAGGTCAGGCGAGAAGATGTGGGTGTTTGTTGTGGCACAATTTTGGCTTGCCCACGGTCTTGTCCTCGGCCTCTGTATGCACCATTACCATCACGTCCAGTTCCCCGTCCCTTGCCACGTGCCTTGCCCATTTTAAATGGAGGATAGTATCTTCCACGCTTACTACAAATGACTGAGTTTGGAGGGAACTTATATGTGAGACGTTTGACGAAGAAAACACAGTTTTAAATAACTGGCCTGTAGGTAAGTAGTTTGAACAGCTAACTGCTGTGAATTGCTTCACTGACACACTGAAATTTTTTTTTAATGGAGGCCAGAAATGGCAGTATTTTCTGAAAACGTATATGTAATCCGTGTGACGGAGAAAACACAGTTTTAGATACCTGGCCTGTAGGTAACTTTTTTGAACAGCAAACCAGTGTCAAAAACTTTGCTGACATACTGAAAGAAATTTTTAATGGAGGCCAGAAATGGCAGTATTTTCTAAAAACGTATATGTGAGCCGTGTGACGGAGAAAACACAGTTTTAAATACCTGGCCTGTAGGTAACTATTTTGAACAGCAAACTGCTTTGAATTGCTTCACTGACACACTGAAAATTTATTTTAATGGAGACCAGAAATGGCAGTATTTTCTGAAATCGTATATGTGATCCGTTTGACGCAGAACATAGTTTTAAATATCTGGCCTGTAGGTAACTATTTTGAACAGCAATCTGGTGTCAATTGCTTCACTGACACACTGAAAGAAATTTTTAATGGAGATCAGAAATGGCAGTATTTTCTGAAAACGTATATGTGATCGGTGTGACGAAGAAAACACAGTTTTAAATACCTGGCCTGTAGGTAACTGTTTTGAACAGCAAACCAGTGTCAAAAACTTTGCTTATACACTGAAAAAAAAAATTGAATGCAGGCCAGAAATGGCAGTATTTTCTGAAAACGTATATCTGATCCGTGTGACGGACAAACTACAGTTTTAAATAGCTGGATTTTTAGCGCTGTAATATGGAAAGGACCTGACTGTATTCTGCAGTGCCAACAAGCAAATGGCGCAGAAAAATGGTGTTCTCTGGATTGTTTTTTAAGCAAATTATGAGGATTAAGATGCAAAAAAAAATATTTCTGGCCCCTGAGACCTGGGCCTATTTCTAGAAATATAATGGCAGCAGAAGGCAGAACTGGAATGGAGCCTCTTGTCCTATGTGCACTGCAGTCTGTTATATATCCTGCCTGCCTGCCTATATACACTGCCTGCCTGATATTTCTGCAAATGGATTAGTTAGTCCTCAAAAGGACTGTTTGTTAAGATGGATATGTGTAATGTACGGTTTTTCTCCCTACACTACCTAATACACGTTTAAATCTCTCCCTGACACAGCAGCAGCTCTCCCTACACTGTCTAATCCGGAGTGACTTTGACGAGCATGGGGGCTCCAGGTCTTATATAGACCTGATGATGCTGTGTGGCCAGCCAATCACTGTAATGCCCACAACCAACATGGCTATGGCATTACAGTGCATGGCAGTGTGGTGCAGCGGCATTGCTATAATGATCTAGTATGTCTGTTTATGCTATTTCCTCCCCCCTCAGCTGACTGGTCTCATGACTGTGACATCACACAGGTCCTTTTGCTCACAGAAGGTATGGACTGGTATGTGGCTGTTTCTACAGGATATAAAAACCCTGGTGATTTGAGTGGTGCAGGTATGCAGTATTCCTGTGAGAGAGTCATGAGGCCTGTTCCCCGGGTGGGTGGGACACTGTTTGTCTGAAGCCTAGTGAGGCCGAGTGAAGCCTGACAGCCTGAAAGGCCGAGACTGGATCCTGGGAGTGGATGCTAGTGGCTTGGAGGGCCAGAGGCTAGTGGACTCCTGGAGGGTGAAGCCTGGATCCTGTGTGGATGTCAGTAAGCCTTGGAGGGCCAGAGGCTAGAGACCCCATCTGGGAAACAAATGGACCAAAGCAGCTAAAGCCCGACGTAGGTAATACTATTTGTGTTATGGACATTTACATGGACATTGTTTTATTATTACCTTGCGGGAAGCTGTAACTAGAGCCAAGTGGGCCGGTCTGCCACTTGGGCTCGTGGACTTTATATGTGTGTCGGTGGGCCATGGAGTTGGACCCGGAAATAAGCAATTTATGAAGTGAAATAAACTGCTGACTTAAGAAATGCCGGAAAGGACTTTTCATATGTGCTTTGATTGACGCAGCGACGCGAGTATTCCCCATTGTGATAACTAGCGCTGCCTTACATGTGGTTTGAGAGTGCGGGCAACTGCAGTCTGGTTGCTAGGGGCAGCTGTAGTCTGGTTGCTGGGAGCATCTGCAGTCTGGTTGCTGGAAGCATCTGCAGTCTGGTTGCTGGGAGCAACTGCAGTTTGGTTGCTGGGGGCATCTGCAGTCCGGTTGCTAGCGGCAACGGCACAAGTCGACGAGTGTGGTAAAGCATCTGGCTGCAACTCGGTGGGGTTGCGAAGATTGTCGTCGCACACAAACCTGGTTTGCTGTGGCTCGGCGGGGCTCACGAAGATCAAAGCATCTGGCTGCAACTCGGCGGGGTTGCGAATATTGGAGTCGCTCTCAAACCTTTTTTGCGGTGGCTCGGCGGGGCCACGAAAATTTTTTCGGGGACAGTGGTATAAAGATGGCTGTGAAAGGAGCAGCAAATGAGTCTGAAGCTGTTGAGCAATTGAAATGCCTGTTTGAGTCGCAGCAGCAGGCATTTGAGAAACAGCATCAGGTATTTGAGAAACTTTTACAGGACATGGTGCAGGAACCGCAGGAGCTGTGGGCACCGTATGGAATGGCGGCAGTGGACCATTCTATGAACTCTCCGGGGGCACCCGTGTTGTCCCAGAGTGCCCGGGGAGGTGGTAAGAGGTCTTGTGAACTGAGTCCTAAGACTGTCGCTGATGTTTTTTGTAAAAATTCCCTTAAAGGTGTGGTTGTACAAAAGGGGGCGGAGTCTCAAAAGGGGGCAGATTTTCACAAGAGCGTGGAGGGTAGAAAACTTAAAATTGTTGCTGATGGTGGGTTGGTACCTCCTAAAAATGACAATTTGACCGTTGAGAACGGGTTGACTCCAGTGGAGGGGGTTGATGTCAAAGTGGGAGGTGACCTGTTAGTCCACAACACCATGGGGAGTGACACAGACCCCGTAGCTGACGGTGACACTACGGAAGTAGAAGGAGAGGTCAGTCAGGAGGGGATAGATGAGGTGAGAAAGTAAACCTCGCGTAGACGGCGCAAGGGCCTCAAAAAGGTTGCTCCTGTGGTCTTGACTAAAAGTGAAAATAAAGAAAATGTAATGGTGTGTGCTGTTGTTACAAGGGTGGATCCTCCTTCAGAGGCAGAAGAGGAGGTGACGGACCTGGAGAACGTGTCCTCAGACCAGCGGAGCCTGGAGTCTGAACGGCAGAGGGTATACCAGGTTGTGAAGAACTTACAGCGAGGTCTAAAGGAAAGCAACAAGGAAGTTGTCCAGTGGAAGGAGATGTTCCACGCGATTAAGGAGGACCGCCGCAAAATTAAGGAGGAGGTTTTGCAGTTGAAACTTGAGAAGGAGACGCGGCAGGATGGAGTTTCTGGACGTCATCAGGAACTAGAACGACTGCGCGAACAGTTCAACCAGGAGCTGTGTAAATCTAAAAAGGAGTATAATGAACTCATGAGGGAGCTGCAGCAGTTCCAGGACCAAGTAAAGCCTCTAATGCAGGAGAAGGAGCGGCAGGAGGACTCTCTGTACCAGCGAGACCAGGAGCTATTCGCCCTGAAAGAAGCACTAAAAGTTGAAGTGTCTGCTCACGACCATGAGGCAGAAAAGAGGCATGAAAGGTTCAGTGAGGAACTGAAGCAGATTAGGAGAGATTATGAGGACCTCCTCAAGGTTAAAGAAAAACTAGAGGAGGGTAAGGCGGATGCAGAGCAAGAGCGCCAAGTGGTTGAGACCACTCTGCAAGATATCCGTGAGGAGAATGATGATCTCCGGGGAAAGACCCTAGATCTGGAAGCTCAGGTGAAGGAGCTACAGATCTCCTGTGATACTCTCCAGAAGGCAGAGACGTACCTTAAGGAAACAGTCAGCAAGATGGAAGCTGAGCGAGAGAAGATGGAGGAGTCCATCGGAAAAGCCACAGACCAGGGCCAGGAGTTGACCGCTGGTGATGGGAGGTATGAAGCAGATACCTCCACGAGTGATGTGGGCTCGGAGGATTCGGTGGATGTCGGAGCCGAGATCAAGCAGTTCAAGGAGTTGCTACAAGCCCAGTGGACGTAAGAGAAGCTTGAGAGACTGGCTATTGAGAACCGAGTGGGCGCATTGGAGACCGAGAGGTCTGAGGGAACTCTACTGTTGAAGGAGCAGTTGAAGCAGGAAAATCTTCAGAGACAGGCTGCTGAGAGGAGAGTGGCGGAACTAGAGGAAGAAGTTTCCAGGCTCAAAGGTCGCCTGATAGAGTGTCACTCAGTGAACGAGGCCTCTTGGGTGAAGGGAAAAGGCAAACAAGGGACACTCACTCCCTTAGACCAGGAGAAGGTGGACCTGAGGAGAGCTAAGAGAGGGTCCACAAATGATCGTTTGGAGACCACTTGTGAGACCGAAACGGCTCGGTACAAATGCCTCATAGATGTACCTGAGGATTTGAGGGAGGAATGCACCAGTGAGTCCGTGCATGACCAGTTTAAGAAGGCCGTGGGAGCCCGTAAGGTGTACTCGACCTCAGAAGCTAAACAGCTGGTGGTCCTGTCCACAACCGAAGTCACAGTGAAGAGGGTGGCGATCCTAAGTGACATGCATTGGCGATGTGTTCGCACGAAGCGGTTTCTCCGGTTGAAGACAGAACAAGCCGCCAGACAACTGGAGCTGATGAGAAAGGCTCACAGTCTGCGGGAAGAGGTCATCCGGGTTCCTCATGTTCTGGTGAGCAAGCTCGTTGGGAGAAATGGCCGAGCCATGCGGATGATGGTGAAGAAGTCTGGTGTGGTGAAAGTAAAGAGTTCACGTGATCGTCAGGACTGGATACCAGATGAAGACGGCATGGTGTCATTCTACGCTATAGGAACAGAAGAAAGTCTTGCATATATGAGCATGCTGGTGGAGTACCGAGTGACCTACCTGAGAGAGGTGGAACAATTGAATCTCACTAGACTGCGAGTAGATGGACAGCATCATCTGAGCAGTAGAGGATGGCAGCCATCTGGAAATGGTGGGACCCGACAGAGAAAGGGGCCCCTAGATAACAGAACACCTGAAGTTAGGGACCCTTCAAGATGTCCTGAGAGTAATGGGCGTGGGTTTAGAGGTAGTGAGACCTCCAGTAACTCAGGTCTGGGTGGCCCATACAAACGACCCAATAGAGGACTGGACAATATGGAGTCGAACCGGACCTTAGGTACAAGGACATGTGAGTCGCACTGCTGTATTGACCGCTGGGAGCGGGGGAGACCTCACGGGGTTTCGACTGACCGCTGGGAGCGGGGGAGACCTGACAGGGTTTCGACTGACCCCTGGGAGCGGGGTAGCGCTGACAAAGTTATGACCCGGAAATGTGATTTGATAAAGTCAGTGACAGTGACAAATGGTAGGTCCCTAAGGGATGGGCTAATGTCATTGACTAATGTTCCAGGGGCTGAGCAGCGCAATTGTCCAGTAGATGGTCTCTGTGTGAACTGTGGGTTATAAACTGTTGTGTATATTATGTGTTCAACCCCACAGGTTTGAACAAAGGGGGGGAATATGTGGTGCAGCGGCATTGCTTAAATGATCTAGTATGTCTGTTTATGCTACTTCCTCCCCCCTCAGCTGCCTGGTCACATGACTGTGACATCACAGAGGTCCTTTTGCTCACAGAAGGTATGGACACGTGACTGTGAAATAAGCACAGGTCCTGTGGCTGTTTCTACAGGATATAAAAACCCTGGTGATTTGAGTGGTGCAGGTGTGCAGTATTCCTGTGAGAGAGGCATGAGGCCTGTTCCCCGGGTGGGTGGGACACTGTTTGTCTGAAGCCTAGTGAGGCCGAGTGAAGCCTGACAGCCTGAAAGGCCGAGACTGGATCCTGGGAGTGGATGCTAGTGGCTTGGAGGGCCGGAGGCTAGTGGACTCCTGGAGGGTGAAGCCTGGATCTTGTGTGGATGTCAGTAAGCCTTGGAGGGCCAGAGGCTAGAGACCCCATCTGGGAAACAAATGGACCAAAGCAGCTAAAGCCCGACGTAGGTAATACTATTTGTGTTATGGACATTTACATGGACATTGTTTTATTATTACCTTGCGGGAGGCTGTAACTAGAGCCAAGTGGGCCGGTCTGCCTCTTGGGCTCGTGGACTTTATATGTGTGTCGGTGGGCCACGGAGTTGGACCTGGAAATAAGCAATTTATGAAGTGCAATAAACTGCTGACTTAAGAAATACCGGAAAGGACTTTTCATATGTGCTTTGATTGACGCAGCGACGCGAGTATTCCCCATTGTGATAACTAGCGCTGCCTTACAGCTGGCAATCCCTGCATTTTCATTGGCTCTCTAAAGAGCGCCAAACATGCAGGGAGGGGACCCGAGTTCCCGCCCGAGCAACCCAGAAATACTCGTCGAGAGCCGAGTTTGTCGAGCACCATGATGCTCAGGCGAATACCGAGTAGTGGCGAGTGCGTTTGCTCATCACTAGTCATGTGTGATAATGGACGGAACCTGGTGATGGAGAAATGACAGTCGGAGTAGATGCGGTTTCACTCTATGCCATTCATTTCACCAAGCTAAAGAGTATGGCTGTGGTGAAATACAACTCCCACTGAGAAGCAGTTTCAAACTGAAAAACATTGGGCCCACCAGAGGATTTGATTCTGAGGGCTCACCTTTCTCCCCCACTCAAGAGCCCCATAGCTGCTGCTAAGTTTGCGCTATCATGAACGATCCTGATGGAGAAGCCAGGGCTCACCCGAGGATTTTTTGGTGGGATTGTCCAACCCTTCCGAGAAGCAGTCCTGGCTAAGAAAAGTGTGTGGAACGGTTCCCAGGCACTCTATATCTGCTTTTTTACTGAGGTGGAAACTCATGCAAATACAGGGAGAACGTACAAAATTCTTGCAGATGTTGTCCTTGCTGAGATTTTAACCCAGGATCCCAGCACTGCTAGGCTACAGTGTTAAATACTGAGCCAATGTGCTACCGTTCACCGTGTGATATTTAACAGTCTGAAGAAACTTGCAACTACTGATACTCTATCTTCAGCTCCTTTGTCAGAAACTAATGTATTTGTGCAGCTATTCAGTCTACCAAATAAAATTCTGGAGAAGGAAATTGGGGATGGCTTTGCTACTTGTACTGGGGGCAGTGCTAATACCATGGCGTCGTACCATAGTTCACTTGAAATATTCCAGGCTGGTAGTAGGCAAGCAGATTCCCACAGAAAAGTACCAGCAGTAATGTTCATGGACCCTTACTGGTGGAAGGCGGAGACGATACCGGGAGAAATAGTGGCGGCTGGTGACCGAGGTTAGACACTCAGCCACCGCCACCATGAGGTAGTAATGTAGACAGCTTCCGCCTCCACAAACCTAAAAGGCCACATTTCAAGTGCAAGCAGCTGCCCAGAAATATGGCAGTTTAATATTGCCGCCTGTATGGCTGGCTTTATACTTGCGCTTCCAAGTAACAGAAAACTAAGCAGATGGTGGCCTTTATCATCATCATAGCCTCACCTCGGCACTATAAACTCTCAAAAATGGAGAAGCCAGGGCCCACCGGAGGAGTCTCCGGTTCTCTGGTGGGCCGGTCCAACCCTGCCGAGTGTTACGGATCCGGGTGGTGGAACCTCTATGCTGCGATGCAAGGAGGGACCAGAAGGGCGTAACTAAGTGCCAACTCGGACAGACCCTGGTCACACGGCGGCTTAGTCGACTCCGTGAACCAAGGAGGGACCGGGCAGGTGAACCAGGTGCCACTCTGGGACCGACCTCATGTGAGAGCAGGCGACTCCCACGGGTCAGGTGGCTGAGGCTGACAGGTACAGCGGATGAGCACAGCAGGTAGCTAGACGGGTTATCTGGGTAGGCAAACAGGCGGGCACAGCAAGTAGCCAGACAGGTGATCCAGGTAGACAAGGAGGCGGGCACAGCAGGTAACCTGACAGGTGATCCGAGTAGGCAAGCCGGCAGGCACGGTTGATAGACAGGCTGGCGGGCACGGTTGATAGACACGCAGGTGGGCACGGCTGATAGTCATGCAGGCGGGCAAGGCTGATAGACAGACTGGTGGGCACTGGAACCTGAGGGCTGAGGAGAGTGTTAGCATGCAAACAACATCCTTGCACAGGCACCTCCATTTTAGAGGAGGTGCTTTAAATAGGAGTGGTCCTCCGGCCATTGGCCGGGGACTCTTTAGGATGGCACGTGTGGCCCCTTTAAGAGAGAGGGAGCGCGCATGCGCCCTAAGCACAGTGCCCGGGAAGCTGCGCGTGATGCACGCAACAGCTGCAGGGGAGCTGGAGGACTGCGTCAGTGAGGGGAATGGCGTCTCTTCCCGGTAGGAGGCAGAGACACCAAATCTGCACCGAGAAGTAGCCCTGGCTAAGAAAAGTGTGTGGGAAGGTTTCTGGACACTCTATGACTGCACTTTTAATGTGGACTGGCTCCGTACCATCCCTGGCCACATTCACTTGTCCACGTGTTTGTAGTTAGGCGGTACTTCCCACCTATGTGCACTGGGGAGGGTACCAGTAATGTTGTGGGACCCGTGCTTGTGGTAGGCGGAGAAGACACCGGGAGAAATAGTGGCGGCAGGGAACCGAGTATGGACACCCGGCCACCGCCATGAGGTTGTGGACAGCTTCCACCTCCATGAGCCTAAAAGGCCACATTTCAAGTGCAAGAAGCTGCCCAGAAATCAGTCAGTTTAGTATTGCGGCCTGTGGGTGGCTGGCTGCATACTTGCCTTTGCACTCCAAGTAACAGAAAACTAAGCAGATGTTGGCCTCTATCATCATCATGGCCTCACATTGACACTATAAACTCTCCCGATGGAGAAGTCAGGCCCCACCGAAGGAGTCCCAGTTCTCTGGTGGGCCCCTCCAACCCTGATGAGAAGCAGCCCTGGCTAAGAAAAGTGTTTAGGAAGGTTCCTGGACACTCTATGGCTGCATTTTTAATGTGGACTGGCTCCGTACCGTCCCTGGCCACATTCACTTGTCCATGTGTTTGTGGTTAGGCGGTACTTCCCACCTACGTGCACTGGGGAGGGCACAGTTGATGTTGTGGGATCTGTGCTTGTGGAAGGAGGAGACGACACCTGGAGAAATAGTGGTGGCTGGGGACCGAGTATGGACACTTCGCCATCACCATGAAGTTGTGACCAGCTTCCGCCTCCACGAGCCTAAAAGGCCACATTTCAAGTGCAAGCAGCTGCCCAGAAATGTGGCAGTCTACTATTGCGGCCTGTGGGTTGGTGGGCGGCTGGCTGCATTCCTGCGTTTGCATTCCAAGGAATGGGGTAGGGACAACTGAACGCTGCACTGGGACAGGAACATGGACGAGTGATTGTTGTAAGTTTGCAATGACAGGTGCATGGCGGGAGGCATCTTCGCATGTGCCAAGGATGACTTATGATGGGCACACTTTTCAGCAGTGACCTGGGAGTCAGAGATGGTTCCAGGGGTCTTCCCCATGCTGTTCCACTGTCTTTCCAGCACTGTATGCATGTGCTTGATTATGTGTCACATACAACATGGACAGATAAGGTTGTAAAATGTTAAAAATTATATTTCCCAGTGAATGTCTTGGTTGAAAGCAATGCAAGACTGCAAAAACTCATCAAAAACTCTAAGTATGAACATAGCCCAAGGTGTGAAGAAGCATTTTTGTTTTTGATTATTTATTTTGTCTTATATGGAAGTCATTACCCTGGAAAGGATGTTCCTTAACATATTTCCCAGGAAAATCCATTTTGGTTTTGTTTTTGTATGTTTTATTGTGAGTCTGTAAAAGTGGTGTAATACTCTGACAACGTTGTTGACAGAAGTGACCTGGGAGTCAGAAATATTTCCAGAGGTCTTCCCCATGCTGTCCCCATGTCATTTGAGCACTGTTCCCATCGATTTGGGCAATTTTTAGGCCCTCTGCAGACCGCCGGGGCGAGCTGCCGGAAAAATGTTTGAGTTTCCCATAGACTTACATTGGTCTAGTTACTCGGACCGAGCACTCGAGTATTCCAATTTGCACAGTATTTTAGTGCTTGCTCATCACTAGTACTAACCTGACATGACATGACTTTTGACCAGGGCTGCTAACTTCTTTTTGTACTATTCCTGGGCAGCTTATCAAATAATCAAGGACAATCAATATTTTTTACAGCCACATTGTAAAACCATGATAAATCATTAAGATTATCCTGTGTAAATTACTGACAATACATTGCAACATTCGACATTAATGCCAAGTTAGAAACTTTTTTTTTCTTTTAAACATCTTTTTATTGAGAATTTTAGATAATAGGTAACAATGCAGAAAGGGAGAGGGGGCAAGAGAGCATAGAATCAATATAAATCATTTTCAATAATACAACCAGTTTTCATTTTGAAAGCACATCAAAGTCTAAAAATTATAATGCAATGGTGATGTGTTTGGTAGTCATAGAAAACAAACTGTTATATACTATCTTAAGAGAGAAAATGATCTTGAAAAGAGATTCGAGTAGTAGGGGGGAGTTTATGAATATGGTGTAGAGAGAAGGGGGAAAAACAAGGGAGGGGGTAGTGAGAGGTGAAGGAAGATACTTAGTCCAAGAAATCCAAATCTTTATTTTTAATATTTTATATTCTAGAAAAGCTGTTGTGCCAGGGAAGCCAGATTTCTACAAATCGCTTATGGTTTTTCATCTCCCAACTTGCCAGCTCTTCCAGTCTATATATCTGTTCCACTTTTGCTTTCCAGTGTAACATGGTTGGAGCAACATCTGATTTCCATATAGGGGGTATAATGGCTCTCGCGGAGGCCAGAAGTTGCATCAAGAGAATTTGCTTATTTTTGGGCAAATCTTCTGGGAACAAATGTAGCAGACAAATTTCCGGGAAAGTAGGCAGCTGTAGGTGAAGAATCTTGTTTACTAAGTGGATGATTTCTGCCAAATAGGGCTTAATTTTTTGGCAGTTCCACCACATATGTATCAGAGAGCCCTCTACTGTAGAGCATCTCCAGCAGTTAGGGCTGCGTTCCTCATTGAATTTGTGCAGTTTTGCCTGGAGTCATATGCCATCTGGTAAGAATTTTTTAACCGTTCTCTTGTAATCTAATGCATCGGGATACCAGTTTTCGGCAAGTAATAATTTTTTCATTTCAGATGGGGAGAAAACCCTGCCTAGATCTGATTCCCATTTGGTTATGAAGGGAAGTTTTCCTAGGGAATCCTAGGAGGTTGTTTGTATAGTTTCACTAAGGTTTTCTTTGGTGGGTTTGTTAGAGCTATGAGCTATGAGAGTTTCAAAGTCTGTTATATCCCTATTTAAATTAGGTGCTTTCCAAATGAGTTTAAGTTTAAGGGAGAAAGTGTGGAAGAGAAGCGGGTTAATCATGGCAGAGCCCATAAGTTGGGCTAATTCTTCTCTGGAAGGAGTGTATCCTTTATCGAGTATTTCTTGTAGAGGTGTTGTAGAGATACCTATAGTACTATGGATTGTAGCAATTTGTGTTGTTGAGGAGGAGAGAAGTATGTCTCTAATTTGCAGGAGGGGGGATGAGTAAAGAGAGCAGAGTTGCCTGATGTGCGTTTGAGACCATATTTTGTATGTCATAGTTGTGAATGGGTTTTTGAACAGGCAAATTTTTTTGTTATGGTGGGCAGGAAATATGAGTTGTCTGAATAGGAGTTTAATGTTCTCTTCCTCTATTTTGAGCCAGGATTTGTGTGATGGGTGTCTAACCCAATCAAGGATTCTTTGAAGATGGATGGCATGCTGAAACGTGCGGGGGTCCGGCAGGTCAATACCCCCTTTATATTGTGGGCGAGTTAGTATTTGTAAAGCGATTCTGGGTTTCTGGTTATGTTAGAGAAAACGGCTAAAAAATTTTGTATTTCAGTAAAGAGAGATTTTGGGAGGTGAATGGGTATAGCTTGTATCAAATAGGAGATTTTGGGACAGATTATGCTTCTAAGTAGGTTTTTCCTTCCCATTCAAGAAATATATGGAATATTCCACTTTTGAGTAAGATTAATAATATTTTGGAGAGAGTGATTTAAGTTTAAAAAGCTCTTGTAGTTTGGGCGATATCATGATCCCCAGGAATTGAATGGAAGACGTGGTCCAGTCAAACGGGGAGTTGGATTCAAGTTGTGTCTTTAAAGGAGTCGGGACATTTATATTCAATACTTGAGATTTGTTTAGATTTATTTTGAAGCTAGATATAGATCCATCAGCTCTATCACTGCCGGGAAAGCAGACTTTGGGTTGGAGATCATTACTAAGAGGTCATCTGCATAAGCCGCCACCTTGTGTTCAGAGCCTCCACATCTGATACCCTCAATTCTCTTGTCTTCTCTTATTTTTTGCAAAAAGGTTTCGAGGGTTATTATAAAAGCAATAGGGAAAGGAGGCAACCCTGTCTGATGCCGTTCAGGATATCAAAGGAGGAGGATAATTGATCATTAACTAGAACTTGTGCGGTAGGACTGGTGTACATTGAGAAGATTGCTCTAATAAATTGTTCTAGGATATTGAACGCTGCTAGTGTTTCTCTCATGTACAGCCAGTCAACGAGATCAAATACTTTTTCTGCGTCTGTTCCCAAAATTACTAACGGTACTAACAAGGACTGAGCATGATGGACCACCTGGATCACTCGATGAATATTGTCTTTTCCCTCTCTGTCAGGGACAAATCCTACCTGGTCAGGATTAATCATGTCTGGGAGTAATGGTCTTTGTCTGTTGGTGAGAATTTATACGTATATTTTAAGATCTGAGTTTAACAATGATATGGGTTGGTAACTGCTACATAGGGAATTGTCCTTTCCTTCTTTGGGGATTATAGTAATCCTAAAGCCCCCATCTCACATAGCGAGATCGCTAGCGAGATCGCTGCTGTGTCACGGTTTTGGTGACGCAACAGCGACCTCACCAGCGATGTCGCTATCAGGCCCCTGCTGTGAGGTCGCTGATCGCTGAAAAGTGTCCTGGACCATTTTTTGGTCTTTGTTCTCCCGCTGGTCAGCACACATTGCTTTGTGTGACCAGCGGGAGCAGCGAGCAGGCTGGTAACTATGATAAACATCTGGTTACTAGGGGCACACGCGCACCCAGTAACCCGTTGTTTATCATGGTTACGAGCCTGCTAAAGTGAGCGGTAACCTCCCGCTCACTGTAGCAGAGTGGTAACCATGATAAACAACGGGTTACTAGGAGCGCGTGTGCCCCTAGTAACTCGATGTTTACCATAGTTACCAGCCTGTTCCTGCTTCAGCAGGCTCGTAACCAGGAGCAGATTCTTTTCACGATGTCGCTGCTCCCCTGATCGTTGGTGAGCCTGCCTGTTTGACAGCTCACCAGCGACCACATAGTGACGCAGCAACGATCCCTGACAGGTCTTATCGTTGTCGGGATCGTTGCAGCGTCGCTAAGTGTGACGGGGCATTAACTGCAAGTGTATGTGTGTGGAAGGGAGTGCCATTTAAAGCTTCATTAAAGAGTCTCACCAGGTAAGGGCTAATGACTGATCCGAAGGTATTATAATAGAAGGAGGAGAGGCCGTCAGGTCCTGGGGATTTATTTTTTGGTGCTGCGGAAATTACCTCTGCGACTTCTTTTTCTGTGATTGGAGAGCATAGGAAGTTCATCTGGGTTTCTGATATTTTATGAAGGGGAGTATTTTTTAACAATTCTTTATTTTTTTTCTGTTTTGTTTAAGATGGGCTCTTGTTGTTGTGCCTCTAGGTTATATAATTTTCCGTAGTATTTTTTGAATTCAGAGGTTATCTCTTCTGTTCTATAAATTATAGTGTCAGTGTCGGTTTTCAGGCAGGGGATGAAATATTTTGTTTTTCTGCTTCTAACTAAAGACATCATAAACCTGGTTGGTTTGTCGCCGTGGGCATAGTATTTATATTTGGAGTATAAGTAGCTTTTTGCAGACTGTAGGTTTAGAAGGTTGCTTAGCTTACTTCTCAGGTCGCTCAGAAGAGAGAAATGAGATAATAAAAGGTTTTTTTTGTGTTGTTTTTCGATGCGTTGAATGTCATTAAGTAGATATTATTGTTCCTTCTCTTTTTTCTTTTTCACATAAGCGGCCAGCGAAATAACCTTTCCTCTAATATATGATTTGTGTGACTCCCATAAGGTTTGGAGAGACACTTCTTTATTGTCGTTTTTTTGAAAAAATTCCGATAGCTTCCAGGTCAGCACCTTACAGCTGTCTGAGTCTTTAACCCCTTAACAACATCTGACGTACTAATACGCGTCTGTGCCCTGGGACTTAAGACCCAGACCCGTATTAGTACGTCATCGCGATCGCGCCCGCACACAGGCTGTGCGGGCGCGATCGCCGCCGGGTGTCAGCTGATTGTCACAGCTGACACCCAGTACTATGTGCAGGGAGCGGTCCTGCACCGCTCCCAGCACATTAACCCCCGCTATGCTGCGATCGAAGTTGATCGAAATCGATCGCGGCATTGCGGGGGCAAGGGGAGGTGATCGGCGATACTCACCTCCTCTTCCGGCTTCCAGCGCAGTCTGCAGCGGCTTCCCGGGTGTTGCCATGACGACCCGATGTCGTCATGACAACATCCGGGTCACCAGAGAGCAGGAAGATTGCTTGGATATGCGCAGTGCATCTCCAAGCAATCTTCACACTGTGCACTTCTGACAGCCTACATGGCATAGGGATGGTGCTCCATTCCTGTGCCATGCAGGCGATCAGAAAAAAAAAAGTGAAAGTCCCAGAGTGGGACAAAGTAATAAAGTGTACAAACTGTCTGAAAGTGGAAAAAAAAAAAAATGTGCAAAAATATTATAAAAAAATTAAAAAAATAATACACCAAAAATAAAAATATAATGTACCCATCAATAAATATTATTATAAAAAAAATAAAAAAAAAACAATAAAAGTACACATATTTGGTATCGCCGCGTCCGGAACAACCTGACCTATAAAACTGTCCCACTAGTTAACCCCTTCAGTGAACACGGTAAAAAAAAAAAAAAAAAACGAAGCAAAAAACAATGCTTTATCACCATACTGCCAAACATAAAGTGGAATAACACGCGATCAAAAAGACTCATATAAATAAAAATGATACCGCTGAAAACGTCATCTCGTCCCGCAAAAAACAAGCCACTACACAGCTCCATAAGCCGAAAAATAAAAAAGTTATAGCTCTCAGAATAAAGCAATGGTAAAAAATATTTTTTTCTATAAAATAGCTTTTATTGTGTATAAGCGCCAAAACATAGAAAAATGATACAAATGTGGTACCGCTGTAAACGTACTGACCCGAAGAATAAAGCTACCTCATCAATTTTACCACACGCGGAACAGAATAAAAAAAAAAAAAAAACAATTCCTAAATTGTTGGTTTTTGTTTATTCTGCCTCCCAAAAATCGGAATAGAAAGCGATCAAAAAATGTCACGTGCCTGAAAATGGCACCAATAGCAACGTCAAGTCATCCCGCAAAAAAGGAGCCGTCACATGACTGTCTGCCAAAATCTGGAAAAATTATAGCTCTCAAAATATGGCGATGCAAAAACTAGATTTTACAAAAAATGCGTCTTTTAGTGTGTGACAGCTGTCAGTCATAAAAACCCCATATGATTCTGGCATTGCTGTAATCACACTGAACCGAAGAATAAAGTCGTCTAATCACTTATACCGCACAAGGAACGGCGTCAAAAATAAACTCTTGGGTTAGGATTGGGCTAGGGTTAGGGCTGGGTTTGGGGCTAGGGTTGTGCTAGGGCTAGGGTTGTGCTGGGGCTAGGGTTGTTCTGGGGCTAGGGTTGTGCTAGGGCTAGGGTTGTGCTAGGGTTAGGGCTGGGGTTGGGATTTTTTTCAAAAGTAAGAAAAAAAGATGACGATATGGTGACTAGTGTTGAGAGCAAGTGCTCGCTACTTGAGTTTGCATCGGGTGCACTGGTATGCACTGAGTATCGTGGGTATTTGAGTGACATGCTCGAGTCTCTGCCCCATATGCTTTGCGGCCAAAAAACTTTACGGGGATTGCCTGCCATGCACGAGCGATCCCCGCATGTTTTTTTTTGGGTGTCTAATAACCGTGAAACATGCGGAGCAGGGACTCGAGCATGTCACTCAAGCACACGCTGTACATGGTGCATACCTGAGTACCCGATGCAAACTCAAGTAGCGAGCACTTGCGCTCAAGAATAATGACAACTTATTCAATATGATGACCTAATGTAAACAAATTCTGTGCCGTACCTCTGGGTTCAAAATGTTCACTATACACCTTAATAAAATCCTTGATGGGTATAGTTTCCAAAATGGGGACACTTGTGGGGGAGCTCCACTGTTTAGGCACATCATGGGCTCTCCAAACGCGACATGGTGTCCGCTAACAAATTGAATGGAAAATCGGCTCAAATTGTTAGCGGACGCCATGTTGCGTTTGGAGAGCCCCTGTGTGCCCAAACATTGGAGCTCCCCCACAAGTGACCCCATTTTGGAAACTAGACCCCCCAAGGCACCTATCTAGATGCATAATGAGCACTTGGAACCCCAGGTGCTTCACAAATTGATTCATAAAAATGAAAAAGTGTTTTTTTTTTCACTTTTTCATTATTACGAATCAATTTGTGAAGCACCTGGGGTTCCAAGTGCTCACTATGCATCTAGATAGGTGCCTTGGGGGGTCTAGTTTCCAAAATGGGGTCACTTGTGGGGGAGCTCCAATGTTTGGGCACACAGGGACTCTCTAAATACAACATGGTATCCGCTAACAAATTGAATGGAAAATCGGCTCAAATTGTTAGCGGACACCACATTGCGTTTGGAGAGCCCCTCTGTGCCCAAACTTTGGAGCTCCCCAACAATTGACCCCATTTTGGAAACTAGACCCCCCAAGGCACCTTTCTAGATGCATAGTGAGCACTTGGAACCCCCAGGTGCTTCACAAATTGATTCGTAATAATGAAAAAGTGAAAAAAAAAACACTTTTTCATTTTTATGAATCAATTTGTGAAGCACCTGGGGTTCCAAGTGCTCATTATGAATCTAGATAGGTGCCTTGGGAGGTCTAGTTTCCAAAATGGGGTCACTTGTGGGGGAGATCCAATGTTTGGGCACACAGGGACTCTCCAAATGCAACATGATATCCGCTAACAAATTGAATGGAAAATCGGCTCAAATTGTTAGCGGACACCACATTGCGTTTGGAGAGCCCCTCTGTGCCCAAACATTGGAGCTCCCCCACAAGTGACCCCATTTTGGAAACTAGACCCCCCAAGGCACCTATCTAGATGCATAGTGAGCACTTGGAACCCCTAGGTGCTTCACAAATTGATTCGTAAAAATGAAAAAGTGTTTTTTTTTTCACTTTTTCATTTTTACAAATCAATTTGTGAAGCACCTGTGGGTTCCAAGTGCTCACTATGCATCTATAAAGGTGCCTTGGGGGGTCTAGTTTCCAAAATGGGGTCACTTGTGGGGGAGCTCCAAAGTTTGGGCACACTAGGGCTCTCCAAACACAACATGGCGTCCGCTAATTATTCAAGCAAATTTTACAATCAAATGGCGCTCCTTCCCTTCCGAGCCCTGCCGTGCGCCCAAACAGTGTTTCTTCCCCAAATATTGGGTATCTGCGTGCCCAGGGGAAATTGCACAACAAATTTTGTGGTCCATTTTTTCTTGTTACCCCTGTGAAAATAAAAAAAATTGGGTCTAAAATAACATTTTTGTGAAAAAAGTTAAATGTTCATTTTTTTCTTCCACATTCAAAAAATTCCTGTGAAGCACCTAAAGGGTTAATAAAGTTCTTGAATGTGGTTTTGAGCACCTTGAGGGGTGCAGTTTTTTGAATGGTGTCACTTTTGGGTATTTTCTGTCATAAAGACCTCTCCAAGTGACTTCAAATGTGATGTGGTCCCTAAAAAAATGTTTTTATAAATTTTGTTGGAAAAATGAGAAATCGCTGGTCAACTTTTAACCCTTATAGCTCCCTAACAAAAAAAAATTTTGGTTCCAAAATTGTGCTGATGTAAAGTAGACATGTGGGAAATGTTATTTATTAACTCTTTTGTGTGACATATCGCTCTGATTTCAGGGCTTAAAAATTCAAATTTTGAAAATTGCAAAATTTTCAAAATTTTCGCCAAATTTCCGTTTTTTTCACAAATAAACGCAAGTGATATCGAAGAAATTTTTCCACAATCATGAAGTATAATATGTCACGAAAAAACAATCTCAGAATCAGGGGGATCCGTTGAAGCGTTCCAGAGTAATTACCTCATAAAGTGACAGTGGTCAGAATTGTAAAAATTGGCCCGGTCATTAACGTGCAAACCACCCGCGGGGCTTTAGGGGTTAAGCAGTACTTCGTTTAGTCTCCAACTGTATTCTTTTTTTGGTATTTTAGGGATAATTAGACAGACTCGAATTGGAGAGTGGTCCTAAAATATATGGGAATCTATTTTAGGATGAAGAAAGTGATCTGCATAAAGTGTTTGGACGAGGATGGAATCAATCCTTTGGTAGGAATTGTGGGGAGCCGAAAAATGAGTATAGTCTTTAGTAGTGGGGTTAATGAGTCTCATTGTGTCTATTAGATTAATTTTTTGAAGTTTTTTTTTTAGCTTACCTTCTCTGTGAGAAGACTGATTTCCCTGAGGGGGTATCTATATTTGCTTCAAATGCTATATTAAAATCTCCTCCCAAGATTAGAACCCCCTCCATGAAATCCTGAAGTAAGTCTATTGTTTCAATGAGCCAGGTTATTTGACCGTTGTTTGGTGCATAGATATTCCCGATAGTTATAGGTGTCGGACCTACTGTGCCTTTTATAAAGATGTACCCACCCTCTTTATCTTTTAGTTGGTCAGTTAGAGTAAAGGGAACTTGAGCGCTTATCCCAATACTGACTCCTTTAGATTTCCCTGATTTAGAAGGGCTATGTACCCATTTGGAGAAGGGTGATTTGGGGAGAGAAGCAATGTGTCCGTCTCTAAAGTGTGTTTCTTGAAGTAGGGAAAAGTCTGCTTTCTTTCTTTTAAGATATTTAATGACCTGACCCCTTTTTGAAGGGGAGTTGATTCTTCTGACATTGTTTGACAGAAATTTATAATTAGCCATAACTTACATATGTAGAAGGAGGGTGGGCTTAAGCCTGGCTGTGAGATTTTCCTTATCAATTGCTCGGACCAGTTGGTGGGTTATAGGGAGGGGGAAAAGTAGTCAAGGAGAAGAGGACAAACATTAGAACTAGTGTTGAGCGAGCACTAAAATGCTCGGGTGCTCGAAGTTCGGACCGAGCTAGCCGTGATACTTGGGTGCTCGACCCGAGCAACGAGCCCAATGTTAGTCTGTGGGAGACCCGAGTATTTTAGAGGCGGCACCGCTGGCAGTCTGTAGAAAGCCTAAAAAGTGCCCAAAACGATAGTGACACTGCTCAAATGACATGGGGACAGCATGGGGAATGCCCCAGGAAGCATTTTTGACCCCCAGGTCACTACTGTCAACAACGTGGTCAGAGGTATTAAGCCACTTTTACGGACTCACAATAAAACGTTAAAAATGAAACTGAAACTGTTTTCCTGTGAAATATGTTAAGGAACATCCTTTCCAGGGTAAAGACTTGTGTATAAGGTAAAATAAGGCTGTGTGCCCACGATGCATTTTTAAGCGTTTCAGCAGCGGCAAAAACGCTGCAGAAACGCTTAAAAAACGCATGGTAGAAGGCCTGCCATGTTTCCCAATGACAATCCGCATGTGCTGTGCACCTGCTATGGAAATTTCCTCTGCGGATTATCATTGCAGGAAAAAACGCAGCACTACCAATTATTTTGAGGAAGCGCTGCATTTTCGCCGCCATTGACTTGCATTGGAACGCATGGATTCCGCATCACTGTATAGGTAGATGCGCATTCCATGCGTTCCAATGTGCGGATGGTACCCAGGTGTGGAGGAGAGAAGACTCTCCTCCGGACCCGGGTACCATAGAACCTGTGAAAAAAGAATAAAATAAAAAATAAATGTTATACTTACCTTCTGATGGCTCCCGGTGCGCTCATCCTCCCATGCCGGCAGCTAGCGATGGACTGAAGGACCTGCGCTGACGTCATAGTCATGTGACGGGTCACGCGATGCTGACATCGGCAGGTCCTTCAGTGTACCGCGATCTGCCGGCAGCCAGGACGCAGCGAAGCAAGACTGCGGGGGCCATCGGAAGGTAAGTATAGATTTATTTTTTTATTTTTAACCATTCTTTAGGTCACACTATATAAATCCAATGCGTTTGCATTGATTTATATAGTGTGACGAAGTTGACAAGCACTTTCCAAGTGATGCTAAAATCGCTTGGAAAGCGCTTGTCAACCCGCATGCGGAAATGCATGTGAAGAACGCTTCACATCCGCATGTCCCTATCAGGAAAAACGCATGTACAATCCGCATGTACAATCCGCATGCATTTTTTTCTGCCAGGGGAGATGCAGAAACGCTCAGGAAAAATCTGGAGCATTTCTGCATCGTGGGCACATAGCCTAAATAACCAAAAACAAAAATACTCCTCCACACCTTGGGCTATGTTCACAAGTAGCATTTTTTATGCATTTTTGCACTTTTGTATTGCTTTCAACAGTGACAAATGCATTCACCGGGAAATGTAATTTTAACATTTTACAACCTTATCTGGCCATGTGCTGTGTGACACATGCATACAGTGCTGAAAAGACATGGGAACAGCATGGGGAAGACCCCTGGAAGCATCTCTGACACCCAGGTCACTGCCTAAAAGTGTGCCCATCAGAAGTGATCCTTGCCTCATCAGAAGATTCAGACTTGCAACGATCCCCGTGCAAGTCCTTGTCCCAGGGCAGTGTTTAATTGTACCTCCCCCATTTCTTACAATGCAAGCGCAAATATGCAGCCAAACACCCAACCACCCCCAGGCTGCAGCACTATACTGCTAGCTTGCAATTGAAATGGGGCCTTTTAGTTTGGAGGCGGCCGAAGCTGGCCACTACCTCATGGCTGCGTCGGCGGCGAGGTCTCCATACTCAGTACCCAGCCGCCAATATTTGTCCCGGGAACCTTCCCCACACTTTTCTTAGCCTGGCCTGCTTTAGGGCAGCATTGTATGAGCCCACCAGACAACCAGAGACTCCTCCGGTGGGCCCTGGCTTCTCCATCAGGGGAGTTGAGAGTGCCAAGGTGAGGAGCATGATGATGATGATAGAAATTAGCATCTGCTTTGTTTTCTTGGAATGCAAGCATAAGTGTGCAGCCTGCCACCCACCCACCCCCAGGCTGCAATACCGTACTGCTAGCTTGCTTGCACTTGAAATGAGGCCTTTTAGGCTTGTGGAGGCAGACGCCGGCCACCATGTCATGGCTGTGTCAGCAGCCTGGTATCCATACTCAGTCCCCAGCCGCCCAGCGACAGGGTGTCCACACTTGGTCCCCAGCCACCAGGGAGCGGCCGGGTGTCGATACTAGATCCCCAGCCACCCCTATTTGTCCCAGTGCGCCTTATACACAAGCGTGCATACCAAAACATTACCTGTGCCCTCCCCAGTGCATTTAGTGGGAAGGACAGCCTATTCCGCTGTAGTGTGTGCACGCCAACCCACTATTCATGGCACATGTGAAGATGCCTCCCGCCCTGCACCTATCGTTGCAGACTAGCAACTATCCCCGTTCAAGTCCTTATCCCAGGGCAGTGTTCAATTGTACCTCCCACATTCCTTGCAATGCAAGTGCAAGTATGCAGCCTGCCACCCACCCACCCCCAGGCTGCAATACCATACTGCTTGCCAGCTTGCACTTGAAATTGGGCCTTTTAGGCATGTGGAGGCAAAATCTGGCCACCACGTCATGGCTGTGTCGGCGGCCTGGTATCCATACTCAGTCCCCAGCAACCCAGCGGCCGGGTGTTCACACTTGGTCCCCAGCCGCCAGGGGGCGGCCGGGTGTCCATACTTGGTCCCCAGCCACCAGGGGGCGGCCGGGTGTAAATACTCGGTCCCCAGCCGCCCCTATTTGTCCCAGTGCGCCTTATACACAAGCGCGCATACCCAAACATTACCTGTGCCCTTCCCAGTGCATTTAATGGGAAGGACAGCCTAACCACAAACACGTGGACAAATGAATTTGGCCAGGGAAGATACATCTCACTGATGCCTTCACACTGGGTCAATATTGTGGAAGCCGGGACACAGTTGGACACTGGGATGCAACACGTCCTCCAGACATAGAGGATTGCGGGTCCTGGGTCAATCAGGCTTCAACATAAAGTTCAGAAGGTAGACAGCTAGTGTTGAGCGAGCATGCTCGACACTGCTCGTTACTCGCCCGGGCATCTCACTACTCGGGATGTTCGGCGAGCACCCGAGCATTTCCGGGTTACTCGGGCGGGAGCTCGGGTCTCTGCCCTGCACGTTTGGCGCTCTTTACAGAGCCAATGAACATGCAGGGATAGCCAGCCAGTCACTGTAATGCCACAGCCATGTTGTTTGTGTGCATTACAGTGATTGGCTGGCCGCACAGCGTCACCTCGAGTATTTAAAACTGGACGCCGCCATCTTGGACACAGTCGCTCCGGACCAGACAGTGTAGAGAGGGTTCTGCTGAGTTAGGGAGAGATATATAGTGCAAAATAGGTAGTATAGGGTCTCTAAAGCCTGCCAAATCAAACAAACAGTCCTTCTCAGAACTAAGATCCATCCCAGACATCAGGCAGGCAGGCTGTATAGGAAACGCAGTGGTTATACCAGCAAATACTGCATTACAGTCCTGTGTGCTCCTGTTGATCAAATTGCTAGACTTATCCCCCGGTCTCAGGGGCCAGGAAAAATCCTGTTTTTTTTTATCTAAATCCTGTATTTTTTTTTCCTTAGTCAGACTGTACAAATACGCATCTTATTAACCTTTTGGTATTTCCTCCCCTCAAAAAAAAATTTAGTGTGTCTGTGACTGTTCAGACACCAATATATCTGTTTAAAAGAGTCTGGTGTAGGCCAGAGAAATAGAACTGTGGTTTTGCAGTTCCACGGGTCAAATCTCTGTATTATCCTGCTTTTGGCATTTTTTCCTGTAAAAAAAACTGTAATAGTGTCTCCCTGACTGGTCAGACACCAATATATCTGTTTAAAAGAGTCTGGTGTAGGCCAGAGAAATAGAACTGTGGTTTTGCTGTTCCACAGGTCAAATCTCTGTTTTATCCTGCTTTTGGCATTTTTTGCCGTAAAAAAAACCTATAATAGTGTCTCCCTAAAAGGTCAGACACCAATATATCTGTTTAAAAAAATCTGGTGAAGACCAGAGAAATAGAACTGTGGTTTTACTTTTCCACGGTTCTAATCTCCTTTTTATTACCCTTTTGTCAATGATAGTACGACTTCTTGACCGAATTACTAGGGAAGCACACTACAACACCAGTATTGCAAACTGATCAGTGTGAACAGGTTACTAATTGGATAGCAGATAATACTTCCAGTTACCTGGGCACCACCACCTCCAGTCTGTCTTCCACACGGCCAAGTTTTAGTAGCCATAAGTCTCGACCGCACACTCCTCCTCACCCTGATGCTCCTTCCTTTCACCATGCCGAGTGTTGTCAGACAGCAACTGATCCCACACTTGGACACTCTGAAGAGCTGTTCACTGGTCCATTTCCATATTTGGGCCACACACCTGCACCGCTTGAAGTGGTGGAAGAGGAGATCCCATGTAGCGATGCCCAAATATTTGAACAGCCACGGCCACAGGAAGTCGACGCTGGCAATTTGTCACAAGAGGTGGACGATGACGAGACACAATTGCCACGAAGTGAGGAGGAGGATCATGCTGCGCAAGTGGAAGAGGAGGAGGTGGTGGATGATCTATTAACTGACCCAACGTGGCAGGAGGACACGCAGAGCGAGGCCAGCAGCACACAGGGGAAGGGAGGCCGAGTACCCCAACAGGCAGGAAGAAGCAGTGTGGTGGCCACACACAGAAGGCGGGCAACAGTTCCCCGTAACACCAATACGAGGGAAGTTGCCAGTACAACCGGTAGGTCTTCCAGAGTCTGGAATTTTTTTAATGACTCTGCTGATAACCCCAAAAAGGCCATTTGTACCAACTGCCATGCCAGCATTAGCAGGGGTGACAAAACTACCAGCCTGACCACCAACAGCATGATCAGGCACATGTCAGCAAAGCACCCGACTTTGTGGGGCGAACCCCAGGGTCCTCGACCAGTGTCAGCGGGTGTCACCACTGCTTCTTCCGCTGTTGTGCATGTAATAGAATCCCCTATTGTGCGTGCAAGGCAATCCCCTGTCCATACTGCATGCAAAGATGCCCCCTCCTCTCAGTCTTCACTTGTTATGGCAGTTTCTCAAGAAACAGCATCAACGTCTACGTCCACGTCCCACCGCAGGGTTCAATTGTCCATATCCCAGAGATTTGAACGAAAGCGCAAATTCACAGCCAACGCCCCACAGGCCACAGTCCTTAATGCGCACATTTCACGACTGCTTGCATTGGAAATGCTGCCTTTTAGGCTGGTGGAGACGGAATCCTTCCACAACCTTATGGCGGTGGCCGTCCCTCGGTACTCGGTCCCCAGCCGACACTATTTTGCCCGGTGTGCCATCCCCGCACTACACAAGCGCGTGTCCCAAAACATCTGCCGTGCCCTGAACAACGAAGTTACTGGGAAAGTCCACCTGACAACGGACACGTGGACAAGTGCTTGTGGCTAGGGACGGTACATCTACCTGATGGCACACTGGGTAAACATAGTGGAAGCCGGGACCCACTCGGACCTTGGGACGGAACACATCCTCCCCACACCGAGGATTGCGGGCCCTATGTCAGTCACAGTTGCCCCCACAGTGTACAGCTCCTGCGCATCATCCTCCTCCTCCTCCTCATGTTCAGCCTCTATCTCAGATATCACCACATCAGTTACAAGCTGGAAGCACTGCAGTACTGCCTCAGCCAAGCGGCATCAGGCTGTGCTGAAACTCATAAGCTTAGGTGATAAACCTCACACTGCTTGTGAGTTGTGGACAGCTGTGAAAGAGCAGGCAGATTTGTGGCTGAGACCACTGAACCTACATCCAGGCATGGTCGTGTGTGACAATGGCCATAACCTGGTGGCGACTCTGAGGCGAGGCGAGATCATACACGTACCATGCCTGGCTCATGTGCTTAACCTCGTGGTTCAGCGGTTTCTTAAATCGTACCCCGAGTTGCCAGATCTGCTCGTCAAAGTACGCGGCCTGTCAGCTCATTTTCGCAAGTCGGCTACAGCTTCCGCTGCCCTTGCTGTGTTGCAGCAGCGATTGCCCTTCTGGCACACCGACTGGTGTGTGATGTTCCCATACGTTGGAACTCTACCCTCCACATGTTGCAAAGGATTTGTGAGCAGAACAGAGCAGTTGTGGAGTACCAGCTGCAACAAGGCCGTCGATATTCAGGTCAGACTCCACACATAAGACCTCAGGAGTGGACCTGGATGTCTGACATATGTACCATCTTGACAAACTTTGAGGAGTCCAACAAGATGGTGAGTGGTGATGACGCCATCATTAGCTTCAGCATCCCACTTGTCTGTCTTTTGCAATGCTCTCTGCAGAGAATTAAAGAGGAGGCATTGCAACCAAAGTATGATGAGATGGATCAAGAACCCGTAATGGGCGATTACACACAGCCCAGCCTCATCTCATCCCAACGTGCATTGGGGGCCAGTGAGGGAAAGGAGGAGGAGGAGGAGGAAGAACAGGAGCTGGTATCATGCACTGTAGATGGTAATACCTGTACAAATGTCATACAGTCGGTTCAGCGTGGGTGGCCAGAGAACAGGGGGGAGGAGGAGGAGAGCATGGTCAGTCGTCATCTTGGTGAGGACACCAAAGTCTTGCCCGTTACCAGTTTGGCACACATGGCTGACTTTATGTTACGCTGCCTTAACCATGTCCCTCGCATTGTCAAAATGTTGGGTGACAGTCATTACTGGTTGGTGACACTTTTAGACCCCGGCTACAAAGAGAACTTTAACTCTCTTATTCCTGAGGTGGAGAGGTCTACAAAACTGTGGCAGTTCCAGAAGACCCTTGCTGCAGAACTGTTAATAAAATTCCCATCTGAACACGCTAGCGTCAGAGGTCACAGTTCGTTGCCCAACCAAGGCGTACAGGTGAAAGAGACGCAACTCCAATCCAGCAGAGGCAGGGGAACACTGTCAACATTCTGGTACAGTTTTCTGAGACCCGCCCAGCTTAAAGGCACTGAGGCATGGGGTACTCTCATAAGGAGTGGAAAGTTTCAAAAGATGGTGAGGGAGTACCTTGCCGACCGTACCAGCGTTCTCCGCAATTCCTCTGTGCCTTTTAATTATTGGGTATCCAAGCTGGACACTTGGAATGAACTCGCTCTGAATGCCTTGGAGGTCCTGGCCTGCCCTGATACTAGTGTGTTATCGGAGCGTGTTTTTAGTGCTGCTGGGGGAATTATAACTGATAAGCGCACTCGCTGTCTACTGACAATGCTGACAAGCTCACCCTTATCAGAATAAACAAGTGCTGTATTGGGCCAGACTTCTCATCACCACCAAATGACAGCAGAGTAACATAAAGTCAAATCCACTGTGTTATTTCGGGAGGTGTATTCCCATGCACCGCTTCACACCCACACATGGGTATACGCTTCCTCATTTCGGCTGTAATTTGCTCTTCTCCTTATCCTCAGCCTCAACCACCACTATAGCACCAGGGTGACCGTGGTCCGTGTTGCCAGCATTGCAAGTTCCTCCGCCCTAATTTTTGGCAGCTTTTGGTTGGAATTCATAGGCAAAGACTATGGGAGACCCACTCCCCAATAATGGGAATAATGTTTTTAATATGCTGTACTGCATGGCTCTTGTAAGGGGCATGAAAACCGTCTGGTTAATCTACTGCGACCTCCACATCTCTTCCAAAGGGCATTAAAACCGTCTTGTTAAGCTACTGCGACCTACACCACTTTTCCAAGGGGCATTGAAATTGTCTTTTTATTCCACTGTGACCTCCATGTCTCTTCCAAGGGGCATTAAAACCGTCTTGTTAAGCTACTGCGACCTCCATGTCTCTTCCACGGGGCATTAAAACCGTCTTGTTAAGCTACTGCAACCTACACCACTTTTCCAAGGGGCATTAAAACCTTCTTGTTAAGCTACTGCGGCCTCCACCACTTTTCCAAGGGGCATTAAAACCGTCTTTTTAAGCTACTGCGACCTCCACCACTTTTTCAAGGGGCATTGAT
Source organism: Phyllobates terribilis (assembly GCF_046119375.1). Lineage (NCBI taxonomy): Eukaryota > Metazoa > Chordata > Amphibia > Anura > Dendrobatidae > Phyllobates > Phyllobates terribilis. The sequence continues at coordinate 396,313,217 of NW_027362767.1, read as the reverse complement.
ATTGTCTTTTTATTCCACTGCGACCTTCACCATTCTTCCAAGGGGCATTAAAACCATCTTGTTAAGCTACTGCGACCTCCACCACTTTTCCCAGGGGCATTGATATTGTCTTTTTATTCCACTGCAACCTCCACCATTCTTCCAACGGGCATTGCATTTCCTCCTAATTTTAGTCAGCTTTTGCTTTTCAATGCATAGGCGAACACTATGGGAGACCCACTCCCCAATAATGGGTAGAAGGTTTTTAGTATGCTGCAATCCACATCTGTTTCAAGGGGCATTGCATTTCCTCATAATTTTTGGAAAGCCTTCCATTCACTGCTTAGGCCAACAGTGCACAGGAAACCCAGTTGCTATAAATGGAAAAAAACGGTTCAGTTAAGGCCCCCTGACGTCCATGTCACTTCCAAGGGGCATTGGAGTGCCTCGAAATTTTTGGTAGGCATTGCACTCACTGCATGCCCTATAACTGTGTAGCCGAACCACTCCTTTTGGTACAGAAACATAACCTACAAGACATGTGTGGTTGACTGGCCTGATATTGATGTGAATGTTCCCTGTTCCTCCTGCTCTTTCTTCTTTGCCACCACCTCATCCATCATTCATCACCTGAAGCTTTGTTTTAACGGGAGTCATAGAACTGGGATAGTAGTAGGAAAACATCCAGCAATCCTCGGAGGAGGTAGGATATGCGCCAAAACGCTGACCACCTCAGGCCTAGCCATTACTAAATACATGCGCCTGCATTCCAAGAAAACAAAGCAGATGCTAACTTCTATCATCATCATCATGCTCCTCACCATGGCAATCTCAACTCCCCTGATGGAGAAGCCAGGGCCCACCGGAGGAGTCTGGTTCTCTGGTTGGCTCGTCCAATGCTGCCCTAAAGCAGGCCAGGCTAAGAAAAGTGTGGAGGAAGTTCAGCGGAGAAATAGGGGTGGCTGGGGACCGAGTATGGACACCCGGCAGCCCCCTGGCGGCTGGAGACGTGTGTGGATACCCGGCCGCTGGGCGGCTGGGGACCGAGTATGGACACCCGGCAGCCCCCTGGCGGCTGGGGACTGAGCGTGTACACCCGGCCGCTGGGCGGCTGGGGACTGAGTATGGATACCTTGCTGCCGAAGCAGCCATGAGGTAGTGGCCAGCTTCGGCCTCCTCCAAACTAAAAAGCCCCATTTCAAGTGCAAGCTAGCAGTATGGTTTTGCAGCCTGGGGGTGGGTGGGTGTCAGGTTGCACACTTACTCTTGCATTCCAAGAAAACAAAGCAGATGCTAACTTCTATCATCATCATTATTTTCCTCACCTTGGCACTCTCAACTTCCCTGATGGAGAAGCCAGGGCCCATCGGAGGAGTCTGGTTCTCTGGTGGGCTTGTCTAATGCTTCCCTGAAGCAGGCCAGGCTAAGAAAAGTGTGTGGGAACTTCGACGGAGAAATAGGGGTGGCTGGGGACTGTTTATGGACACCCGGCCGCCGGGCGGTTGGGTGCTGAGTATGGATACCTCGCTGCCGGCGCAGCCATGAGGTAGTGGCCAGCTTCGGCCACCTCCAAACTAAAAGTCCTCATTTCAAGTGCAAGCTAGCAGTATGGTATTGCAGCCTGGGGGTGGGTTGGTGGCAAGCTGCATATTTGCTCTTGCATTGCAAGGAAAGGGGGGGTACAATTGAACACTGCCCTGGGACAAGGACTTGCATGAGGATAGTTGGAAGTCTGCATCAGCGTAACATAAAGTCAGCGTGGCGTGCCAGACTGGTAACGGGCAAGACTTCCGTGTCCTCACCAAGATGACGACTGACCATGCTCTCCTCCTCCTCCTCCTCCTCCTCCTCCTCCCCCCTGTCCTCAGGCCACCCATGCTGAACTGACTGTATGACAGTTGTACAGGTACTACCATCTACAGCGCATGATACCATCTCCTGTTCTTTCTCCTTCTCCTCCTCCTCCTCTCCCTCATTGTCCCCCAATCCACTTTGGGATGAGATGAGACTGGGCTGTGTGTAATCGCCCGCTACGGCTTCTTGATCCATCTCATCATACTCTGGCTGCAATGACTCCTCTTTAATTCTCTGCAGAGATCGTTGCAAAAGACAGATAAGTGGGATGCTGATGCTAATGATGGCGTCATCGCAACTCACCATCTTGTTGGACTCCTCAAAGTTTGTCTGGATGGTACATATGTCAGACATACAGGTCCACTCCTGAAGTCTTATATGTGGAGTCTGACCTGAATATCGACGGCCTTATTGCAGCTGGTACTCCACAACTGCTCTCTTCTACTCACAAATCCTTTGCAACATGTGGAGGGTAGAGTTCCAACGTGTGGGGACATCACACACCAGTCGGTGTGCCGGAAGCTGCAAACGCTGCTGCAACACAGCAAGGGTGACGGAAGCTGTAGCCGACTACCGAAAATGAGCTGACAGGCCGCGTACTTTGACGAGCAGATCTGGCAACTCGGGGTACGATTTAAGAAACCGCTGAACCACAACGTTAAGCCCAAGAGCCTGGCATGGTACGTGTGTGATCTCGCCTCGCCTCAGAGCCGCCACTAGGTTACGGCCATTGTCACACACGACCATGCCTGGATGTAGGTTCAGCGGTCTCAGCCACAGATCTGCCTGCTCTTTTACATCTGTCGATTTACCTCTTCCACCACTTCAAGCGGAGCTGGCGAGGGGCCCAAATATGGAAATGGACCAGTGAACAGCTCTTCAGAGTGTCCAAGTGTGAGGGGGATCGACTCTGGAAGACCTCTGATTCGTAAGTTGTTTCCGCGTCCACTATTCTCTTGGTCTTCTAGGGCTTCAAAAGCCAAGTTCAGGTAGTGTTGACACTTTTGGAAACTTTCTACTGTCACACCAGAGAAGTTGCATAAGGATTGTTGAGTTTATTCAAGTGTTTCGACTCTGGAACCGATATTTGTTATTTCTTGGTTTAAGTCTTTAATTTCTTTCAAAAGAGGATCCAAAGACAAGTGGAGAGCTTTTTGATTAAAGTTACGGGAGACAGTTCTTGTATCTAGTCCTCTTCAATATCACTATCTTGTTCTTCATTTAGCTGGGGTTTCACTGTTGTGGAGAGATCTTTGGAAAGGAGCGGTGTTTTATTGGGGGGCATTGCAATAGGTACATTGGTTTTCTTGACAAATTTTTCTATCTCTCCTTTTATATTTTTTGAATGTGTGTTAATTTCTCTGGTGGGCCCTCCACCTATTTTGACCATTTTTCTTGAGGATTTTTTTTTTTAAATAGTAATTTTTGAGTTCCGTGTCGTTTCTTAAAGGGATCACATAGTAGGAGGTAGTTTAATAGAAGTTATGCATGTGTAAGTATAGTCTTGCAGTTGGAAGGAAAAAAAAAAGAAGGTAATCCACTACTGACCACTGGACGTCACCAGAGTCACACTGTCAGTGTTAGTACAGTAATGACTTAGAGGTTGCTGTTGGTCACAAATATTGCAGTTACACTAAAATGTCATTTCAGTAGGAAGATAAAAGTCTCTTTTCCCCCCCCCCCTCTTTCTTTCCCTCTTCAGGGTGGGAGAGGGAGTAGTTGTTTAGTTGCTATGTAAATATAGCTACAGAGGGAGGGATGGTTGGAGAATTTTATATTTATTTCTTTATTTCTTGTATCCTACTTCACAGGGGTTAGGGAGAGAGTATGAACCCTCTGGATGTAGATAGATTCTGAAGGAGGTGCAGGGAAGATGAGGTGAGGAGACCGTCTGGAGCCCCTGTCTCAGGGGTCTTTTCCTCTACTATGTCCCTGCGCAGTTAAGATAACGGTGGCTCCGGATGGATGGCGGGAAGGATACCCCAGGCCGCCACCACAGCTCAGCAATCTGGGCTAGGACCTGTGCTCTCCAGCGCTCCAGCAGCAGCGCTCCTCCACAGCCTCCATGGACTCACCAGACGCCGCAGCAGGGTGAGTGCTGGTTCCGGGGAGGTAGGCACACCGTAGATGGGACCGTGTCACCGGGGCCAAATTTCTCCCATCTTCACCTACCTTTGGTCTCAGAGCACTTTCGGCTGGTCAGCGCCTTCAGGCAGTGGGACTGCAGCAGCAGCTGCACCTCCTCCTGTGCTGTAGTCTCAGGTACTAAGGGCCGTGCGGGGCAGCGGTGATCACCCTCAGGGGGCCCTCCTTTCAGTTCCGAGGTGTCCTCCTCAGTGCACCGGAGGGCTGTGCTGAGCGCTCTCAGGCTAGACCACGGCTTCTGGCGTCGTAGTAGGCCTGGGACTTCTGAGCTGTGTAGAGGCTCCGGGGAGGTTTCAGAAAGAAGCTTTTTATAGTGTTAATGTTCCTGGGGTGTTTAGGGCGGTGGATGATGCAATAAATCCACAAATTGTAAGTGGATTTGATTTTGGGCCTAGGAGCTCTCAGATATGAGACCTTCATCCACAGCAGCTAGACACGACCCCGTCAAGTTAGAAACTTAAAGGTGTTTTCCAAGAATGAACATTTTTCTGCAAAAGCTCTTACTGGATGAAAATAACAAACTGAGCATTACTTACTTGCTCCATTACTTTACTTGCTCCAGCATCAGCTTCGATGATTGTTTACAGGCTGTGTAATGACCGGAGGTCTGAGAGAGATCCAGTGAGTCACAAACTGAGACAGAGACAGAAATAAACAACACTTTTTTTTACTAAAATAGGGATTAGACTAAAATTCAATATTGCATGAATCAGTCTCAAGTTCTACCTGGGACACTGTCCCTAATAAATACACACAATCACCAAAAGCTGAAATCAATGTGCCAATCTCAAGGTTTCCAGCTTATGTGAATAATTCTAAAGATCTGGAACAATTTTACCTAAACACAGTGTCAGTCTAGTGAGGGCGGTCTATAGGGACTAGTGTTGAGCCACCCCCGTAGTGTTCGAGTTCGGTTCGGTTCGTCGAACACCCGTGTGTTCGCCGAACTGTTCGTCGAACTGTTCGTCGAACACCTTCGAACACCGTTAAAACCAATGGCAGGCAAACAAAAACACATAGAAACACATAGAAAACACCTTCAAAGGTGTCCAAAAGCTGACAAACTGCTCAGAAGACACAACTAACACATGGAAAAGTGACAAGTACATATAGTCATGCGAAAAGAAAAGAGGTGGAGGAGTAAAAGGAGGGGGAGACACAGATATAGGCATGTCATGCCCTTCTAAAATCCAAAAAGTGAGAAGCCGAGACGGCCAGTCCGCTCCTGCCCGTGCCACCTCCGTGTCGCCGGGTTTGTGCCAGAGCCGCGGTGAACCCTGACGGCCAGCCCCCCTCTCCCAATACTGGTGCCTGTCCGCTGGTGGGTCGAGAGAGCCCCCCTGTGGTGGAGGCAGCTCTAAGCTTTTTAATTTAAATTGTCCCTCTAATTTGAATGAATACACTTTAAATCCATTTACAAGGATCTATTGGAGGGCAAGTCTCATGCCAGCAGCCGCGTAATTCCAGCTCCAGTAGCGTCCACTAAAGCTGCTGCAGTTAAAAAGCTTTTATAAGGATCGAGCTCGGCTGTCCACCGCAAGGCATCCTAGTGCCAGTCCCAGCCCCTATGCCTTGGGGTGCCTCCTGATGCTCTTCACTAAGTATCCCGTGGTCCCGAAGCATTTCCTTTGAAAAAATTAAGTGTCCAAACTACAGGTGGTGTAGCTTGCTTAACAGCCGGGATAATCCGCTGACTAGCAGACACTGCTACTAGGCACAAAGTATTTCCTGGGCTAGATGCAGTTAAAAATTTGTAAGTAGATACTCTCGTTGGATGCTGAGAAAGCATTCCATAGAGTCTCCTGGCACGCCATATATGATTCTCTTAAAAAGCTTGGGGTAGGGGTCTAGGGGACCCTTTTATAGCCAAAATCACGGCCCTGTATCACAATACGTCACCTAGGCTGAAGATAAATGGAACTGTAGCACCGAGGGCTCGGTTGCTACAGACGTATTGCACCTCACCCAGATGTGTGATATCTCACTCTCAGATAAGGATGGAGTGTGGATCAGGACCCGACACCTGCATGCATTACACCACATTGCCGTGGGGCAGGGCGACCAATATGCCCCTGAGATGGGCACGACAGTCCCTGTCCCTGGCTGGAGTGGGGGGAGGGAACACTGAGGAAGGGGAACCCTGCAGTGCAGGAGCAGGGAGGAAGCAGTTCCTGGGTGCATTGAGAAGGGAGTATAAAAGGTGGGCACCATCTTAGTTCAGTGCAGAGAAGTCTGAGCAGAAGTGGCAGGGAGCAGGGGCTCTGCATGAGCTCTGCTCCGGAGGCGGGCCTAGTAACAGAGGCCCAGGCCTGCAAGAGGGAGAAGGAAGGAAGAGGAGCGGAGAAGGCTCCAGGAACGAGGAATGAAGGGATCCCAGGGGTGCGGACGGGCGAGTCGCCACCGCACGCCCGAATCCACCTGCGTGGAGGGGTCAGGCCAAAGGGGGAGACCGGTCCCCGAACTAGTGGAGGCAGGAAACGACCCTCAGCTAGAAACCGGAGGCTCTGACATTTTATGTGGCGCAGCCCCTTGCTCCACCCGCTAGGAAGGCACCACATAGGGTCAGGGAAACTGGCGCCAAGTTTACCAAGAGGAGGCCCGAGGCAGCCGGACAGAAGTGTTGGTAAGAAAGGCCAGACAAAGGACACACAAAGGGGGTCCTGTGAAGCGCTCCAAAGTTATCTGGGAGTTGTCTGAGCCCCTCACCTGGTGAGCACAGTACGACGTGGGCAGCCGTTACCTGCAGACGTGGTCTGGATAATAAGAACTGTGAGTAAAGGCCCTGAACTGCATCACTGACTCCGTGTCGTTACTGCTGCTGCCCTGCACCATCACCCCCATCCTCCGCATACACTGCCCTGAGGCTATACTCCTCCCGTGGGGAGTTATGCTACGCTCTGCTGCACCCACAACACCAGCCGTAGCGGTCTGCCCTGTAGCGGCGGTGCACTCTGACCGCAATCCACGGGTGGCGTAGTCGGACATTTAAACATCAAAACCACATAAATAGTTCCGCCACTGGTTTGACCGCCCTGAGCCACGGAACCGGATCGCCGCCACGAAGACTACAACCACCAGCATCCACCAAAAAGGGTCCGGCTCCGGGTGTCCCAAGGCCCAGGGGGTGCGTCAGAACATTTTCATCACCTTTCACAATCACCAATGGGACAAGGCAGGGATGTCCTCTGTCCCCTCTCTTATACATCCTAGTGACGGAGCACCTGCTCTCATCAATTCGCCATAACCCCAATATTAGGTGGATTGAGGTGGGAGGCACCGAGTACAAGTGCTCTCTATTTGCTGATGATGTCCTAGTATATATCACTCAATCACATATATCCATCCCTGCTGTTATGGCTGAAATAGATCACTTTGTTACATGGTAAAATTTTAAAATCAATGCAGCGAAGTCTGAGGCCCTCGATGTCTCCCTCCCTAAATCCATATAGGATTCCATCCAGTCCAACTTTCCCTTTGCCTGGCCCTCACAGGGTATCAAATACTTAGGAATTCCTATTCATAGAGACCTCTCCCATCTATGTTATCTTAATTTTGGGCCCTTTATTGAACAATTCCATACAGACCACGGTTGGCAAGTTAGAACTGTAAGATTCACTACGTGAACCACTGGTGTTTTGTGGAAAAGCACATGTACACTGCGTTCCAAATTATTATGCAAAAAGTGTTTAGGAGTGATAAGGGAAGAATTTGTTTGTTTGTCAGTTAAACTCATTGATGGTGATGTGTGTCAGGGCTCTTTATATCACTGTAAGCAATTGCAGACACATGTGCTAATTAGTTTGGCAGGTGTGTCCAATAAAGGCAAGACTACTTAAGAAGGCTCTCTCACATTATTAAGCAGCCTACATTTTCTGCCAAAATGGGAAAGAAAAAGGATGTGTCGGCTGCTGAGAAGCAACAAATTGTGGAGTGTTTAGGTCAAGGCATGACTACAATCAACATTGTGCGATGATCAGGATGAAGTGTCTTGGCAATCAAGAAGTATGTAGCTGATTCACAGTACACACGTGTGCGTGCTGATAAGGGCAAATTGAGGACTCTTTCCTACAGGCAATTACGTCAGGTTGAAAGAGCAGCGGCAAAAAAGCCTTGTCATAGCAGCAGACAAGTTTTTGAAGCTGCTTGTGCCTCCAACGTCCCCCGAACAACAAGATGCAGGGTCCTTCAGAGGTTTGCAGCTGTGCATACGCCATCCTGTCGACCTCCTCTATCCACTTCACACAAGCAGAAACGGCTCCAGTGGGCCAAACATTACATGAAGACTGATTTCAAAACTGTTTTGTTCACGGATGAGTGCCGTGCAGCGCTCGATGGTCCAGATGAATGGAGTGGAGGATGGCTGGTTGATGGACACCCCACGCAAACACGGCTACAGCGCCAACAAGGAGGAGGTGGAGTAATGTTTTGGGCTGGAATCATGGGGAGAGAGATTGTCGGCCCCTTTAGGATCCCTGAAGGCGCTAAAGATGAACTCCATAATGTATGTGGATTTTCTCAAACAGCACTTCCTGCCATGGTTCAAGAAGAAGAACCGTGTATTTCACAGCAAGATCATTTTTCTGCATGATAATGCACCATCTCATGCTGCACATAAAACATCTGCATCTCTGGCTGATATGGGCATAAAAGGGGACAAACTTATGGTGTGACCCCCATGCTCCCCTGACCTCTACCCCATTCAGAACCTTTGGAGCATCATTAAAAGGAGTGTCTATGATGGCGGGAGGCAGTTCACATCTAAGCAACAGCTCTGGGAGGGTATTCTGTCCTCATGCAAAACAATTGAAGCAGAAACCATCCAAAACCTGACAAATTCAATGGACGAGAGAGTTCAGAAGCTCCTTTCGAACACGGGGTCCTATGTGAAAATGTAACATCACCTAGAATAAAGTTTTGAGTTGAAAACTGTTTGATTTCAGTTTCTAACAACCTGCTAATGCTTATAATTTCAAAAATGACCATTTTTTTGGTCTTTATTAAAATGAAAAGGTTGATCGAAAAGTTTGGGGGATCTAAGAGTGTGGCAACCCAGTAGTCATGATTACTTCGAATTCTGACAATATGAGGGTCATGCTGCAGGTAGTGCAGCAAGAAGGCACTTATGTGTCTTGCGCATCTCGGAGCCCCAAAATTATTTTCCGGGCTAGATGCAGCTAAAAATTATTTTTAATTTTAAATCTGGTGAAGCTTATTATAGATGGCCTAATAGGATCAGTGCTGCACACTGCTACAAAGCCCAAATTATTTTCCAGTCAAGATACAGATAAACATGATTAGTAATTTGAAAGCTTAAAACGGTTGGTAGGGTGATTTTAACCAATCATCAAGCTTTTACTCTCCCCAGGATGACACAGGGGTAGAAAAGTCGTTTCGGATCCATGATTTGTTCATCTTTATGAACGTGAGTCTGTCTACATTATCAGTGGAGAGCCGCGTGCGCTTATCTGTCAGCACACCACCAGCAGCGCTGAACACACGTTCAGACAGAACGCTGGCTGCGGGGCATGACAAGATCTCCAAGGCGTAAGTGGCTAGCTCCGGCCATTTATCCAGATTGGAAGCCCAAAAAGAGCAAGGGTCCAGTGACACAGTCGTGGCTTCAATGTTTACTTGGAGATACTCCTGTACCATCGTCTCTAGGCGTTGACTATGTGTCAGACTTCTTGTCTCCTGTGGCCTTGCAAAGGATGGGCTAAAAAAGTGGTGAAATGATTCCGCAAAATTGATGTTACCAGCAGATACTGTGGTTCTGTTACGGTTTGAGTGCTGAACACTTGACGGTCCCACGGTTGGCAAGTTGGAACTGTGAGATTCACTACGTGCACCACTGGTATTTTGTGGAAAAGCACATGTAAGATTCTGCAACAGTCTCTGCTGATACTCCTGCATGCGTGCATCCCTTTCTATGGCAGGAATAATTTCTGCAAATTTACTTTTGTACCGGGGATCTAACAGTGTGGCAACCCAGTAGTCAGGATTATTTCTAATTCTCACAATTCGAGGGTCATGTTGCAGGTAGTGCAGCAAGAAGGCACTCATGTGTGTTGCGCATCCAGGAGCACCAAGTCCCTGTTGTGTTGGTGGCGAGGTAACAATCATGCTTCCTTCCTCTGTCCTCTCCCCCCAACCTCGCACAACAGAAATGTGATCAAGGTCTCCCTCATCTGATGAGTCTTCCATCAGTTCGTCCTCCACTTCTTCCTGGGCTCCTGCACCTTCCTCACTAGTTTGGCTGCTACCATGCGCCCTGGTTAAACCATCTCCCCCACCCTCACATGCCTGCCGCCTTGGTGCTGCCGACCGTCTGGACCTTGCAGATGTTAGCCCTTCCGCATACAACTCCTCCTCCTCTACTTCCTCCACCTCCTCTTGTGCCACCACCTGACTCCGAATTCTGTTTAACATGTGCTCCAGCATGTAAATCACCGGAATAGTCATGCTGATAATGGCATCGTCAGCACTAAACATCTTCGTCGCCATTTCAAAACTGTGCAGAAGGGTGCATAGGTCCCTGATCTGAGACCACTCCTCCAGCGTGATTTGCCCCACCTCTGAATCTCGTTGGCCCAGGCTATACGTCAGAACGTATTGCACCAGGGCTTGTCGGTGCTGCCACAGTCGCTGCAACATGTGCAGAGTTGAATTCCACCGGGTAGGCACATCGCATTTTAGCCGGTGAAGTGGCAGGCCCAACGACTTCTGTAGAGATGTAAGTCGCTGAGCTGCGGGATGCGAACGGCGGAAGTGAGCACACAGCGACCGTGCCCTCTGCAGAAGGCCATCTAGTCTGGGATAGTGGGCTAAAAATTGCTGGACAACCAGGTTCAACACGTGAGCCATACAAGGCACGTGTGTGACATTGCCCCGGCGAAGGGCCGCACCCAGGTTTGCAGCATTGTCGCACACGGCCTTCCCTGGTTTCAGGTCCAGTGGAGACAACTATTCATGAAATTGGTTCTCCAGAGCTGACCACAACTCCTCAGCTGTGTGACTCACATTTCCCAGACATTTCAATGTAAAAACCGCCTGATGACGTTGAGCCCTACTGCCAGCATAGTAAGGAGGTGTGCAGGATCCCTTCTGCGCAGTTAGAAAGCTTGTGGCATGACCAGACAGGCTTTGGGTGCAGGTGGAAGACCGAGAGGAGGTTGAGGAGGCAGAAGCAGTGGAGGAACTTTGACATAAAGAGGATTGACGCACAACTCGTGGGGACGGCAAGACTTGGACAGCAGCCCCTTGTCCTGCTGTCACCATAGTTACCCAGTGCCCAGTCAGCGACATGTAACGCCCCTGTCCATGCCTACTCGTCCAAGTGTCTGTGGTGAAATGCACCCTGTCACACACAGAGTTTCTCAAAGAAGCGGTGATGTTGTGTGCGACATGCTGGTGGAGCGCAGGCACACCTTTCTTTGAGAAGTAGTGCCGACTGGCATCTGGTACTGGGGCACTGCGACGGACGTAAGGTCTCGAAAATCCTCTGTGTCCACCAGGCGGAAAGGCAGCATTTCTGTAGCCAAGAGCTTGCAGATGGTGAAATTCAACCTCTTAGCTTTCTCATGGCTAGGAGGAAATGGTCTTTTACTTGTCCACATCTGAGGGACCGAGGGCTGGCTATTGTGCTTAGACGGGGTTGATAAGGGTGTCCCCGGCAAACTGCCGGTCTGTGAGGAAGATGCAGGCGGACATGTTAGGTTGCCTTGATCCAAAGGTGGTGCTATCGATGTCGGACAGCGCTCAAGACCAGCTGGTGTTACCACCTCCAAAGAAAATGATGACCTGCCAATCACGCTGGCTGTTGCGGGTAAAGAGGTGGCAGGTCTGCGCCCCAAAACAGGTGTGACTGCTGTCCCCCCAGTCACAGAGGATGAAGAGGCCGCGGATGCACAAGATATGGCAGACGGTGGTTGGCCCGGCCGGCTAGACCGCATTGTAGCACACTGAGCTTCCCACTGCAACTTATGCTTCATGTCCATGTGCCGGTTCATGCATGAAGTACTCAAACTATGTATTTTTTGGCCTCTACTTAGCTTTTGCTGACAAATGTTACAGATAACACGAGTTGGGTCATCTTTATCGATCTGAAAAAATGCCCAGGCTATGCAAGGCTTAGCACCCATGCGACCTGAAGAGCCACCACGACTTGTGGTGAGAGGCAGAGTTGTGTTTGAGGATGCAGTTGTTGACGTGCTTCCAGTACTACGTCTCTGTCCAGGAAGGCGCAACCTGACCTCGTCGTCACTAGCATCTTCCTCCACCTCCTCTGCTGACCTCATCTCTTGGCTGACTGTGGGTTGACAGTAAGTGGGATCTCCGACCTCATCATCATCACCCTGTGCGTTATCACACCCGTCGTCCTCAGAGCCAACCTGTTCCTGCCCTGACAAAAAACTAAAGTTGTCGCTCCAATCAGGTATTTGAGTCTTATCATCGTCTTCCTCATTGTCTCCACCAACAGGAGTTACAGTTTGGGAATGAGGGTCTACATTATGGTCAGAACCTGGAGATTTGGGAGCTGTGAGGAAGCAAGTGCGATTTGGGTGACACCTTTGAGGACTGGAGTATTTGTGATGTTGAAGTTGATGTGGAGGAGAGCCCACTTAAAGGAGCACTTGATATCCGTTGAAGCACCTGCTGTTTTTGTGCCTCATCTGGAATTTGTAGCGATTGGCGTGGCCGTAAGAAAGGGATCTTATCACATTGTCCGCTAAAAGAAGTAGACATTTTAGTTTGGCTGGAAGATGGTCTTTCTTCTGCACCTACCCCACGGACACAACCTTTTTTCCCCTTCCCAACACGCCTATTCCCCTTTCCACCAGCAGCAGGCCTTTTTCCACTAATTTTGGTGGTTAACTAATTCACAACTCTGGAGTTGTTTGCACAAAAAAACAATGGATGGTAACCGAGCAGAGCTGAGTGGCCAAACTGTGGTATTAGGCCAAAACTATTGGCTGGGTTAGATGCAGAAAAAAATTATTTTTAATTTGCAACCTGATGGAGGTCAGTATAGATGGACTAATAGACCAAGTCCCACACACCGCTAGAAGCCCAAATATTTTTTCAGAGCTAGATGCAGAAAATTTTTTTATTCAATTTGCAACCTGATGGAGGTCAGTATAGATGGACTAATAGACCAAGTCCCACACACTGCTAGAAGCCCAAATATTTTTTCAGAGCTAGATGCAGAAAAAAAATATTTTTAATTTGCAACCTGATGGAGGTCAGTATAGATGGACTAATAGACCAAGTCCCACACACTGCTAGAAGCCCAAATATTTTTTCAGAGCTAGATGCAGAAAAAAATTATTTTTAATTTGCAACCTGATGGAGGTCAGTATAGATGGACTAATAGACCAAGTCCCACACACCGCTAGAAGCCCAAATATTTTTTCAGAGCTAGATGCAGAAAAAAATTATATTCAATTTGCAACCTGATGGACGTCAGTATAGAAGGACTAATAGAACAAGTCCCACACGCTGCTAGAAGCCCAAATATTTTTTCAGAGATAAATGAAGAAAAAAATTATTTTTAATTTGCAACCTGATGGAGGTCAGTAAAGATGGACTAACAGACCAAGTCCCACACACTGCTAGAAGCCCAAATATTTTTTCAGAGCTAGATGCAGAAAAAAATTATTTTTAATTTGCAACCTGATGGAGGTCAGTATAGATGGACTAATAGACCAAGTCCCACACACTGCTAGAAGCCCAAATATTTTTTCAGAGCTAGATGCAGAAAAAAATTATTTTTAATTTGCAACCTGATGGAGGTCAGTATAGATGGACTAATAGAACAAGTCCCACACGCTGCTAGAAGCCCAAATATTTTTTCAGAGATAAATGAAGAAAAAAATTATTTTTAATTTGCAACCTGATGGAGGTCAGTATAGATGGACTAATAGACCAAGTCCCACACACTGCTAGAAGCCCAAATATTTTTTCAGAGCTAGATGCAGAAAAAAATTATTTTTAATTTGCAACCTGATGGAGGTCAGTATAGATGGACTAATAGACCAAGTCCCACACACCGCTAGAAGCCCAAATATTTTTTCAGAGCTAGATGCAGAAAAAAATTATATTCAGTTTGCAACCTGATGGAGGTCAGTATAGATGGACTAATAGAATGATGCTATGCCCAAAAGATTTTACTTCACTAGGTGCAGTAAAAAAATTGGTATTCTATACACAGGTGGTATATCTTGCAACACAGATAGGCTACTCCACTGACTAACACACTCTGCAATAGGCCAAAAAGGATTAGCTTTGCTAGATTCAGCCAAATGCTGTGAAAAAAACTTGCACAGCACTGGCACAGACCTGCCTGGCAAAAACTGATAGGAACTGATGTAACCTAGTCCTGAAAAGGACTCCAATTACAATTAGTCTTTACTCCCACAATCTATCTATTTAAGAGCACAGACCTGCCTGATAAAAGTCGTAGGAAATGCTGTAACCTAGTCCTTAAAAGGACTGCAATCACAACTATTCCCTACTCCCAAGCTATCTGTATATTTGTGCGAAAATTGGCTTGAAATTAACAAGGTATAGCGCACACAGCAACAGCGGTGCCGTCTAACACTCAGCTGCAGCAGTGAGAAAATGGTGGCGACGGGGAAAATGGCTTGGTCTTATAGGGCAAGGACATGTGACATACACTGCCAATCACACATGCCCTTGCTTGTGTGAAAAAAAGCACTTCGCTCCGTGTGTGCGCTGCTGATAGGCTGACAGATTGCACCTCCCCACTGCAAATGCGGGAAAGAGAAAAAAAAAATGGAGATCTTCATTGTTCCTGCAGAGATCCATCCCCTGCCCCTCCCCCTGCCCCGCTGTACACTCAAACTGCGTATTAACATTAATTTTCATCATTACTGAGAAAAAATCCAGTTATGATTTTGATGCACGAACAGTTATCGAACATAACCTCGAACAGCCGAATTTTTCTCAAATTGTTCGTGTTCGCCGACCGGCTCGAACACCGCCCAAAACAGCTCGAATTTGAGATTGGCGAACAGTTCGAGTAGAACAACGCTCATCTCTAATAGGGACTAGTGTTGAGCCACCCCCGTAGTGTTCGAGTTCGGTTCGGTTCGTCGAACACCCGTGTGTTCGCCGAACTGTTCGTCGAACTGTTCGTCGAACACCTTCGAACACCGTTAAAACCAATGGCAGGCAAACAAAAACACATAGAAACACATAGAAAACACCTTCAAAGGTGTCCAAAAGCTGACAAACTGCTCAGAAGACACAACTAACACATGGAAAAGTGACAAGTACATATAGTCATGCGAAAAGAAAAGAGGTGGAGGAGTAAAAGGAGGGGGAGACACAGATATAGGCATGTCATGCCCTTCTAAAATCCAAAAAGTGAGAAGCCGAGACGGCCAGTCCGCTCCTGCCCGTGCCACCTCCGTGTCGCCGGGTTTGTGCCAGAGCCGCGGTGAACCCTGACGGCCAGCCCCCCTCTCCCAATACTGGTGCCTGTCCGCTGGTGGGTCGAGAGAGCCCCCCTGTGGTGGAGGCAGCTCTAAGCTTTTTAATTTAAATTGTCCCTCTAATTTGAATGAATACACTATAAATCCATTTACAAGGATCTATTGGAGGGCAAGTCTCATGCCAGCAGCCGCGTAATTCCAGCTCCAGTAGCGTCCACTAAAGCTGCTGCAGTTAAAAAGCTTTTATAAGGATCGAGCTCGGCTGTCCACCGCAAGGCATCCTAGTGCCAGTCCCAGCCCCTATGCCTTGGGGTGCCTCCTGATGCTCTTCACTAAGTATCCCGTGGTCCCGAAGCATTTCCTTTGAAAAAATTAAGTGTCCAAACTACAGGTGGTGTAGCTTGCTTAACAGCCGGGATAATCCGCTGACTAGCAGACACTGCTACTAGGCACAAAGTATTTCCTGGGCTAGATGCAGTTAAAAATTTGTAAGTAGATACTCTCGTTGGATGCTGAGAAAGCATTCCATAGAGTCTCCTGGCACGCCATATATGATTCTCTTAAAAAGCTTGGGGTAGGGGTCTAGGGGACCCTTTTATAGCCAAAATCACGGCCCTGTAACACAATACGTCACCTAGGCTGAAGATAAATGGAACTGTAGCACCGAGGGCTCGGTTGCTACAGACGTATTGCACCTCACCCAGAGGTGTGATATCTCACTCTCAGATAAGGATGGAGTGTGGATCAGGACCCGACACCTGCATGCATTACACCACATTGCCGTGGGGCAGGGCGACCAATATGCCCCTGAGATGGGCACGACAGTCCCTGTCCCTGGCTGGAGTGGGGGGAGGGAACACTGAGGAAGGGGAACCCTGCAGTGCAGGAGCAGGGAGGAAGCAGTTCCTGGGTGCATTGAGAAGGGAGTATAAAAGGTGGGCACCATCTTAGTTCAGTGCAGAGAAGTCTGAGCAGAAGTGGCAGGGAGCAGGGGCTCTGCATGAGCTCTGCTCCGGAGGCGGGCCTAGTAACAGAGGCCCAGGCCTGCAAGAGGGAGAAGGAAGGAAGAGGAGCGGAGAAGGCTCCAGGAACGAGGAATGAAGGGATCCCAGGGGTGCGGACGGGCGAGTCGCCACCGCATGCCCGAATCCAACTGCGTGGAGGGGTCAGGCCAAAGGGGGAGACCGGTCCCCGAACTAGTGGAGGCAGGAAACGACCCTCAGCTAGAAACCGGAGGCTCTGACATTTTATGTGGCGCAGCCCCTTGCTCCACCCGCTAGGAAGGCACCACATAGGGTCAGGGAAACTGGCGCCAAGTTTACCAAGAGGAGGCCCGAGGCAGCCGGATAGAAGTGTTGGTAAGAAAGGCCAGACAAAGGACACACAAAGGGGGTCCTGTGAAGCGCTCCAAAGTTATCTGGGAGTTGTCTGAGCCCCTCACCTGGTGAGCACAGTACGACGTGGGCAGCCGTTACCTGCAGACGTGGTCTGGATAATAAGAACTGTGAGTAAAGGCCCTGAACTGCATCACTGACTCCGTGTCGTTACTGCTGCTGCCCTGCACCATCACCCCCATCCTCCGCATACACTGCCCTGAGGCTATACTCCTCCCGTGGGGAGTTATGCTACGCTCTGCTGCACCCACAACACCAGCCGTAGCGGTCTGCCCTGTAGCGGCGGTTCACTCTGACCGCAATCCACGGGTGGCGTAGTCGGACATTTAAACATGAAAACCACATAAATAGTTCCGCCACTGGTTTGACCGCCCTGAGCCACGGAACCGGATCGCCGCCACGAAGACTACAACCACCAGCATCCACCAAAAAGGGTCCGGCTCCGGGTGTCCCAAGGCCCAGGGGGTGCGTCAGAACATTTTCATCACCTTTCACAATCACCAATGGGACAAGGCAGGGATGTCCTCTGTCCCCTCTCTTATACATCCTAGTGACGGAGCACCTGCTCTCATCAATTCGCCATAACCCCAATATTAGGTGGATTGAGGTGGGAGGCACCGAGTACAAGTGCTCTCTATTTGCTGATGATGTCCTAGTATATATCACTCAATCACATATATCCATCCCTGCTGTTATGGCTGAAATAGATCACTTTGTTACATGGTAAAATTTTAAAATCAATGCAGCGAAGTCTGAGGCCCTCGATGTCTCCCTCCCTAAATCCATATAGGATTCCATCCAGTCCAACTTTCCCTTTGCCTGGCCCTCACAGGGTATCAAATACTTAGGAATTCCTATTCATAGAGACCTCTCCCATCTATGTTATCTTAATTTTGGGCCCTTTATTGAACAATTCCATACAGACCACGGTTGGCAAGTTAGAACTGTAAGATTCACTACGTGAACCACTGGTGTTTTGTGGAAAAGCACATGTACACCGCGTTCCAAATTATTATGCAAAAAGTGTTTAGGAGTGATAAGGGAAGAATTTGTTTGTTTGTCAGTTAAACTCATTGATGGTGATGTGTGTCAGGGCTCTTTATATCACTGTAAGCAATTGCAGACACCTGTGCTAATTAGTTTGGCAGGTGTGTCCAATAAAGGCAAGACTACTTAAGAAGGCTCTCTCACATTATTAAGCAGCCTACATTTTCTGCCAAAATGGGAAAGAAAAAGGATGTGTCGGCTGCTGAGAAGCAACAAATTGTGGAGTGTTTAGGTCAAGGCATGACTACAATCAACATTGTGCGATGATCAGGATGAAGTGTCTTGGCAATCAAGAAGTATGTAGCTGATTCACAGTACACACGTGTGCGTGCTGATAAGGGCAAATTGAGGACTCTTTCCTACAGGCAATTACGTCAGGTTGAAAGAGCAGCGGCAAAAAAGCCTTGTCATAGCAGCAGACAAGTTTTTGAAGCTGCTTGTGCCTCCAACGTCCCCCGAACAACAAGATGCAGGGTCCTTCAGAGGTTTGCAGCTGTGCATACGCCATCCTGTCGACCTCCTCTATCCACTTCACACAAGCAGAAACGGCTCCAGTGGGCCAAACATTACATGAAGACTGATTTCAAAACTGTTTTGTTCACGGATGAGTGCCGTGCAGCGCTCGATGGTCCAGATGAATGGAGTGGAGGATGGTTGGTTGATGGACACCCCACGCAAACACGGCTACAGCGCCAACAAGGAGGAGGTGGAGTAATGTTTTGGGCTGGAATCATGGGGAGAGAGATTGTCGGCCCCTTTAGGATCCCTGAAGGCGCTAAAGATGAACTCCATAATGTATGTGGATTTTCTCAAACAGTACTTCCTGCCATGGTTCAAGAAGAAGAACCGTGTATTTCACAGCAAGATCATTTTTCTGCATGATAATGCACCATCTCATGCTGCACATAAAACATCTGCATCTCTGGCTGATATGGGCATAAAAGGGGACAAACTTATGGTGTGACCCCCATGCTCCCCTGACCTCTACCCCATTCAGAACCTTTGGAGCATCATTAAAAGGAGTGTCTATGATGGCGGGAGGCAGTTCACATCTAAGCAACAGCTCTGGGAGGGTATTCTGTCCTCATGCAAAACAATTGAAGCAGAAACCATCCAAAACCTGACAAATTCAATGGACGAGAGAGTTCAGAAGCTCCTTTCGAACAAGGGGTCCTATGTGAAAATGTAACATCACCTAGAATAAAGTTTTGAGTTGAAAACTGTTTGATTTCAGTTTCTAACAACCTGCTAATGCTTATAATTTCAAAAATGACCATTTTTTTGGTCTTTATTAAAATGAAAAGGTTGATCGAAAAGTTTGGGGGATCTAAGAGTGTGGCAACCCAGTAGTCATGATTACTTCGAATTCTGACAATATGAGGGTCATGCTGCAGGTAGTGCAGCAAGAAGGCACTTATGTGTCTTGCGCATCTCGGAGCCCCAAAATTATTTTCCGGGCTAGATGCAGCTAAAAATTATTTTTAATTTTAAATCTGGTGAAGCTTATTATAGATGGCCTAATAGGATCAGTGCTGCACACTGCTACAAAGCCCAAATTATTTTCCAGTCAAGATACAGATAAACATGATTAGTAATTTGAAAGCTTAAAACGGTTGGTAGGGTGATTTTAACCAATCATCAAGCTTTTACTCTCCCCAGGATGACACAGGGGTAGAAAAGTCGTTTCGGATCCATGATTTGTTCATCTTTATGAACGTGAGTCTGTCTACATTATCAGTGGAGAGCCGCGTGCGCTTATCTGTCAGCACACCACCAGCAGCGCTGAACACACGTTCAGACAGAACGCTGGCTGCGGGGCATGACAAGATCTCCAAGGCGTAAGTGGCTAGCTCCGGCCATTTATCCAGATTGGAAGCCCAAAAAGAGCAAGGGTCCAGTGACACAGTCGTGGCTTCAATGTTTACTTGGAGATACTCCTGTACCATCGTCTCTAGGCGTTGACTATGTGTCAGACTTCTTGTCTCCTGTGGCCTTGCAAAGGATGGGCTAAAAAAGTGGTGAAATGATTCCGCAAAATTGATGTTACCAGCAGATACTGTGGTTCTGTTACGGTTTGAGTGCTGAACACTTGACGGTCCCACGGTTGGCAAGTTGGAACTGTGAGATTCACTACGTGCACCACTGGTATTTTGTGGAAAAGCACATGTAAGATTCTGCAACAGTCTCTGCTGATACTCCTGCATGCGTGCATCCCTTTCTATGGCAGGAATAATTTCTGCAAATTTACTTTTGTACCGGGGATCTAACAGTGTGGCAACCCAGTAGTCAGGATTATTTCTAATTCTCACAATTCGAGGGTCATGTTGCAGGTAGTGCAGCAAGAAGGCACTCATGTGTGTTGCGCATCCAGGAGCACCAAGTCCCTGTTGTGTTGGTGGCGAGGTAACAATCATGCTTCCTTCCTCTGTCCTCTCCCCCCAACCTCGCACAACAGAAATGTGATCAAGGTCTCCCTCATCTGATGAGTCTTCCATCAGTTCGTCCTCCACTTCTTCCAGGGCTCCTGCACCTTCCTCACTAGTTTGGCTGCTACCATGCGCCCTGGTTAAACCATCTCCCCCACCCTCACATGCCTGCCGCCTTGGTGCTGCCGACCGTCTGGACCTTGCAGATGTTAGCCCTTCCGCATACAACTCCTCCTCCTCTACTTCCTCCACCTCCTCTTGTGCCACCACCTGACTCCGAATTCTGTTTAACATGTGCTCCAGCATGTAAATCACCGGAATAGTCATGCTGATAATGGCATCGTCAGCACTAAACATCTTCGTCGCCATTTCAAAACTGTGCAGAAGGGTGCATAGGTCCCTGATCTGAGACCACTCCTCCAGCGTGATTTGCCCCACCTCTGAATCTCGTTGGCCCAGGCTATACGTCAGAACGTATTGCACCAGGGCTTGTCGGTGCTGCCACAGTCGCTGCAACATGTGCAGAGTTGAATTCCACCGGGTAGGCACATCGCATTTTAGCCGGTGAAGTGGCAGGCCCAACGACTTCTGTAGAGATGTAAGTCGCTGAGCTGCGGGATGCGAACGGCGGAAGTGAGCACACAGCGACCGTGCCCTCTGCAGAAGGCCATCTAGTCTGGGATAGTGGGCTAAAAATTGCTGGACAACCAGGTTCAACACGTGAGCCATACAAGGCACGTGTGTGACATTGCCCCGGCGAAGGGCCGCACCCAGGTTTGCAGCATTGTCGCACACGGCCTTCCCTGGTTTCAGGTCCAGTGGAGACAACCATTCATGAAATTGGTTCTCCAGAGCTGACCACAACTCCTTAGCTGTGTGACTCACATTTCCCAGACATTTCAATGTAAAAACCGCCTGATGACGTTGAGCCCTACTGCCAGCATAGTAAGGAGGTGTGCAGGATCCCTTCTGCGCAGTTAGAAAGCTTGTGGCATGACCAGACAGGCTTTGGGTGCAGGTGGAAGACCGAGAGGAGGTTGAGGAGGCAGAAGCAGTGGAGGAAAAATGACATAAAGAGGATTGACGCACAACTCGTGGGGACGGCAAGACTTGGACAGCAGCCCCTTGTCCTGCTGTCACCATAGTTACCCAGTGCCCAGTCAGCGACATGTAACGCCCCTGTCCATGCCTACTCGTCCAAGTGTCTGTGGTGAAATGCACCCTGTCACACACAGAGTTTCTCAAAGAAGCGGTGATGTTGTGTGCGACATGCTGGTGGAGCGCAGGCACACCTTTCTTTGAGAAGTAGTGCCGACTGGGCATCTGGTACTGGGGCACTGCGACGGACATAAGGTCTCGAAAATCCTCTGTGTCCACCAGGCGGAAAGGCAGCATTTCTGTAGCCAAGAGCTTGCAGATGGTGAAATTCAACCTCTTAGCTTTCTCATGGCTAGGAGGAAATGGTCTTTTACTTGTCCACATCTGAGGGACCGAGGGCTGGCTATTGTGCTTAGACGGGGTTGATAAGGGTGTCCCCGGCAAACTGCCGGTCTGTGAGGAAGATGCAGGCGGACATGTTAGGTTGCCTTGATCCAAAGGTGGTGCTATCGATGTCGGACAGCGCTCAAGACCAGCTGGTGTTACCACCTCCAAAGAAAATGATGACCTGCCAATCACGCTGGCTGTTGCGGGTAAAGAGGTGGCAGGTCTGCGCCCCAAAACAGGTGTGACTGCTGTCCCCCCAGTCACAGAGGATGAAGAGGCCGCGGATGCACAAGATATGGCAGACGGTGGTTGGCCCGGCCGGCTAGACCGCATTGTAGCACACTGAGCTTCCCACTGCAACTTATGCTTCATGTCCATGTGCCGGTTCATGCATGAAGTACTCAAACTATGTATTTTTTGGCCTCTACTTAGCTTTTGCTGACAAATGTTACAGATAACACGAGTTGGGTCATCTTTATCGATCTGAAAAAATGCCCAGGCTATGCAAGGCTTAGCACCCATGCGACCTGAAGAGCCACCACGACTTGTGGTGAGAGGCAGAGTTGTGTTTGAGGATGCAGTTGTTGACGTGCTTCCAGTACTACGTCTCTGTCCAGGAAGGCGCAACCTGACCTCGTCGTCACTAGCATCTTCCTCCACCTCCTCTGCTGACCTCATCTCTTGGCTGACTGTGGGTTGACAGTAAGTGGGATCTCCGACCTCATCATCATCACCCTGTGCGTTATCACACCCGTCGTCCTCAGAGCCAACCTGTTCCTGCCCTGACAAAAAACTAAAGTTGTCGCTCCAATCAGGTATTTGAGTCTTATCATCGTCTTCCTCATTGTCTCCACCAACAGGAGTTACAGTTTGGGAATGAGGGTCTACATTATGGTCAGAACCTTCTGCGTCTGGTCCTGGATCCGACTCATAAAGATTCTGGGCATCAGTGCAGATCATTTCCTCGTCTGGATTCACAGAAGCGCTGGAGTCGACCTCTGATTCCCAGGCTATAGTATGAGTAAACAGCTCTGCAGACTCAACCATCTGTTCTACCTCATACTCAGACGGGCAGCTGGAGATTTGGGAGCTGTGAGGAAGCAAGTGCGATTTGGGTGACACCTTTGAGGACTGGAGTATTTGTGATGTTGAAGTTGATGTGGAGGAGAGCCCACTTAAAGGAGCACTTGATATCCGTTGAAGCACCTGCTGTTTTTGTGCCTCATCTGGAATTTGTAGCGATTGACGTGGCCGTAAGAAAGGGATCTTATCACATTGTCCGCTAAAAGAAGTAGACATTTTAGTTTGGCTGGAAGATGGTCTTTCTTCTGCACCTACCCCACGGACACAACCTTTTTTCCCCTTCCCAACACGCCTATTCCCCTTTCCACCAGCAGCAGGCCTTTTTCCACTCATTTTGGTGGTTAACTAATTCACAACTCTGGAGTTGTTTGCACAAAAAAACAATGGATGGTAACCGAGCAGAGCTGAGTGGCCAAACTGTGGTATTAGGCCAAAACTATTGGATGGGTTAGATGCAGAAAAAAATTATTTTTAATTTGCAACCTGATGGAGGTCAGTATAGATGGACTAATAGACCAAGTCCCACACACTGCTAGAAGCCCAAATATTTTTTCAGAGCTAGATGCAGAAAAAAATTATTTTTAATTTGCAACCTGATGGAGGTCAGTATAGATGGACTAATAGACCAAGTCCCACACACTGCTAGAAGCCCAAATATTTTTTCAGAGCTAGATGCAGAAAAAAATTATTTTTAATTTGCAACCTGATGGAGGTCAGTATAGATGGACTAATAGACCAAGTCCCACACACTGCTAGAAGCCCAAATATTTTTTCAGAGCTAGATGCAGAAATTTTTTTTATTCAATTTGCAACCTGATGGAGGTCAGTATAGATGGACTAATAGACCAAGTCCCACACACTGCTAGAAGCCCAAATATTTTTTCAGAGCTAGATGCAGAAAAAAATTATTTTTAATTTGCAACCTGATGGAGGTCAGTATAGATGGACTAATAGACCAAGTCCCACACACTGCTAGAAGCCCAAATATTTTTTCAGAGCTAGATGCAGAAAAAAATTATTTTTAATTTGCAACCTGATGGAGGTCAGTATAGATGGACTAATAGACCAAGTCCCACACACTGCTAGAAGCCCAAATATTTTTTCAGAGCTAGATGCAGAAAAAAAATATTTTTAATTTGCAACCTGATGGAGGTCAGTATAGATGGACTAATAGACCAAGTCCCACACACTGCTAGAAGCCCAAATATTTTTTCAGAGCTAGATGCAGAAAAAAATTATTTTTAATTTGCAACCTGATGGAGGTCAGTATAGATGGACTAATAGACCAAGTCCCACACACTGCTAGAAGCCCAAATATTTTTTCAGAGCTAGATGCAGAAAAAAATTATTTTTAATTTGCAACCTGATGGAGGTCAGTATAGATGGACTAATAGACCAAGTCCCACACACCGCTAGAAGCCCAAATATTTTTTCAGAGCTAGATGCAGAAAATTTTTTTATTCAATTTGCAACCTGATGGAGTTCAGTATAGATGGACTAATAGACCAAGTCCCACACACTGCTAGAAGCCCAAATATATTTTCAGAGCTAGATGCAGCAAAAAATTATTTTTAATTTGCAACCTGATGGAGGTCAGTACAGATGGACTAATAGACCAAGTCCCACACACCGCTAGAAGCCCAAATATTTTTTCAGAGCTAGATGCAGAAATTTTTTTTATTCAATTTGCAACCTGATGGAGGTCAGTATAGATGGACTAATAGACCAAGTCCCACACACTGCTAGAAGCCCAAATATTTTTTCAGAGCTAGATGCAGAAAAAAATTATATTCAATTTGCAACCTGCTGGACGTCAGTATAGAAGGACTAATAGAACAAGTCCCACACACTGCTAGAAGCCCAAATATTTTTTCAGAGCTAAATGAAGAAAAAAATTATTTTTAATTTGCAACCTGATGGAGGTCAGTATAGATGGACTAATAGACCAAATCCCACACACTGCTAGAAGCCCAAATATTTTTTCAGAGCTAGATGCAGAAATTTTTTTTATTCAATTTGCAACCTGATGGAGGTCAGTATAGATGGACTAATAGACCAAGTCCCACACACTGCTAGAAGCCCAAATATTTTTTCAGAGCTAGATGCAGAAAAAAATTATTTTTAATTTGCAACCTGATGGAGGTCAGTATAGATGGACTAATAGACCAAGTCCCACACACTGCTAGAAGCCCAAATATTTTTTCAGAGCTAGATACAGAAAAAAATTATTTTTAATTTGCAACCTGATGGAGGTCAGTATAGATGGACTAATAGACCAAGTCCCACACACTGCTAGAAGCCCAAATATTTTTTCAGAGCTAGATGCAGAAAAAAATTATTTTTAATTTGCAACCTGATGGAGGTCAGTATAGATGGACTAATAGACCAAGTCCCACACACTGGTAGAAGCCCAAATATTTTTTCAGAGCTAGATGCAGAAAAAAATTATTTTTAATTTGCAACCTGATGGAGGTCAGTATAGATGGACTAATAGACCAAGTCCCACACACCGCTAGAAGCCCAAATATTTTTTCAGAGCTAGATGCAGAAAATTTTTTTATTCAATTTGCAACCTGATGGAGGTCAGTATAGATGGACTAATAGACCAAGTCCCACACACTGCTAGAAGCCCAAATATTTTTTCAGAGCTAGATGCAGCAAAAAATTATTTTTAATTTGCAACCTGATGGAGGTCAGTATAGATGGACTAATAGACCAAGTCCCACACACCGCTAGAAGCCCAAATATTTTTTCAGAGCTAGATGCAGAAATTTTTTTTATTTAATTTGCAACCTGATGGAGGTCAGTATAGATGGACTAATAGACCAAGTCCCACACACTGCTAGAAGCCCAAATATTTTTTCAGAGCTAGATGCAGAAAAAAATTATTTTTAATTTGCAACCTGATGGAGGTCAGTATAGATGGACTAATAGACCAAGTCCCACACACTGCTAGAAGCCCAAATATTTTTTCAGAGCTAGATGCAGAAAAAAAATATTTTTAATTTGCAACCTGATGGAGGTCAGTATAGATGGACTAATAGACCAAGTCCCACACACCGCTAGAAGCCCAAATATTTTTTCAGAGCTAGATGCAGAAAAAAATTATATTCAATTTGCAACCTGCTGGACGTCAGTATAGAAGGACTAATAGAACAAGTCCCACACATTGCTAGAAGCCCAAATATTTTTTCAGAGATAAATGAAGAAAAAAATTATTTTTAATTTGCAACCTGATGGAGGTCAGTATAGATGGACTAATAGACCAAGTCCCACACACCGCTAGAAGCCCAAATATTTTTTCAGAGCTAGATGCAGAAAATTTTTTTATTCAATTTGCAACCTGATGGAGGTCAGTATAGATGGACTAATAGACCAAGTCCCACACACTGCTAGAAGCCCAAATATTTTTTCAGAGCTAGATGCAGAAAAAAATTATTTTTAATTTGCAACCTGATGGAGGTCAGTATAGATGGACTAATAGACCAAGTCCCACACACTGCTAGAAGCCCAAATATTTTTTCAGAGCTAGATGCAGAAAAAAATTATTTTTAATTTGCAACCTGATGGAGGTCAGTATAGATGGACTAATAGACCAAGTCCCACACACCGCTAGAAGCCCAAATATTTTTTCAGAGCTAGATGCAGAAAAAAATTATATTCAATTTGCAACCTGCTGGACGTCAGTATAGAAGGACTAATAGAACAAGTCCCACACACTGCTAGAAGCCCAAATATTTTTTCAGAGCTAAATGAAGAAAAAAATTATTTTTAATTTGCAACCTGATGGAGGTCAGTATAGATGGACTAATAGACCAAGTCCCACACACTGCTAGAAGCCCAAATATTTTTTCAGAGCTAGATGCAGAAAAAAATTATTTTTAATTTGCAACCTGATGGAGGTCAGTATAGATGGACTAATAGACCAAGTCCCACACACCGCTAGAAGCCCAAATATTTTTTCAGAGCTAGATGCAGAAATTTTTTTTATTCAATTTGCAACCTGATGGAGGTCAGTACAGATGGACTAATAGACCCAGTCCCACACACTGCTAGAAGCCCAAATATTTTTTCAGAGCTAGATGCAGAAAAAAATTATTTTTAATTTGCAACCTTTTGGAGGTCAGTATAGATGGACTAATAGACCAAGTCCCACACACTGCTAGAAGCCCAAATATTTTTTCAGAGCTAGATGCAGAAAAAAATTATTTTTAATTTGCAACCTGATGGAGGTCAGTATAGATGGACTAATAGAACAAGTCCCACACGCTGCTAGAAGCCCAAATATTTTTTCAGAGATAAATGAAGAAAAAAATTATTTTTAATTTGCAACCTGATGGAGGTCAGTATAGATGGACTAATAGACCAAGTCCCACACACTGCTAGAAGCCCAAATATTTTTTCAGAGCTAGATGCAGAAAAAAATTATTTTTAATTTGCAACCTGATGGAGGTCAGTATAGATGGACTAATAGACCAAGTCCCACACACCGCTAGAAGCCCAAATATTTTTTCAGAGCTAGATGCAGAAAAAAATTATATTCAGTTTGCAACCTGATGGAGGTCAGTATAGATGGACTAATAGAATGATGCTATGCCCAAAAGATTTTACTTCACTAGGTGCAGTAAAAAAATTGGTATTCTATACACAGGTGGTATATCTTGCAACACAGATAAGCTACTCCACTGACTAACACACTCTGCAATAGGCCAAAAAGGATTAGCTTTGCTAGATTCAGCCAAATGCTGTGAAAAAAACTTGCACAGCACTGGCACAGACCTGCCTGGCAAAAACTGATAGGAACTGATGTAACCTAGTCCTGAAAAGGACTCCAATTACAATTAGTCTTTACTCCCACAATCTATCTATTTAAGAGCACAGACCTGCCTGATAAAAGTCGTAGGAAATGCTGTAACCTAGTCCTTAAAAGGACTGCAATCACAACTATTCCCTACTCCCAAGCTATCTGTATATTTGTGCGAAAATTGGCTTGAAATTAACAAGGTATAGCGCACACAGCAACAGCGGTGCCGTCTAACACGCAGCTGCAGCAGTGAGAAAATGGTGGCGACGGGGAAAATGGCTTGGTCTTATAGGGCAAGGACATGTGACATACACTGCCAATCACACATGCCCTTGCTTGTGTGAAAAAAAGCACTTCGCTCCGTGTGTGCGCTGCTGATAGGCTGACAGATTGCACCTCCCCACTGCAAATGCGGGAAAGAGAAAAAAAAATGGAGATCTTCATTGTTCCTGCAGAGATCCATCCCCTGCCCCTCCCCCCGCCCCGCTGTACACTCAAACTGCGTATTAACATTAATTTTCATCATTACTGAGAAAAAATCCAGTTATGATTTTGGTGCACGAACAGTTATCGAACATAACCTCGAACAGCCGAATTTCTCTCAAATTGTTCGTGTTCGCCGACCGGCTCGAACACCGCCCAAAACAGCTCGAATTTGAGATTGGCGAACAGTTCGAGTAGAACAACGCTCATCTCTAATAGGGACCCCCTGAGATGGCACAATGAACACAATCCTACCACTATTAACAATAACAATGCATGAAACTTTACCAATTGCTCTTATACCCTTATTATCAGGATAGCCGGGTATCTTAAAGTTACGGAACCGTTAACCTCAGATGTGGTCTATCATAGACCTGTGAATCGTGGTGCTGCAGCTAGTCCCGGAAAACTTTGGCGCCAAAACAAAAACAAAGTTCACAAAAACAGCAAAGATTACTTGTCTTGTCGGCCGATGCCGAGCCCACAAAGTGGGGACTTTAGTCCTGTAGCCTCAGATTAAGGTCTGGGAAAATCTCTTCAAAAGGCTTGTCAGTATCCTCTCAATGTGAATGGCATCGGACCTCTTATCTCCTCTAGCAGTCACTCACTCTTTTCCAGACCACCGACCATGTGCTCCGTCACAGAGATGGATTCCTCAGTCTCTTTCCCTTCTCACTCGACACTTGGCTCCTTCAGCACAAAGTCTCTAGGTCCACTCAGCATGGACTTCCACAAATCTCCACAGAGCCACACAGCCTTCCCCAGCTCAGCACTTGTTCTTAAGCAGGGACACAACTTCACCAGGGGCAGGGGTTAATGATCTCCACAGGGAAGCTTGTAGAGACAGTGTTTTGTTGCAGCTCAGTTCTCACAGACTTCCTGTCTCGTCTCTCACACAGCAGACTCACTCAGCACACACAGGGTTTCCTGGTCTGCTCCTGCTCTAAGCTCAGCCAGGCAAAAGTCACAGGGTCCTAATGCTCTCCTGCTGCTATCACAGTTCACACTCTCACAGGCTGCACCTCTGACTTCACAGTGGCAGTAAATGTCCAAGCTACAGCCAATCATTTGGCTAAGCAGCTTTGTCGATTTAGACAGCACGAGCAGCACAGCTTATTGTTTTTTTGGGGCAGTGATGTCTGCTGTAATCGTGACATCACCCCTGCAGCCTGTCAATTATCAAAGGAGGCAGTGGTGAACAATGGTGAAGGACAATAGTAAGAATTTAATTCCCCAATTAGGGTTGTGAATATTACATACTGATCATTGAAATCATTCTTCCCACTGGGCTATGGGGAAAAGAAAATGGGACACCTGCCTATGCTCTGTTGAATTACAAATACACAATTTAAAATGTTTTTCTAAATCAAACAATGCCTTTAACTTGACTACTTATGGTGTTTGGTCTTTTTTTTTTCTCAGGCAAACGCTTGTGTTTGGGCGAAGGCCTGGTGCGCATGGAGCTCTTCCTCTTTCTGACCACCATACTGCAGAAGTTCACATTGGAGCCCACTGTAGATCGAAAAAATCTGAGCATAAGACCCGTGCCCAACACCAATGCTTCAAGACCTCAGTCATACCAGATGAATGTCGTCCCTCGTTTCTGAGCTGAAGACAAACTTCTTGCCTAAAGGAAGCCTAGAAGTTATAGAAACTCTCTAAAAAAGAAGAAAGCTGCTCTAATATTTTAAGATATAAATTGAAATAAATAATACAAAGATTGTGTGGAAAAATGTATATAGTATTTTTTAGTCTATTTTTAATATCAGCCATGGCTGTATGAATGTACAAAGTATCAACATCTGTAATCATTTAATGCTAAAATAAAGATTAAACTTTTATTACAACTGTTTTATTTTGCAAAGGAGCGGTAAATTTAGGTAGGTTCACATCTACATTGGAGGCTTTGTTTGTAGCTCTGCTATTTTGACCGGTATAATGGAAGAACAATTACAAAGGCTCAACTGATCATTTCATAGTCAACTGGGTTTGTCGGGTGCCGGTATTGTCCATCATGTAACTGCAATTAATTTCTGCTCCTGTGATGGAATGATATAATATTTTAAACAGGATATATATGAATAAAGTCTTATTTTGGTAGCTACATGTGCATTACTTCTGTTAAAGTTCCTTCTTTATGTATCTAAAATTTCCCATACAAATGGTTGATGATTGGAACATTCATATGAGCAACAATTCAATGTTGTACTGAATAGTCATATATTATCCAGTCTTAAAGTGGATGGGATAAAGAAAGATCTGGCAGATGTCCTTTTTCATCTTAATTTTCTTTCCTTCTGCACTGAGTTGAATTATTAACCAGTTGATATATCCATTATAGTCAATAAACATGACCGTTACAGCCAATGATCAACTTGTCCATTACAGTTAATAATGAACATGCCCATGATAATCAACTAATGACCATGACAGTCAAGTCACAAATAGAGATGAGCGAACATTTCAATGTTCGGTTAGGGAAAGTTCGACGAACAAATAGACATTCGCCAAATTTATTCGTCGAATATTCGACGAACATTTCCGAATCCCATAGGAGTCAATGGGGGGACCAAATAAATGCATATACAACATCTACAAATGGGCCCAAAATCTGTCAAAACACATCAAATTTAGTGTAGACACCAGGAAAGTACCATCAATTGACCCAGAGTACAAGTACTATAATTATTATTACTATGACAGCCACATTTATTCCTTGGCGCTTTACTTGTCAAAAGGGGTCACCGACTGGTACAAGAAGAGAGAGGACCCAGCCTGCAAGGGTGCACAAACAATCTGCAAGGAATGGGGGAGGATACAGTAGGTCAGGTACAGCTAGTCATGTAGCGGTATGCTGGAGCGAGGGTTAGCTCAGATTGAACACTTGTCACAAGAAGTGGGTCTTCATCTTCCTTTTCAAGGTTTCCACGGTAGGCGACAGTCTGATGTGTTGGGGTACAGAGTTACACAGTAGCGGAGATGCATTGAATGAGATTGTGACAAGAAGAGATAAGAGAGAAGTAGAGAAGGAGATCTTGGAAGGATGGGAGGTTGCGTGTAGGAAACTAGTATAGGGAGACTAGGTCACACATGTATGGAGGAAAAAGGTTTTCAATGGCTTGGTATGCCAAAGTTAGACTTTTCAACTGGAGTGTCTGGGCAATATGGAGCCCGCACAAGGATTGACAGAGGGTAGAAGCCTGGGAAAAGCGGGGTGACAGGTGGATTAATCGGCCAGCACACTTTAGGATAGATTGGAGGGGTGTGAGAGTGTTAGAAGGGAGGCCACAGAGCAGGAACTTGTATTAAAAGAGGCGGGAGATAATGAGGGCATGCACTGGTGTTTTTCTAGATGCATGGTTGAGGATTGTGTGGATCCCCGAGATACTTTGGAGTTGGTGTCAGCAGCAAGTGGAAAGGGCTTGGATCTGATGTTTGAAGGACAAATCAGAGTCAAGCTTGCAGGAGTGGGAAGAGTGGGCAGCCATTCACTTTGATGGATAGGTCAGTTGGGGGTGGGATGAGTGAGATGGTGGAAAGACGATGCATTCCTTTTTATCCATGTTAAGTTTTACAAATCTAGCAGAGAAGAAAGATGAAATACAGGACACACATTGTGGGATTCTGCTTAGTAAGAGGATGAGCTGTCCCAGGCTGAAGGTGTATATGGAGAAGAGACTGTTTCCCAGAACATTACCCATGCCCTCCCCAGTTCACTTACTGGGAAGAACTGCCTAACCACAAACTCGTGGACAAGAAAATGTGGCCAGGGATGGTACGGAGCCAGTCCACAGTGAAAAATTAGCCACAAAGTGTCGGGAAACCTTCCCACAGACTTTACTTAGCCAGGGCTGATTCTCGGCAGGGTTGGACAGGCCCACCAGAGAAACGGAGAATCCCCCGGTGGGCCCTGGCTTCTCCATCAGGAGAGTTCATAGCGCAAACCTTGCAGCTTGTGATGATGAGGAGGCCATCCATCTCCTTAGCTTTCTGTTACTTGGAATGCAAGTGCAAGTATTCAGCCAGGCATCCACCCATCCACAGGCCACAATATTAAACTGCCACATTTCTGGACAGCTGTTTGTACTTGAAATGTTGCCTTTTAGGCTTGTGTAGGCGGAAGCTTTTTACAACCTCATGACGGCAGCCAGTTCTCCATTCTAGGTCCCCAGCCACCACCATTTCTCCCGGTGTCGTCCCCGCCTTCCACAAGCACGGGTCCCAGAAAATTACCCCTACCCCCCCCAGTGCGCTGACTGGGAAGGATCACCTAACCACATACACGTGAACAAGTGAATGTGGTCAGGGACGGTAAGGAGCCTGTCCATAGCTTGTCGATGAGAATTGTATTTCACTGCAGCCATATTCTTTAGCTCGGTTAAAGGACTTGGGAAACCGTATCTACTCCAGCTGTCAATTCTCCCAGGAAGTCCTCTAATGCATCTTCTTGCATAAGCAATGGCAGTCCTTCCAACATCAGCTCACACTTCTCCTTGGTGCTTAGCCACAGACAAAGATCTTTCTTTACGCCTTGAGTTTTATCACTACAGAGTTGGACAATGGCCTGATCTGCACTGCGTTTTGAGAAATAACGTGCATAAGCAAAGCCACAGTTTAGGCCACTGAAGGTCATTAAGCAAAACTCATACTGCTTTCCCATAGACTATCAAGACTTCAAAGACAGGCAAGACTTCCCTGCCCTCCCCAAGAGGACAACTGTCCATGTTCTCCTCCTCATCCTCCTCCTCCTCATTATCACCCTATCCGCATTGAGATCAGATGAGGCTGGGCTGCATAGTTCCTCGCTCCGCCTGCAATGCCTCCTCTTTAACTGTGAGCAGCGAGCATTTCATTAGACAGAGAATCAGGATGGTGATGCTAGTTATGGAGGATGGCACAGATATCCATGCCCACTCATCAGCTCTTCTGTGCAGAGGCTGACCTGAATGCCGATGGGAGTGTTGAAGATGGTACTCAACAACTGCCCTCTGCTGCTCACAAATCCTTCCCAACATCTGCAACATTGATTTCCAACATGTGGTGACATTGCACAACAGTCGGTGAGCTGGAAGCTGCAAACACTGCTGAAGCACTGCAAGGGTGGCGGAAGCTATAACTGACGTTCTCAAATGGGCACACACGCGTTGTACTTTCAAAAGCAGCTGTGGCAGATCTGGGTAGGTTTTGAGAAATCGCTGAACCACTAAGTTGAGCGCATTCAGTGTTCTCTTATTACTAATGTGTAACCCTGTATGGAGAACAATATCAGCACTGAAAAATTGAAAGATGAAATATAGCCTGCTTTATACATCACGGTACTAAGAAAATGTAGTGTCTGCGTCCCTGCCTCCTGCTAGGCAGGGAAGCTCTTCCCCTCACCTCTCTGCTCCGTGCCCGGTGGCTTCCTCCCGCTCTACTTGCAGCGCCTGCTCTCCCCCGGTCACTGTGCTTAGGGCGCGCGCGCCGCCCTAAGGAGTCCCCGGCCAATGACCGGAGGATCCCTCCATATATAAGGCACCTCCTCCAAAATGGAGGTGTCCGAGCAATGTTGTTGCACTGTTCACTACTCTGCTTCAGCCCTCAGGTCCCGTTTCCAGTTACCTGCCAGTTTCCTGCCAGTTTGCTGTCTGATTCCTGCCTGTTATCCGCTTACCTGCTTGCTAGCCTGAGGTCCGACGGTCTGCCTTCCGACACCTGTCAGTCTGTCTATGGACCAGCTTACCCGCTCACCTGGGAGCGCTCACCTGCTACCTGTCTGCTAGCCTACCTGGAGGCTCCGCCGTCACGTGCTGTGACCACTTGCCTGTCCAGAGACTCTTGCCGCTCACCTGGGAGCGCTCATCTGCTACCTGTCTGCTAGCCTACCTGGAGGCTCCGCCGTCACGTGCTGTGACCACTTGCCTGTCCAGAGACTCTTGCCCGCTCACCTGGGAGCGCTCATCTGCTACCTGCCTGTTAGTCTACCTGGAGGCTCCGCCGTCACATGCTGTGACTAGTGTTGAGCCACCCCCGCAGTGTTCGAGTTCGGTACGGTTCGTCGAACACCCGTGTGTTCGCCGAACTGTTTGTCGAACTGTTCGTCGAACACCTTCGAACACCGTTAAAACCAATGGCAGGCAAACAAAAACACATAGAAACACATAGAAAACACCTTCAAAGGTGTCCAAAAGCTGACAAACTGCTCAGAAGACACAACTAACACATGGAAAAGTGACAAGTACATATAGTCATGCGAAAAGAAAAGAGGTGGAGGAGTAAAAGGAGGGGGAGACACAGATATAGGCATGTCATGCCGTTCTAAAATCCAAAAAGTGAGAAGCCGACACGGCCAGTCCGTTCCTGCCCGTGCCACCTCTGTGTCGCCGGGTTTGTGCCAGAGCCGCGGTGGACCCTGACGGCCAGCTCCCCTATCCCAATACTGGTGCCTGTCCGCCGGTGGGTCGAGGCCCCCCACGGTGGGGGGGGGGGGAGTAACATCTGCAGAAGAAAGACCATCTTCCAGCCAAACTAAGATGTCGACTTCTTTTCGTGGACAATGTGATACGATCCCATTCTTACGGACACGCCCATCGCTACAAATTCTAGATGAGGCACAAAAACAGCAGGTGTTCAACTGATATCAAGTGCTCCTTCAAGTGGGCTCTCCATCACCTCAATTTCAACATCACAAATACTCCAGTCCTCAGAGGTGTCACCCCAATCGCACTTGCTTCCTCACAGCTCCCAAGTCTCCAGCTGCCCATCTGAGTATGGGGTAACACAGATGGTTGAGTCTGCACAGCTGTTTACTCATACTATAGCCTGGGAAACGGAGGTCTGCTCCAGAGCTTCTGTTAATCCAGATGAGGAAATGATCTGATCTGATGCCCAGAATCTTTATAAGTCGGATCCAGGACCAGATGAAGAAGGTTCTGAGCATAATGTAGACCCTTGTTCCCAAACTGTAACTCCTGTTGGTGGAGACAATGATGAAGACGATGATGAGACTCAAATACCTGATTGGAGCGACAACTTGACTTTTCGGTCAGGGCAGGAAGAGGTTGGCTCTGAAGACGACGGGTGTGATAACACACAGGGTGATGATGACGAGGTTGGAGATCCCACTTACTGTCAACCCACAGTCAGCCAGTCGATGAGGTCAGCAGAGGAGGTGGAGGAGGATGTGACTAGCCCTGGGGATGGGGATGACTCGGTACCCGGGCATTTGCCTGGCCTTGGGGATGTCGCGGTGGTCGGCTCCCTGGCCCGTACCCTGGGTTCTCTCTTTAAAAGGGTGGATAATTGTTAATTTTATAAGAGTTCATGACGCCACCTGTGGTATCTGGTGACAAGCACCAGCGCTGCAAAAGTCCACTGATGCCGGTGATAAGGCAACTCGATGGTATAGCTCCCAACAGGTGGAGCTAGGTCTCAGGGCAGCGTATGCAGGGGGAATGCAGGACAGGCGAGACCCAGCTGGGTCAGAGCAAGAACGGGAGCGGACACGGTAGTCACTTCAGTACCTTTTACTGGTGGAAATTCAGGCACATCCCGGAGCACTGTAGGGTGAAGGGTGCATATCAGGATCCTCCCCAATGAGCGGGTGTAGGGCCTCCTGTTTCTTGCCTCTGCATAGTAAGTTTCTGACCTGCCTGGAGCTAGGCCTAACTTTGTCTCTGTCCTGCGGTGGCTGACCTTGTGGTAGGGCCTTCTCTTGGAGTTCACGCTCCCAGTATGCGGGGCTTAAGCGTCTCCTGGCTCTATTACATATCAGCACCTTAGCGATCCTGGGACTTGTAATTCTCCAGGGATTCCGGTTATGCCTTACTGGGTCATAGAGATACCGGTAAGCTCGGATCCTGTGTCCGGTAAATGCTTCGGGGTGAGCTGGTTAAGCTCCTCTGCCCCTTATGTACAAACTCGCCACTCGCCTTCGGCCTACTCGGGCCCTCACTAGGCTATACACACTAACGGCAGCTTGCCGCACTTCACTGATCTTACGGCACCGGCACACCTTAAGCTCTATCTGGGCTCCCTGAATCTAGCAAGCAGGAGCCTCGTGCTCCACTGCTGAACTATTAACTGCGTTCTCTAGACTAGACTGAGCTCCACTGCAGACTGACCTCTCTTAGGCTTCTCTACTGCAGGAACTCTTCAGAGGAACTGAACTACCTAGCTCCACCTTCCCTATTTATATCCTTAACGGGCTCCCTCTGCTGGTCTGAGGTGGAAGGTGGAGATGTGTGAATGTTTATGGGGGCCTCTTGTGGAGGATTCCATCAATGCACTCTTCTAGGATCTGTGATACCAAGCACAGCGGGGCATCACAGATGCTATTGACGACGAGGTTAGGTTGCGCCTTCCTGAACAGAGACGGAGTACTGGAAGCACGTCAACAACTGCATCCTCAACCACAACTCTGCCTCTGACCACAAGTCGTAGTGGCTCTTCAGGTCCCATGGGCTCTAAGCCTTGCATAGCCTGGGCATTTATTCAGATCGATAAGGATGACCCAACTCGTGTTATCTGTAATATTTGTCAGCAAAAGCTAAGTAGAGGCCAAAAAATCCATAGTTTGAGTACTTCATGCATGTACCGTCACATGGATATGAAGCATAAGTTGCAGTGGGAAGCTCACTGTGCTACAATGCGGCCTAGCCGGCTGGGCCAACCACCGTCTGCCCCATCTTGTGCATCCGCAGCCTCTTCATCCTCTGTGACTGGGGGGACAGCAGTCACACATGTTTTTGGACGCAGACCTGCCACCTCTTTATCCGCAACAGCCAGTATGATTGGCAGGTCATCAGTTCATTGGGAAGTGGAAACACCTGCTAGTGTTGAGCGCTCTCCGACATCGAGAGCACCACCTTTGGATCAAGGCAACCTAACATGTCCGCCTGCATCTTCCTCACAGACCGGCAGTTTGCCGGGGACACCCTACTCAACACCGTCTAAGCACAACAGCCAGCCCTCGGTCCCTCAGATGTGGAAAAGTAAAAGACCATTTCCTCCTAGCCATGAGAAAGCTAAGAGGTTGAATTTCACCATCTGCAAGCTGTTGGCTACAGAAATGCTGCCTTTCCACCTGGAGGACACAGAGGATTTTCAAGACCTTATGTCCGTCACAGTGCCCCAGTACCAGATGCCCAGTCGGCACTACTTCTCAAAGAAAGGTGTGCCTGCGCTCCACTAGCATGTCGCGCACAACATCACCGCTTCTTTGAGAAACTCTGTGTGTGACAGGGTGCACTTCACCACAGACACTTGGACGAGAAGGCATGGACAGGGGCGTTACATGTCGCTGACTGGGCACTGGGTAACTATGGTGACAGCAGGACAAGGGGCTGCTGTCCAAGTCTTACCGTCCCCACGAGTTGTGCGTCAATCCTCTTTATCTCGAAGTTCCTCCACTGCTTCTGCCTCCTCAACCTCCTCTCGGTCCGCCACCTGCACCCAAAGCCTGTCTGGTAATGCCACCTGCTTTCTAACTGCGCAGAAGGAATCCTGCACACCTCCTTACTATGCTGGCAGCAGGGCTCAGCGGCATCAGTGTTTACTTTGAAATGTCTGGGAAATTTGAGTCACACAGCTGAGGAGTTGTGGTCAGCTCTGGAGAACCAGTTTCATGAAAGGTTGTCTCCACTGGACCTGCAACCAGGGAAGGCCATGTGCGACAATGCTGCAAACCTGGGTGTGGCACTTCGCCGGGGCAATGTCACACACGTGCCTTGTATGGTTCACGTGTTGAACCTGGTTGTCCAGCAATTTTTAGCCCACTATCCCGGACTAGATGGCCTTCTGCAGAGGGCACGGTCGCTGTGTGCTCACTTCCGACGTTCGCATCCCGCAGTTCAACGACTTACATCTCTACAGAAGTCGTTGGGCCTGCCAGTTCACCGGCTGAAATGCGATGTGCCGACACGGTGGAATTCAACTCTGCACATGTTGCAGCGACTGTGGCAGCACCGACAAGCCCTGGTGCAATACGTTCTGACGTGTAGCCTGGGCCAACGAGATCCAGAGGTGGGGCAAATCACGCTGCAGGAGTGGTCTCAGATCAGGGACCTATGAAGTTGATGCGCCCCCTGGGCCATGGGGTACCCTGAGCCGGGCCGGTAGACGCTGGGGGTTGTAGTCACTGTGGCGGTGACCCAGTCCGTGACCCAGGGCGGTCAATCCAAGGGTAATTTGTATATATGGATTTTATAATGTCTGACTACGCCACCTGTGGAGTGCGGCCAAAGGGGCCGCCGCTGCGGAATAGTCCTCTGAAGCTGGTGGTTTTGCAGCAACGGTATTATTACTCACCACAGAAAGAGTGTAGCTTCAGGGCAGTGTGGGTGGATGATGGTGGTTGTAGTGCAGGGAGTCAGTAATGAACACAGAGTCCGTGTGATGCCGTCTCAAGATATTACTCACAGTTGTTGTAGTCCAGATTACAGGTACCAGAGCAATCTCCCCCGTCGTGCTGTGCATACTCAGTGAGGGGCTCAGTCCACCACCAGATAGCTCCGGAGTACTTAGCAGGACCCCCTTCTGTGTGTCCTTTCTCTGGCCTTCTCCCTGCACCTCACACCCAGTGACACTTCTATCCGGTATCCTCGGGCCTTGGCGGGTGACGTGTGTTCCGTCCCCTGGGTCCTATGTGGCTACCTTCTTAGTGAGACTGGTGTGGACTTTGGCCTGCAGTACATGAAATGCAACAGCCTCCGGTTTCTAGTTGAGCCTTGCTGTTTCTCCGCTAGTTGAGGGACCGGTTCCCCTTATCTGGCCTGACCCCTCTACCTCCTGGTAGCAGCGGGAGTACGGGTGGCCTTCTGCACGGCCCGTAGCCGTAGGGTCCCTTCGGTTCCTGGAGCCTTCCAGCTCCCACTCCTCTCTTCTCTCCTTCAGTCCTGGGCCTCCCAGGCTAGGCCCGCCTCTGGAGCAGAGCTCATGCCTAGTCTCTGCTCCTGTCACTTTTCCTCCTCTGTCTGGCTTGCTCTTTCTAAGATGGCTTCCTATTTATACTCTCCTTGTCATGTGCTCCCCTAAGCTGCTCCCCTAAGCACCCACTACATAGGACCCTCAAACCAGCTAGGGACCTGGGACTGTGCTCTCCCTTAGGAGCAATCTCGCCCTACCCCCACTGCGGGTATGTGTTGGATGCAGGAGTTAGGGTCCCGAGCCATACGCCTTCCTTACCTGAGGGTGAGATACCACACCTCTGGGTGAGATGCAGTAACTCTGTGGTGACTGAACCCTCAGGGGCGCCACACACCCTTCTGCACAGTTTTGAAATGGCGACGAAGATGTTTAGTGCTGACGACGATGCCATTATCAGCATGAATATTCCGGTGATTTACATGCTGGAGCACACATTAAACAGAATTCAGAGTCAGGTGGTGGGACAAGAGGAGGTGGAGGAAGTAGAGGAGGAGTCGTATGCGGAAGGGATAACATCTCCAAGGTCCAGACGGTTGGCAGCACCAAGGCGGCAGGCATGGGAGGGTGGGGGAGAGGGATTAACCAGGGCGCATGGTAGCAGCCAAACTGTTGAGGAAGGTGCAGGAGCCGAGGAAGAAGTGGAGGACGAACTGGCGATG
Source organism: Phyllobates terribilis (assembly GCF_046119375.1). Taxonomy (NCBI): domain Eukaryota; kingdom Metazoa; phylum Chordata; class Amphibia; order Anura; family Dendrobatidae; genus Phyllobates; species Phyllobates terribilis. The sequence continues at coordinate 396,273,500 of NW_027362767.1, read as the reverse complement.
GGCATGGAAGACTCATCAGATGAGGGAGACCTTGATCACATTTCTGTTGTGCGAGGTTGGAGGGAGAGGGCAGAGGAAGGAAGCATGATTCTTACCTCGCTACCAACACAACAAGGACTTGGTCCTTCTGGATGCGCAAGACACGAGTGCCTTCTTGCTGCACTACCTGCAACATGACCCCGGATTGTCAGAATTCGAAGTAATCCCGACTACTGGGTTGCCACACTCTTAGATCCCCGGTACAAAAGTATATTTGCCGAAATAATTCCTGCCATAAAAAGGTATTGACGAATGCAGGAGTATCTGCATACGCTGTTGCAGAATCTTACATGTGCTTTTCCACAAAACACCAGTGGTGCACGTAGTGAATCTCACAGTTCTAACTTGCCAACGGTGAGACTGTCGAGTCTTCATCACTCAAACAGTAACAGTAACACAGTATCTGCTGGTAACAGCAATTTTGTGGAATCGTTTCACCAGTTTTTTAGACCATCCTTTGCAAGGCCACAGGAGACAAGAAGTCTGACACATAGTCAATGCCTAGAGAGGATGGTACAGGAGAATCTCCAAGTAAACATCGAAGCCATGACTGTGTCACTGGACCCTTGCTCATTTTGGTATTCCAATCTGGAAAAATCGCTGGAGCTCGCCACTCACGCCTTGGAGATCTTGTCATGCCATGCAGCCAGCGTTCTCTCTGAACGTGTGTTCAGCGCTGCTGGTGGTGTGCTGACAGATAAGCGCACGCGGCTGTCCACTGAGAATGTAGACAGACTCACGTTCATAAAGATGAACAAATCATGGATTCGCAAGGACATTTCTACCCCTGTGTCATCCTTGGGAGACTAAAAGCTTGGGGATTTGGTAAAATCACCTCACCAAGAATTTTTAAATGAATCTAGCCTAGGAAGACTGTGGGGACCCCCAACAAAACCCAGACGCTCAGCCCCTCTACCGCCCCCCTTTCATGGACAATACAATAATGTAACTCTTACAACTGGATGGGTGAGGATCGGTCACAGCTTTATTAACTCTTTATACTCATTCCATTAGAAAGGCATTTTATTTCTAAAATTATTCAGCTTGTTGCAGCATGCCCTGGGTCCCCACTCCGGCAAGTTGGCCAACAAGTGTAACTCTCCAACATGTCCTTTCTATTTCCAGGCCACGGAGGATCCAGCATACTCGTATGCAGGACTCTGACCCCCACCCATCACTCTTAACGCTTGTTCCACTCCGTCCTGCAGTCCTGACAGGAATATGTCCAGTCCAATATCTATTAAGTGAACACCGTCGGGCCGTATGAGGCCTGCTTTATCTCCTTCCAGTTGTCGGTGTCGTATCACTACACCGCCTCTGTCTCTTCTAAATTTTGCCATCCGAATATTTATTACCCGCCTTGTCCATTCGATGGCCGTGATGTCTCGCGCACCTTGCCATACCGCTATCGGCACAATCTCTGACCATACTATAGCTAATTTTGTGAAAAATTCTCTGAAGCGCTCAGTGTCTAGTTTCATTATTGCCATTAGTTATGCGCTCTTGTGATGACCTAGGTTGTTTCCCCCGGCCTGTATAACTAAGATGACCGGACCTCTTGCCTCTCTCACTACCTTGATTACCTCCATTAGTACCTGTGGCCATAGCAGGCCTCTAATACCTCTCCAGTTGAAATATGTGTTATGAAACTCTAATTTCCTCCCGCCTGGGCGAACTTTTGCCCTTTTTTGTGCCCAATATATATACGAGTGGCCTATCACTCACACTGTTGGCTTAGCGTCACCTGTAAAAGAAACAAATCACGTTAGGATAACAAGTCCGGTCTTATGTATCTCGCCAAACACGTGGATCACCATCTCCCTATCCTCTGAACTTCCGTTTCTGACAGTCCTGCTCTTGCTGCTTCTGTGGCCGCACCTATGCGGAATGAGTGTGTCCCGTAATCTTTGGGGTGGTTCCCTGCCGATGTTATGCATTTATTAAATATAGCTTGGAACAGGTATCTTGATAATGGCGTTCCATCAATGTGTGATAGGAAGAAATTACTTTGTGATCTGATGGTTAGATATGTTTTTACTATTGTTACCCGATTCAGTGTACCGTTTGTGGGTTGTAGAAGTACCCAAGTACCCCTGCCCGCTGGAACCGTTTTTGATTGGTGTATGCGTAGATGTATTGCATTATTGGCTATGACTACGTCCTGGTGTAATAAGCCTCCACTGGTGGTAATTTTGGATTAAGGGACTAATTCGCTTATACATAGCGCCCCGAAGAAGGCGATCACAAATGCAGTAGACATTAGTGTTGCTTCAAATTGTGAGTGTCATGTTAATGGTGTTAGGGATAAGATGTGAGAAATCAGTTTTAGTGACACGGGATGGGACGTCTACATTCCTGACTTGGCTGACCCCTTTTCCACCCTTTAATGGATTGTCTGATGATGAATCTTTGTCACATCTCCCCAATTCAGTAGTTGGAAGTGAAATGTTTCTCCGGTCAGACACCGCTGCGCTGACGCCCCTGATATGCCCCTCATCATTAGCTGGTGGAGAAATTCTATGGTGACTTGTTATCTGGCTTGTTCACATTAGAGATGAGCGTTGTTCTACTCGAACTGTTCGCCAATCTCAAATTCGAGCTGTTTTGGGCGGTGTTCGAGCCGTTCGGCAAACACGAACAATTTGAGAAAAATTCGGCTGTTCGAGGTTATGTTCGATAACTGTTCGTGCACCAAAATCATAACTGGATTTTTTCTCAGTAATGATGAAAATTAATGTTAATACGCAGTTTGAGTGTACAGCGGGGTGGGGGGAGGGGCAGGGGATGGATCTCTGCAGGAACAATGAAGATCTCCAATTTTTTTTTCTCTTTCCCGCATTTACAGTGGGGAGGTGCAATCTGTCAGCCTATCAGCAGCGCACACAGGAAGCGAAGTGCTTTTTTTCACACAAACAAGGGCATGTGTCATTGGCAGTGTATTGCACATGTCCTTGCCCTATAAGACCCAGCCATTTTCCCCGTTGCCACCATTTTCTCACTGCTGCAGCTGCGTGTTAGACGGCACCGCTGTTGCTGTGTGCGCTATACCTTGTTAATTTCAAGCCAATTTTCGCACAAATCTACAGATAGCTTGGGAGTAGGGAATAGTTGTGATTGCAGTCCTTTTAAGGACTAGGTTACAGCATTTCCTACGACTTTTATCAGGCAGGTCTGTGCTCTTAAATAGATAGGTTGTGGGAGTAAAGACTAATTGTAATTGGAGTCCTTTTCAGGACTAGGTTACATGAGTTCCTATCAGTTTTTGCCAGGCAGGTCTGTGACAGTGCTGTGCAAGTTTTTTTCACAGCATTTGGCTGAATCTAGCAAAGCTAATCCTTTTTGGCCTATTGCAGAGTGTGTTAGTCAGTGGAGTAGCCTATCTGTGTTGCAAGATATACCACCTGTGTATAGAATACCAATTTTTTTACCGCACCTAGTGAAGTAAAATCTTTTGGGCATAGCATCATTCTATTAGTCCATCTATACTGACCTCCATCAGGTTGCAAATTGAATATAATTTTTTTCTGCATCTAGCTCTGAAAAAATATTGAGCTTCTAGCTGTGTGTGGGACTTGTTGTATTAGTCCATCTATACTGACCTCCATCAGGTTACAAACTGAATATATTTTTTTCTGCATCTACCTCTGAAAAAATATTGGGCTTCTAGCTGTGTGTGGGACTTGTTCTATTAATCCATCTTTACAGACCTCCATCAGGTTGCAAACTGAATATATTTTTTTCTGCATCTACCTCTGAAAAAATATTGGGCTTCTAGCTGTGTGTGGGACTTGTTGTATTAGTCCATCTATACTGACCTCCATCAGGTTGCAAACTGAATATATTTTTTTCTGCATCTACCTCTGAAAAAATATTGGGCTTCTAGCTGTGTGTGGGACTTGTTCTATTAATCCATATATACAGACCTCCATCAGGTTGCAAACTGAATATATTTTTTTCTGCATCTACCTCTGAAAAAATATTGGGCTTCTAGCTGTGTGTGGGACTTGTTGTATTAGTCCATCTATACTGACCTCCATCAGGTTGCAAACTGAATATATTTTTTTCTGCATCTACCTCTGATAAAATATTGGGCTTCTAGCTGTGTGTGGGACTTGTTCTATTAATCCATCTATACAGACCTCCATCAGGTTGCAAATTGAATATATTTTTTTCTGCATCTACCTCTGAAAAAATATGTGGCCTTCTAGCAGTGTGTGGGACTTTCTCTATTAGTCCATCTATACTGACCTCCATCAGGTTGCAAACTGAATATAATTTTTTTCTGCATCTAGCTCTGAAAATATATTTGGCCTTCTAGCAGTGTGTGGGACTTTCTCTATTAGTCCATCTATACTGACCTCCATCAGGTTGCAAATTAAAAATAATTTTTATCTGCATCTACCTCTGAAAAAATATTTGGGCTTCTAGCTGTGTGTGGGACTTGTTCTATTACTCCATCTATACTGACCTCCATCAGGTTGCAAACTGAATATATTTTTTTCTGCATCTACCTCTGAAAAAATATTGGGCTTCTAGCTGTGTGTGGGACTTGTTGTATTAGTCCATATATACTGACCTCCATCAGGTTGCAAATTAAAAATAATTTTTATCTGCATCTACAGTACCTCTGAAAAAATATTTGGGCTTCTAGCTGTGTGTGGGACTTGTTCTATTAGTCCATCTATACTGACCTCCATCAGGTTGCAAATTGAATATAATTTTTATCTGCATCTAGCTCTGAAAAAATATTTGGCCTTCTAGCAGTGTGTGGGACTTTCTCTATTAGTCCATCTATACTGACCTCCATCAGGTTGCAAATTGAATATAATTTTTATCTGCATCTAGCTCTGAAAAAATATTTGGCCTTCTAGCAGTGTGTGGGATTTTCTCTATTAGTCCATCTATACTGACCTCCATCAGGTTGCAAATTAAAAATAATTTTTATCTGCATCTACCTCTGAAAAAATATTTGGGCTTCTAGCTGTGTGTGGGACTTGTTCTATTAATCCATCTATACAGACCTCCATCAGGTTGCAAACTGAATATAATTTTTTTCTGCATCTAGCTCTGAAAATATATTTGGCCTTCTAGCAGTGTGTGGGACTTGTTCTATTAGTCCACCTATACTGACCTCCATCAGGTTGCAAATTCAAAATAATTTTTTGTCTGCATCTAGCTCTGAAAAAATATTTGGCCTTCTAGCAGTGTGTGGGACTTTCTCTATTAGTCCATCTATACTGACCTCCATCAGGTTGCAAACTGAATATATTTTTTTTCTGCATCTACCTCTGAAAAAATATTGGGCTTGTAGCTGTGTGTGGGACTTGTTCTATTAATCCATCTATACAGACCTCCATCAGGTTGCAAACTGAATATAATTTTTTTCTGCATCTACCTCTGAAAAAATATTTGGGCTTCTAGCTGTGTGTGGGACTTGTTCTATTAGTCCATCTATACTGACCTCCATCAGGTTGCAAATTGAATATCATTTTTTTCTGCATCTAACCCAGCCAATAGTTTTGGCCTAATACCACAGTTTGGCCACTCAGCTCTGCTCGGTTCCCATCCATTGTTTTTTTGTGCAATCAACTCCAGAGTTGTGAATTAGTTAACCACCAAAATGAGCGGACAAAGGCCTGCTGCTGGTGGAAAGGGGAATAGGCGTGTTGGGAAGGGGAAAAAAGGTTGTGTCCGTGGGGTAGGTGTTAAACCAACAGTAACATCTGCAGAAGAAAGACCATCTTCCAGCCAAACTAAAATGTCTACTTCTTTTAGCGGACAATGTGATAGGCTATGTGCCCACGATGCAGAAATGAAGCAGAAAATTTCTGCAGCATTTCTGCATCTCCCTGGCAGAAAAAAACGCATGCAGATTGTGCATGCGTTTTTCCTGCAGAATACATGCGGATCCACATGCGGATTCACATGCGTTTCCGCATGCAGATTGACAAGCACTTTCCAGGCGATAGCATCACTTGGAAAGTGCTTGACAACTAGGTCACACTGTATAAATCCATGCAAACAGCATGGATTTATACAGTGTGAACCGTAAAAATTAAAACAAAGCTATACTCACCCCCGAGGCCCCGGCGTGGCTGCAGCGCTGCTTCCTGGCTGGTTCCCGGCTGCCGGCATATCGTGAGACAGAGCGGTGAAGGGCCTGCGGTCACATGACTGTGACGTCACCGCAGGTCCTTCAGCGCTGCTGGCATTCAGAGAGAAGACGCCGGACAGGTGAGTATAAACTCTTTTTTTACAGGTACAATGGTACCCAGGTCTGGATGAGAGTCTCCTCTCCTCCAGAACTGGGTACCATCCGCACATAGAGACGCATAGAAGCCGCTTGTACAAATGTACAGTCGCAGTTTCTATGCGTCTCAATGCAAGTCAATGGCGAGAGTTCCGCTGCGCTTCCGCAAAATTAAATGACATGCTGCGGATTTTTGTACGTAGCATAAACGCTGCGGAAAAATCCGCAGCATGTGCATAGAACATGCGGAATCCCCTTGGGGACCATGGGGTGCGGATTACCTAGCGTTTTACAAGCGTTTCCGCTGCGGAAATTCCGCAGCATAAACGCTTGAAAAACGCTACGTGGGCACACAGCCATAAGATCCCTTTCTTACGGCCACGCCAATCGCTACAAATTCCAGATGAGGCACAAAAACAGCAGGTGCTTCAACGGATATCAAGTGCTACTTTAAGTGGGCTCTCCTCCACATCAACTTCAACATCACAAATACTCCAGTCCTCAAAGGTGTCACCCCAATCGCACTTGCTTCCTCACAGCTCCCAAATCTCCAGCTGCCCATCTGAGTATGAGGTAGAACAGATGGTTGAGTCTGCAGAGCTGTTTACTCATACTATAGCCTGGGAATCAGAGGTCGACTCCAGCGCTTCTGTGAATCCAGACGAGGAAATGATCTGCACTGATGCCCAGAATCTTTATGAGTCGGATCCAGGACCAGACGCAGAAGGTTCGGACCATAATGTAGACCCTAATTCCCAAACTGTAACTCCTGTTGGTGGAGACAATGAGGAAGACGATGATAAGACTCAAATACCTGATTGGAGCGACAACTTTAGTTTTTTGTCAGGGCAGGAACAGGTTGGCTCTGAGGACGACGGGTGTGATAACGCACAGGGTGATGATGATGAGGTTGGAGATCCCACTTACTGTCAACCCACAGTCAGCCAAGAGATGAGGTCAGCAGAGGAGGTGGAGGAAGATGCTAGTGACGACGAGGTCAGGTTGCGCCTTCCTGGACAGAGACGTAGTACTGGAAGCACGTCAACAACTGCATCCTCAAACACAACTCTGCCTCTCACCAAAAGTCATGGTGGCTCTTCAGGTCGCATGGGTGCTAAGCCTTGCATAGCCTGGGCATTTTTTCAGATCGATAAAGATGACCCAACTCGTGTTATCTGTAACATTTGTCAGCAAAAGCTAAGTAGAGGCCAAAAAATACATAGTTTGAGTACTTCATGCATGAACCGGCACATGGACATGAAGCATAAGTTGCAGTGGGAAGCTCAGTGTGCTACAATGCGGCCTAGCCGGCCGGGCCAACCACCGTCTGCCATATCTTGTGCATCCGCGGCCTCTTCATCCTCTGTGACTGGGGGGACAGCAGTCACACCTGTTTTGGGGCGCAGACCTGCCACCTCTTTACCCGCAACAGCCAGCGTGATTGGCAGGTCATCATTTTCTTTGGAGGTGGTAACACCAGCTGGTGTTGAGCGCTGTCCGACATCGATAGCACCACCTTTGGATCAAGGCAACCTAACATGTCCGCCTGCATCTTCCTCACAGACCGGCAGTTTGCCGGGGACACCCTTATCAACCCCGTCTAAGCACAATAGCCAGCCCTCGGTCCCTCAGATGTGGACAAGTAAAAGACCATTTCCTCCTAGCCATGAGAAAGCTAAGAGGTTGAATTTCACCATCTGCAAGCTCTTGGCTACAGAAATGCTGCCTTTCCGCCTGGTGGACACAGAGGATTTTCGAGACCTTATGTCCGTCGCAGTGCCCCAGTACCAGATGCCCAGTCGGCACTACTTCTCAAAGACAGGTGTGCCTGCGCTCCACCAGCATGTCGCACACAACATCACCGCTTCTTTGAGAATCTCTGTGTGTGACAGGGTGCATTTCACCACAGACACTTGGACGAGTAGGCATGGACAGGGGCGTTACATGTCGCTGACTGGGCACTGGGTAACTATGGTGACAGCAGGACAAGGGGCTGCTGTCCAAGTCTTGCCGTCCCCACGAGTTGTGCATCAATCCTCTTTATGTCAAAGTTCCTCCACTGCTTCTGCCTCCTCAACCTCCTCTCGGTCTTCCACCTGCACCCAAAGCCTGTCTGGTCATGCCACAAACTTTCTAACTGCGCAGAAGGGATCCTGCACACCTCCTTACTATGCTGGCAGTAGGGCTCAACGTCATCAGGCGGTTTTTACATTGAAATGTCTGGGAAATGTGAGTTACACAGCTGAGGAGTTGTGGTCAGCTCTGGAGAACCAATTTCATGAATGGTTGTCTCCACTGGACCTGAAACCAGGGAAGGCCGTGTGCGACAATGCTGCAAACCTGGGTGCGGCCCTTCGCCGGGGCAATGTCACACACGTGCCTTGTATGGCTCACGTGTTGAACCTGGTTGTCCAGCAATTTTTAGCCCACTATCCCAGACTAGATGGCCTTCTGCAGAGGGCACGGTCGCTGTGTGCTCACTTCCGCCGTTCGCATCCCGCAGCTCAGCGACTTACATCTCTACAGAAGTCGTTGGGCCTGCCACTTCACCAGCTAAAATGCGATGTGCCTACCCGGTGGAATTCAACTCTGCACATGTTGCAGCGACTGTGGCAGCACCGACAAGCCCTGGTGCAATACGTTCTGACGTATAGCCTGGGCCAACGAGATCCAGAGGTGGGGCAAATCACGCTGGAGGAGTGGTCTCAGATCAGGGACCTATGCACCCTTCTGCACAGTTTTGAAATGGCGACGAAGATGTTTAGTGCTGACGATGCCATTATCAGCATGACTATTCCGGTGATTTACATGCTGGAGCACATGTTAAACAGAATTCGGAGTCAGGTGGTGGCACAAGAGGAGGTGGAGGAAGTAGAGGAGGAGGAGTTGTATGCGTAAGGGCTAACATCTGCAAGGTCCAGACGGTCGGCAGCACCAAGGTGGCAGGCATGTGAGGGTGGGGGAGATGGTTTTACCAGGGCGCATGGTAGCAGCCAAACTAGTGAGGAAGGTGCAGGAGCCCAGGAAGAAGTGGAGGACGAACTGATGGAAGACTCATCAGATGAGGGAGACCTTGATCACATTTCTGTTGTGCGAGGTTGGGGGGAGAGGACAGAGGAAGGAAGCATGATTGTTACCTCGCCACCAACACAACAGGGACTTGGTGCTCCTGGATGCGCAACACACATGAGTGCCTTCTTGCTGCACTACCTGCAACATGACCCTCGAATTGTGAGAATTAGAAATAATCCTGACTACTGGGTTGCCACACTGTTAGATCCCCGGTACAAAAGTAAATTTGCAGAAATAATTCCTGCCATAGAAAGGGATGCATGCATGCAGGAGTATCAGCAGAGACTGTTGCAGAATCTTACATGTGCTTTTCCACAAAATACCAGTGGTGCACGTAGTGAATCTCACAGTTCCAACTTGCCAACCGTGGGACCGTCAAGTGTTCAGCACTCAAACCGTAACAGAACCACAGTATCTGCTGGTAACATCAATTTTGCGGAATCATTTCACCACTTTTTTAGCCCATCCTTTGCAAGGCCACAGGAGACAAGAAGTCTGACACATAGTCAACGCCTACAGACGATGGTACAGGAGTATCTCCAAGTAAGCATTGAAGCCATGACTGTGTCACTGGACCCTTGCTCTTTTTGGGCTTCCAATCTGGATAAATGGCCGGAGCGAGCCACTTACGCCTTGGAGATCTTGTCATGCCCCGCAGCCAGCGTTCTCTCTGAACGTGTGTTCAGCGCTGCTGGTGGTGTGCTGACAGATAAGCGCACGCGGCTCTCCACTGATAATGTAGACAGACTCACGTTCATAAAGATGAACAAATCATGGATCCGAAACGACTTTTCTACCCCTGTGTCATCCTGGGGAGAGTAAAAGCTTGATGATTGGTTAAAATCACCCTACCAACCGTTTTAAGCTTTCAAATTACTAATCATGTTTATCTGTATCTTGACTGGAAAATAATTTGGGCTTTGTAGCAGTGTGCAGCACTGATCCTATTAGGCCATCTATACTAAGCTCCACAAGATTTAAAATTAATAATAATTTTTAGCTGCATCTAGCCCGGAAAATTATTTTGGGGCTCCGAGATGCGCAAGACACATAAGTGACTTCTTGCTGCACTACCTGCAACATGACCCTTATATTGTCAGAATTCGAAGTAATCATGACTACTGGGTTGCCACACTCTTAGATCCCCCAAACTTTTCGATCAACCTTTTCATTTTAATAAAGACCAAAAAATGGTCATTTTTGAAATTATAAGCATTAGCAGGTTATTAGAAACTGAAATCAAACAGTTTTCAACTCAAAACTTTATTCTAGGTGATGTTACATTTTCACATAGGACCCCTTGTTCGAAAGGAGCTTCTGAACTCTCTCGTCCATTGAATTTGTCAGGTTTTGGATGGTTTCTGCTTCAATTGTTTTGCATGAGGACAGAATACCCTCCCAGAGCTGTTGCTTAGATGTGAACTGCCTCCCGCCATCATAGACACTCCTTTTAATGATGCTCCAAAGGTTCTGAATGGGGTAGAGGTCAGGGGAGCATGGGGGTCACACCATAAGTTTGTCCCCTTTTATGCCCATATCAGCCAGAGATGCAGATGTTTTATGTGCAGCATGAGATGGTGCATTATCATGCAAAAAAATGATCTTGCTGTGAAATACACGGTTCTTCTTCTTGAACCATGGCAGGAAGTGCTGTTTGAGAAAATCCACATACATTATGGAGATCATCTTTAGCGCCTTCAGGGATCCTAAAGGGGCCGACAATCTCTCTCCCCATGATTCCAGCCCAAAACATTACTCCACCTCCTCCTTGTTGGCGCTGTAGCCGTGTTTGCGTGGCGTGTCCATCAACCAGCCATCCTCCACTCCATCCATCTGGACCATCGAGCGCTGCACGGCACTCATCCGTGAACAAAACAGTTTTGAAATCAGTCTTCATGTAATGTTTGGCCCACTGGAGCCATTTCTGCTTGTGTGAAGTGGATAGAGGAGGTCGACAGGATGGCGTATGCACAGCTGCAAACCTCTGAAGGACCCTGCATCTTGTTGTTCGGGGGACGTTGGAGGCACCAGCAGCTTCAAAAACTTGTCTGCTGCTATGACAAAGCTTTTTTGCCGCTGCTCTTTCAACCTGACATATTTGCCTGTAGGAAAGAGTCCTCAATTTGCCCTTATCAGCACGCACACATGTGTACTGTGAATCAGCTACATACTTCTTGATTGCCAAGACACTTCATCCTGATCATCGCACAATGTTGATTGTAGTCATGCCTTGACCTAAACACTCCACAATTTGTTGCTTCTCAGCAGCCGACACATCCTTTTTCTTTCCCATTTTGGCAGAAAATGTAGGCTGCTTAATAATGTGAGACAGCCTTCTTAAGTAGTCTTGCCTTTCATTGGACACACCTGCCAAACTAATTAGCACAGGTGTCTGCAATTGATTACAGTGATATAAAGAGCCCTGACACACATCACCATCAATGAGTTTAACTGACAAACAAACAAATTCTTCCCTTATCACTCCTAAACACTTTTTGCATAATAATTTGGAACACAGTGTACATGTGCTTTTCCACAAAACACCAGTGGTTCACGTAGTGAATCTTACAGTTCTAACTTGCCAACCGTGGTCTGTATGGAGTTGTTCAATAAAGGGCCCAAAATTAAGATAACATAGATGGGAGAGGTCTCTATGAATAGGAATTCCTAAGTATTTGATACCCTGTGAGGGCCAGGCAAAGGGAAAGTTGGACTGGATGGAATCCTATATGGATTTGGGGAGGGAGACATCAAGGGCCTCAGACTTCGCTGCATTGATTTTAAAATTTGACCATGTAACAAAGTGATCTATTTCAGCCATAACAGCATGGATGGATATATGTGATTGAGTGATATATACTAGGACATCATCAGCAAATAGAGAGCACTTGTACTCGGTGCCTCCCACCTCAATCCACCTAATATTGGGGTTATGGCGAATTGATGAGAGCAGGTGCTCCGTCACTAGGATGTATAAGAAAGGGGATAGAGAACATCCCTGCCTTGTCCCATTGGTGATTGTGAAAGGTGATGAAAATGTTCTGACGCGCCCCCTGGGCCTTGGGACACCCGGAGCCGGACCCTTGTGGTTGTAGTCTCCGTGGCGGCGACCCGTTTCCGTGGCTCAGGGCGGTCAAACCAGTGGCGGAACTATTTATGTGGTTTTGATGTTTAAATGTCCGACTACGCCACCCGTGGATTGCGGTCAGAGTGAACCGCCGCTCCAGGGCAGACCGCTGAGGCTGGTGTTGTGGGTGCAGCAGAGCGTAGCATAACTCCCCACGGGAGGAGTATAGCCTCAGGGCAGTGTATGCGGAGGATGGGGGTGATGGTGCAGGGCAGCAGCAGTAACGACACGGAGTCAGTGATGCAGTCCAGGGCCTTTACTCACAGTTCTTATTATCCAGACCACGTCTGCAGTAGTGTTGAGCCACCCCCGTAGTGTTCGAGTTCGGTTCGTCGAACACCCGTGTGTTCGCCGAACTGTTCATCGAACTGTTCGTCGAACACCTTCGAACACCGTTAAAACCAATGGCAGGCAAACAAAAACACATAGAAACACATAGAAAACACCTTCAAAGGTGTCCAAAAGCTGACAAACTGCTCAGAAGACACAACTAACACATGGAAAAGTGACAAGTACATATAGTCATGCGAAAAGAAAAGAGGTGGAGTAGTAAAAGGAGGGGGAGACACAGATATAGGCATGTCATGCCCTTCTAAAATCCAAAAAGTGAGAAGCCGAGACGGCCAGTCCGCTCCTGCCCATGCCACCTCCGTGTCGCCGGGTTTGTGCCAGAGCCGCGGTGAACCCTGACGGCCAGCCCCCCTCTCCCAATACTGGTGCCTGTCCGCTGGTGGGTCGAGAGAGCCCCCCTGTGGTGGAGGCAGCTCTAAGCTTTTTAATTTAAATTGTCCCTCTAATTTGAATGAATACACTTTAAATCCATTTACAAGGATCTATTGGAGGGCAAGTCTCATGCCAGCAGCCGCGTAATTCCAGCTCCAGTAGCGTCCACTAAAGCTGCTGCAGTTAAAAAGCTTTTATAAGGATCGAGCTCGGCTGTCCACCGCAAGGCATCCTAGTGCCAGTCCCAGCCCCTATGCCTTGGGGTGCCTCCTGATGCTCTTCACTAAGTATCCCGTGGTCCCGAAGCATTTCCTTTGAAAAAATTAAGTGTCCAAACTACAGGTGGTGTAGCTTGCTTAACAGCCGGGATAATCTGCTGACTAGCAGACACTGCTACTAGGCACAAAGTATTTCCTGGGCTAGATGCAGTTAAAAATTTGTAAGTAGATACTCTCGTTGGATGCTGAGAAAGCATTCCATAGAGTCTCCTGGCACGCCATATATGATTCTCTTAAAAAGCTTGGGGTAGGGGTCTAGGGGACCCTTTTATAGCCAAAATCACGGCCCTGTATCACAATACGTCACCTAGGCTGAAGATAAATGGAACTGTAGCACCGAGGGCTCGGTTGCTACAGACGTATTGCACCTCACCCAGAGGTGTGATATCTCACTCTCAGATAAGGATGGAGTGTGGATCAGGACCCGACACCTGCATGCATTACACCACATTGCCGTGGGGCAGGGCGACCAATATGCCCCTGAGATGGGCACGACAGTCCCTGTCGCTGGCTGGAGTGGGGGGAGGGAACACTGAGGAAGGGGAACCCTGCAGTGCAGGAGCAGGGAGGAAGCAGTTCCTGGGTGCATTGAGAAGGGAGTATAAAAGGTGGGCACTATCTTAGTTCAGTGCAGAGAAGTCTGAGCAGAAGTGGCAGGGAGCAGGGGCTCTGCATGAGCTCTGCTCCGGAGGCGGGCCTAGTAACAGAGGCCCAGGCCTGCAAGAGGGAGAAGGAAGGAAGAGGAGCGGAGAAGGCTCCAGGAACGAGGAATAAAGGGATCCCAGGGGTGCGGACGGGCGAGTCGCCACCGCACGCCCGAATCCACCTGCGTGGAGGGGTCAGGCCAAAGGGGGAGACCGGTCCCCGAACTAGTGGAGGCAGGAAACGACCCTCAGCTAGAAACCGGAGGCTCTGACATTTTATGTGGCACAGCCCCTTGCTCCACCCGCTAGGAAGGCACCACATAGGGTCAGGGAAACTGGCGCCAAGTTTACCAAGAGGAGGCCCGAGGCAGCCGGACAGAAGTGTTGGTAAGAAAGGCCAGACAAAGGACACACAAAGGGGGTCCTGTGAAGCGCTCCAAAGTTATCTGGGAGTTGTCTGAGCCCCTCACCTGGTGAGCACAGTACGACGTGGGCAGCCGTTACCTGCAGACGTGGTCTGGATAATAAGAACTGTGAGTAAAGGCCCTGAACTGCATCACTGACTCCGTGTCGTTACTGCTGCTGCCCTGCACCATCACCCCCATCCTCCGCATACACTGCCCTGAGGCTATACTCCTCCCGTGGGGAGTTATGCTACGCTCTGCTGCACCCACAACACCAGCCTTAGCGGTCTGCCCTGTTGCGGCGGTTCACTCTGACCGCAATCCACGGGTGGCGTAGTCGGACATTTAAACATCAAAACCACATAAATAGTTCCGCCACTGGTTTGACCGCCCTGAGCCACGGAACCGGATCGCCGCCACGAAGACTACAACCACCAGCATCCACCAAAAAGGGTCCGGCTCCGGGTGTCCCAAGGCCCAGGGGGTGCGTCAGAACATTTTCATCACCTTTCACAATCACCAATGGGACAAGGCAGGGATGTCCTCTGTCCCCTCTCTTATACATCCTAGTGACGGAGCACCTGCTCTCATCAATTCGCCATAACCCCAATATTAGGTGGATTGAGGTGGGAGGCACCGAGTACAAGTGCTCTCTATTTGCTGATGATGTCCTAGTATATATCACTCAATCACATATATCCATCCCTGCTGTTATGGCTGAAATAGATCACTTTGTTACATGGTAAAATTTTAAAATCAATGCAGCGAAGTCTGAGGCCCTCGATGTCTCCCTCCCTAAAGCCATATAGGATTCCATCCAGTCCAACTTTCCCTTTGCCTGGCCCTCACAGGGTATCAAATACTTAGGAATTCCTATTCATAGAGACCTCTCCCATCTATGTTATCTTAATTTTGGGCCCTTTATTGAACAATTCCATACAGACCACGGTTGGCAAGTTAGAACTGTAAGATTCACTACGTGAACCACTGGTGTTTTGTGGAAAAGCACATGTACACCGCGTTCCAAATTATTATGCAAAAAGTGTTTAGGAGTGATAAGGGAAGAATTTGTTTGTTTGTCAGTTAAACTCATTGATGGTGATGTGTGTCAGGGCTCTTTATATCACTGTAAGCAATTGCAGACACCTGTGCTAATTAGTTTGGCAGGTGTGTCCAATGAAAGGCAAGACTACTTAAGAAGGCTCTCTCACATTATTAAGCAGCCTACATTTTCTGCCAAAATGGGAAAGAAAAAGGATGTGTCGGCTGCTGAGAAGCAACAAATTGTGGAGTGTTTAGGTCAAGGCATGACTACAATCAACATTGTGCGATGATCAGGATGAAGTGTCTTGGCAATCAAGAAGTATGTAGCTGATTCACAGTACACACGTGTGCGTGCTGATAAGGGCAAATTGAGGACTCTTTCCTACAGGCAATTACGTCAGGTTGAAAGAGCAGCGGCAAAAAAGCCTTGTCATAGCAGCAGACAAGTTTTTGAAGCTGCTTGTGCCTCCAACGTCCCCCGAACAACAAGATGCAGGGTCCTTCAGAGGTTTGCAGCTGTGCATACGCCATCCTGTCGACCTCCTCTATCCACTTCACACAAGCAGAAACGGCTCCAGTGGGCCAAACATTACATGAAGACTGATTTCAAAACTGTTTTGTTCACGGATGAGTGCCGTGCAGCGCTCGATGGTCCAGATGAATGGAGTGGAGGATGGCTGGTTGATGGACACCCCACGCAAACACGGCTACAGCGCCAACAAGGAGGAGGTGGAGTAATGTTTTGGGCTGGAATCATGGGGAGAGAGATTGTCGGCCCCTTTAGGATCCCTGAAGGCGCTAAAGATGAACTCCATAATGTATGTGGATTTTCTCAAACAGCACTTCCTGCCATGGTTCAAGAAGAAGAACCGTGTATTTCACAGCAAGATCATTTTTCTGCATGATAATGCACCATCTCATGCTGCACATAAAACATCTGCATCTCTGGCTGATATGGGCATAAAAGGGGACAAACTTATGGTGTGACCCCCATGCTCCCCTGACCTCTACCCCATTCAGAACCTTTGGAGCATCATTAAAAGGAGTGTCTATGATGGCGGGAGGCAGTTCACATCTAAGCAACAGCTCTGGGAGGGTATTCTGTCCTCATGCAAAACAATTGAAGCAGAAACCATCCAAAACCTGACAAATTCAATGGACGAGAGAGTTCAGAAGCTCCTTTCGAACAAGGGGTCCTATGTGAAAATGTAACATCACCTAGAATAAAGTTTTGAGTTGAAAACTGTTTGATTTCAGTTTCTAACAACCTGCTAATGCTTATAATTTCAAAAATGACCATTTTTTTGGTCTTTATTAAAATGAAAAGGTTGATCGAAAAGTTTGGGGGATCTAAGAGTGTGGCAACCCAGTAGTCATGATTACTTCGAATTCTGACAATATGAGGGTCATGCTGCAGGTAGTGCAGCAAGAAGGCACTTATGTGTCTTGCGCATCTCGGAGCCCCAAAATTATTTTCCGGGCTAGATGCAGCTAAAAATTATTTTAAATTTTAAATCTGGTGAAGCTTATTATAGATGGCCTAATAGGATCAGTGCTGCACACTGCTACAAAGCCCAAATTATTTTCCAGTCAAGATACAGATAAACATGATTAGTAATTTGAAAGCTTAAAACGGTTGG
The DNA here is from genome assembly GCF_046119375.1 of Phyllobates terribilis. Taxonomy (NCBI): domain Eukaryota; kingdom Metazoa; phylum Chordata; class Amphibia; order Anura; family Dendrobatidae; genus Phyllobates; species Phyllobates terribilis. Next base: position 396,256,279 of record NW_027362767.1, on the reverse strand, counting down.
TAGGGTGATTTTAACCAATCATCAAGCTTTTACTCTCCCCAGGATGACACAGGGGTAGAAAAGTCGTTTCGGATCCATGATTTGTTCATCTTTATGAACGTGAGTCTGTCTACATTATCAGTGGAGAGCCGCGTGCGCTTATCTGTCAGCACACCACCAGCAGCGCTGAACACACATTCAGACAGAACGCTGGCTGCGGGGCATGACAAGATCTCCAAGGCGTAAGTGGCTAGCTCCGGCCATTTATCCAGATTGGAAGCCCAAAAAGAGCAAGGGTCCAGTGACACAGTCGTGGCTTCAATGTTTACTTGGAGATACTCCTGTACCATCGTCTCTAGGCGTTGACTATGTGTCAGACTTCTTGTCTCCTGTGGCCTTGCAAAGGATGGGCTAAAAAAGTGGTGAAATGATTCCGCAAAATTGATGTTACCAGCAGATACTGTGGTTCTGTTACGGTTTGAGTGCTGAACACTTGACGGTCCCACGGTTGGCAAGTTGGAACTGTGAGATTCACTACGTGCACCACTGGTATTTTGTGGAAAAGCACATGTAAGATTCTGCAACAGTCTCTGCTGATACTCCTGCATGCGTGCATCCCTTTCTATGGCAGGAATAATTTCTGCAAATTTACTTTTGTACCGGGGATCTAACAGTGTGGTAACCCAGTATTCAGGATTATTTCTAATTCTCACAATTCGAGGGTCATGTTGCAGGTAGTGCAGCAAGAAGGCACTCATGTGTGTTGCGCATCCAGGAGCACCAAGTCACTGTTGTGTTGGTGGCGAGGTAACAATCATGCTTCCTTCCTCTGTCCTCTCCCCCCAACCTCGCACAACAGAAATGTGATCAAGGTCTCTCTCATCTGATGAGTCTTCCATCAGTTCGTCCTCCACTTCTTCCTGGGCTCCTGCACCTTCCTCACTAGTTTGGCTGCTACCATGCTCCCTGGTTAAACCATCTCCCCCACCCTCACATGCCTGCCGCCTTGGTGCTGCCGACCGTCTGGACCTTGCAGATGTTAGCCCTTCCGCATACAACTCCTCCTTCTCTACTTCCTCCACCTCCTCTTGTGCCACCACCTGACTCCGAATTCTGTTTAACATGTGCTCCAGCATGTAAATCACCGGAATAGTCATGCTGATATTGGCATCGTCAGCACTAAACATCTTCGTCGCCATTTCAAAACTGTGCAGAAGGGTGCATAGGTCCCTGATCTGAGACCACTCCTCCAGCGTGATTTGCCCCACCTCTGAATCTCGTTGGCCCAGGCTATACGTCAGAACGTATTGCACCAGGGCTTGTCGGTGCTGCCACAGTCGCTGCAACATGTGCAGAGTTGAATTCCACCGGGTAGGCACATCGCATTTTAGCCGGTGAAGTGGCAGGCCCAACGACTTCTGTAGAGATGTAAGTCGCTGAGCTGCGGGATGCGAACGGCGGAAGTGAGCACACAGCGACCGTGCCCTCTGCAGAAGGCCATCTAGTCTGGGATAGTGGGCTAAAAATTGCTGGACAACCAGGTTCAACACGTGAGCCATACAAGGCACGTGTGTGACATTGCCCCGGCGAAGGGCTGCACCCAGGTTTGCAGCATTGTCGCACACGGCCTTCCCTGGTTTCAGGTCCAGTGGAGACAACCATTCATGAAATTGGTTCTCCAGAGCTGACCACAACTCCTCAGCTGTGTGACTCACATTTCCCAGACATTTCAATGTAAAAACCGCCTGATGACGTTGAGCCCTACTGCCAGCATAGTAAGGAGGTGTGCAGGATCCCTTCTGCGCAGTTAGAAAGCTTGTGGCATGACCAGACAGGCTTTGGGTGCAGGTGGAAGACCGAGAGGAGGTTGAGGACGCAGAAGCAGTGGAGGAAAAATGACATAAAGAGGATTGACGCACAACTCGTGGGGACGGCAAGACTTGGACAGCAGCCCCTTGTCCTGCTGTCACCATAGTTACCCAGTGCCCAGTCAGCGACATGTAACGCCCCTGTCCATGCCTACTCGTCCAAGTGTCTGTGGTGAAATGCACCCTGTCACACACAGAGTTTCTCAAAGAAGCGGTGATGTTGTGTGCGACATGCTGGTGGAGCGCAGGCACACCTTTCTTTGAGAAGTAGTGCCGACTGGACATCTGGTACTGGGGCACTGCGACGGACATAAGGTCTCGAAAATCCTCTGTGTCCACCAGGCGGAAAGGCAGCATTTCTGTAGCCAAGAGCTTGCAGATGGTGAAATTCAACCTCTTAGCTTTCTCATGGCTAGGAGGAAATGGTCTTTTACTTGTCCACATCTGAGGGACCGAGGGCTGGCTATTGTGCTTAGACGGGGTTGATAAGGGTGTCCCCGGCAAACTGCCGGTCTGTGAGGAAGATGCAGGCGGACATGTTAGGTTGCCTTGATCCAAAGGTGGTGCTATCGATGTCGGACAGCGCTCAAGACCAGCTGGTGTTACCACCTCCAAAGAAAATGATGACCTGCCAATCACGCTGGCTGTTGCGGGTAAAGAGGTGGCAGGTCTGCGCCCCAAAACAGGTGTGACTGCTGTCCCCCCAGTCACAGAGGATGAAGAGGCCGCGGATGCACAAGATATGGCAGACTGGCCCGTCCGGCTAGACCGCATTGTAGCACACTGAGCTTCCCACTGCAACTTATGCTTCATGTCCATGTGCCGGTTCATGCATGAAGTACTCAAACTATGTATTTTTTGGCCTCTACTTAGCTTTTGCTGACAAATGTTACAGATAACACGAGTTGGGTCATCTTTATCGATCTGAAAAAATGCCCAGGCTATGCAAGGCTTAGCACCCATGCGACCTGAAGAGCCACCACGACTTGTGGTGAGAGGCAGAGTTGTGTTTGAGGATGCAGTTGTTGACGTGCTTCCAGTACTACGTCTCTGTCCAGGAAGGCGCAACCTGACCTCGTCGTCACTAGCATCTTCCTCCACCTCCTCTGCTGACCTCATCTCTTGGCTGACTGTGGGTTGACAGTAAGTGGGATCTCCGACCTCATCATCATCACCCTGTGCGTTATCACACCCGTCGTCCTCAGAGCCAACCTGTTCCTGCCCTGACAAAAAACTAAAGTTGTCGCTCCAATCAGGTATTTGAGTCTTATCATCGTCTTCCTCATTGTCTCCACCAACAGGAGTTACAGTTTGGGAATGAGGGTCTACATTATGGTCAGAACCTTCTGCGTCTGGTCCTGGATCCGACTCATAAAGATTCTGGGCATCAGTGCAGATCATTTCCTCGTCTGGATTCACAGAAGCGCTGGAGTCGACCTCTGATTCCCAGGCTATAGTATGAGTAAACAGCTCTGCAGACTCAACCATCTGTTCTACCTCATACTCAGACGGGCAGCTGGAGATTTGGGAGCTGTGAGGAAGCAAGTGCGATTTGGGTGACACCTTTGAGGACTGGAGTATTTGTGATGTTGAAGTTGATGTGGAGGAGAGCCCACTTAAAGGAGCACTTGATATCCGTTGAAGCACCTGCTGTTTTTGTGCCTCATCTGGAATTTGTAGCGATTGGCGTGGCCGTAAGAAAGGGATCTTATCACATTGTCCGCTAAAAGAAGTAGACATTTTATTTTGGCTGGAAGATGGTCTTTCTTCTGCACCTACCCCACGGACACAACCTTTTTTCCCCTTCCCAACACGCCTATTCCCCTTTCCACCAGCAGCAGGCCTTTTTCCACTCATTTTGGTGGTTAACTAATTCACAACTCTGGAGTTGTTTGCACAAAAAAACAATGGATGGTAACCGAGCAGAGGTGAGTGGCCAAACTGTGGTATTAGGCCAAAACTATTGGCTGGGTTAGATGCAGAAAAAAATTATTTTTAATTTGCAACCTGATGGAGGTCAGTATTGATGGACTAATAGACCAAGTCCCACACACCGCTAGAAGCCCAAATATTTTTTCAGAGTTAGATGCAGAAATTTTTTTTATTCAATTTGCAACCTGATGGAGGTCAGTATAGATGGACTAATAGACCAAGTCCCACACACTGCTAGAAGCCCAAATATTTTTTCAGAGCTAGATGCAGAAAAAAATTATTTTTAATTTGCAACCTGATGGAGGTCAGTATAGATGGACTAATAGACCAAGTCCCACACACTGCTAGAAGCCCAAATATTTTTTCAGAGCTAGATGCAGAAAAAAAATATTTTTAATTTGCAACCTGATGGAGGTCAGTATAGATGGACTAATAGACCAAGTCCCACACACTGCTAGAAGCCCAAATATTTTTTCAGAGCTAGATGCAGAAAAAAATTATTTTTAATTTGCAACCTGATGGAGGTCAGTATAGATGGACTAATAGACCAAGTCCCACACACTGCTAGAAGCCCAAATATTTTTTCAGAGCTAGATGCAGAAAAAAATTATTTTTAATTTGCAACCTGATGGAGGTCAGTATAGATGGACTAATAGACCAAGTCCCACACACCGCTAGAAGCCCAAATATTTTTTCAGAGCTAGATGCAGAAAAAAATTATATTCAATTTGCAACCTGCTGGATGTCAGTATAGAAGGACTAATAGAACAAGTCCCACACACTGCTAGAAGCCCAAATATTTTTTCAGAGCTAAATGAAGAAAAAAATTATTTTTAATTTGCAACCTGATGGAGGTCAGTATAGATGGACTAATAGACCAAGTCCCACACACTGCTAGAAGCCCAAATATTTTTTCAGAGCTAGATGCAGAAAAAAATTATTTTTAATTTGCAACCTGATGGAGGTCAGTATAGATGGACTAATAGACCAAGTCCCACACACCGCTAGAAGCCCAAATATTTTTTCAGAGCTAGATGCAGAAAATATTTTTATTCAATTTGCAACCTGATGGAGGTCAGTATAGATGGACTAATAGACCAAGTCCCACACACTGCTAGAAGCCCAAATATTTTTTCAGAGCTAGATGCAGAAAAAAATTATTTTTAATTTGCAACCTGATGGAGGTCAGTATAGATGGACTAATAGACCAAGTCCCACACACTGCTAGAAGCCCAAATATTTTTTCAGAGCTAGATGCAGAAAAAAATTATTTTTAATTTGCAACCTGATGGAGGTCAGTATAGATGGACTAATAGACCAAGTCCCACACACTGCTAGAAGCCCAAATATTTTTTCAGAGCTAGATGCAGAAAAAAATTATTTTTAATTTGCAACCTGATGGAGGTCAGTATAGATGGACTAATAGACCAAGTCCCACACACCGCTAGAAGCCCAAATATTTTTTCAGAGCTAGATGCAGAAAAAAATTATATTCAATTTGCAACCTGCTGGACGTCAGTATAGAAGGACTAATAGAACAAGTCCCACACACTGCTAGAAGCCCAAATATTTTTTCAGAGCTAAATGAAGAAAAAAATTATTTTTAATTTGCAACCTGATGGAGGTCAGTATAGATGGACTAATAGACCAAGTCCCACACACTGCTAGAAGCCCAAATATTTTTTCAGAGCTAGATGCAGAAAAAAATTATTTTTAATTTGCAACCTGATGGAGGTCAGTATAGATGGACTAATAGACCAAGTCCCACACACCGCTAGAAGCCCAAATATTTTTTCTTAGCTAGATGCAGAAATTTTTTTTATTCAATTTGCAACCTGATGGAGGTCAGTATAGATGGACTAATAGACCAAGTCCCACTCAATGCTAGAAGCCCAAATATTTTTTCAGAGCTAGATGCAGACAAAAAAATTATTTTGAATTTGCAGCCTGATGGAGGTCAGTATAGATGGACTAATAGAGAAAGACCCACACACTGCTAGAAGGCCAAATATTTTTTCAGAGCTAGATGCAGACAAAAAATTATTTTGAATTTGCAACCTGATGGAGGTCAGTATAGATGGACTAATAGAGAAAGTCCCACACACTGCTAGAAGGCCAAATATTTTTTCAGAGCTAGATGCAGATAAAAATTATTTTTAATTTGCAGCCTGATGGAGTTCAGTATAGATGGACTAATAGAACAAGTCCCACACACTGCTAGAAGACCAAATATTTTTTTCAGAGCTAGATGCAGACAAAAAATTATTTTGAATTTGCAACCTGATGGAGGTCAGTATAGATGGACTAATAGAAAAAGTCCCACACACTGCTAGAAGGCCAAATATTTTTTCAGAGCTAGATGCAGATAAAAATTATTTTTAATTTGCAGCCTGATGGAGGTCAGTATAGATGGACTAATAGAGAAATTCCCACACACTGCTAGAAGGCCAAATATTTTTTCAGAGCTAGATGCAGACAAAAAATTATTTTGAATTTGCAACCTGATGGAGGTCAGTATAGATGGACTAATAGAACAAGTCCCACACACAGCTAGAAGCCCAAATATTTTTTCAGAGGTAGATGCAGATAAAAATTATTTTTAATTTGCAGCCTGATGGAGGTCAGTATAGATGGACTAATAGAGAAAGTCCCACACACTGCTAGAAGGCCAAATATTTTTTCAGGGCTAAATGCAGAAAAAAAATTATATTCAATTTGCAACATGATGGAGGTCAGTATAGATGTACTAATAGAACAAGTCCCACACACTGCTAGAAGGGCAAATATTTTTTCAGAGCTAGATGCAGACAAAAAATTATTTTGAATTTGCAACCTGATGGAGGTCAGTATAGATGGACTAATAGAACAAGTCCCACACACAGCTAGAAGCCCAAATATTTTTTCAGAGCTAGATGCAGACAAAAAATTATTTTGAATTTGCAACCTGATGGAGGTCAGTATAGATGGACTAATAGAACAAGTCCCACACACAGCTAGAAGCCCAAATATTTTTTCAGAAGTAGATGCAGATAAAAATTATTTTTAATTTGCAGCCTGATGGAGGTCAGTATAGATGGACTAATAGAGAAAGTCCCACACACTGCAAGAAGGCCAAATATTTTTTCAGAGCTAGATGCAGACAAAAAATTATTTTGAATTTGCAACCTGATGGAGGTCAGTATAGATGGACTAATAGAGAAAGTCCCACACACTGCTAGAAGGCCAAATATTTTTTCAGAGCTAGATGCAGATAAAAATTATTTTTAATATGTAACCTGATGGAGTTCAGTATAGATGGACTAATAGACCCAGTCCCACACACTGCTAGAAGCCCAAATATTTTTTCAGAGCTAGATGCAGAAAAAAAATATATTCAATTTGCAACCTGATGGAGGTCAGTATAGATGGACTAATAGAACAAGTCCCACTCACTGCTAGAAGCCCAAATATTTTTTCAGAGCTAGATGCAGACAAAAAATTATTTTGAATTTGCAACCAGATGGAGGTCAGTATAGATGGACTAATAGAACAAGTCCCACACACAGCTAGAAGCCCAAATATTTTTTCAGAGATAGATGCAGATAAAAATTATTTTTAATTTGCAGCCTGATGGAGGTCAATATAGATGGACTAATAGAGAAAGTCCCACACACTGCTAGAAGGCCAAATATTTTTTCAGAGCTAGATGCAGACAAAAAATTATTTTGAATTTGCAACCTGATGGAGGTCAGTATAGATGGACTAATAGAGAAAGTCCCACACACTGCTAGAAGGCCAAATATTTTTTCAGAGCTAGATGCAGATAAAAATTATTTTGAATTTGCAACCTGATGGAGGTCAGTATAGATGGACTGATAGAACAAGTCCCACACACTGCTAGAAGGCCAAATATTTTTTCAGAGCTAGATGCAGACAAAAAATTATTTTGAATTTTCAACCTGATGGAGGTTAGTATAGATGGACTAATACAACAAGTCCCACACACAGCTAGAAGCCCAAATATTTTTTCAGAGGTAGATGCAGATAAAAATTATTTTGAATTTGCAGCCTGATGGAGGTCAGTATAGATGGACTAATAGAGAAAGTCCCACACACTGCTAGAAGGCCAAATATTTTTTCAGAGCTAGATGCAGACAAAAAATTATTTTGAATTTGCAACCTGATGGAGGTCAGTATAGATGGACTAATAGAGAAAGTCCAACACACTGCTAGAAGGCCAAATATTTTTTCAGAGCTAGATGCAGATAAAAATTATTTTTAATTTGCAACCTGATGGAGGTCAGTATAGATGGACTAATAGACCCAGTCCCACACACTGCTAGAAGCCCAAATATTTTTTCAGAGCTAGATGCAGAAAAAAATTATATTAAATTTGCAACCTGATGGAGGTCAGTATAGATGGACTAATAGAGCAAGTCCCACACACAGCTAGAAGCCCAAATATTTTTTCAGAGCTAGATGCAGAAAAAAATTATATTCAATTTGCAACCTGATGGAGGTCATTATAGATGGACTATAGATGGACTAATAGAATGATGCTATGCCCAAAAGATTTTACTTCACTAGGTGCAGTAAAAAAATTGGTATTCTATACACAGGTGGTATATCAAATTCGAGCTGTTTTGGGCGGTGTTCGAGCCGTTCGGCGAACACGAACGATTTGAGAAAAATTCGGCTGTTTGAGGTTATGTTCGATAACTGTTCGTGCACCAAAATCATAACTGGATTTTTTCTCAGTAATGATGAAAATTAATGTTAATACGCAGTTTGAGTGTACAGCGGGGTGGGGGGAGGGGCAGGGGATGGATCTCTGCAGGAATAATGAAGATCTCCATTTTTTTTTCTCTTTCCCGCATTTACAGTGGGGAGGTGCAATCTGTCAGCCTATCAGCAGCGCACACACGGAGCGAAGTGCTTTTCTTCACACAAGCAAGGGCATGTGTCATTGGCAATGTATGTCACATGTCCTTGCCCTATAAGACCAAGCCATTTTCCCCGTCGCCACCATTTTCTCACTGCTGCAGCTGTGTGTTAGACGGCACCGCTGTTGCTGTGTGCGCTATACCTTGTTAATTTCAAGCCAATTTTAGCACAAATCTACAGATAGCTTGGGAGTAGGGAATAGTTGTGATTGCAGTCCTTCTAAGGACTAGGTTACAGCATTTCCTACGACTTTTATCAGGCAGGTCTGTGCTCTTAAATAGATAGATTGTGGGAGTAAAGACTAATTGTAATTGCAGTCCTTTTCAGGACTAGGTTACATCAGTTCCTATCAGTTTTTGCCAGGCAGGTCTGTGCCAGTGCTGTGCAAGTTTTTTTCACAGCATTTGGCTGAATCTAGCAAAGCTAATCCTTTTTGGCCTATTGCAGAGTGTGTTACTCAGTGGAGTAGCCTATCTGTGTTACAAGATATACCACCTGTGTATAGAATACCAATTTTTTTACTGCACCTAGTGAAGTAAAATCTTTTGGGCATAGCATCATTCTATTAGTCCATCTATACTGACCTCCATCAGGTTGCAAATTGAATATAATTTTTTTCTGCATCTAGCTCTGAAAAAATATTTGGGCTTCTAGCTGTGTGTGGGACTTGTTCTATTAGTCCATCTATACTGACCTCCACCAGGTTGCAAATTAAAAATAATTTTTTTCTGCATCTAGCTCTGAAAAAATATTTGGCCTTCTAGCAGTGTGTGGGACTTGTTCTATTAGTCCATCTATACTGACCTCCATCAGGTTGCAAACTGAATATAATTTTTTTCTGCATCTACCTCTGAAAAAATATTTGGGCTTCTAACTGTGTGTAGGATTTTCTCTATTAGTCCATCTATACTGACCTCCATCAGGTTGCAAATTAAAAATAATTTTTTGTCTGCATCTAGCTCTGAAAAAATATTTGGCCTTCTAGCAGTGTGTGGGACTTTCTCTATTAGTCCATCTATACTGACCTCCATCAGGTTGCAAACTGAATATATTTTTTTTCTGCATCTAGCTCTGAAAAAATATTGGGCTTCTAGCTGTGTGTGGGACTTGTTCTATTAGTCCATCTATACTGACCTCCATCAGGTTGCAAACTGAATATAATTTTTTCTGCATCTACCTCTGAAAAAATATTTGGGCTTCTAGCTGTGTGTGGGACTTTCTCTATTAGTCCATCTATACTGACCTCCATCAGGTTGCAAATTAAAAATAATTTTTTGTCTGCATCTAGCTCTGAACAAATATTTGGCCTTCTAGCAGTGTGTGAGACTTTCTCTATTAGTCCATCTATACTGACCTCCATCAGGTTGCAAACTGAATATATTTTTTTTCTGCATATAGCTCTGAAAAAATATTGGGCTTCTAGCTGTGTGTGGGACTTGTTCTATTAATCCATCTATACAGACCTCCATCAGGTTGCAAACTGAATATAATTTTTTTCTGCATCTACCTCTGAAAAAATATTTGGCCTTCTAGCTGTATGTGGGACTTTCTCTATTAGTCCATCTATACTGAACTCCATCAGGTTGCAAACTGAATATATTTTTTTTCTGCATCTACCTCTGAAAAAATATTGGGCTTCTAGCTGTGTGGGACTTGTTCTATTAATCCATCTATACAAACCTCCATCAGGTTGCAAACTGAATATAAGTTTTTTCTGCATCTACCTCTGAAAAAATATTTGGGCTTCTAGCTGTGTGTGGGACTTTCTCTATTAGTCCATCTATACTGACCTACATCAGATTGCAAATTGAATATAATTTTTTTCTGCATCTAACCCAGCCAATAGTTTTGGCCTAATACCACAGTTTGGCCACTCAGCTCTGCTCGGTTCCCATCCATTGTTTTTTTTGTGCAAACAACTCCAGAGTTGTGAATTAGTTAACCACCAAAATGAGTGGAAAAAGGCCTGCTGCTGGTGGAAAGGGGAATAGGCGTGTTGGGAAGGGGAAAAAAGGTTGTGTCCGTGGGGTAGGTGTTAAAGCAACAGTAACATCTGCAGAAGAAAGACCATCTTCCAGCCAAACTAAAATGTCTACTTCTTTTAGCGGACAATGTGATAAGATCCCTTTCTTACGGCCACGCCAATCGCTACAAATTCCAGATGAGGCACAAAAACAGCAGGTGCTTCAAAGGATATCAAGTGCTCCTTTAAGTGGGCTCTCCTCCACATCAACTTCAACATCACAAATACTCCAGTCCTCAAAAGTGTCACCCCAATCGCACTTGCTTCCTCACAGCTCCCAAATCTCCAGCTGCCCGTCTGAGTATGAGGTAGAACAGATGGTTGAGTCTGCAGAGCTGTTTACTCATACTATAGCCTGGGAATCAGAGGTCGACTCCAGCGCTTCTGTGAATCCAGACGAGGAAATGATCTGCACTGATGCCCAGAATCTTTATGAATTGGATTCAGGACCAGACGCAGAAGGTTCTGACCATAATGTAGACCCTCATTCCCAAACTGTAACTCCTGTTGGTGGAGACAATGAGGAAGACGATGATGAGACTCAAATACCTGATTGGAGTGACAACTTTAGTTTTTTGTCAGAGCAGGAACAGGTTGGCTCTGAGGACGACGGGTGTGATAACGCACAGGGTTATGATGATGAGGTTGGAGATCCCACTTACTGTCAACCCACAGTCAGCCAAGAGATGAGGTCAGCAGAAGAGGTGGAGGAAGATGCTAGTGACGACGAGGTCAGGTTGCGCCTTCCTGGACAGAGACGTAGTACTGGAAGCACGTCAACAACTGCATCCTCAAACACAACTCTGCCTCTCACCACAAGTCGTGGTGGCTCTTCAGGTCGCATGGGTGCTAAGCCTTGCATAGCCTGGGCATTTTTTCAGATCGATAAAGATGACCAAACTCGTGTTATCTGTAACATTTGTCAGCAAAAGCTAAGTAGAGGCCAAAAAATACATAGTTTGAGTACTTCATGCATGAACCGGCACATGGACATGAAGCATAAGTTGCAGTGGGAAGCTCAGTGTGCTACAATGCGGCCTAGCCGGCCGGGCCAGCCACCGTCTGCCATATCTTGTGCATCCGCGGCCTCTTCATCCGCTGTGACTGGGGGGACAGCAGTCACACCTGTTTTGGGGCGCAGACCTGCCACCTCTTTACCCGCAACAGCCAGCGTGATTGGCAGGTCATCATTTTCTTTGGAGGTGGTAACACCAGCTGGTGTTGAGCGCTGTCCGACATCGATAGCACCACCTTTGGATCAAGGCAACCTAACATGTCCGCCTGCATCTTCCTCACAGACCGGCAGTTTGCCGGGGAAGCCCTTATCAACCCCGTCTAAGCACAATAGCCAGCCCTCGGTCCCTCAGATGTGGACAAGTAAAAGACCATTTCCTCCTAGCCATGAGAAAGCTAAGAGGTTGAATTTCACCATCTGCAAGCTCTTGGCTACAGAAATGCTGCCTTTCCGCCTGGTGGACACAGAGGATTTTCGAGACCTTATGTCCATCGCAGTGCCCCAGTACCAGATGCCCAGTCGGCACTACTTCTCAAAGAAAGGTGTGCCTGCGCTCCACCAGCATGTCGCACAAAACATCACCGCTTCTTTGAGAAACTCTGTGTGTGACAGGGTGCATTTCACCACAGACACTTGGACGAGTAGGCATGGACAGGGGCGTTACATGTCGCTGACTGGGCACTGGGTAAATATGGTGACAGCAGGACAAGGGGCTGCTGTCCAAGTCTTGCCGTCCCCACGAGTTGTGCGTCAATCCTCTTTATGTCAAAGTTCCTCCACTGCTTCTGCCTCCTCAACCTCCTTTCGGTCTTCCACCTGCACCCAAAGCCTGTCTGGTCATGCCACAAGCTTTCTAACTGCGCAGAAGGGATCCTGCACACCTCCTTACTATGCTGGCAATAGGGCTCAACGTCATCAGGCGGTTTTTACTTTGAAATGTCTGGGAAATGTGAGTCACACAGCTGAGGAGTTGTGGTCAGCTCTGGAGAACTAATTTCATGAATGGTTGTCTCCACTGGACCTGAAACCAGGAAAGGCCGTGTGCGACAATGCTGCAAACCTGGGTGCGGCCCTTCGCCGGTGCAATGTCACACAGGTGCCTTGTATGGCTCACGTGTTGAACCTGGTTGTCCAGCAATTTTTAGCCCACTATCCCAGACTAGATGGCCTTCTGCAGAGGGCACGGTCGCTGTGTGCTCACTTCCGCCGTTCGCATCCCGCAGCTCAGCGACTTACATCTCTACAGAAGTCGTTGGGCCTGCCACTTCACCGGCTAAAATGCGATGTGCCTACCCGGTGGAATTCAACTCTGCACATGTTGCAGCGACTGTGGCAGCACCGACAAGCCCTGGTGCAATACGTTCTGACGTATAGCCTGGGCCAACGAGATCCGGAGGTGGGGCAAATCACGCTGGAGGAGTGGTCTCAGATCAGGGACCTATGCACCCTTCTGCACAGTTTTGAAATGGCGACGAAGATGTTTAGTGCTGACGATGCCATTATCAGCATGACTATTCTGGTGATTTACATGCTGGAGCACATGTTAAACAGAATTCGGAGTCAGATGGTGGCACAAGAGGAGGTGGAGGAAGTAGAGGAGGAGGAGTTGTATGCGGAAGTGCTAACATCTGCAAGGTCCAGACGGTCGGCAGCACCAAGGCGGCAGGCATGTGAGGGTGGGGGAGATGGTTTTACCAGGGCGCATGGTAGCAGCCAAACTAGTGAGGAAGGTGCAGGAGCCCAGGAAGAAGTGGAGGACGAACTGATGGAAGACTCATCAGATGAGGGAGACCTTGATCACATTTCTGTTGTGCGAGGTTGGGGGGAGAGGACAGAGGAAGGAAGCATGATTGTTACCTCGCCACCAACACAACAGGGACTTGGTGCTCCTGGATGCGCAACACACATGAGTGCCTTCTTGCTGCACTACCTGCAACATGACCCTCGAATTGTGAGAATTAGAAATAATCCTGACTACTGGGTTGCCACACTGTTAGATCCCCGGTACAAAAGTAAATTTGCAGAAATTATTCCTGCCATAGAAAGGGATGCACGCATGCAGGAGTATCAGCAGAGACTGTTGCAGAATCTTACATGTGCTTTTCCACAAAACACCAGTGGTGCATGTAGTGAATCTCACAGTTCCAACTTGCCAACCGTGGGACCGTCAAGTGTTCAGCACTCAAACCGTAACAGAACCACAGTATCTGCTGGTAACATCAATTTTGCGCAATCATTTCACCACTTTTTTAGCCCATCCTTTGCAAGGCCACAGGAGACAAGAAGTCTGACACATAGTCAACACCTAGTGACGATGGTACAGGAGTATCCCCAAGTAAACATTGAAGCCATGACTGTGTCACTGGACCCTTGCTCTTTTTGGGCTTCCAATCTGGATAAATGGCCGGAGCTAGCCACTTATGCCTTGGAGATCTTGTCATGCCCCGCAGCCAGCGTTCTGTCTGAACGTGTGTTCAGCGCTGCTGGTGGTGTGCTGACAGATAAGCGCACGCGGCTCTCCACTGATAATGTAGACAGACTCACGTTCATAAAGATGAACAAATCATGGATCCGAAATGACTTTTCTACCCCTGTGTCATCCTGGGGAGAGTAAAAGCTTGATGATTGGTTAAAATCACCCTACCAACCATTTTAAGCTTTCAAATTACTAATCATGTTTATCTGTATCTTGACTGGAAAATAACTTGGGCTTTGTAGCAGTGTGCAGCACTGATCCTATTAGCCCATCTATACTAAGCTCCACCAGATTTAAAATTAATAATAATTTTTAGCTGCATCTAGCCCGGAAAATTATTTTGGGGCTCCGAGATGCGCAAGACACATAATTGCCTTCTTGCTGCACTATCTGCAACATGACCCTCATATTGTCAGAATTCGAAGTAATCATGACTACTGGGTTGCCACACTCTTAGATCCCCCAAACTTTTCGATCAACCTTTTCATTTTAATAAAGACCAAAAAAATGGTCATTTTTGAAATTATAAGCATTAGCAGGTTATTAGAAACTGAAATCAAACAGTTTTCAACTCAAAACTTTATTCTAGGTGATGTTATATTTTCACATAGGACCCCTTGTTCGAAAGGAGCTTCTGAACTCTCTCGTCCATTGAATTTGTCAGGTTTTGGATTGTTTCTGCTTCAATTGTTTTGCATGAGGACAGAATACCCTCCCAGAGCTGTTGCTTAGATGTGAACTGCCTCCCGCCATCATAGACCCTCCTTTTGATGATGCTCCAGAGGTTCTGAATGGGGTAGATGTCAGGGGAGCATGGGGGTCACACCATAAGTTTGTCCCCTTTTATGCCCATATCAGCCAGAGATGCAGATGTTTTATGTGCAGCATGAGATGGTGCATTATCATGCAAAAAATGATCTTGCTGTGAAATACATGGTTCTTCTTCTTGAACCATGGCAGGAAGTGCTGTTTGAGAAAATCCACATACATTATGGAGTTCATCTTTAGCGCCTTCAGGGATCCTAAAGGGGCCGACAATCTCTCTCCCCATGATTCCAGCCCAAAACATTACTCCACCTCCTCCTTGTTGGCGCTGTCGCCGTGTTTGCGTGGGGTGTCCATCAACCAGCCATCCTCCACTCCATCCATCTGGACCATCGAGCGCTGCACGGCACTCATCCGTGAACAAAACAGTTTTGAAATCAGTCTTCATGTAATGTTTGGCCCACTGGAGCCGTTTCTGCTTGTGTGAAGTGGATAGAGGAAGTTGACAGGATGGCATATGCACAGCTGCAAACCTCTGAAGGACCTGCATCTTGTTGTTCGGGGGACGTTGGAGGCACCAGCAGCTTCAAAAACTTGTCTGCTGCTATGACAAGGCTTTTTTGCCGCTGCTCTTTTAACCTGACGTAATTGCCTGTAGGAAAGAGTCCTCAATTTGCCCTTATCAGCACGCACACGTGTGTACTGTGAATCAGATACAGACTTCTTGATTGCCAAGACACTTCATCCTGATCATCGCACAATGTTGATTGTAGTCATGCCTTGACCTAAACACTCCACAATTTGTTGCTTCTCAGCAGCCGACACATCCTTTTTCTTTCCCATTTTGGCAGAAAATGTAGGCTGCTTAATAATGTGAGACAGCCTTCTTAAGTAGTCTTGCCTTTCATTGGACACACCTGCCAAACTAATTAGCACAGGTGTCTGCAATTGCTTACAGTGATATAAAGAGCCCTGACACACATCACCATCAATGAGTTTAACTGACAAACAAACAAATTCTTCCCTTATCACTCCTAAACACTTTTTGCATAATAATTTGGAACACAGTGTACATGTGCTTTTCCACAAAACACCAGTGGTTCACGTAGTGAATCTTACAGTTCTAACTTGCCAACCGTGGTCTGTATGGAGTTGTTCAATAAAGGGCCCAAAATTAAGATAACATAGATGGGAGAGGTCTCTATGAATAGGAATTCCTAAGTATTTGATACCCTGTGAGGGCCAGGCAAAGGGAAAGTTGGACTGGATGGAATCCTATATGGATTTGGGGAGGGAGACATCGAGGGCCTCAGACTTCGCTGCATTGATTTTAAAATTTGACCACGTAACAAAGTGATCTATTTCAGCCATAACAGTATGGATGGATATATGTGATTGAGTGATATATACTAGTACATCATCAGCAAATAGAGAGCACTTGTACTCGGTGCCTCCCACCTCAATCCACCTAATATTGGGGTTATGGCGAATTGATGAGAGCAGGTGCTCCGTCACTAGGATGTATAAGAGAGGGGACAGAGGACATCCCTGCCTTGTCCCATTGGTGATTGTGAAAGGTGATGAAAATATTCTGATGCACCCCCTGGGCCTTGGGACACCCGGAGCCGGACCCTTTTTGGTGGATGCTGGTGGTTGTAGTCTTCGTGGCGGCGACCCGGTTCCATGGCTCAGGGTGGTCAAACCAGTGGCGGAACTATTTATGTGGTTTTGATGTTTAAATGTCCGACTACGCCACCCGTGGATTGCGGTCAGAGTGAACCGCCGCTGCAGGGCAGAACGCTGAGGCTGGTGTTGTGGGTGCAGCAGAGCGTAGCATAACTCCCCATGGGAGGAGTATAGCCTCAGGGCAGTGTATGCGGAGGATGGGGGTGATGGTGCAGGGCAGCAGCAGTAACGACACGGAGTCAGTGATGCAGTCCAGGGCCTTTACTCACAGTTCTTATTATCCAGACCACGTCTGCAGGTAACGGCTGCCCACGTCGTACTGTGCTCACCAGGTGAGGGGCTCAGACAACTCCCAGATAACTTTGGAGCGCTTCACAGGACCCCCTTTGTGTGTCCTTTGTCTGGCCTTTCTTACCAACCCTTCTGTCCGGCTGCCTCGGGCCTCCTCTTGGTAAACTTGGCGCCAGTTTCCCTGACCCTATGTGCTGCCCTCCTAGCGGGTGTAGCGAGGGGCTGCGCCACATAAAATGTCACAGCCTGCGGTTTCTAGCTGAGGGTCGTTTCCTGCCTCCACTAGTTTCGGGGACCGGTCTCCCCCTTTGGCCTGACCCCTCCATGCAGGTGGATTCGGGCGTGCGGTGGCGACTCGCCCGTCCGCACCCCTGGGATCCCTTCGTTCCTCGTTCCTGGAGCCTTCTCCGCTCCTCTTCCTTCCTTCTCCCTCTTCCAGGCCTGGGCCTCTGTTACTAGGCCTGCCTCCGGAGCAGAGCTCATGCAGAGCCCCTGCTCCCTGCCACTTCTGCTCAGACTTCTCTGCACTGAACTAAGATGGTGCCCACCTTTTATACTCCCTTCTCAATGCACCCAGGAACTGCTTCCTCCCTGCTCCTGCACTACAGGGTTCCCCTTCCTCAGTGTTCCCTCCCCCCACTCCAGCCAGGGACAGGGACTGTCGTGCCCATCTCAGGGGCATATTGGTCGCCCTGCCCCACGGCAATGTGGTGTAATGCATGCAGGTGTCGGGTCCTGATCCACACTCCATCCTTACCTGAGAGTGAGATATCACACCTCTGGGTGAGGTGCAATACCTCTGTAGCAACCGAGCCCTCAGGGTGCTACAGTTCCATTTATCTTCAGCCTAGGTGACGTATTGCGATACAGGGTCGTGATTTTGGCTATAAAAGGGTCCCCTAGACCCCTACCCCAAGCTTTTTAAGAGAATCATATATGCCGTGCCAGGAGACTCTATGGAATGCTTTCTCAGCATCCAACGAGAGTATCTAATTACAAATTTTTAACTGCATCTAGCCCAGGAAATACTTTGTGCCTAGTAGCAGTGTGTGCTTGTCAGCGGATTATCCCGGCTGTTAAGCAAGCTACACCACCTGTAGTTTGGACACTTAATTTTTTCAAAGGAAATGCTTCGGGACCACGGGATACTCAGTGAAGAGCATCAGGAGGCACCCCAAGGCATAGGGGCTGGGACTGGCAGTAGGATGCCTTGCGGTGGACAGCCGAGCTCGATCCTTATAAAAGCTTTTTAACTGCAGCAGCTTTAGTGGATGCTACTGGAGCTGGAATTACGCGGCTGCTGGCATGAGACTTGCCCTCCAATAGATCCTTGTAAATGGATTTAAAGTGTATTCATTCAAATTACAGAGACAATTTAAATTAAAAAGCTTAGAGCTGCCTCCACCACAGGGGGGCTCGCTCGACCCACCAGCGGACAGGCACCAGTATTGGGAGAGGGGGGCTGGCCGTCAGGGTTCACCGCAGCTCTGGCACAAACCCGGCGACACGGAGGTGGCACGGGCAGGAGCGGACTGAACGTGTCGGCTTCTCACTTTTTGGATTTTAGAAGGGCATGACATGCCTATATCTGTGTCTCCCCCTCCTTTTACTCCTCCACCTCTTTTCTTTTCTCATGACTATATGTACTTGTCACTTTTCCATGTGTTAGTTGTGTCTTCTCAGCAGTTTGTCAGCTTTTGGACACCTTTGAAGGTGTTTTCTATGTGTTTCTATGTGTTTTTGTTTGCCTGACATTGGTTTTAACGGTGTTCGAAGGTGTTCGACGAACAGTTCGACGAACAGTTCGGCGAACACACGGGTGTTCGACGAACCAAACCGCACTCGAACACTACGGGGGTGGCTCAACACTATTGGAGACCCAATCAGGATTCTTCGCATTTCCAAAAATTTGTGGCAGATGCCAGGAAAGTGTAATCAATTTCGCTACAGTAGAAATAGTGTAAATAATACCCACACCTCTTCCAGTACAGACAACCCAGGAGATGGAGACCTAACCAGGACTGTTCACTTTTCCCTAAATGAAGGCCTAACAACACCGAAGTGGCATCAATTTACATCAGACTACAAGTAATTTAACGGAGACCCAAACCTCTCCTACTACAGCCAGCCCAATGGATGGAGACCCAATCAAGATTCTACACATTTCCCAAAATTAGGTCCTAAAACCTGCAGCAGCAGCAAGAGCAGGCACAGAAGCCATATCACAGACTGCAATTCCGCAAGATCAATGCAGAACACTAAAAACTACATTGCCTACTCTGTACAGTCTGCAATTGGGGTGAAAAAGTCCTTGGAGATCCATGACTTGTTCATCTTGAGAAAGTTAGGTGGTCTAAACTTTCAGCGGACAGCCGGGTGCGGTTATCTGTCAAGACACTACCAGCAGCACAGAAGACACGTTCTGAGAGAACTCTGGCTGCCGGGCATGATAAAACTTCCAAGGCGTGACAGGCGAGCTCAGGCCATTCATCCATTTTTGAAGACCAAAGTGTAAAAGGGTCCAAATCCTCCCTGATGGTATTCATATTAAGCTCTAGATGCTCCTCCACCATCCTCTCCAGTCGTTCACCACGTGTCAGGCTTCTACTCTGTTGTGCCGGTGCACAAGGTGGTCTAAGAAATGTGTGAAAGGACTTACAGAAATTTCTTCTGCCACTTACTCTGCTGCTGTTGCTGCTAATGTTTTGGCGTTGACGAACTGATGTGCAGGAGGTTGAAAGACTACAGCTGCGATGCACACTGTGAGCCTCACTGCTATCTTGGGGAAAAGCTCTATTAAGGTAGCTTAAAAGCTTGTTTTGATACTCCAACATAAGTGTGTCCCTTTCTAGGTGGGAAGCATATGGCAAAATTGACTCTTATTACATGGATCTTTCAGAGTGGCAACCCAGTAGTCAGCATTATTTTGAATCCTAACTATACGGGTTACAGATAGTGAGTCAAGAAGGCACTCATATGTGGGGCTCTTCCAGGAGGTCCAAAGCCAGTCTGTATTGTGGGCTGTGTAACACTGATGCTTGTTTCCTCCATCCCTTCCTGCCAACCACGTTCAATCGAGAGGGGATAATTATCCTCTTCATCTTCTGACAGCTGCTTGCCCATCACCTCTTCCACCTCCATTACTTCCTCTGCTCTTGCACCTTCACTAACAGATTGCCTGGTATCACCAAACCCCCTAGATTGCAGGAATCCATTGTCACTTGGCATCCGCCTCTGTGATGCGAGTCTGGAGCTTTGAGACATTGTCATCCCTTCCGCATCATCTTCTTCTGGGACTACCACCTCCTGCCGCAGTTTACTCAAAGTCTGCTCCAGCATATAAATGACCAGAATAGTGATGCTGATGACGGCATCGCCAGCGCTAACCAGTTTAGTAGCCATTTAAAAACTGTGCAGAAGGGTGCAGAGGTCCTTAATCTGTTCCCACTCCATAAACGTAATATGCCCCACGTCTGTACTGCGTTGGCCCAGGCTATACGACATGACATACTGCGTCAGAGTTTGTTGCTGCTGCCACACTTGCTGAAACATGTGCAGAGTGGAATTTCAGCATGTCAGCACATTGCAGATCAACCTGTTAACTGGCACGGACAAAGACCTCTGCATTGATGCAAGTCGATGACATGAGGGGTGCGAACGGCGGAAGTGAGCACACAGCTTCCGTACTTTGTGAAGCAGCTCATCCAGGCCAGGATAGTGGTGAAGAAATCGCTGTACCACCAGGTTGAGGATGAGAGACATGCAAGGCACCTGTGTGAACTTGCCTCAGCTTAGGGCCACTAACAGAATTGTACCGTTATCGCACACAGCCTTCCCTGGCTCTAGGTTCAGCGGAGACAGCCATTGCTCAACCTAAGCCTGGAGAGCTGTCCACAACTCTTCACCTGTATGACTGCGATCTCCAAGGCATATTAATTTTAAGACTGCCTGATTGTGGTGAGCCCAGGCTGCGCAGTACGGAGGTGTTGTGGATTTGCTCTGCACCATTGGAACGTGTGTCTCGTCAAGGCAGAGGTTGAGGCCCTAGAGGAGGTGTAGGACGCAGAAGCAATGGAGGAAGTGGGAAATACAGAGGTTTCTTCTGCAAGCCTTGGGGATTCCAATATTTGTGGGCAGCCCTTTCCCCGCCTGCCCCCACAGCCACCAGAGTCACCTAATTCCCAGTCAGCGAGATGTAACATCCTTGGCCATGCTTACTCGTCCAGGTGTCTGTGGTGAAATGCACCCTGGCACACATAGATTTAGAGAAGGAATGGGTGATGTTGTCTGTGACATGCTGGTGTAGCACAGGCACAGCTTTCTTAGAGAAGTATGGATGACTGGGCAACTGCTACTGGGGGACTGCGATGGCCATCAGCTTTCGGAAACTGTCTGTATCTACCAGACGGAAAGGCAGCATTTCCGTGGCCAACAAATTGGAGATGGTTGAGTTCAACCTCTTAAGCTTTGTCATGCGTAGGATGAAAATCTTTCACGTGTCCATAACTGCGGGACAGAGGGCTGGCTGAGGTGCTCAGAGAGTGAGGAGTATGGTGAACTAGACAAACTGCTGAACTGAGTGAGGTGCAGGCGAGGATGTTACATTGGATTGAGAAACATGCGGTGTACTCGGTGAAACATCACAGCAGGCGTATCCGCTTCCGTTACAGCTGACGGGCTGTCACTCAGCCTGACTGGAGCGGGTAAAGAACCGGAGTTTCTGCAATGGGAGACCTGCATTACAATACTTGGCACGGTAAAAGAGGAGGAGGAAGAAGCTGCCAATGCATTTCATGGGGCAGCTGATGGTTGTTGAGGTGCGCTGGTCCTCATTTCAGTGTGGTGAGACTCCCAGCATAACGCATGTTGTTTGAGCGTGTGAACGTTCATGCATGTAGTAGTCAAAATATTGCAGTTTTTGCCTCTACTGAGTTTTTTATGACAAAGTTTGCAGATAACATGAGTTGGCTCATCATTTGCGTTGACAAAAAAGGCCCATTGCAGGCAACCCTAGCCACCCTTGCGAGCTGCAAAACCGTGACCGCTGCTGGCTACTGCCATGGTTGTGGCTAAGTATGCAGTGCTCCTCGTGATCGCATCACTCCGTGTCTGCGCTGTTCGGCAAAATGTAACCTCCTCGTCTTCCTCCTCTACCTCTTCAGGTGAGCTACTCGGCTGCGTGACTCTGGTTTCACACCAAATAGGATCTTCAACCTCATCATCATCCAATGTGTCATCCCATTCCTCGCCCTCACTGTGACCCTTCTCCTCTAGTTGCCCTGTAAGCACAGTATAGTCCCCATCAGCCTCAGGTATCTGAGTCTCATCGAGATCAACTCCCTCCCCTGCGGTTAACATGTAGTGACGAGGTTCAGGACCCTGCTCAGACCCTACTTCGTTCTGCCCCGAATCCAAGCTAAAATAAATTTGGGCATTTGTGCACATTCTTTCCTCCTCTTGACTCTGTGACTGTTTGTAGTACATTTCTGATGCCCATGATATAGAATGGGTAAACAATTTTACAGACTGTCCCATCTTTGTTTCGCTACAGTCAGTTGGGCAGTTGGACTGTTGTGACGCGGCGGGAAGCATGGGTAATTGGGGTGCCACCTCTGTGTACTGTACTGCGTGTGATGTTGAGGTGGAGGAAGAAGTGGAGAGGGCACTGGAAGCAGAGCTTGCCATCCACTGGAGCACCTGCTCTTTCTGGCCCTTATCAACAAGCCGTATCCCTGTGCGGCTGCCAAAGAAAAGGAGTGGAGTAGGCCATCCAGTAACAGAAGTTATCAGTTGTCTTTGGATAGGACCTGTTTGTGTTGGTTCACTAGAGCTTTTACTAACATTACCACATACCCCACTTATACCTTGAACACCAAGGCTATTCCCCGTTCCACCACGCCCTCTCTTTTTCCCATTCATGTTGCTCAGATACTGTGGTAGGAGTACGTTATTAACTAAACAAAAAATAGTTTTTTTCCACTGCAACATCACTGCACACACCTGAATTTTAGCGACACTACATGACAAGGTAAGATATGGCCTGCCATTTAACATTACAAAAGAATAGAGATGAGCGGTGTTAGAATCGAACTGTTCGCCAATCTCAAATTCGAGGTGTTTTGGGCGGTGATCGAGCTGTTTGGCGAACACGAACGATGTGAAAAAAATTCGGTTGTTCAAGCCTATGTTCGATAACTGTTCGTGCACCAAAATCATAACTGGATTTTTTCTCAGTAATGCTGAAAACTAATGTTAATACGCAGTTTGAGTGTACAGCGGGGCAGAGTGGGGGGCAGGGGATGGATCTCTGCAGAAATAATGAAGATCTCCATTTTTTTTCCTCTTTTCCGCATTAACAGTGGGGAGGTGCAAACTGTCAGCCTATCAGCAGCGCACACACGGAACGATCTGCTTTTTTTCACACAAGCAAGGGCATGTGTCATTGGCAGTGTATGTCACATGTCCTTGGCCTTGCCTTGGCTTGTAGCGGTGTGTGGGACTTGTTCTATTAGTCCATCTATACTAACCTCCACCAGGTTGCAAATTCAATATAATTTTTATCTGCATCTAGCTCTGAAAAAATATTTCGGCTTGTAGCAGTGTATGGGACTTGCTCTATTAGTCCATCTATACTAACCTCCACCAGGTTGCACATTCAATATAATTTTTTTCTGCATCTAGCTCTGAAAAAATATTTCGGCTTGTAGCAGTGTGTGGGACTTTTTCTATTAGCCAATCTATAATAACCTCCACCAGGTTGCAAATTCAATATAATTTTTTTCTGCATCTAGCTCTGAAAAAATATTTCGGCTTGTAGCAGTGTGTGGGACTTGTTCTATTAGTCCATGTATACTAACGTACACCAGGTTGCAAATTCAATAAAAAAAATTTCTGCATCTAGCTCTGAAAAAATATTTCAGCTTGTAGCAGTGTGTGAGACTTGTTCTATTAGTCCATCTATACTAACCTCCACCAGGTTGCAAATTCAATATAATTTTTATCTGCATCTAGCTCTGAAAAAATATTTCGGCTTGTAGCAGTGTGTGGGACTTTTTCTATTAGCCAATCTATAATAACCTCCACCAGGTTGCAAATTCAATATAATTTTTTTCTGCATCTAGCTCTGAAAAAATATTTTGGCTTGTAGCAGTGTGTGGGACTTGTTCTATTAGTCCATCTATACTAACCTCCACCAGGTTGCAAATTCAATGTAATTTTTTTCTGCATCTAGCTCTGAAAATTTTTTTCGGCTTGTAGCAGTGTGTGGGACTTGTTCTGTTAGTCCATCTATACTAACCTCCACCAGGTTGCAAATTCAATGTAATTTTTTTCTGCATCTAGCTCTGAAAAAATATTTCGGCATGTAGCAGTGTGTGGGACTTGTTCTATTAGTCCATGTATACTAACGTACACCAGGTTGCAAATTCAATAAAAAAAATTTCTGCATCTAGCTCTGAAAAAATATTTCAGCTTGTAGCAGTGTGTGAGACTTGTTCTATTAGTCCATCTATACTAACCTCCACCAGGTTGCAAATTCAATATAATTTTTATCTGCATCTAGCTCTGAAAAAATATTTCGGCTTGTAGCAGTGTGTGGGACTTTTTCTATTAGCCAATCTATAATAACCTCCACCAGGTTGCAAATTCAATATAATTTTTTTCTGCATCTAGCTCTGAAAAAATATTTCGGCTTGTAGCAGTGTGTGGGACTTGTTCTATTAGTCCATCTATACTAACCTCCACCAGGTTGCAAATTCAATGTAATTTTTTTCTGCATCTAGCTCTGAAAATTTTTTTCGGCTTGTAGCAGTGTGTGGGACTTGTTCTGTTAGTCCATCTATACTAACCTCCACCAGGTTGCAAATTCAATGTAATTTTTTTCTGCATCTAGCTCTGAAAAAATATTTCGGCATGTAGCAGTGTGTGGGACTTGTTCTATTAGTCAATCTATACTAACCTCCACCAGGTTGCAAATTCAATATAATTTTTATCTGCATCTAGCTCTGAAAAAATATTTCGGCTTGTAGCAGTGTATGGGACTTGCTCTATAAGTCCATCTATACTAACCTCCACCAGGTTGCACATTCAATATAATTTTTTTCTGCATCTAGCTCAGAAAAAATATTTCGGCTTGTAGCAGTGTGTGGGACTTGTTCTATTAGTCCATCTATACTAACCTCAACCAGGTTGCAAATTCAATATAATTTTTATCTGCATCTAACTCTGAAAAATTATTTCGGCTTGTAGCAGTGTGTGGGACTTGTTCTATTAGTCCATCTATACTAACCTACACCAGGTTGCAAATTCAATAAAAAAAATTTCTGCATCTAGCTCTGAAAAAATATTTCAGCTTGTAGCAGTGTGTGAGACTTGTTCTATTAGTCCATCTATACTAACCTCCACCAGGTTGCAAATTCAATATAATTTTTATCTGCATCTAGCTCTGAAAAAATATTTCGGCTTGTAGCAGTGTGTGGAACTTTTTCTATTAGCCAATCTATAATAACCTCCACCAGGTTGCAAATTCAATATAACTTTTTTCTGCATCTAGCTCTGAAAAAATATTTCGGCTTGTAGCAGTGTGTGGGACTTGTTCTATTAGTCCATCTATACTAACCTCCACCAGGTTGCAAATTCAATGTAATTTTTTTCTGCATCTAGCTCTGAAAAATTTTTTCGGCTTGTAGCAGTGTGTGGGACTTGTTCTGTTAGTCCATCTATACTAACCTCCACCAGGTTGCAAATTCAATATAATTTTTCTCTGCATCTAGCTCTGAAAAAATATTTCTGCTTTTAGCAGTGTGGGACTTGTTCTATTAATCCATCTATACTAACCTCCACCAGGTTGCAAATTCAATATAATTGTTATCTGCATCTAGCTCTGAAAAAATATTTCGGCTTGTAGCAGTGTGTGGGACTTGTTCTGTTAGTCCATCTATACTAACCTCCACCAGGTTGCAAATTCAATATAATTTTTTTCTGCATCTAGCTCTGAAAAAATATTTCGGCATGTAGCAGTGTGTGGGACTTGTTCTATTAGTCCATCTATACTAACCTCCACCAGGTTGCAAATTCAATATAATTTTTTTCTGCATCTAGCTCTGAAAAAATATTTCAGCTTGTAGCAGTGTGTGAGACTTGTTCTATTAGTCCATCTATACTAACCTCCACCAGGTTGCAAATTCAATATAATTTTTTTCTGCATCTAGCTCTGAAAAAATGTTTCGGCTTGTAGCAGTGTGTGGGACTTGTTCTATTAGTCCATCTTTACTAACCTCCACATGGTTGCAAATTCAATATAATTTTTATCTGCATCTAACCCAGCCAATACTTTTGGGCTAATACCACAGTTTGGCCACTCAGCTCTGCTCGGTTCCCATCCATTGTTTTTTCTGCAAACAACTCCAGAGTTTTGAATTAGTTAACCACCAAAATGAGTGGAAAAAAGCCTGCTGCTGGTGGAAAGGGGAATAGGTGTGTTGGGAAGGGAAAAAATGGTTGTGTCCGTGGGGTAGGTATTAAAGCAACATTAACATCTGCAGAAGAAAGACCATCTTCCAGCCAAACTAAGAAGTCTACTTCTTTTAGCGGACAATGTGATAAGATCCCTTTCTTACGGCCACGCCAATCGCTTCAAATTCCAGATGAGGCACAAAAACAGCAGGTGCTTCAACGGATATAAAGTGCTCCTTTAAGTGGGCTCTCCTCCACCTCAACTTCAACATCACAAATACTCCAGTCCTCAGAGGTGCCACCCCAATCGCACTTGCTTCCTCACAGCTCCCAAGTCTCCAGATGCCCGTCTGAGTATGGGGTAGAACAGATGGTTGAGTCTGCAGAGCTGTTTACTCATACTATAGCCTGGGAATCAGAGGTTGGCTCCAGAGCTTCTGTGAATCCAGACAAGGAAATGATCTGCACTGATGCCCAGAATCTTTATGAGTCGGATCCAGGACCAGACGCAGAAGGTTCTGACTATAATGTAGACCCTCGTTCCCACACTGTAACTCCTGTTGGTGGAGGCAATGAGGAAGACAATGATGAGACTCAGATACCTGATTGGAGCGACAACTTTAGTTTTTTGTCAGGGCAGGAAGAGGATTGCTCTGAGGACGACGGGTGTGATAACACAGAGGGTGATGATGACGAGGTTGGAGATCCCACTTACTGTCATCCCACAGTCAGCCAAGACATAAGGTCAGCAGAGGAGGTGGAGGAGGATGCTAGTGACGACGAGGTCAGGTTGCGCCTTCCTGGACAGAGACGCAGTACTGGAAGCACGTCAACAACTGCATCCTGAAACATAACTCTGCCTCTGACCACAAGTCGTGGTGGCTCTTCAGGTCGCATGGGTGCTAAGCCTTGCATAGTCTTGGAATTTTTTCAGATCGATAAAGATGACCCAACTCGTGTTATCTGTAACATTTGTCAGCAAAAGCTAAGTAGAGGCCAAAAAATACATAGTTTGAGTACTTCATGCATGAACCGGCACATGGATATGAAGCATAAGTTTCAGTGGGAAGCTCACTGTGCTACAATGCGGCCTAGGCAGCCGGGCCAACCACCGTCTGCCACATCTTGTGCATCCGCGGCCTCTTAATCCTCTGTGACTGGGGGGACAGCAGTCACACCTGTTTTGGGATGCAGACCTGCCACCTCTTTACCCGCAACAGTCAGGGTGATTTGCAGGTCATCATTTTCTTTGGAGGTGGAAACACCAGCTGGTGTTCAGCGCTGACCGACATCGATAGCACCACCTTTGGATCAAGGCAACCTAACATGTCCGTCTGCATCTTCCTCACAGACCGGCAGTTTGCCGGGGACACCCTTCTCAACCCCGTCTAAGCACAACAGCCAGCCCTCGGTCCCTCAGATGTGGTCAAGTAAAAGACCATTTCCTCCCAACCATGAGAAAGCTAAGAGGTTGAATTTCACCATCTGCAAGCTCTTGGCTACAGAAATGCTGCCTTTCCGCCTGGTGGACAGAGAGGATTTTCGAGACCTTATGTCCGTCGCAGTGCCCCAGTAACAGATGCCCAGTCGGCACTGCTTCTCAAAGAAAGTTGTGTCTGCGCTTCACCAGCATGTCGCACACAACATCATCGCTTCTTTGAGAAACTCTGTGTGTGACAGGGTGCATTTCACCACAGACACTTGGACGAGTAGGCATGGACAGGGGCGTTACCCAGCGCCCAGTCAGCGACATGTATCTATGATGACAGCAGGACAAGGGGCTGCTGTCCAAGTCTTGCCGTCCCCACGAGTTGTGCGTCAATCCTCTTTATCTCTAAGTTCCTCCACTGCTTCTGCCTCCTCAACCTCCTCTCGGTCCTCCACCTGCACCCAAAGCCTGTCTGGTCATGCCACAAGCTTTCTAACTGCGCAGAAGGGATCCTGCACACTTCCTTACTATGCTGGCAGCAGGGCTCAACGTCATCAGGTGGATTTTACTTTGAAATGTCTGGGAAATGTGAGTCACACAGCTGAGGAGTTGTGGTCAGCTCTGGAGAAACAGTTTCATGGATGGTTGTCTCCACTGGACCTGAAACCAGGGAAGGCCATGTACGACAATGCTGCAAACCTCGGTGCAGCCCTTCGCCGGGGCAATGTCACACATGTGCCTTGTATGGCTCACGTGTTGAACCTAGTTGTCCAGCAATTTTTAGCCCACTATCCCGTACTAGATGGCCCAGGAAGAAGTGGAGGACGAACTGGCGATGAGCATGGAAGACTCATCAGATGAGGGAGACCTTGATCACATTTCTGTTGTGCGAGGTTGGGGGGAGAGGGCAGAGGAAGGAAGCATGATTGTTGCAGAATCTTACATGTGCTTTTCCCTAAAACACTAGTGGTGCACGTAGTGAATCTCACAGTTTCAACTTGCCAACCATAGGACCGTCAAGTGTTCATCACTCAAAACGTAACAGAAACATAGTATCTGCTGGTAACATCAATTTTGCGGAATCATTTCACCACTTTTTTAGCCCATCCTTTGCAAGGCCACAGGAGACAAGAAGTCTGACACACAATCAACGCCTAGAGGCGATGGTACAGGAATATCTCCAAGTAAACATTGAAGCCATGACTGCGTCACTGGACCCTTGTCCTTTTTGGGCTTCCAATCTGGATAAATGGCCGGAGCCTGCCACGTACGCCTTGGAGATCTTGTCATGACCCGCAGCCAGCGTTCTGTGTGAACGTGTGTTCAGCGCTGCTGGTGGTGTGCTGACAGATAAGCGCACGTGGCTCTCCACTGATAATGTAGACAGACTCACTTTCATAAAGATGAACAAATCATGGATCCGAAACGACTTTTCTACCCCTGTGTCATCCTGGGGAGAGTAAAAGCTTGATGATTTGTTAAAATCACCTCACCAACCGTTTAAAGCATTCAAAATACTAATCATGTTTATCTGTATCTTGGCTGTAAAATAATTTGAGCCTTGTAGCAGTGTGTAGTACTGATTCTATTAGGCCATCTGTACTAAACTCCATCAGATTTAAAATTACTAATCATGTTTATCTGTATCTTGGCTGGAAAATAATTTGGGCTTTGTAGCAGTTTGCAGTACTGATTCTATTAGGCCATCTATACTAAGCTCCACCAGATTTAAAATTAATAATAATTTTTAGCTGCACCTAGCCCGGAAAATAATTTTGGGGCTCCTAGATGCGCAAGACACATGAGTGCCTTCTTGCTGCACTACCTGCAACATGACCCTCAGATTGTCAGAATTCGAAGTAATCCTGACTACTGGGTTGCCACACTCTTAGATCCCCCACACTCTTCGATCAACCTTTTCATTTTAATAAAGAACAAAAAAATGGTTATTTTTGAAATTATAAGCATTAGCAGGTTATCAGAAACTGAAATCAAACAGTTTTCAACTCAAAACTTTATTCTAGGTGATGTTACATTTGCACATAGGACCCCTTGTTCGAAAGGAGCTTCTGAACTCTCTTGTCCATTGAATTTGTCAGGTTTTGGATGGTTTCTGCTTCAATTTTTTAGCATGGGGACAGAATACCCTCCCAGAGCTGTTGCTTAGATGTGAACTGCCTCCCGCCATCATAGAGATTCCTTTTGATGATGCTCCAGAGGTTCTGAATGGGGTTGAGGTCAGGGGAGCATGGGGGTCACATCATAAGTTTGTCCCCTTTTATGCCCATATCAGCCAGAGATGCAGATGTGTTATGTGCAGCATGAGACGGTGCATTATCATGCATGAAAATGATCTTGCTGCGGAATACACGGTTTTTCTTCTTGAACCATGGCAGGAAGTGAAGTTTGAGAAACTCCACATACATTATGGAGTTCATCTTTACCTTTTCAGGGATCCTAAAGGGGCCGACAATGTCTCTCCCCATGATTCCAGCCCAAAACATTACTCCACCTCCTCATTGTTGGCGCTGTAGCCGTGTGTGCATGGGGAGTCCATCAACCAGCCATCCTCCATTCCATCCATCTGGACCATCGAGCGTTGCACGGCCCTCATCAGTGAACAAAAGAGTTTTGAAGTCAGTCTTCATGTATTGTTTGGCCCACTGGTGTCACGCTGTCTCTGTATACTGGAGGTAGGGGGCCTAAGCTGACCCTAAGCTGGGGCCCTGACTAATCCCTCAACCTGGAGGTACTGTTAAAGGTACAGAGGTCCAGGCCGCCAGCGTAACCCCTACCTCCTGAGGATCCCTGCACCTAAGTAATCTAGTCCTGAGAAGGACCCCGATCACAACAAAAGGGGACAAGTAATAATATGCCCACACACAGTACTTAGACGAACGAGACAGTACAAGGGAAAAACCAAAACCACCTTGCATACAAAAACTACACAACTACAACAGAGGGAACACCAACGGGAAAGGAGATAAATGATAAAGCGAGGAAGGGAAAGAACACTCCAAATACACTTATCTCTGAAACTCCAAATACCACGATCCGCTCTGTTAGTCTGCATGAAATGCTTTCATCGACACTTCCCTAACAGACCAGCAGGCATTTGAAGGAGTCTCACTACAGCAGCATTGATTGCAGCTGGGCGAGGCTGGACCTCGTCTAGCACAGAGAGAGAGAGAATTAACTCCCTCACTGCCGAAAAACACAAAGCACCAAAAAGTCAGCTGCGAGAAGTCAGGCTGTGTAATCGTGACAATCTTCGTGGCGACACACCCGTGACAGTACCCCCCCTTCTACGAGGGGCCTCCGGACCCTCAGGGCCAGGTTTATCCGGGTGAGTCATGTGGAAGGCCCGAACTAATCGGTCTGCGTTAATATCCGACGCAGGAACCCACATCCTCTCCTCAGGACCATACCCTTTCCAATGAACCAGGTACTGAAGGGACCGGCGATTAAAGCGTGAATCGATGACCCTCGATACCTGGAACTCCAAGTTACCCTTGACCACCACTGGAGGGGGAGGTAAAGGTGACGGTACCACCGGCGCCACATACCTCTTAAGCAACGATCTGTGGAACACGTTGTGAATTTTAAACGTAGGGGGGAGGTCAAGACGGAATGCCACCGGATTAATAATAGAACTGATTCTGTACGGCCCGATGAACCTGGGACCCAGTTTCCAGGAGGGAACCTTAAGTTTTATATTCCTGGTAGACAACCATACCCGATTGTTCACACTAAGGTCCGGACCAGACACTCTCCTCCTATCAGCCATACGTTTGTATCGGTTCCCCATAGTATTCAGATTCTTCAGCACCCCTCTCCATACTGAAGCGAGTGATGAGGAAAATCGTTCCTCCTCAGGAACCCCAAAAGAGCCCCCCCTACTGAAAGTACAAAACTGGGGGTGAAAACCATATGCCCCAAAAAACGGGGACTTACCAGTGGACTCGCTCCGCCTATTATTAAGAGCAAACTCTGCCAGAGGTAAGAAAGAAGCCCAGTCCTCCTGGTTCTCTGACACAAAACACCGGAGATATGTCTCCAAGCTCTGGTTCATACGTTCCGTCTGACCATTGGTCTGAGGATGAAAAGCCGAGGAGAACGACAAATGCATCCCCCGCCGTGCACAAAACGCCTTCCAGAACTTGGACACAAACTGAGACCCCCGATCAGACACCACCTCGGAGGGTACCCCGTGAAGCCTCACAATCTCCCCAATGAACACCTGCGCAAGAGTTTTAGCATTAGGGAGAGCCGGAAGAGCGATAAAATGTGCCATCTTGCTGAACCTGTCCACTACAACGAGTATGACCGTTTTACCCGAAGACGGAGGGAGGTCCGTAATAAAGTCCATAGACAGATGAGTCCAAGGACGCTCCGGGATCTTCAAAGGTAAGAGGGCCCCAGACGGACTGGTATGTGAGGTCTTAGAGCGCGCACAAACCCCACAGGACGCGACAAAAGTTACCACCTCCTTATGTAAGTTAGGCCACCAAAACCGACGTGAGAGGAGATCCACAGTTGCTCTACTCCCTGGGTGTCCTGCAAAAACTGAGTTATGGTGTGCCTCGATCACCTTTTGTCGCAACTGATCTGGAACAAACAGTCTCCCCGGAGGTCCAACAGGGGCGTCCCCCTGAGCCTCCAATACCTCCTCCTCCAGCTCAGAGCATACTGCCGAAACCACCACCCCCTCCTGAAGGATAGGAATCGGGTCGTCCGTACTCCCGGCCCCAGGGAAACTACGAGATAAGGCATCCGCCTTTACATTTTTTGACCCAGGACGATATGTAACGACAAAATTAAACCTGGTAAAAAACAATGACCACCTAGCTTGTCTGGGATTCAGACGTTTCGCGGACTCCAGATATAGCAGGTTCTTGTGATCGGTGATGACGGTGACCGGATGGACTGCCCCCTCCAAAAAATGGCGCCACTCCTCAAAAGCTAACTTAATGGCCAAGAGTTCCCTATTGCCGACATTGTAATTCCTCTCAGCGGACGACAATTTTTTAGAGAAAAAGGCGCACGGATGCCACTTACCAGGGGACGAACCTTGTGACAATACTGCTCCCACCCCTACCTCGGAAGCGTCTACCTCTACAATGAATGGCTGTGACGCATCAGGTTGAATGAGTATGGGTGCCGAGGCAAAACATTTTTTCAAGGAGGAGAATGCTTGACAAGCCTTGTCAGACCACCTAGAAAAATCCGTCCCCTTTTTAGTCATGTTTGTGAGAGGCTTAACCGTGGACGAGAAATTACGAATGAACTTCCGGTAATAATTAGCAAACCCCAGGAAACGTTGTAGTGCCTTAAGATTCTCTGGCCGATCCCACTCAAGAACTGCCCGCACTTTCCCAGGGTCCATACGAAAACCGGACGCTGAAACCAGGAAGCCTAAAAACTGGAGTTCCTGTACGGCGAACACACACTTTTCCCATTTGGCATACAGTTTATTATTAGAGATGAGCGTTGTTCTACTCGAACTGTTCGCCAATCTCAAATTCGAGCTGTTTTGGGCGGTGTTCGAGCCGTTCGGCGAACACGAACAATTTGAGAAAAATTCGGCTGTTCGAGGTTATGTTCGATAACTGTTCGTGCACCAAAATCATAACTGGATTTTTTCTCAGTAATGATGAAAATTAATGTTAATACGCAGTTTGAGTGTACAGCGGGGTGGGGGGAGGGGCAGGGGATGGATCTCTGCAGTAACAATGAAGATCTCCATTTTTTTTTCTCTTTCCCGCATTTGCAGTGGGGAGGTGCAATCTGTCAGCCTATCAGCAGCGCACACACGGAGCGAAGTGCTTTTTTTCACACAAACAAGGGCATGTGTCATTGGCAGTGTATGTCACATGTCCTTGCCCTATAAGACCAAGCCATTTTCCCCGTCGCCACCATTTTCTCACTGCTGCAGCTGCGTGTTAGACGGCACCGCTGTTGCTGTGTGCGCTATACCTTGTTAATTTCAAGCCAATTTTCGCACAAATATACAGATAACTTGGGAGTAGGGAATAGTTGTGATTGCAGTCCTTTTAAGGACTAGGTTACAGCATTTCCTACGACTTTTATCAGGGAGGTCTGTGCTCTTAAATAGATAGGTTGTGGGAGTAAAGACTAATTGTAATTGGAGTCCTTTTCAGGACTAGGTTACATCAGTTCCTATCAGTTTTTGCCAGGCAGGTCTGTGCCAGTGCTGTGCAAGTTTTTTTCACAGCATTTGGCTGAATCTAGCAAAGCTAATCCTTTTTGGCCTATTGCAGAGTGTGTTAGTCAGTGGATTAGCCTATCTGTGTTGCAAGATATACCACCTGTGTATAGAATACCAATTTTTTTACTGCACCTAGTGAAGTAAAATCTTTTGGGCATAGCATCATTGTATTAGTCCATCTATACTGACCTCCATCAGGTTGCAAATTAAAACTAATTTTTATCTGCATCTACAGTACCTCTGAAAAAATATTTGGGCTTCTACCTGTGTGTGGGACTTGTTGTATTAGTCCATCTATACTGACCTCCATCAGGTTGCAAACTGAATATAATTTTTTTCTGCATCTAGCTCTGAAAAAATATTTGGCCTTCTAGTAGTGTGTCGGACTTTCTCTATTAGTCCATCTATACTGACCTCCATCAGGTTGCAAATTAAAACTTATTTTTATCTGCATCTACAGTACCTCTGAAAAAATATTTGGGCTTCTAGCTGTGTGTGGGACTTGTTTTATTGGTCCATCTATACTGACCTCCATCAGGTTGCAAACTGAATATATTTTTTTCTGCATCTACCTCTGAAAAAATATTGGGCTTCTAGCTGTGTGTGGGACTTGTTGTATTAGTCCATCTATACTGACCTCCATCAGGTTGCAAACTGAATATATTTTTTTCTGCATCTACCTCTGAAAAAATATTGGGCTTCTAGCTGTGTGTGGGTCTTGTTCTATTAATCCATCTATACTGACCTCCATCAGGTTGCAAACTGAATATAATTTTTTTCTGCATCTAGCTCTGAAAAAATATTTGGCCTTCTAGTAGTGTGTCGGACTTTCTCTATTAGTCCATCTATACTGACCTCCATCAGGTTGCAAATTAAAACTTATTTTTATCTGCATCTACAGTACCTCTGAAAAAATATTTGGGCTTCTAGCTGTGTGTGGGACTTGTTGTATTAGTCCATCTATACTGACCTCCATCAGGTTGCAAACTGAATATATTTTTTTCTGCATCTACCTCTGAAAAAATATTGGGCTTCTAGCTGTGTGTGGGACTTGTTGTATTAGTCCATCTATACTGACCTCCATCAGGTTGCAAACTGAATATATTTTTTTCTGCATCTACCTCTGAAAAAATATTGGGCTTCTAGCTGTGTGTGGGTCTTGTTCTATTAATCCATCTATACTGACCTCCATCAGGTTGCAAACTGAATATAATTTTTTTCTGCATCTAGCTCTGAAAAAATATTTGGCCTTCTAGTAGTGTGTCGGACTTTCTCTATTAGTCCATCTATACTGACCTCCATCAGGTTGCAAATTAAAACTAATTTTTATCTGCATCTACAGTACCTCTGAAAAAATATTTGGGCTTCTAGCTGTGTGTGGGACTTGTTGTATTAGTCCATCTATACTGACCTCCATCAGGTTGCAAACTGAATATATTTTTTTCTGCATCTACCTCTGAAAAAATATTGGGCTTCTAGCTGTGTGTGGGACTTGTTGTATTAGTCCATCTATACTGACCTCCATCAGGTTGCAAACTGAATATATTTTTTTCTGCATCTACCTCTGAAAAAATATTGGGCTTCTAGCTGTGTGTGGGTCTTGTTCTATTAATCCATCTATACTGACCTCCATCAGGTTGCAAACTGAATATATTTTTTTCTGCATCTACCTCTGAAAAAATATTGGGCTTCTAGCTGTGTGTGGGACTTGTTGTATTAGTCCATCTATACTGACCTCCATCAGGTTGCAAACTGAATATATTTTTTTCTGCATCTACCTCTGAAAAAATATTGGGCTTCTAGCTGTGTGTGGGTCTTGTTCTATTAATCCATCTATACTGACCTCCATCAGGTTGCAAATTCAAAATAATTTTTTTCTGCATCTAACCAAGCCAATAGTTTTGGCCTAATACCACAGTTTGGCCACTCAGCTCTGCTCGGTTACCATCCATTGTTTTTTTGTGCAAACAACTCCAGAGTTGTGAATTAGTTAACCACCAAAATGAGTGGAAAAAGGCCTGCTGCTGGTGGAAAGGGGAATAGGCGTGTTGGGAAGGGGAAAAAAGGTTGTGTCCGTGGGGTAGGTGTTAAAGCAACAGTAACATCTGCAGAAGAAAGACCATCTTCCAGCCAAACTAAAATGTCTACTTCTTTTAGCGGACAATGTGATAAGATCCCTTTCTTACGGCCACGCCAATCGCTACAAATTCCAGATGAGGCACAAAAACAGCAGGTGCTTCAACGGATATCAAGTGCTCCTTTAAGTGGGCTCTCCTCCACATCAACTTCAACATCACAAATACTCCAGTCCTCAAAGGTGTCACCCAAATCGCACTTGCTTCCTCACAGCTCCCAAATCTCCAGCTGCCCGTCTGAGTATGAGGTAGAACAGATGGTTGAGTCTGCAGAGCTGTTTACTCATACTATAGCCTGGGAATCAGAGGTCGACTCCAGCGCTTCTGTGAATCCAGACGAGGAAATGATCTGCACTGATGCCCAGAATCTTTATGAGTCGGATCCAGGACCAGACGCAGAAGGTTCTGACCATAATGTAGACCCTCATTCCCAAACTGTAACTCCTGTTGGTGGAGACAATGAGGAAGACGATGATAAGACTCAAATACCTGATTGGAGCGACAACTTTAGTTTTTTGTCAGGGCAGGAACAGGTTGGCTCTGAGGACGACGGGTGTGATAACGCACAGGGTGATGATGATGAGGTTGGAGATCCCACTTACTGTCAACCCACAGTCAGCCAAGAGATGAGGTCAGCAGAGGATGTGGAGGAAGATGCTAGTGACGACGAGGTCAGGTTGCGCCTTCCTGGACAGAGAAGTAGTACTGGAAGCACGTCAACAACTGCATCCTCAAACACAACTCTGCCTCTCACCACAAGTCGTGGTGGCTCTTCAGGTCGCATGGGTGCTAAGCCTTGCATAGCCTGGGCATTTTTTCAGATCGATAAAGATGACCCAACTCGTGTTATCTGTAACATTTGTCAGCAAAAGCTAAGTAGAGGCCAAAAAATACATAGTTTGAGTACTTCATGCATGAACCGGCACATGGACATGAAGCATAAGTTGCAGTGGGAAGCTCAGTGTGCTACAATGCGGCCTAGCCGGCCGGGCCAACCGCCGTCTGCCATATCTTGTGCATCCGCGGCCTCTTCATCTTCTGTGACTGGGGGGACAGCAGTCACACCTGTTTTGGGGCGCAGACCTGCCACCTCTTTACCCGCAACAGCCAGCGTGATTGGCAGGTCATCATTTTCTTTGGAGGTGGTAACACCAGCTGGTGTTGAGCGCTGTCCGACATCGATAGCACCACCTTTGGATCAAGGCAACCTAACATGTCCGCCTGCATCTTCCTCACAGACCGGCAGTTTGCCAGGGACACCCTTATCAACCCCGTCTAAGCACAATAGCCAGCCCTCGGTCCCTCAGATGTGGACAAGTAAAAGACCATTTCCTCCTAGCCATGAGAAAGCTAAGAGGTTGAATTTCACCATCTGCAAGCTCTTGGCTACAGAAATGCTGCCTTTCCGCCTGGTG
Organism: Phyllobates terribilis; assembly: GCF_046119375.1. Classification (NCBI taxonomy): domain Eukaryota; kingdom Metazoa; phylum Chordata; class Amphibia; order Anura; family Dendrobatidae; genus Phyllobates; species Phyllobates terribilis. The sequence goes on along the minus strand of NW_027362767.1, from coordinate 396,218,660 downwards.
GACACAGAGGATTTTCGAGACCTTATGTCCGTCGCAGTGCCCCAGTACCAGATGCCCAGTCGGCACTACTTCTCAAAGAAAGGTGTGCCTGCGCTCCACCAGCATGTCGCACATAACATCACCGCTTCTTTGAGAAACTCTGTGTGTGACAGGGTGCATTTCACCACAGACACTTGGACGAGTAGGCATGGACAGGGGCGTTACATGTCGCTGACTGGGCACTGGGTAACTATGGTGACAGCAGGACAAGGGGCTGCTGTCCAAGTCTTGCCATCCCCACGAGTTGTGCGTCAATCCTCTTTATGTCAAAGTTCCTCCACTGCTTCTGCCTCCTCAACCTCCTCTTCCAACTGCACCCAAAGCCTGTCTGGTCATGCCACAAGCTTTCTAACTGCGCAGAAGGGATCCTGCACACCTCCTTACTATGCTGGCAGTAGGGCTCAACGTCATCAGGCGGTATTTACATTGAAATGTCTGGGAAATGTGAGTCACACAGCTGAGGAGTTGTGGTCAGCTCTGGAGAACCAATTTCATGAATGGTTGTCTCCACTGGACCTGAAACCAGGGAAGGCCGTGTGCGACAATGCTGCAAACCTGGGTGCGGCCCTTCGCCGGGGCAATGTCACACACGTGCCTTGTATGGCTCACGTGTTGAACCTGGTTGTCCAGCAATTTTTAGCCCACTATCCCAGACTAGATGGCCTTCTGCAGAGGGCACGGTCGCTGTGTGCTCACTTCCGCCGTTCGCATCCCGCAGCTCAGCGACTTACATCTCTACAGAAGTCGTTGGGCCTGCCACTTCACCGGCTAAAATGCGATGTGCCTACCCGGTGGAATTCAACTCTGCACATGTTGCAGCGACTGTGGCAGCACCGACAAGCCCTGGTGCAATACGTTCTGACGTATAGCCTGGGCCAACGAGATTCAGAGGTGGGGCAAATCACGCTGGAGGAGTGGTCTCAGATCAGGGACCTATGCACCCTTCTGCACAGTTTTGAAATGGCGACGAAGATGTTTAGTCCTGACGATGCCATTATCAGCATGACTATTCCGGTGATTTACATGCTGGAGCACATGTTAAACAGAATTCGGAGTCAGGTGGTGGCACAAGAGGAGGTGGAGGAAGTAGAGGAGGAGGAGTTGTATGCGGAAGGGCTAACATCTGCAAGGTCCAGACGGTCGGCAGCACCAAGGCGGCAGGCATGTGAGGGTGGGGGAGATGGTTTTACCAGGGCGCATGGTAGCAGCCAAACTAGTGAGGAAGGTGCAGGAGCCCAGGAAGAAGTGGAGGACGAACTGATGGAAGACTCATCAGATGAGGGAGACCTTGATCACATTTCTGTTGTGCGAGGTTGGGGGGAGAGGACAGAGGAAGGAAGCATGATTGTTACCTCGCCACCAACACAACAGGGACTTGGTGCTCCTGGATGCGCAACACACATGAGTGCCTTCTTGCTGCACTACCTGCAACATGACCCTCGAATTGTGAGAATTAGAAATAATCCTGACTACTGGGTTGCCACACTGTTAGATCCCCGGTACAAAAGTAAATTTGCAGAAATTATTCCTGCCATAGAAAGGGATGCACGCATGCAGGAGTATCAGCAGAGACTGTTGCAGAATCTTACATGTGCTCTTCCACAAAATACCAGTGGTGCACGTAGTGAATCTCACAGTTCCAACTTGCCAACCGTGGGACCGTCAAGTGTTCAGCACTCAAACCGTAACAGAACCACAGTATCTGCTGGTAACATCAATTTTGCGGAATCATTTCACCACTTTTTTAGCCCATCCTTTGCAAGGCCACAGGAGACAAGAAGTCTGACACATAGTCAACGCCTAGAGACGATGGTACAGGAGTATCTCCAAGTAAACATTGAAGCCACGACTGTGTCACTGGACCCGTGCTCTTTTTGGGCTTCCAATCTGGATAAATGGCCGGAGCTAGCCACTTACGCCTTGGAGATCTTGTCATTCCCCGCAGCCAGCGTTCTGTCTGAACGTGTGTTCAGCGCTGCTGGTGGTGTGCTGACAGATAAGCGCACGCGGCTCTCCACTGATAATGTAGACAGACTCACGTTCATAAAGATGAACAAATCATGGATCCAAAACGACTTTTCTACCCCTGTGTCATCCTGGGGAGAGTAAAAGCTTGATGATTGGTTAAAATCACCCTACCAACCGTTTTAAGCTTTCAAATTACTAACCATGTTTATCTGTATCTTGACTGGAAAATAATTTGGGCTTTGTAGCAGTGTGCAGCACTGATCCTATTAGGCCATCTATACTAAAGCTTCACCAGATTTAAAATTAAAAATAATTTTTAGCTGCATCTAGCCCGGAAAATAATTTTGGGGCTCCGAGATGCGCAAGGCACATAAGTGCCTTCTTGCTGCACTACCTGCAGCATGACCCTCATATTGTCAGAATTCGAAGTAATCATGACTACTGGGTTGCCACACTCTTAGATCCCCCAAACTTTTCGATCAACCTTTTCATTTTAATAAAGACCAAAAAAATGGTCATTTTTGAAATTATAAGCATTAGCAGGTTGTTAGAAACTGAAATCAAACAGTTTTCAACTCAAAACTTTATTCTAGGTGATGTTACATTTTCACATAGGACCCCTTGTTCGAAAGGAGCTTCTGAACTCTCTCGTCCATTGAATTTGTCAGGTTTTGGATTGTTTCTGCTTCAATTGTTTTGCATGAGGACAGAATACCCTCCCAGAGCTGTTGCTTAGATGTGAACTGCCTCCCGCCATCATAGACACTCCTTTTAATGATGCTCCAAAGGTTCTGAATGGGGTAGAGGTCAGGGGAGCATGGGGGTCACACCATAAGTTTGTCCCCTTTTATGCCCATATCAGCCAGAGATGCAGATGTTTTATGTGCAGCATGAGATGGTGCATTATCATGCAGAAAAATGATCTTGCTGTGAAATACACGGTTCTTCTTCTTGAACCATGGCAGGAAGTGCTGTTTGAGAAAATCCACATACATTATGGAGTTCATCTTTAGCGCCTTCAGGGATTCTAAAGGGGCCGACAATCTCTCTCCCCATGATTCCAGCCCAAAACATTACTCCACCTCCTCCTTGTTGGCGCTGTAGCCGTGTTTGCGTGGGGTGTCCATCAACCAGCCATCCTCCACTCCATCCATCTGGACCATCGAGCGCTGCACGGCACTCATCCGTGAACAAAACAGTTTTGAAATCAGTCTTCATGTAATGTTTGGCCCACTGGAGCCGTTTCTGCTTGTGTGAAGTGGATAGAGGAGGTCGACAGGATGGCGCATGCACAGCTGCAAACCTCTGAAGGACCCTGCATCTTGTTGTTCGGGGGACGTTGGAGGCACAAGCAGCTTCAAAAACTTGTCTGCTGCTATGACAAGGCTTTTTTGCCGCTGCTCTTTCAACCTGACGTAATTGCCTGTAGGAAAGAGTCCTCAATTTGCCCTTATCAGCACGCACACGTGTGTACTGTGAATCAGCTAAATACTTCTTGATTGCCAAGACACTTCATCCTGATCATCGCACAATGTTGATTGTAGTCATGCCTTGACCTAAACACTCCACAATTTGTTGCTTCTCAGCAGCCGACACATCCTTTTTCTTTCCCATTTTGGCAGAAAATGTAGGCTGCTTAATAATGTGAGAGAGCCTTCTTAAGTAGTCTTGCCTTTCATTGGACACACCTGCCAAACTAATTAGCACAGGTGTCTGCAATTGCTTACAGTGATATAAAGAGCCCTGACACACATCACCATCAATGAGTTTAACTGACAAACAAACAAATTCTTCCCTTATCACTCCTAAACACTTTTTGCATAATAATTTGGAACGCAGTGTACATGTGCTTTTCCACAAAACACCAGTGGTTCACGTAGTGAATCTTACAGTTCTAACTTGCCAACCGTGGTCTGTATGGAGTTGTTCAATAAAGGGCCCAAAATTAAGATAACATAGATGGGAGAGGTCTCTATGAATAGGAATTCCTAAGTATTTGATACCCTGTGAGGGCCAGGCAAAGGGAAAGTTGGACTGGATGGAATCCTATATGGATTTGGGGAGGGAGACATCGAGGGCCTCAGACTTCGCTGCATTGATTTTAAAATTTTACCACGTAACAAAGTGATCTATTTCAGCCATAACAGCATGGATGGATATATGTGATTGAGTGATATATACTAGGACATCATCAGCAAATAGAGAGCACTTGTACTCGGTGCCTCCCACCTCAATCCACCTAATATTGGGGTTATGGCGAATTGATGAGAGCAGGTGCTCCGTCACTAGGATGTATAAGAGAGGGGACAGAGGACATCACTGTCTTGTCCCATTGGTGATTGTGAAAGGTGATGAAAATGTTCTGACGCACCGCCTGGGCCTTGGGACACCCGGAGCCGGACCCTTTTTGGTGGATGCTGGTGGTTGTAGTCTTCGTGGCGGCGACCCGGTTCCGTGGCTCAGGGCGGTCAAATCAGTGGCGGAACTATTTATGTGGTTTTGATGTTTAAATGTCCGACTACGCCACCCGTGGATTGCGGTCAGAGTGAACCGCCGCTACAGAGCAGACCGCTGAGGCTGGTGTTGTGGGTGCAGCAGAGCGTAGCATAACTCCCCACGGGAGGAGTATAGCCTCAGGGCAGTGTATGCGGAGGATGGGGGTGATGGTGCAGGGCAGCAGCAGTAATGACACGGAGTCAGTGATGCAGTTCAGGGCCTTTACTCACAGTTCTTATTATCCAGACCACGTCTGCAGGTAACGGCTGCCCACGTCGTACTGTGCTCACCAGGTGAGGGGCTCAGACAACTCCCAGATAACTTTGGAGCACTTCACAGGACCCCCTTTGTGTGTCCTTTGTCTGGCCTTTCTTACCAACACTTCTGTCCGGCTGCCTCGGGCCTCCTCTTGGTAAACTTGGCGCCAGTTTCCCTGACCCTATGTGGTGCCTTCCTAGCGGGTGTAGCGAGGGGCTGCGCCACATTAAATGTCAGAGCCTCCGGTTTCTAGCTGAGGGTCGTTTCCTGCCTCCACTAGTTCGGGGACCGGTCTCCCCCTTTGGCCTGACCCCTCCACGCAGGTGGATTCGGGCGTGCGGTGGCGACTCGCCCGTCCGCACCCCTGGGATCCCTTCATTCCTCGTTCCTGGAGCCTTCTCCGCTCCTCTTCCTTCCTTCTCCCTCTTCCAGGCCTGGGCCTCTGTTACTAGGCCCGCCTCCGGAGCAGAGCTCATGCAGAGCCCCTGCTCCCTGCCACTTCTGCTCAGACTTCTCTGCACTGAACTAAGATGGTGCCCACCTTTTATACTCCCTTCTCAATGCACCCAGGAACTGCTTCCTCCCTGCTCCTGCACTACAGGGTTCCCCTTCCTCAGTGTTCCCTCCCCCCACTCCAGCCAGGGACAGGGACTGTCGTGCCCATCTCAGGGGCATATTGGTCGCCCTGCCCCACGGCAATGTGGTGTAATGCATGCAGGTGTCGGGTCCTGATCCACACTCCATCCTTACCTGAGAGTGAGATATCACACCTCTGGGTGAGGTGCAATACGTCTGTAGCAACCGAGCCCTCAGGGTGCTACAGTTCCATTTATCTTCAGCCTAGGTGACGTATTGCGATACAGGGCCGTGATTTTGGCTATAAAAGGGTCCCCTAGACCCCTACCCCAAGCTTTTTAAGAGAATCATATATGGCGTGCCAGGAGACTCTATGGAATGCTTTCTCAGCATCCAACGAGAGTATCTAATTACAAATTTTTAACTGCATCTAGCCCAGGAAATACTTTGTGCCTAGTAGCAGTGTCTGCTAGTCAGCGGATTATCCCGGCTGTTAAGCAAGCTGCACCACCTGTAGTTTAGACACTTAATTTTTTCAAAGGAAATGCTTCGGGACCATGGGATACTTAGTGAAGAGCATCAGGAGGCACCCCAAGGCATAGGGGCTGGGACTGGCAGTAGGATGCCTTGCGGTGGACAGCCGAGCTCGATCCTTATAAAAGCTTTTTAACTGCAGCAGCTTTAGTGGACGCTACTGGAGCTGGAATTACCGCGGCTGCTGGCATGAGACTTGCCCTCCAATAGATCCTTGTAAATGGATTTAAAGTGTATTCATTCAAATTAGAGAGACAATTTAAATTAAAAAGCTTAGAGCTGCCTCCACCACAGGGGGGCTCGCTCGACCCACCAGCGGACAGGCACCAGTTTTGGGAGAGGGGGGCTGGCCGTCAGGGTTCACCGCGGCTCTGGCACAAACCCGGCGACACGGAGGTGGCACGGGCAGGAGCGGACTGGCCGTGTCGGCTTCTCACTTTTTGGATTTTAGAAGGGCATGACATGCCTATATCTGTGTCTCCCCCTCCTTTTACTCCTCCACCTCTTTTATTTTCGCATGACTATATGTACTTGTCACTTTTCCATGTGTTAGTTATGTCTTCTGAGCAGTTTGTCAGCTTTTGGACACCTTTGAAGGTGTTTTCTATGTGTTTCTATGTGTTTTTGTTTGCCTGCCATTGGTTTTAACGGTGTTCGAAGGTGTTCGACGAACAGTTCGACGAACAGTTCGGCGAACACACGGGTGTTCGACGAACCGAACCGAACTCGAACACTACGGGGGTGGCTCAACACTATTTATTATCCCGCAAGATCTGTAACACCTGCCTAACGTGCTCCTGATGAGACACCAGATCCGGCGAGTAAATTAAGATATCATCCAGATATATGACAACAAACTGTCCCACCAGGCGGCGAAAAATGTCATTAACAAAGTGTTGGAACACCGCCGGGGCATTAGTCAGACCGAATGGCATGACAAGGTTCTCTTAATGCCCCTCCGGAGTGTTAAACGCTGTCTTCCACTCATCCCCCTCCTTCATCCTAATCAGATTGTACGCCCCCCTGAGATCCAACTTAGAGAACCATTTGGCGCCCACGATCTGATTAAAGAGATCGGGAATAAGTGGGAGCGGATACGGATCTCAGACCGTAATCCGATTAAGTTCACGGAAATCCAGGCAAGGGCGTAGGCTTCCATCTTTCTTCTTAACAAAGAAGAACCCCGCAGCCACCGGTGAAGATGAATGTCTAATATGCCCCTTAGCCAGACTTTCTGAAATATAATCCTTCATGGCCTGCCTCTCAGGACCAGAAAGGTTATACAACCTAGCTTTAGGTAACTTGGCCTCAGGGAGCAGTTTTACAGAACAGTCATACTCGCGATGAGGAGGTAGTTCCTGACACCCTTTCTCCGAGAATACATCCTCAAAGTCCGCCAGAAATGGAGGTAAGACCCAAGGAGTAACCGCACCGATGACCGTGTTCATGCAGTTTTTATTACAGAATTTACTCCATTGGCTTATCTCTCTGGTTTGCCAATTAATAACCGGGTTATGCTTAGTTAACCAAGGAAGGCCCAACACTATAGGAGTGGGAAGACCCTCCAACATGTAGCAAGACAACAGTTCTTTATGTATCGCCCCCACTTGAAGTTTTACGTCATGCACAGCTTGCAAAAAACTTCCCTGACCGAGAGGCCTGGCATCGATCGAGAATATGGGGATGGGTTTAGCCAACTCACTCAATCGCATACCTTGAACCCGGGCAAACCGAGAATCAACCAGATTAGCCCCGGCCCCACTATCCAGAAGAACAGATATCCTCTCAGTTCTCGTACCCACCACCACCTCCGCCGGTACGAGAAACTGAGACGAACCTAGGGACGAAATACCTACTCCCAGATTGCCGTCCACCACACAACCTGGGATCAACAGTTTTCCGACGACTCTTCCCTCTTCAAGGGACGGGATGGACACCCCCCAATAAAATGTCCCTTTCTCCCGCAGAAGAAACACCTTCCTGTCTTATGGCGCACCACCGGTCCCCTCCCCCGAAATGATGTCCCTCCTAATTGCATAGGCTCCTCTGGACTGACCAGGGGAACCACCATATGAGGGGACCTTGTAGGAGGTGGAGTCATCACAGGGGGTAGAGTTATCCCGCACCTCTCCCGAAGCCGTCTGTCAACGCGAATAGCAAGGGCCATAGCGGCTTCCAGTGACGCGGGAGAGTCATACTGTGCCAACACATCCTGTAATTTGTCGGATAAACCTTGACAAAACTGGCTCCTAAGAGCCGGGTCATTCCACTGGGTGTCCGTGGCCCACCTACGGAACTCCGAACAGAATTCCTCCGCCGGACGATCTCCCTGCTGGATCCTACGTAACTTAGACTCAGCAAGGGAGATCCGATCTGGGTCATCATATACGAGTCCCAGAGCAGCGAAAAACCTATCCACTGACTGGAGAGCCAGGGAGCCCGGGGGAAGAGAGAACGCCCAAGATTGTGGGTCCCCTTGCAGGAGCGAGATGACAATTCCCACCCTTTGTTCTTCACTCCCCGATGACCGAGGCCGCAGCCGAAAGTACAACTTGCATGCCTCCCGGAAAACAAAAAACTTGTCCCGCCCCCCAGTGAACCTGTCAGGGAGAGCTACTTTAGGTTCTGGTCCGGCTTGCTCCTGAGGATACAAAACCTTGGACCTAACGTCCGCCAGCTCCATGGACAAACTCTGCAACTGCCGAGCTAGACCGGCTACTGGATCCATGGTAGCTGGAGAAAAACTAAGTGGTCGGTGAAAATGTCACGCTGTCTCTGTATACTGGAGGTAGGGGGCCTAAGCTGACCCTAAGCTGTGGCCCTGACTAATCCCTCAACCTGGAGGTACTGTTAAAGGTACAGAGGTCCAGGCCGCCAGCGTAACCCCTACCTCCTGAGGATCCCTGCACCTAAGTAATCTAGTCCTGAGAAGGACCCCGATCACAACAAAAGGGGACAAGTAATAATATGCCCACACACAGTACTTAGACGAACGAGACAGTACAAGGGAAAAACCAAAACCACCTTGCATACAAAAACTACACAACTACAACAGAGGGAACACCAACGGGAAAGGAGATAAATGATAAAGCGAGGAAGGGAAAAAACCCTCCAAATACACTTATCTCTGAAACTCCAAATACCACGATCCGCTCTGTTAGTCTGCATGAAATGCTTTCACCGACACTTCCCTAACAGACCAGCAGGCATTTGAAGGAGTCTCACTACAGCAGCATTGATTGCAGCTGGGCGAGGCTGGACCTCGTCTAGCACAGAGAGAGAGAGAATTAACTCCCTCACTGCTGAAAAACACAAAGCACCAAAAAGTCAGCTGCGAGAAGTCAGGCTGTGTAATCGTGACGATCTTCGTGGCGACACACCCGTGACAACTGGAGCCGTTTCTGCTTGTGTGCAGTGGATAGAGGAGGTCGACAGGATGGCTTACGCACAGCTGCAAACCTCTGAAGGACTCTGCATCTTGTTCTTCTGGGGACGTTGGAGGCACCAGCAGCTTCAAAAGCTTGTCTGCTGCTATGACAAGGCTTTTTTGCCGCTGCTCTTTTAACCTGACGTAATTGCCTGTAGGAAAGAGTCCTCAATTTTCCCTTATCAGCACGCACACATGTGTACTGTGAGTCAGCTACATACTACTTGATTGTGCGATGATCAGGATGAAGTGTCTTGGCAATGTTGATTGTAGTAATGCCTTGACCTAAACACTCCACAATTTGTTGCTTCTCAGCAGCCGACACATCCTTTTTCTTTCCCATTTTGGCAGAAAATGTAGGCTGCTTAATAATGTGGGACAGCCTTCTTAAGTAGTCTTGCCTTTCATTGGACACACCTGCCAAACTAATCAGCACAGGTGTCTGCAATTGCTTACAGCGATATAAAGAGCCCTGACACACATCACCATCAATGAGTTTAACTGACAAACAAACAAATTCTTCCCTTATCACTCCTAAACACTTTTTGCATAATAATTTGGAACACAGTGTACATGTGCTTTTCCACAAAACACCAGTGGTTCACGTAGTGAATCTTACAGTTCTAACTTGCCAACCGTGGTCTGTATGGAGTTGTTCAATAAAGGGCCCAAAATTAAGATAACATAGACGGGAGAGGTCTCTATGAATACGAATCCCTATGTATTTGATACCCTGTAAGGGCCAGGCAAAGGGAAAGTTGGACTTGATGGAATCCTGTATTGATTTGGGGAGGGAGACATCGAGGGCCTCAGACTTCGCTGCATTGATTTTAAAATTTGACAATGTAACAAAGTGATCTAATTCAGCCATAGCAGCAGGGATGGATATATTTGATTGAGTGATACTGTATATACTAGGACATCATCAGCAAATGCAGAGCACTTGTACTCGGTGCCTCCCACCTCAATCCACCTAATATTGAGGTTATGGCGAATTGATGAGAGCAGGTGCTCCGTCACTAGGATGTATAAGAGAGGGGACAGAGGACATCCCTGCCTTGTCCCATTGGTGATTATGAAAGGTGATGAAAATGTTCCATTTTTCTTCAGCCTAGGTGACGTATTGTGATACAGGGCCATGATTTTGCCTATAAAAGGGTCCCTTGGACCCATACCCCAAGCTTTTTAAGAGAATAATATATGGCTTGCCTGGAGACTCTATGGAATGCTTTCTCAACATCCAACGAGAGTATCTAATTACAAATTTTTAACTGCATCTAGCCCAGGAAATACTTTGTGCATAGTAGCAGTGTCTGCTAGTCAGCGGATTATCCCAGGTGTTAAGCAAGCTACACCACCTGTAGTTTGGACACTTAATTTTTTCAAAGGAAATCGTTCGGGCCCCTCCCGAAGAGCATCGGGGAGGCACCCCAAGGCATAGGGGCTGAGACTGCCGGTAGGACGCCTTGCGGTGGACCGCCGAGCTCGATCCTTATAAAAGCTTTTTAACTGCAGCAGCTTTAGTGGACGCTACTGGAGCTGGAATTACGCAGCTGCTTGCATGAGACTTGCCCTCCAAGAGATCCTTGTAAAAGGATTTAAAGTCTACTCATTCAAATTAGAGAGACAATTTAAATTAAAATGATTAGACCTGCATCCACCGCAGGGGGGCTCGCTCGACCCACCAGCGGACAGGCACCAGTATTGGGAGAGGGGGGCTGGCCGTCAGGGTCCACCGCGGCTCTGGCACAAATCTGGCGACACAGTGGTCGCACGGGCAGGAACGGACTGGCCGTGTCAGCTTCGCACTTTTTTGGTTTTAGAAGGGCATGACATGCCTATATCTGTATCTCCCCCTCCTTTTACTCCTCCACCTCTTTTATTTTCGCATGTCTATATATACTTGTCACTTTTCCATGTGTTAGTTGTGTCTTCTGAGCAGTTTGTCAGCTTTTGGACACCTTTGAACGTGTTTTCTATGTGTTTCTATGTGCTTTTGTTTGCCTGCCATTGGTTTTAATGGTGTTTGAAGGTGTTCGACGAACAGTTCGATGAACTGTTCGGAGAACATATGGGTGTTCGACGAACCGAACCGAACTCGAACACTTCGGGGGTGGCTCAACACTGCTCCTTACCATCCTCTCTAGGCGTTGACTATGTGTCAGACTTCTTGTCTCCTGTGGCCTTGCAAAGGATGGTCTAAAAAAGTGGTGAAGCGATTCCACAAAATTGCTGTTACCAGCAGATACTGTGTTACTGTTACGGTTTGAGTGATGAAGACTCGACAGTCCCACGGTTGGCAAGTTAGAATTGTGAGATTCACTACATGCACCACTGGTGTTTTGTGGAAAAACACATGTAAGATTCTGCAACAGCCTCTGCTGATACTCCTGCATGCGTGAATCCCATTCTATGGCAGGAATTATTTCGGCAAATTTACTTTTGTACCGGGGATCTAAGAGTGTGGCAACACAGTAGTCGGGATTACTTTGAATTCTGATAATCCGAGGGTCATGTTGCAGGTAGTGCAGCAAGAAAGCACTCATGTGTCTTGCGCATCCAGGAGGACCAAGTCCTTGTTGTGCTGGTAGCAAGGTAAGAATCATGCTTCCTTCCTCTGCCCTCTCCGCCCAACCTCACACAACAGAAATATGATCAAGGTCTCCCTCATCTGATGAGTCTTCCATGCCCATCGCCAGTTCGTCCTGCACTTCTTCCTCGGCTCCTGCATCTTCCTCAACAGTTTAGCTGCTACCATGCGCCCTGGTTAATCCCTCTCCCCCACCCTCCCATGCCTGCCGCCTTGGTGCTGCCGACCGTCTGAACCTTGGAGATGTTATCCTTCCGCATACGACTCCTCCTCTACTTCCTCCACCTCCTCTTGTCCCACAACCTGACTCTGAATTCTGTTTAATGTGTGCTCCAGCATGTAAATCACCGGAATAGTCATGCTGATAATGGCATCGTCAGCACTAAACATCTTCGTCGCCATTTCAAAACTGTGCAGAAGGGTGCATAAGTCCCTGATCTGAGACCACTCCTGAATTGCCACACCTCTGTATCTCTTTGGCCCAGGCTATACGTCATAACGTATTGCACCAGGGCTTGTAGGTGCTGCCACAGTCGCTGCAACATGTGCAGAGTTGAATTCCACTGTGTCGGCACATCGCATTTCAGGCGTTGAAGTGGCAGGCCCAATGGCTTCTGTAGAGATATAAGTCGTTGAGCTGTGGGATGCGAACGGTGGAAGTGAGCACACAGTGACTGTGTCCTCTGCAGAAGGCCATCTAGTCTGGGATAGTGGGCTAAAAATTGCTGGACAACCAGGTTCAACACGTGAGCCATACAAGGCACGTGTGTGACATTGGTCCGGCGAAGGACCGCACCCAGGTTTGCAGCATTGTCGCACACGGCCTTCCCTGGTTGCAGGTCCAGTGGAGACAACCATTCATGAAACTGGGTCTTCAGAGCTGACTACAACTCCTCAGCTATGTGACTCACATTTCCCAGACATTTCAAAGTAATCAACGCCTGATGCCATTGAGCCCTGCTGCCAGCATAGTAAGGAGGTGTGCAGGATTCTTTCTGCACAGTTAGAAAGCGGGTGGCATTACCAGACAGGCATTGGGTGCAGGTGGAGGACCGAGAGGAGGTTGAGGAGGCAGAAGCAGTGGAGGAACTTCTAGATAATGAGGATTGATGCACAACTCGTGGGGACGGCTGTCACCATAGTTACCCAGTGCCCAGTCAGCGACATGTAATGCCACTGTCCATGCCTACTCATCCAAGTGTCTGTGGTGAAATGCACCCTGTCACACACAGAGTTTCTCAAAGAAGCGGTGATGTTGTGTGCGACATGCTGGTGGAGCGCAGGCACAACTTTCTTTGAGAAGTAGTGCCAACTAGGCATCTGGTACTGGGGCACTGCGACGGACATAAGGTCTCGAATATCCTGTGTGTCCACCTGGCGGAAAGGCAGCATTTCTGTAGCCAACAGCTTGCAGATGATGAAATTCAACCTCTTAGCTTTGTCATGGCTAGGAGGAAATGGTCTTTTACCTGTCCACAACTGAGGGACTGAGGGATGGCTGTTGTGCTTAGACGGGGTTGGTCGGTCTGTGAGGAAGATGCAGGCGGACAAGTTAGTTTGACTTGATCCAAAGGTGGTGCTCTCGATGTCAGAGAGCGCTCAACACCACTTCCACTTCCAAATGAAATGATGACCTGCCAATCACACTAGCTGTTGCGGGTAAAGAGGTGGCAGGTCTGTGTCCAAAAACATGTGTTACTGCTGTCCCCCCAGTCACAGAGGATGAAGAGGCTGCGGATGCGCAAGATGGGGCAGATGGTGGCTGGCCCGGCCCGCTAGGCCGCATTGTAGCACAATGAGCTTCCCACTGCAACTTATGCTTCACATCCATGTGACGGTTCATGCATGAAGTACTCAAACTATGGATTTTTTGGCCTCTACTTAGCTTTTGGTGACAAATATTACAGATAACACGAGTTGGGTCATCCTTATCGATCTGAAAAAATGCCCAGGCTATGCAAGGCTTAGAGCCCATGCGACCTGAAGAGCCACCACGACTTGTGGTCAGAGGCAGAGTTGTGGTTAAGGATGCAGTTGTTGACGTGCTTCCAGTACTCCGTCTCTGTCCAGGAATGCGCAACCTAACCTCGTCATCAATAGCATCCTCCTTCACCTCCTCTGCTGACCTCATCGACTGGCTGACTGTGGGTTGACACTAAGTGGGATTTCCAACCTCGTCATCATCACCCTGTGTGTTCTCACACCCGTGGTCCTCAGAGTCAACCTCTTCCTGCCCTGACCGAAAAGTCAAGTTGTCGCTCCAATCAGGTAATTGAGTCTCATCATCGTCTTCATCATTGTCTCCACCAATAGGATTTACAGTTTGGGAACGAGGGTCTACATTATGCTCAGAACCTTCTTCATCTGGTCCTGGATCCGACTCATAAAGATTCTGGGCATCAGTTTAGATCATTTCCTCATCTGGATTAACAGAACCTCTGGAGCAGACCTCCGTTTCCCAGGCTATAGTATGAGTAAACATCTCTGCAGACTCAACCATCTGTGTTGCCCCATACTCAGACGGGCAGCTGGAGACTTGGGAGCTGTGAGGAAGCAACTGCGATTAGGGTGACACCTCTGAGGACAGGAGTATTTGTGATGTTGAAGTTGAAGTGGAGGAGAGCCCACTTGAAGGAGCACTTGATATCCATTGAAGTACCTGCTGTTTTTGTGCCTCATCTGGGATTTGTAGTGATGAGCGTGTCCGTAAGAAATGGATCGTATCACAATGTCCACGAAAAGAAGTAGATATCTTAGTTTGGCTGGAAGATGGTCTTTCTTCTGCAGATGTTACCCCCCCTCCGCGTGGGGGTGGGTCGCCTATCACCTTCGGACAGGCACCAGTTTTGGGAGAGGGGGGCTGGACGTCAGGGTCCATCACGGCTCTGGCACAAACCCAGCGACACGGAGGTCGCACGGGCAGGAACGGACTGACCGTGTCGGCTTCGCATTCCAGCGTAGTCCCTCTGCCTGCTCTCGCCAGTAACCTCAAAGGGATGCGCAAGCATCTTTTCTTCCCAGGGCTGTTCCCCGCCCAGCAGGAACGTGGGGGAGCTCAGGTCGGCCTTCCTCTGTACTCCCTTACCTCCCTTGCCCTCTTTCCTTCTTCCGTTATTCATCTAACCCCTCAGCTCTGTGGTGTCCGCTCTCCCTCCAGCTCTCTCCTTCTCACAGGTGGACTAGCGCTTGTATTCACACTGTGGCGAATCTTTTGTGCCCAGGCATAAGAAGTTGTCGTGGTAATGGATAATATGTGCCCCCTTAGAAACGTCCATTACAACCCATTCGAGGAAGCAACTAAACGCCTCAAATAGTGAGCAGGATCTGGAGCACCCCATGGGCAAACAGCGATCTATATAGTATGCTCCTTCCCAGAAGCAGCCCAATAGGTGGACACTATTCGGAGGCACAGGTAGTAAGTAACCGGAACGCCGCATCAATGTTTGTTTTGGCCATTAGTGTGACCCTTCCCAACTTCATGATCCGACTGATTGCCTTGTCAAAGGATGTACAGTATATACTACTGTACTTGGTTCCACGTCGATGTTGTCGTTTACTGACCTGCCCCTTGGATATGACAAATGGTGGATTAGTCCGAATGTATTGGGTTCCGTTTTTGGCACAACTCACAACGGGGATACCACTACGTCTTGTAAGGAAAGTGTTCTGAATGGAACCGCTATTCTACCTAAAGATATTTCTTTTTTTAATTTTCTTGTCACGACGTCTGGGTGTTGGTAGGCTGATTTTAGATTTTTACTCCAGCCTTTCTTGATTTTAGAAGGGCATGACATGCCTATATCTGTGTCTCCCCCTCCTTTTACTCCTCCACCTCTTTTCTTTTCGCATGACTATATGTACTTGTCACTTTTCCATGTGTTAGTTGTGTTTTCTGAGCAGTTTGTCAGCTTTTGGACACCTTTGAAGGTGTTTGTATGTGTTTCTATGTGTTTTTATTTACCTGCCATTGGTTTTGACGGTGTTCGACGAACAGTTCGACGAACAGTTCGACGAACACACTGTTGTTCGACGAACCGAACCCAATCACTACGGGCGTGGCTCAACTTTACTCTCTACTGCAGGGAGATCCTCAGCCATGGGCATTTTCTTTACTGCAAGATTCAGTTTGTTTAAAAGTCTGTGGAGGGTTTTTTTGGGGCTCTTGCCCTCATCTTTGATGACCCTGACCAAGTCTCCTTGGCTGAGTCTAGGCTACATCGCTTTCAGCAAGGGAATCGGTCAGTGGAGACATACAGTTCAGAATACTTTAGACGGCAATGGATTCCAAATGGAATGACTCAGCTCTCAGAAGTCAATTTTGTGAGGGGCTTACTGAAATATTAAAAGATGCCTTGGCAGTATATGAAACCCCTCAGTCCTTGGAGGCTGCCATGTCGTTGGTCATACATCTTGATAGGCACCTTCGGGAAAGATGAATGAGAACACCTTCTCCGGGGCCTTGTTGTCGGGGTTGTGTACCTCTGCCGAGGGAGCGGTCTGGGGGTGCACCAGTATTGGGGTAGGTGGAGGAACCCATGCAGTTAGGTGGTGTCTCTTCATTGTACATCTCCCTGGAGATTAGCAAGAAAAAGGCATATTTTTTTTGTAGGGAAAAGGGACATTTTGTTGGGACCTGTCCTTCAATTCCTAAACAAAAGGAGACTCGATTAACTCTTGGTAGTCTGGAGTTGCCTAAACAAGGGGTGAATTTGTTGCCAACCTACAGTTCCCGCTTTGTCCTGACAGCAGAGGTGGTGCAAGAGAGCAAAACCGAGAAAATTTCTGTGTTTGTTGACAGTGGAGCCAGAGACAGCATGGTTGATTCTGAGTTTGTGAAACCTCATGGTCTTGTTTACTGTGATAAAACTATTTCAATCTTCACCATCGACGCCACTTTCACAGAAAATGTTTACTCAGATTGTACATAATGTAAAACTGAGGATGGTGTAAGTTCTTTGTGAAAAAAGCCCTTGCTATGTCCTGGACAATCTTTCCACACTGATTGTTTTGGTTATTCTTTGGCTTGCTAAACATAATCCGTTGATGGATTGGCAAGCCGGGGAGTTTATTGAATGGGGGATTACTGCCATGAGAACTGTTTAGATATTTCCCTTGCTACTGTCTCTATGGAAATATTACCTGCTTTTCTGTCCGGTATTGAGGACGTTTTTTATGAGAGGGGGTGTCAGGATTTGCCTCCTCATCGTGCTTATGACTGTCCTAGTAACCTGACCCCCGAAGCTAAACTACCAAAGTCCAGACTGTATAATCTTTCTGGCCCTGAGAGACAAGCCATGAAGGATTTCATTGCGGAAAGTCTGGAGAAGGGACATATCAGACCCTCATCTTCGGCCGTGGTGGCAGGGTTCTTCTTTGTGAAGAAAAAAGAAAGCGGTCTAATTCCCTGTTAGATTTCCAGGAATTAAATCAAATTACCATCCGTGATCCATTCCCTCTTCCTCTGATTCCCGATTTATTCAGCCAGGTTGTAGGAGCAAAGGTATTCTCCAAATTGGATTTAAGGAGAGCCTACAATCTGGTTAGAATTATAGAAGGGGACCAATGGAAAGCAGCATTAAATACCCCAGAAGGACATTTCGAGAGTCTTGTTATGACTTTTGGTTGGCCAATGCACCTGCGGTATTCCAGAATTTCATAAAGGATATTTTCCATCATTTGGCGGGGAGGTTTGTGGTGGTTTATCTGGAAGATATTTTGGTTTACTCACCTGATTTTGAGACACACATCAGGGGCATGTTAAGCAGGTGCTCCAGAAATTAAGGGATAACAAACTTTATGCCATACTTGAAAAATGTGTTTTTGCTTTTCAGGAAGTGCAGTTTTTGGGGTACTTGTTGTCATCTTCAGGTTTTCGGAAGGATCCGGAGAAGATCCATGCAGTCCTTGATTGAGAACTTCCCGAAAACCTGAAGGCTCTACAACGCTTTCTCGGCTTTTACTAATTTTTACCAGAAATTCATCCAAAATTACTCTGTAATTGTGAGACCCCTTACTGACATAACTAAGAAGGGGTCTGATTTTTCCAAATGGTCGAATGCCTCCCTCCAGGTTTTTTCTTCCTTAGAGAATCATTTTGCCACTGCACCTATACTCAGTCAACCCGATGTTTGCCAACCCTTTATTGTGGAGGTTGATGCGTCGGATGTCAGGGTCCGCCCTCTGGTAAATGGCGTCCATGCGCCTTCTTTTCTAAAAAATTGTCTTCGGATGAGAGAAATTATGAAGTGGGTAATAGGGAACTTTTGGTGATCAAATTGGCATTTGAAGAATGGCGACATTGGTTGCAGGGGGCTGTCCATCCTATTACTGTTATTACTGACCATAAGAACCTGTCATATCTCCAGTCAGCTAAATGTCTCAACCCTAGGCAAACCAGATGGTTCCTGTTTATTAATAGGTTCAATTTTGTTGTCATTTTTCATCCAGGGGTCAAAAATGTCAAGGCTGATGCTTTGTCCCTGAGTTTCCCTGGTGGTGGTAACCAGGAGAATCCTGCCCCGATATAAAAGAAAGGGGTAGTCATTTCGGCACTGTAGCCTGAACTGGACGGTGAGGTGTTGGAGGCGAAGGGGGATGCCCCTGCCTCCTGCCCTTCATAAAGTTTATTTAAACCATCTGATCTGCGTCACAGAGTAATTAAGGAACATCATAACTCTGTGCTTGCTGGGCATTCAGGAGGCAAGGCAACCGCGGACCTCCTCTCTCGTCATTTTTGGTGGCCGAGCTTGCATTGGGATGTGATTGAACACATATCTGCTTGTAGTATTTGCATGCGTTCTAAGGTTTTGCATACCCGTCCGTCTAATACTTTTCATCCTCTACCTATTCCTAGTAGGTTTCTGCAGGCAAAATGGTGGTTTTGGTGGTAGTAGATAAGGTCAGTAAAATGGTTCACTTTGTTACATTGCCTGCACTTACAAATGCCAAGACACTTGCTCAGGTGTTTGTAAATGAGATTGTGAAGCTTCGTGGTGTTCGAACAGGGGACCCAATTTGTTTCCAAGTCCTGGAAGGCATTCTATTCTTGACTGGGGGTGCAGCTGTCTTTTTCCTTTGCCTTCCACCCTCAGTTGAATGGAAAGACTGAGCATGTCAATCAGAATTTGGAGACCTACCTCAGGTGTTTCATCTCCGAAAATCAGGAGGATTAAGCATCCTACTTACCACTGGCAGAATTTGCCATTAATAATCATCGTCAAGAATCCTCTGGCAGGTCACCGTTCTTTGGTGCATACAGTTATAACCCACAGTTTTGTACCTTTAGTGGGGGAGGAGCTTCAGGAGTGCCTGAGGAGGAATTGTTTGCTTTGTCGCTCTCCTCAGTATGGCAGGGTGTTCTGAGTAATTTAAAGATCATGGGAGACAGGTATAAATTTATGGCTGACAGAAAACTCATGCCCGGTCTGGACCTAAATGAGAATGACTTTGTGTGGTTGTCTACCAGGAATATAAGAATGAAAGTTCCTTCTTGGAAGCTGGGACCTAGGTTTCTTGGTCCATATAAAATAACCGCCGTCATTAACCCAGAAGCACTATGTCTTGAACTTCCTCAGGCCCTTAAGGTCCACAATGTGTTCCATAGATTCTTACCCAAGAAGTATGGTAATCTCTTGAGCACTCACCGCTACCCCCAGTAATGGTTGATGGTAATCTGGAGTTCCAGATTTCGAGGATTGTAGATTCTCATCTCCAGCTTCTTTCTCTACAATATTTGGTGCACTGGAAAGGCTATGGTCCTGAGAAGAGGATGTGGGTTTTAGCATCAGAGGTGAACTCTCCCAGGTTGACTCTTTCATTCCACACCTCTTATCCTGAGAAACCCATTCCTGAATATCTGGATTCACTCGTAGGGGGGGTACTGTCATGAGGCTAGTCTCTGTCTCTAGGACCCAGTGGTTACCTTCCTCTGACTAATTAACCACCCTGGCCTGGGTGTATAAATTTCTGCTGTGTTCCAGAGGGAGGTGCCAGTGATATGCATTAATCCTTGTGAAGGCTTTAGCAAGAGCAGTAATACTTCCTCTCTGGTGATCGATGACATGTGCACATTTGTCTGGAGTCGTGTAAAGCTAAGCAATTTCTTTCTGTTTGTCCTCCCTTGTTGTCTTTAGTGTTCAGTGGGGTTCGACTAGCGCTCATCTTCTCCCTTCCCT
The DNA here is from genome assembly GCF_046119375.1 of Phyllobates terribilis. NCBI lineage: Eukaryota > Metazoa > Chordata > Amphibia > Anura > Dendrobatidae > Phyllobates > Phyllobates terribilis. The sequence continues at coordinate 396,198,598 of NW_027362767.1, read as the reverse complement.
AGCCTTAGCCAAATGCTAGCAAAGACAGGGCAAGGAACGCGTGTGGCGATTGGTGAAGAGCCAATATAGGGACGTTAGAGGAGATAGAGTGATATTCTATCAGCCAGGGGGTCTCCACTTCCCCCTTTCCCTAGAGTCTGGCAACCTTTCCCTCTTCCCTTTGTGTTGCACTAAGTCTTTCCCATACCTTGCATGACACAAATATGCCTCTGACAGTAAAATGATCAAACTCTCCCTGATAGTCAAACAGTGAAGATTGGCTAAACATTCTGTACGCATGTTCATCTAATATGCGCCATCATAATCACAAAAAATAAATCCATAATTTGAAATTTTGCAAAATGAAAAAACGTAGAAAATTTAAAGATTCATTGAGTAATTTTCATTCCCAGATCGGTAGATAACAAATTTTTTTTATATGATTCTGTCAAGCAATCGGCTCATGTTTACTCTTGGTGGTCAAAAGGTAGTATAATTCAATGGTTTCCTCTCTCCCATCCTCTTTTTTGGCTATCTTTAAGACATTCAAACAACGTTCTTTGGCTATTTCAACTTTTCTTTGCCTCAAGCAAAGAATTTCCTTGTGAACCAATATGTTGTCAAATGGCCTAAACTAGTGGATGAACTAGCACATACTGCTTTAAAGTCTAGAGCTTTTTCAATGTCTCTCTCTGGCCCTAACTAGCTCCCAAGGGGTAACATATCAATTGGCAAGAGTTACCCAACCCTGCTTGCTATCTTTCTATAACCCATACATTTTATACTGGGCTTCTCCTGGTAGTATACATGTGTTCCTTCTGTACAGGAAAGAACAGAGGAGCTTGAGGACAGGAACAGTTTCTAAGCTCTTACATTTCCCCCTCTTTTATCAATGCATAGGCATTCCCTTTTATCCTTATATGTGCTGAAACCACCTTTAGTTTTTTTTGGTGGTCATGGATATCTCCAGCATGAGTAGTTTCTTCATTATAGCAGTCCTTGTGGCTCATGAGATATTGTCATGGATGTAGCACCTTTCTATATCTGGGAATCTCACATACTTTCTTCTTTTTTATTGTGTTTTGTGCATTTGAGATAGTTTTAGATTTGCAACCAACCCTAGTGTCACATACCCTCAAGTTGTTCAGAACATCTAGACCTATCAATTTGAATTCCTTCTCTTTCCCACAATGTGGCACAATCAGAAGCCTTTGGTACAGCAAAGCTTGACTGACCATCTCCTGGTCCCATACCACAGGCATGCATCTAATCTTCAGGTCAAAGCTGATGGAATTTGCAAAACAATCTCCAAAATGAACCTCCATTGCTAAAGAGAGCATAGTCCAAGAGAGATATAATAATAGTAGACCCTAAAAGAAAACTCCACTAGTATAAGAGATAGTCCAAAACAGTCTGTGAAGATCTAACACAAAGTTGCAAGTATTCGTGGAGTATAAAGGAAATAATACAGGGCTTTCTAAACATTTTAACAATAGAAATTTGAAAATTTTGATGTGCATTTGTATTCAGCCCACGAGTCAACACTTTTTCTCTGCAATTACTGCTGAAAGTCTTATGGGGTCTGTCTTTTCCAGCTTTGCACATCTAGAGATTGACATTTATTTGCAAACTAGTTCAGTAAGATTGGATGCAGATCGTCTGTGAACAACAATTTTCAAGTCTTGCCACAGATTCTCAATGGGATTTAGGTCTGGACTGTGACTGGGCCATTCACACACATGAATATGCTTTTATTTAAACCATCCTTTATAGCTCTGGAAATGTGTTTAAGGTCATTGTCCTGGTGGAAGGTGAACCTACACCTCAGTCTCAAGTCTTTTGCATCTTCTGACAGTTTTTTTTCCTGGATTGGCCTGTATTGCCCTCCATCCATCTTCCCATCAATTCTGACCAGCTTCCCTGTCCCTGCTAAAGAAAAGCCTGGCCACAGCATGTTGCTGCCGACACCATGTAAGATGGGAATTGTGTTTTCAGGATCATGTGAAATGTTAGTTTTCCACCACACATAGCATTTTGCATTTAACCCCAAAAAATGCTACTTTGGTGTCATCTGATCGGAGTACCTTCTTCTACATGCTAGATGTGTCCTCCAAATGGCTTTTTGCAAACTGAAAACAGGACTTCTTATGGCTTACTTTCAAAAATGGCTTACTTCTTGCTACTCTTAAATAAAGGCCAGATTTGTGCGGTATACAACTAATATTTGTCCTGTGGACAGATTCTCTCATCTGAGCTGTGGATTTCTGAAGCTCATCCAAAGTGACCATGGGCATCTTGTCTGCTTCTCTAATTGGTGGTCTGCTTTCTTGGGATGTCAGTTTAGGTGGTCAGCCATGTCTTGGTAAGTTTGCAGTTTGCAATACTGCTTCCATTTTTGGATGATGGATGAGCAATGCTCTGAGAGATGTTCAGCATGTGTGCTATTGTTTTTTTATAACCTAACTCTGCTTTACTCTTCTGTACAACTTTATCCCTGACTTGTCTGGTGTGTTCCGTGGTTTTCATGATGCTGTTTAATCCTTAAGATTCCTAATGTTCTCAACCAAACAAACAGAAAAATAAACCTTTGACAACTATACAGAACAGCTGTTGTTATACTGAGAGTAAATTACACACGGATGAACTAAATTTACTAAGTATGTGACTTCTGGAGGCAATTGGTCAATCAAGATTTTATTTTGGGGGAATCAGACTACAGGGGATTGAATACAAATGTATGTCAAAGTTTTCAGATTTATATTATATAATTTGAAAATTATGTAACATTTCCATTACACTTCACAAATACTTTCTTTTCTTTTGTTGGTTTATTACAAAAAATCCCAATAAAATATACTTAAGTTTGTAATAACAGTACTCAAACTACTGACAGATCTTTCTCAACCAATCCAGCACAAAGAGCCAGCTCTTATCTGTGAATGATGGCAGCCAGCAGCCCACTGAGAGCCACTTGCCATTTCTAATTGACTCTCACTGGGAGTAAAAATGACTATGATAAGCAACCAATGGGTTCAAAACTCCAGTTTTCACTGGATCATACTGTGAGGATTTTTCCATAAATATGTGTTTATTTGCGTGTGGATGCATATTTAATGTGGATCCATTTAGTATAAGAAAGAGTCGACTCTTTTTTGGTGGTTGAAGCCAAATGATTCTGCTCACCCGGAGGAACTGGACTGCCTATTACTAACCCTGATTTCAAGAAAAGAGGGCCCCCTCATATAGAACTGAGAGCAGAAGTATTGTGTAACAGCTGTAACTTTACACTTTGCACCCGCCCAACCTGTTTTCACTGATCTCATATAGGAATGCTGTCCTGTACGTGATTGAACATAAATACAGAAGGACACTGTACAGAAGGAGCTGTAGGGGCTGGGGCTCAAGATGGCACTCAGCATCTCAGCAACTCTTCTCCTGGCTACTGGAGTCACTCTCCTTATTTATCTCATTAAATGGTGGAGTAGGGTCAAACAGAAGGACCTACCCCCTGGACCTACACCTCTGCCCGGCTTGGGGAATATCTTTCAGATCAGCACTTCAGAAATGCCACAGTCATTAATTAAGGTAAGAATACTTATTTGTAATCTTGATACGGAACTCATTATATAGTGATTCCTACAATATCATTGCTATGGACATGACAGTAGTTTCAGTGTAATTCAATGATAGATAAAGGAAACCTTAGAGAAGGTAGCTACTTTACAAAACCATTGTCATATTGGCTCATTTATCACAGTTTGTCCCTCCTGCTCAAATGGCTTTAGGCTATGTGCCCACGATGCAGAAATGCTCCAGATTTTTCCTGAGAGTTTCTGCATCTCCCTGGCAGAAAAAACGCATGCGGATTGTACATGCGGATTGTACTTGCGGGTTGTACATGCGGATTGTACATGCGGATTGTACATGCGGATTGTACATGCGTTTTTCCTGCCAGGGACATGCGGAAGTGAAGCGTTCTTCACATGCATTTCCGCATGCGGGTTGATAAGCCCTTTCAAAGCGATTTTAGCATCACTTGGAAAGTGCTTGACAACTTGGTCACACTATATAAATCCATGCAAGCTGCATGGATTTATATAGTGTGACCGAAAGAATGGTAAAAATTAAAAAAATAAATCTATACTTACCTTCCGATGGCCCCTGGTGTCTTTATCCGATCCGTCTCGGCTTGCCGGCAGCTTGCGGTACACTAAAGGACCTGCCGACGCCAGCGGTCGCGTGACCCATCACATATCTAAATGAGTCACGGCAGGTTCTTTTTGGACCATCGTGAGTTGCCGGCAAGTCAGGACACATCGCTATGGGGACCGGGGGCCATCAGAAGGTAAGTTTAATATTTATCTTTTATTTTATTCTTCTTTTTACAGGTACTATGGTACCCGGGTCCAGAGGAGAGTCTCCTCTTCTCCAGACCCGGATACCATCCGCACATTGAAATGCATGGATTCTGCATCAGCAGATGCAGTGATGTGGTTTCCATGCGTTCCAATGTAAGTCAATGGCGGCGAAAACGCCACATTTACGCAAAATAATTGGTAGTGCTGCAGATTTTTCCGCAATGATAATCCGCAGCGGAAATTTCCGCAGCATGTGCACAGCACAGGCGGATTATCATTGGGGAACATGGCAGACCTTCTACCAAGCGTTTTTTAAGCGTTTCTGCAGCGGAATTGCAGCTGCGGAAATGCTTAAAAAACGCATAGTGGGCACACAGTCTCAATACAGATAGCGATAAACAGCAACCTATACTCTGCTGCCAAACTCACAGTGTAAATCAAATAAAAGGGGGGTATTTGATGCCCCCACTGCTGTCCTGTTCTGTTGGGACTGATACTACTTAAAAAGGGAGATATTATGATGATTATTGTAAGTTAGACAGCATGCAACCCCAATTCTAAAAAACTTAATGACACTGTGTGAGATATAAAGAATACAATACAATCATTTAGAAATCTTCTAGAACAACATATGCTCCATCCATACAATGTCTACTTCAGGAAAGCCCTTACATATTTCAACAAGACAATGATTAACCACACACTGACAAACCACATATAGCTCCACAAATGGCAAAAAAGTTCAACGTCTGACCTATGTTCTCTGTTCTATTGAGAATAAAATAATGCTATGAAAGATTTCAAAGTCATCACATTCTTGTTTTATTTATGTTTCATTCAGCGTCCCAACTTTTTGGGAATTGAGGTTGTACATTTAATATAAAGTATTTATAAAGATTATATGTACAGTATATATATATATATATATATATATATATATATACATACACATATGCAGTACAGACCAAAAGTTTGGACACACCTTCTCATTTAAAGATTTTTCTGTATTTTCATGAATATGAAAATTGTACATTCACACTGAAGGCATGAAAACTATGAATTAACACATGTGGAATTATATACTTAACAAAAAAGTGTGAAACAACTGAAAATGTGTCTTATATTCTAGGTTCTTCAAAGTAGCCACCTTTTGCTTTGATGACTGCTTTGTACACTCTTGGCATTCTTTTGAAGAGCTTCAAGAGTAGTGTTGAGCCACCCCCGTAGTGTTCGAGTTCGGTTCGGTTCGTCGAACACCCGTGTGTTCGCCGAACTGTTCGTCGAACTGTTCGTCGAACACCTTCGAACACCGTTAAAACCAATGGCAGGCAAACAAAAACACATTGAAACACATAGAAAACACCTTCAAAGGTGTCCAAAAGCTGACAAACTGCTCAGAAGACACAACTAACACATGGAAAAGTGACAAGTACATATAGTCATGCGAAAAGAAAAGAGGTGGAGGAGTAAAATGAGGGGGAGACACAGATATAGGCATGTCATGCCCTTCTAAAATCCAAAAAGTGAGAAGACGACACGGCCAGTCCGTTCCTGCCTGTGCCACCTCTGTGTCGCCGGGTTTGTGCCAGAGCCGCGGTGGACCCTGACGACCAGCCCCCCTATCCCAATACTGGTGCCTGTCCGCCGGTGGGTCGAGGCCCCCCACGGTGGGAGGGGGAGTAAAATCTGCAGAAGAAAGACCATCTTCCAGCCAAACTAAGATGTCGACTTCTTTTCGTGGACAATGTGATACGATCCCATTCTTACGGACACGCCCATCGCTACAAATTCTAGATGAGGCACAAAAACAGCAGGTGCTTCAACGGATATCAAGTGCTCCTTCAAGTGGGCTCTCCATCACCTCAATTTCAACATCACAAATACTCCAGTCCTCAGAGGTGTCACCCCAATCGCACTTGCTTCCTCACAGCTCCCAAGTCTCCAGCTGCCCGTCTGAGTATGGGGTAACACAGATGGCTGAGTCTGCCCAGCTGTTTACTCATACTATAGCCTGGGAAACGGAGGTCTGCTCCAGAGCTTCTGTTAATCCTGATGAGGAAATGATCTGATCTGATGCCCAGAATCTTTATAAGTCGGATCCAGGTCCAGATGAAGAAGGTTCTGAGCATAATGTAGACCCTTGTTCCCAAACTGTAACTCCTGTTGGTGGAGACAATGATGAAGACGATGATGAGACTCAAATACCTGATTGGAGCGACAACTTGACTTTTCGGTCAGGGCAGGAAGAGGTTGGCTCTGAGGGCGACGGGTGTGATAACACACAGGGTGATGATGACGAGGTTGGAGATCCCACTTACTGTCAACCCACAGTCAGACAGTCGATGAGGTCAGCAGAGGAGGTGGAGGAGGATGTGACTAGCCCTGGGGATGGGGATGACTCGGTACCCGGGCATTTGCCTGGCCTTGGGGATGTCCCGGTGGTCGGCTCCCTGGCCCGTACCCTGGGGTCTCTCTTTAAAAGGGTGGATAATTGTTAATTTTATAAGAGTTCATGACGCCACCTGTGGTATCTGGTGACAAGCACCAGCGCTGCAGCAGTCCACTGAGGCCGTTGATAAGGCAGCTCGATGGTATAGCTCCCCACAGGTGGAGCTAGGTCTCAGGGCAGCGTATGCAGGGGGAATGCAGGACAGGCGAGACCCAGCTGGGTCAGAGCAAGAACGGGAACGGACACGGTAGTCACTTCAGTACCTTTTACTGGTGGAAATTCAGGCACATCCCGGAGCACTGTAGGGTGAAGGGTGCATATCAGGATCCTCCCCAATGAGCGGGTGTAGGGCCTCCTGTTTCTTGCCTCTGCGTAGTAAGGTTCTGACCTGCCTGGAGCTAGGCCTAACTTTGTCTCTGTCCTGCGCTGGCTGACCTTGTGGTAGGGCCTTCTCTTGGAATTCACGCTCCCAGTATGCGGGGCCTAAGCGTCTCCTGGCTCTGTTACATATCAGCACCGTAGCAATCCTGGGACTTGTAGTTCTCCAGGGATTCCGGTTATGCCTTACTGGGTCATAGAGATACCGGTAAGCTCGGATCCTGTGTCCGGTAAATGCTTCGGGGTGAGCTGGTTAAGCTCCTCTGCCCCTTATGTACTAACTCGCCACTCGCCTTCGGCCTACTCGGGCCCTCACTAGGCTATACACACTAACGGCAGCTTGCCGCGCTTCACTGATCTTACGGCACCGGCACACCTTAAGCTCTATCTGGGCTCCCTGAATCTAGCAAGCAGGAGCCTCGTGCTCCACTGCTGAACTATTAACTGCGTTCTGTAGACTAGACTGAGCTCCACTGCAGACTGACCTCTCTTAGGCTTCTCTACTGCAGGAACTCTTCAGAGGAACTGAACTGCCTAGCTCCACCTTCCCTATTTATATCCCTAACGGGCTCCCTCTGCTGGTCTGAGGTGGAAGGTGGAGATGTGTGAATGTTTATGGGGGCCTCTTGTGGAGGATTCCATCAATGCACTCTTGTAGGATCTGTGATACCAAGCGCAGCGGGGCATCACATGCTATTGACGACGAGGTTAGGTTGCGCCTTCCTGAACAGAGACGGAGTACTGGAAGCACGTCAACAACTGCATCCTCAACCACAACTCTGCCTCTGACCACAAGTCGTAGTGGCTCTTCAGGTCACATGGGCTCTAAGCCTTGCATAGCCTGGGCATTTATTCAGATCGATAAGGATGACCCAACTCGTGTTATCTGTAATATTTGTCAGCAAAAGCTAAGTAGAGGCCAAAAAATACATAGTTTGAGTACTTCATGCAGGTACCGTCACATGGATATGAAGCATAAGTTGCAGTGGGAAGCTCACTGTGCTACAATGCGGCCTAGCCGGCTGGGCCAACCACCGTCTGCCCCATCTTGTGCATCCGCAGCCTCTTCATCCTCTGTGACTGGGGGGACAGCAGTCACACATGTTTTTGGACGCAGACCTGCCACCTCTTTACCCGCAACAGCCATCGAGAGCACCACCTTTGGATCAAGGCAACCTAACATGTCCGCCTGCATCTTCCTCACAGACCGGCAGTTGACAGGGACACCCTACTCAACACCGTCTAAGCACAACAGCCAGCCCTCGGTCCCTCAGATGTGGAAAAGTAAAAGACCATTTCCTCCTAGCCATGAGAAAGCTAAGAGGTTGAATTTCACCATCTGCAAGCTGTTGGCTACAGAAATGCTGCCTTTCCACCTGGAGGACACAGAGGATTTTCAAGACCTTATGTCCTTCACAGTGCCCCAGTACCAGATGCCCAGTCGGCACTACTTCTCAAAGAAAGGTGTGCCTGCGCTCCACTAGCATGTCGCACACAACATCACCGCTTCTTTGAGAAACTCTGTGTGTGACAGGGTGCACTTCACCACAGACACTTGGACGAGAAGGCATGGACAGGGGCATTACATGTCGCTGACTGGGCACTGGGTAACTATGGTGACAGCAGGACAAGGGGCTGCTGTCCAAGTCTTACCGTCCGCACGAGTTGTGTGTTAATCCTCTTTATCTCGAATTTCCTCCACTGCTTCTGCCTCCTCAACCTCCTCTCGGTCCTCCACCTGCACCCAAAGCCTGTCTGGTAATGCCACCTGCTTTCTAACTGCGCAGAAGGAATCCTGCACACCTCCTTACTATGCTGGCAGCAGGGCTCAACGCATCAGTGTTTACTTTGAAATGTCTGGGAAATGTGAGTCACACAGCTGAGGAGTTTTGGTCAGCTCTGGAGACCCAGTTTCATGAAAGGTTGTCTCCACTGGACCTGCAACCAGGGAAGGCCATGTGCGACAATGCTGCAAAACTGGGTGCGGCACTTCGCCGGGGCAATGTCACACACGTGCCTTGTATGGCTCACGTGTTGAACCTGGTTGTCCAGCAATTTTTAGCCCACTATCCCGGACTAGATGGCCTTCTGCAGAGTGCATGGTCGCTGTGTGCTCACTTCCGCCGTTCGCATCCCGCAGTTAAACGACTTACATCTCTACAGAAGTCGTTGGGCCTGCCAGTTCACCGGCTGAAATGCGATGTGCCGACACGGTGGAATTCAACTCTGCACATGTTGCAGCGACTGTGGCAGCACCGACAAGCCCTGATGCAATACGTTCTGACGTATAGCCTGGGCCAACGAGATCCAGAGGTGGGGCAAATCACGCTGGAGGAGTGGTCTCAGATCAGGGACCTATGCACCCTTCTGCACAGTCTTGAAATGGCGACGAAGATGTTTAGTGCTGACGATGCCATTATCAGCATGACTATTCTGGTGATTTACATGCTGGAGCACATGTTAAACAGAATTCGGAGTCAGGTGGTGGGACAAGAGGAGGTGGAGGAAGTAGAGGAGGAGTCGTATGCGGAAGGGATAACATCTCCAAGGTCCAGACAGTTGGCAGCACCAAGGCGGCAGGCATGGGAGGGTGGGGGAGAGGGATTAACCAGGGCGCATGGTAGCAATTAACCAGGGCGCATGGTAGCAGCCAAACTGTTGAGGAAGGTGCAGGAGCCGAGGAAGAAGTGGAGGACGAACTGGCAATGGGCATGGAAGACTCATCAGATGAGGGAGACCTTGATCACATTTCTGTTGTGCGAGGTTGGAGGGAGAGGGCAGAGGAAGGAAGCATGATTCTTAACTCGCTACCAACACAACAAGGACTTGGTCCTTCTGGATGCGCAAGACACATGAGTGCCTTCTTGCTGCACTACCTGCAACATGACCCCCGGATTGTCAGAATTCGAAGTAATCCCGACTACTGGGTTGCCACACTCTTAGATCCCCGGTACAAAAGTATATTTGCCGAAATAATTCCTGCCATAAAAAGGTATTGACGAATGCAGGAGTATCTGTTGGAGAATCTTACATGTGCTTTTCCACAAAACACCAGTGGTGCACGTAGTGAATCTCACAGTTCTAACTTGTCAACTGTGGGACTGTCGAGTCTTCATCACTCAAACAGTAACAGTAACACAGTATCTGCTGTTAACAGCAATTTTGTGGAATCGTTTCACCACTTTTTTAGACCATCCTTTGCAAGGCCACAGGAGACAATAAGTCTGACACATAGTCAATGCCTAGAGAGGATGGTATAGGAGAATCTCCAAGTGAACATCGAAGCCATGACTGTGTCACTGGACCCTTGCTCATTTTGGTATTCCAATCTTGAAAAATGGCCGGAGCTCGCCGCTCACGCCTTGGAGATCTTGTCATGCCATGCAGCCAGCGTTCTCTCTGAACGTGTGTTCAGCGCTGCTGGTGGTGTGCTGACAGATAAGCGCACGCGGCTGTCCACTGAGAATGTAGACAGACTCACGTTCATAAAGATGATCAAATCATGGATTCGCAAGGACATTTCTACCCCTGTGTCATCCTTGGGAGACTAAAAGCTTGGGGATTTGGTAAAATCACCTCACCAACCGTTTTAAGCAACAGTGGGGCAATTGATGCCACTTAACCATAGAACGCATGACCATAAAAATCTACACTTTCACATACCTGGGGCCCTTTAGGCCCGTGTGCAAATAACATGGAATAACTCAAACTCAAATGACAAACAACTATATACATGAAGAATACCTAGAGTTTCAAAATTCTAACTAAAGCATTCTTGCAGAAAATAGAAAACAATTAACTGGGCGGGCCTGCAAGGCCACAGGTATGCGTTCTAGGGTTAAGTGGTGTCTGTGCCACAATTTTGGGAGTCCCCTTGCTGTGTCTTACGTGACGTTGGCATCGTCAATTCCAGGTGGGTTGGGTCGCACCCCCCCCTTTTAACTGTAAGAAACTACATACACTATGGCTTGGGGTAACACAGATGGTTGAGTCTGAAGAGCTGTTTACTCAGAGGTCTGCTCCAAATCTTCAGTGTCTGCTAGTCAGCGTAAAATTTTTAACTGCATCTAGCCTAGGCAATACTTTGGGCGTAGTAGCCCAGCTGCGAAGCAAGCTGCACCGCCTGTGTATCTAATAAGAATTTTTAAATTAATCTAGCCTAGGCAGACTGTGGGGACCCCCAACCAAACCCAGATGCTCAGCCCCCCTACCGCCCCCGTTTCATGGACAACCCAATAATGTAACTCTTACAACTGGATGGGTGAGGATCGGTCACAGCTTTATTAACTCTTTATACTCATTCCATTAGAAATTCATTTTATTTCTAAAATAATTCAGCTTGTTGCAGCATGCCCTGGGTCCCCACTCCGGCAAGTTGGCCAACAAGTGTAACTCTCCAACATGTCCTTTCTATTTCCAGGCCACGGAGGATCCAGCGTACTCGTATGCAGGACTCTGACCCCCACCCATCACTCTTAACGCTTGTTCCACTCCGTCCTGGATTCCTGACAGGAATATGTCCAGTCCAATATCTATTAAGTGAACACCGTCGGGCCGTATGAGGCCTGCTTTATCTCCTTCCAGTTGTCGGTGTCATATCACTACACCGCCTCTGTCTCTTCTAAATTTTGCCATCCGAATATTTATTACCCGCCTTGTCCATTCGATGGCCCTGATGTCTCGCTCACCTTGCCATACCGCTATCGGCACAATCTCTGACCATACTATAGCTAATTTTGTGAAAAATTCTCTGAAGCGCTCAGTGTCTAGTTTCATTATTGCCATTAGTTATGCGCTCTTGTGATGACCTAGGTTGTTTCCCCCGGCCTGTATAACTAAGATGACCGGACCTCTTGCCTCTCTCCCTACCTTGATTACCTCCATTAGTACCTGTGGCCATAGCAGGCCTCTAATACCTCTCCAGTTGAAATATGTGTTATGAAACTCTAATTTCCTCCCGCCTGGGCGGACTTTCGCCCTTTTTTGTGCCCAATATATATACGAGTGGCCTATCACTCACACTGTTGGCTTAGCGTCACCTGTAAAAGAAACAAACCACGTTAGGATAACAAGTCCGGTCTTATGTATCTCGCCAAACACGTGGATCGCCATCTCCCTATCCTCTGAACTTCCGTTTCTGACAGTCCTGCTCTTGCTGCTTCCGTGGCCGCACCTATGCGGAATGAGTGTGTCCCGTAATCTTTGGGGTGGTTCCCTGCCGATGTTATGCATTTATTAAATATAGCTTGGAACAGGTATCTTGATAATGGCGTTCCATCAATGTGTGATACAAAGAAATTACTTTGTGATCTGATGGTTAGATATGTTTTTACTATTGTTACCCGACTCAGTGTACCGTTTGTGGGTTGTAGAAGTACCCAAGTACCCCTGCCCGCTGGAACCGTTTTCGATTGGTGTATGCGTAGACGTATTGCATTATTGGCTATGACTACTTCCTGGTGTAATAAGCGTCCACTGGTGGTAATTTTGGATTGAGGGACTAATTCGCTTATACATAGCGCCCCGAAGAAGGCGATCACAAATGCAGTAGACATTAGTGTTGCTTCAAATTGTGAGTGTCATGTTAATGGTGTTAGGGATAAGATGTGAGAAATCAGTTTTAGTGACACGGGACGGGACGTCTACATTCCTGACTTGGCTGACCCCTTTTCCACCCTTTTATGGATTGTCTGTTGATGAATCTTTGTCACATCTCCCCAATTCAGTAGTTGGAAGTGAAATGCTACTCCGGTCAGACACCGCTGCGCTGACGCCCCTGATATGCCCCTCATCATTAGCTGGTGGAGAAATTCTATGGTGACTTGTGATCTGGCTTGTTCACATTGGTCAACCCGTCTGCCTGCTACTAGTCGTGTCCACTCTTCCCATGCCTTACCGTATGCTTGCTACGTTGACGGGGCAACTGACGCTCTGATTAATGGCATCAACTATTCGCCACTAGATCCCATAGGGAGGGTGGGAAACTGTTGCCCGATGGGTGGGCGTTGTGGAAGAGCTCTGTGAAAATCTGCCAATTGAATTGTTATAAAGCGTTAGCAGCAGCTTTATACCCCTCAGCATAGTGGCTAGCGCGGACCCATACATTGTGTTTTAGGCACAGGAATACCAGCCTGCGTAGTAGGCCTAGCACTGGGAGAGACGATGATGCCATCTTATTAATGCAGTGCGCTAGGCTGGTGTTTTGTGTTATGAAGAGTATATTTTTGTTAGCCAGGCGAGCGCCCCATATTTCTATTGCTACCACTATTGGGATAAATTATTTTCAGGGCTAGATGCAGCTAAAAATTATTATTAATTTCAAAGCTGGTGGAGCTTGGTATAGATGGCCTAATACAATGAGTCCCACACACTGCTAGAAGCCCAATTTATTTTTCAGAGCTAGATGCAGATAAAAATTATTTTTAATTTGCAACCTGATGGAGGTAGGTATAGATGGACTAATACAACAAGTCCCACACACAGCTAGAAGCCCAATATTTTTTCAGAGGTAGATGCAGAAAAAAATATATTCAGTTTGCAACCTGATGGAGGTCAGTATAGATGGAGTAATAGAACAAGTCCCACACACAGCTAGAAGCCCAAATATTTTTTCAGAGGTAGATGCAGATAAAAATTATTTTTAATTTGCAACCTGATGGAGGTCAGTATAGATGGACTAATAGAACAAGTCCCACACACTGCTAGAAGGCCAAATATTTTTTCAGAGCTAGATGCAGATAAAAAATTATTTTTAATTTGCAACCTGATGGAGGACAGTATAGATGGACTAATAGAGAAAGTCCCACACACTGCTAGAAGGCCAAATATTTTTTCAGAGCTAGATGCAGATAAAAATTATTTTTAATTTGCAACCTGATGGAGGTCAGTATAGATGGACTAATAGAACAAGTGCCACACACTGCTAGAAGGCCAAATATTTTTTCAGAGCTAGATGCAGATAAAAATTATATTCAATTTGCAACCTGATGGAGGTCAGTATAGATGGACTAATAGAGAAAGTCCCACACACAGCTAGAAGCCCAAATATTTTTTCAGAGGTACTGTAGATGCAGATAAAAATTATTTTTAATTTGCAACCTGATGGAGGTCAGTATAGATGGACTAATACAAGAAGTCCCACACACAGCTAGAAGCCCAATATTTTTTCAGAGCTAGATGCAGACAAAAAATTATTTTGAATTTGCAACCTGATGGAGGTCAGTATAGATGGACTAATAGAGAAAGTCCCACACACTGCTAGAAGGCCAAATATTTTTTCAGAGCTAGATGCAGACAAAAAATTATTTTTAATTTGCAACCTGATGGAGGTCACTATAGATGGACTAATAGAGAAAGTCCCACACACTGCTAGAAGGCCAAATATTTTTTCAGAGCTAGATGCAGATAAAAATTATTTTTAATTTGCAACCTGATGGAGGTCAGTATAGATGGACTAATAGAGAAAGTCCCACACACTGCTAGAAGGCCACATATTTTTTCAGAGGTAGATGCAGAAAAAAATATATTCAGTTTGCAACCTGATGGAGGTCTGTATAGATGGATTAATAGAACAAGTCCCACACACAGCTAGAAGCCCAATATTTTTTCAGAGGTAGATGCAGAAAAAAATATATTCAGTTTGCAACCTGATGGAGGTCAGTATAGATGGACTAATACAACAAGTCCCACACACAGCTAGAAGCCCAATATTTTTTCAGAGGTAGATGCAGAAAAAAATATATTCAGTTTGCAACCTGATGGAGGTCAGTATAGATGGACTAATACAACAAGTCCCACACACAGCTAGAAGCCCAATATTTTTTCAGAGCTAGATGCAGAAAAAAATTATATTCAATTTGCAACCTGATGGAGGTCAGTATAGATGGACTAATAGAATGATGCTATGCCCAAAAGATTTTACTTCACTAGGTGCAGTAAAAAAATTGGTATTCTATACACAGGTGGTATATCTTGCAACACAGATAAGCTACTCCACTGACTAACACACTCTGCAATAGGCCAAAAAGGATTAGCTTTGCTAGATTCAGCCAAATGCTGTGAAAAAAACTTGCACAGCACTGGCACAGACCTGCCTGGCAAAAACTGATAGGAACTGATGTAACCTAGTCCTGAAAAGGACTCCAATTACAATTAGTCTTTACTCCCACAACCTATCTATTTAAGAGCACAGACCTGCCTGATAAAAGTCATAGGAAATGCTGTAACCTAGTCCTTAAAAGGACTGCAATCACAACTATTCCCTACTCCCAAGCTATCTGTAGATTTGTGCGAAAATTGGCTTGAAATTAACAAGGTATAGCGCACACAGCAACAGCGGTGCCGTCTAACACGCAGCTGCAGCAGTGAGAAAATGGTGGCGACGGGGAAAATGGCTTGGTCTTATAGTGCAAGGACATGTGACATACACTGCCAATGACACATGCCCTTGCTTGTGTGAAAAAAAGCACTTCGCTCCGTGTGTGCGCTGCTGATAGGCTGACAGATTGCACCTCCCCACTGTAAATGCGGGAAATAGAAAAAAAAAATGGAGATCTTCATTGTTCCTGCAGAGATCCATCCCCTGCCCCTCCCCCCACCCCGCTGTACACTCAAACTGCGTATTAACATTAATTTTCATCATTACTGAGAAAAAATCCAGTTATGATTTTGGTGCACGAACAGTTATCGAACATAACCTCGAACAGCCGAATTTTTCTCAAATTGTTCGTGTTCGCCGAACTGCTCGAACACCGCCCAAAACAGCTCGAATTTGAGATTGGCAAACAGTTCGAGTAGAACAACGCTCATCTCTATTCAAGAGGTAGGCACTGGAAATGGTCTTCCAACAATCTTGAAGGAGTTCCCAGAGATGCTTAGCACTTGTTGGCCCTTTTGCCTTCACTCTGCGGTCCAGGTCACCCCAAACCATCTCGATATGGTTCAGGTCTGGTGACTGTGGAGGCCAGGTCATCTGGCAAAGCACCCCATCATGCTCCTTCTTGGTCAAATAGCCCTTACACAGCCTGGAGGTGTGTTTGAGGTCATTGTCCTGTTGAAAAATAAATGATGGTCCAACTAAACGCAAACCGGATGGAATAGCATGCAGCTGCAAAATGCTGTGGTAGCCATGCTTGTTCAGTATGCCTTCAATTTTGAATAAATCCCCAACATAGTCACCAGCAAAGCAACCCCACACCATCACACCTCCTCCTCCATGCTTCACGGTGGAAACCAGGCATGTAGAGTCCATCCGTTCACCTTTTCTGCATCTCACAAAGACACGGTGGTTGGAACCAAAGATCTCAAATTTGGACTCATCAGACCAAAGCACAGATTTCCACTGGTCTAATGTCCATTCCTTGTGTTCTTTAGCCCAAAAATGTCTCTTCTGCTTGTTGCCTGTCCTTAGCAGTGGTTTGCTAGCAGCTATTTTACCTTGAAGGCCTGCTGCACAAAGTCTCCTCTTAACAGTTGTTGAAGAGATGTGTCTGCTGCTAGAACTCTATGTGGCATTGACTTGGTCTCTAATCTGAGCTGCTGTTAAACTGCGATTCCTGAGGCCGGTGACTCAGATAAACCTATCCTCAGAAGCAGAGGTGACTCTTGGTCTTCCTTTGCTGGGGCAGTCCTCAGTTTCTTTGTAGTGCTTCATGGTTTTTGCAACTGCACTTGGGGACACTTTCAAAGTTTTTTCCAATTTTTCGCACTGACTGACCTTCATTTCTTAAAGTAATGATGGCCATTCGTTTTTCTTTACCTAGCTGCTTTTTTCTTGCCATAATACAAATTCTATGTTACAGATCGGGGTGGTGGAACCTCTGTGCTGCGGTGCAAGGAGGGACCCAGAGGGGTGTAATTAAGTATCAACTCGGACTGACCCAGGTCGTACGGTGGCTAACGACTCCGTGACCTGGGAGGGACCGAGCAGAGGGACTAGATGCTACTCTAGGGACGACCTTGTAAGGGAGCAGGTGACTCCCACGGGTCAGATGGCTGTGACTGACCGATACTGCAGATGGGCACAGCAGGCAGGCTGACAAGAGGTCTGGGTAGATGAACTGGAGAGACAGCAGGCAGCAGGCGGGAGCCTCTAGGTAGGCTGTCAGGTGGTCACGGCAAGTGACGGGCAAGAGCCTCCAGGTAGGCAGACAGGTGGTCACGGCAAGTGACAGGCGGGAGCCTCTAGGTAGGCTGTCAGGTGGTCACGGCAAGTGACGGGCAGGAGCCTCCAGGTAGGCAGACAGGTGGTCACGGGAAGTGATGGGCAGGAGCCTCCAGGTAGGCAGGCAGGTAACAGGCAGGTGCTTCCAGGTAAGCAGGCGGGTGAAGCCCATAGACAGACTGGCGGACTGAATGGAAGATAGACTGTCGAGCTGGAGAGAAGTCAGGCTGGTGGGCAGGACTAGTAGTCAGGCTAGCAGCTGGACCTGAGGGCTGAAGCAGAGGTTAGAACACTGTGCATCAACTATTGCTCGGGCACCTCCATTTTGGAGGAGGTGCCTTATGTGACGCCTCTACTCGAAAAGCCCTTTATTTTAGTTTACCCTGGGAGATGGGGGACTCAGAGTCGGGTCCTGTGATGGAGAGATGGGGTGCACCCGTGGCCCGGACCCGACCCGTGTTCAGGGCCATCACATTAAAAGAGATGGTGTGGGCTTATCCGGGTTGAGTGGCTGATTTACGACTGCGCCACCTGTGGCACCTGGTGAAGGCCACCAGCGCCGCTGCAGTCTGCTGAGGCATGGTGTTATGGCAGCCATAGTTATTACTACTCCCCACAGTCGGAGCAAGGCCTCAGGGCAGAGGGACAGGATGGAGGGGGTAGTATTAGAGGAAGACGGGCGCCGTGCCGTGCGGTGTAGCGCAGAATAAACTTCCAAGGCATTACTCATTTTAGAGATGGCAGAAGGAAGGCGACTCCCTGCTCCCCGCGGAGTCATGCAGTCAACAGGCACGGGGGTCCGACAACCTCCGAGTAAGTCCAGCATGCAGTCGGGACCCTACACCAGAGTGTTCCTGAACTACAGACCGAATCCTTTCATGTCCGTGTGTGTGCCAATAGGCCACGTCTCCCTCTGAGCTCCTCTCAGAACTAGGGCACGAGTGGCAGCTCTGCTCCGTCCGATACCCGGTGGGATCCTCAGGGCCTACCGGGCTTTCCCGACCAGGACATGGAGTAGCAAGGTCGGGTGTCGGGGACTGGTACCCCTCTTGCAGCTGACTCCCTCTGAATATATCAGCATGGCGAGGACAGGTGGCGTACACCGCTCCGTTTGCATCCTGCCTGGGATTCATTTGCTGTGGAGCCACACTCTTAAGCTCCGGACCATCTTGGTCCTGGACCTTGGCCGGGTTAAGACATTCCTGGTCTACAACCTGCCCCTCGAGCCAAGACCAGGGTACGAGGGCTGTTTCTCCCAAACCCTGCAGGCCCACACAGGGTCCACTATCAGGGTGGGAGATCACAGTCACACACAGTATTTGACAGCACAAAGACTTGACTCCCTAATGGATCAAGATGGATTTTTATTAAATATGAAATTTAAAGTGTAACTAACTTGTAAGTCCTCCACCCACTCCCACTAACTGGTTCCCCTCACTCTTGGTTCCCCAGTCTCCCTGTAACCAGGAGGGCAGCACCTAGTGCATACTAGCCCCCTCTGGTGGAGAAATGTGGTGTTGGATGCAAAGGTTGGGTCACGACTATCACACTGTTCTTACCTCAGAGGAGGAACACTACACTCCATTAGTGAAGTGCAGCATCCCTGTGGCGGTCGAACCCTCAGGGGCTCCACACCTTATATATGGGAGAACCTCCCGCAATTGGCCGAGGACTCCTTAGGGCGGCGCGCGCGGCCCCTTTAAGAGGGAGGGATCGTGTGTGCGCGCCCTAAGCACAGTGCCCGGGAAGCTGCGCGCGCTGTCAGCAGAAGCAGGAAGAGGAGCGCAGGAGCACGCCGGGCAGGGAGCGCGGCGGTGAGAGGGACTGCGTCTCTGCCTGGCAGGGGGCAGAGACGCCGATGCTACATTCTAACACTCTATTCAGTAGGACTATCAGCTGTGTATCCACCAGACTTCTGCACAACACAACTTATGGTCCCAACCCCATTTATAAGGCAATAAATTCCACTTATTAAACCTGACAGGGCACACCTGTGAAGTGAAAACCATTTCCGGTGACTACCTCTTGAAGCTCATCAAGAGAATGCCAAGAGTGTGCAAAGCAAAAGGTGGCTACTTTGAAGAACCTAGAATATAAGACATATTTTCAGTTGTTTCACACTTTTTTTGTTAAGTATATAATTCCACATGTGTTAATTCATAGTTTTGATGCCTTCAGTGTGAATGTACAATTTTCATAGTCATGAAAATACAGAAAAATCTTTAAATGAGAAGGTGTGTCCAAACTTTTGGTCTGTAATGTATATATACACAGTACATATATAAAATGTATATAAACCCATAGTACTGTGCCAACATTTTAGGCAGATATGATGATAAATGTAAGTTAGCCAGGACACAGAGTACTCTGCAAAAGTTTTAGACAGGTGGAGAAAATGCTGCAAGGTAAGAATTCAATCTATCTCTCTACCTACCTATCTATACACTGTATATGTACACAGTAATTTATACATTATAAAATTAGTTTCACTGTCAAAAATTACAAGTACTTAGGACAATATACTTTTATTAGGATCCTGTATAATAAACTAATCATAAATGACCCCTGCTACCAGTAACATTAGCAATTAGCAGTGATCTGTAGAAAAACCTAGCAGCAAGTGTTTAACGTGATTGCAGCATCTCCACAGGAGAAATGAAGTATTACATTTCGCCCTTTAAAATTAATTTGGTAAATGTAATCCATGCACATGTTGGGTCCTCCAGTGAGATGCTCTTTGTATATTCCTCTCTTTTAGCCAGCTAATAAAATGGGCACCTTCAATGAGATTCCTACTATAAACTCAAAAACATATACAGTAGCTTTGTGTAGCAATTATATCTTATCTTAAGGTATCTCAATATTTTTTACCCATTTTGAGGGTAAATATACAATTTTTGCTGATATCTTACTTGTTTGGAGGATAAATTCACATTTATCAGTTTTTAAGTTTTTATATTTCTCTAGCTAAGTGAGACATATGGACCGGTATATACCATCTATATTTCAAACCATCGGACCATAGTACTGATTGGGTATGATGCTGTGAAGGAAGCATTGGTGGACTGCAGCGACGCATTTAGTGACAGGGGAGACGTAGGAGCAGGAGAGATTTTTTCTAAGGATTTTGGTAAGTTGCTTAACTAAATTCATATAATGGCAAAAATATGATACTTTACTATGATCTTAATGTAATATATTCAATAATATTACATACAAGCTGTGTAATTATAGATTTATCTACAATAATTGATTGGTGATGGTGGTCACGGTGGGCAGAATTATTAGGCAAGGGAGTATTGTGACCATATTATAATTTTTATACAGAATTTCCAACTCCAAGTTTTGCTGATAAGATGAAGCTAAAGTGATTTGTATTTGTGTAATGAGAGCGGATGCAGCCTAAGGATACAACGCCCTTTATCAAGGTGTACAGAATTATTAGGCAACTTGTTTGCTTCCAGCAAAATGGACCAAAAAGAGATTTCACTGACTCTGAAAAGTAAAAAATTGTTACAAATGTTACAAAAGGATGCAGCACTCTTTAACTTGCTAAGATTGTGATGCACAATCACAGAACGATGAAAAGTTTTGTTGCAAATAGTCAACAGTAGTGTTGTGCAAGCACTAAAATGCTCGGGTGCTCGAAGCTCGGGCCGAGCTCTGTGATACTCGGGTGCTCGACCCGAGTAAAGAGCCTAATGTTAGTCTATGGGAGACCTGAGCATTTTTGCGGCCGCACCCCTGCAGTCTGTAGAAAGCCTAAAAAGTGCCCAAAACGATAGTGACAGTGCTCAAATGACATGGGGACAGCATGGGGATCACCCCAAGTAGCATTTCTGACCCCCAGGTCACTGCTGTGAACAACGTGGTCAGAGGTATTAAGCCACTTTTACGGGCTCACAATAAAACGTTCAAAAACGAAACTGAAACTTTTTTCCTGTGAAATATGATAAGGAATTTCTTTTCCGGGGTAAAGACTTGTGTATAAGGTAAAATAAGTAACCAAAAACAAAAATACTTCTCCACACCTTGGGCTATATTCACAAGTAGCAATTTTCATGCATTTTTGCACTTTTGTATTGCTTTCAACCGTGACAATTGCATTCACCGGGAAATGTCATTTTAACATTTTACAACCTAATCTGGCAATTTTTTTTTTTTGGGGGGGGGAATAACAAAAGGTTAATAAGACGGGCATTTGTACAGTCTGACTGAGGAAAAAAAGAAGGAGCCTCTAGGTAGGCTGGCAGGTGGTCACGGCAAGTGACGGGCAAGAGCCTCCAGGTAGGCAGACAGTTGGTCACGGCAAGTGACAGGCGGGAGCCTCTAGGTAGGCTGTCAGGTGGTCACGGCAAGTGACGGGCAGGAGCCTCCAGGTAGGCAGACTGGTGGTCACGGCAAGTGATGGGCAGGATCCTCCAGGTAGGCAGGCAGGTAACAGTCAGGTGCTTCCAGGTAATCAGGCGGGTGAAGCCCATAGACAGACTGGCGGACTGAATGGAAGACAGACAGTCGGGCTGGAGAGTAGTCAGGCTGGCGGACTGGACTGATAGTCAGGCTGGCGGGCAGGACTAGTAGTCAGGCTAGCAGCTGGACCTGAGGGCTGAAGCTGAGGTTAGAACACTGTGCATCAACTATTGCTCGGGCACTTCCATTTTGGAGGAGGTGCCTTATGTGACGCCTCTACTCGAAAAGCCCTTTAGTTTAGTTTACCCTGAGAGATGGGGGACTCGGAGTCGGGTCCTGTGATGGAGAGATGGGGTGCAGCCGTGGCCCGGACCCGACCCGTGCTCAGGGCCATCACATTAAAAGAGATGGTGTGGGCTTATCCGGGTTGAGAGGCTGATTTACGACTGCGCCACCTGTGGCACCTGGTGAAGGCCACCAGCGCGACTGCAGTCTGCTGAGGCATGGTGTTATGGCGGCCATAGTTATTACTACTCCCCACAGGCGGAGCAAGGCCTCAGGGCAGAGGGACAGGATGGAGGGGGTAGTATTAGAGGAAGACGGGCGCCGTGCCGTGCGGTGTAGCGCAGAATAAACTTCCAAGGCTTTACTCACTTTAGAGATGGCAGAAGGAAGGCGACTCCCTGCTCCCCGCGGAGTCATGCGGTCCAAATTTTGCTGTTAAGATGAAGCTAAAGTGATTTGTATTTGTGTAATGAGAGCGGATGCAGCCTAAGGATACAACGCCCTTTATCAAGGTGTACAGAATTATTAGGCAACTTGTTTGCCTCCAGCAAAATGGACCAAAAAGAGATTTCACTGACTCTGAAAAGTAAAAAATTGTTACAAATGTTACAAAAGGATGCAGCACTCTTTAACTTGCTAAGATTGTGATGCACAATCACAGAACGATGAAAAGTTTTGTTGCAAATAGTCAACAGTAGTGTTGTGCGAGCACTAAAATGCTCGGGTGCTCGAAGCTCGGGCCGAGCTCACTGTGATACTCGGGTGCTCGACCCGAGTAAAGAGCCTAATGTTAGTCTATGGGAAACCTGAGCATTTTTGCGGCGGCACCCCCGGCAGTCTGTAGAAAGCCTAAAAAGTGTCCAAAACGATAGAGACAGTGCTCAAATGACATGGGGACAGCATGGGGATCACCCCAAGAAGCATTTCTGACCCCCAGGTCACTGCTGTGAACAACGTGGTCAGAGGTATTAAGCCACTTTTACGGGCTCACAATAAAACGTTCAAAAACGAAACTGAAACTTTTTTCCTGTGAAATATGTTAAGGAATTTCTTTTCCAGGGTAAAGACTTGTGTATAAGGTAAAATAAATAACCAAAAACAAAAATACTTCTCCAAACCTTGGGCTATGTTCACAAGTAGCAATTTTTATGCGTTTTTGCACTTTTGTATTGCTTTCAACCGTGACAATTGCATTCACCGGGAAATGTCATTTTAAAATTTTACAACCTAATCTGGCAATTTTTTTGGGGGGGGCGGGGGGGGGATACCAAAAGGTTAATAAGAATGGCATTTGTACAGTCTGACTGAGGAAAAAAAAGAAAGAGGATTTAGATGAAAAAAAAAGGATTTTTCCTGGCCCCTGAGACCTGGGGCTAAGTCTAGCAATTTGAGCAGCAGCACACAGGACTGTAATGCAGTGTTTGTTGGTATAACCACTGCGTCTCCTATACAGCCTGCCTGCCTGATATCTTGGATGGATATTAGCCCTCAGAAGTACTGTTTGTTTGATTTTGCAGGCTTTAGAGACCATACACTACCTATTTCGCAGTATAAATCTCTCCCTAACTATGCAGCACTCTCCCTACACTGTCTGATCCCGTGCGACTGTGTCCATGGTGGTGGTTCCCAGTGTGGACTATAAGCCCAGTGAGGGGCCACAGTCATGTTCGGTGACTGGTGACTGTTAATGGGGTACTGGTGGATGGACTCCTGGACTCAGGGAGCTTGGTGACTCTCATAAGGGCCACGCTACCACATCAGATGATCCCCGGGAAAAATGTGGTTGTGGGGTGCATCCATGGGGATGCAAAGGATTACCCTATTGTCAGAGTGATAATACACACTGACTGTGGAGCTGAGTCCCATGAGGTGTGGATGGTTAGGAATCTGCTCCACCTGATAGCAATAGGGCGGGACTTCAGTCTGTTCTGGGACTTGTGGTGGAAAGCAGGGGTGCCAAGTGTCTCAACCGGGAGTCGGTCACCCCATGATGCATCATCGTTTCAGTCAGAGGCAAATGACTTCCCCTGTGTGTCCTTGCGGGGGGCGAAGACGAGGTGGTGACCCAGAAAGATGAGGTCCCAGACTTGGGGGTGTCTGGAGGAACATTGGGACTGTGCAGATCTAGGATCTCACCTTAAAATTTGCATTTGAGAGTTTGTCTTTGATCAATGGGGTTGCTCAGGAGCAAGGGGCTGACACCAGGTTCCCATATTTTGCACCTAATGGGACCTTCTTTATAGGGTCACTAACCCAAAAGGGAGGTAATAGAGCTGTTAGTAATGTCGGAACCCTATAGGCGTAGAGTGTTAGGCCTGGCTCATTCTCACATCTTGGGTGGGCATCTAGGGGTAGATAAGACTTGGGAGCGGATCCTGCAAAGGTTCCACTGGCCTTGATGTCAACGAGAGATTGTGAACTACTGCCTGTCATGTCCCACCTGTCAGCTAACGGCTCCCGTGTCCCATTTCCGGAGCCTCTAGTGCCATTACCTCTCATAGATGTCCCATTTGACTGGATCGTCATGGACCTTGTTGGGCCCCTATTGAAGTCTGCCCATGGCCACCAATGCATTCTGGTGATATTGGACTATGCTATGCGATATCCGGAAGCAGTGCCGTTAAGAAATTCCTCCACTAGAAGTATCGCCAGAATGCTGGTACATATTTTCTCATGAACAGGTCTGCCAAAGGAGATCCTGATGGACCTGGAAACTCCGTTTATGTCGAAGGTGATGAGAGAGTTGTGTAAAGCCCTCCAAATTACACAACTCAAAATGTCTGTATACCACCAGCAGATGGACGGACTGGTAAAACGGTTCAACAAGACCTTGAAGTCTATGTTAAGGAAAGTTGTGGAAAATTATGGTCGAGACTGGGATTGCCTGCTGACGTCTCTGCTGTTCTCCATTATGGAAGTTCCCCAGACCTTACAGGGTTCTCGCCGTTTGAACTGCTGTACGGACGACACCCTCGGAGCTTCTGGACATAGCAAAGGAGACCTGGGAAGCAGAGGTTACACCCCATCTGAGTGTCATTGAGCTTTGTGGCCCAAATGCAGGACTGGATGAAAAGGATAATGCCAATTGTGAAGGAGAGCCTTCTACAGGCACAGGAAGCCCAGGCAAGGGTCTACAATCAGGCAACAAGGCTGAGACAATTCAGCCCTGGAGATCTGGTGTTGGTGTCCACGGTCGAGAATAAATTCCTGGCTAAGTGGCAAGGACCGTACAAAGTAGTTGAGAAGCTGAATGAAGTCAACTACAAGGTCCACCAGCCGGGTAGAAGGAAGCCATACCAGATCTACCACATCAACTTACTGAATCTGTGGCGAGACAGGGAACCAGTGGAAGCTCCCCCTTAGGGGCAAATCCGTAAGCCAGGGTCAAGAACGTTACAGTGGCAGAGACAGTCACTGGCCCAGAAACAACAGTGCCGAGAACTCTTGCAAAGAAACTGAGACCTGTTCTCAAAATTGTCCGGATGTATGCAATCTGTGGAGCAGGAGATCCTGACGGAACTGCATGTACGGATGAACCAATGACCGTATCGAATTCCTAAAGCCAGCCGTGAATTGATCACCAAGGAGGTAAGGAAAATGTTGAGCCTGGGAGTCATCGAGGAATCTAAAAGTGGCTGGTCCAGCCCGATTGTTCTTGTGCCTAAGCCAGACAGAGAATGGCGGTTCTGTAACAATTACAGGAAGCTAAACGACGTGTCCGAGTTTGATGCCTACCCAATGCCTCGGGTAGATGAGCTTATTGAGAGGCTGGGGCCTGCCAGGTACATCACTACCCTGGACGTAACAAAAGGGTACTGTCGCCTGACTCCAGGGGACAATGAGAAAATGGCCTTCTCTACACCCAACGGGTGTTTTCAATATACTAGGAGGCCGTTAGGTCTACAGGGATACCCAGCTACCTTCCAGGGGGCCATAGACCGGATTCTGGGCTCACATAAAAATACACTGCTGCTTACTTGGACGACATCGTGATTTTCAGCCCAGAATCGGGAACCCACCTGCAGAAGGTCCAGGCAGTACTGGATGCATTGAGAAATGCCGGGTTTGCATAAACCCACAAAAATGTGCCATAGGAAAGGAAGAGGTGAAATAATTGGGCTACGTGGTTGAAAGGGGCAAAATAAAGCCGCAAATGAACAAGGTGGAGGCAATCCAGAATTGCCTGCAACCAGCCTCCAAGAAACAAGTAGGGGCCTTTCTGGGTATCTTGGGGTATTATCAGTGGTTTATCCCGAATTTCGCCACAATAGCGGCACCCCTAACCGACTTACTTAAAGATACGAAGACAGCGATGGCAAAGTGGTATTCTGAGGCAGAGATAGTGTTCCAGGAGCTGAAATGTGCCCTTTGTAACCAGCCGGTTTGATAGCACCTGATTTCCAAAAGAGTTTGTGCTCCAGAGGAACACCTCTGACATCAGCATATGAGCCGTCTTATCGCAGGAGGTAAATGGGGAGGAACACCCCACTCTGTACCTAAGCAGGAAACTCTCGGCCTTCGAAAATAATTTTGCAATCGTGGAAAAGGAGTGCCTGGCCGTCAAGTGAGCGGTTTATACCCTTAGGTACTACCTATTAGGCTGCAAATTCAGACTGGTCTAAGACCATGCCCCCTAAGATGGATGAGGGAACGAATGGGGAAAAATGCCCGGTTGACCAGGTGGTTCCTGCCCCTCCAGAACTTTAGTTTTTTGGTAGAACACAGGCCCGGGAAACTGCATGCCCTGTCCAGACTTCTATGTCTAATGAGTAAAGGTACCAAAACCCCCGGCTTTGGGCAAAGGGGGGAATATGTGACAAAGTCACTGGTAGTGTGTCAGAAGGGAGGTATGTGTCGCGATAGCTCTTAGACTCAGTGATGTGAAAACTTGCAAGTTATCCTGCACAAATAAATGCAGAGAGAGTTAATAGGACCCCATTTATAATGAAATGTTTGTTTTCAGTGGATAACTAAAGTGCAGGGCGGGACATTATTCCCCATACCTCCAAACAGGGAGATCCTGGGCTTTAAATAGCCAGCCCTGAGACTCAGGTGTGTTCAGTACGTAGTGAAATTCTGCTCCAGGAAGGAGCTAGCACGGGGTGTGCTGAACCTGTGTGTGACTAATTGTGAGTGGCCAAACCTTGGCTGGCATACGGACTGTGCTGTAAGTTTTGTACTTTGTTTTGTCTCTTTAGCCGAATGGGCTGCTAAATAAACTAACCCGAAAATTTAAAGAGACAGTATTCCGTGTTTTACCTCCGCATACAGCCGAGCTTGTCACTATACACAAAGGGTAGAGGAAAAAGTCTGCATCTTTCAAGAAAACCATGATTTTTCTGCAAGACAGAGTTCCATCGTAGCTAGAGATGAGCGTTGTTCTACTCGAACTGTTCGCCAATCTCAAATTCGAGCTGTTTTGGGCGGTGTTCGAGCCGTTCGGCGAACACGAACAATTTGAGAAAAATTCGGCTGTTCGAGGTTATGTTCGATAACTGTTCGTGCACCAAAATCATAACTGGATTTTTTCTCAGTAATGATGAAAATTAATGTTAATACGCAGTTTGAGTGCACAGCGGGGTGGGGGGAGGGGCAGGGGATGGATCTCTGCAGGAACAATGAAGATCTCCATTTTTTTTTCTCTTTCCCGCATTTGCAGTGGGGAGGTGCAATCTGTCAGCCTATCAGCAGCGCACACACGGAGCGAAGTGCTTTTTTTCACAAGCAAGGGCATGTGTCATTGGCAGTGTATGTCACATGTCCTTGCCCTATAAGACCAAGCCATTTTCCCCGTCGCCACCATTTTCTCACTGCTGCAGCTGCGTGTTAGACGGCACCGCTGTTGCTGTGTGCGCTATACCTTGTTAATTTCAAGCCAATTTTCGCACAAATCTACAGATAGCTTGGGAGTAGGGAATAGTTGTGATTGCAGTTCTTTTAAGGACTAGGTTACAGCATTTCCTACGACTTTTATCAGGCAGGTCTGTGCTCTTAAATAGATAGATTGTGGGAGTAAAGACTAATTGTAATTGCAGTCCTTTTCAGGACTAGGTTACATCAGTTCCTATCAGTTTTTGCCAGGCAGGTCTGTGCCAGTGCTGTGCAAGTTTTTTTCACAGCATTTGGCTGAATCTAGCAAAGCTAATCCTTTTTGGCCTATTGCAGAGTGTGTTAGTCAGTGGAGTAGCCTGCCTGTGTTGCAAGATATACCACCTGTGTATAGAATACCAATTTTTTTACTGCACCTAGTGAAGTAAAATCTTTTGGGCATAGCATCATTCTATTAGTCCATCTATACTGACCTCCATCAGGTTGCAAATTGAATATAATTTTTTTCTGCATCTAGCTCTGAAAAAATATGGGCTTCTAGCTGTGTGTGGGACTTGTTGTACTAGTCCATCTATACTGACCTCCATCAGGTTGCAAACTGAATATATTTTTTTCTGCATCTACCTCTGAAAAAATATTTGGCCTTCTAGCTGTGTGTGGGACTTGTTGTGTTAGTCAATCTATACTGACCTCCATAAGGTTGCAACCTGAATATAATTTTTTTCTGCATTTACCTCTGACAAAATATTTGGCCTTCTAGCTGTGTGTGGGACTTGTTCTATTAGTCCATCTATACTGACCTCCATAAGGTTGCAAACTGAAAATAATTTTTTTCTGCATCTACCTCTGAAAAAATATTTGGCCTTCTAGCTGTGTGTGGGACTCGTTCTATTAGTCCATCTATACTGACCTCCATAAGGTTGCAAACTGAATATAATTTTTTTCTGCATCTACCTCTGAAAAAATATTGGGCCTCTAGCTGTGTGTGGGACTTGTTCTATTAATCCATCTATACAGACCTCCATCAGGTTGCAAACTGAATATATTTTTTTCTGCATCTACCTCTGAAAAAATATTTGGCCTTCTAGCTGTGTGTGGGACTTGTTCTATTAGTCCATCTATACTGACCTCCATAAGGTTGCAAACTGAATATAATTTTTTTCTGCATCTACCTCTGAAAAAATATTTGGCCTTCTAGCTGTGTGTGGGACTTGTTCTATTAGTCCATCTATACTGACCTCCATAAGGTTGCAAACTGAATATAATTTTTTTCTGCATCTACCTCTGAAAAAATATTGGGCTTCTAGCTGTGTGTGGGACTTGTTCTATTAATCCATCTATACAGACCTCCATCAGGTTGCAAACTGAATATATTTTTTTCTGCATCTACCTCTGAAAAAATATTGGGCTTCTAGCTGTGTGTGGGACTTGTTGTATTAGTCCATCTATACAGACCTCCATAAAGTTGCAAACTGAATATAATTTTTTTCTGCATCTACCTCTGACAAAATATTTGGCCTTCTAGCTGTGTGTGGGACTTGTTCTATTAGTCCATCTATACTGACCTCCATAAGGTTGCAAACTGAATATAATTTTTTTCTGCATCTACCTCTGACAAAATATTTGGCCTTCTAGCTGTGTGTGAGACTTGTTCTATTAGTCCATCTATACTGACCTCCATAAGGTTGCAAACTGAATATAATTTTTTTCTGCATCTACCTCTGAAAAAATATTTGGCCTTCTAGCTGTGTGTGGGACTTGTTCTATTAGTCCATCTATACTGACCTCCATAAGGTTGCAAACTGAATATAATTTTTTTCTGCATCTACCTCTGAAAAAATATTTGGCCTTCTAGCTGTGTGTGGGACTTGTTCTATTAGTCCATCTATACTGACCTCCATAAGGTTGCAAACTGAATATAATTTTTTTCTGCATCTACCTCTGAAAAAATATTTGGGCTTCTAGCTGTGTGTGGGACTTGTTCTATTAGTCCATCTATACAGACCTCCATCAGGTTGCAAATTGAATATAATTTTTTTCTGCATCTAACCCAGCCAATAGTTTTGGCCTAATACCACAGTTTGGCCACTCAGCTCTGCTCGGTTCCCATCCATTGTTTTTTTGTGCAAACAACTCCAGAGTTGTGAATTAGTTAACCACCAAAATGAGTGGAAAAAGGCCTGCTGCTGGTGGAAAGGGGAATAGGCGTGTTGGGAAGGGGAAAAAAGGTTGTGTCCGTGGGGTAGGTGTTAAAGCAACAGTAACATCTGCAGAAGAAAGACCATCTTCCAGCCAAACTAAAATGTCTACTTCTTTTAGCGGACAATGTGATAAGATCCCTTTCTTACGGCCACGCCAATCGCTACAAATTCCAGATGAGGCACAAAAACAGCAGGTGCTTCAACGGATATCAAGTGCTCCTTTAAGTGGGCTCTCCTCCACATCAACTTCAACATCACAAATACTCCAGTCCTCAAAGGTGTCACCCCAATCGCACTTGCTTCCTCACAGCTCCCAAATCTCCAGCTGCCCGTCTGAGTATGAGGTAGAACAGATGGTTGAGTCTGCAGAGCTGTTTACTCATACTATAGCCTGGGAATCAGAGGTCGACTCCAGCGCTTCTGTGAATCCAGACGAGGAAATGATCTGCACTGATGCCCAGAATCTTTATGAGTCGGATCCAGGACCAGACGCGGAAGGTTCTGACCATAATGTAGACCCTCATTCCCAAACTGTAACTCCTGTTGGTGGAGACAATGAGGAAGACGATGATAAGACTCAAATACCTGATTGGAGCGACAACTTTAGTTTTTTGTCAGGGCAGGAACAGGTTGGCTCTGAGGACGACGGGTGTGATAACGCACAGGGTGATGATGATGAGGTTGGAGATCCCACTTACTGTCAACCCACAGTCAGCCAAGAGATGAGGTCAGCAGAGGAGGTGGAGGAAGATGCTAGTGATGACGAGGTCAGGTTGCACCTTCCTGGACAGAGACGTAGTACTGGAAGCACGTCAACAACTGCATCCTCAAACACAACTCTGCCTCTCACCACAAGTCGTGGTGGCTCTTCAGGTCGCATGGGTGCTAAGCCTTGCATAGCCTGGGCATTTTTTCAGATCGATAAAGATGACCCAACTCGTGTTATCTGTAACATTTGTCAGCAAAAGCTAAGTAGAGGCCAAAAAATACATAGTTTGAGTACTTCATGCATGAACCGGCACATGGACATGAAGCATAAGTTGCAGTGGGAAGCTCAGTGTGCTACAATGCGGCCTAGCCGGCCGGGCCAACCACCGTCTGCCATATCTTGTGCATCCGCGGCCTCTTCATCCTCTGTGACTGGGGGGACAGCAGTCACACCTGTTTTGGGGCGCAGACCTGCCACCTCTTTACCCGCAACAGCCAGCGTGATTGGCAGGTCATCATTTTCTTTGGAGGTGGTAACACCAGCTGGTGTTGAGCGCTGTCCGACATCGATAGCACCACCTTTGGATCAAGGCAACCTAACATGTCTGCCTGCATCTTCCTCACAGACCGGCAGTTTGCCGGGGACACCCTTATCAACCCCGTCTAAGCACAATAGCCAGCCCTCGGTCCCTCAGATGTGGACAAGTAAAAGACCATTTCCTCCTAGCCATGAGAAAGCTAAGAGGTTGAATTTCACCATCTGCAAGCTCTTGGCTACAGAAATGCTGCCTTTCCGCCTGGTGGACACAGAGGATTTTCGAGACCTTATGTCCGTCGCAGTGCCTCAGTACCAGATGCCCAGTCGGCACTACTTCTCAAAGAAAGGTGTGCCTGCGCTCCACCAGCATGTCGCACACAACATCACCGCTTCTTTGAGAAACTCTGTGTGTGACAGGGTGCATTTCACCACAGACACTTGGACGAGTAGGCATGGACAGGGGCGTTACATGTCGCTGACTGGGCACTGGGTAACTATGGTGACAGCAGGACAAGGGGCTGCTGTCCAAGTCTTGCCGTCCCCACGAGTTGTGCGTCAATCCTCTTTATGTCAAAGTTCCTCCACTGCTTCTGCCTCCTCAACCTGCTCTCGGTCCTCCACCTGCACCCAAAGCCTGCCTGGTCATGCCACAAGCTTTCTAACTGCGCAGAAGGGATCCTGCACACCTCCTTACTATGCTGGCAGTAGGGCTCAACGTCATCAGGCGGTTTTTACATTGAAATGTCTGGGAAATGTGAGTCACACAGCTGAGGAGCTGTGGTCAGCTCTGGAGAACCAATTTCATGAATGGTTGTCTCCACTGTACCTGAAACCAGGGAAGGCCGTGTGCGACAATGCTGCAAACCTGGGTGCGGCCCTTCGCCGGGGCAATGTCACACACGTGCCTTGTATGGCTCACGTGTTGAACCTGGTTGTCCAGCAATTTTTATCCCACTATCCCAGACTAGATGGCCTTCTGCAGAGAGCACGGTCGCTGTGTGCTCACTTCCGCCGTTCGCATCCCGCAGCTCAGCTACTTACATCTCTACAGAAGTCGTTGGGCCTGCCACTTCACTGGCTAAAATGCGATGTGCCTACCCGGTGGAATTCAACTCTGCACATGTTGCAGCGACTGTGGCAGCACCGACAAGCCCTGGTGCAATACGTTCTGACGTATAGCCTGGGCCAACGAGATTCAGAGGTGGGGCAAATCACGCTGGAGGAGTGGTCTCAGATCAGGGACCTATGCACCCTTCTGCACAGTTTTGAAATGGCGACGAAGATGTTTAGTGCTGACGATGCCATTATCAGCATGACTATTCCGGTGATTTACATGCTGGAGCACATGTTAAACAGAATTCGAAGTCAGGTGGTGGCACAAGAGGAGGTGGAGGAAGTAGAGGAGGAGGAGTTGTATGCGGAAGGGCTAACATCTGCAAGGTCCAGACGGTCGGCAGCACCAAGGCGGCAGGCATGTGAGGGTGGGGGAGATGGTTTTACCAGGGCGCATGGTAGCAGCCAAACTAGTGAGGAAGGTGCAGGAGCCCAGGAAGAAGTGGAGGACGAACTGATGGAAGACTCATCAGATGAGGGAGACCTTGATCACATTTCTGTTGTGCGAGGTTGAGGGGAGAGGACAGAGGAAGGAAGCATGATTGTTACCTCGCCACCAACACAACAGGGACTTGGTGCTCCTGGATGCGCAACACACATGAGTGCCTTCTTGCTGCACTACCTGCAACATGACCCTCGAATTGTGAGAATTAGAAATAATCCTGACTACTGGGTTGCCACACTGTTAGATCCCCGGTACAAAAGTAAATTTGCAGAAATTATTCCTGCCATAGAAAGGGATGCACACATGCAGGAGTATCAGCAGAGACTGTTGCAGAATCTTACATGTGCTTTTCCACAAAATACCAGTGGTGCACGTAGTGAATCTCACAGTTCCAACTTGCCAACCGTGGGACCGTCAAGTGTTCAGCACTCAAACCGTAACAGAACCACAGTATCTGCTGGTAACATCAATTTTGCGGAATAATTTCACCACTTTTTTAGCCCATCCTTTGCAAGGCCACAGGAGACAAGAAGTCTGACACATAGTCAACGCCTAGAGACGATGGTACAGGAGTATCTCCAAGTAAACATTGAAGCCACGACTGTGTCACTGGACCCTTGCTCTTTTTGGGCTTCCAATCTGGATAAATGGCCGGAGCTAGCCACTTACGCCTTGGAGATCTTGTCATGCCCCGCAGCCAGCGTTCTGTCTGAACGTGTGTTCAGCGCTGCTGGTGGTGTGCTGACAGATAAGCGCACGCGGCTCTCCATTGATAATGTAGACAGACTCACGTTCATAAAGATGAACAAATCATGGATCCGAAACGACTTTTCTACCCCTGTGTCATCCTGGGGAGAGTAAAAGCTTGATGATTGGTTAAAATCACCCTACCAACCGTTTTAAGCTTTCAAATTACTAATCATGTTTACCTGTATCTTGGCTGGAAAATAATTTGGGCTTTATAGCAGTGTGCAGCACTGATTCTATTAGGCCATCTATAATAAGCTCCACCAGATTTAAAATTACTAATCATGTTTATCTGTATCTTGACTGGAAAATAATTTGGGCTTTGTAGCAGTGTGCAGCACTGATCCTATTAGGCCATCTATACTAAAGCTTCACCAGATTTAAAATTAATAATAATTTTTAGCTGCATCTAGCCCGGAAAATAATTTTGGGGCTCTGAGATGCGCAAGACACATAAGTGCCTTCTTGCTGCACTACCTGCAGCATGACCCTCATATTGTCAGAATTCGAAGTAATCATGACTACTGGGTTGCCACACTCTTAGATCCCCCAAACTTTTCGATCAACCTTTTCATTTTAATAAAGACCAAAAAAATGGTCATTTTTGAAATTATAAACATTAGCAGGTTGTTAGAAACTGAAATCAAACAGTTTTCAACTCAAAACTTTATTCTAGGTGATGTTACATTTTCACATAGGACCCCTTGTTCGAAAGGAGCTTCTGAACTCTCTCGTCCATTGAATTTGTCAGGTTTTGGATGGTTTCTGCTTCAATTGTTTTGCATGAGGACAGAATACCCTCCCAGAGCTGTTGCTTAGATGTGAACTGCCTCCACCCATCATAGACACTCCTTTTAATGATGCTCCAAAGGTTCTGAATGGGGTAGAGGTCAGGGGAGCATGGGGGTCACACCATAAGTTTGTCTCCTTTTATGCCCATATCAGCCAGAGATGCAGATGTTTTATGTGCAGCATGAGATGGTGCATTATCATGCAGAAAAATGATCTTGCTGTGAAATACACGGTTCTTCTTCTTGAACCATGGCAGGAAGTGCTGTTTGAGAAAATCCACATACATTATGGAGTTCATCTTTAGCGCCTTCAGGGATCCTAAAGGGGCCGACAATCTCTCTCCCCATGATTCCAGCCCAAAACATTACTCCACCTCCTCCTTGTTGGCGCTGTAGCCGTGTTTGCATGGGGTGTCCATCAATCAGCAATCCTCCACTCCATCCATCTGGACCATCGAGCGCTGCACGGCACTCATCCGTGAACAAAACAGTTTTGAAATCAGTCTTCATGTAATGTTTGGCCCACTGGAGCCGTTTCTGCTTGTGTGAAGTGGATAGAGGAGGTCGACAGGATGGCGTATGCACAGCTGCAAACCTCTGAAGGACCCTGCATCTTGTTGTTCGGGGGACGTTGGAGGCACAAGCAGCTTCAAAAACTTGTCTGCTGCTATGACAAGGCTTTTTTGCCGCTGCTCTTTCAACCTGACGTAATTGCCTGTAGGAAAGAGTCCTCAATTTTCCCTTATCAGCACGCACACGTGTGTACTGTGAATCAGCTACATACTTCCTGATTGCCAAGACACTTCATCCTGATCATCGCACAATGTTGATTGTAGTCATGCCTTGACCTAAACACTCCACAATTTGTTGCTTCTCAGCAGCCGACACATCCTTTTTCTTTCCCATTTTGGCAGAAAATGTAGGCTGCTTAATAATGTGAGACAGCCTTCTTAAGTAGTCTTGCCTTTCATTGGACACACCTGCCAAACTAATTAGCACAGGTGTCTGCAATTGCTTACAGTGATATAAAGAGCCCTGACACACATCACCATCAATGAGTTTAACTGACAAACAAACAAATTCTTCCCTTATCACTCCTAAACACTTTTTGCATAATAATTTGGAACACAGTGTACATGTGCTTTTCCACAAAACACCAGTGGTTCATGTAGTGAATCTTACAGTTCTAACTTGCCAACCGTGGTCTGTATGGAGTTGTTCAATAAAGGGCCCAAAATTAAGATAACATAGATGGGAGAGGTCTCTATGAATAGGAATTCCTAAGTATTTGATACCCTGTGAGGGCCAGGCAAAGGGAAAGTTGGACTGGATGGAATCCTATATGGATTTGGGGAGGGAGACATCGAGGGCCTCAGACTTCGCTGCATTGATTTTAAAATTTGACCATGTAACAAAGTGATCTATTTCAGCCATAACAGCATGGATGGATATATGTGATTGAGTGATATATACTAGGACATCATCAGCAAATAGACTTGTACTCGGTGCCTCCCACCTCAATCCACCTAATATTGGGGTTATGGCGAATTGATGAGAGCAGGTGCTTCGTCACTAGGATGTATAAGAGAGGGGACAGAGGACATCCCTGCCTTGTCCCATTGGTGATTGTGAAAGGTGTTGAAAATGTTCTGACGCACCCCCTGGGCCTTGGGACACCCGGAGCCGGACCCTTTTTGGTGGATGCTGGTGGTTGTAGTCTTCGTGGCGGCGACCCGGTTCCGTGGCTCAGGGTGGTCAAACCAGTGGCGGAACTATTTATGTGGTTTTGATGTTTAAATGTCCGACTACGCCGTGGATTGCGGTCAGAGTGAACCGCCGCTACAGGGCAGACCGCTGAGGCTGGTGTTGTGGATGCAGCAGAGCATAGAATAACTCCCCACGGGAGGAGTATAGCCTCAGGGCAGTGTATGCGGAGGATGGGGGTGATGGTGCAGGGCAGCAGCAGTAACGACACGGAGTCAGTGATG
This sequence comes from Phyllobates terribilis, assembly GCF_046119375.1. Classification (NCBI taxonomy): domain Eukaryota; kingdom Metazoa; phylum Chordata; class Amphibia; order Anura; family Dendrobatidae; genus Phyllobates; species Phyllobates terribilis. Next base: position 396,162,217 of record NW_027362767.1, on the reverse strand, counting down.
CAGTTCAGGGCCTTTACTCACAGTTCTTATTATCCAGACCACGTCTGCAGGTAACGGCTGCCCACATCGTACTGTGCTCACCAGGTGAGGGGCTCAGACAACTCCCAGATATCTTTGGAGCGCTTCACAGGACCCCGTTTGTGTGTCCTTTGTCTGGCCTTTCTTACCAACACTTCTGTCCGGCTGCCTTGGGCCTCCTCTTGGTTAACTTGGCACCAGTTTCCCTGACCCTATGTGGTGCCTTCCTAGCGGGTGTAGCGAGGGGCTGCGCCACATAAAATGTCAGAGCCTCCGGTTTCTAGCTGAGGGTCGTTTCCTGCCTCCACTAGTTCGGGGATCGGTCTCCCCCTTTGGCCTGACCCCTCCACGCAGGTGGATTCGGGCGTGCGGTGGCGACTCGCCCGTCCGCACCCCTGGGATCCCTTCATTCCTCGTTCCTGGAGCCTTCTCCGCTCCTCTTCCTTCCTTCTCCCTCTTGCAGGCCTGGGCCTCTGTTACTAGGCCTGCCTCCGGAGCAGAGCTCATGCAGAGCCCCTGCTCCCTGCCACTTCTGCTCAGACTTCTCTGCACTGAACTAAGATGGTGCCCACCTTTTATACTCCCTTCTCAATGCACCCAGGAACTGCTTCCTCCCTGCTCCTGCACTACAGGGTTCCCCTTCCTCAGTGTTCCCTCCCCCCACTCCAGCCAGGGACAGGGACTGTCGTGCCCATCTCAGGGGCATATTGGTCGCCCTGCCCCACGGCAATGTGGTGTAATGCATGCAGGTGTCGGGTCCTGATCCACACTCCATCCTTACCTGAGAGTGAGATATCACACCTCTGGGTGAGGTGCAATACGTCTGTAGCAACCGAGCCCTCAGGGTGCTACAGTTCCATTTATCTTCAGCCTAGGTGACGTATTGTGATACAGGGCCGTGATTTTGGCTATAAAAGGGTCCCCAAGACCCTTACCCCAAGCTTTTTAAGAGAATCATATACGGCGTGCCAGGAGACTCTATGGAATGCTTTCTCAGCATCCAACGAGAGTATCTACTTACAAATTTTTAACTGCATCTAGCCCAGGAAATACTTTGTGCCTAGTAGCAGTGTCTGCTAGTCAGCGGATTATCCCGGCTGTTAAGCAAGTTACACCACCTGTAGTTTGGACACTTAATTTTTTCAAAGGAAATGCTTCGGGACCACGGGATACTCAGTGAAGAGCATCAGGAGGCACCCCAAGGCATAGGGGCTGGGACTGGCAGTAGGATGCCTTGCGGTGGACAGCCGAGCTCGATCCTTATAAAAGCTTTTTAACTGCAGCAGCTTTAGTGGACGCTACTGGAGCTGGAATTACGCGGCTGCTGGCATGAGACTTGCCCTCCAATAGATCCTTGTAAATGGATTTAAAGTGTATTCATTCAAATTAGAGAGACAATTTAAATTAGAAAAACTTAGAGCTGCCTCCACCACAGGGGGGCTCGCTCGACCCACCAGCGGACAGGCACCAGTATTGGGAGAGGGGGGCTGGCCGTCAGGGTTCACCGCGGCTCTGGCACAAACCCGGCGACACGGAGGTGGCACGGGCAGGAGCGGACTGAACGTGTCGGCTTCTCACTTTTTGGATTTTAGAAGGGCATGACATGCCTATATCTGTGTCTCCCCCTCCTTTTACTCCTCCACCTCTTTTCTTTTCGCATGACTATATGTACTTGTCACTTTTCCATGTGTTAGTTGTGTCTTCAGAGCAGTTTGTCAGCTTTTGGACACCTTTGAAGGTGTTTTCTATGTGTTTCTATGTGTTTTTGTTTGCCTGCCATTGGTTTTAACGGTGTTCGAAGGTGTTCGACGAACAGTTCGACGAACAGTTCGGCGAACACACGGGTGTTCGACGAACCGAACCGAACTCGAACACTACGGGGGTGGCTCAACACTAATCGTAGCATCAAAGCCTCCACTCCTCGGCTGCCAGTAAAGGCCTTAAAGTTGAAAGAATAATGACATGGCCTCTACTTCACCTGACCTAAACCCTACTGAGAACTTGCGGGTCCTTCTTAAATGGGATATTTACGGTCAGGGAAAACAGTCACCTTTCTGCTGTTGCTGGGGATGCCCAAAATGTTGTCAGAATTAAGAAACTGACTCCATGGATGGAAGGCTTATGAGTGTTGATGAAAAGAAGGTGGTTTACATTAGTCACTGAGATTAGTAATTTTCTTGAAATGTCTGAAATGTATTTTTGCATATTGTGAGTTAGTTGGTTATTATTCTCACGTTAACAGACAAAAATAAATAATTGAGTTGGAAAAGCGTACATTTTTTTCATTTAGTTGCATAATAATTCTGCACACTAATAGTTGTCTGATAATTCTGCACACATACATATTCTCCTAAAAAAGATAAAACCTCACTTTTAAGTTATTAAATATTCAGGTTTATTAACCTTTTGAATTGACTGACAGCACTGCAGTTGTTCAATAAAAAAAAAATAGTCATGAAAAATACAAATTGTCAAACAATTGTCAAACAACTGAGCACACAGTGTACATCTTGCTGATGTTGACCTGACAGGTGAGTATGGCTTGTCAGATTTGTCAGAGCTTGCTTATCAGTTGGACACAACAGCTTGCAAAATGGAGATTTGAAACCAAAAAAATAGACCTTTTAAACCCAAAACTAATCTAGTTACTGTAATGAGGTCCAATAAGTACAACAAATTCTTAGTTGACAAAATTCCACAATCTAGATTTAGAAACTATTCATCCGCGTGATTGAACTTACAGGGGTCATTGCTAGCAGTGGAGAAAGGTGGAAAATCCTTCGTCGATTTTCTTTAATGATTCTGAGAAATTTTGGAATGGGGAAAAGAAGCATCGAAGAAAGAATTCAAGAAGAAGCCCAATGTCTTACCGAGAAATTCATGAAGGATAAAGGTGGGTGGATAGTCATATATTAGACTGACTATGGGCCGGCATATCTCAACCTGGACCATAACCTCAGGGTTTGACAACTTAATCTTTAATACTTTTCTTGACAAAAATGGTTAACAGACAAAATGTTTTAAGAACTTATTGGGAAAGCATAATTCATCATTAACAGTGTAAGGCTTCAGCTTAGACCTTTGATATGAAAACCTTGGTAATTGTTTACACTTATTGATAAAACATGATATTCACAGACATAATAACTTGCACAAGCGATTTTAGTTAAAAAAAAAATCACAGACACATAAATTTTTTGAATGGGTAGTGGAAAAAAGTTTCTTATTTTTAAGGACTGTCCTGAAACTTATAGCTGGCTGGAAACCCTGCCCCCTAGGAACATGCCAGATTTGACTGGGAGAACAAAACATTAGTCATTTTGAAATATAGCCAATCCTACTTTTTCTCTGTGTCTACAATTAAGAAACTGTTTGAATACCCACTACTATATTAGCTCAATGGCTGATCCCCTACAATTAATGGGTAGAGTTAATATTACCATGAGCTCACCTTACACAACAGACTGTAGATCTGCAGTCTTACTGTGTAATTTTTTCCAAGGTCCATATTCTCCTATTATATGTATTCTATTTTTTATTAATGACTAACCATGGTTATATTTCCTTACAGACTCTCCAATTAACCCAGTACATATTATGCGACTCGCTGTTTCCAACGTCATTTGCTCCATTGTATTTGGTGAAAGATTTGACTATGAAGACAAAAAATTCTTAACCCTCATTTCACTTTTTAATGAAATTGTGGAGCTGTTCAACAGCAGTTCAGGACAGGTAAATAATTGTATGCTACCAACTACAACCAAACTCTATATTATCCTATTCTGCAGTCATACTCCCTTCTGCCAGACCTTTATATTGATAGCTTGACAAAAAGTAGGGGACAAATAACAGGGAACATGGCGCCTGGTTCAACAACAGGGAACATTGCGCCCGATTCAACAATAACAGCAATTTTTATATTGGTCTTGATATCAATGTCTTGAGACAGGGTGGAGTCCAAGGTGATTCATTAAGAGGAGTGCCCCTCATAAGTAATCAATCAGGCTAGGGAGGAAGTCGAATGTGCTTCTGTGTCTGCGTCGCCATAATGCTTATTCCAGTCAGAGGCCAAAATAAGGTTTGTGGCACAAGTAACACCCCACTCATCATAAATTTGATGAGCCAGGTTATGGCAAAACTGGTCTTGGTTCAAAAATTTTGGATATTTTTAAAGCTTTATACACCAGAACTCTGTCATGAAAGCTTTGTTGAATTGGGACCATTGGCCATTTGTAGTCTGAAATCACGGGGACATGTCTCATTTTTCATAAAGTTCGACACAGAATTTAAATATGACACTGACGTAACAAAATAATAATAAAATCATGTTTCTCTATCGCTTCTTTCCTTAATAAGCTTCTCATCATGTTCCCAAGAATAATGTCCTACATTCCTGGTCCTCATCGGGGTGTCATTAAAATTATGAACAATCTGAAAAAATTTATTAAGGAGATGACAGAGTCCCATCGAGCCACCTTGGATGAGAACTGCCCTCGTGACTTCATAGATTGTTTTCTCATAAAAATGAAAGAGGTGAGTTTCTTAATAATCTTGGATATTTCGATATTTGAGGGTTACATATTGTTTGTACAGAATGTGCACAGTAATCAAAATTCAACTAGCTTTGGAAAAAGACCTTGAAATAAAAATGAGCGGTTCGATCTACGGAGAATTGACCCTGAGTTGAATTTTCAGAAATATGCAGATGCCCACTAGTTCAAATCCAAACACTCAATTTGAAAAATTGTCCAAAAAAACCCAAAAGCGCCATTTAGCACACTGCTGAATTCTCAGAGATGTGAACTAATGTCAGGCACTAGTGTTGAGTGAGCATGCTCGACACTGCTCGGTACTCGCCAGAGCATCACACTACTCGGGATGTTCGGCGAGCACCGAGCATTTCCGGGTTACTCGGGCGGGAGCTCGGGTATCCGGCCTGCATGTTTGGCGCTCTTTACAGAGCCAATGAAAATGCAGGGATTGCCAGACAGTCACTGTAATGCCGCAGACATGTTGTTTGTGGGCATTACAGTGATTGGCTGGCCGCACAGCATCATCTCGAGTATTTAAAACCGGACGCCGCCATCTTGGACACAGTCGCTTAGATCAGACAGTGTAGGGACAGCGCTGCTGATTTAGGAAGAGATATATCCTGCGAAATAGTTAGTGTAGGGTCTGTAAAGGCTGCCAGATCAAACAAAGAGTCCTTCTCAGGACTAATATCCATCCCAGACATCAGGCAGGCAGGCAGGCTGTATAGGAGATGCAGTTGTTATACCAGCAAACGCTGCATTACAGTGATGTGTGCTCCTGTTGCTGAAATTGCTGGACTTAGCTCCAGGTCTCAGGGGCCAGGAAAAATCCTTTTTTTTTTCATCTAAATCCTCTTTTTTTTTCCTCCTTCACAATGTACAAATACCCGTCTAATTAACCTTTTGGTGTCCCCACTCCCCCCCCCCCAAAAAAAAGTGTGTCTCTGATTTTTCAGACACAAATATATCTGTTGAAAATAGTCTGGTGTAGGTCAGAGAAATAGAAGTGTGGTTTTGCAGTTCCATGGGCCATTTGTATCTAAAAAGATCAGTTTGAGCGTGTCGCTCACTATTCAGCCGCAAATATTTAAAAAAGTCTGGTATACACCAGTAAATTATAACTGTTGTTTTGCTGTTCCACAGTAAAAAATGGCTATTATCCTGTTTTTGGCATTTTTTGCCGTAAAAAAACAATAATAGTGTCTCCCTGATTTTTCAGACACAAATATATCTGTTGAAAATAGTCTGGTGTAGGCCAGAGAGACAGAAATGGGCTTATGCTGTTCCACGGTAAAAAATCTCTATTATCCTGCTTTTGGCATTTTTTGCCGTAAAAAATAAATAATAGTGTCTCCTGATTGTTCAGACACAAATATATCTGTTGAAAATAGTCTGGCGTAGGCCCGAGAAATACAAGTGTGGTTTTGCAGTTCCATGGGTTAAATCTCTGTATTATCCTGCTTTTTGCAATTTTTGATGTAAAAAATAAATAATAGTGTCTCCAGATTGTTCAGACACAGATATGTCTGTTGAAAATAGTCTGGTGTAGGCCCGAGAAATACAAGTGTGGTTTTGAAGTACCACGGTTCAAACCTCTGTATTATACACTTTTGGGCCATTTGTATCTAAAAAAAACTGTTTGAGTATATCGCTCACTGTTCAGCCGCAAATATATATATTTAAAAAAGTCTTGTATACACCAGTAAATGATAACTGTGGTTTTGCTGTTCCACTGTAAAACATCTCTATTATCCTGCTTATGGCATTTTTTGCCAGAAAAAATAAATAATAGTGTCTACTGATTGTTCAGACACAAATGTATCTGTTGAAAATAGTCTGGTGTAAGCCCGAGAAATATAAGTGGGATTCTGCAGTTCCACGGGTCAAATCTCTGTATTATCCTGCTTTTGGCAATTTGTGACGTAAAAAATAAATAAAAGTGTCTCCTGATTGTTCAGACACAAATATATCTGTTGAAAATAGTCTGGCGTAGGCCCGAGAGATACAAGTTTGGTTTTGCAGTTCCACGGTTCAAATTTCTGTATTATCCACTTTTGGGACATTTGTATTTAAAAAATTTGTGTGTGTCCCTCACTGTTCAGCCGCAAATATATATATTAAAAAAAGTCTGGTATACACCAGTAAATTTTAACTGTGGTTTTGCTGTTCCACTGTAAAAAAATCTCTATTATCCTGCTTATGGCATTTTTTGCAGGAAAAAAAAATAATAGTGTCTCCTGATTGTTCAGACACAAATATATCTGTTGAAAATAGTCTGGTGTAGGCCCGAGAAATACAAGTGTGGTTTTGCAGTTCCACGGGTCAAAACCCTGTATTATCCTGCTTTTCGCAATTTTTGACATAAAAAATAAATAATAGTTAGTGTTGAGCGAGTAAGCTAGACACTGCTCGGTACTCACCCGAGCATCACGCTACTCGGGATGTTCGGCGAGCACCGAGCATTTCCGGGTTACTCGAGCGGGAGCTCGGGTCTCCGCCCTGCATGTTTGGCGCTCTTTACAGAGCCAATGAACATGCAGGGATTGCCAGCCAGTCACTGTAATGCTGCAGCCATGTTGGTTGTTGGCATTACAGTGATTGGCTGGCCGCACAGCGTCACCTCGAGTATTTAAAACCGGGCGCCGCCATCTTGGACACAGTCGCTCCGGATTAGACAGTGTAGGGACAGCGCTGCTGATTTAGGAAGAGATATAAACTGCGAAATAGTTAGTGTAGGGTCTGTAAAGGCTGCCAGAACAAACAAAGAGTCTTTCTCAGGACTAATATCCATCCCAGATACAAGGCAGGCAGGCTGTATATGAGACACAGTGGTTATACCAGCAAACGCTGCATTACAGTCCTGTGTGCTCCTGTTGCTGAAATTGCTAGACTTAGCACCAGGTGTCGGGGGCCAGGAAAAATCCTTTTTTTTTTCATCTAAATCCTCCTTTTTTTTTTCTCCTTAACACTGTACAAATACCTGTCTTATTAACCTTTTGGTGTGTCTCTGATTTTTCAGACACAAATATAACTGTTGAAAATAGTGTGGTGTAGGCTAGAGAAACAGAAGTGTTGTTTTGCACTTCCACGGTTCAAACCTCTGTATTATCCATTTTGGGCCATTTGTATCTAAGAAAAAAAAGCAGTTTGAGTGTGTCGCTCACTGTTCAGCCGCAAATATCTCTATTTAATAAAGCGTGGTATACCCCAGTAAACAATAACTGTGGTTTTGCCATCCCACGGTAAAAAATCTCTATTATTCAGCTTTTGGTAGTTTTTTTCCATAAAGAAAAACAGTAGTGTCTCCTGACTGTTGTGACACAAAAATATATCTGTTGAAAATAGTCTTGTGTAGGCCCGACATCCCAGTGTGGTTTCGCAGTTCCACGGGTCAAATCACTGTACTATCCAGTTTTGGGCCTTTGGTATCTAAAAAAAAAGCAGTTTGAGTGTGTCGCTCACTGTTCAGCCGCAAATATCTCCATTTAAAAAAGTGTGGTATACCCCAGAAAACAATAACTGTGGTTTTGCCATCCCACAGTAAAAAATCTCTATTATTCAGCTTTTGGTAGTTTTTTCCGTAAAGAAAAACAGTAGTGTCTCCTGACTGTTGTGACACAAAAATATATCTGTTGAAAATAGTCTTGTGTAGGCCCGACATCCCAGTGTGGTTTCGCAGTTCCACGGGTCAAATCGCTGTACTAACCAGTTTTGGGCCTTTGGTATCTAAAAAAAAAGCAGTTTGAGTGTGTCGCTCACTGTTCAGCCGCAAATATCTCTATTTAAAAAAGTGTGGTATATCCCAGTAAACAATAACTGTGGTTTTGCCATCCCACGGTAAAAAATCTCTATTATTCAGCTTTTGGTAGTTTTTTCCGTAAAGAAAAACAGTAGTGTCTCCTGACTGTTGTGACACAAAAATATATCTGTTGAAAATAGTCTTGTGTAGGCCCGACATCCCAGTGTGGCTTCGCAGTTCCACGGGTCAAATCGCTGTACTAACCAGTTTTGGGCCTTTGGTATCTAAAAAAAAAGCAGTTTGAGTGTGTCGCTCACTGTTCAGCCGCAAATATCTCCATTTAAAAAAGTGTGGTATACCCCAGAAAACAATAACTGTGGTTTTGCCATCCTACAGTAAAAAATCTCTATTATTCAGCTTTTGGTAGTTTTTTCCGTAAAGAAAAACAGTATTGTCTCCTGACTGTTGTGACACAAAAATATATCTGTTGAAAATAGTCTTGTGTAGGCCCGACATCCCAGTGTGGTTTCGCAGTTCCACGGGTCAAATCGCTGTACTAACCAGTTTTGGGCCTTTGGTATCTAAAAAAAAAGCAGTTTGAGTGTGTCGCTCACTGTTCAGCTGCAAATATCTCTATTTAAAAAAGTGTGGTATATCCCTGTAAACAATAACTGTGGTTTTGCCATCCCACGGTAAAAAATCTCTATTATTCAGCTTTTGGTAGTTTTTTCCGTAAAGAAAAACAGTAGTGTCTCCTGACTGTTGTGACACAAAAATATATCTGTTGAAAATAGTCTTGTGTAGGCCCGACATCCCAGTGTGGCTTCGCAGTTCCACGGGTCAAATCGCTGTACTATCCAGTTTTGGGCCTTTGGTATCTAAAAAAAAAGCAGTTTGAGTGTGTCGCTCACTGTTCAGCCGCAAATATCTCTATTTAAAAAAGTGTGGTACACCCCAGTAAACAATAACTGTGGTTTTGCCATCCCACGGTAAAAAATCTCTATTATTCAGCTTTTGGTAGTTTTTTCCGTAAAGAAAAACAGTAGTGTCTCTTGACTGTTGTGACACAAAAATATATCTCCTGAAAATAGTCTTGTGTAGGCCCGACATCCCAGTGTGGTTTCGCAGTTCCACGGGTCAAATCACTGTACTATCCAGTTTTGGGCCTTTGGTATCTAAAAAAAAAGCAGTTTGAGTGTGTCGCTCACTGTTCAGCCGCAAATATCTCTATTTAAAAAAGTGTGGTATACCCCAGTAAACAATAACTGTGGTTTTGCCATCCCACGGTAAAAAATCTCTATTATTCAGCTTTTGGTAGTTTTTTCCGTAAAGAAAAACAGTAGTGTCTCCTGACTGTTGTGACACAAAAATATATCTCTTGAAAATAGTCTTGTGTAGGCCCGACATCCCAGTGTGGTTTCGCAGTTCCACGGGTCAAATCGCTGTACTATCCAGTTTTGGGCCTTTGGTATCTAAAAAAAAAGCAGTTTGAGTGTGTCGCTCACTGTTCAGCCGCAAATATCTCTATTTAAAAAAGTGTGGTATATCCCAGTAAACAATAACTGTGGTTTTGCCATCCCACGGTAAAAAATCTCTATTATTCAGCTTTTGGTAGTTTTTTCCGTAAAGAAAAACAGTAGTGTCTCCTGACTGTTGTGACACAAAAATATATCTGTTGAAAATAGTCTTGTGTAGGCCCGACATCCCAGTGTGGCTTCGCAGTTCCACGGGTCAAATCGCTGTACTAACCAGTTTTGGGCCTTTGGTATCTAAAAAAAAAGCAGTTTGAGTGTGTCGCTCACTGTTCAGCCGCAAATATCTCCATTTAAAAAAGTGTGGTATACCCCAGAAAACAATAACTGTGGTTTTGCCATCCTACAGTAAAAAATCTCTATTATTCAGCTTTTGGTAGTTTTTTCCGTAAAGAAAAACAGTATTGTCTCCTGACTGTTGTGACACAAAAATATATCTGTTGAAAATAGTCTTGTGTAGGCCCGACATCCCAGTGTGGTTTCGCAGTTCCACGGGTCAAATCGCTGTACTAACCAGTTTTGGGCCTTTGGTATCTAAAAAAAAAGCAGTTTGAGTGTGTCGCTCACTGTTCAGCCGCAAATATCTCTATTTAAAAAAGTGTGGTATATCCCTGTAAACAATAACTGTGGTTTTGCCATCCCACGGTAAAAAATCTCTATTATTCAGCTTTTGGTAGTTTTTTCCGTAAAGAAAAACAGTAGTGTCTCCTGACTGTTGTGACACAAAAATATATCTGTTGAAAATAGTCTTGTGTAGGCCCGACATCCCAGTGTGGCTTCGCAGTTCCATGGGTCAAATCGCTGTACTATCCAGTTTTGGGCCTTTGGTATCTAAAAAAAAAGCAGTTTGAGTGTGTCGCTCACTGTTCAGCCGCAAATATCTCTATTTAAAAAAGTGTGGTATACCCCAGTAAACAATAACTGTGGTTTTGCCATCCCACGGTAAAAAATCTCTATTATTCAGCTTTTGGTATTTTTTTCCGTAAAGAAAAACAGTAGTGTCTCCTGACTGTTGTGACACAAAAATATATCTCCTGAAAATAGTCTTGTGTAGGCCCGACATCCCAGTGTGGTTTCGCAGTTCCACGGGTCAAATCGCTGTACTATCCAGTTTTGGGCCTTTGGTATCTAAAAAAAAAGCAGTTTGAGTGTGTCGCTCACTGTTCAGCCGCAAATATCTCTATTTAAAAAAGTGTGGTATACCCCAGTAAACAATAACTGTGGTTTTGCCATCCCACGGTAAAAAATCTCTATTATTCAGCTTTTGGTAGTTTTTTCCGTAAAGAAAAACAGTAGTGTCTCCTGACTGTTGTGACACAAAAATATATCTCTTGAAAATAGTCTTGTGTAGGCCCGACATCCCAGTGTGGTTTCGCAGTTCCACGGGTCAAATCGCTGTACTATCCAGTTTTGGGCCTTTGGTATCTAAAAAAAAAAGCAGTTTGAGTGTGTCGCTCACTGTTCAGCCGCAAATATCTCTATTTAAAAAAGTGTGGTATACCCCAGTAAACAATAACTGTGGTTTTGCCATCCCACGGTAAAACATCTCTATTATTCAGCTTTTGGTAGTTTTTTTCAGTAAAGAAAAACAGTAGTGTCTCCTGACTGTTGTGACACAAAAATATATCTGTTGAAAATAGTCTTGTGTAGGCCCGACATCCCAGTGTGGTTTCGCAGTTCCACGGGTCAAATCACTGTACTATCCAGTTTTGGGCCTTTGGTATCTAAAAAAAAAGCAGTTTGAGTGTGTCGCTCACTGTTCAGCCGCAAATATCTCCATTTAAAAAAGTGTGGTATACCCCAGAAAACAATAACTGTGGTTTTGCCATCCCACAGTAAAAAATCTCTATTATTCAGCTTTTGGTAGTTTTTTCCGTAAAGAAAAACAGTAGTGTCTCCTGACTGTTGTGACACAAAAATATATCTCTTGAAAATAGTCTTGTGTAGGCCCGACATCCCAGTGTGGTTTCGCAGTTCCACGGGTCAAATCGCTGTACTATCCAGTTTTGGGCCTTTGGTATCTAAAAAAAAAAGCAGTTTGAGTGTGTCGCTCACTGTTCAGCCGCAAATATCTCTATTTAAAAAAGTGTGGTATACCCCAGTAAACAATAACTGTGGTTTTGCCATCCCACGGTAAAACATCTCTATTATTCAGCTTTTGGTAGTTTTTTTCAGTAAAGAAAAACAGTAGTGTCTCCTGACTGTTGTGACACAAAAATATATCTGTTGAAAATAGTCTTGTGTAGGCCCGACATCCCAGTGTGGTTTCGCAGTTCCACGGGTCAAATCACTGTACTATCCAGTTTTGGGCCTTTGGTATCTAAAAAAAAAGCAGTTTGAGTGTGTCGCTCACTGTTCAGCCGCAAATATCTCCATTTAAAAAAGTGTGGTATACCCCAGAAAACAATAACTGTGGTTTTGCCATCCCACAGTAAAAAATCTCTATTATTCAGCTTTTGGTAGTTTTTTCCGTAAAGAAAAACAGTAGTGTCTCCTGACTGTTGTGACACAAAAATATATCTGTTGAAAATAGTCTTGTGTAGGCCCGACATCCCAGTGTGGTTTCGCAGTTCCACGGGTCAAATCGCTGTACTAACCAGTTTTGGGCCTTTGGTATCTAAAAAAAAAGCAGTTTGAGTGTGTCGCTCACTGTTCAGCCGCAAATATCTCTATTTAAAAAAGTGTGGTATATCCCAGTAAACAATAACTGTGGTTTTGCCATCCCACGGTAAAAAATCTCTATTATTCAGCTTTTGGTAGTTTTTTCCGTAAAGAAAAACAGTAGTGTCTCCTGACTGTTGTGACACAAAAATATATCTGTTGAAAATAGTCTTGTGTAGGCCCGACATCCCAGTGTGGCTTCGCAGTTCCACGGGTCAAATCGCTGTACTAACCAGTTTTGGGCCTTTGGTATCTAAAAAAAAAGCAGTTTGAGTGTGTCGCTCACTGTTCAGCCGCAAATATCTCCATTTAAAAAAGTGTGGTATACCCCAGAAAACAATAACTGTGGTTTTGCCATCCTACAGTAAAAAATCTCTATTATTCAGCTTTTGGTAGTTTTTTCCGTAAAGAAAAACAGTATTGTCTCCTGACTGTTGTGACACAAAAATATATCTGTTGAAAATAGTCTTGTGTAGGCCCGACATCCCATTGTGGTTTCGCAGTTCCACGGGTCAAATCGCTGTACTAACCAGTTTTGGGCCTTTGGTATCTAAAAAAAAAGCAGTTTGAGTGTGTCGCTCACTGTTCAGCCGCAAATATCTCTATTTAAAAAAGTGTGGTATATCCCTGTAAACAATAACTGTGGTTTTGCCATCCCACGGTAAAAAATCTCTATTATTCAGCTTTTGGTAGTTTTTTCCGTAAAGAAAAACAGTAGTGTCTCCTGACTGTTGTGACACAAAAATATATCTGTTGAAAATAGTCTTGTGTAGGCCCGACATCCCAGTGTGGCTTCGCAGTTCCACGGGTCAAATCGCTGTACTATCCAGTTTTGGGCCTTTGGTATCTAAAAAAAAAGCAGTTTGAGTGTGTCGCTCACTGTTCAGCCGCAAATATCTCTATTTAAAAAAGTGTGGTATATCCCAGTAAACAATAACTGTTTTTTACCTCTTTTCGGTTCTAATCTACTCTTTATTACCATTTTTCCATTAATAGTGCAAGTGTAAGCTATTTTACTTCATTTACAAAGGGCAAGGTGGGTGGCAAGGGACATGGTAGTGGACGTTCTGGTGATGGTTCGTGCAGAGGACCGGGCCGTGGCCAAGGTGAAAATGTGCCACAACCAACAGCCACATCTTCTCGCTCCCACTTCTTGACCGAATTACTAGGGAAGCACAGAGCAACACCAGTATTGAGAACTGATCAGTGTGAACAGGTTAATAATTGGATAGCAGATAATACTTCCAGTTACCTGGGCACCACCACCTCCGGTCTGTCTTCCACACGGTCAACTCTTAGTAGCTGTGAGTCTCGACCGCATACTCCTCCTCACCCGCATGCTCTTTCCTCCCACCATGCTGAGTGTCATCAGACAGCAAGTGATCCCACACTGGGACACTCTGAAGAGCTGTTCACTGGTCCATTTCCATATTTGGGCCCCTCGCCTGATACGCTTGAAGTGGTGGAAGAGGAGATCCCATGTTGCGATGCCCAACTATTTGAACAGCCACGGCCACAGGAAGTCGACATTGGCAATCTGTCACAAGAGGTGGACGATGACGAGACACAATTGCCAGGAAGTGAGGAGGAGGATCGTGGGGCGCAAGTGGAAGAGGAGGATGTGGTGGATGATCTAGTAACTGACCCAACGTGGAAGGAGGACATGCAGAGTGAGGCCAGCAGCACACAGGGGGAGGGAGGCAGAGTACCCCAACAAGCAGGAAGAAGCAGTGTGGTGGCCGCAGACAGAAGGCAGGCAACCGTTCCCCGTAACACCAACATGAGGGACGTTGACAGTACAAGCGGTAGGTCTTCCAGAGTCTGGAATTTTTTTAAAGACTCTGCTGATAACCCCAAAAAGGCCATATGTTCCACCTGCCATGCCAGCATCAGCAGGGGTGACAAAACTAGCAGCCTCACCACCACCAGTATGATCAGGCACATGGCAGCAAAGCACCCGATTTTGTGGGGCGAAACCCAGGGTCCACGACCAGTGTCAGCGGGTGTCACCACTGCTTCTTCCACTGTTGTGCGTGCAATAGAACCCCCTGTTGTGTGTGCAAGGCAATCCCCTGTTTATACTGCATGTAAAGATGCCCCCTCCTCTCAGTCTTCACTTGTTATGGCAGTTTCTCAAGAAACAGCATCAACGTCCACGTCCACGTCCCACCGCAGCGTTCAATTGTCCATATTCCAGACCTTTGAACGAAAGCGGAAATTCGCAGCTAACGCCCCACAGGCCACAGTCCTAAATTCGCACATTTCATGACTGCTTGCGTTGGAAATGCTGACTTTTAGGCTGCTGGAGACGGAATCCTTCCGCAATCTTATGGCGGTGGCCGTTCCTCGGTACTCGGTCCCCAGCCGACACTATTTTGCCCGGTGTGCCATCCCCGCACTACACAAGCACGTGTCCCAAAGCATCTGCAGTGCCCTCAACAACGCAGTTACTGGGATAGTCCACCTGACAATGGACACGTTGACAAGTGCTTGTGGCCAGGGACGGTACATCTCTCTGACGGCACACTGGGTAAACATAGTGGAAGCCGGGACCCAGTCGGACCTTGGGACGGAACACATCCTCCCCACACCGAGGATTGCGGGCCCTATGTCAGTCAGAGTTGCCCCCACAGTGTACAGCTCCTGCGAATCCTCCTCCTCCTCCTCCTCATGATCAGCCTCCACCTCAGATATCACCACATCAGTTACAAGCTGGAAGCATTGCAGTACTGCCTCCGCCAAGCGGCAACAGGCTGTGCTGAAACTCATAAGCTTAGGTGATAAACCTCACACTGCTTGTGAGTTGTGGACAGCTGTGAAAGAGCAGGCAGATCTGTGGCTGAGACCGCTGAACCTACATCCTGGTATGGTCGTGTGTGACAATGGCCATAACCTGGTGGCGGCTCTGAGGCGAGGTGAGATCACACACGTACCATGCCTGGCTCATGTGCTTAACCTCGTGGTTCAGCGGTTTCTTAAATCGTACCCTGAGTTGCCAAATCTGCTCGTGAAAGTACGCTGCCTGTCAGCTCATTTTTGCAAGTTGACTACAGATTCCGCTGCCCTTGCTGTGTTGCAGCAGCGTTTGCAGCTTCTGGCACACCGACTGGTGTGTGATGTCCCCACATGTTGGAACTCTACCCTCCACATGTTGTAAAGGATTTGTGAGCAGAAGAGAGCAGTTGTGGAGTACCAGCTGAAACAAGGCCGTTGATATTCAGGTCAGACTCCACACATAAGACCTCAGGAGTGGACCTGGATGTCTGACATATGTACCATCCTGATAAACTTTGAGGAGGCCACCAAGATGGTGAGTGGCGATGACGCCATCATTAGTGTCAGCATCCCACTTGTCTGTCTTTTGCAATGCTCTCTTAAGAGAATTAAAGAGGAGGCATTGCAGCCAGAGTATGATGAGATGGATCAAGAAGCCGTAGCGGGTGATTACACACAGCCCAGCCTCATCTCATCCCAATGTGCATTGGGGGACAATGAGGGAGAGGAGGAGGAGGAGGAAGTATAGGAGCTGCTATCATGCGTTGTAGACGGTAGTACCTGTACAAGTGTCATACCATCGGTTCAGCGTGGGTGGCCTGAGGACAGGGGGGAGGAGGAAGAGGAAGAGGAGGAGTAGAGCATGGTCAGTCGTCATCTTGGTGAGGACACGGAAATCTTGCCCGTTACCAGTCTGGCACGCATGGCTGACTTTATGTTACGCTGCCTTAACCGTGACCCTCGCGTTGTCAAAATGTTGGGTGACAGTCATTACTGGTTGGTGACACTTGTAGACACCCGCTACAAGGAGAACTTTCACTCTCTTATTCCTGCGGTGGAGAGGTCTACAAAAATGGGGCAGTACCAGAAGGCCCTTGCGGAAGAACTCTTAAAAAAATTCCCATCTGAACACGCTAGCGACAGAGGACACAGTTAGTTGCCCAACCAAGGCGTACAGGCGAGAGAGATGCACCTCTAATCCAGCAGAGGCAGGGGAACACTGTCAACGTTCTGGGACAGTTTTCTGACACCCGCCCAACTTACAGGCCCTGAGGGGCGGGGTACTCTCACAAGGAGTGGAAAGTTTCAAAAGATGGTGAGGGAGTACCTTGCCCACCGTACCAGCATCCTCCGTGATTCCTCTGTGCCTTTTAATTATTGGGTATCCAAACTGGACACTTGGAATGAACTCGCTCTGTATGCCTTGGAGGTCCTGGCCTGCCCTGCCGCTAGCGTGTTATCGGAGTGTGTTTTTAGTGCCGCTGGGGGAATTATAACTGATAAGCGCACTCACCTGTCAACTGACAATGCTGACAAGCTGACCCTTATCAAAATGAACAAGGGCTGGATTGGGCCAGACTTCTCATCACCACCGAATGACAGCAGAGTAACATAAAGTGAAATCCACTGTGTTATTTCGGGAGGTGTATTCACATGCACCGCTTCACACCCACACATGGGTATACGCTTCCTCGTTTCGGCTGTTTTATCTTCTTCTCCTTATCCTCAGCCTCCACCACCACTATACCACCAGGGTGCCAGCATTGCAAGTTCCTCTGTCCTTATTTTTGACAGCTTTTGCTTGTAAGGCATAAGCAAATACTATGGGACACCCAATCCCCAATAATGGGACTTATGTTTGTAATATGCTGTACTGCATGGCTCTTGTAAGGGGCATTGCAAGTTGCTCTGTCCTAATTTTTGGCAGCTTTTGCTTGGAAAGCATAAACAAATACTATGGGACACCCACTCCCCAATAATGGGACTTATGCTTGTAATATGCTGTACTGCATGGCTCTTGTAAGGGGCATTGCAAGTTGCTCCATCCTAATTTTTGGCAGCTTTTGCTTCCAAGTAGTGTTGAGCCACCCCCGTAGTGTTCGAGTTCAGTTCGGTTCGTCGAACACCCTTGTGTTCGCCGAACTGTTCGTCGAACTGTTCGTCGAACACCTTCGAACACCGTTAAAACCAATGGCAGGCAAACAAAAACACATAGAAACACATAGAAAACACCTTCAAAGGTGTCCAAAAGCTGACAAACTGCTCAGAAGACATAACTAACTCATGAAAAATTGACAAGTACATATACTCATGCGAAAAGAAAAGAGGTGGAGGAGTAAAAGGAGGGGGTGACACAGATATAGGCATGTCGTGCCCTTCTAAATTCCAAAAAGTGAGAAACCGACACGGCCAGTCCGTTCCTGCCCGTGCCACCTCCATGTCGCCGGGTTTGTGCCCGAGCCGCCGTGGACCCTGACGGCCAGCCCCACTCTCCCAGTACTGGTGCCTGTCCGCTGGTGGGTCGAGCCCCCCCGCGGTGGGGGGGAGTAACATATGCAGAAGAAAGACCATCTTCCAGCCAAACTAACATGTCGACTTCTTTTCGTGGACTATGTGATACGATCCCTTTGTTACGGACATGCCCATCGCTACAAATTCCAGATGAGGCACAAAAACAGCAGGTGCTTCAGCGGATATCAAGTGCTCCTTCAAGTGGGCTCTCCTCCACCTCAATTTCAACATCACAAATACTCCACTCCTCAGAGGTGTCACCCCAATCTCACTTGCTTCCTCACAGCTCCCAAGTCTCCAGCTGCCCGTCTGAGTATGGGGTAACACAGATGGTTGAGTCTGCAGAGCTGTTTACTCATACTATAGCCTGGGAAACGGAGGTCTGATCCAGAGCTTCTGTTAATCCAGACGAGGAAATGATCTGCACTGATGCCCAGAATATTTATAAGTCGGATCCAGGACCAGATGAAGAAGATTCTGAGCATAATGTAGACCCTCGTTCCCAAACTGTAACTCCTGTTGGTGGAGACAATGATGAAGATGATGATGAGACTCAAATACCTGATTGGAGCGACAACTTGACTTTTCGGTCAGGGCAGGAAGAGGTTGACTTTGAGGACGACGGGTGTGATAACACACAGGGTGATGATGACAAGGTTGGAGATCCCACTTACTGTCAAACCACAGTCAGCCAGTCGATGAGGTCACCCGGGCCTTTGCCTGGCCTTGGGGATGTCGCGGTGGTCGGCTCCCTGGCCCGTACCCTGGGGTCACTCTGCAGCAGTCCACTGAGGCCCGTGATAAGGCAGCTCGATGGTATAGCTCCCCATAGGTGGAGCTAGGTCTCAGGGCAGCGTATGCAGGGGGAATGCAGGACAGGCGAGACCCAGTTGGGTCAGAGCAAGAACGGGAATGGACACGGTAGTCACTTCAGTACCTTTTACTGTAGGAAATTCAGGCACATCCCGGAGCACTGTAGGGTGAAGGGTGCATATCAGGATCCTCCCCAATGAGCGGGTGTAGGGCCTCCTGTTTCTTGCCTCTGCGTAGTAAGTTTCTGACCTCCCTGGAGCTAGGCCTAACTTTATCTCTGTCCTGCGCTGGCTGACCTTGTGGTAGGGCCTTCTCTTGGAGTACACGCTCCCAGTATGCGGGGCCTAAGCGTCTCCTTGCTCTGTTACATATCAGCACCTTAGCGATCCTGGGACTTGTAGTTCTCCAGGAATTCCGGTTATGCCTTACTGGGTCATAGAGATCCCGGTAAGCTCGGATCCGGTGTCCGGTAAATGCTTCGGGGTGAGCTGTTTAAGCTCCTCTGCCCCTTATGTACTAACTCGCCACTCACCTTCGGCCTACTCAGGCCCTCACTAGGCTATACACAATAACGGAAGCTTGCCGCGCTTCACCGATCTTATGGCGCCAGAACACCTTAAGCTCTATCTGGGCTCCCTGAATCTAGCTAGCAGGAGCCTCGTGCTCCACTGCTGAACTATTAACTGAGTTCTCTAGACTAGACTGAGCTCCACTGCAGACTGACCTCTCTTAGGCTTCTCTACTGCAGGAACTCTTCAGAGGAACTGAACTGCCTAGTTCCACCTTCCCTATTTATATCCCTAACGGGCTCCCTCTGCTGGTCTGAGGTGGAAGGTGGAGATGTGTGAATGTTTATGGGGGCCTCTTGTGGAGGATTCCATCAATACACTCTTCTAGGAACTGTGATACCAAGCGCAGCGGGGCGTCACAGATGCTATTGACAACGAGGTTAAGTTGCGCCTTCCTGGACAGAGACGGAGCACTGGAAGCACGTCAACAACTGCATCCTCAACCACAACGCTGCCTCTGACCACAAGTCGTAGTGGCTCTTCAGGTCGCATGGGCTTTGAGCCTTGCATAGCCTGGGCATTTATTCAGATCGATAAGGATGACCCAACTCGTGTTATCTGTAATATTTGTCACCAAAAGCTAAGTAGAGGCCAAAAAATTCATAGTTTGAGTACTTCATGCATGTACCGTCACATGGATATGAAGCATAAGTTGCAGTGGGAAGCTCACTGTGCTACAATGCGGCCTAGCAGGCTGGGCCAACCACCGTCTGCCCCATCTTGTGCATCCGCAGCCTCTTCATCCTCTGTGACTAGGGGGACAGCAGTCACAAATGTTTTTGGATGCAGACCTGCCACCACTTTACCAGCAACAGCCAGTGTGATTGGCAGGTCATCAGATCATTGGGAAGTGGAAACACCTGCTGGTGTTGAGCGCTCTCTGACATCGAGAGCACCACCTTTGGATCAAGGCAAACTAACATGTCCGCCTGCATCTTCCTCACAGACCGGCAGTTTGCCTGGGACACCCTACTCAACCCCGTCAAAGCACAACAGCCAGCCCTCGGTCCCTCAGATGTGGAAAAGAAAAAGACCATTTCCTCCTAGCCATGAGAAAGCTAAGAGGTTGAATTTCATCATCTGCAAGCTCTTGGCTACAGAAATGCTGCCTTTCCGCCTGGAGGACAAAGTGGATTTTTGAGACCTTATGTCCGTCGCAGTGCCCCAGTACCAGATACCCAGTCGGCACTACTTCTCAAAGAAAGGTGTGCCTGCGCTCCACAAGCATGTTGCACACAACATTATTGCGTCTTTGAGAAACTCTGTGTGTGACAGGGTGCATTTCACCACAGACACTTGGACGAGTAGGCATGGACAGGGGCGTTACATGTCGCTGACTGGGCACTGGGTAACTATGGTGACAGCAGGACAAGGGGCTGCTGTCCAAGTCTTACCGTCCCCACGAGTTTTGCGTCAATCCTCTTTATCTCGAAGTTCCTCCACTGCTTCTGCCTCCTCAACCTCCTCTCGGTCCTCCACCTGCACCCAAAGCCTGTCTGGTAATGCCACCTGCTTTCTAACTGCGCAGAAGGAATCCTGCACACCTCCTTACTATGCTGGCAGCAGGGCTCAATGGCATCAGTGTTTACTTTGAAATGTCTGGGAAATGTGAGTCACACAGCTGAGGACATGTGGTCAGCTCTGGCGACCCAGTTTCATGAATGGTTGTCTCCACTGGACCTGCAACCAGGGAAGGCCGTGTGCGACAATGCTGCAAACCTGGGTGCGGCCCTTCGCCGGAGCAATGTCACACACGTGCCTTGTATGGCTCACGTGTTGAACCTGGTAGTCCATAAATTTTTAGCCCACTATCCCGGATTAGATGGCCTTCTGCAGAGGGCACAGTCGCTGTGTGCTCACTTCCGCCGTTCGCATCCCGCAGCTCAACGACTTACATCTCTACAGAAGTCATTGGGCCTGCCAGTTCACCGGCTGAAATGCGATGTGCCGACACGGTGGAATTCAACTCTGCACATGTTGCAGCGACTGTGGCAGCACCGACAAGCCCTGGTGCAATATTTTCTGACGTATAGCCTGGGCCAACGAGATCCAGAGTTGGGGCAAATCGCGCTGCAGGAGTGGTCTCAGATCAGGGACCTATGAAGTTGACGCACCCTCTGGGCCGTGGGGTACCCTGAGCCTGGCCGGTAGACACTGTGGGTTGTAGTCACTGTGGCTGTGACCGGGTCCGTGACCCAGGGCGGTCAATCCAACGGTAATTTGTATATATGGATTTTATAATGTCCGACTACGCCACCTGTGGAGTGTGGCCAAAGGGGCCGCCGCTGTGGAACAGTTCTCTGAAGCTGGTGGTTTTGCAGCAATGGTGTTATTACTCACCACAGGAAGAGTGTAGCTTCAGGGCAGTGTGGGTGGATGATGGTGGTTGTAGTGCAGGGAGTCCGTAATGAACACAGAGTCCGTGTGATGCAGTTCCAAGATCTTTACTCACAGTTGTTGCAGTCCAGATTACAGGTTCCAGAGCAATCGTGCTGTGCGTACTCAGTGAGGGGCTCAGTCCACCCGCAGATAGCTCCGGAGTACTTAGCAGGAGCCCCTTCTGTGTGTCCTTTCTCTGGCCTTCTCCCTGCACCTCACACCCAGTGACACTTCTATCCGGTATCCTCGGGCCTTGGCGGGCGACTTGTGTTCCATCCCCTGGGTCCTATGTGGCTACCTTCTTAGTGAGACTGGTGTGGACTTTTGCCTGCAGTACATGAAATGCTGCAGCCTCCGGTTTCTAGTTGAGCCTTGCTGTTTCTCCTCTAGTTGAGGGACCGGTTCCCCTAATCTGGCCTGACCCCTCTACCTCCTGGTAGCAGCGGTAGTACGGGTGGCCTTCTGCATGGCCCGTAGCCCTAGGGTCCCTTCGGTTCCTGGAGCCTTCCTGCTCCCACTCCTCTCTTCTCTCCTTCAGTCCGGGGTCTCCCAGGCTAGGCCCGCCTCCGGAGCAGAGCTCATGCCGAGCCTCTGCTCCTGTCACTTTTCCTCCTCTGACTGGCTTGGTCTTTCTAAGATGGCTTCCTATTTATACTCTCCCTGTCATGTGCTCCCCTAAGCTGCTCCTCTAAGCACCCACTACATAGGACCCTCCCACCAGCTAGGGATCTGGGACTGTGCTCTCCCTTAGGAACAATCTCGCCCAACCCCCACTGCGGGTATGTGTTGGATGCAGGTGTTAGGGTCCCGAGCCATACGCATTCCTTACCTGAGGGTGAGATACCACACCTCTGGGTGAGATGCAGTAACTCTGTGGCGACTGAACCCTCAGGGGCGCCACACACCCTTCTGCACAGTTTTGAAATGGTGACGAAGATGTTTAGTGCTGATGACGATGCCATTATCAGCATGACTATTCTGGTGATTTACATGCTGGAGCACACATTAAACAGAATTCAGAGTCAGGTGGTGGGACAAGAGGAGGTGGAGGAAGTAGAGGAGGAGTTTTATGCGGAAGGGATAACATCTCCAAGGTCCAGACGGTTGGCAGCACCAAGGCGGCAGGCATGGGAGGGTGGGGGAGAGGGATTAACCAGGGCGCATGGTAGCAGCCAAACTGTTGAGGAAGGTGCAGGAGCCGAGGAAGAAGTGGAGGATGAACTGGCGATGGGCATGGAAGACTCATCAGATGAGGGAGAGCTTGATCACATTTCTGTTGTGCGAGGTTGGGGGGAGAGGGCAGAGGAAGGAAGCATGATTCTTACCTCACTACCAACACAACAAGGACTTGGTCCTCCTGGATGCGCAAGACACATGAGTGCCTTCTTGCTGCACTACCTGCAACATGACCCTCAGATTGCAGAATTCGAAGTAATCCCGACTACTGGGTTGCCACACTCTTAGATCCCCGGTACAAAAGTAAATTTGCCGAAATAATTCCTGCCATAAAAAGGGATTGACGCATGCAGGAGTATCTGCAGACGCTGTTGCAGAATCGTACATGTGCTTTTCCTCAAAACACCAGTGGTGCACGAAGTGAATCTCACAGTTCTAACTTGCCAACCGTGGGACTGTCGAGTCTTCATCACTCAAACCATAGCAGTAACACAGTATCTGCTGGTAACAGCAATTTTGTGGAATCGTTTCACCACTTTTTTAGCCCATCCTTTGCAAGGCCACAGGAGACAAGAAGTCTGACACATAGTCAATGCCAAGTGAACATCGAAGCCATGACTGTGTCACTGGACCCTTGCTCATTTTGGTATTCCAATCTTCAAAAAATGGCCGGAGCTCGCCACTCACGCCTTGGAGATCTTGTCATGCCCTGCAGCCAGTGTTCTCTCTGAACGTGTGTTCAGCGCTGCTGATGGTGTGCTGACAGATAAGCGCACACGGCTGTCCACTGAGAATGTAGACAGACTCACGTTCATAAAGATGAACAAATCATGGATTCGCAAGGACTTTTCTACCCCTGTGTTATCCTTGGGAGACTAAAAGCTTGAGGATTTGGTAATATCACCTCACCAACCGTTTTAAGCAACTGTGGGGCAATTGATGCCACTTAACCCTAGAACGCATGACCATAAAAATCTACACTTTCATATACCTGGGGCCTTTTAGGCCCGTGTGCAAATAACATGGAATAACTCAAACTCAAATGACAAACAACTATATACATGAAGAATACCTAGAGTTTCAAAATTCTAACTAAAGTAATCTTGCAGAAAATAGAAAACAATTAACAGGGCGGGACTGCGAGGCCCCAGGTATGCGTTCTAGGGTTAAGTGGTGTCTGCCGCAATTTTGTGAAAAAATGGAGACTCTTTTTGGAGTCCCCTTGCTGTGTCTTACGTGACGTTGGCATCGTCAATTCCAGGTGGGTTGGGTCCCCCCCCCTTTTAACTGTAAGAAACTACATACACTATGGCTTGGGGTAACACAGATGGTTGAGTCTGAAGAGCTGTTTACTCAGAGGTCTGCTCCAAATCTTCAGTGTCTGCTAGTCAGCGTAGAATTTTTAACTGCATCTAGCCTAGGCAATACTTTGGGCGTAGTAGCCCAGCTGCGAAGCAAGCTGCACTGCCTGTGTATCGAATAAGAATTTTTAAATGCATCTAGCCTAGGCAGACTGTGGGGACCCCCAACCAAACCAAGACGCTCAGCCCACCTACCGCCCTCCTTTCCTTGACAATACAATAATGTAACTCTTACAACTGGATGGGTGAGGATCGGTCACAGCTTTATTAACTCTTTATACTCATTCCATTAGAAGGCCATTTTATTTCTAAAATAATTCAGCTTGTTGCAGCATGCCCTGGATCTCCACTCTGGCAACTTGGCCAACAAGTGTAACTCTCCAACATGTCCTTTCTATTTCCAGGCCACGGAGGATGTGTACTTGTATGCAGGACTCTGACCCCACCCATCACTCTTAACGCTTGTTCCACTCCGTCCTGGAGTCCTGACAGGAATATGTCCAGTACAATATCCATTAAGTGAACACCGTCGGGCCATATGAGGCCTGCTTTATCTCCTTCCAGTTGTCGGTGTCGTACCACTACAAAGCCTCTGTCTCTTCTAAATTTTGCCATCCAAATATTTATTACCCGCCTTGTCCGTTCGATGGCCGTGATGTCTCGCGCACCTTGCCATACCGCTATCGGCACAATCTCTGACCATACTATAGCTAGTTTTGTGAAAAATTCTTTGAAGCGCTCAGTGTCTAGTTTCATTATTGCCATTAGTTATGCACTCTTGTGATGACCTAGGTTGTTTCCCCCGGCCTCTATAACTAAGATGACCGGTCATCTTGCCTCTCTCCCTACCTTGATTACCTCCATTAGTACCTGTGGCCATAGAAGGCCTCTAATACCTCTCCAGTTGAAATATGTGTTATGAAACTCTAATTTCCTCCCGCCTGGGTGGCCTTTCGCCCTTTTTTCTGCCCAATATATATACGAGTGGCCTATCACCCACACTGTTAGCTTAGTGTCACCTGTAAAAGAAACAAACCACGTTAGGATAACAAGTCCGGTCCTATGTATCTTGCCAAACACGTGGATCGCCATCTCCCTATCCTCTGAAATTTCGTTTCTGACAGTCCTGCTCTTGCTGCTTCCATGGCCGCGCCTATGCTAAATGAGTGTGTCCTGTAATCTTTGGGGTGGTTCCCTGACGATGTTATGCATTTATTAAATATAGCTTGGAACTGGTATCTTGATAATGGCGTTCCATCAATGTGTGATACGAAGAAATTACTTTGTGATCTGATGGTTAGATATGTTTTTACTATTGTTACCCGACTCAGTGTACCGTTTGTGGGTTGTAGAAGTACCCAAGTGCCCCTGCCCACTGGAACCGTTTTTGATTTGTGTATGCGTAGACGTATTGCATTATTGGCTATGACTACGTCCTGGTGTAATAAGCCTCCACTGGTGGTAATTTTGGAATGAGGGACTAATTCGCTTATGCATAGCGCCCCGAAGAAGGCGATCACAAATGCAGTAGACAGTAGTATTGCTTCAAATTGTGAGTGTCATGTTAATGGTGTTAGGGATATGATGTGAGAAACCAGTTTTAGTGACACGGGACGGGACGTCTACACTACTGACTTGGCTGACCCCTTTTCCACCCCTTTTATGGATTGTCTGATGATGAATCTTTGTCACATCTCCCCAATTCAGTAGTTGGAAGTGAAATACTACTCCGGTCAGACACCGCTGCGCTAACGCCCCTTATCATTAGCTGGTGGAGAAATTCTATGGTGACTTGTGATCTGGCTTGTTTACATTGGTCAACCCGTCTGCCTGCTACTAGTCGTGTCCACTCTTCCCATGCCTTACCGTATGCTTGCCACGTCGACGGGGCAACTGACGCTCTGATTAATGTCATCAACTATTCGCCACTAGATCCCATAGGGAAGGTGGTCAATTGTTGCCCGATGGGTGGGCGATGTGGAAGAGCTCTGTGAAAATCTGCCAATTGAATTGTTATAAAGCATTAGCAGCAGCTTTAGACCCCTCAGCATAGTGGCTAGCGCGGACCCATACATTGTGTTTTAGGCACAGGAATGATAGCCTGGGTAGTAGGCCTAGCACTGGGAGAGACGGTGATGCCATCTTATTAATGAAGTGTGCTAGGCTGCTGTTTTTTGTTATGAAGCGTATATTTTTGTAAGCCAGGAGTGCGCCCCATATTTCTATTGCTACCACTATTGGGAAGAAAAATTATTTTCAGGGCTAGATGCAGAAAAAAATTATTATTAATTTAAAAGCTTGTGTAGCTTGGTATAGATGGCCTAATACAATGAGTCCCACACACTGCTAGAAGGCCAAATATTTTTTCAGAGCTAGATGCAGATAAAAATTATTTTTAATTTGCAACCTGATGGAGGTCAGTATAGATGGACTAATAGAACAAGTCCCACACACTGCTAGAAGGCCAAATATTTTTTCAGAGCTAGATGCAGACAAATAATTATTTTGAATTTGCAACCTGATGGAATTCAGTATAGATGGACTAATAGAGAAAGTCCCACACATTGCTAGAAGGCCAAATATTTTTTTCAGAGCTAGATGCAGATAAAAATTATTTTTAATTTTCAACCTGATAGAGGTCACTATAGATGGACTAATAGAACAAGTCCCACACACTGTTAGAAGGCCAAATATTTTTTCAGAGCTAGATGCTGCTAAAATTATTTTTAATTTGCAACCTGATGGAGGTCAGTATAGATGGACTAATAGAACATGTCCCACACACTGCTAGAAGGCCAAATATTTTTTCAGAGCTAGATGCAGACAAAAAATTATTTTGAATTTGCAACCTGATGGAGGTCAGTATAGAAGGACTAATAGACCAAGTCCCACACACTGCTAGAAGGCCAAATATTTTTTCAGAGCTAGATGGAGAAAAAAATTATATTCAATTTGCAACCTGATGGATGTCAGTATAGATGGACTAATAGACGAATTCCCACACACTGCTAGAAGCCCAAATATTTTTTCAGAGCTAGATGCAGAAAAAAATTATATTCAATTTGCAAACTGATGGAGGTCAGTATAGATGGACTAATAGAATGATGCTATGCCCAAAAGGTTTTACTTCACTAGGTGCAGTAAAAATTTTGGTATTCTATACACAAGTGGTGTAGCTTGCAACACAGAGAGGCTACTCCACTGACTAACACACTCTGCAATAGGCCAAAAAGGATTAGCTTTGCTAGATTTAGCCAAATGCTGTGAAAAAAACTTGCACAGAACTGGCACAGACCTGCGTGGCATAAACTGATAGGAACTGATGTAACTTAGTCCTGAAAAGGACTGCAATTACAATTAGTCTTTACTCCCAACCTATCTATTTAAGAGCACAGACCTGCCTGATAAAAGTCATAGGAAATTCTGTAACCTAGTCCTTAAAAGGACTGCAATCACAACTATTCCCTACTCCCAAGCTATCTGTAGATTTGTGCGAAAATTGGCTTGAAATTCACAAGGTATAGCGCACACAGCAACAGCGGTGCCGTCTAACACGCAGCTTCAGCAGTGAGAAAATGGTGGCGACGGGGAAAATGGCTGGGTCTTATAGGGCAAGGACATGTGACATACACTGCCAATGACACATACCCTTGCTTGTGTGAAAAAAAGCACTTCGCTCCGTGTGTGCGCTGCTGATAGGCTGACAGATTGCACCTCCCCACTGTAAATGGGGGAAAGAGAAAAAAAAAATGGAGATCTTCATTATTCCTGCAGAGATCCATCCCCTGCCCCTCCCCCACCCCGCTGTACACTCAAACTGCGTATTAACATTAATTTTCATCATTACTGAGAAAAAATCCAGTTATGATTTTGGTGCACGAACAGTTATCGAACATAACCTCGAACAGCTGAATTTTTTTCAAATCGTTCGTTTTCGCCGAACGGCTCGAACACCGCCCAAAACAGCTCGAATTTGAGATTGGTGAACAGTTTGACTCGAACAACGCTCATCTCTACTTGCAAGGCATAAGCAAATACTATGGGACACCCACTCCCCAATAATGGGACTTATGTTTGTAATATGCTGTACTGCATGTGACTCGCCCCCTGGGCCGTGGGGCACTTGGATCCGGGCAATAGGGAAACGGTGGGAGTAATAGTGGCAACCCGGTTCCGTGGCTCACGGTGGTCAGGCCCGTGGTAGTCTGTTATGTACTGATGTTTATGTCCGACTACGCCACCCGTGGATTTGCGGTCATTATGAACCGCCGCTGCAGGGCAGACCGCTGGGGCTGATGATGGGTGCCGCTGAGGTGATGTGACTCCCCACGGGAAGAGTGCAGCCCCAGTGCAGTGTAGTGAATGGTGGGAGTGATGGTAGTGCGAGTCCCGGTGCTAATAGTGCTGGAGGCGCGAAGGAGCACACAGACAACAAGTTACAGTCCAGGGTCTTTACTCACAGTTCGTTTGTTCCGGGTCACTTCTGTCAGCAGTGACCGCCCGAGCCGTGCTGCGTCCACCAGGTGAGGGGCTCGGTCAACTCCCAGGCAGTTCAGGAGCATGGCACAGGACCCCCTTTAATCCTTTCTCTGGCCTGCCCCACCAGTGACCCATTTTTGTCCAGCTGCCGCGGACTTGTGCGGTTAAACGTGGGCCCCGTCCTCCGCTGTCCTATATGGTGCCTTCCTAGCAGGTTTGATGAGGTGTCGCACCAATAAATGATCATGACGACCGGTCTTTGGCTGAGGGTAGTTTCTCCTCCACCAACTTGGGATCCGGTACCCTTAATCTGCCTGACCCTTCACCCTGGATTCTCGTGGGTTCTTAGGGTCCCTTCCACCTTCTTGTTCCTGAGCCCTTCTGTTTCTCCCTTTCCGTTCCTTCCTGTTCCTTTCTGCTCCGTTCTCTTGGAGCTGAGATGAGCCAAAATCTCAGCTCCCCTCCACCTCCTCCTCGGCCTCTCACTAGGCCCTTCTGGAGTAGAGCTCCTACAGAGCCTCTACTCCCTGTCTTCTCCTCTCTGGACAGAACGAACTTCTCTTTGAGCTAAGACGGTGCCCACCTTTTATACCTCCCTCTGACCATGAGCCCAGGTGACCAGCAACCAATGGGCTCCTTCCTACGCACAGGAACCGCCCCCTATCTGCCCCTACTGCACTGGGTGTTCCACCCCCCTCCCCACTCCAGGCAGGGACATAGTCGGTTGTGCCTGCACTACTGTCTAGTGGGAGCACCGTTGAGCTGTCCCTCGGAAATGGGGTGTGTGTGCTGTATGCAGCTAACTGAGCCCTGTCCATACTCCATCCTTACCTGGGAGTGGAATATCACACCTCTGGTCTGAGGTGCAATACCCCTGTAGCGGCCGAACCCTCGGGGCGCTACACATGGCTCTTGTAAGGGGCATTGCAAGTTGCTCCGTCCTAATTTTTGGCAGCTTTTGCTTGGAAAGCATAAGCAAATACTATGGGACACCCACTCGCCAATAATGGGACTTATGTTTGTAATATGCTGTACTGCATGTGATGCGCCCCCTGGGCCATGTGTACACGTGTGTGGGTGCCGGTTCTCTGGGGTCTGTAGTCTCCGTGGCGTTGACCCGGTCCCGTGTCTCAGGCTGGTCAAACCAGTGGCAGTCTTTCTTAGGTTTTGAGGTTAATTTTCCGACTCCGCCACCCGTGGATTGCGGTCAGGGAGTACCACCGCTGCGAGGCAGACCGCTGAGGCTGGTGTTGTGTGCCCAGCTGAAAATGGGATAACTCCCCTCTGGAGGAGTATAGCCTCAGGGCAGTGAGTGTGGATGATGGGGGTGATGGTGCACGAGCGCAGCAGGAACGACTCAGAGTCTTTGCAGTGCAGTTCAGGGTCTTTACTGATGATTATATGGTAGACCCTCCCGGGAGTACTGGCTAGCATAAGAGGCCTGGTCAGTCTGTGAGCAAGCAGGAGTTCCCCTGGCCAGGTGGAGTTGTAAGCCTCCCCGTCTGTCTGCACTCTTCCTGGCTACCTTGCTGTAAGCGGGTATAAGTAGCCCACGTCCCTGAGTGTACCGTGTAGTGCTCACCCTTATGGCTGGTGACTTGGGGCCTTCTGTTAGCCTCCACTCCAGGACGGCGGTGCTGGTCCCTTCCATGTGACTGAGCCTCCGGGCTTCTATGGCAAGAGGACCTGAAATCCCTTGCCGGCTGGTTTCTGCTGCTGAATATATAAGTCCTCACAGCCTCAGACTCCTGTGTCTGGTTCCTATTGTCTTCTTCCAGGGCGAGCTCTGCTCAGCTTCCAGCCCCTGGTCTTTAGCTCCTAACTCCTACAGAGCTCCTTGCTGTTACTTTCCCTTGCTCTCACTCTGACTCTGACTGTTCTCTGTTCTCTGACTCACTCAACTCCGCCCCAGATCCAGTTTATAAGGGCAGAATTCTCCCTTCCCAGGACTGGGGCAGGAGGATGTTGCATGTTTAAGGGATCCTGACCAGGAAACCTCCCACTTGCTCTCCGACGTAATGTCTCTATTACTGTGGTGACCAGACCCCTGGGGTGCCACACATGGCTCTTGTAAGGGGCATTGCAGTTCCTCATAATTTTTGGAAAGCCTTCCATTCACTGCTTAGGAAAACAGTGCACAGGAGACCCAGTTGCTATAAATGGAAAAAAAGGTTTAGTTAACGCCCTCTGATCCATGTCATTTCCAAGGGGCATTGGAGAGCCTCGAAATTTTTGATAGGCATTGCACTCACTGTATGCCCTATAACTGTGTAGCCGAACTGCTCCTTTTGTTACAGAAACATATCCTACAAGACATATCTGGTTGACTGGCCTGATATTGATGTGAATGGTCCCTGTTCCTCCTGCTCTTTCTCGTTTGCCACTACCTCATCCATCATTTATCACCTGAAGCTTTGTTTTAACGGGAGTCATAGAACTTGGATAGTAGCAGGAAAACATCCAGCAATCCTCGGAGGAGGTAGGATATGCGCCAAAACGCTGACCACCTCAGGCCTAGCCGCTACTACATACATGCGCTTGCATTACAACAAAACAAAGCAGATGCTAACTTCTATCATCCTAATCATGCTCCTCTCCTTGGCACTCTCAACTCCCCTGATGGAGAAGCCAGGACCCACCGGAGGAGTCTGATAGTCCGGTGGGCTCGGCCAATGCTGCCTTAAAGCAGGCCAGGCCAAGAAAAGTGTGGGAAAGGTTACCGGGACAAATAGGGGTGGCTGGGGACCGATTATGAACACCCGGCCACCCCCTGGAGGCTGGGGAGCAAGCGTGGACATCCGGCCACCAGGCGGCTGGGGACTGAGTATGGATACCAGGCTGCCGACACAGCCATGGCGTGGTGGCCAGATTCCGCCTCCACATGCCTAAAAGGCCCAATTTAAAGTGCAAGCAAGCAGTATGGTATTGCAGCCTGGGGGTGGGTGGGTGGCAGGCTGCATACTTGCGCTTGCATTGCAAGGAATGGGAGAGGTACAATTGAACACTGCACTGGGACAAGGACTTGAATGGGGATAGTTGCAAGTCTGCAACGACAGGTGCAAGGTGGGAGTCATCTTCGCATGTACCATGAACAGGGGTTTGGCATGCACACACTACAGCGGAATAGGCTCTCCTTCCCACTAAATGCACTGGGGAGGGCACAGGTAATGTTTTGGTATACGCGCTTAATCTTATGTATAAGGCACACCAGGACAAATAGGGGCAGCTGGGGACTGAGTATGGATACCTCGCTGCCGAAGCAGCCATGAGGTAGTGGCCAGCTTCGGCCTCCTCCAAACTAAAAGGCCCCATTTCAAGTGCAAGCTAGCAGTATGGAATTGCAGTCTGGGGGTGGGTGGGTGGCAGGCTGCAAACTTACACTTGCATTAAAAGAAAACATAGCAGATGCTAACTTCTGTCATCATCATCATGCTCCTCACCTTGGCACTCTCAACTCCACCGATGGAGAAGTCAGCGCCCACAGGAGGAGTCTGGTTCTCTGGTGGGCTCGTCCAATGCTGCCTAAAGCAGGCCGGGATAAGAAAAGTGTGTGGGGGGATGTTACAAGGAGAAATAGGGGCGGCTGGGATACCCGGCTGTCCCCAGGCGGCTGGGGACCGTGTGTGGACACACGGCCGCGGGACGGCTGGGGACAGAGTATGGACACCCGGCCGCCGGGCGGCTGGGGACTGAGTATGGATTCTAGGCCGCCAACACAGCCATGACGTGGTGGCAAGATTCCGCCTCCACATGCCTAAAAGGTCCAATTTTAAGTTCAAGCAAGCAAGCAGTATGGTATTGCAGCCTGGGGGTGGGTGGGTGGCAGGCTGCATACTTGCGCTTGTATTGCAAGGAATGGGGGAGGTACAATTGAACACTGCCCTGGGACAAGAACTTGCATAGGGATAGTTGCAAGTCTGCATCTTCTTATGCGGCAAGGATCACTTATGATGGGCACACTTTTATACAGTGACCTGGGAGTCAGAGATGCTTCCAGGGGTCTTCCCCATGCTGTTCCCATGTCTTTTCAGCACTTAATGCATGTGTCACACAGCACATGGCCAGATAAGGTTGTAAAATGTTAAAATGACATTTCCCGGTGAATGCATTTGTCATAGTTGAAAGCAATACAAAAGTGCAAAAACTAATAAAATATAGCCGAAGGTGTGGAGGAGTATTTTTGTTTTTGGTCATTTATTTTAACTTATACACAAGTCTTTTCCCTGGAAAGGATGTTCCTTAACATATTTCACAGGAAAAAAGTTTCACTTTCGTTTTTGAACGTTTTATTGTGAGCCCGTAAAAGTGGCTTAATACCTCTGACCACGTTGTTGACAGCAGTGACCCGGGGGTCAGAAATACTTCCTGGGGCAATCCCCATGCTGTCCCCATGTCATTTGAGCACTGTCACTATCGTTTTGGGCACTTGTTAGGCTTTTAAAAGACTGCCGGGGGTGCCACCGCAAAAATGCTCGAGTCTCCCATAGACTAACATTGGGCTCATTGCTCGAGTCGAGCATCCGAGTATCACGGTGAGCTCGGCCAGAGCTTCGAGCACCCGAGCATTTTAGTGCTCGCTCAACACTAATAATATTATCTCCTGATTGTTCAGACACAAATTGATCTGTTGAAAATAGTCTGGTGTAGGCCAGAGAAATACAACTGTGTTTTAGCTGTTCCACGCTCAAAAATCTCTGCTATCCTGCTTTTGGCATTTTTTGCCGTAAAAAATAAATAATAGTGTCTCCGGATTGTTCAGACACAAATATATCTGTTGAAAATAGTCTGGTGTAGGCCCGAGAAATACAAGTGTGGTTTTGCAGTTCCACGCGTCAAATCTCTGTATTATCCACTTTTGGGCCATTTGTATCTAAACAAAACTGTTTGTGTGTGTCACTCACTGTTCAGCTGCAAATATATATAGTTAAAAAAGTCTGGTATACACCAGAAAATTATAACTGTGGTTTTGCTTTTCCACGGTAAAAAATCTCTTTTATTCAGCTTTTGGTATTTTTTCCATAAAGAAAAACAGTAATAGTTTCTCCCTGATAAACGTGTCCCTCGCATTGTCAAAATGTTGGGTGACAGTCAATACTGGTTGGTGACACTTTTAGACCCCCCGCTACAAGGAGAACTTTCACTCTCTTATTCCTGAGGTGGAGAGGTCTACAAAAATGGGGCAGTACCAGAAGGCCCTTGCTGCAGAACTGTTAAAAAAGTTCCCATCTGAATACGCCAGCGGCAGAGGTCACAGTTCGTTGACCAACCAAGGCGTACAAGCAAGAGCAAGGCAGCTCCAATCCAGCAGAGAAAGGGGAACACTGTCAACGTTCTGGGACAGTTTTCTGAGACCAGTCCAGCTTACAGGCCCTGAGGTGCCGGGTACTCTCACAAGGAGTGGAAAGTTTCAAAAGATGGTGAGGGAGTACCTTGCCGACCGTACCAGCGTCCTCTGTGATTTCTCTGTGCATTTTAATTATTGGGTATCCAAGCTGGACACTTGGAATGAACTCGCTCTGTACGTCTTGGAGATCCTGGCCTGCCCTGCCACTAGCGTGTTATCGGAGTGTGTTTTTAGTGTCGCTGGGGGAATTATAACTGATAAGCGCACTCGCCTGTCAACTGATAATGCTGACAAGCTGACCCTTATCAAAATGAACAAGGGCTGGATTTGGCCAGACTTCTCATCACCGCCAAATGACAGCAGAGTAACATAAAGTCAAATCGACTGTGTTTTTTCGTGAGGAGTATTCACATGCACCACTTCACACCCACACATGGGTATTGTTAGAACTTTCTTGTTAGTTTTTTTCTATTTTGTGGTCACTTGACCTGCTGCCTATTTATTCCAGCTCCGCCATTCTGGCTTTGCTGGACTTCAGTGTTATTTGACTCTCTATC
The DNA here is from genome assembly GCF_046119375.1 of Phyllobates terribilis. Lineage (NCBI taxonomy): Eukaryota > Metazoa > Chordata > Amphibia > Anura > Dendrobatidae > Phyllobates > Phyllobates terribilis. Next base: position 396,127,771 of record NW_027362767.1, on the reverse strand, counting down.
TAGCCAGGTGCTTTTGTACCTAATTCTCTAGTTCGTTTGGTCCTTTGGACCTCTAAGTACTTTTTGTCTGTTTGTCTTTTTGCTCCGCTACAACATCTGCTAGGAGGTGTCCAATTTTGTCCCAGTCCTTAGTTCTCTTAGGGACCCCTCCCTTTATTCTATAGGTCTGAGTTCAGACTAGCTGAGGACGAAGGCGGGTCTGTTCACAAGGAACAGGTCGCAACGCAGGGAATCAGCTTAGTCTTATTGTAGGGACAGATTCCCTTTCTTTCCTTAGTTCTTGTAGCAGATAACAGTAAGTCCAGCCAAAACTAAACTTGGAAAGAAATCCTGGGATCAGTATGGTGTCTGTTCAAGAGTTGGCTCAACGCCTGCAGGGATTGTCTCTAGAGGTGGCCGATCTCCAGCCACACGTGAGTAGCTGTCCTGGAGCGCATTTTGTGGCACCAAAGGTAGGACTGCCTGATATTTTTGATGGTAATCAACAAGATTTTTTTTCCTTTAAAAATGCTTGTTTATTATATTTTCGTTTGAGACCCATGTCCTTGGGGAAGGAATCACAGCGCATTGGGTTTATCATGTCGCTTTTGTGCAAGGAACCACAGTGGTGGGCCTTTTCTCTCCAACCTAATGATCCGTGTTTTAGATCAGTGGAGGATTTTTTTTCTGCTATGGGGTTATTGTATGACGATCCTGATCTCATCTACTCAGACAGAACTGAGACATTTAAATGAAGCAGGGGTCAGGTGATGTTGAAAATTATTGTACACACTTCAGAAGGTGGTCTTCAGAAGTGAAATGGAATGATTCGGCGTTAAAATGTTTGTTTCTTGCCGGTCTAAGTGAAAGGGTTAAAGATCTTCTGATTGCATTTTCTGCACCTGTGACATTGCAAGAGGCCATGCAATTAGCTATATGTGTAGACAGGAGACTGCGTGCCAGGGCTAATGATGAGAAAATTCCTGCAATGGCAGCTCCTAGTCCTCAGAGGGTCTGCACGGACGGCGGAGAACCGATGGAGGTTGGGGCAATGTCACTCCACTCTCAGGAAAAAGACCACAGGTTTTCCAAGGGATTGTGTTTTTACTGTGGTAAATCTGACCATTTAACTGTGAGCTTCGTTTAAGCAAAGAAAAAAAAAAGGTAAGTTACGCCCGTATTTCTTGTTTGAATTCTAAGGGAGTATTTCTTTCAGGGAGTACCTTATTGCAGGAAGATTTGATTGAATTTCAGGTATTTGTGGATTGTGGTTCATCACTTAATGTGATTGATAAGGGTTTTTTGGAAAAACTTAAATTGGAATCCAAACCTTTGTCATCACCTATTTCTGTGATTGCTATTGACAACACTCCTTTGAAATGTATTGCTCACAAGGTTGCTGAATTTCCCCTCACTATCAATGGTATTCACCAGGAAAATTTGGATTTGGTGGTATTAAATAATTTACCTTCTCCAGTAGTTTTAGGTTTGCCTTGGTTAAAACTGCACAATCCTTTGATGGACTGGTCTACTAATGAGATTAAGTCATGGAGTCCTAAGTGCTATGATAAGTGTTGTAATGATCGCATTGTGGCTGTGGAAAAAGGGGAATTACCTGTACCTATTCAGGATTTTTGGAAGGTTTTTTTAGAGGAGGAGTCGCAAGTTTTACCTCCTCATAGGGACTATGATTGCACCATTGAGTTTGTTCCTGGAGCTACTCTACCCAAGAGTCGCTTACTTAATCTGACTATGACTATCCCTGAGAGAAAGGCCTTGGAGGAATACATACAGACGAGCTTGGCTGCTGGTCACATTAGACCTTCTAAGTCACCTGTGGCTTTTGGATTTTTTTTTGTAAAAAAAAAGGACGGCGGTTTACGTCCATGTCTGGACTTTAGCAAAATTAATAAAATTACCATACGCAATTCCTACCCATTGCCATTAATTCCTGACTTGTTTAACCAGTTAGTGGGGCCCAAGTGGTTCTCTAAAATTGATCTCCGGGGGGCATACAATTTGTTACGAATAAAGGAGGATGATGAATGGAAAACTGCTTTTAACACTCCGGTAGGTCATTTTGAGAATCTGGTGATGCCTTTTGGTCTTACCAATGCACCTGCGTTTTTTCAGAACCTTATTAATGACATCCTGAGACCTTTGGTAAAAATGTGGTGGTGTATTTGGATGACATTTTGATTTATTCGCCAGATCTGGAGTCTCATTGGCAGAGCGTATGTGAGGTATTTCAGTTATTAAGCGACAATTCACTCTTTGCTAAGCTGGAGAAATGTGAGTTCGCTGTGCAGAGAATTAGTTTTTTGGGCTACATTGTCTCCAGCGAGGGCTTTGAGATGGACCCGGTGAAGGTTCAGGCTATGCAGGAATGGCCTAGGCCTATTGGTTTTAAATCGATACAGAGATTTTTGGGTTTCGCCAATTATTACAGAAAATTCATTAAGAATTTTTCTATAATTGTTAAGCCACTGACCGATCTCATCAGGAAAGGTGAGAATACTGTCCAGTGGACTACTGAGGCCATTGAAGCTCTCTCAAGGAGAGGTTCAGTTCTGCCCCTATCCTTATGCTGCCTGATGAGACCAAGCCTTTTTTGGTCGAGGTTGATGCTTCTTCAGTGGGGGTCGGTGCGGTTTTGTCTCAGGAGAACAAGGATGGAGTACATCCCTGTGCTTTTTTTTCAAAAAAAATTTCAGAAACTGAACTTAATTACGATGTTGGTAATCGGGAATTGCTGGCTATTAAACTCGCGTTTGAACAATGGCGGCATTTCTTGGAAGGTGGTAAATTTCAAGTTCAGGTTTTCACTGATCATAAAAATTTGATTTATCTGGATGCTGCCAAGCGCTTGAATGCCCGTCAGGCTGGGTGGGCACTTTTTTTTTCTCGGTTTAATTTTTCTGTTACTTACATCGCTGGTACCAAGAATGTTAAAGCCGATGCTTTATCTCACAGTTTTTCTCCCATGGTTGGTACCGAGGAGGAGGAGAGCATTTTACATTAAGGAGTTGTGGTAGCAGCATTGGACTCCATTTTGGAAGACGGGATTCTGAAAGCCCAGGAGGATGCCCCATCTGACACTCCCCAAGGGAGGTTTTTTGTACCTAGAACCTTTAGGAAATATTTTTTCTGGAATATTGTGAGTCTCGGTTGACAGGTCATCCAGGAATTTCTGAGACTAAGAGACTTATAATTCGCAGTTTTTGGTGGCCTAGGTGGCAGAAGGAAGTAATCAAGTGGGTGCATCAATGTACGGTGTGTGCTAGGTCAAAGGCTTTGCATACCCCAGCTGCGGGGTTGCTTTACCCTCTCGAGGTTCCTAGTGCGCCTTAGACGCATCTGGTAATGGATTTTATTACTGACTAGTGTTGAGCCACCCCCGTAGTGTTCGAGTTCGGTTTGGTTCGTCGAACACCCATATGTTCGCCGTACTGTTCGTCGAACACCTTTGAACACCGTTAAAATCAATGGAAGGCAAATGAAAACACATAGAAACACATAGAAAACACCTTCAAAGGTGTCCAAAAGCTAACAAACTGCTCAGAAGACACAACTAACACATGGAAAAGTGAAAAGTACATATAGTCAAGCGAAAAGAAAAGAGGTGGAGGAGTAAAAGGAGGGGGAGACACAGATATAGGCATGTCATGCTCTTCTAAAACCAAAAAAGTGCGAAGCTGACACGGCCAGTCCGTTCCTGCCCGTGCGAACTCCGTGTCGCCGGGTTTGTGCCAGAGCTGCGATGGACCCTGAAGGCCAGCCCCCCTCTCCCAATACTGGTGCCTGTCCGCTGGTGGGTCGAGCGAGCCCCCCTGTGGTGGAGGCAGGTCTAAGCTTTTTAATTTAAATTGTCTCTCTAATTTGAATGAATACACTTTAAATCATTTTACAAGGAACTATTGGAGGGCAAGTCTCATGCCAGCAGCCACGTAATTCCAGCTCCAGTAGCGTCCACTAAAGCTGCTGCAGTTAAAAAGCTTTTCTAAGGATCGAGCTCAGCGGTCCACCGCAAGGCGTCCTACCACCAGTCCCAGCCCCAGCCCCTATACCTTGGGGTGTCTCCCTGATGCTCTTCACTGAGTGTCCCGGGGGCACGAACCATTTCCTTTGAAAAAATTAAGTGTCCAAACTACAGGTGGTGTAGCTTGCTTAACAGCAGGGATAATCCGCTGACTAGCAGACACTGCTACTAGGCACAAAGTATTTCCTGGGCTAGATGCAGTTTAAAATTTGTAATTAGATACTCTCGTTGGATGCTGAGAAATCACTCCATGGAGTCTCCTGGCACGCCATATATTTTTCCCTTAAAAAGGTTGAGGTAGGGTTCTAGGGGACCCTTTTATAGGCAAAATCACGGCCCTGTATCGCAATACGTCACCTAGGCTGAAGATGAATCGAACATTTTCATCACCTTTCATAATCACCAATGGGAAAAAGCAGGGATGTCCTCTGTCCCCTCTCTTATACATCCTAGTGACGGAGCACCTGCTCTCATCAATTCACCATAACCACAATATTAGGTGGATTGAGGTGGGAGGCACCGAGTACAAGTGCCCTGCATTTGCTGATGATGTCCTAGTATATATCACTCAATCACATATATCCATCCCTGCTGTTATAGATGAAATAGATCACTTTGTTACATGGTCAAATTTTAAAATCAATGCAGCGAAGTCTGAGGCCCTCGATGTCTCCCTCCCCTAATCCATACAGGATTCCATCCAGTCCAACTTTCCCTTTGCCTGGCCCTCACAAGGTATCAAATACTTAGGAATTCCTATTCATAGAGACCCCTCCCGTCTATGTTATCTTAATTTTGGGGCCTTTATTGAACAACTCCATACAGACCACGGTTGGCAAGTTAGAACTGTAAGATTCACTACGTGAACCACTGGTGTTTTGTGGAAAAGCACATGTACACTGTGTTCCAAATTATTATGCAAAAAGTGTTTAGGAGTGATAAGGGAAGAATTTATTTGTTTGTCAGTTAAACTCATTGATGGTGATGTGTGTCAGGGCTCTTTATATCACTGTAAGCAATTGCAGACACCTGTGCTAATTAGTTTGGCAGGTGTGTCCAATGAAAGGCAAGACTACTTAAGAAGGCTGTCCCACATTATTAAGCAGCCTACATTTTCTGCCAAAATGGGAAAGAAAAAGGATGTGTCGGCTGCTGAGAAGCAACAAATTGTGGAGTGTTTAGGTCAAGGCATGACTACAATCAACATTGCCAAGACACTTCATCCTGATCATCGCACAATCAAGAAGTATGTAGCTGATTCACAGTACACACGTGTGCGTGCTGATAAGGGAAAATTGAGGACTCTTTCCTCCAGGCAATTACGTCATTTTAAAAGAGCAGCGGCAAAAAAGCCTTGTCATAGCAGCAGACAAGTTTTTGAAGCTGCTGGTGCCTCCAACGTCGACCGAACAATAAGATGCAGAGTCCTTCAGAGGTTTGCAGCTGTGCGTAAGCCATCCTGTTGACCTCCTCTATCCACTGCACACAAGCAGAAACGGCTCCAGTGGGCCAAACAATACATGAAAACTGACTTTAAAACTGTTTTGTTCACCGATGAGTGCCGTGCAACGCTCGATGGTTCAGATGGATGGAGTGGAGGATGGCTGGTTGATGGACACCCCACGCAAACACGGCTACAGCGCCAACAAGGAGGAGGTGGAGTACTGTTTTGGGCTGGAATCATGGGTAGAGAGATTGTCGGCCCCTTTAGGATCCCTGAAGGGGTAAAGATGAACTCCATAATGTATGTGGAGTTTCTCAAACAGCACTTCCTGCCATGGTTCAAGAAGAAGAACCGTGTATTCCGCAGCAAGATCATTTTCATGCATGATAATGCACCATCTCATGCTGCACATAACACATCTGCATCTCTGGCTGATATGGGCATAAAAGGGGACAAACTTATGGTGTGACCCCCATGCTCCCATGACCTCAACCCCAATTCAGAATCTCTGGAGCATCATCAAAATGAGTGTCTATGATGGCGGGAGGCAGTTCACATCTAAGCAACAGCTCTGGGAGGGTATTCTGTCCTCATGCAAAACAATTGAAGCAGAAACCATCCAAAACCTGACAAATTCAATGGACCAGAGAGTTCATAAGCTCCTTTCGAACAAGGGGTCCTATGTGCAAATGTAACATCACCTAGAATAAAGTTTTGAGTTGAAAACTGTTTGATTTCAGTTTCTAATAACCTGCTAATGCTTATAATTTCAAAAATTACCATTTTTTTGTTCTTTATTAAAATGAAAAAGTTGATCGAAGAGTGTGGTGGATCTAAGAGTTTGGCAACCCAGTAGTCAGGATTCATTCGAATTCTGACAATCTGAAGGTCATGTTGCAGGTAGTGCAGAAAGAAGGCACTCATGTGTCTTGCGCATCTAGGAGACCCAAAATTATTTTCCGGGCTAGATGCAGCTAAAAATTATTATTAATTTGAAAGCTGGTGGAGCTTAGTATAGATGGCCTAATAGAATCAGTACTGCAAACTGCTACAAATTATTTTCCAGCCAAGATACAGATAGGCTGAGTTCACACGATGCGTATTTAATGCGTTTCCGCGGCGTTTTTGCAGTTGCGTAAACGCCGCGGAAACGCATTAAAAACGCATGGTAGAAGGGCAGCAATGTTCCCAAATTGAAATCCGCATGTGCTGTGCCCATGATGCGGATTTTTCCGCAGCGTAAACGCTGCGCTCAAAAATCCGCAGCATGTCAATTAATTTTGCGGAAGTGCGGCCTTTTCGCCGCCATTGACTTGCATTAGAACGCGCCAATTCCACAAGACTGCATCTGTACTTGCGTTATTGGTGTGTTCTAATGTGCAGATGGTACCCGGGTGTGGAGGAGAGGAGAGTCTCATCCACACCCAGGTACCATTAAAAAATCTGTAAAAAAAAGAATAAAATAAAAAATAAATGTATTCTTACCTTCTGTCGGCCCGTGCACCGCTCCAGCTTGGTTCCCAGCACTTGCAGTGAGTTGTAGGACCTGCTCTGACGTCAGAGTCATTTGACGGGTCACGTGACGCTGACGTCGGCAGGTCTTTCAATTCAAAGTTGCCGGCGAGGGGGAACGGAGCAGGACACCGCGGGCCATCTGAGGTTAAAGTATACATGTATTTTTTATTTTTACCACTCTCTCGGGTCACACTATATAAATCCATGCTGTTTGCATGGATTTATATAGTGTGACCTAGTTGTCAAGCACTTTCCAAGTGATGCTAAAATCGCCTGGAAAGCGCTTGTCAATCCACATGCGGAAACGCATGTGAATCCGCATGTATTCCGCAGGAAAAACGCATGCACAATCTGCATGCGTTTTTCTGCCAGGTAGATGCAGAAATGTTCTGCTTCATTTCTGCATCGTGTGCACATACCCATAAACATGATTAGTAATTTTAAATCTGGTGGAGTTTAGTATAGATGGCCTAATAGAATCAGTACTGCACATTGCTACAATGCCCAAATTATTTTCCAGCCAAGATACAGATAAACATGATTAGTAATTTTAAATCTGGTGGAGCTTAGTATAGATGGCCTAATAGAATCAGTACTGCACACTGCTACACGGCCCAAATTATTTTCCAGCCAAGATACAGATAAACATGATTAGTAATTTTAAAGCTTAAAACGGTTGGTGAGGTGATTTTAACAAATCATCAAGCTTTTACTCTCCCCAGGATGACACAGGGGTAGAAAAGTCATTTTGGATCCATGATTTGTTCATCTTTATGAACTTGAGTCTGTCTACATTATCAGTGGAAAGCCACGTGCGCTTATCTGTCAGCACACCACCAGCAGCGCTGAGCACACGTTCAGACAGAACGCTGGCTGCAGGGCATGACAAGATCTTCAAGGCATAAGTGGCGAGCTCCGGCCATTTATCCAGATTGGAAGCCAAAATAGAGCAAGGGTCCCTTGACACAGTCATGGCTTCAATGTTTACTTGGAGATACTCCTGTACCATGGTCTCTAGGCGTTGACTATGTGTCAGACTTCTTGTCTCCTGTGGCCTTGCAAAGGATGGGCTAAAAAAGTGGTGAAATGATTCCGCAAAATTGATGTTACCAGCAGATACTGTGTTTCTTTTATGGTTTGAGTGCTGAACACTCGACGGTCCCACGGTTGGCAAGTTGGAACTGTGAGATTCACTACGTGCACCACTAGTGTTTTGGGGAAAAGCACATGTAAGATTCTGCAACAGTCTCTGCTGATACTCCTGCATGCGTGTATCCCTTTCTATGGCAGGAAAAATTTCTGCAAATTTACTTTTGTACCGGGGATCTAACAGTGTGGCAACCCAGTAGTCAGGATTATTTCTAATTCTCACAATTCAAGGGTCATATTGCAGGTAGTGCAGCAAGAAGGCACTCATGTGTCTTGCGCATCCAGGAGCACCAAGTCCCTGTTGTGTTGGTGGCGAAGAAACAATCATGTTTCCTTCCTCTGCCCTCTCCCTCCAACCTCGCACAACAGAAATGTGATCAAGGTCTCCCTCATCTGATGAGTCTTCCATCAGTTCGTCCTCCACTTCTTCCTGGGCTCCTGCACCTTCCTCACTAGTTTGGCTGCTACCATGCGCCCTGGTAAAACCATCTCCCCCACCCTCACATGCCTGCCGCCTTGGTGCTGCCGACCGTCTGGACCTTGCAGATGTTAGCCCTTCCGCATACAACTCCTGCTCCTCTACTTCCTCCACCTCCTCTTGTGCCACCACCTGACTCCGAATTCTGTTTAACATGTGCTCCAGCATGTAAATCACCGGAATAGTCATGCAGATAATGGCATCGTTAGCACTAAACATCTTCGTCGCCTTTTCAAAACTGTGCAGAAGGGTGCATAGGTCCCTGATCTGAGACCACTCCTCCAGCTTGATTTGCCCCACCTCTGGATCTCGTTGGCCCAGGCTATACGTCAGAACGTATTGCACAAGGGCTTGTCGGTGCTGCCACAGTCGCTGCAACATGTGCAGAGTTGAATTCCACCGGGTAGGCACATCACATTTTAGCCGGTGAAGTGGCAGGCCCAACGACTTCTGTAGAGATGCAAGTCGCTGAGCTGCGGGATGCGAATGGCGGAAGTGAGCACAGAGTGACCGTGCCCTCTGCAGAAGGCCATCTAGTATGGGATAGTGGGCTAAATATTGCTGGACAACCAGGTTCAACACGTGAGCCATACAAGGCACGTGTGTGACATTGCCCCGGCGAAGGGCCACACCCAGGTTTGCAGCATTGTCGCACATGGCCTCCCTGGTTTCAAGTCCAGTGGAGACAACCATTCATGAAACTGGTTCTGCAGAGCTGACCACAACTCCTGAACTGTGTGACTCACATTTCCTAGACATTTCAAAGTAAAAACCGCCTGATGACGTTGAGCCCTGCTGCCAGCATAGTAAGGAGGTGTGCAGGATTCCTTCTGCGTAGTTAGAAATCTTGTGGCATGACCAGACAGGCTTTGGGTGGAGGTGGAGGACCGAGTGGAGGTTGAGGAGGCAGAAGCAGTGGAGGAACTTTGAGATAAAGAGGATTGACGCACAACTCGTGGGGATGGCAGGACTTGGACAGCATCCCCTTGTCCTGCTGTCACCATAGTTAACCAGTGCCCAGTCAGCGACATGTACCGCCCCTGTCCATGCCTACTCGTCCAAGTGTCTGTGGTGAAATGCACCCTGTCACACACAGAGTTTCTTCTTTCTTTGAGAAGTAGTGCCGACTGGGCATCTGGTACTGGGGCACTGAGATGGACATAAGGTCTCAAAAATCCTCTGTGTACACCAGGCGGAAAGGCAGCATTTCTGTAGCCAAGAGCTTGCAGATGGTGAAATTCAACCTCTTAGCTTTCTCATGGCTAGGAGGAAATGGTCCTTTACTTGTCCACATCTGAGGGACCGACTTCTGGCTGTTGTGCTTAGACGGAGCTGAGAAGGGTGTGCCCGGTAAACTGCCGGTCTGTGAGGAAGATGCAGGCGGACATGTTAGGTTGCCTTGATCTAAAGGTGGTGCTATCGATGTCGGACAGCGCTGAACACCAGCTGGTGTTTCCACCTCCAAAGAAAATGATGACCTGCCAATCACGCTGGCTGTAGCGGGTAAAGAGGTGGCAGGTCTACGTCCCAAAACAGGTGTAAGCGCTGTCCCCCTAGTCACAGAGGATGAAGAGGCCGTGGATGCACAAGATGTGGCAGATGGTGGTTTGCCCGGCCGGCTAGGCCGCATTGTAGCACAGTGAGCTTCCCACTGCAACTTATGCTTCATATGCATGTGCCGGTACATGCATGAAGTACTCAAACTATGTATTTTTTGGCCTCTACTTAGCTTTTGCTGACAAATGTTACAGATAACATGAGTTGGGTCATCCTTATCGATCTGAAAAAATGCCCAGGCTATGCAATTCTTATCACCCATGCGACCTGAAGAGCCACCACGACTTGTGGTCAGAGGCAGAGTTGTGTTTGAGGATGCAGTTGTTGACGTGCTTACAGTACTACGTCTCTGTCCAGGAAGGCGCAACCTGACCTCGTCATCACTAGCATCCTCCTCCACCTCCTGTGCTGACCTCATGTCTTGGCTGACTGTGGGTTGACAGTAAGTGAGATCTCCAACGTCATCATCATCACCCTGTGTTTTATCACACCCGTCGTCCTGAGAACCAAACTGTTCCTGCCCTGATAAAAAACTAAAGTTGTCGCTCCAATCAGGTATTTGAGTCTCATCATCATCTTCCTCATTGTCTCCACCAATAGGAGTTACAGTTTGGGAATGAGGGTCTACATTATGGTCAGAACCTTCTGCGTCTGGTCCTGGATCCGACTCATAAAGATTCTGGGCATCAGTGCAGATCATTTCCTCGTCTGGATTTTACAGAAGCTCTGGAGCCGACCTCTGATTCCCAGGCTATAGTATGAGTAAACAGCTGTGCAGACTCAACCATCTGTTCTACCCCATTCTCATATGGGCAGCTGGAGACTTGGGAGCTGTGAGGAAGCAAGTGCGATTGGGGTGACACCTCGGAGGACTGGAGTATTTGTGATGTTGAAGTTGAGGTGGAGGAGAGCCCACTTAAAGGAACACTGCTGTTTTTGTGCCTCATCTGGAATTTGTAGCAATTGTTGTGGCCGTAAGAAAGGGATCTTATCACATTGTCCGCTAAAAGAAGTAGACATCTTAGTTTGGCTGGAATATGGTCTTTCTTCTGCAGATGCTACTGCTGCTTTAACACCTACCCCACGGACACAACCTTTTTTTCCCTTCCCAACACGCCTATTCCCCTTTCCACCAGCAGCAGGCCTTTTTCCACTCATTTTGGTGGTTAACTAATTCACAACTCTGGAGTTGTTTGCACAAAATACAATGGATGGGAACCGAGCAGAGCTGAGTGGCCAAACTGTGGTATTACCCCAAAAGTATTGGCTGAGTTAGATGCAGATAAAAATTATATTGAATTTGCAACCTGATGGAGGTCAGTATTGATGGACTAATAGAACAAGTCCCACACACTGCTAGAAGCTGAAATATTTTTTCAGAGCTAGATGCAGAAAAAAATTATATTGAATTTGCAACCTGGTGGTTAGTATAGATGGACTAATAGAATGATGCAATGCCCAAACGGTTTTACTTCACTAGGTGCAGTAAAAAAAATTGTATTCTATACACAGGTGCTGTAGCTTGCAACACAGATAGGCTACTCCACTGACTAACACACTCTGCAATAGGCCAAAAAGGATTTGCTATGCTAGATTTAGCCAAATGCTGTTAAAAAAAACTTGCACAGCACTAGCACAGACCTGCCTGGCAAAACGTGATAGGAACTGATCCAACCTAGCCCTGAAAAGGACTGCAATTACAATTAGTCTTTACTCCCTACCTATCTATTTAAGAGCACAGACATGCCTGATAAAAGTCGTAGGAAATGATGTAACCTAGTCCTTAAAAGGACTGCAATCACAACTATTCTCTACTCCCAAGCTATCTGTAGATTTGTGCGAAAATTGGCTTCAAATTAACAAAGTATAGCGCACACAGCAACAGCGGTGCCGTCTAACACGCAGCTGCAGCAGTGAGAAAATGGTGGCGACGGGGAAAATGGCTGGGTCTTATAGGGCAAGGACATGTGACATACACTGCCAATGACACATGCCCTTGCTTGTGTGAAAAAAAGCAGTTCGCTCCGTGTGTGCGCTGCTGATAGGCTGACAGACTGCACCTCCCCAATGTAAATGCGGGAAAGAGAAAAAAAAATGGAGATCTTCATTATTTCTGCAGAGATCCATCCCCTGCCCCTCCCCCCACCCCGCTGTACACTCAAACTGTGTATTAACATTAGTTTTCAGCATTACTGAGAAAAAATCCAGTTATGATTTTGGTGCACGAACAGTTATCGAACATAACCTCAAACAGCCGAATTTTTTTCAAATCGTTCGTGTTCGCAGAACGGCTCGAACACCGCCCAAAACAGCTCGAATTTGAGATTGGCGAACAATTCGAGTCGAACACCGCTCATCTCTATTACTGTCCTTCCTGTGTCCAAGGGTTTCACTGTCATCTGGGTGGTCATGAACCGTTTTAGCAAGATGTATCATTTGGTTCCTTTCATTAAACTGCCCTGCGCTAAGACACTCGATAAGGCGTTTGTTAAGGAAATTGTCAGACTCCATGGCATTTCCACCGACATTGTTTCTGATAGGGGACCTCAGTTTGTGGCTCGCTTTTGGCGTGCTTTTTGTGACAGGTTGGGAGTCCATTTGTCATTTTCATCTGGGTACCATCCTGAGTCTAATGGACAGACAGAAAGAAAGAACCAGGATGTTGAACAGTTTTTGCGTTGTTTTGTGGCAGACAATCAAGAGGGGTGGTCTGAGTTTCTGCCACTCGCTGAATTTGCTCTTAACAACCATACATCCGCTTCTGCTGGGTGTTCTCCTTTTTTTTGTTGTACTGGGAGACATCCGTCTTTTAGTTCGTTCTCCAAATTGGTGTCCGCTGTGCCGGAGGAGGAGAATTTTTCCGGTGATTTGGAGAGAGTTTGGACTGACGTACATTGTAACCTTCAAGAGGCTAACAAAAAGTCCAAGATGTATTTTAACAGGAAAAGTAAAGACATTTTGTTTAAGGTGGGTGACATGGCTTGGTTGTCTTCAAAGATTCTGCGGTTGAGGATTCCCTCGAAAAAATTGGGTCCAAAGTTTTTGGGCTCATTTAAGGTGCTTCAGGTGATTAATCAGTCTGCTGTTAGGTTGGAGGTCCCCACCTCCTGGAAGATTAATCCTGTGTTTCATGTTTCCTTGTTGAAAAAGGCTGATGTATCGGATAGGGATGCTACTGTCACAGTTCCTCCGGTGGTGGAAGATGGCGAATATGAAATTTCTCGTATCCTGAATTCCAGAGAGCATAGAGGGAGATTGCATTATCTTGGAAAGGTTTCGGTCCCGAGGATAACTCCTGGGTTAAGACAGATGATGTCTTTGCCCCTAGACTTGTCAGAGTGTTCCACAGGAGGTTTCCTGATAGGCCTGGGGGATCTGGAGGATCCTCATAGAAGAGGGGGTACTGTTAGAACTCTTCTGTTAGTTTTTTTCTATTTTGGTCACGTGACCTGCTGCCTATTTATTCCAGCTCCGCCCTTCTGGCTTTGCTGGACTAGTGTTATTTGACTCTCTATCTAGCCAGGTGCTTTTGTACTTAACTCTCTAGTTCGTTTGGTCCTTTGGACCTCTAAGTACTTTTTGTTTGTTTGTCTTTTTGCTCCGCTACAACATCTGCTAGGAGGTGTGCAATTTTGTCCCAGTCCTTAGCTCTTTTAGGGACCCCTCACTTTATTCTATAGGTCTGCGTTCAGACTAGCTGAGGACGAAGGCGGGTCTGTTCACAAGGAACAGGTCGCCCGCTGCAAAGTAGGGAATCAGCTTAGGCTTATTGTAGGGACAGATTCCCTTTCTTTCCTTAGTTCATGTAGCAGATCATAACCGGTATACGCTTCCTCATTTCGGCTGTTTTATGTTCTTTTATGTTCTTCTCCTTATACTCAGCCTCCACCACCACTATACCACCAGGGTGACCGTGGTCCGTGTTACCATTATTGAAAGTTCCTCCATCCTTATTTTTGTCAGCTTTTGCTTGGAAGGCATAAGCAAAGACTGTGGGAGACAAACTCCCCAATAATTGGAATAATATTTTTAAGATGTTGTACAGTATGGCTCTTGTAAGGGACATTGCAAGTTCCTCTGTCATAATTTTTGGCAGCTTTTGCTTGGAAGGCATAAGCAAATACTATGGGAGACCCACTCCCCAATCATGGGAATAATGTTTGTAATATGCTGTACTGCATGGCTCTTGTAAGGGGCATTGCAAGTTACTCCATCCTAATTTTTTGGCAGCTTTTGCTTGGAAAGCATAAGCAAAGATTTAGGGAGACCCACTCCCCAATAATGGGAATAATGTTTGCAATATGCTGTACTGCATGGCTCTTGTAAGGGGCATTGCAAGTTCCTCCATCCTAATTTTTGGCAGCTTTTGCTTGGAAGGCATAATTAAATACTATCGGAGACCCACTCCCCAATCATGGGAATAATGTTTGTAATGTGCTTTACTGCATAGCTCTTGTAAGGGGCATTGCAAGTTCCTCCATCCTAATTTTTGGCAGCTTTTGCTTGGAAGGCATAAGCAAATACTGTGGGAGACCCACTCCCCAATCATGGGAATAATGTTTGTAATATGCTGTACTGCATGGCTCTTGTAAGGGGCATTGCAAGTTCATCCATCCTAATTTTTGGCACCTTTTGCTTGGAAGGCATAAGCAAATACTAAGGGAGACACACTCCCCAATAATGGGAATAATGTTTTTAAGATGCTGTACTCTATGACTCTTGTAAGGGGCATTAAAAGTGTCTTGTTAAGCTACTGCGACCTCCACCACTTTTTAAAGGGGCATTAAAAGCGTCTTGTTAAGCTACTGCGACCTCCACCACTTTTCCGAGGGGCATTAAAAGCGCCTTGTTAAGCTACTGTGACCTCCATCACTTTTCCGAGGGGCATTAAAAGCGTCTTGTTAAGCTACTTGGACCTCCACGTCTCTTCTGAGGGGCATTAAAAGCATTTTGTTAAGCTACTGGGACCTCCACGTCTCTTCTGTGGGGCATTAAAATTGTCTTGTTAAGCTACTGGGACCTCCACCACTTTTCCGAGGGGCATTAAAAGCGTCTTGTTAAGCTACTGGGACCTCCACGTCTCTTCTGAGGGGCATTAAAAGCATCTTGTTAAGTTACTGGGACCTCTACCACTTTTCCGAGGGGCATTAAAAGCATCTTGTTAAGCTACTGGGACCTCCACGTCTCTTCTGTGGGGCATTAAATGCGTATTGTTAAGCTACTGGGACCTCCATCACTTTTCCGAGGGGCATTAAAAGTATCTTGTTAAGCTACTGGGACCTCCACATCTCTTCTGGGGGGCATTAAAAGCATCTTGTTAACCTACTGGGACCTCCACGTCTCTGCTGAGGGGCATTAAAACCGTCTTGTTAAGCTACTGGGACCTCCACGTCTCTTCTGAGGGGCATTAAAACCATCTTGTTAAGCTACTGGGACCTCCACCACTTTTCCGAGGGGCATTAAAACCGTCTTGTTAAGCTACTGTGACCTCCACGTCTCTTCAACGGGGCATTAAAAGAGTCTTATTAAGCCACTCTGAACTCCACAGCTCTTCCAAGGGGCATTGAAATGTTGATTTTAATTAACTGTAACCTCCACGACTCTTCCAACGGGCATTGCATTTCCTTCTAATTTTAGTCAGCTTTTGATTTTCAATGAAAAGGTGAAAACTAAGGGAGACCCACTCCCCAATAATGGGTAGAAAGTTTTTAGTATGCTGTAATCCACGTCTGTTTCAAGGGGCATTGCAGTTCCTCATAATTTTTGGAAAGCCTTCCATTCACTGCTTAGGCCAACCCTGTACAGGAGACCCAGTTGCTATAAATGGAAAAAACGGTTTAGTTAAGGCCCTCTGACCACCATGTCACTTCCAAGGGGCATTGGAGTGCCTCAAAATTTTTGGTAGGCATTGCACTCACTGTATGCCCTATTACTGTTTAGCCAAACAGCTCATTTTGTTACAGAAACATATCCTACAAGACATATGTGGTTGACTGGCTTGATATTGATGTGAATGGTCCCTGTTCCTCCTGCTTTTTCTCCTTTACCACTACCTCATCCATCTTTTATCACCTGAAGCTTTGTTTTAAATGGGAGTCATGGAACTGGGATAGTAGCAGGAAAACATCCAGCAATCCTCGGAGGAGGTAGGATATGCGCCAAAACGCTGACCACCTAAGGCCTAGCCGCTACTATATACATGCGTTTGCATTCCAAGAAAACAAAGCAGATGCTAACTTCTATCATCCTCATCATGCTCCTCACCTTGGCACTCACAACTCCCCTGATGGAGAAGCCAGGGCCCCAACGGAGGATCCTGGTTCTCTGGTGGGCTCGTCCAATGCTGCCCTAAATCACGCCGGGCTAAGAAAAGTGTGTGGGGGGATGTTCCAAGGAGAAATAGGGGCGGCTGGGGACCATTTTTGGACACCCGGCTGCCCCCAGGTGGCTGAGGAACATGTGTGGACACCCGGCCGCCGGCCCTCTGGGGACTGAGTATGGATACCAGGCCGCCAAAGGAGCCATGACGTGGTGGCCAGATTCCGCCTCCACATGCCTAAAAGGCCCAATTTCAAGTTCAAGCAAGCAGTATGGTATTGCAGCCTGGGGGTGGGTGGGTGGCAGGCTGCATACTTGCTCTTGCATTGCAAGGAATGGGATAGGTACAATTGAACACTGCCCTGGGACAAGAACTTGCACGGGGATAGTTTCAAGTCTGCATCTTCTGATGCGCAATGATGATTTCTGATGGGCACACTTTTAAGCAGTTAACTGGGTGTCAGAGATGCTTCCAGGGGTCTTCCCCATGCTGTTCCCATGTCTTTTCAGCACTATATGCATGTGTAACACTGCACATGGCCAAATAAGGTTGTAAAATGTTAAAATGACATTTCCCGCTGAATGCATTTGTCACGGTTGAAAGCAATACAAAAGTGCAAAAAAGCATTAAAAATGCTACTTGTGAACATAGCCCAAGGTGTGGAGGAGTATTTTTTTTTGGGGGGGGGGGGTATTTATTTTACCTTATGCAAAAGTCATTACCCTGGAAAGGATCTTCCTTAACATATTTCACAGGAAAGCAGTTTCAGTTTCATTTTTGAACGTTTTACTATGAGCTCTTAAAAGTGGCTTAACACCTCTGACCACGTTGTTGAGAGCAGTGACCTGGGGGTCAGAAATGCTTCCTGGGGCAATCCCCATGCTGTCCCCATGTCATTTGAGCACTGTCACTATCGTTTTTGTCACTTGTTAGGCTTTTAAAAGACTGCCGGGCGTGCCGCCGCAAAAATGCTCAGGTCTCCCATAGACTAACATTGGGCTCGTTGCTCGGGTCGAGCACACGAGTATCACGGCGAGCTCGGTCAGAGCTTCGAGCACCCAAGCATTTTAGCGCACGCTCAACACTATCAGGCACGGCTGCACGGGTTTCCCTTTAATGTCCTTCAGCTATCATATTACGTAACTCAGCCAATCAGGAAGGTTATCACAGCCAGTTTAGAAGATGGGGGGCAGGGAGAACAATTTTCTGCCTGGATTTTGTAGGGATAGGTCCTAGAGCACAGCTTATTCCACATAGAGATAGAAAAAGACTAGTGATGAGCGAACATGCTCGCCACTGCTCGGTACTCGCCCGAGCATCATGATGCTCGAAAAGCTCGACGCTTGGCGAGTATCTCCCGTTTGCTCGGGCGGGATCTCGGGTTCCCTCCCTGCATGTTTGGCGCTCTTTAGTAGTGTTGAGCCACCCCCGTAGTGTTCGAGTTTGGTTCGTCGAACACCCGTATGTTCGCCGAACTGATCGTCGAACTGTTCGTCGAACACCTTCGAACACCGTTAAAACCAATGGCAGGCAAACAAAAAAACATAGAAACACATAGAAAACACCTTCAAAGGTGTCCAAAAGCTGACAAACTGCTCAGAAGACACAACTAACACATGGAAAAGTGACAAGTACATATAGTCATGTGAAAAGAAAAGAGGTGGAGGAGTAAAAGGAGGAGGAGACAAAGATATAGGTGTAACATACCTGGCGGCATCCTTGCATAGTGGTCCATCTCCCACTGTGCAAGAGCGCGCACTTGATCTCCTGTCCAGAATGTCTCTCTGGCTTCCCTCCATGCTGTCTGTTTGTGTCTGTTTCTGCTGCTTAAGGGCGGCGCCCGATCACTTCCTGCTTTTTGTACCTGCTGTGGGTCACACCCCTTGTGCGTCCTCAGCCTATTGCTGTCTGTCACCTGGTATATAACCCAGCTGCTCCAATCAATCCCTGCCTGAGCATTGTGTTTCATTCAGTGTGTGCTTGCACTCTGAAGGTGCCAGGTCCCGTTCTGTGTTCTCTTGTCTGCCTTTCCTGGAGACTGTATTTCCAGGCCTGTCTGAACACGCTCCTAGACTGTTCCTCCCGCCTTCTAGGGGCCGATTACCTAGACCCGTTCCTGTATCTTGTCTGTCCTGTCTGAACACGCTCCTTGCCTGTTCGTCCCGCCTCTCTGGGGGCCGTATTCCCAGACCCGCTCCTGTATCCCGCTGCAGTGTCGGTCTCCTCCGTACACTCAGTTCCAGTCTGAACTCTCTCCTATCCTTTACCTGTTTTGCCTCTATGTCCATTCCCTTCCTTTTTCTGCAGAGTCTGAACTCGTACCTAACTCCTGCTTGTTGTCTTTTGTACTCCCGTTTGTGAGTTTGTGGTCCACTCGCTACTTCACTGCAAGTACCCTGTGGGTATCTGGCTCTGCCTTTCTCTTCCTGTCTCTTCCGTGTGAACAGAGCCCTGTCCCCCCTGCTCTGCCTTGCTCACCGCTCCGGCGGTTCTAGCCTGCTCTGACTCCTTTGCTCACCGCTCCGGCGGTTCTAGCCTGCTCTGACTCCTTTGCTTACCGCTCCGGCGGTTCTAGCCTGCTCTGACTCCTTTGCTCACCGCTCCGGCGGTTCTAGCCTGCTCTGACTCCTTTGCTTACCGCTCCGGCGGTTCTAGCCTGCTCTGACTCCTTTGCTCGCTGCTCTGGCAGCCTTGCTCCGCTCTGACCCTTTTGCTCGCTGCTCCGGCAGCCTTGCTCCGCTCTGACCCTTTTGCTCGCTGCTCCGGCAGCCTTGCTCCGCTCTGACCCTTTTGCTCACTGCTCCGGCAGTCTCGCTCCGCTCTTATCCTTTTGCTCACTGCTCCGGCAGTCTTGCTCCACTCTTGCTCACCGCTCCAGGCGGCTTCGTCCTGCTTTACTCTTGCTCACTGCTCCGGCAGTCTCGCTCAGCTCTCACCCTTTGCTCACCGCTCCTGGCGGCCTTGTCCTGCTCTACTCTTGCTCACCGCTCCAGGCGGCCTTGTCCTGCCCTGTTCTCGTTCACCTCTCTGGGCGGCCTCACTCTGCTGTGTTTGTCCGCCACATCTGTGTTTCTGTTCCTGAGTCCCAGTGTGTACTGGGTCCTATCCCGCCAGTGTCCCTACCTGCTAGTGCCTCCCTGTCTGCACTCTAGCTGTGCTTGCCTGTACCCCTCTGCCTGTATTGTTCCTGAGTCCCAGTGTGTACTGGGTCCTATCCCGCCTGTGTTCCTACCTGCTAGTGCCTCCCTGTCTGCACTCTAGCTGTGCTTGCCTGTACCCCCCTGCCTGCATACGCCTGCCTGCATACCAGTCGTGCCTGCCTATACCCATCAGTCTGTGCGTCAGCCTAACCAGTCTGTTCCGGTATTCCCCTGTGTGGGTCAACAGCCGTGTCCGGGGTCTGTCCTGGAGTAGCACCTGGTCCCTCTGCTCGGTTCCTCCTTGGTGCACTGGCGTCGTATGTAGTGTTGAGCATTCCGATACTGAAATATCGGGTATCGGCCGATATTCGCGGTATCGGAATTCCGATACTTAATTCCGATACTATTGCAATATCGTATACCGGAATCGGAAGTTCCCATAATGCAATGAGACATTTTCATTTTATTCAGCCAATGAGGATCCTAAGAAGTGTGGGCACATCCTGTTAGGCATGTAGGCATCTTAACTAATGGCATGGCTGTGATTGGCTGCTGAAATGATGTCATGATGCACTATAAAAGCCACCGCCGCCATTTTGAGCTCACTCTGCTGTGAATTCAGTTAGGGATAGGACGCTGTTGTTCTGAGGGACAGTTTTAGCTACCTATTTGCTCTATACTGCTTTACCCAAGCTACTTTCTAAATCACTGTGCCTTGCAGTGCTAGTGCACAGTTCCCTGTGCTGTTCACCGCTATCTGCAAGGTCTGTGTGTGTGAGTGCAGCTCACCCTGTAGTGTGTGCTTCAGCCAAGTCTGGTTGTAGTGCACTCAGTGTGTGTCACTGCCTCATACATTGTCCTTTTTTGCCAATTCATAATTTTTCCTGATATCTCCTATTAGTGTGGTGGTTCCATCTGTATTCAGCTAAATTGGTTCCAAACACACTATATAGGAGTAGATAGAGAAATTTTTTTCCGTCTTGCAGCACTAGTGCACAGTGCTCTGCATCTGTACTGTTCACCGCTGTCTGCAAGGTCTGGTGTGTGAGTGCAGCTCACCCTGTAGTGTGTGCTTCAACCCCGTCTGGTTGTAGTGCACTCAGTGTGTGTCACTGCCTCATACATTGTCCTTTATTGCCAATTCATAATTTTTCCTGATATCTCCTATTAGTGTGGTGGTTCCATCTGTATTCAGCTAAATTGGTTCCAAACACACTATATAGGAGTAGATAGAGAAATTTTTTTCCGTCTTGCAGCACTAGTGCACAGTGCTCTGCATCTGTACTGTTCACCGCTGTCTGCAAGGTCTGGTGTGTGAGTGCAGCTCACCCTGTAGTGTGTGCTTCAACCCCGTCTGGTTGTAGTGCACTCAGTGTGTGTCACTGCCTCATACATTGTCCTTTATTGCCAATTCATAATTTTTCCTGATATCTCCTATTAGTGTGGTGGTTCCATCTGTATTCAGCTAAATTGGTTCCAAACACACTATATAGGAGTAGATAGAGAATTTTTTTTCCGTCTTGCAGCACTAGTGCACAGTGCTCTGCATCTGTACTGTTCACCGCTGTCTGCAAGGTCTGGTGTGTGAGTGCAGCTCACCCTGTAGTGTGTGCTTCAACCCCGTCTGGTTGTAGTGCACTCAGTGTGTGTCACTGCCTCATACATTGTCCTTTATTGCCAATTCATAATTTTTCCTGATATCTCCTATTAGTGTGGTGGTTCCATCCATATTCAGCTAAATTGATTCCAAACACACTATATAGGAGTAGATAGAGGAGCCTTTCTGCAGCATTGGGCCCTGCAGCCCCAGCCAGATTAGTATTAGCCTATTTTTTGCAGCCTCATCTATTGCATTGTAGGTTACCTTCCTACATTGTAATAGCTACAAAAAGTTTGTGATACTATCGTTATTACATCTTTAGGCACATCCAGTGTCTTTTTGTGACAAAAAAAACCTAAATAAAGTTCACCAAACACTCCACTTTACAGTTGTGTAGGCCACATTAGCTCATATTAAAGTCTAGTCCACACTTTATAAAATTAGTGTTTCTTATACCTGTTAGCAGCTGTTCAGGAATAAGCACACTAAGCCCTTAGTACTTTTCTGCCTATCTTTATCAGTCTACCAAGATGAAGAAGGCAGGGAGTAAGGCATGTGGTCGTGGGCGTGGGCGTGGGCGTGGAGTTTCTGCAGGGAGAGGACGTGAGGATTCTGTGCCTGCAGGGAGAGGACGTGGGGATTCTGTGCCTGCTGCGGGCACCAGTGACTCAGCATCCCCCAGTTTTACCAGGGAACAGTCCTTTATGCGCAGCTTTGTAGGAGCTAGCCGTACCCCACTGCTGCGCGAGGACCAAATTGAAGCCGTTGTCGGATGGATGGCAGCTAACGCATCGACTTCAATTAGTTCCAGATCCTCTCAGGTCCTGAGCACTGAAGAGCACCCATCTGTCTCTTCACCACCTGCCAAATTGCCCAGGCAGTCAGAGAGCCCTGGACAGGAGCCATCTCTACTTCTGTTCTCTGAATCTCTTGGCTTGGAAAGAGGGGGCCAGCCAAGCAGAATTCGAGAATTTGAAGAAGAGGTAGTATGCAGTTATGCGCAACCGTTTTGTCTCTCTGAATCTGAAGAGGCGGGTGGGCCAGTGCCTATGGTCAGCAGCACACCTCAGTACGCATCTGATGATGAGACTCAGGTGCCACTTTCTGGTGCGTACTGTGCTGTCGAGACTACCCAGGAGAAGCAGTTGTTTGAAGAGGGTGGTGTAGATGATGAGGTCCTTGACCCATCATGGCGTGAGGGACAGGAAGGTGGTGGGAGCAGCTCTGAGGAAGAGATTCCCCGAACGGCCCAAAAAGGAGGGAGAGGGAGGGGGCAGACTTGGTTGCCTGTAGCCTCCACTTCGGCACCCATTAGGAGCATGGCTCTTCCAAAATCCAAAGCGGGCGCTCCCAAGACTTGCAGTGCCTGGTCCTTTTTTGACACAGTTGCAGATGACATTTGCTTTGTCAAATGCAAGCTGTGTAATCAGAAGGTGAAAAGAGGGAAAAGTGTCAGCAACCTCAATACCACAAATATGTGGAAACATGTGCGGACCAAGCACGTGGTGGAGTTACACAAACACACTGAAGACCTAGGCCAACCTACAGCGCCACCTACCACCTCTTCAGCTCGTGTTGTAGCCTCTTCCTCCAGCTCACACACAGCTGGTTCGGCTTCCTCACAGGATCTCCATGGAAGAATCTCTGGCACTGTTGTACAGAGACACAGTGTAATTCCACCCACAGCACCACTTTCCCAGTCATCCTCACACTCCCAGGCCAGTCTACAGCCATCGTTAGCACAGGCATGGGAGAAAAGGCGCCCATACTCGGCAAACCACCCCCGAGCACAGGCTCTGAATGCTGGCATTGCTAAACTACTGGCCCTTGAAATGCTATCATTCAGGCTGGTGGAGACTGACACATTCCGTAACTTTATGGCATTGGCAGTCCCACAATACAACGTGCCCAGCCGCTTTTATTTCAGCAGGCAAGCCGTCCCTGCCCTGCAACATCATGTGGAGGGAAAAATTAAACATGCGCTACAAAACGCCGTCAGTAGCAAGGTCCACCTGACCACTGATGCGTGGACCAGTAAGCATGGACAGGGACGATACCTTTCCCTCACTGCCCATTGGGTAAATGTTGTGGAGCCGGGTACAGATCTTGAGAGTGGCGCTGTACGTGTTCTGCCAACTCCAAGGATTGCAGGAATCCAGTCTGTACACATTGACTCCTCCTCATACTCCAGTTCCTCTGAATCAGCGCTGCAGGAGCCGTCACGGTCTACCTCCACATCGACCCGTGAACGGTTACCTGTTATGATGACCGATATGAGCACAGCCGTGGCCAAACGTCAACAGGCCGTATTAAAATTAATTTCTTTGGGGAATCGAAGCCACACAGCGCAGGAGCTCTGGAATGCCATCAAGCAGCAGAGTGACGTGTGGTTTGTGCCAGCGAATCTCCAGCCAGGCATGGTAGTGTGTGACAATGGCCGAAATCTGGTGGCAGCTCTGGGCCTAGGCAACCTCACTCACATCCCATGTCTGGCACATGTGCTCAACTTGGTCGTGCAGAGTTTTTTGAGGGACTATCCGGATCTTGATGCACTGCTTCACAAGGTCCGCATAGAGTGCGCTCACTTGCGGCGTTCCAGCAATGCAAGATCACGCATTGCAGCTCTGCAGCGCCGATTATGTCTTCCGGAACATCGCATCATATGTGACCTACCCACCAGGTGGAATTCAACGTTACATATGTTGGAGAGGTTGTGTGAGCAGCAGGCAGCAGTAATGGAGTACCAGCTGCAGCAGGCGCAAACAAGTCGCAGTGCGCGCCGTTCACACTTCACCACCACTGAGTGGGCCTCTATGAAGGACATTTGCCACGTTTTGCGTGCCTTCGATTATTCCACGCGGATGGCGAGTGCAGATGATGCACTAGTCAGCATGACTATCCCCCTTATCTGCCTGCTTGAAAAAACACTGCAAGCACTAAGGGACGAGGTTTTGGAAGAGGTGGAGGATGAGGAGTCACAAATGCCATCTGCTTCTCTACAGTCTGCGCAATGTGGTTCCTCACAAAGGCCTAGGCAGGGGACACTTTGTGAGGAGGATGAGGAGGAGTCAATGGATGAGGAAGACATCTGTCCAGAGGAGGGAGGTACACAATGCTCTAGTAGTCAGTATCTAGAGCGAGGGTGGGGTGATGCAGAGCAGGCAGAGATCACGCCTCAAGCAGGGGACAGCGTTTCTTGGCCAGTTGGCAGTCTGCAGCACATGGTTGATTTCATGCTGCAGTGCCTCAGAAACGACCGCCGCATCGCCCACATTCTCAACACGGCTGATTATTGGGTGTCCACCCTCCTAGATCCTCGCTACCGGGACAACTTACAAAGCCTCATAACACCATTGAACCGGGAGCGTAAAATGCGGGAGTACCAAGACGCACTGGTGCATTCCATCATGTTCTCCATTCCAACCGAGAGCAGTGCTGCTAGTGCTTTACAAAGCAGCTCAGTGCGTCGAGGCAGTGGAGGAAGCTCTGCACAAAGAGGGAGCAGAAGCAGCGCCTCAGCACAAGGCAAGACCAGTATGGCCGAAATGTGGCAAAGTTTTGTGTCCCCGCCGCCACAAATGTCTACACCATCACAGACAGCTCCAGTCAGCAGGAGGCAACGTTTCCGTCAGATGGTGACAGACTACATGTCTTGCCCTCTTAGTGTACTCCCAGACGGCTCTTCTCCCTTCAAGTTTTGGGTCTGTAAGCTGGATACATGGCCAGAGCTTAGTCAGTATGCACTGGAGGTGCTAGCTTGCCCTGCTGCTAGTGTATTATCGGAACGCGTCTTTAGTGCCGCAGGTGGTGTACTAACAGACCGTCGCATGCGACTATCCTCCGATAACGTTGACCGGCTTACTTTTCTCAAAATGAACAAGGCCTGGATCTCTCATGAATTTGCCAGTCCTCTTCCAGAATAAATAATTGGTTGGCAACAGTATCCAGGTCTCCTGTTCTGTTCATGTTTCTACCACCTGAACTGTAATCCCTGAGCTCCAACACCGCCAGTTGGCGCTCGGAAGTGCCGTCTGCACAGTCAACACTTGCTGCCGTGTTATTGGGGTTCAGTAACGTCAGCTGTTCTCCTGCTGTGCGGACGGCAATTTCTCCTGCTTTGTCCACATCCACTGTACTACACATTTTAAAGTTGCTCGAATTACACCTCTGGCTCCTCTGTTTTCATTCTTATCCCTGGGCTCCAGCACCGCCAGTTGGCGCTCGGAAGTGCCGTCTGCACAGTCAACACTTGCTACCATGTTATTGGGGTTCAGTAACGTCAGCTGTTCCCCTGCTGTGTTCACGGCAATTTCTCCTGCTCTGTCCATATTCACTGTGCTACTTATTTAAAACTTGCTCCAATTACACCTCTGGCTCCTCCGTTTTTAGTATTTACCCTGGGCTCCAACACCGCCAGTTGGCGCTCGGAAGTGCTGTCTGCACAGTCAACACTTGCTGCCGTGTTATTGGGGTTCAGTAACGTCAGCTGTTCTCCTGCTGTGCGGACGGCAATTTCTCCTGCTTTGTCCAAATCCACTGTACTACACATTTTAAAGTTGCTCGAATTACACCTCTGGCTCCTCTGTTTTCATTCTTATCCCTGGGCTCCAGCACCGCCAGTTGGCGCTCGGAAGTGCCGTCTGCACAGTCAACACTTGCTGCCGTGTTATTGGGGTTCAGTAACGTCAGCTGTTCCCCTGCTGTGCGGACGGCAATTTCTCCTGCTCTGTCCACATTCTCACTACTACAGATTTTAAAGTTGCTCCAATTACACCTCTGGCTCCTCTGTTTTCATTCTTATCCCTGGGCTCCAGCACCGCCAGTTGGCGCTCGGAAGTGCTGTCTGCACAGTCAACACTTGCTACCATGTTATTGGGGTTCAGTAACGTCAGCTGTTCCCCTGCTGTGCGGACGGCAATTTCTCCTGCTCTGTCCACATTCTCACTACTACAGATTTTAAAGTTGCTCCAATTACACCTCTGGCTCCTCTGTTTTCATTCTTATCCCTGGGCTCCAGCACCGCCAGTTGGCGCTCGGAAGTGCCGTCTGCACAGTCAACACTTGCTGCCGTGTTACTGGGGTTCAGTAACGTCAGCTGTTCTCCTGCTGTGCGGACGGCAATTTCTCCTGATTTGTCCACATCCACTGTACTACACATTTTAAAGTTGCTCCAATTACTCCTCTGGCTCCTCTGTTTTCATTCTTATCCCTGGGCTCCAGCACCGCCAGTTGGCGCTCGGAAGTGCTGTCTGCACAGTCAACACTTGCTACCATGTTATTGGGGTTCAGTAACGTCAGCTGTTCCCCTGCTGTGCGGACGGCAATTTCTCCTGCTCTGTCCACATTCTCACTACTACAGATTTTAAAGTTGCTCCAATTACACCTCTGGCTCCTCTGTTTTCAGTATTATCCCTGAGCTCCAACACCGCCAGTTGGCGCACGGAAGTGCCGTCTGCACAGTCAACACTTGCTGCCGTGTTATTGGGGTTCAGTAACGTCAGCTGTTCTCCTGCTGTGCGGACGGCAATTTCTCCTGCTTTGTCCACATCCACTGTACTACACATTTTAAAGTTGCTCGAATTACACCTCTGGCTCCTCTGTTTTCATTCTTATCCCTGGGCTCCAGCACCGCCAGTTGGCGCTCGGAAGTGCCGTCTGCACAGTCAACACTTGCTGCGGTGTTATTGGGGTTCGGTAACGTCAGCTGTTCCCCTGCTGTGTTCACGGCAATTTCTCCTGCTCTGTCCATATTCACTGTGCTACTTATTTAAAACTTGCTCCAATTACACCTCTGGCTCCTCCGTTTTTAGTATTTACCCTGGGCTCCAATACCGCTAGTTGCTGCTCAGAAGTGCCGTCTGCACAGTCAACGCTTGCTCCAGTGTTATTGGGATTCAGTAACGTCAGCTGATCCCCAGCTGTGTGTCCGGCAAATTCTCCTGCTTTGTCCACATCCACTGTAGTACGGATTTAAAACCTCCTCCAAATACACCTCTGGCTCTTCTGTTTTTAGTATTTACCCTGGGCTCCAGCACCGCCAGCTGGTTCTCGGCAGTTCCATTGGCTCTTGTACCTTCTGCTACCCATCCGGGTTCCAGTACCGTCAGCTGGTTCTCGGCAGTGTCTTTGGCACGGGTACTCCCTCCTGCCCAGCCTGGTTCCAGCACGCCAGCTGTTTCCGGGTAGTGTCAACGTCACTTTGCCTCCAATGCGTTGTCCTGTCGTGTTGCGGTCGGGTTAGCCGACTCTATGGTGCCTGCAGTTTAGGTGACTCCTATGTGGGCTGCGGGATCTGGCAATGAAGGCTGGTTCCATAGTGCCAATAGGACAAGCACCCTCTGTAGGACTGTGGGTTTTGGTAACTGCGGCCGGCTCGCGGCCTTGAACTTTTTTTTTACATGGGTACCTTCTGCTACCCATCCGGGTTCCAGTACCGTCAGCTGGTTCTCGGCAGTGCCTTTGGATTAGGTGCCTCCTTCTCGGTATCCAAGTTCCACCAACGTCTGCTGGTCCTTGGTAGTGCTTTCTGGCACAGGTACCTCCTGCTTAGTAACCGAGTTCCAGTAACATCAGCTGGTCCTCGGTAGTTCCATTGGCTCTTGTACCTTCTGCTACCCATCCGGGTTCCAGTACCGTCAGCTGGTCCTCGGTAGTTCCATTTGCTCTTGTATCTTCTGCTACCCATCCGGGTTCCAGTACCGTCAGCTGGTTCTCGGCAGTGTCTTTGGCACGGGTACTCCCTCCTGCCCAGCCTGGTTCCAGCACGCCAGCTGTTTCCGGGTAGTGTCAACGTCACTTTGCCTCCAATGCGTTGTCCTGTCGTGTTGCGGTCGGGTTAGCCGACTCTATGGTGCCTGCAGTTTAGGTGACTCCTATGTGGGCTGCGGGATCTGGCAATGAAGGCTGGTTCCATAGTGCCAATAGGACAAGCACCCTCTGTAGGACTGTGGGTTTTGGTAACTGCGGCCGGCTCGCGGCCTTGAACTTTTTTTTTACATGGGTACCTTCTGCTACCCATCCGGGTTCCAGTACCGTCAGCTGGTTCTCGGCAGTGCCTTTGGATTAGGTGCCTCCTTCTCGGTATCCAAGTTCCACCAACGTCTGCTGGTCCTTGGTAGTGCTTTCTGGCACAGGTACCTCCTGCTTAGTAACCGAGTTCCAGTAACATCAGCTGGTCCTCGGTAGTTCCATTGGCTCTTGTACCTTCTGCTACCCATCCGGGTTCCAGTACCGTCAGCTGGTCCTCGGTAGTTCCATTTGCTCTTGTATCTTCTGCTACCCATCCGGGTTCCAGTACCGTCAGCTGGTCCTCGGCAGTGTCTTTGGCACGGGTACTCCCTCCTGCCCAGCCTGGTTCCAGCACGCCAGCTGTTTCCGGGTAGTGTCAACGTCACTTTGCCTCCAATGCGTTGTCCTGTCGTGTTGCGGTCGGGTTAGCCGACTCTATGGTGCCTGCAGTTTAGGTGACTCCTATGTGGGCTGCGGGATCTGGCAATGAAGGCTGGTTCCATAGTGCCAATAGGACAAGCACCCTCTGTAGGACTGTGGGTTTTGGTAACTGCGGCCGGCTCGCGGCCTTGAACTTTTTTTTTACATGGGTACCTTCTGCTACCCATCCGGGTTCCAGTACCGTCAGCTGGTTCTCGGCAGTGCCTTTGGATTAGGTGCCTCCTTCTCGGTATCCAAGTTCCACCAACGTCTGCTGGTCCTTGGTAGTGCTTTCTGGCACAGGTACCTCCTGCTTAGTAACCGAGTTCCAGTAACATCAGCTGGTCCTCGGTAGTTCCATTGGCTCTTGTACCTTCTGCTACCCATCCGGGTTCCAGTAACATCAGCTGGTCCTCGGTAGTTCCATTGGCTCTTGTACCTTCTGCTACCCATCCGGGTTCCAGTACCGTCAGCTGGTTCTCGGCAGTGCCTTTGGATTAGGTGCCTCCTTCTCGGTATCCAAGTTCCACCAACGTCTGCTGGTCCTTGGTAGTGCTTTCTGGCACAGGTACCTCCTGCTTAGTAACCGAGTTCCAGTAACATCAGCTGGTCCTCGGTAGTTCCATTGGCTCTTGTACCTTCTGCTATCCATCCGGGTTCCAGTACCGTCAGCTGGTCCTCGGTAGTTCCTCAGCTTTCTTGTACCTTCTGCTACATTTCCAAGTTCAAGCTTTTTGAAATGGTTCTTGGTAATCACTCTGGATCTCCCTGACGAGGACCCTGAAGACGAGGACCCTGAAGACCAACCCTAAGAAGACGAGGACCCCGAAGACAATGACCCTGAAGACGAGGACCCTGAAGACCACCCCGAAGAAGACGAGGACCCTGAAGACCACCCCGAAGAAGACGAGGACCCCGAAGACGAGGACCCAGAAGACCAACCCGAAGAAGACGAGGACCCCGAAGACGAGGACCCCCGAAGACGACGACCCTGAAGACCACCCCGAAGAAGACCAAGAAGATGACCCTGAAGAAGTTGACCAAGAAGACAAAGAAGAGAAGACAAGCACCAAGATACAGAAAAACAAGAGACAGAAAACCAAGAAGCAGAAATACAAGAAGCTGCAGAACAAAAAGCGGAAGAACATTAAGCATAAGACTAAAAATCAGAGCAAAAGATAATATCTAAATTATAAGCAGAAGATGACTAAGCAGTGTATGGGGGTGAGTCCGTTCCTCCTCGTGGTGCCCCTGGAAAAGACCTGCTGCTGCAGGCCAAACTGAACGCGGACAAATCCTGTTGTAAATCTTTTGTGACGGGCAGAACGAAAGGTGTAATGTCCAACCTTTTATAGATAACAACTACAGGAATGCCTGTCACAAATAAGAATATGATGAAGAAGAAGAATATGAAGAAGATGAAGAAGTAGAATATGAAGAATGTAAAAAAAAGAATAATACGAAGAAGGTGAAGAAGAAGAAGGTGAAGAAGAAGTGGATGAAAAAGATGCTGAGGATGATGAAGGAGAAAGTGTGGGAGAAGTAAAAAAGAAGGTGAAGAGCATGGAAGTAGTGAAACATAAATATCTGACAAAATATAAAAATACTTAACATAGTTAATATTTCCGTAACTCAGAACATAATAAAAAAATATTAATTCCTGCTATTCCATTTGACTGGGCTAAACCTCTATGCCTTTATTGTCTCCCCCACCTCCCCCAATACATTCTACATTATTCTTAGTTGTTTTCCTTCATGTAGAAATAACCTACAAGGAAAGAAAGGGTTTATTTTAATTCCGATATTTATGTCCCATTGACTTGCATTGGTTTCCGGTATCGGAATCGGCGATATCCGATACTTTTTTGGTATCGGTCCGATCCAATCCGATCCGATATTTCCCGATATCGGAAGGTATCGCTCAACACTAGTCGTATGCCGTCGTGCGACCCTGGTCGGATCGGGTGAATACCTAGTTACGCCCCTCCAGGCATTCACTCTCCAGCACGGTCCAGTGGAATCACACACACACGCCGCTCAGCCGGGGCGTGTGCATTACAGCATGCTCAGGCCATGGTTCCCGTTGAGCCCCACGGCCTTCGCTCTCTGAGAAGTTTTCCAGCGAATACATGCATTAAAATGAATAAATACATTTTTTTTCCCTTTAGCTGAGTTCCAGGCGAATTACCCACCCGTCCAGATGGATCTATCTGCTCTCATTCCTGCGGATCCGCTACGTTACTCTGGGGATCCAAGACAAAGTCGTGCATTTGTGGAGCAATGCATGCTACACTTCAAGTTCTACCCTCTATGTTTTCCCACCGATCGGGTTAAGGTGGCATTCATTATGTCTTACCTGGCGGGTGATGCCTTGGAATGGATCAACCCCCTATATGAAACACAGGATCCGATCCTCCTGGACCTAATGGCCTTCCTGGTGGCCTTTCTAATGGTCTTCTCCCAACCTCAAGAGGCAGTCCAGACGTGCTAGACGTAGAGGCAAGCCGTCACGCCAGGGTCTGTCCTCCCTGAGACCTCCTGACCCCAACCTTGAAGTCCCTACTGAAGCTTGATCTCCCTGTATCCCGGAGAAGCCCCAATGGGTAATGTGCGTGGGTAGTGCACCAGTTCTCCTGCCCGAAGAGACTTCTGCCCATCCAGACTCCACACAGGAGAACTTCCTTCACCCGGCATCAGATGCTTCACCCACTTTAACCGGTGTGCATGTCCAAGGATGCTCCAAAGCTGTGGTTACCTCAGAGTCTGTGCACCTCTACTACCTGGCGGAGGACCCCCTGTTGCCTCCTGAATCCTCCGGGATACCACTCGCTGACAAATGGAGAGAGACTTCTCTACACCCGGTACTCGATAATTTGTCCGCTTCGTCCTGTGAGCCTGACAATGGGTACCCCAAAGTGGTAGTTACCCCCGAGTCTCTACACCCCTCCGACCAGGTGGAGGACCTCCAGTTGTCTCCAGAACCCTTCGGGGTGCTACCTGGTAGCGAAAGGACAGAGACTCTCCTATACTCTGTACCTGATACCTCGCTCGCTTCGTACACTGAGTCCAACCGAGTGTACTCTGAAGCAGAGGTTACTCCCGAGTCTCTACACCCCTCCGACCAGGCGGAGGACCTCCAGTTGTCTCCAGAACCCTTCGGGGTGCCACCTGGTGGTGAATGGACAGAGACTTTCCTATATCCTGGATCTGATACCTCGCTTGCTTCGTCCAGTGAGTCCGACCTAGTGTACTCTGAAGCAGAGGTTACCCATGAGTCTCTACTCCCCTCTGACCAGGCGGAGGACCTCCATTTGTCTCCAGAACCCTTCGGGGTGCCACCTCGTGGTGAATGGACAGAGACTTCCCTATATCCTGGATCTGCTACCTCGCTTGCTTCGTCCAGTGAGTCCGACCTAGTGTACTCTGAAGCAGAGGTTACCCATGAGTCTCTACACCCCTCTGACCAGGCGGAGGACCGCCAGTTGTCTCCAGAACCCTTCGGGGTGCCACCTGGTGGTGAATGGACAGAGACTTTCCTATACTCGGTACCAGATAACTCGCCTGCTTCGTCCAGTGAGTCCGACCTAGTGTACTCTGAAGCAGATGTTTTCTCTGAGCCTCTGCACTCTTCTGACCCGGCGGAGGACCTCCAGTTATTTCCTGAATCCTCCGGGGTACCACCAGATAACAAAGAGACAGTGACTTTTCCTCATTATGTACCTGATAACCTGTCTATTTCTTCCTGTGAGCTTGACAAGATGTACCTCGAAGCAGAGATTACCCCCAAGTCTCTGTCCCCCTCCAACCCGGTGGAGTACTTCCAGTTGTCGCCTGTACCCTCTGGGATGCCACCTGAAAGTATGTGGAGAGAGACTTCCTTGTGTGCTGTTCCTGGTACTCCACCCGTTTCATCTGTTGCTGAGGATGGCTGGATAGGAGGTAGCATCCTAGCTACCCAGAGGAGACCAGTTTTTCCGGTGGACAGTGGAAGTGATCTCTTCGAAGTGAAGAATTGGCCCTCGAATTCCCTGCGGAAGATTCTGACAGGCCTGAAGAATAGGGGGCGTAAGGGGGGGGGGTACTGTAACATACCTGGCGGCGTCCTTGCATAGTGGTCCATCTCCCACTGTGCAAGAGCGCGCACTTGATCTCCTGTCCAGAATGTCTCTCTGGCTTCCCTCCATGCTGTCTGTTTGTGTCTGTTTCTGCTGCTTAAGGGCGGCGCCCGATCACTTCCTGCTTTTTGTACCTGCTGTGGGTCACACCCCTTGTGCGTCCTCAGCCTATTGCTGTCTGTCACCTGGTATATAACCCAGCTGCTCCAATCAATCCCTGCCTGAGCATTGTGTTTCATTCAGTGTGTGCTTGCTAGAGATGAGCGTTGTTCTACTCGAACTGTTCGCCAATCTCAAATTCCAGCTGTTTTGGGCGGTGTTCGAGCCGGTCGGCGAACACGAACAATTTGAGAAAAATTCGGCTGTTCAAGGTTATGTTCGATAACTGTTCGTGCACCAAAATCATAACTGGATTTTTTCTCAGTAATGATGAAAATTAATGTTAATACGCAGTTTGAGTGTGCAGCGGGGCGGGGGGAGGGGCAGGGGATGGATCTCTGCAGGAACAATGAAGATCTCCATTTTTTTTTCTCTTTCCCGCATTTGCAGTGGGGAGGTGCAATCTGTCAGCCTATCAGCAGCGCACACACGGAGCGAAGTGCTTTTTTTCACACAAGCAAGGGCATGTGTGATTGGCAGTGTATGTCACATGTCCTTGCCCTATAAGACCCAGCCATTTTCCCCGTCGCCACCATTTTCTCACTGCTGCAGCTGCATGTTAGACGGCACCGCTGTTGCTGTGTGCGCTATACCTTGTTAATTTCAAGCCAATTTTCGCACAAATATACAGATAGCTTGGGAGTAGGGAATAGTTGTGATTGCAGTCCTTTTAAGGACTAGGTTACAGCATTTCCTACGACTTTTATCAGGCAGGTCTGTGCTCTTAAATAGATAGATTGTGGGAGTAAAGACTAATTGTAATTGGAGTCCTTTTCAGGACTAGGTTACATCAGTTCCTATCAGTTTTTGCCAGGCAGGTCTGTGCCAGTGCTGTGCAAGTTTTTTTCACAGCATTTGGCTGAATCTAGCAAAGCTAATCCTTTTTGGCCTATTGCAGAGTGTGTTAGTCAGTGGAGTAGCCTATCTGTGTTGCAAGATATACCACCTGTGTATAGAATACCAATTTTTTTACTGCACCTAGTGAAGTAAAATCTTTTGGGCATAGCATCATTCTATTAGTCCATCTATACTGACCTCCATCAGGTTGCAAACTGAATATAATTTTTTTCTGCATCTAGCTCTGAAAAAATATTTGGGCTTCTAGCGGTGTGTGGGACTTGGTCTATTAGTCCATCTATACTGACCTCCATCAGGTTGCAAATTAAAAATAATTTTTTTCTGCATCTAGCTCTGAAAAAATATTTGGGCTTCTAGCAGTGTGTGGGACTTGGTCTATTAGTCCATCTATACTGACCTCCATCAGGTTGCAAATTAAAAATAATTTTTTTCTTCATTTATCTCTGAAAAAATATTTGGGCTTCTAGCAGCGTGTGGGACTTGTTCTATTAGTCCATCTATACTGACCTCCATCAGGTTGCAAATTAAAAATAATTTTTTTCTGCATCTAGCTCTGAAAAAATATTTGGGCTTCTAGCAGTGTGTGGGACTTGGTCTATTAGTCCATCTATACTGACCTCCATCAGGTTGCAAATTAAAAATAATTTTTTTCTGCATCTAGCTCTGAAAAAATATTTGGGCTTCTAGCAGTGTGTGGGACTTGGTCTATTAGTCCATCTATACTGACCTCCATCAGGTTGCAAATTAAAAATAATTTTTTTCTTCATTTATCTCTGAAAAAATATTTGGGCTTCTAGCAGCGTGTGGGACTTGTTCTATTAGTCCATCTATACTGACCTCCATCAGGTTGCAAATTAAAAATAATTTTTTTCTGCATCTAGCTCTGAAAAAATATTTGGGCTTCTAGCAGTGTGTGGGACTTGGTCTATTAGTCCATCTATACTGAACTCCATCAGGTTGCAAATTAAAAATAATTTTTTTCTGCATCTAGCTCTGAAAAAATATTTGGGCTTCTAGCAGTGTGTGGGACTTGGTCTATTAGTCCATCTATACTGACCTCCATCAGGTTGCAAATTGAATAAAAAAATTTTCTGCATCTAGCTCTGAAAAAATATTTGGGCTTCTAGCAGTGTGTGGGACTTGGTCTATTAGTCCATCTATACTGACCTCCATCAGGTTGCAAATTAAAAATAATTTTTTTCTGCATCTAGCTCTGAAAAAATATTTGGGCTTCTAGCAGTGTGTGGGACTTGGTCTATTAGTCCATCTATACTGACCTCCATCAGGTTGCAAATTAAAAATAATTTTTTTCTTCATTTAGCTCTGAAAAAATATTTGGGCTTCTAGCAGTGTGTGGGACTTGTTCTATTAGTCCTTCTATACTGACGTCCAGCAGGTTGCAAATTGAATATAATTTTTTTCTGCATCTAGCTCTGAAAAAATATTTGGGCTTCTAGCGGTGTGTGGGACTTGGTCTATTAGTCCATCTATACTGACCTCCAGCAGGTTGCAAATTGAATATAATTTTTTTCTGCATCTAGCTCTGAAAAAATATTTGGGCTTCTAGCAGTGTGTGGGACTTGGTCTATTAGTCCATCTATACTGACCTCCATCAGGTTGCAAATTAAAAATAATTTTTTTCTGCATCTAGCTCTGAAAAAATATTTGGGCTTCTAGCAGTGTGTGGGACTTGGTCTATTAGTCCATCTATACTGACCTCCATCAGGTTGCAAATTAAAAATAATTTTTTTCTGCATCTAGCTCTGAAAAAATATTTGGGCTTCTAGCAGTGTGTGGGACTTGGTCTATTAGTCCATCTATACTGACCTCCATCAGGTTGCAAATTGAATAAAAAAATTTTCTGCATCTAGCTCTGAAAAAATATTTGGGCTTCTAGCGGTGTGTGGGACTTGGTCTATTAGTCCATCTATACTGACCTCCATCAGGTTGCAAATTAAAAATAATTTTTTTCTGCATCTAACCCAGCCAATAGTTTTGGCCTAATACCACAGTTTGGCCACTCAGCTCTGCTCGGTTACCATCCATTGTTTTTTTGTGCAAACAACTCCAGAGTTGTGAATTAGTTAACCACCAAAATGAGTGGAAAAAGGCCTGCTGCTGGTGGAAAGGGGAATAGGCGTGTTGGGAAGGGGAAAAAAGGTTGTGTCCGTGGGGTAGGTGCAGAAGAAAGACCATCTTCCAGCCAAACTAAAATGTCTACTTCTTTTAGCGGACAATGTGATAAGATCCCTTTCTTACGGCCATGCCAATCGCTACAAATTCCAGATGAGGCACAAAAACAGCAGGTGCTTCAACGGATATCAAGTGCTCCTTTAAGTGGGCTCTCCTCCACATCAACTTCAACATCACAAATACTCCAGTCCTCAAAGGTGTCACCCAAATCGCACTTGCTTCCTCACAGCTCCCAAATCTCCAGCTGCCCGTCTGAGTATGAGGTAGAACAGATGGTTGAGTCTGCAGAGCTGTTTACTCATACTATAGCCTGGGAATCAGAGGTCGACTCCAGCGCTTCTGTGAATCCAGACGAGGAAATGATCTGCACTGATGCCCAGAATCTTTATGAGTCGGATCCAGGACCAGACGCAGAAGGTTCTGACCATAATGTAGACCCTCATTCCCAAACTGTAACTCCTGTTGGTGGAGACAATGAGGAAGACGATGATAAGACTCAAATACCTGATTGGAGCGACAACTTTAGTTTTTTGTCAGGGCAGGAACAGGTTGGCTCTGAGGACGACGGGTGTGATAACGCACAGGGTGATGATGATGAGGTCGGAGATCCCACTTACTGTCAACCCACAGTCAGCCAAGAGATGAGGTCAGCAGAGGAGGTGGAGGAAGATGCTAGTGACGACGAGGTCAGGTTGCGCCTTCCTGGACAGAGACGTAGTACTGGAAGCACGTCAACAACTGCATCCTCAAACACAACTCTGCCTCTCACCACAAGTCGTGGTGGCTCTTCAGGTCGCATGGGTGCTAAGCCTTGCATAGCCTGGGCATTTTTTCAGATCGATAAAGATGACCCAACTCGTGTTATCTGTAACATTTGTCAGCAAAAGCTAAGTAGAGGCCAAAAAATACATAGTTTGAGTACTTCATGCATGAACCGGCACATGGACATGAAGCATAAGTTGCAGTGGGAAGCTCAGTGTGCTACAATGCGGTCTAGCCGGCCGGGCCAACCACCGTCTGCCATATCTTGTGCATCCGCGGCCTCTTCATCCTCTGTGACTGGGGGGACAGCAGTCACACCTGCTTTGGGGCGCAGACCTGCCACCTCTTTACCCGCAACAGCCAGCGTGATTGGCAGGTCATCATTTTCTTTGGAGGTGGTAACACCAGCTGGTCTTGAGCGCTGTCCGACATCGATAGCACCACCTTTGGATCAAGGCAACCTAACATGTCCGCCTGCATCTTCCTCACAGACCGGCAGTTTGCCGGGGACACCCTTATCAACCCCGTCTAAGCACAATAGCCAGCCCTCGGTCCCTCAGATGTGGACAAGTAAAAGACCATTTCCTCCTACCCATGAGAAAGCTAAGAGGTTGAATTTCACCATCTGCAAGCTCTTGGCTACAGAAATGCTGCCTTTCCGCCTGGTGGACACAGAGGATTTTCGAGACCTTATGTCCGTCGCAGTGCCCCAGTACCAGATGCCCAGTCGGCACTACTTCTCAAAGAAAGGTGTGCCTGCGCTCCACCAGCATGTCTCACACAACATCACCGCTTCTTTGAGAAACTCTGTGTGTGACAGGGTGCATTTCACCACAGACACTTGGACGAGTAGGCATGGACAGGGGCGTTACATGTCGCTGACTGGGCACT
This sequence comes from Phyllobates terribilis, assembly GCF_046119375.1. Classification (NCBI taxonomy): domain Eukaryota; kingdom Metazoa; phylum Chordata; class Amphibia; order Anura; family Dendrobatidae; genus Phyllobates; species Phyllobates terribilis. The sequence continues at coordinate 396,090,145 of NW_027362767.1, read as the reverse complement.
GGGTAACTATGGTGACAGCAGGACAAGGGGCTGCTGTCCAAGTCTTGCCGTCCCCACGAGTTGTGCGTCAATCCTCTTTATGTCATTTTTCCTCCACTGCTTCTGCCTCCTCAACCTCCTCTCGGTCTTCCACCTGCACCCAAAGCCTGTCTGGTCATGCCACAAGCTTTCTAACTGCGCAGAAGGGATCCTGCACACCTCCTTACTATGCTGGCAGTAGGGCTCAACGTCATCAGGTGGTTTTTACATTGAAATGTCTGGGAAATGTGAGTCACACAGCTGAGGAGTTGTGGTCAGCTCTGGAGAACCAATTTCATGAATGGTTGTCTCCACTGGACCTGAAACCAGGGAAGGCCGTGTGCGACAATGCTGCAAACCTGGGTGCGGCCCTTCGCCGGGGCAATGTCACACACGTGCCTTGTATGGCTCACGTGTTGAACCTGGTTGTCCAGCAATTTTTAGCCCACTATCCCAGACTAGATGGCCTTCTGCAGAGGGCACGGTCGCTGTGTGCTCACTTCCGCCGTTCGCATCCCGCAGCTCAGCGACTTACATCTCTACAGAAGTCGTTGGGCCTGCCACTTCACCGGCTAAAATGCGATGTGCCTACCCGGTGGAATTCAACTCTGCACATGTTGCAGCGACTGTGGCAGCACCGACAAGCCCTGGTGCAATACGTTCTGACGTATAGCCTGGGCCAACGAGATTCAGAGGTGGGGCAAATCACGCTGGAGGAGTGGTCTCAGATCAGGGACCTATGCACCCTTCTGCACAGTTTTGAAATGGCGACGAAGATGTTTAGTGCTGACGATGCCATTATCAGCATGACTATTCCGGTGATTTACATGCTGGAGCACATGTTAAACAGAATTCGGAGTCAGGTGGTGGCACAAGAGGAGGTGGAGGAAGTAGAGGAGGAGGAGTTGTATGCGGAAGGGCTAACATCTGCAAGTTCCAGACGGTCGGCAGCACCAAGGCGGCAGGCATGTGAGGGTGGGGGAGATGGTTTAACCAGGGCGCATGGTAGCAGCCAAACTAGTGAGGAAGGTGCAGGAGCCCAGGAAGAAGTGGAGGACGAACTGATGGAAGACTCATCAGATGAGGGAGACCTTGATCACATTTCTGTTGTGCGAGGTTGAGGGGAGAGGACAGAGGAAGGAAGCATGATTGTTACCTCGCCACCAACACAACAGGGACTTGGAGCTCCTGGATGCGCAACACACATGAGTGCCTTCTTGCTGCACTACCTGCAACATGACCCTCGAATTGTGAGAATTAGAAATAATCCTGACTACTGGGTTGCCACACTGTTAGATCCCCGGTACAAAAGTAAATTTGCAGAAATTATTCCTGCCATAGAAAGGGATGCACGCATGCAGGAGTATCAGCAGAGACTGTTGCAGAATCTTACATGTGCTTTTCCACAAAATACCAGTGGTGCACGTAGTGAATCTCACAGTTCCAACTTGCCAACCGTGGGACCGTCAAGTGTTCAGCACTCAAACCGTAACAGAACCACAGTATCTGCTGGTAACATCAATTTTGCGGAATCATTTCACCACTTTTTTAGCCCATCCTTTGCAAGGCCACAGGAGACAAGAAGTCTGACACATAGTCAACGCCTAGAGACGATGGTACAGGAGTATCTCCAAGTAAACATTGAAGCCACGACTGTGTCACTGGACCCTTGCTCTTTTTGGGCTTCCAATCTGGATAAATGGCCGGAGCTAGCCACTTACGCCTTGGAGATCTTGTCATGCCCCGCAGCCAGCGTTCTGTCTGAACGTGTGTTCAGCGCTGCTGGTGGTGTGCTGACAGATAAGCGCACGCGGCTCTCCACTGATAATGTAGACAGACTCACGTTCATAAAGATGAACAAATCATGGATCCGAAACGACTTTTCTACCCCTGTGTCATCCTGGGGAGAGTAAAAGCTTGATGATTGGTTAAAATCACCCTACCAACCGTTTTAAGCTTTCAAATTACTAATCATGTTTATCTGTATCTTGACTGGAAAATAATTTGGGCTTTGTAGCAGTGTGCAGCACTGATCCTATTAGGCCATCTATAATAAGCTTCACCAGATTTAAAATTAAAAATAATTTTTAACTGCATCTAGCCCGGAAAATAATTTTGGGGCTCCGAGATGCGCAAGACACATAAGTGCCTTCTTGCTGCACTACCTGCAGCATGACCCTCATATTGTCAGAATTCGAAGTAATCATGACTACTGGGTTGCCACACTCTTAGATCCCCCAAACTTTTCGATCAACCTTTTCATTTTAATAAAGACCAAAAAAATGGTCATTTTTGAAATTATAAGCATTAGCAGGTTGTTAGAAACTGAAATCAAACAGTTTTCAACTCAAAACTTTATTCTAGGTGATGTTACATTTTCACATAGGACCCCTTGTTCGAAAGGAGCTTCTGAACTCTCTCGTCCATTGAATTTGTCAGGTTTTGGATGGTTTCTGCTTCAATTGTTTTGCATGAGGACAGAATACCCTCCCAGAGCTGTTGCTTAGATGTGAACTGCCTCCCGCCATCATAGACACTCCTTTTAATGATGCTCCAAAGGTTCTGAATGGGGTAGAGGTCAGGGGAGCATGGGGGTCACACCATAAGTTTGTCCCCTTTTATGCCCATATCAGCCAGAGATGCAGATGTTTTATGTGCAGCATGAGATGGTGCATTATCATGCAGAAAAATGATCTTGCTGTGAAATACACGGTTCTTCTTCTTGAACCATGGCAGGAAGTGCTGTTTGAGAAAATCCACATACATTATGGAGTTCATCTTTAGCGCCTTCAGGGATCCTAAAGGGGCCGACAATCTCTCTCCCCATGATTCCAGCCCAAAACATTACTCCACCTCCTCCTTGTTGGCGCTGTAGCCGTGTTTGCGTGGGGTGTCCATCAACCAGCCATCCTCCACTCCATTCATCTGGACCATCGAGCGCTGCACGGCACTCATCCGTGAACAAAACAGTTTTGAAATCAGTCTTCATGTAATGTTTGGCCCACTGGAGCCGTTTCTGCTTGTGTGAAGTGGATAGAGGAGGTCGACAGGATGGCGTATGCACAGCTGCAAACCTCTGAAGGACCCTGCATCTTGTTGTTCGGGGGACGTTGGAGGCACAAGCAGCTTCAAAAACTTGTCTGCTGCTATGACAAGGCTTTTTTGCCGCTGCTCTTTCAACCTGACGTAATTGCCTGTAGGAAAGAGTCCTCAATTTGCCCTTATCAGCACGCACACGTGTGTACTGTGAATCAGCTACATACTTCTTGATTGCCAAGACACTTCATCCTGATCATCGCACAATGTTGATTGTAGTCATGCCTTGACCTAAACACTGCACAATTTGTTGCTTCTCAGCAGCCGACACATCCTTTTTCTTTCCCATTTTGGCAGAAAATGTAGGCTGCTTAATAATGTGAGAGAGCCTTCTTTAGTAGTCTTGCCTTTATTGGACACACCTGCCAAACTAATTAGCACAGGTGTCTGCAATTGCTTACAGTGATATAAAGAGCCCTGACACACATCACCATCAATGAGTTTAACTGACAAACAAACAAATTCTTCCCTTATCACTCCTAAACACTTTTTGCATAATAATTTGGAACGCGGTGTACATGTGCTTTTCCACAAAACACCAGTGGTTCACGTAGTGAATCTTACAGTTCTAACTTGCCAACCGTGGTCTGTATGGAATTGTTCAATAAAGGGCCCAAAATTAAGATAACATAGATGGGAGAGGTCTCTATGAATAGGAATTCCTAAGTATTTGATACCCTGTGAGGGCCAGGCAAAGGGAAAGTTGGACTGGATGGAATCCTATATGGATTTAGGGAGGGAGACATCGAGGGCCTCAGACTTCGCTGCATTGATTTTAAAATTTTACCATGTAACAAAGTGATCTATTTCAGCCATAACAGCAGGGATGGATATATGTGATTGAGTGATATATACTAGGACATCATCAGCAAATAGAGAGCACTTGTACTCGGTGCCTCCCACCTCAATCCACCTAATATTGGGGTTATGGCGAATTGATGAGAGCAGGTGCTCCGTCACTAGGATGTATAAGAGAGGGGACAGAGGACATCCCTGCCTTGTCCCATTGGTGATTGTGAAAGGTGATGAAAATGTTCTGACGCACCCCCTGGGCCTTGGGACACCCGGAGCCGGACCCTTTTTGGTGGATGCTGGTGGTTGTAGTCTTCCTGGCGGCGATCCGGTTCCGTGGCTCAGGGCGGTCAAACCAGTGGCGGAACTATTTATGTGGTTTTGATGTTTAAATGTCCGACTACGCCACCCGTGGATTGCGGTCAGAGTGAACCGCCGCTACAGGGCAGACCGCTAAGGCTGGTGTTGTGGGTGCAGCAGAGCGTAGCATAACTCCCCACGGGAGGAGTATAGCCTCAGGGCAGTGTATGCGGAGGATGTGGGTGATGGTGCAGGGCAGCAGCAGTAACGACACGGAGTCAGTGATGCAGTTCAGGGCCTTTACTCACAGTTCTTATTATCCAGACCACGTCTGCAGGTAACGGCTGCCCACGTCGTACTGTGCTCACCAGGTGAGGGGCTCAGACAACTCCCAGATAACTTTGGAGCGCTTCACAGGACCCCCTTTGTGTGTCCTTTGTCTGGCCTTTCTTACCAACACTTCTGTCCGGCTGCCTCGGGCCTCCTCTTGGTAAACTTGGCGCCAGTTTCCCTGACCCTATGTGGTGCCTTCCTAGCGGGTGGAGCAAGGGGCTGCGCCACATAAAATGTCAGAGCCTCCGGTTTCTAGCTGAGGGTCGTTTCCTGCCTCCACTAGTTCGGGGACCGGTCTCCCCCTTTGGCCTGACCCCTCCACGCAGGTGGATTCGGGCGTGCGGTGGCGACTCGCCCGTCCGCACCCCTGGGATCCCTTCATTCCTCGTTCCTGGAGCCTTCTCCGCTCCTCTTCCTTCCTTCTCCCTCTTGCAGGCCTGGGCCTCTGTTACTAGGCCCGCCTCCGGAGCAGAGCTCATGCAGAGCCCCTGCTCCCTGCCACTTCTGCTCAGACTTCTCTGCACTGAACTAAGATGGTGCCCACCTTTTATACTCCCTTCTCAATGCACCCAGGAACTGCTTCCTCCCTGCTCCTGCACTGCAGGGTTCCCCTTCCTCAGTGTTCCCTCCCCCCACTCCAGCCAGGGACAGGGACTGTCGTGCCCATCTCAGGGGCATATTGGTCGCCCTGCCCCACGGCAATGTGGTGTAATGCATGCAGGTGTCGGGTCCTGATCCACACTCCATCCTTATCTGAGAGTGAGATATCACACCTCTGGGTGAGGTGCAATACGTCTGTAGCAACCGAGCCCTCGGTGCTACAGTTCCATTTATCTTCAGCCTAGGTGACGTATTGTGATACAGGGCCGTGACTTTGGCTATAAAAGGGTCCCCTAGACCCCTACCCCAAGCTTTTTAAGAGAATCATATATGGCGTGCCAGGAGACTCTATGGAATGCTTTCTCAGCATCCAACGAGAGTATCTACTTACAAATTTTTAACTGCATCTAGCCCAGGAAATACTTTGTGCCTAGTAGCAGTGTCTGCTAGTCAGCGGATTATCCCGGCTGTTAAGCAAGCTACACCACCTGTAGTTTGGACACTTAATTTTTTCAAAGGAAATGCTTCGGGACCACGGGATACTTAGTGAAGAGCATCAGGAGGCACCCCAAGGCATAGGGGCTGGGACTGGCACTAGGATGCCTTGCGGTGGACAGCCGAGCTCGATCCTTATAAAAGCTTTTTAACTGCAGCAGCTTTAGTGGACGCTACTGGAGCTGGAATTACGCGGCTGCTGGCATGAGACTTGCCCTCCAATAGATCCTTGTAAATGGATTTAAAGTGTATTCATTCAAATTAGAGGGACAATTTAAATTAAAAAGCTTAGAGCTGCCTCCACCACAGGGGGGCTCTCTCGACCCACCAGCGGACAGGCACCAGTATTGGGAGAGGGGGGCTGGCCGTCAGGGTTCACCGCGGCTCTGGCACAAACCCGGCGACACGGAGGTGGCACGGGCAGGAGCGGACTGAACGTGTCGGCTTCTCACTTTTTGGATTTTAGAAGGGCATGACATGCCTATATCTGTGTCTCCCCCTCCTTTTACTCCTCCACCTCTTTTCTTTTCGCATGACTATATGTACTTGTCACTTTTCCATGTGTTAGTTGTGTCTTCTGAGCAGTTTGTCAGCTTTTGGACACCTTTGAAGGTGTTTTCTATGTGTTTCTATGTGTTTTTGTTTGCCTGCCATTGGTTTTAACGGTGTTCGAAGGTGTTCGACGAACAGTTCGACGAACTGTTCGGCGAACACACGGGTGTTCGACGAACCGAACCGAACTCGAACACTACGGGGGTGGCTCAACACTATTCAGAAGCTCCTTTCGCACAAAGGTTCCTATGTGCAAAAGTAAAATCACCTAGAATAAAGTTTTGAGTTGAAAACTGTTTGATTTCAGTTTCTAATAACCTGCTAATGCTTATAATTTTAAAATGACAATTTTTTTGCTCTTTATTAAAATGATAAGGTTGATCGAAGAGTGTGGGGAATCTAAGAGTGTGGTAACCGAGTAGTCAGGATTATTTCGAATTCTGACAATCTGAGGGTCATGTTGCAGGTAGTGCAGCAAGAAGGCACTCATGTATCTTGCGCATCTAGGAGCCCCAAAATTATTTTGCGGGCTAGATGCAGCTAAAAATTATTATTAATTTGAGAGCTGGTGGAGCTTAGTATAGATGGCCTAATAGAATCAGTACTGAAAATTGCTACAAGGCCCAAATTATTTTCCAGCCAAGATACAGATAAACATGATTAGTAATTTGAAAGCTTAAAATGGTTGGTGAGGTCATTTTAACAAATCATCTAGCTTTTACTCTCCCCAGGATCACACAGGGGTAGAAAAGTCATTTCGGATACATGATTTGTTCATCTTTATGAACGTGAGTCTGTCTACATTATAAGTGGAGAGCCGCGTGCGCTTATCTGTCAGCACACCACCAGCAGCGCTGAACACACGTTCAGACAGAAAGCTGGCTGCGGGGCATGACAAGATCTCCAAGGCATAAGTGGCGAGCTCCGGCCATTTATCCAGATTGGAAGCCCAAAAATAGAAAGAGTCGAGTGACACAGTCATGGCTTCAATGTTTACTTGGAGATACTCCTGTACCATCGTCTGTAGGCATTGACTATGTGTCAGACTTCTTGTCTCCTGTGGCCTTGCAAAGGATGGGCTAAAAAAGTGGTGAAATGATTCCGCAAAATTGATGTTACCAGCAGATACTGTGTTTCTGTTACGTTTTCAGTGCTGAACACTCGACGGTCCCACGGTTGGCAAATTGGAACTGTGAGATTCACTACGTGCACCACTAGTGTTTTGGGGAAAAGCACATGTAGGATTCTGCAACAGTCTCTGCTGATACTCCTGCATGCGTGCATCTCTTTCTATGGCAGGAATAATTTCTGCAAATTTACTTTTGTACCGGGGATCTAATAGTGTGGCAACCCAGTAGTCAGGATTATTTCTAATTCTCACAATTCGCGGGTCATGGTGCAGGTAGTGCAGCAGGAAGGCACTCATGTGTCTTGCGCATCCAGGAGCACCAAGTTCCTGTTGTGTTGGTGGTGAGGTAACAATCATGCTTCCTTCCTCTGCCCTCTCCCCCCAACCTCGCACAACAGAAATGTGATCAAGGTCTCCCTCATCTGATGAGTCTTCCATCAGTTCATCCTCCACTTCTTCCTGGGCTCCTGCACCTTCCTCACTAGTTTGGCTGCTACCATGCGCCCTGGTAAAATCATCGCCCCCACCCTCACATGCCTGCCGCCTGTTGCTGCCGACCGTTTGGACCTTGCAGATGTTAGCCCTTCCGCATACAACTCCTGCTCCTCTACTTCCTCCACCTCCTATTGTGCCACCACCTGACTACGAATTCTGTTTAACATGTGCTCCAGCTTGTAAATCACCGGAATAGTCATGCTGATAATGGCATCTTCAGCACTAAACATCTTCGTCGCCATTTCAAAACTGTGCAGAAGGGTGCATAGGTCCCTGATCTGAGACCACTCCTCCAGCGTGATTTGCTTCACCTCTGGATCTCTTTGGCCCAGGATATTTGTTGGAACGTATTGCACCATGGCTTGTCAGTGCTGCCACAGTCGCTGCAACATGTGCAGAGTTGAATTCCACCGGGTAGGCTCATCGCATTTTAGCCGGTGAAGTGGCAGGCTCAACGACTTCTGTAGAGATGTATGTCACTGAGCTGCGGGATGCAAATGGCGGAAGTGAGCACACAACGACTGTGCCCTCTGCAGAAGGCCATCTAGTCCGGGATAGTGGGCTTAAAAATTGCTGGACAACCAGTTTCAACTCGTGAGCCTTACAAGGCACGTGTGTGACATTGCCCCGGTGAAGGGCCGCACCCAGGTTTGCAGCATTGTCGCACATGGCCTTCCCAGGTTTCTGGTCCAGTGGAGACAACCATTCATGAAACTGGTTCTCCAGAGCTGACCACAACACCAAGCTGTGTGACTAACATTTCCCAGACATTTCAAAGTAAAAACCGCCTGATGACGTTGAGCCCTGCTGCCAGCATAGTAAGGAGGTGTGCAGGATCCCTTCTGCGCAGTTAGAAAGCATGTGGCATGAGCAGACAGGCTTTGGGTGCAGGTGGAGGACCGAGAGGAGGTTGAGGAGGCAGAAGCAGTGGAGGAACTTTGAAATAAATGATGCACAACTCGTGGGGACGGCAGGACTTGGACAGCAGCCCCTTGTCTTGCTGTCACCATAGTTACCCAGTGCCCAGTCAGCGACATGTACCGCCCCTGTCCATGCCTACTCGTCCAAGTGTCTGTGGTGAAATGCACCCTGTCATACACAGAGTTTCTCAAAGAAGCGTTGATGTTGTGTGCGACATGCTGGTGAAGCGCAGGCACACCTTTCTTTGAGAAGTAGTGCCGACTGGGCATCTAGTACTGGGGTACTGCGACGGACATAAGGTCTCGAAAATCCTCTGTGTACACCAGGCGGAAAGGCAGCATTTCTGTAGCCAAGAGCTTGCAGATGGTGAAATTCAGCCTCTTAGCTTTCTCATGGCTAGGAGGAAATGGTCTTTTACTTGTCCACATCTGAGGGACCGAGGGCTGGCTGTTGTGCTTAGACGGGGTTGAGAAGGGCGTCCCCGGCAAACTGCCGGACTGTGAGGAAGATGCAAGCGGACATGTTAGGCTGCATTGATCCAAAGGTGGTGCTATCGATGTCGGACAGCGCTGAACACCAGCTGGTGTTTCCACCTCCAAAGAAAATGATGACCTGCCAATCACGCTGGCTGTTGCGGGTAAAGAGGTGGCAGGTCTGCATCCCAAAACAGGTGTGACCGCTGTCCCCCCAGTCACAGAGGATGAAGAGGCCGCGGATGCAGAAGATGTGGCAGACGGTGGTTGGCCCGGCCGGCTAGGCCGCATTGTAGCACAGTGAGCTTCCCACTGCAACTTATGCTTCATATCCATGTGCCGGTTCATGCATGAAGTACTCAAACTATGTATTTTTTGGCCTCTACTTAGCTTTTGCTGACAATTGTTACAGATAACATGAGTTGGGTCATCTTTATCGATCTGAAAAAATGCCCAGGGTATGCAAGGCTTAGCACCCATGCGACCTGAAGAGCCACCACGACTTGTGGTCAGAGGCAGAGTTGTGCTTGAGGATGCAGTTGTTGACGTGCTTCCAGTACTACGTCTCTGTCCAGGAAGGCACAACCTGACCTCGTCGTCATTAGCATCCTCCTCCACCTCCTCTGCTGACCTCATCTCTTGGCTGACTGTGGGTTGACAGTAAGTGGGATCTCCAATCTCGTCATCATCACCCTGTGTGATATCACACCCGTGGTCCTTAGAGCCAACCTCTTCCTGCACTGACAAAAAACTAAAGTTGCCGCTCCAATCAGGTATTTGAGTCTCATCATCGTCTTCATCATTGTCTCCACCAACAGGAGTTACAGTTTGGGAACGAGGGTCTACATTATGGTGAGAACCTTCTGCGTCTGGTCCTGGATCCAACTCATAAAGATTCTGGGCATCAGTGCAGATCATTTCCTCGTCTGGATTCACAGAAGCTCTGGATCCGACCTCTGATTCCCAGGCTATAGTATGAGTAAACGGCTCTGCACACTCAACCATCTGTTCTAACCCATACACAGACGGGCAGCTGGAGACTTGGGAGCTGTGAGGAAGCAAGTGTGATTGCGGTGACACCTCTGAGGACTGGAATATTTGTGATGTGGAAGTTGAGGTGGAGGAGAGCCCACTTAAAGTAGCACTTGATATCCATTGAAGCACCTGCTGTTTTTGTGCCTCATCTGGAATTTGTAGCGATTGGCGTGGCCGTAAGAAAGGGGTCTTATCACATTGTCTGCTAAAAGAAGCAGACATCTTAGTTTGGCTGAAAGATGGTCTTTCTTCTGCAGATGTTACTGTTGCTTTAACACCTACCCCATGGACACAACCTTTTTTCCCGTTCCCAACACGCCTATTCCCCTTTCCACCAGCAGCAGGACTTTTTCAACTCATTTTGGTGGTTAACTAATTCACAACTCTGGAGTTGTTAGCACAAAAAACAATGGATGGGAACCGAGCAGAGCTAAGTGGCCAAACTGTGATATTAGCCCAAAAGTATTGGTTGGGTTAGATGCAGATAAAAATTATATTGAATTTGCAACCTGGTGGAGGTTAGTATAGATGGACTAATAGAACAAGTCCCACACATTACTACAAGCCAAAATATTTTTTCAGAGCTAGATGCAGAAATAAATTATATTGAATTTGCAACCTGGTGGGGGTTAGTATAGATGGACTAATAGAACAAGTCCCACACACTGCTACAAGCCAAAATATTTTTTCACAGCTAGATGCAGATAAAAATTATTTTGAATTTGCAACCTGGTGGAGGTTAGTATAGATGGACTAATAGAATGATTCTATGCCCAAAATGTTTTACTTCACTAGGTGCAGTAAAAAAAAATGTATTCTATACACAGGTGGTGTAGCTTGCAACACAGATAGGCTACTCCACTGACTAACATACACTGCAAGAGGCCAAAAAGGATTTGCTTTGCTTGATTTAGCCAAATGCTGTGAAAAAAACTTGCACAGCACTGGCACAGACCTGCCTGGCAAAAAGTGATAGGAACTGATGTAACCTAGCCCTCAAAAGGACTGCAATTACAACTAGTCTTTACTAGAGATGAGCGTTGTTCTACTCGAGCTGTTCGCCAATCTCAAATTCGAGCTGTTTTGGGCGGTGTTCGAGCCGTTCGGCGAACATGAACGATTTGAGAAAAATTCGGCTGTTCGAGGTTATGTTCGATAACTGTTCGTGCACCAAAATCATAACTGGATTTTTTCTCAGTAATGATGAAAATTAATGTTAATACGCAGTTTGAGTGTACAGCGGGGTGGGGGGAGGGGCAAGGGATGGATCTCTGCAGGAATAATGAAGATCTCCATTTTTTTTTCTCTTTCCCGCATTTACAGTGGGGAGGTGCAATCTGTCAGCCTATCAGCAGCGCACACACGGAGCGAAGTGCTTTTTTTCACACAAGCAAGGGCATGTGTCATTGGCCTTCTAGCAGTGTGTGGGACTTTCTCTATTAGTCCATCTATACTGACCTCCATCAGGTTGCAAATTAAAAATAATTTTTATCTGCATCTACCTCTGAAAAAATATTTGGGCTTCTAGCTGTGTGTGGGACTTGTTCTATTAGTCCATCTATACTGACCTCCATCAGGTTGCAAACTGAATATAATAATTTTCTGCATCTAGCTCTGAAAAAATATTTGGCCTTCTAGCAGTGTGTGGGACTTTCTCTATTAGTCCATCTATACTGACCTCCATCAGGTTGCAAATTAAAAATAATTTTTTGTCTGCATCTAGCTCTGAAAAAATATTTTTCCTTCTAGCAGTGTGTGGGACTTTCTCTATTAGTCCATCTATACTGACCTCCATCAGGTTGCAAACTGAATATATTTTTTTTTCTGCATCTACCTCTGAAAAAATATTGGGCTTATAGCTGTGTGTGGGACTTGTTCTATTAATACATCTATACAGACCTCCATCAGAATGAAAACTGAATATAATTTTTTTCTGCATCTACCTCTGAAAAAATATTTGGGCTTCTAGCTGTGTGTGGGACTAGTTCTATTAGTCCATCTATACTGACCTCCATCAGGTTGCAAACTGAATATAGTTTTTTTCTGCATCTAGCTCTGAAAAAAATATTTGGCCTACTAGCAGTGTGTGGGACTTTCTCTATTAGTCCATCTATACTGACCTCCATCAGGTTGCAAATTAAAAATAATTTTTATCTGCATCTAGCTCTGAAAAAATATTTGGCCTTCTAGCAATGTGTGGGACTTTCTATATTAGTCCATCTATACTGACCTCCATCAGGTTGCAAATTAAAAATAATTTTTATCTGCATCTACCTCTGAAAAAATATTTGGGCTTCTAGCTGTGTGTGGGACTTGTTCTATTAGTCCATCTATAGTGACCTCCATCAGGTTGCAAACTGAACATAATTTTTTTCTGCATCTAGCTCTGAAAAAATATTTGGCATTCTAGCAGTGTGTGGGACTTTCTCTATTAGTCCATCTATACTGACCTCCATCAGGTTGCAAATTAAAAATAATTTTTATCTGCATCTACCTGTGAAAAAATATTTGGGCTTCTAGCTGTGTGTGGGACTTGTTCTATTAGTCCATCTATACTGACTTCCATCAGGTTGCAAACTGAATATAATTTTTTTCTGCATCTAGCTCTGAAAAAATATTTGGCCTTCTAGCAGTGTGTGGGACTTTCTCTATTAGTCCATCTATACTGACCTCCATCAGGTTGCAAATTAAAAATAATTTTTATCTGCATCTAGCTCTGAAAAAATATTTGGCCTTCTAGCAATGTGTGGGACTTTCTCTATTAGTCCATCTATACTGACCTCCATCAGGTTGCAAATTAAAAATAATTTTTTGTCTGCATCTAGCTCTGAAAAAATATTTGGCCTTCTAGCAGTGTGTGGGACTTGTTCTATTAGTCCACCTATACTGACCTCCATCAGGTTGCAAATTCAAAATAATTTTTTGTCTGCATCTAGCTCTGAAAAAATATTTGGCCTTCTAGCAGTGTGTGGGACTTTCTCTATTAGTCCATCTATACTGACCTCCATCAGGTTGCAAACTGAATATATTTTTTTTCTGCATCTACCTCTGAAAATATATTTGGGCTTCTAGCTGTGTGTGGGACTTGTTCTATTAGTCCATCTATACTGACCTCCATCAGGTTGCAAATTGAATATAATTTTTTTCTGCATCTAACCCAGCCAATAGTTTTGGCCTAATACCACAGTTTGGCCACTCAGCTCTGCTCGGTTCCCATCCATTGTTTTTTTGTGCAAACAACTCCAGAGTTGTGAATTAGTTAACCACCAAAATGAGTGGAAAAAGGCCTGCTGCTGGTGGAAAGGGGAATAGCCGTGTTGGGAAGGGGAAAAAAGGTTGTGTCCGTGGGGTAGGTGTTAAAGCAACTGTAGCATCGGCGTCTCTGCCCCGTTCTAGGCAGAGACGCCGTCCCTCTCACCTCCCCGCTCCTGGCGCGGCGTCCTCCAGCGCTGCTCTCCCCGCTGCTTCTGGCACGCGCTCCTTCCCCGGCAGTGTGCTTAGGGCGCGCGCGCGCGCACTCCCCCTCTCTTAAAGGGACCGCGCGCGCCGTCCTAAGGAGTCCCCGGCCAATTGCCGGAGGACCTCCCATATAAAAGGCACCTCCTCCAAAATGGAGGTGCCCGATCAATGTTGTAGCACTGTTCACTACTCTGCTTCAGCCCTCAGGTCCCGTTGCCAGTTACCTGCCAGATACCTGCCAGATTCCTGCCAGTCTGCTGTCTAATTCCTGCCTGATATCCTGCTACCTGCCTGTTTGCCTGAGGTCCGACGGTCTGCCTTCCAACTCCTGTCAGTCTGTCTAAGGACCAGCTTGCCCGCTCACCTGGGAGCGCTCATCTGCTGCCTGTCTGCTAGCCTATCAGGAGGCTCTGCCGTCACGTGCTGTGACCACCCGCCTGTCCAGAGACTCCTGCCCGCTCACCTGGGAGCGCTCATCTGCTACCTGTCTGTTGGTCTTCCTGGAGGCTCCGCCGTCACATGCTGTGACCACCCGATTATCCAGAGACTCTCGCCTGCTCACCTGGGAGCTCACGTCTATCATCTGCCGCCACAGGTCGTACCAATCCTTTACCCAGAGACTGCCCCGGTCACTTGCCGTGACCTCCTGCCCGTTCATCCAGAGACTGCCCCGGTCACTTGCCGTGACCTCCTGCCCGTTCATCCAGAGACTGCCCCGGTCACTTGCCGTGACCTCCTGCCCGTTCATCCAGAGACTGCCCCGGTCACTTGCCGTGACCTCCTGTCCGTTCATTCAGAGACTGTCCCAGTCACCTGCTGTGACTGCCTGCCCGTCTACCCTGGTCGCCACCCGCTCCCTTACAAGGACCGCCCCCTTGTATAGTAGCTCAGAGGTTCTGCCTCCCAGACCCGTTACAGTTTGCTCGGGCCATGGAACCCGGTGGCACCCAAGCTCCCTCGCTCTCGGACCTGTGTCATGAACTGTCCCGTCAGAGGTCCCAACAGGAGTCCATCCTGGGTCACCTGCGGAATGTCAATTCTCGCCTGGACACTCTGACTGCTCTGCCTGCAACCACCGCCAGTGCCATGACTCGCAATCCGGCAGCTCCACTGCCCACTAATAACATGGTATCCTACCCCGGACCCCGGCTTTCTGCACCTCCTCGTTTCGGAGGCGACTCCGCCCAGGCTCGGGGCTTCATAAATCAGTGCACCCTGCACTTTGAACTCCTGTCTCACCAGTTTAACTCCGACAGGGCCAAAATTGCCTTCATCATGTCCCATCTCACCGGAGAGGCCCTGGCCTGGCTAAATCCTCTATGGGAGAGAGGAGACCCCCTGGTGTCCGACTTGCCTGCCTTTCTCACGGCTTTCCGGAAAGTCTTCGACGAACCCGGACGGAAGACCTCATCCGCATCATCTCTGCTACGCCTCCGTCAGGGAAGTCTCACCATGGGCCAATATGCCATACGGTTCCGTACCCTTGCCTCGGAGCTGGCCTGGGATAATGACGCTCTGGTTTCCGTCTTCTGGGAGGGTCTGTCCGGCCGTATAAAAGATGAACTTGCAGGTCGGGATATTCCTACCACTCTCGATGACCTAATAACTCTTGCCACCCGGATTGACCTGCGGTTCCAGGAGCGTGCCAAAGAGGTCACCCGTGAGAGGAGGTTTCCAGGTCTAGCTCCTACTTTTCAGAAACCCGTCACTCCCTCCGTCTCTCCTCAGCTACACTCTCCTGAGCCTATGCAGGTCGACCAGACCAAGATGGTCGGTTCTCGCCAAGAATCTCGCCGAGCCGAGGGAAGCTGTTTCTATTGTGGCAGTATGAAGCACTTCATCCGTTCCTGCCCGGAAAAGCCGGGAAACGCCAGTGTCTAGGACCACTCGGAGAGGTCGTCCTAGACAAAAGTAAGCCCTCTCCGTCTCTGACCTTACCGGTCTCTATTGCTTGGGGAGAAAACCGTCTCTTTGAACTCGCCCATCTGGATTCTGGAGCTGCTGGAAACCTCATCTCCCAGTCTCTGGTAGAGAGATACCATATTCCCACCAAGTCCCTGGCTGAACCATTGTCAGTCGCCTCCGTGGATGGAAGACTTCTCTCGGAGACCGTCCTGCTCGTCACCGAACCCATAACCCTGCAGGTGGGAATGCTGCACTCTGAGGAGATCTCATTCCATGTGCTGTCCGGACTTTCTCACTCCCTGTTGCTAGGTCTACCTTGGCTCCAGACACATGAACCCGTATTGAACTGGCGGTCCGGTGAAGTACTCCGATGGGGTCCTGACTGCCATAGGACCTGCCTGGTCCCGGTCCGTCCACTTCGCCCTCAGCCTACTCCAGCTAACTTACCTGGTCTCCCGGCTCCCTACTGGCCCTATGCGGATGTCTTCTGTAAGAAGGAAGCTGAGACGTTGCCACCCCATAGGCCATACGATTGCCCGATCGACCTGGTACCTGGCACCACTCCTCCCCGTGGGCGTATCTACCCGTTGTCTGCAGCCGAGACCCGAGCCATGTCTGAGTACATTGAAGAGAATCTGGCTAGGGGATTTATCTGAAAATCTACCTCCCCGGCTGGAGCCGGATTCTTCTTTGTCAAAAAGAAAGACGGCTCGCTACGTCCCTGTATTGACTACAGAGGACTCAATCTCATCACGGTAAAAAACAAATATCCCCTGCCACTCATCTCCGAATTGTTTGACCGTCTCAAGGGCGCCAGGATCTTCTCCAAGCTGGATCTACGAGGAGCGTATAATCTGGTCCGTATCCGTCAAGGAGACGAGTGGAAGACGGCATTCAATACCCGGGACGGTCACTACGAGTACCTTGTGATGCCCTTCGGTCTCTGTAATGCTCCCGCGGTCTTTCAGGAACTAGTCAACGACATCTTCCGTGACCTCCTGTACTCCTGCGTAGTGGTATACCTGGACGATATCTTGGTCTTCTCTCCGGATCTCCCCACACACCGGAGGGATGTTCGTCAGGTCCTGCTTAGGCTTCGGCAGAACCACCTTTACGCCAAATACGAGAAGTGCCTCTTCGATCAGACCTCCCTTCCGTTCTTGGGCTATGTCATCTCCCAAACAGGTCTGCAAATGGATCCCGAGAAGCTCTCTTCCGTTCTAAAATGGCCTCGTCCTGAAGTTTTGAAGGCGATACAGCGATTCCTGGGCTTCGCTAATTATTATCGTCTTTTCATCCCACACTTCTGGTCTCGGACTGCTCCCATATCTGCACTTACCCGTAAGGGGGCTAACCCCAGGACATGGTCGCCTGAAGCCGAGGAGGCCTTCCTTTCCCTAAAGAAAGCCTTCGCCTCTGCTCCCGTCCTGCACCGTCCGGACTGTAATAAACAATTCTACCTGGAGGTTGATGCCTCCTCCTCCGGAGCCGGAGCGGTGCTCACCCAGAAGTCTTCTACTGGGAGAATGGTAACGTGCGGCTTCTTCTCCAAAATCTTCTCCTCGTCGGAGCGCAACTACTCCATTGGAGACCGGGAATTGCTAGCCATCAAATTGGCACTGGGAGAGTGGCGCTATCTGCTTGAAGGGGCTCTCTACCCGGTAATTATCTACACGGATCACAAAAACCTGGCATATCTCCAAAATGCCCAGAGACTCAATCCTCGCCAGGCCCGGTGGTCGTTGTTTTTTGCCCGCTTCGACTTCATTCTTCATTTCCGTCCGGCGGACAAGAACGTCAAAGCTGATGCCTTGTCCCGGTCCTTCCTGTCCCCCGATCAAGAGGAGGAACCTACGCACATTATCGACTCCTCCAAGGTGATGAATGTGGCCCCCTTGGATCTGACTCGTCTTCCACCCGGTAAGACGTTCGTAGCTGTGCCAGATTGGGAGAGGGTTCTTCGCTGGGGACATTCTTCTAAACTAGCTGGCCATGCTGGCCAAAAGAAGACCTTCCAACTTATTACCCGGCATTACTGGTGGCCTACCCTGCGTAAGGACGTGGTAGACTTCGTCGCGGCCTGTTCATCCTGTGCCCGTAACAAAGTTCCCCGACATCTACCTGCCGGCCATCTCCTGCCCCTTCCCGTACCTGCTGCTCCTTGGCAACACATCGCTATGGACTTTATCACCGACCTTCCAGTTTCTGCCGGTTGTACTGTCATTTGGGTTGTCGCTGACCGTTTTTCTAAGATGGCCCACTTCATTCCCCTGCCTGGTCTTCCGTCTGCACCCGAGCTGGCTAAAGACTTTATCCGCCACATCTTCCGTCTCCATGGTCTGCCCCTCCACATCGTGTCGGATCGTGGGGTTCAGTTCACCTCTCGCTTCTGGAGAGCCACATGTAAGCTGCTGGACATTACCCTGGATTTCTCCTCCGCTTACCACCCTCAGTCCAGTGGTCAAGTGGAGCGGATCAATCAGATCTTGTCCAGCTACCTCCGGCACTTCGTTGATGCTCACCACTCGGACTGGGTGGATCTCCTACCATGGGCCGAGTTCTCTTATAACAACCATGAGAGCGAGTCCTCTTCCAAATCCCCGTTCTTTATAGTCGGTGGCCAACATCCCCGGATTCCACTTCCTGTCTCCGTTTCTGTGGACAACCCTGCTGCGGAGTCTCTTGTCAGCGAATTTTCTACTATTTGGGAGAGCACCAGGTCCGCTCTTCTTCTCTCCTCTGAGCGGATGAAGAGATATGCTGATAAGAGACATCTGGATCCGCCCCAATTCCGTCCGGGAGACAAGGTTTGGCTCTCATCCAAACATGTGCGGCTCAAATTACCCTCCTACAAGTTGGGTCCTCGATTCATCGGCCCCTTCGAAGTCCTCAGGCAAATTAACCCTGTGGCCTACAAATTAAAACTCCCGGCCACCCTACGGATCCCCAACTCCTTCCACGTATCTCTCCTCAAACCCGTTGTCTTTAACTTTTTTTCCAAAAATCCAGGTGCCCCTCCTGCTCCGGTTTCCGCTGATGGCATCTTTGAGGTAGAGAGTATTCTGGCCTCCAAGAGGGTAAGAGGAAAAACCTTTTTTCTGGTAGATTGGAAGGGGTTGGTCCTGAGGAGAGAACTTGGGAACCCAGGGAGAACATCAACGCCCCGCTTCTCCTTGAGAAATTTCTTTCTGGCCAAAAAAAGAGGGGGCCGAAAGGAGGGGGTACTGTAGCATCGGCGTCTCTGCCCCGTTCTAGGCAGAGACGCCGTCCCTCTCACCTCCCCGCTCCTGGCGCGGCGTCCTCCAGCGCTGCTCTCCCCGCTGCTTCCGGCACGCGCTCCTTCCCCGGGAGTGTGCTTAGGGCACGCGCCCGCGCTCCCCCTCTCTTGAAGGGACCGCGCGCGCCGTCCTAAGGAGTCCCCGGCCAATTGCCGGAGGACCTCCCATATAAAAGGCACCTCCTCCAAAATGGAGGTGCCCGAGCAATGTTGTAGCACTGTTCACTACTCTGCTTCAGCCCTCAGGTCCCGTTGCCAGTTACCTGCCAGATACCTGCCAGATTCCTGCCAGTCTGCTGTCTAATTCCTGCCTGATATCCTGCTACCTGCCTGTTTGCCTGAGGTCCGACGGTCTGCCTTCCAACTCCTGTCAGTCTGTCTAAGGACCAGCTTGCCCGCTCACCTGGGAGCGCTCATCTGCTGCCTGTCTGCTAGCCTACCAGGAGGCTCTGCCGTCACGTGCTGTGACCACCCACCTGTCCAGAGACTCCTGCCCTCTCACCTGGGGGCGCTCATCTGCTACCTGTCTGTTGGTCTTCCTGGAGGCTCCGCCGTCACATGCTGTGACCACCCGATTATCCAGAGACTCTCGCCTGCTCACCTGGGAGCTCACGTCTATCATCTGCCGCCACAGGTCATACCAATCCTTTACCCAGAGACTGCCCCGGTCACTTGCCATGACCTCCTGCCCGTTCATCCAGAGACTGCCCCGGTCACTTGCCGTGACCTCCTGCCCGTTCATCCAGAGACTGCCCCGGTCACTTGCCGTGACCTCCTGCCCGTTCATCCAGAGACTGCCCCGGTCACTTGCCGTGACCTCCTGTCCGTTCATTCAGAGACTGTCCCAGTCACCTGCTGTGACTGCCTGCCCGTCTACCCTGGTCGCCACCCGCTCCCTTACAAGGACCGCCCCCTTGTATAGTAGCTCAGAGGTTCCGCCTCCCAGACCCGTTACAGCAACAGTAACATCTGCAGAAGAAAGACCATCTTCCAGCCAAACTAAAATGTCTACTTCTTTTAGCGGACAATGTGATAAGATGCCTTTCTTACGGCCACGCCAATCGCTACAAATTCCAGATGAGGCACAAAAACAGCAGGTGCTTCAATGGATATCAAGTGCTCCTTTAAGTGGGCTCTCCTCCACATCAACTTCAACATCACAAATACTCCAGTCCTCAAAGGTGTCACCCCAATCGCACTTGCTTCCTCACAGCTCCCAAATCTCAAGCTGCCCGTCTGAGTATGAGGTAGAACAGATGGTTGAGTCTGCAGAGCTGTTTACTCATACTATAGCCTGGGAATCAGAGGTCGACTCCAGCGCTTCTGTGAATCCAGACGAGGAAATGATCTGCACTGATGCCCAGAATCTTTATGAGTCGGATCCAGGACCAGACGCAGAAGGTTCTGACCATAATGTAGACCCTCATTCCCAAACTGTAACTCCTGTTTGTGGAGACAATGAGGAAGACGATGATGAGACTCAAATACCTGATTGGAGCGACAACTTTAGTTTTTTGTCAGGGCAGGAACAGGTTGGCTCTGAGGACGACGGGTGTGATAACGCACAGGGTGATGATGATGAGGTTGGAGATCTCACTTACTGTCAACCCACAGTCAGCCAAGAGATGAGGTCAGCAGAGGAGGTGGAGGAAGATGCTAGTGACGACGAGGTCAGGTAGTGCCTTCCTGGACAGAGACGTAGTACTGGAAGCACGTCAACAACTGCATCCTCAAACACAACTCTGCCTCTCACCACAAGTCGTGGTGGCTCTTCAGGTCGCATGGGTGCTAAGCCTTGCATAGCCTGGGCATTTTTTCAGATCGATAAAGATGACCCAACTCGTGTTATTTGTAACATTTGTCAGCAAAAGCTAAGTAGAGGCCAAAAAATACATAGTTTGAGTACTTCATGCATGAACCGGCACATGGACATGAAGCATAAGTTGCAGTGGGAAGCTCAGTGTGCTACAATGCGGCCTAGCCGGCCGGGCCAACCACCGTCTGCCATATCTTGTGCATCCACGGCCTATTCATCCTCTGTGACTCGGGGGACAGCAGTCACACCTGTTTTGGGGCACAGACCTGCCACCTCTTTACCCGCAACAGCCAGCGTGATTGGCAGGTCATCATTTTCTTTGGAGGTGGTAACACCAGCTGGTGTTGAGCGCTGTCCGACATCGATAGCACCACCTTTGGATCAAGGCAACATAACATGTCCGCCTGCATCTTCCTCACAGACCGGCAGTTTGCCGGGGACACCCTTATCAACCCCGTCTAAGCACAATAGCCAGCCCTCGGTCCCTCAGATGTGGACAAGCAAAAGACCATTTCCTACTAGCCATGAGAAAGCTAAGAGGTTGAATTTCACCATCTGCAAGCTCTTGGCTACAGAAATGGTGCTTTCCGCCTGGTGGACACAGAGGATTTTCGAGACCTTATGTCCTTCGCAGTGCCTCAGTACCAGATGCCCAGTCGGCACTACTTCTCAAAGAAAGGTGTGCCTGCACTCCACCAGCATGTCGCACACAACATCACCGCTTCTTTGAGAAACTCTGTGTGTGACAGGGTGCATTTCACCACAGACACTTGGACGAGTAGGCATGGGCAGGGGCGTTACATGTCGCTGACTGGGCACTGGGTAACTATGGTGACAGAAGGACAAGGGGCTGCTGTCCAAGTCTTGCCGTCCCCACGAGTTGTGCGTCAATCCTCTTTATGTCAAAGTTCCTCCACTGCTTCTGCCTCCTCAACCTCCTCTCGGTCTTCCACCTGCACCCAAAGCCTGTCTGGTCATGCCACAAGCTTTCTAACTGCGCAGAAGAGATCCTGCACACCTCCTTGCTATGCTGGCAGTAGGGCTCAACATCATCAGGCGGTTTTTACTTTGAAATGTCTGGGAAATGTGAGTCACACAGCTGAGGAGTTGCGGTCAGCTCTGGAGAACCAATTTCATGAATGGTTGTCTCCACTGGACCTGAAACCAGGGAAGACCGTGTGCGACAATGCTGCAAACCTGGGTGCGGCCCTTCGCCGGGGCAATGTCACACACGTGCCTTGTATGGCTCACGTGTTGAACCTGGTTGTACAGCAATTTTTAGCCCACTATCCCAGACTAGATGGCCTTCTGCAAAGGGCACGGTCGCTGTGTGCTCACTTCCGTCATTCGCATCCCGCAGCTCAGCGACTTACATCTCTACAGAAGTCGTTGGGCCTGCCACTTCACCGGCTAAAATGCGATGTGCCTACCCAGTGGAATTCAACTCTGCACATGTTGCAGCGACTGTGGCAGCACCGACAAGCCCTGGTGCAATACGTTCTGACGTATAGCCTGGGCCAACGAGATCCAGAGGTGTTGCAAATCATGCTGGAGGAGTGGTCTCAGATCAGGGACCTATGCACCCTTCTGCACAGTTTTGAAATGGCGACGAAGATGTTTAGTGCTGACGATGCCATTATCAGCATGACTATTCCGGTGATTTACATGCTGGAGCACATGTTAAACAGAATTCGGAGTCAGGTGGTGGCACAAGAGGAGGTGGAGGAAGTAGAGGAGGAGGAGTTGTATGCGGAAGGGCTAACATCTGCAAGGTCCAGACGGTCGGCAGCACCAAGGCGGCAGGCATGTGAGGGTGGGGGAGATGGTTTTACCAGGGCGCATGGTAGCAGCCAAACTAGTGAGGAAGGTCAGGCAATGTGAACTGAGGTCTAAGATGGTAGACATGCAAGAAATAGGAGCATGTTCACACTAGCAAAAAAGAAACAAAACCTACAAAAGACAAAAGACAAAAATATATCTCATACCCTACCATCATTATATATAAATGTAAAGCAAAGTTGCATAATAAATATAGGGTACTTAGTGAACTATTTTTGATCAAAAAAAGTATACAAGCCGTCCCACCAGCGGCAAGGTGACCCTAAATTGGGACGGTACCTATACTGCCTATATTAAAAACCTTACTGTATATCAAAGTTGAAGCAATGCATATAAAAGGGTAGACAAATAGGACCGGGTCCCAACTCCAGACCACCCAGGCCCGTGGTAAGCTACATATATACCAGTCAGCTCAACAAAGGGGATGCCACACCCTTAAATTGCACAGAATGCAAACAAGACAAAAAACCAGGCAATGTGAACTGAGGTCTAAGATGGTAGACATGCAAGAAATAGGAGCATGTTCACACTAGCAAAAAAGAAACAAAACCTACAAAAGACAAAAGACAAAAATATATCTCATACCCTACCATCATTATATATAAATGTAAAGCAAAGTTGCATAATAAATATAGGGTACTTAGTGAACTATTTTTGATCAAAAAAAGAATACAAGCCGTCCCACCAGTGGCAAGGTGACCCTAAATTGGGACAGTACCTATACTGCCTATATTAAAAACCTTACTGTATATCAAAGTTGAAGCAATGCATATAAAAGGGTAGACAAATAGGACCGGGTCCCAACTCCAGACCACCCAGGCCCGTGGTAAGCTACATATATACCAGTCAGCTCAACAAAGGGGATGCCACACCCTTAAATTGCACAGAATGCAAACAAGACAAAAAAACAGGCAATGTGAACTGAGGTCTAAGATGGTAGACATGCAAGAAATAGGAGCATGTTCACACTAGCAAAAAAGAAACAAAACCTACAAAAGACAAAAGACAAAAATATATCTCATACCCTACCATCATTATATATAAATGTAAAGCAAAGTTGCAAAATAAATATAGGGTACTTAGTGAACTATTTTTGATCAAAAAAAGTATACAAGCCGTCCCACCAGCGGCAAGGTGACCCTAAATTGGGACGGTACCTATACTGCCTATATTAAAAACCTTACTGTATATCAAAGTTGAAGCAATGCATATAAAAGGGTAGACAAATAGGACCGGGTCCCAACTCCAGACCACCCAGGCCCGTGGTAAGCTACATATATACCAGTCAGCTCAACAAAGGGGATGCCACACCCTTAAATTGCACAGAATGCAAACAAGACAAAAAACCAGGCAATGTGAACTGAGGTCTAAGATGGTAGACATGCAAGAAATAGGAGCATGTTCACACTAGCAAAAAAGAAACAAAACCTACAAAAGACAAAAGACAAAAATATATCTCATACCCTACCATCATTATATATAAATGTAAAGCAAAGTTGCATAATAAATATAGGGTACTTAGTTAACTATTTTTGATCAAAAAAAGTATACAAGCCGTCCCACCAGCGGCAACGTGACCCTAAATTGGGACGGTACCTATACTGCCTATATTAAAAACCTTACTGTATATCAAAGTTGAAGCAATGCATATAAAAGGGTAGACAAATAGGACCGGGTCCCAACTCCAGACCACCCAGGCCCGTGGTAAGCTACATATATACCAGTCAGCTCAACAAAGGGGATGCCACACCCTTAAATTGCACAGAATGCAAACAAGACAAAAAACCAGGCAATGTGAACTGAGGTCTAAGATGGTAGACATGCAAGAAATAGGAGCATGTTCACACTAGCAAAAAAGAAACAAAACCTACAAAAGACAAAAGACAAAAATATATCTCATACCCTACCATCATTATATATAAATGTAAAGCAAAGTTGCATAATAAATATAGGGTACTTAGTGAACTATTTTTGATCAAAAAAGTATACAAGCCGTCCCACCAGTGGCAAGGTGACCCTAAATTGGGACGGTACCTATACTGCCTATATTAAAAACCTTACTGTATATCAAAGTTGAAGCAATGCATATAAAAGGGTAGACAAATAGGACCGGGTCCCAACTCCAGACCACCCAGGCCCGTGGTAAGCTACATATATACCAGTCAGCTCAACAAAGGGGATGCCACACCCTTAAATTGCACAGAATGCAAACAAGACAAAAAAACAGGCAATGTGAACTGAGGTCTAAGATGGTAGACATGCAAGAAATAGGAGCATGTTCACACTAGCAAAAAAGAAACAAAACCTACAAAAGACAAAAGACAAAAATATATCTCATACCCTACCATCATTATATATAAATGTAAAGCAAAGTTGCAAAATAAATATAGGGTACTTAGTGAACTATTTTTGATCAAAAAAAGTATACAAGCCGTCCCACCAGCGGCAAGGTGACCCTAAATTGGGACGGTACCTATACTGCCTATATTAAAAACCTTACTGTATATCAAAGTTGAAGCAATGCATATAAAAGGGTAGACAAATAGGACCGGGTCCCAACTCCAGACCACCCAGGCCCGTGGTAAGCTACATATATACCAGTCAGCTCAACAAAGGGGATGCCACACCCTTAAATTGCACAGAATGCAAACAAGACAAAAAACCAGGCAATGTGAACTGAGGTCTAAGATGGTAGACATGCAAGAAATAGGAGCATGTTCACACTAGCAAAAAAGAAACAAAACCTACAAAAGACAAAAGACAAAAATATATCTCATACCCTACCATCATTATATATAAATGTAAAGCAAAGTTGCATAATAAATATAGGGTACTTAGTTAACTATTTTTGATCAAAAAAAGTATACAAGCCGTCCCACCAGCGGCAAGGTGACCCTAAATTGGGACGGTACCTATACTGCCTATATTAAAAACCTTACTGTATATCAAAGTTGAAGCAATGCATATAAAAGGGTAGACAAATAGGACCGGGTCCCAACTCCAGACCACCCAGGCCCGTGGTAAGCTACATATATACCAGTCAGCTCAGCAAAGGGGATGCCACACCCTTAAATTGCACAGAATGCAAACAAGACAAAAAACCAGGCAATGTGAACTGAGGTCTAAGATGGTAGACATGCAAGAAATAGGAGCATGTTCACACTAGCAAAAAAGAAACAAAACCTACAAAAGACAAAAGACAAAAATATATCTCATACCCTACCATCATTATATATAAATGTAAAGCAAAGTTGCATAATAAATATAGGGTACTTAGTGAACTATTTTTGATCAAAAAAGTATACAAGCCGTCCCACCAGTGGCAAGGTGACCCTAAATTGGGACGGTACCTATACTGCCTATATTAAAAACCTTACTGTATATCAAAGTTGAAGCAATGCATATAAAAGGGTAGACAAATAGGACCGGGTCCCAACTCCAGACCACCCAGGCCCGTGGTAACCTACAAAAGACAAAAGACAAAAATATATCTCATACCCTACCATCTGTGCAATTTAAGGGTGTGGCATCCCCTTTGTTGAGCTGACTGGTATATATGTAGCTTACCACGGGCCTAGGTGGTCTGGAGTTGGGACCCGGTCCTATTTGTCTACCCTTTTATATGCATTACTTCAACTTTGATATACAGTAAGGTTTTTAATATAGGCAGTATAGGTACCGTCCCAATTTAGGGTCATCTTGAAGCTGGTGGAACGGCTTGTATACTTTTTTTGATCCAAAATAGTTCACTAAGTACCCTATATTTATTATGCAACTTTGCTTTACATTTATATATAATGATGGTAAGGTATGAGATATATTTTTGTCTTTTGTCTTTTGTAGGTTTTGTTTCCTTTTTGCTAGTGTGAACATGCTCCTATTTCTTGCATGTCTACCATCTTAGACCTCAGTTCACATTGCCTGGTTTTTTGTCTTGTTTGCAGTCAGCTCAACAAAGGGTGTATATATGTAGCTTACCACGGGCCTGGGTGGTCTGGAGTTGGGACCCGGTCCTATTTGTCTAACCTTTTATATGCATTGCTTCAACTTTGATATACAGTAAGGTTTTTAATATAGGCAGTATAGGTACCGTCCCAATTTAGGGTCACCTTGCCGCTGATGGGACGGCTTGTATACTTTTTTTGATCAAAAATAGTTCACTAAGTACCCTATATTTATTATGCAACTTTGCTTTACATTTATATATAATGATGGTAGGGTATGAGATATATTTTTGTCTTTTGTCTTTTGTAGGTTTTGTTTCTTTTTTGCTAGTGTGAACATGCTCCTATTTCTTGCATGTCTACCATCTTAGACCTCAGTTCACATTGCCTGGTTTTTTGTCTTGTTTGCATTTTGTGCAATTTAAGGGTGTGGCATCCCCTTTGTTGAGCTGACTGGTATATATGTAGCTTACCACGGGCCTGGGTGGTCTGGAGTTGGGACCCGGTCCTATTTGTCTGCCCTTTTATATGCATTGCTTCAACTTTCATATACAGTAAGGTTTTTAATATAGGCAGTATAGGTACCGTCCCAATTTAGGGTCACCTTGCCGCTTGTGGGACGGCTTGTATACTTTTTTTGATCAAAAATAGTTCACTAAGTACCCTATATTTATTATGCAACTTTGCTTTACATTTATATATAATGATGGTAGGGTATGAGATATATTTTTGTCTTTTGTCTTTTGTAGGTTTAGTGAGGAAGGTGCAGGAGCCCAGGAAAAAGTGGAGGACGAACTGATGGAAGACTCATCAGATGAGGGAGACCTTGATCACATTTCTGTTGTGCGAGGTTGGGGGGAGAGGACAGAGGAAGGAAGCATGATTGTTACCTCGCTACCAACACAACAGGGACTTGGTGCTCCTGGATGCGCAACACACATGAGTGCCTTCTTGCTGCACTACCTGCAACATGACCCTCGAATTGTGAGAATTAGAAATAATCCTGACTACTGGGTTGCCACACTGTTAGATCCCCGGTACAAAAGTAAATTTGCAGAAATTATTCCTGCCATAGAAAGGGATGCACGCATGCAGGAGTATCAGCAGAGACTGTTGCAGAATCTTACATGAGCTTTTCCACAAAACACCAGTGGTGCACGTAGTGAATCTCACAGTTCCAACTTGCCAACCGTGGGACCGTCAAGTGTTCAGCACTCAAACCGTAACAGAACCACAGTATCTGCTGGTAACATTAATTTTGCGGAATCATTTCACCACTTTTTTAGCCCATCCTTTGCAAGGCCACAGGAGACAAGAAGTCTGACACATAGTCAACGCCTAGAGACGATGGTACAGGAGTATCTCCAAGTAACCATTGAAGCCATGACTGTGTCACTGGACCCTTGCTCTTTTTGGGCTTTCAATCTGGATAAATGGCCGGAGCTAGCCACTTACGCCTGGGAGATCTTGTCATGCCCCACAGCCAGCGTTCTGTCTGAACGTGTGTTCAGCGCTGCTGGTGGTGTGCTGACAGATAAGCGCACGCGGCTCTCCACTGATAATGTAGACAGACTCACGTTCATAAAGATGAACAAATCATGGATCCGAAACGACTTTTCTACCCCTGTATCATCCTGGGGAGAGTAAAAGCTTGATGATTGGTTAAAATCACCCTACCAACCGTTTTAAGCTTTCAAGTTACTAATTATGTTTATCTGTATCTTGGCTGGAAAATAATTTGGGCTATGTAGCAGTGTGCAGCACTGATTCTATTAGGCCATCTATAATAAGCTCCACCAGATTTAAAATTACTAATCATGTTTATCTGTATCTTGGCTGGAAAATAATTTGGGCTTTGTAGCAGTGTGCAGCACTGATTCTATTAGGCCATCTATAATAAGCTCCACCAGATTTAAAAGTACTAATCATGTTTATCTGTATCTTGACTGGAAAATAATTTGGGCTTTGTAGCAGTGTGCAGCACTGATCCTATTAGGCCATCTATACTAAGCTCCACCAGATTTAAAATTAATAATAATTTTTAGCTGCATCTAGCCCGGAAAATAATTTTGGGGCTCCGAGATGCACAAGACACATAAGTGCCTTCTTGCTGCACTACCTGCAAGATGACCCTCATATTGTCAGAATTTGAAGTAATCATGACTAGAGATGAGCGTTGTTCTACTCGAACTGTTCGCCAATCTCAAATTCGAGCTGTTTTGGGCGGTGTTCGAGCCGTTCGGCGAACACGAACAATTTGAGAAAAATTCGGCTGTTCGAGGTTATGTTCGATAACTGTTCGTGCACCAAAATCATAACTGGATTTTTTCTCAGTAATGATGAAAATTAACGTTAATACGCAGTTTGAGTGTACAGCGGGGTGGGGGGAGGGGCAGGGGATGGATCTCTGCAGGAACAATGAAGATCTCCATTTTTTTTTCTCTTTCCCGCATTTGCAGTGGGGAGGTGCAATCTGTCAGCCTATCAGCAGCGCACACACGGAGCGAAGTGCTTTTTTTCACACAAGCAAGGGCATGTGTCATTGGCAGTGTATGTCACATGTCCTTGCCCTATAAGACCAAGCCATTTTCCCCGTCGCCACCATTTTCTCACTGCTGCAGCTGCGTGTTAGACGGCACCGCTGTTGCTGTGTGCGCTATACCTTGTTAATTTCAAGCCAATTTTCGCACAAATATACAGATAGCTTGGGAGTAGGGAATAGTTGTGATTGCAGTCCTTTTAAGGACTAGGTTACAGCATTTCCTACGACTTTTCTCAGGGAGGTCTGTGCTCTTAAATAGATAGGTTGTGGGAGTAAAGACTAATTGTAATTGGAGTCCTTTTCAGGACTAGGTTACATGAGTTCCTATCAGTTTTTGCCAGGCAGGTCTGTGCCAGTGCTGTGCAAGTTTTTTTCACAGCATTTGGCTGAATCTAGCAAAGCTAATCCTTTTTGGCCTATTGCAGAGTGTGTTAGTCAGTGGAGTAGCCTATCTGTGTTGCAAGATATAACACCTGTGTATAGAATACCAATTTTTTTACTGCACCTAGTGAAGTAAAATCTTTTGGGCATAGGATCATTCTATTAGTCCATCTATACTGACCTCCATCAGGTTGCAAACTGAATATAATTTTTTTCTGCATCTAGCTCTGAAAAAATATTTGGGCTTCTAGCAGTGTGTGGGACTTGGTCTATTAGTCCATCTATACTGACCTCCATCAGGTTGCAAATTAAAAATAATTTTTTTCTTCATTTAGCTCTGAAAAAATATTTGGGCTTCTAGCAGTGTGTGGGACTTGTTCTATTAGTCCTTCTATACTGACCTCCAGCAGGTTGCAAATTGAATATAATTTTTTTCTGCATCTAGCTCTGAAAAAATAGTTGGGCTTCTAGCGGTGTGTGGGACTTGGTCTATTAGTCCATCTATACTGACCTCCATCAGGTTGCAAATTAAAAATAATTTTTTTCTGCATCTAGCTCTGAAAAAATATTTGGGCTTCTAGCAGTGTGTGGGACTTGGTCTATTAGTCCATCTATACTGACCTCCATCAGGTTGCAAATTAAAAATAATTTTTTTCTGCATCTAGCTCTGAAAAAATATTTGGGCTTCTAGCAGTGTGTGGAACTTGGTCTATTAGTCCATCTATACTGACCTCCATCAGGTTGCAAATTAAAAATAATTTTTTTCTGCATCTAGCTCTGAAAAAATATTTGGGCTTCTAGCGGTGTGTGGGACTTGGTCTATTAGTCCATCTATACTGACCTCCATCAGGTTGCAAATTAAAAATAATTTTTTTCTGCATCTAGCTCTGAAAAAATATTTGGGCTTCTAGCAGTGTGTGGGACTTGGTCTATTAGTCCATCTATACTGACCTCCATCAGGTTGCAAATTAAAAATAATTTTTTTCTGCATCTAGCTCTGAAAAAATATTTGGGCTTCTAGCGGTGTGTGGGACTTGGTCTATTAGTCCATCTATACTGACCTCCATCAGGTTGCAAATTAAAAATAATTTTTTTCTGCATCTAGCTCTGAAAAAATATTTGGGCTTCTAGCAGTGTGTGGGACTTGGTCTATTAGTCCATCTATACTGACCTCCATCAGGTTGCAAATTAAAAATAATTTTTTTCTGCATCTAGCTCTGAAAAAATATTTGGGCTTCTAGCGGTGTGTGGGACTTGGTCTATTAGTCCATCTATACTGACCTCCATCAGGTTGCAAATTAAAAATAATTTTTTTCTGCATCTAGCTCTGAAAAAATATTTGGGCTTCTAGCAGTGTGTGGGACTTGGTCTATTAGTCCATCTATACTGACCTCCATCAGGTTGCAAATTAAAACTAATTTTTTTCTGCATCTAGCTCTGAAAAAATATTTGGGCTTCTAGCGGTGTGTGGGACTTGGTCTATTAGTCCATCTATACTGACCTCCATCAGGTTGCAAATTAAAAATAATTTTTTTCTGCATCTAGCTCTGAAAAAATATTTGGGCTTCTAGCAGTGTGTGGGACTTGGTCTATTAGTCCATCTATACTGACCTCCATCAGGTTGCAAATTAAAAATAATTTTTTTCTGCATCTAGCTCTGAAAAAATATTTGGGCTTCTAGCAGTGTGTGGGACTTGTTCTATTAGTCCTTCTATACTGACCTCCAGCAGGTTGCAAATTGAATATAATTTTTTTCTGCATCTAGCTCTGAAAAAATAGTTGGGCTTCTAGCGGTGTGTGGGACTTGGTCTATTAGTCCATCTATACTGACCTCCATCAGGTTGCAAATTAAAAATAAATTTTTTCTGCATCTAGCTCTGAAAAAATATTTGGGCTTCTAGCAGTGTGTGGGACTTGGTCTATTAGTCCATCTATACTGACCTCCATCAGGTTGCAAATTAAAAATAATTTTTATCTGCATCTACAGTACCTCTGAAAAAATATTTGGGCTTCTAGCAGTGTGTGGGACTATTTGTATTAGTCCATCTATACTGACCTCCATCAGGTTGCAAATTCAAAATAATTTTTTTCTGCATCTAACCCAGCCAATAGTTTTGGCCTAATACCACAGTTTGGCCACTCAGCTCTGCTCGGTTACCATCCATTGTTTTTTTGTGCAAACAACTCCAGAGTTGTGAATTAGTTAACCACCAAAATGAGTGGAAAAAGGCCTGCTGCTGGTGGAAAGGGGAATAGGCGTGTTGGGAAGGGCAAAAAAGGTTGTGTCCGTGGGGTAGGTGTTAAAGCAACAGTAACATCTGCAGAAGAAAGACCATCTTGCAGCCAAACTAAAATGTCTACTTCTTTTAGCGGACAATGTGATAAGATCCCTTTCTTACGGCCACGCCAATCGCTACAAATTCCAGATGAGGCACAAAAACAGCAGGTGCTTCAACGGATATCAAGTGCTCCTTTAAGTGGGCTCTCCTCCACATCAATTTCAACATCACAAATACTCCAGTCCTCAAAGGTGTCACCCAAATCACAGTTGCTTCCTCACAGCTCCCAGATCTCCAGCTGCCCGTCTGAGTATGAGGTAGAACAGATGGTTGAGTCTGCAGAGCTGTTTACTCATACTATAGCCTGGGAATCAGAGGTCGACTCCAGCGCTTCTGTGAATCCAGACGAGGAAATGATCTGCACTGATGCCCAGAATCTTTATGAGTCGGATCCATGACCAGACGCAGAAGGTTCTGACCATAATGTAGACCCTCATTCCCAAACTGTAACTCCTGTTGGTGGAGACAATGAGGAAGACGATGATAAGACTCAAATACCTGATTGGAGCGACAACTTTAGTTTTTTGTCAGGGCAGGAACAGGTTGGCTCTGAGGACGACGGGTGTGATAACGCACAGGGTGATGATGATGAGGTCGGAGATCCCACTTACTGTCAACCCACAGTCAGCCAAGAGATGAGGTCAGCAGAGGAGGTGGAGGAAGATGCTAGTGACGACGAGGTCAGGTTGCGCCTTCCTGGACAGAGACGTAGTACTGGAAGCACGTCAACAACTGCATCCTCAAACACAACTCTGCCTCTCACCACAAGTCGTGGTGGCTCTTCAGGTCGCATGGGTGCTAAGCCTTGCATAGCCTGGGCATTTTTTCAGATCGATAAAGATGACCCAACTCGTGTTATCTGTAACATTTGTCAGCAAAAGCTAAGTAGAGGCCAAAAAATACATAGTTTGAGTACTTCATGCATGAACCGGCACATGTACATGAAGCATAAGTTGCAGTGGGAAGCTCAGTGTGCTACAATGCGGCCTAGCCGGCCGGGCCAATCACCGTCTGCCATATCTTGTGCATCCGCGGCCTCTTCATCCTCTGTGACTGGGGGGACAGCAGTCACACCTGTTTTGGGGCGCAGACCTGCCACCTCTTTACCCGCAACAGCCAGCGTGATTGGCAGGTCATCATTTTCTTTGGAGGTGGTAACACCAGCTGGTGTTGAGCGCTGTCCGACATCGATAGCACCACCTTTGGATCAAGGCAACCTAACATGTCCGCCTGCATCTTCCTCACAGACCGGCAGTTTGCCGGGGACACCCTTATCAACCCCGTCTAAGCACAATAGCCAGCCCTCGGTCCCTCAGATGTGGACAAGTAAAAGACCATTTCCTCCTAGCCATGAGAAAGCTAAGAGGTTGAATTTCACCATCTGCAAGCTCTTGGCTACAGAAATGCTGCCTTTCCGCCTGGTGGACACAGAGGATTTTCGAGACCTTATGTCCGTCGCAGTGCCCCAGTACCAGATGCCCAGTCGGCACTACTTCTCAAAGAAAGGTGTGCCTGCGCTCCACCAGCATGTCGCACACAACATCACCGCTTCTTTGAGAAACTCTGTGTGTGACAGGGTGCATTTCACCACAGACACTTGGACGAGTAGGCATGGACAGGGGCGTTACATGTCGCTGACTGGGCACTGGGTAACTATGGTGACAGCAGGACAAGGGGCTGCTGTCCAAGTCTTGCCGTCCCCACGAGTTGTGCGTCAATCCTCTTTATGTCAAAGTTCCTCCACTGCTTCTGCCTCCTCAACCTCCTCTCGGTCTTCCACCTGCACCCAAAGCCTGTCTGGTCATGCCACAAGCTTTCTAACTGCGCAGAAGGGATCCTGCACACCTCCTTACTATGCTGGCAGTAGGGCTCAACGTCATCAGGCGGTTTTTACATTGAAATGTCTGGGAAATGTGAGTCACACAGCTGAGGAGTTGTGGTCAGCTCTGGAGAACCAATTTCATGAATGGTTGTCTCCACTGGACCTGAAACCAGGGAAGGCCGTGTGCGACAATGCTGCAAACCTGGGTGCGGCCCTTCGCCGGGGCAATGTCACACACGTGCCTTGTATGGCTCACGTGTTGAACCTGGTTGTCCAGCAATTTTTAGCCCACTATCCCAGACTAGATGGCCTTCTGCAGAGGGCACGGTCGCTGTGTGCTCACTTTTGCCGTTCGCATCCCGCAGCTCAGCGACTTACATCTCTACAGAAGTCGTTGGGCCTGCCACTTCACCGGCTAAAATGCGATGTGCCTACCCGGTGGAATTCAACTCTGCACATGTTGCAGCGACTGTGGCAGCACCGACAAGCCCTGGTGCAATACGTTCTGACGTATAGCCTGGGCCAACGAGATTCAGAGGTGGGGCAAATCACGCTGGAGGAGTGGTCTCAGATCAGGGACCTATGCACCCTTCTGCACAGTTTTGAAATGGCGACGAAGATGTTTAGTGCTGACGATGCCATTATCAGCATGACTATTCCGGTGATTTACATGCTGGAGCACATGTTAAACAGAATTCGGAGTCAGGTGGTGGCACAAGAGGAGGTGGAGGAAGTAGAGGAGGAGGAGTTGTATGCGGAAGGGCTAACATCTGCAAGGTCCAGACGGTCGGCAGCACCAAGGCGGCAGGCATGTGAGGGTGGGGGAGATGGTTTTACCAGGGCGCATGGTAGCAGCCAAACTAGTGAGGAAGGTGCAGGAGCCCAGGAAGAAGTGGAGGACGAACTGATGGAAGACTCATCAGATGAGGGAGACCTTGATCACATTTCTGTTGTGCGAGGTTGGGGGGAGAGGACAGAGGAAGGAAGCATGATTGTTACCTCGCCACCAACACAACAGGGACTTGGTGCTCCTGGATGCGCAACACACATGAGTGCCTTCTTGCTGCACTACCTGCAACATGACCCTCGAATTGTGAGAATTAGAAATAATCCTGACTACTGGGTTGCCACACTGTTAGATCCCCGGTACAAAAGTAAATTTGCAGAAATTATTCCTGCCATAGAAAGGGATGCACGCATGCAGGAGTATCAGCAGAGACTGTTGCAGAATCTTACATGTGCTTTTCCACAAAATACCAGTGGTGCACGTAGTGAATCTCACAGTTCCAACTTGCCAACCGTGGGACCGTCAAGTGTTCAGCACTCAAACCGTAACAGAACCACAGTATCTGCTGGTAACATCAATTTTGCGGAATCATTTCACCACTTTTTTAGCCCATCCTTTGCAAGGCCACAGGAGACAAGAAGTCTGACACATAGTCAACGCCTAGAGAAGATGGTACAGGAGTATCTCCAAGTAAACATTGAAGCCACGACTGTGTCACTGGACCCTTGCTCTTTTTGGGCTTCCAATCTGGATAAATGGCCGGAGCTAGCCACTTACGCCTTGGAGATCTTGTCATGCCCCGCAGCCAGCGTTCTGTCTGAACGTGTGTTCAGCGCTGCTGGTGGTGTGCTGACAGATAAGTGCACGCGGCTCTCCACTGATAATGTAGACAGACTCACGTTCATAAAGATGAACAAATCATGGATCCGAAACGACTTTTCTACCCCTGTGTCATCCTGGGTAGAGTAAAAGCTTGATGATTGGTTAAAATCACCCTACCAACTGTTTTAAGCTTTCAAATTACTAATCATGTTTATCTGTATCTTGACTGGAAAATAATTTGGGCTTTGTAGCAGTGTGCAGCACTGATCCTATTAGGCCATCTATACTAAAGCTTCAGCAGATTTAAAATTAAAAATAATTTTTAGCTGCATCTAGCCCGGAAAATAATTTTGGGGCTCCGAGATGCCCAAGGCACATAAGTGCCTTCTTGCTGCACTACCTGCAGCATGACCCTCATATTGTCAGAATTCGAAGTAATCATGACTACTGGGTTGCCACACTCTTAGATCCCCCAAACTTTTCGATCAACCTTTTCATTTTAATAAAGACCAAAAAAATGGTCATTTTTGAAATTATAAGCATTAGCAGGTTGTTAGAAACTGAAATCAAACAGTTTTCAACTCAAAACTTTATTCTAGGTGATGTTACATTTTCACATAGGACCCCTTGTTCGAAAGGAGCTTCTGAACTCTCTCGTCCATTGAATTTGTCAGGTTTTGGATGGTTTCTGCTTCAATTGTTTTGCATGAGGACAGAATACCCTCCCAGAGCTGTTGCTTAGATGTGAACTGCCTCCCGCCATCATAGACACTCCTTTTAATGATGCTCCAAAGGTTCTGAATGGGGTAGAGGTCAGGGGAGCATGGGGGTCACATCATAAGTTTGTCCCCTTTTAAGCCCATATCAGCCAGAGATGCAGATGTTTTATGTGCAGCATGAGATGGTGCATTATCATGCAGAAAAATGATCTTGCTGTGAAATACACGGTTCTTCTTCTTGAACCATGGCAGGAAGTGCTGTTTGAGAAAATCCACATACATTATGGAGTTCATCTTTAGCGCCTTCAGGGATCCTAAAGGGGCCGACAATCTCTCTCCCCATGATTCCAGCCCAAAACATTACTCCACCTCCTCCTTGTTGGCGCTGTAGCCGTGTTTGCGTGGGGTGTCCATCAACCAGCCATCCTCCACTCCATCCATCTGGACCATCGAGCGCTGCATGGCACTCATCCGTGAACAAAACAGTTTTGAAATCAGTCTTCATGTAATGTTTGGCCCACTGGAG
Organism: Phyllobates terribilis; assembly: GCF_046119375.1. NCBI lineage: Eukaryota > Metazoa > Chordata > Amphibia > Anura > Dendrobatidae > Phyllobates > Phyllobates terribilis. The sequence continues at coordinate 396,053,728 of NW_027362767.1, read as the reverse complement.
CCGTTTCTGCTTGTGTGAAGTGGATAGAGGAGGTCGACAGGATGGCGCATGCACAGCTGCAAACCTCTGAAGGACCCTGCATCTTGTTGTTCGGGGGACGTTGGAGGCACAAGCAGCTTCAAAAACTTGTCTGCTGCTATGACAAGGCTTTTTTGCCGCTGCTCTTTCAACCTGACGTAATTGCCTGTAGGAAAGAGTCCTCAATTTGCCCTTATCAGCACGCACACGTGTGTACTGTGAATCAGCTACATACTTCTTGATTGCCAAGACACTTCATCCTGATCATCGCACAATGTTGATTGTAGTCATGCCTTGACCTAAACACTCCACAATTTGTTGCTTCTCAGCAGCCGACTCATCCTTTTTCTTTCCCATTTTGGCAGAAAATGTAGGCTGCTTAATAATGTGAGAGAGCCTTCTTAAGTAGTCTTGCCTTTCATTGGACACACCTGCCAAACTAATTAGCACAGGTGTCTGCAATTGCTTACAGTGATATAAAGAGCCCTGACACACATCACCATCAATGAGTTTAACTGACAAACAAACAAATTCTTCCCTTATCACTCCTAAACACTTTTTGCATAATAATTTGGAACACAGTGTACATGTGCTTTTCCACAAAACACCAGTGGTTCACGTAGTGAATCTTACAGTTCTAACTTGCCAACCGTGGTCTGTATGGAGTTGTTCAATAAAGGGCCCAAAATTAAGATAACATAGATGGGAGAGGTCTCTATGAATAGGAATTCCTAAGTATTTGATACCCTGTGAGGGCCAGGCAAAGGGAAAGTTGGACTGGATGGAATCCTATATGGATTTGGGGAGGGAGACATCGAGGGCCTCAGACTTCGCTGCATTGATTTTAAAATTTGACCATGTAACAAAGTGATCTATTTCAGCCATAACAGCATGGATGGATATATGTGATTGAGTGATATATACTAGTACATCATCAGCAAATAGAGAGCACTTGTACTCGGTGCCTCCCACCTCAATCCACCTAATATTGGGGTTATGGCGAATTGATGAGAGCAGGTGCTCCGTCACTAGGATGTATAAGAGAGGGGACAGAGGACATCACTGCCTTGTCCCATTGGTGATTGTGAAAGGTGATGAAAATGTTCTGACGCACCCCCTGGGCCTTGGGACACCCGGAGCCGGACCCTTTTTGGTGGATGCTGGTGGTTGTAGTCTTCGTGGCGGCGACCCAGTTCCGTGGCTCAGGGCGGTCAAACCAGTGGCGGAACTATTTATGTGGTTTTCATGTTTAAATGTCCGACTACGCCACCCGTGGATTGCGGTCAGAGTGAACCGCCGCTACAGGGCAGACCACTGAGGCTGGTGTTGTGGGTGCAGCAGAGGGTAGCATAACTCCCCACGGGAGGAGTATAGCCTCAGGGCAGTGTATGCGGAGGATGGGGGTGATGGTGCAGGGCAGCAGCAGTAACGACACGGAGTCAGTGATGCAGTTCAGGGCCTTTACTCACAGTTCTTATTATCCAGACCACGTCTGCAGGTAACGGCTGCCCACGTCGTACTGTGCTCACCAGGTGAGGGGCTCAGACAACTCCCAGATAACTTTGGAGCACTTCACAAGACCCCCTTTGTGTGTCCTTTGTCTGGCCTTTCTTACCAACACTTCTGTCCGGCTGCCTCGGGCCTCCTCTTGGTAAACTTGGCGCCAGTTTCCCTGACCCTATGTGGTGCCTTCCTAGCGGGTGTAGCGAGGGGCTGCGCCACATAAAATGTCAGAGCCTCCGGTTTCTAGCTGAGGGTCGTTTCCTGCCTCCACTAGTTCGGGGACCGGTCTCCCCCTTTGGCCTGACCCCTCCACGCAGGTGGATTCGGGCGTGCGGTGGCGACTCGCCCGTCCGCACCCCTGGGATCCCTTCATTCCTCGTTCCTGGAGCCTTCTCCGCTCCTCTTCCTTCCTTCTCCCTCTTCCAGGCCTGGGCCTCTGTTATTAGGCCCGCCTCCGGAGCAGAGCTCATGCAGAGCCCCTGCTCCCTGCCACTTCTGCTCAGACTTCTCTGCACTGAACTAAGATGGTGCCCACCTTTTATACTCCCTTCTCAATGCACCCAGGAACTGCTTCCTCCCTGCTCCTGCACTACAGGGTTCCCCTTCCTCAGTGTTCCCTCCCCCCACTCCAGCCAGGGACAGGGACTGTCGTGCCCATCTCAGGGGCATATTGGTCGGCCTTCCCCACGGCAATGTGGTGTAATGCATGCAGGTGTCGGGTCCTGATCCACACTCCATCCTTACCTGAGAGTGAGATATCACACCTCTGGGTGAGGTGCAATACGTCTGTAGCAACCGAGCCCTCAGGGTGCTACAGTTCCATTTATCTTCAGCCTAGGTGATGTATTGCGATACAGGGCCGTGATTTTGGCTATAAAAGGGTCCCCTAGACCCCTACCCCAAGCTTTTTAAGAGAATCATATATGGCGTGCCAGGAGACTCTATGGAATGCTTTCTCAGCATCCAACGAGAGTATCTAATTACAAATTTTTAACTGCATCTAGCCCAGGAAATACTTTGTGCCTAGTAGCAGTGTCTGCTAGTGAGCGGATTATCCCGGCTGTTAAGCAAGCTGCACCACCTGTAGTTTAGACACTTAATTTTTTCAAAGGAAATGCTTCGGGACCATGGGATACTTAGTGAAGAGCATCAGGAGGCACCCCAAGGCATAGGGGCTGGGACTGGCAGTAGGATGCCTTGCGGTGGACAGCCGAGCTCGATCCTTATAAAAGCTTTTTAACTGCAGCAGCTTTAGTGGACGCTACTGGAGCTGGAATTACCGCGGCTGCTGGCATGAGACTTGCCCTCCAATAGATCCTTGTAAATGGATTTAAAGTGTATTCATTCAAATTAGAGAGACAATTTAAATTAAAAAGCTTAGAGCTGCCTCCACCACAGGGGGGCTCGCTCGACCCACCAGCGGACAGGCACCAGTATTGGGAGAGGGGGGCTGGCCGTCAGGGTTCACCGCGGCTCTGGCACAAACCCGGCGACACGGAGGTGGCACGGGCAGGAGCGGACTGGCCGTGTCGGCTTCTCACTTTTTGGATTTTAGAAGGGCATGACATGCCTATATCTGTGTCTCCCCCTCCTTTTACTCCTCCACCTCTTTTATTTTCGCATGACTATATGTACTTGTCACTTTTCCATGTGTTAGTTATGTCTTCTGAGCAGTTTGTCAGCTTTTGGACACCTTTGAAGGTGTTTTCTATGTGTTTCTATGTGTTTTTGTTTGCCTGCCATTGGTTTTAACGGTGTTCGAAGGTGTTCGACGAACAGTTCGACGAACAGTTCGGCGAACACACGGGTGTTCGACGAACCGAACCGAACTCGAACACTACGGGGGTGGCTCAACACTAATTATGACTACTGGGTTGCCACACTCTTAGATCCCCCAAACTTTTCGATCAGCCTTTTCATTTTAATAAAGACCAAAAAAATGGTATTTTTTGAAATTATAAGCATTAGCAGGTTATTAGAAACTGAAATCAAACAGTTTTCAACTCAAAACTTTATTCTAGGTGATGTTACATTTTCACATAGGACCCCTTGTTCGAAAGGAGCTTCTGAACTCTCTCGTCCATTGAATTTGTCAGGTTTTGGATGGTTTCTGCTTCAATTGTTTTGCATGAGGACAGAATACCCTCCCAGAGCTGTTGCTTAGATGTGAAGTGCCTCCCGCCATCATAGACACTCCTTTTGATGATGTTCCAGAGGTTCTGAATGGGGTAGAGGTCAGGGGAGCATGGGGGTCACACCATAAGTTTGTCCACTTTTATGCCCATATCAGCCAGAGATGCAAATGTTTTATGTGCAGCATGAGATGGTGCATTATCATGCAAAAAAATGATCTTGCTGTGAAATACACGGTTCTTCTTCTTGAACCATGGCAGGAAGTGCTGTTTGAGAAAATCCACATACATTATGGAGTTCATCTTTAGCGCCTTCAGGGATCCTAAAGGGGCCGACAATCTCTCTCCCCATGATTCCAGCCCAAAACATTACTTCAACTCCTCCTTGTTGGCGCTGTAGCCGTGTTTGCGTGGGGTGTCCATCAACCAGCCATCCTCCACTCCATCCATCTGGACCATCGAGCGCTGCACGGCACTCATCCGTGAACAAAACAGTTTTGAAATCAGTCTTCATGTAATGTTTGGCCCACTGGAGCCGTTTCTGCTTGTGTGAAGTGGATAGAGGAGGTCCACAGGATGGCGTATGCACAGCTGCAAACCTCTGAAGGACCCTGCATCTTGTTGTTCGGGGGACGTTGGAGGCACCAGCAGCTTCAAAAACTTGTCTGCTGCTATGACAAGGCTTTTTTGCCGCTGCTCTTTTAACCTGACGTAATTGCCTGTAGGAAAGAGTCCTCAATTTGCCCTTATCAGCACGCACACGTGTGTACTGTGAATCAGCTACATACTTCTTGATTGCCAAGACACTTCATCCTGATCATTGCACAATGTTGATTGTAGTCATGCCTTGACCTAAACACTCCACAATTTGTTGCTTCTCAGCAGCCGACACATCCTTTTTCTTTCCCATTTTGGCAGAAAATGTAGGCTGCTTAATAATGTGAGACAGCCTTCTTAAGTAGTCTTGCCTTTCATTGGACACACCTGCCAAACTAATTAGCACAGGTGTCTGCAATTGCTTACAGTGATATAAAGAGCCCTTACACACATCACCATCAATGAGTTTAACTGACAAACAAACAAATTCTTCCCTTATCACTCCTAAACACTTTTTGCATAATAATTTGGAACACAGTGTACATGTGCTTTTCCACAAAACACCAGTGGTTCACGTAGTGAATCTTACAGTTCTAACTTGCCAACCGTGGTCTGTATGGAGTTGTTCAATAAAGGGCCCAAAATTAAGATAACATAGATGGGAGAGGTCTCTATGAATAGGAATTCCTAAGTATTTGATACCCTGTGAGGGCCAGGCAAAGGGAAAGTTGGACTGGATGGAATCCTATATGGATTTGGGGAGGGAGACATCGAGGGCCTCAGACTTCGCTGCATTGATTTTAAAATTTGACCATGTAACAAAGTGATCTATTTCAGCCATAACAGCATGGATGGATATATGTGATTGAGTGATATATACTAGGACATCATAAGCAAATAGAGAGCACTTGTACTCGGTGCCTCCCACCTCAATCCACCTAATATTGGGGTTATGGCGAATTGATGAGAGCAGGTGCTCCGTCACTAGGATGTATAAGAGAGGGGACAGAGGACATCCCTGCCTTGACCCATTGGTGATTGTGAAAGGTGATGAAAATGTTCTGATGCACCCCCTGGGCCTTGGGACACCCGGAGCCGGACCCTTTTTGGTGGATGCTGGTGGTTGTAGTCTTCGTTGCGGCGACCCGGTTCCGTGGCTCAGGGCGGTCAAACCAGTGGCGGAACTATTTATGTGGTTTTGATGTTTAAATGTCCGACTACGCCACCCGTGGATTGCGGTCAGAGTGAACCGTCGCTGCAGGGCAGACCGCTGAGGCTGGTGTTGTGGGTGCAGCAGAGCGTAGCATAACTCCCCACAGGAGGAGTATAGCCTCAGGGCAGTGTATGCGGAGGATGGGGGTGATGGTGCAGGGCAGCAGCAGTAACGACACGGAGTCAGTGATGCAGTCCAGGGCCTTTACTCACAGTTCTTATTATCCAGACCACGTCTGCAGGTAACGGCTGCCCACGTCGTACTGTGCTCACCAGGTGAGGTGCTCAGACAACTCCCAGATAACTTTGGAACGCTTCACAGGACCCCCTTTGTGTGTCCTTTGTCTGGCCTTTCTTACCAACCCTTCTGTCCGGCTCCCTCGGGCCTCCTCTTGGTAAACTTGGCGCCAGTTTCCCTGACCCTATGTGCTGCCCTCCTAGCGGGTGTAGCGAGGGGCTGCGCCACATAAAATGTCACAGCCTCCGGATTCTAGCTGAGGGTCGTTTCCTGCCTCCACTAGTTTCGGGGACCGGTCTCCCCCTTTGGCCTGACCCCTCCACGCAGGTGGATTCGGGCGTGCGGTGGCGACTCGCCCGTCCGCACTCCTGGGATCCCGTCGTTCCTCGTTCCTGGAGCCTTCTCCGCTCCTCTTCCTTCCTTCTCCCTCTTCCAGGCCTGGGCCTCTGTTACTAGGCCCGCCTCCGGAGCAGAGCTCATGCAGAGCCCCTGCTCCCTGCCACTACTGCTCAGACTTCTCTGCACTGAACTAAGATGGTGCCCACCTTTTATACTCCCTTCTCAATGCACCCAGGAACTGCTTCCTCCCTGCTCCTGCACTACAGGGTTCCCCTTCCTCAGTGTTCCCTCCCCCCACTCAAGCCAGGGACAGGGACTGTTGTGCCCATCTCAGGGGCATATTGGTCGCCCTGCCCCACGGTAATGTGGTGTAATGCATGCAGGTGTCGGGTCCTGATCCACACTCCATCCTTACCTGAGAGTGAGATATCACACCTCTGGGCGAGGTGCAATACCTCTGTAGCAACCGAGCCCTCAGGGTGCTACAGTTCCATTTATCTTCAGCCTAGGTGATGTATTGCGATACAGAGCCGTGATTTTGGCTATAAAAGGGTCCCCTAGACCCCTACCACAAGCTTTTTAAGAGAATCATATATGGCGTGCCAGGAGACTCTATGGAATGCTTTCTCAGCATCCAACGAGAGTATCTAATTACAAATTTTTAACTGCATCTAGCCCAGGAAATACTTTGTGCCTAGTAGCAGTGTCTGCTAGTCAGCGGATTATCCCGGCTGTTAAGCAAGCTACACCACCTGTAGTTTGGACACTTAATTTTTCAAAGGAAATGCTTCGGGACCACGGGATACTCAGTGAAGAGCATCAGGAGGCACCCCAAGGCATAGGGGCTGGGACTGGCAGTAGGATGCCTTGCGGTGGACAGCCGAGCTCGATCCTTATAAAAGCTTTTTAACTGCAGCAGCTTTAGTGTACGCTACTGGAGCTGGAATTACGCGGCTGCTGGCATGAGACTTGCCCTCCAATAGATCCTTGTAAATGGATTTAAAGTGTATTCATTCAAATTAGAGAGACAATTTAAATTAAAAAGCTTAGAGCTGCCTCCACCACAGGGGGGATCGCTCGACCCACCAGCGGACAGGCACCAGTATTGGGAGAGGGGGGCTGGCCGTCAGGGTTCACCGCAGCTCTGGCACAAACCCGGCGACACGGAGGTGGCACGGGCAGGAGCGGACTGAACGTGTCGGCTTCTCACTTTTTGGATTTTAGAAGGGCATGACATGCCTATATCTGTGTCTCCCCCTCCTTTTACTCCTCCACCTCTTTTCTTTTCGCATGACTATATGTACTTGTCACTTTTCCATGTGTTAGTTGTGTCTTCTGAGCAGTTTGTCAGCTTTTGGACACCTTTGAAGGTGTTTTCTATGTGTTTCTATGTGTTTTTGTTTGCCTGCCATTGGTTTTAACGGTGTTCGAAGGTGTTCGACGAACAGTTCGACGAACAGTTTGGCGAACACACAGGTGTTCGACGAACCGAACCGAACTCGAACACTACGGGGGTGGCTCAACACTAGTCTTTAATCCTAACCTATCTATTCAAGAGCACAGACCTGCCTGATAAAAGTGATAGGAACTGATGTAACCTAGCCATGAAAAGGACTGCAATTACACTTAGTCTTTACTCCCAACCTATCTATTTAAGAGCACAGACCTGCCTGATAAAAGTCGTAGGAAATTATGTAACCTAGTCCTTAAAAGGACTGCAATCACAACTATTCCCTACTCCCAAGCTATCTGTAGATTTGTGCGAAAATTGGCTTGAAATTAACATAGTATAGCGCACACAGCAACAGCGGTGCCATCTAACATGCAGCTGCAGCAGTGAGAAAATGGTGGCGACGGGTAAAATGGCTGGGCTGGGTCTTATAGGGCAAGGACATGTGACATACACTGCCAATGACACATGCCCTTGCTTGTGTGAAAAAAAGCACTTCGCTCCGTGTGTGCGCTGCTGATAGGCTGACAGATTGCACCTCCCCACTGTAAATGCGGGAAAGAGAATAAAAAATGGAGATCTTCATTATTTCTGCAGAGATCCATCCCCTGCCCCTCCCCCTGCCCCTCTGTACACTCAAACTGCGTGTTAACATTAATTTTCAGCATTACTGAGAAAAAATCCAGTTATGAATTTGGAGCACGAACAGTTATCGAACATAAGCTCGAGCAGCCGAATTTTTTTCAAATTGTTTGTGTTCGCCAAACGGCTCGAACACCGCCCAAAACAGCTCGAATTTGATATTGGCTAACAGTTCGAGTTGAACACCCCTCATCTCTACTCTTTAGCGAGCCAATGAACATGCAGGGGTTGCCTTCCATGCACTGTAATGAGGTAGCCATGTTGGTTGTGGGTATTAAAATGAATGGCTGGCCGCACAGCGTCATTATTATAATTATTTATTATTACAGCACCATTTATTCTATGGCGCTTTACCTGTCATCCGGTCTATATAAAAATTGGTGCCACTATGCTTGTCACAGTCTACCCCAGAAACAGGCAGAGTAGGGAGAGCTATATATATATACATCTGAACTAACAGTTCTTCTGAGGACTAATCCAGCTGCATATATTCAGTGGTGATTGCAGAAGTTAGGCAGGCAGGCAGTGTATGTGGCAGACTGCAGTTCATATAGTGCAAGAGGGTCCATTTCACTTTCTATCTGCAGCTACTGTGAATGATATTTGTAGACATAGCCCCAGATATCAGGGACTAGGGCTATTTTTTTTTATTTTAATCCTGGTTATTTGCTTTAAAAGCAAGGCAGGAAGAGTATGTGACAGATTGCATTGTATGATACAGCACAAGAGACCCACCTCTTCCGACAAGCCTACAACCTGCAGTAACCCTCACTCCACCATACCACGGCACAGCCAGCTGCACCCTCACCTACTGTATCCTCACCCATCCCTTATAGACTGTTTGTGCATCCTCACGGGCAGGGTTCTCTCTGCTCTTGTATCAGTCAGTGACTTCTTTTCACATGTAAAGCGCAATGGAATAAATGGTGCTATAATAATAAATAATAATAATTATACTACGTGTATTCTCGGTCAATTTATGGCACTTTCCTGGTGACTGCCCCTAAATTGATGTGTTTTGGCAGCTTTTAGTCCCCATTGAAGGTGTATGCATTTGACTTGGCACCCAGTGAATCCAATGACGGTCGGCAATGTTCGGGCGAATAATCGACAATTACATTGGCAAAGATTGCAAAAACGGTGATTGTAATCCGAAACAAATATCTAAATATTCGCTCGTCTCTTATAAGAAGCAACCTTAAAAAAATTATGTGGGTGTTGCATCACAGTCACCCTGGTGATATGGTGGTGGAGGATGATGAGAAGGAGGAGAGCAACATAAAATAGAACAATTGCTGAAGGGTATACCTATGTCTGGGTGTGAAGGGGTGCATGGGAACAGACCCCTCAAAAAATAACCACTGGATTTGAGTTTATGTTTGATGCTACTATCATCTGGCGGTGTTGGGAAGTCTGGCTTAATCCAGCCCTTGTTCATTTTCATAAGAGTCATCCTGACAGTATTTTCAGTTGACAGGCAGATGTGCCTATCAGTTTTTTTCAGTTATAATGCCCCTGGGGCACTAAAAGCCATCTCTGACAAAACGCTAGCGGACAGGACCTCCAAGGAGTAGAAAGACAGTTCATGCTACGTGTTCAGCTTGGATACCCAACAGTTGTAAGGCACAGAGACAGAGAGGAATCATGGAGGATGCTAGTATGGTCGACAAGGTAGTCCTTCAGCATCTTCCAAAACTTTTCCCCCCTTGTTAGAGTACCCTGTGTATCAGGGCCTGGATGCTGGGAGGGTCTAAGAAAACTGTCCCAGACCTTTGAAAGCATTCTCCTGCCTCTGTCGCATCAAGTTTGTGTCTCCCTCGCTTGTACTCCTTGGTTGTCTAATGAACTGTCTGACTATGACCTCTGCCACCAGCGTTGTCAGATGGGATTTTTTTTTTGTTATAATTCTTCAACAAGAGCCTGAACTTAATATCTCCAAAAATGAACTCCTTCAGTTTCCTCCCTCTACTAACCTACCTATACCTGGCTTTGCAATTTCCTTTAGGTGGTGCCACCATAACTCCCACTCGGCACGCCTGCTGTCTTGGAGTAATATTTGAAACACAACTTTCCTTTATTCAACATGGAAACTCACTCACTCGCTCATGTCACCTGCACCTTAAAAACATCTCCAGAATTCAACCTTTTCTCACCTTTGATACTGCAAAAACTCTTTCTGTTGCTCTTATTCACTTCTGAAACTCTCTTCTAATTGGTCTCACTGTAAACAAACTGTATGCTCTCCAGGATATTTCTATCAAGCCTCTACCCAGTGCCAGTCATTGCACTGGTTAGGTTAAACAATCACTACAGAATACAATACAAGCTCATCTCTCTCACCCACCAAGCTATCCACAGTTCTTCACCGGCCTATATCTCATTCCTCATTTCTGTGCATCACCCCTCCTGTGACCTCCGTTCTGCAACTGATCTAAGACTGACATCCTCCTTAATCAGAACCTCATACCTCCGTCTCCAAGAATTGTCTCGTGCCTTGCCAGTTTTCTGTAATGCCCAAAATGCATACAACGCGATGGTCATGGTAAAGGCAGGGGAACATAAAGTCGGCCTTGTGTGCCAGACTTCCAACAGCCAAGACTTCCCTGTTCTCATCAAGAGTATGGCTGTCTATGTTCTCTTCCTCCTCCACCTCCTCATTATCACGCAATCCGCGATCAAATGAGATGAGACTGGGCTGAGTAGTATCACCCTGTATGGTTCCTTGCTCCGCCTGCCATGCCTCCTCTTTAATTGATGGGCACACATAAATTGGCCAAATTATGCGCAAAAAACCTTCATTTTTCAAAGTGACATTAGTCTAGATACAATATTTCTTATATTTTCATGTATGGAGTGCCGAAGTTCTTTTTGCAATTGATATTACTCTTTTCTTCAGAGCACCCGAATAGACCAGTGAGCGACCCCTCTCTTTTTTCTATTAATCATTTTTGGGATCCCGCTCCTGGAGCATTGCAGCAGGTACGTGTTCACACTATTAGAAGTTTGACAGCCTTTTTTTCTGACCTTGTGTCCCTCCCATTCAGTCACAGGTGGTTTTAACTAGCTCTACCAGCCCATACATTGTAGGCTAAAAGCCCAAGCAAAGACATATTGTCCATACAGGCTTACAGCCCAAGAGTGGCATATCCAGTGGTAGCGTAGCGTAGTTTCCCATCATACGAAGGTGACCTTGTCGTGGTTGATGGGCACACATAAATTGGCCAAATTATGCGCAAAAAACCTTCATTTTTCAAAGTGACATTAGTCTAGATACAATATTTCTTATATTTTCATGTATGGAGTGCCGAAGTTCTTTTTGCAATTGATATTACTCTTTTCTTCAGAGCACCCGAATAGACCAGTGAGCGACCCCTCTCTTTTTTCTATTAATCATTTTTGGGATCCCGCTCCTGGAGCATTGCAGCAGGTACGTGTTCACACTATTAGAAGTTTGACAGCCTTTTTTTCTGACCTTGTGTCCCTCCCATTCAGTCACAGGTGGTTTTAACTAGCTCTACCAGCCCATACATTGTAGGCTAAAAGCCCAAGCAAAGACATATTGTCCATACAGGCTTACAGCCCAAGAGTGGCATATCCAGTGGTAGCGTAGCGTAGTTTCCCATCATACGAAGGTGACCTTGTCGTGGTTGATGGGCACACATAAATTGGCCAAATTATGCGCAAAAAACCTTCATTTTTCAAAGTGACATTAGTCTAGATACAATATTTCTTATATTTTCATGTATGGAGTGCCGAAGTTCTTTTTGCAATTGATATTACTCTTTTCTTCAGAGCACCCGAATAGACCAGTGAGCGACCCCTCTCTTTTTTCTATCCTCTTTAATTGTGAGCAGCGAGCATTTCAGTAGACAGAGAAGCGGGATGGTGACGCTAATTATGGTGTCATCACCGCTGACCATCTTGGTGGAGTCCTCAAAGTTTTGGAGGATGGAACAGATGTCAGACATCTATGCCCACTCATCAGCTCTTATGTGCTGACTTGAATGCTGACGGACGTGTTGAAGCTGGTACTCAACAACTGCTCTCTGCTGCTCAAAATCATTCCAAACATTAGCAACATTGATTTCAAATGCATAGTCACATCGCACACAGTCAGTGAGCTACAAATGCTGCTGAAGCCCTTCCAGGGTGGCAGAAGTTGTAACTGACTTTCTGAAATGGGCACACACGCAGCGTACTTTCACAAGTCACTCAGGCAGATCTGGGTAGATTTTGAGAAACCGCAGGACCACTAAGTTGAGCATATGGGCCAGGCATGGTACGTGTGCGAGCTTGCCTAGCTTCAGAGCCACCAACAGGTTCTCTGATACAGCCTTCAACAACTCTGCAATCGTGTGTGGTTTGTTGCCTAAGCATACAGTCGTGCTTATTGTTATTGGCACACAAGAGGTTTAAATAAATAATCTGGAATATGTCCTGAAAAAATGAATCAAGTAATGGAGATGGAGGCTGAAGAGGAGGAGGTGGTGCAGGAACTGTAAAATGTACGGGCAACCCTGATTGTCCCAGGGCTCGCAATCCTCTGTGTCCGGAGGACATGTTCCGTCCCAGGGTCCCAGCTTCCACAATATTAACCCAGTGGAATGCGTCAGTGAGATGAACCGTCCCTGGCCACATTCACTTGTCCACATGTTTGTGGTTAGGTGGTCCTTCCCAGTAAGGGTACTGGGGAGGCCACGGGTAATGTTCTGGGACCCACTCTTGATGAAGGGGGAGATGATACCAGGAGAAATAGTGGGGGCTGAGGCCCAAGTATGGACACCCGACTGCTGCCACCATGAGGTTGTTGAAAGCTTTCGTCTCCACGAGCCTAAAAGGCAACATTTCATGTGCAAGCAAGCAGTCCGGAAATGTGGCAGTTTAATATTGCGGCCTGTGGGTGGGTGGGTGGGTGGCAGCATACTTGCACTTGCATTCCAAGGACTGTGGTAGGGACAACTGAACACAGCAAAGGGACTTGAATGGCGAAGGTTGCAAGTCTGCAGGTGCAGGGCGGGAGGCATCTTCGCATGTGCCATGGACAGGGCATTGGCATGCACGCATGCACAGTTTCTGGACCTTGGTGTTTGGCTCAGCTAGTCAGGTGCTTTGCTGTCCTGTGCCTGACCATGCTGGTGGAGGTCAGGCTGGTAGTTTTGGTGCTCTTACTGATGCTGGCCTGGTAGATGTTGCAAATGGCCTTTTTGGGGTTATCTGAACAGTTTTTAAAAAAGAACCAGACTTGGGAAGACCTAACAGTTGTACTGGCAACTTCCGTCGTGTTGGTGTTCCGGGGAGCAGTTGCTCGCCTTGTTTCTGTGGCCACCACACTGCTTGTTCTTGCCTGTTGTGGTGCTACGCCTCCCTCCCACTTTTTGCTGCTGTCCTCACTCTGCGTGTCCTCTTTCCAGGTTGGATCAGTGACGTCATCATCCACCGCTTCGTCATCCACTTCCGCACCCTGGTCCTCCACCTGACTTTCTATCCATTGTGTCTCATCATTATCCACCTCTTGCAACAGTAATTGCACTTTCCCACCATCACCTTCGGGTGACCATTGATGCTCAAATCGCTACATGCCCTGCTCGAAGCTGGCCAGTCGAGAGGCCCGAATCTATTGATTGAAAAGTGAACAGCTCTTGGGGTAACCCTGGACTCTAATCTCTCCTTCAAACCACATATCCAAGCTCTTTCCACTTCCGAGCGAACTGAGCGAGAGGCCAGAATCTATAAATGGTAATATTAACCAAAACAGCTCTTTGGAGTGTCCAAGTGTGGGATCAGTTGTCTCAGGGCACTCTGAATGATGGGAGGAAGGAGGGTCAGGGTGAGGAAAATACCGACTCATAGTAAAAAAAACTCTCGTATCCTCACTTTCCTCAACCACGAATCTACAAAAACACTAGTGCACACCCTCATCATCTCCTGCCTCAACGACTGCAACCCCCTAATCTGTGGCCTCCCTTCTAACACTCTTGCATTCCTCCAATCTATCCTAAACTCTGTTGCCCGACTAATCCACCTGTCCCCTCGCTATTCCCTGGCCTCTCCTCTCTGTCAATCCCTTCACTGACTTCCCATTGGCTAGAGACTCCAGTTCAAAACCCTAACCTTGGCATGCAAAGCCATCCACAACCTGTCTCCTCCATACATCTGTGACCTAGTTTCCCGGTACTTACCTGCACACCACCTCCGATCCTCACAAGATCTCCTTCTCTACTCCCCTGTTATATCTTCTTCCCACAGTCACATACAAGGTTTCACCCATGCATCCCCCCTTCTCTGGAACTCTCTACCCCACCATTTCTGACTCTCGCCTACTGTTGAAACCTTCAAAAAGTACCTGAAGATCCACCTCATCCGACATGTGTACAGCCTGCAGTAACCTTCGATCCACCATACCGCTGCATGACCAGCTCATCCTCACCTACGGTATCCTCACCCATCCCTTGTAGACTGTGAGCCCTCGTGGGCAGGGTCCTCTCCTGTACCAGTCGATGTCACATTTTTGCTCAAGATTATTGTAATTGTTTTTGCGATGTATACCCCTTTTTGACATGTAAAGCGCCATGGAATAAATGGCGATAAAGTAATAATAATGTGGTCCAGACTCACATCTGCTGAGACTGGACTATGTGGAACACAGCTTGATGGTGGTGGCAAACTGACTGGAAGCTTTATCTGCTATCCAACCAACAACCTTTTCACCCTGCTCTGGCTTCAATAGTCGTGTTCTGCGGCCCCCAAGAAATTGGGACAGGAAGGTTGTTCAACATGATGTGGGTTTTTGTTGTGCTCCCTCAGCAGGTACAGTTTCATCTTGCCCACAGCCTCTGCATGCACTATCACCATCACCATAACGTCCACTTCCCCGTCCATTGACACACACCTTGCCCATTTTAAATGAAGTTTAATATTTGTCCCATTGCCAAAAATGTCTGTATTATTAACGCAGTAATATATGATCACGTCTGATGAGATTACCACAGTTTTAGGCAGTGACCTGGCAGTCAGAGAAACTTCCAGGGGTCTTGCTGTTCCCATGTCTTTTCAGCACTGCACGAATGTGTCTGATCATGTCTCACACACCACATGCCCAGATAAGGTAGTAAAATGTTAAAAATACATTTCCTGGTGAATGCATTTTTCATCTGTGAAAGCAATGCAAAAGTGCAAAAACGCATCAAAAATGCTACGTGTGAACATAGCCCAAGTTGTGGAGGAGCATTTTTATTTTTGTATATTTATTTTGCCTTATATACAAGTCATTACTCTGGAAAGGATGTTCCTTAACATTTTTCCCAGGAAAATCCATTTTGGTTTTGTTTTTGTATGTTTTATTGTGAGTGGGTAAAAGTGGAATAATACTCTGACAACATTGTTGACAGCAGAGACCTGGGAGTCAGAAATGCTTCCTGGGGTCTTCCCTATGGTGTTCCCATGTCATTTGAGCACTGTTCCTATCGATTTGGGCAATTTTTAGGCCCTCTGCAGACCACTGGGGGGAGGCGCCGGAAAAAAGCTTGAGTTTCCCATAGACTTACATTGGGCTCATTGCTTGGACCGAGCACTTGAGCATTCCAATTTACTCGACCTGAGCAACGAGTACCCGAGCATTTTAGTACTCGTTCATCACTAAAAAATACCAAATCTGAATTTGATGTACCACTTTAGTGCTAAAGTAAAATGAAAAATGAGATGAGAGTGCTAATGATATATAGGGAAGTCATTCATTGTCATTGCGAATTTATTATTATATGAAAATCTGCAGTAACAGCACCTTAATCACAGCCTTTTTCCATTCTATAAGTACTGTAAACAAGGAGGGCAATATTAAACCCCTCATTGTTATTTTTGATACTAATCTAAAATACTGCATTCAAAGCTTGTGAGTCACAGGAAGTATGATTCCTGCAATGTAAGATGGGCAAGCCACATTTTTTACATGCTAAAGAAAACTCTCTCCACTGTACGTATTGTAAAAAAAAATATTTTGTATACTTTATTGTTGTAATTGTCCAATATTTCACTGGTTCACATCACTGAAGTACAGCAGTTAATTACCCACCAGTTACCATACATTTTTCCCTAGCCAGAAAGGTTGAGGTCACTTGGACATTACTAAGAATTTGTTTACATTATAAACCTCAAAATGGTTCAATATAGTCCTTGGAGACCTCAAAGTATTATTTACATGTTTTCTGGGCAATTAGAGGCTTTTTGTCATGGGTGTGCAGTTTGAAGCAGGAGATCTCTTCATTTGGCATTACAGACAACTTCTCAGAAGCTGTCTCTCTAGGACCCAGCAGCTACCTTCTCTGGCTAATTATCACCCTGGCCTGGGTGTATAAATACCTTCTGTGTGCCAGAGGGAGGTGACGGCAATATTCATTACTCCTTGTAAAGGCTTGAGCAAGAACACTGCTTCTTCATCTCTGGTGCTAGAGGATGTGTGCACATTTGTCTGGAGTTGTCTAAAGCTAAGCAATAATGCCTTGTTTGTCCCCCTTGCTGTCTTTAGGGTTCAGTAGGGATCGGCTAGCACTCATCCCCTTCCTTCCCTAGCCAGGGCCAAATGCCAGGGAAAGACAAGGCGAGGTAAGCGAGCGGCGATTGGTGAAAAACCAATATAGGGACGTTAGTGGAGACAGGGTGATATTAGTTCAGCTTAGAAGTTCTCCACTCCCCCCTTTCCTTACAGTCTGGGCTCCCTTTCCCTCTTCCCTTTGTGTTGCACTAAGTCTTTCCCACACATTGCATGACACTTTTCTGTATCATAATTCAAGGAAAATGTATTCACCATGAATCAAACCTTTCTGCAAAATTCAGAAATCAATCATACCAGTTCATTGCTCTTGTTTTAACTATTATTTCATTGCTAAAGATTTTAAGTGCCTTTGATAAATTGTCATAATTAAAATAATAGTGAGATCTATTTATTTATTTTTTTGTAGGAAAAAAATAATCCAGATACAGAATTTCATGAGCAGAATCTACAGGCGACAATAGCAGACTTATTCACTGCTGGAACAGAGACGACAAGTTTGACTCTGAGATATGGTTTTCTTATACTCATGAAATATCCAGAAATACAAGGTAATAATTTTAAAGTATTTGTAAATAATTTATCAAGGTCCTCTCATAGTATCATAGCAGGAGCAGTGGTAGCACTTTAGCACTGTTGTCTGAGTGGGTCAAAATTTTTTAGATGAGAATGAGCCTATTGCCTCCAAAAAAGGTTGAGTACAAGTCCAAAGTCCGAGTCCCTGTATTGCATATTATTTGAATATAATTCTAGACTGAAAAATATTTTCATTGCTACACTTTTGTTAATTTCAGAGAAGATCCACAAAGAAATTGACAATGTAATAGGGAAAGATCGTTGTCCCTCAATAGAAGACAAGAGTAAAATGCCATATACAGAAGCCGTAATCCACGAGATTCAGAGATATGCTGATATTGTCCCGGCAGGAGTGCCGCATGCTGTCAGCAAGGACACAACTTTCAGAGGATATCATATTCCAAAGGTAGAGTATGCTGCTCCTCTCAATGTTTTGATCATACTAGCCAACTTTGGATGGTTGGCATCAGGAAGATGGGTAGTTTAGTGATATGAGAAGAGTGACTTCACAAATTTTCAGACATAATCACATAATAATTTAGTGCTCTTGGCTCTCCCTACACTATGTCCACCCATTCTTCATCTCTGTCAAAGCCTCAGTCACATAAGAATCTTTTCAGAGCCTGAGAGATTTCTTAACTGTAGTTCAGGAGGTATCCCCCCTTTTTTTGGAGCTTCCTGAACATGCAGTCTTTTCAGTCGATGAATCAAATGCAGTGCATAGTAACCGAGTACAGTGGGCATGATTATATCCCTTTGCCACCAGTAGTGGCCACACTATAAACTCTTATGGTCAGCAAGGTTCTTTTAATCTCTTTCTTGCTCTCTCTGTCTCTCTCTCCTGTGCAAGCTGTTACAATCATCAGTTGTCAGAGGTGACAGACAGTTGTCCTGCAGTTGGTTGTAGGAGATCTCTACGTTTGGCATTGCAAACTGTTATGCACACGCCCGGGCTGACAGGCATGGGCGTGACTTAGTGATTCCACTGTGCCATGAACTGGAGAGTGCCTGGAGGGGCGTAACTATGTATCAACCCGATCCGACCAACGTCGCACGACGGCTAACGATGCCGTGCACCAGGGAGGAACCGAGCAGAGGGACCAGGTGCTACTCCAGGCTAGACCCCGGAACAAGGCTGTTGACCCACACCGGGGAATACAGGAACAGGCAGGTTAGGCTGGCACACAGACAGGTGGGTAATGGCAGGCACGGCTGGCATGCAGACAGGTGGGCACTGGCAGGCACGGCTGGAGTGCAGACAGGAGGATACTGGCAGGCACGGCTGGTATGCAGACAGGAGGGTACTGACAAGTACGGCTGGTGTGCAGATGGGGAGATACTAGCAGGTTGGAGCACAGGCTGGATAGGGTCCAGTACAGACTGGGATTCAGGAACGGAACCGCAGATGCGGTAGACAAGCAGAGCAGAGAGGTACCGCCGTAGAGGTGGGCAATGCGGAGCAGAGAGGTACCGCCGGAGCGGTGAGCAAGCAGAGCAGGGAGAAACCACCGGAGCGGTGAGCAAAGCAGAGCAGGCAGGACACGCCAGAGTGGTGAGCAAGGCAGAGTAGGCAGGAACCGCCAGAGTGATAAGCAAGGCAGAGCAGTCAGGAACCGCCAGAGCGGTGAGCAAGGCAGAGCAGGCAGGAACCACCGGAGCGGTGAGCAAGGCAGAGCAGGCAGGAACCGCAGGAGCGGTGAGCAAGGCAGAGCAGGCAGGAACCGCCGGAGTGGTGAGCAAGGCAGAGCAGGCAGGAACCACCAGAGCGGTGAGCAAGGCAGAGCAGGCAGGAACCGCAGGAGCGGTGAGCAAGGCAGAGCAGGCAGGAACCGCCGGAGTGGTGAGCAAGGCAGAGCAGGCAGGAACCGCCGGAGCGGTGAGCAAGGCAGAGAAGGCAGTAACCGCTGGAGCGCTGAGCAAGGCAGAGTAGGCAGGAACCGCCGGAGCGGTGAGCAAGGCAGAGCAGGCAGGACTCAGTTCACAAGGAACAGACTGGAAGGGAAAGGCAGAACCAGATACACACAAGATACTTGCAATGAAGTAGTGAGTGGACTCTAATCTCACAAACGGAAGTACAGCGACAATGAGTAGGAGTTAGGTGCAGGTTCAGACTCTGCAGAAAAGGGACGGTACGGGCATAGAGAAAGACAGGTAACAGGCTAGGAGAGTGTTCAGACAGGAACTGTTAGAACTCTCCTGTTTTTTCTAGTTTGCTAGTCACATGACCATTTTTGCCTATTTAATCCGGCTCCGCCCTTCTGGCCTTGCTGGACTTCATTGTATTTACTACTCTTGAGCTAGCTTGGTGCTCTGTTACCGTTCTCTGTTAGTTTTGCTAGGTCTTCTGACCTCTATGCTCTTTGTTGTGTGTTTGTCTTTGACTGCTACTATTTCTGCTAGGAGGTGTCCAATTTATCCCAGTCCCTAGTTCTTGTAGGGATCCCTCCCTTACATCTATAGGTCTTCGTACAGACTAGCCGAGGACTTTAACAGGTCTGATCGCAGGATCAGGTTCCCCGTTACATCGTAGGGATCGAGTTTAGTTCTATTGTAGGGCCAGATCTCCTGCCTTTCCTTAGTGCCTGTAGCAGATCATAACAGTAAGTCCAGCCCAAAAAAAAAAAAAATTTCTCTAAGGAAAGACCTCCAGTTTTCCATCATGGTCTCGGTTCAAGATTTGGCTCAACGCTTGCAGGGACTCTCTCTGGAGGTGGCCAAGCTCCAACAACACGTGAGTAGCTGTTCTGGAGCACATTTTGTGGAGCCGAAGGTACGTCAGCCTGATGTACTTTTTGGTGAACAACAAGATTTTTTTTCTTTTAAAAATGCTTGTTTATTGTATTTTCGTTTGAGACCCGGATCCTCTGGTGATGAATCACAGCGCATAGGGTTCATAATATCACTTTTGCGCAAAGATCCTCAGGGATGGGCCTTCTCTCTCCAACCTAGTGATCCGTGCTTTAGATCAGTGGATAGTTTTTTTTCTGCTTTGGGTTTGTTGTATGATGATCCTGATCGTGTCTCATCTGCTGAGTCTGAATTGATACATCTGAGGCAGGGATCAGGTAATGTGGAAAAATATTGTTCTCACTTCCGTCGGTGGTCTGCCCAGGTGGGGTGGAACGATTCAGCTTTGAAAAGCTTGTTTCTTGCAGGGCTAGGTGAAAGGGTTAAGGATTTACTGATTGCTTATCCCACACCTGGAAACTTGCAGGAGGCAATTCAATTAGCTATACGGGTGGACAGGAGACTGCGTGCAAGGGTTAATGAGAGCAAATCCTCTGCTATGTCTGCTCCGAGTCCTGAGAGGGTCTGTGCTGACAAAGGAGAGCTGATGGAGATTGGGGTGATGGCACCCCGCTCTCAGGAAAAAGACCGCAGGCTTTCTGAAGGTTTGTGCTTCTATTGCGGAAATTCTGGTCATTTTATTAAGAACTGTGTGCTTCGTATGAAGAAAGAAAAAAAAATGGTCAGTCATGCACGTATAGCCTGTTTAAATTCTAAGGGAGTATTCCTATCTGCTACTACTGCTGCTCAGGATGAATTAATTGAATTTCGGGTATGTGTGGATTGTGGTTCTACTCTGAATGTGATTGATGGGGGATTCTTGGAAAAACTTAAATTAAAATCTAAACTTTTGTCATCCCCTATTGCTGTGGTTTCTGTTGATGGCTCTCCCTTGAAGTGTGTTACTCATAAGGTCTGTGAATTTCCCCTCACTATTAATGGTATTCATCAAGAGAATTTGGATTTGGTGGTATTGGATAATTTACCTTCTCCCGTAATATTGGGGTTGCCCTGGTTAAAATTGCACAATCCTGTACTGGATTGGTCTACCAATGAAATTAAGTCCTGGAGCCCTAAATGTTATGACAAGTGTTGTAACGGACGTATTGCTGCGGTGGAAAAAGGGGAATTACCTGTACCTATTCAGGATTTTTGGAGAGTTTTTTCTGAGGAGGAGTCACAAATTTTGCCTCCCCATAGAAACTATGATTGTACCATTGAATTTGTCCCTGGAGCGACTCTTCCTAAAAGTCGTTTATTTAATCTTACTATTCCTGAGAGAAAGGCTTTGGGGGAATACATACAGACAAGCTTGGCCGCCAGTCACATTGGGCCTTCCAAGTCTCCTGTGGCTGTTGGATTTTTTTTGTAAAAAAAAAAGATGGCGGTTTACGTCCTTGTCTGGACTTTCATGAGATTAATAAAATTACTGTACGCAATCCTTACCCATTGCCATTGATTCCTGATTTATTTAACCAGTTAGTGGGGGCCAAGTGGTTGTCTAAAATTGATCTCCGGGGGGCATACAATTTGTTGCGTATGAAGGAGGGTGATGAATGGAAGACTGCTTTTAACACTCCTGTGGGTCATTTTGAGAATCTGGTTATGCCTTTTGGTCTTACCAATGCTCTGCATTTTTTCAGAATCTTATTAATGACATCCTTAGACCTTTGATCGGCAAAAATGTGGTTGTGTATTTGGATGACATTCTGATTTATTCGCCTGATCTGGAGTCTCATTGGCAGAGCGTATGTGAGGTATTACAGTTATTAATGGACAATTCGCTTTTTGCTAAGCTAGAGAAATGTGAGTTCGCTGTACAGAGAATTAGTTTTTGGGGTTACATTATCTCCAGTGAAGGTTTTGAGATGGACCCAGTTAAAGTTCAAGCTGTGCAGGAATGGCCTAGGCCTATTGGTTTGAAATCGATACAGAGGTTTTTGGGTTTCGCCAATTATTACAGAAAATTCATAAAAAAAATTTCTATTATTGTCAAACCGCTGACCGATCTCAACAGGAAAGGTGCTAATGCGGTTCAGTGGACTTCTGAGGCCATTGAAGCTTTTGTGCTTCTTAAGGAGAGGTTCACCTCTGCTCCCATCCTTATGCAGCCTGATGTGACTAAGCCGTTTTTGGTTGAGGTTGATGCTTCTTCTGTGGGGGTCGGTGCGGTATTGTCTCAGGAAAACAAGGATGGAATACATCCCTGTGCCTTTTTTTCAAAAAAATTTTCTGAGACTGAACTTAATTACGATATTGGTAATCGGGAATTGCTGGCTATTAAACTCGCATTTGAACACTGGCGTCACCTCTTGGAAGGTGCTGAATTTCCCATTCAGGTTTTCACTGATCATAAAAATCTGATCTATCTTGATGCTGCCAAGCGCTTGAATGCCCGTCAGGCTAGGTGGGCACTTTTTTTCTCGCGGTTTAATTTTTCTGTTACTTACATCCCGGGTACCAAGAATGTTAAAGCGGATGCTTTGTCTCGCAGCTTTTCTCCTATGGTCGGTGCTGAGGAGGAGAGCATTTTACAAGAAGGTGTTGTGATTGCTGCTTTTGACTCCGTTTAGGAGGATGAGATTCTTAAAGCTCAGGAGAATGCCCCATCTAACACTCCCCATGGGAGGTTGTTTGTGCCTAGGACCTTTAGGAGAGATTTGTTTGTTGAGTGTTATGAGTCTCGGTTGGCAGGTCATCCAGGAATTTCTGAGACCAAGAGACTTGTGGGTCGCAGTTTTTGGTGGCCTGGATGGCAGAAGGAAGTCATTAAGTGGGTGCGTCAATGTACTGTGTGTGCTAGATCCAAGTCTTCGCATGCTCCTGCTGCGGGGTTGCTTTGCCCTCTGGAGGTTCCTAGTGCACCTTGGACACATCTGGCTATGGACTTTATTACTGACCTTCCCACCTCTGAAGGTTTCACGGTCATCTGGGTGGTCGTGGACCGTTTTAGCAAGATGTTTCACTTGGTTCCCTTCATCAAACTGCCTTGCGCTAAGACACTCGCTAAGGCCTTTGTCAAGGAAATTGTCAGACTACATGGTGTTCCTACTGACATTGTTTCTGATAGGGGACCTCAGTTTGTGGCTCATTTTTGGCATGCCTTTTGTGACAGGTTGGGAGTTCATTTGTCGTTTTCATCTGGATATCATCCTGAGTCTAATGGCCAGACAGAAAGGAAGAACCAGGATTTTGAGCAGTTCTTGCATTGTTTTGTGGTAGACAATCAAGAGGGGTGGTCTGAGTTTCTGCCACTTGCTGAATTTGCTCTTAACAACCATACATCCTCTTCTGCTGGGTGTTCGCCTTTTTTTGTTGTTCTGGGAGACATCCGTCTTTTGGGTCATTCTCCAAATTGGTATCGGCTGTGCCTGAGGAGGAGAGTTTTTCCGGTGATTTGGAGAGAGTTTGGACGGATGTGCGTGGTAATCTTCAGGAGGCTAACAAAAAATCTAAGAGGTACTTTGATAGGAAACGGCAAGAGGTTTTGTTTGCTGTTGATGACATGGTTTGGTTGTCCTCTAAGAATCTGCGATTGCGGAATCCTTCTAAAAAATTGGGTCCCAAGTTCGTAGGGCCCTTTAAGGTGCTTCAGATAGTTAACCAATCTGCTGTTAGGTTGGAGGTTCCTACCTCCTGGAAGATTAACCCGGTGTTTCATGTTTCTCTGTTGAAAAGAGCTGATGTGTCAGATGGTGACGCCTCTGCCACTGTTCCTCCGGTGGTGGACGACGGGGAATATGAAATTTCCCGCATCCTAAATTGTAGACGGTATAGAGGGAGTTTGCAGTATCTCGTAGCTTGGAAGGGTTTCGGACCTGAGGATAACTCATGGGTGAGGGCGGATGATGTTTCTGCTTCCAGACTTGTCAGAGCGTTTCACAGGAGGTTTCCTGATAAGCCTGGGCCTAGGGGATCCGGAGGATCCTCTTAGAAGAGGGGGTACTGTTAGAACTCTCCTGTTTGGTTTTTTCTAGTTTACTGGTCACATGACCATTTTTGCCTATTTAATCCGGCTCCGCCCTTCTGGCCTTGCTGGACATCATTGTATTTACTACTCTTGAGCTAGCTTGGTGCTCTGTTACCGTTCTCTGTTAGTTTTGCTAGGTCTTCTGACCTCTATGCTCTTTGTTGTGTGTTTGTCTTTGACTGCTACTATTTCTGCTAGGAGGTGTCCAACTTATCCCAGTCCCTAGTTCTTGTAGGGAACCCTCCCTTACATCTATAGGTCTTCGTACAGACTAGCCGAGTACTTTAGCGGGTCTGATCGCAGGATCAGGTTCCCCATTACATCGTAGGGATCGAGTTTAGTTCTATTGTAGGGCCAGATCTCCTGCCTTTCCTTAGTGCCTGTAGCAGATCATAACAGGAACTGAGTGTTCAGACAGTAACTGACACTGCAGCGAGATACAGGATCGAGTCTGGGTATGCGGCCCCCAGAAAGGCAGAACGAAGAGGCTAGGAACGTGTTCAGACTGGCATGGAATACAGCCTCCAGGAAGGCAGACAGACAGTCAAGAATACACAGATAATGGATCTAGGTATGCGGTCCCTAGAAGGCGGGACGAACAGGCTAGGAGCGTGTTCAGACAGGCCTGGGAATACAGCCTCCAGGAAGGCAGACAGGCAGGAAAAACAGAACAGGACCTGGCACATTCAGAGTCAAGGAGCACACTGAATGTCAGAGTTGCACAGGCCTCAGCTCCAAGGTGGAGCTGGTTTAAATATCAAGTGACAGACAGCAATAGGCTTGGGACGCATTAGGGGTGTGCCCACAGCAGCTACAAGAAACAGGAAGTAACCGGGCCGCCGCCCTAAGCAGTCAGAACAGAGACAAGCAGACAGCATGAATAGAAGTCAGGCTAGCAGACTGGACTGAAGATCAAGTTTGCGATCTTGCATAGTGGGAGATGGTGCACTATGCAAGCCCGCCACAAGATATGTTACAGTACCCCCCCTTTACACCCCCTCTTCTTCAAGCCTGCAAGAGTGTACCGCAGAGAATTTGGAGGCCTATCCTTCTTTTCAAGAAGATTACCTCTTCTGTCCACTAGAGTAAACGAAACTGGTCTCATCATCTTGGTAACTTCCTCCCATCAAGCCTTCCTCAGCAACGGATGAAGTGGGTGAAGTACCAGGTACAGGGTGTAAGAAAGTCTCTGTCCATTTGTTATCAGGTAGCACCCCGGAGGGTTCAGTAGACAGCTGGAGGTCCTCCGCCTGGTTGGAGGGGTGCAGAGACTCGGGGGTAACCACTGCTTCGGGGTACACTTGGTCAAGCTCACTGGACAAAGTGAGCGAGGTATCCGATACAGGATGTAGGAAAGTCTCCCTCCAATTGTTATCAGGTAGCACCCCAGAGGGTTCAAGAGACAACTGGAGGTCTTCCGCCTGGTTGGAGGAGAGCAGAGACTCGGGAGTAACCATAGCTTTGGAGTACACTTGGTCAAGCTCACTGGATGATGCGGGCGAGGTGTCAGGTACAGGGTATAGGAAAGTCTCTCTCCATTTGTTATCAGGTAGCACCCCGGAGGATTCAGGAGGCAACTGGAGGTCCTCCACCTGGTTGGAGGGTTGCAGAGACTTGGGGGTATCCACTGCCTCGATGGACGCAAGGCCAGATTTATTAGAGATGGAGGGTCCATGCTTTGGGACCATCCTCAAACTGGTTTCAGAGATAACATGTTTGTAAGGCGGGATGGTACCTGAAGCCAGATAATTGGTACAATCGTCGAGACTGTGTGGGAACATTGCCTCCGCTTCTCTTCCTTCAGAGACTTCAGCGCACAGCGAGTCAGCGACTAGCAGATCTGGTGAAGAAGAAGAAGAAACTGCTGACTGTCCTGAAGATATGGGGACTGGACACCCCTTGTACCTTAGCAGTCCCCCAGGATACACCATACAGGGTCTCCAGACCTGAGCGGGCACAAGATCTCTCGGCTCTGGACGACTTGTGGGTAAACCAGTCAGCACCTGGAATGTAAGCTTCTTCATGTGTAATGCTCCAATCTGGAGCTTCATTTGTACAGACATATTTTGACTGTTTCTGAGTAGGGCTCGTCCTTCTGCTGACAATGCCCAAACTGGCTTATGGAGTTTTCGGACGGGAATCAGACACTGACTCTTCAAGGCTTTAAGCCCGAAACTTCCAATTAATCTGAGGCTTTTACTTGCCACGGAGACAGTCATGATCATCTGTGGAGAGGACCCACCAATGCCCAGGGCGACCTCTCCTACAGGCCTAATGTCTTGGGATTCTCCAACCTTCACTGGACAAAGACTGTCAGGGGGTCCCAAACAACCGCAGCGGGACTGCAATCTGATTTCGTGACTGCGTTCCAGCCTCTGCTTTGCCTGCCGAACATGGTCAACCTTCATGGATTCCGGGCTGGTATGCTGCTTCTACAGGCTTGGGAACAGGAGGTCTTTGGGAGGACAGAACCTGGCGTGATGGCTTGCCTCTACGCCTAGCACGTCTGGACTGCCTCTTGAGGTTGGGAAGAGAAGTATTCTGTGGAGCGTAGTCATGATGTGAGGATTCTGGGTGGGCAGCAGTCTCTTCAGGCTGGAGAACTGGTGAGTTACCCACACATTACCCATCAGGGCTGCTCCGGGATATTGGGAAGGGAAGCTTTAGCAGAGGCTTCAGGATTAGGGTCATCGAAGACCATTAGAAAGGCCACCAGGAAGACCTGCAGGTCAAAGACGATAGGATCCCATGCTTCCTATGGTGGGGTGATCCATTTCAAGGCATCACCTGCTAGGTAGGACATCATAAATGTCTCTTTAACCTGATCGGTAGGAAAATAGTGAGGAAAGAACTTGAAATGCAGCATGCATTGCTCAACAAACGCATGACTTTGTTTTGAATCCCCATAGTACCGTGGCGGATCCGCAGGAACGAATGCTGATAGCTCCATTTGAACTGGTGCGTACATCGCCTGGATATCAGCTTGCGAAAAAAAATTTTCTTGGTGCACGTTTTTGCCAGAAAATATCTCTGAGAGCGAGGGGCCGTGGGGCTCAACGGGAACCATGGCCTGAGCAAACTGTTATGCACATGCCCGGGCTGACAGGCGTGTGCGTGATTTAGTGATTCCACTGTGCCATGAACCGGAAAGTGCCTGGAGGGGCGTAACTAAGTATCAACCCGATTCGACGAAGGTCGCACGACGGCTAACGACGCCATGCACCAGGGAGGAACCGAGCAGAAGGACCAGGTGCTACTCCAGGCCAGACCCCGGACATGACTGTTGACCCATACCGGAGAATACAGGAACAGGCAGGTTAGGCTGGCACACAGACAGGTGGGTAATGGCAGGCACGGCTGGCATGCAGACAGGTGGGCACTGGCAAGCAAGGCTGGAGTGCAGACAGAAGGATACTGGCAGGCACGGCTGGTATGCAGACAGGAGGGTACTGACAAGTATCGCTGGCGTGCAGACAGGGAGGTATTAGCAGGTTGGAGCACAGGCTGGATAGGGTCCAGTACAGACTGGGATTCAGGAACAGAACCGCAGGTGCGGTAGACAAGCAGAGCAGAGAGGTACCACCGGAGCGGTGGGCAAGGCGAAGCAGAGAGGTACCGCCGGAGCGGTGAGCAAGCAGAGCAGGGAAAAACCGCCAGAGCGGTGAGCAAAGCAGAGCAGGCAGGAACTGCTGGAGCGGTGAGCAAGGCAGAGCAGGCAGGAGACGCCGGAGCGGTGAGGAAGGCAGAGCAGTCAGGAACCGCCGGAGCGGTGAGCAAGGCAGCGCAGGCAGGAACCGCCGGAGCGGTGAGCAAGGAAGAGCAGGCAGGAACCGCCGGAGCGGTGAGCAAGGCAGAGCAGGCAGGAACCGCCGGAGCGGTGAGCAAGGCAGAGCAGGCAGGAACCGCCGGAGCGGTGAACAAGGCAGAGCAGGCAGGAACCACCGGAGCGGTAAGCAAGGCAGAGCATGCAGGAACCGCCGGAGCGGTGAGCAAGGCAGAGCAGGCAGGAACCACCGGATCGGTGAGCAAGGCAGAGCAGGAGGAACCATCGGAGCGGTGGGAAAGGCAGAGCAGGCAGGAACCGCCGGAGCAGTGAGCGAGGCAAAGCAGGCAGGAACCGCCGGAGCGGTGAGCAAGGCAAAGCAGGCAGGAACCGCCAGAGTGGTGAGCAAGGCAGAACAGAGGGGGCAGGACTCTGTTCACATGGAACAGACTGGAAAGGAAAGGCAGAACCAGATACACACAACATACTTGCAATGAAGTAGCAGTGGACTCTAAACTCACAAACGGAAGTACAGCGACGAGTAGGAGTTAGGTGCAGGTTCAGACTCTGCATAAAAGGGAAGGTACGGACAGAGAGAAAGACAGGTAACAGGCTAGGAGAGTGTTCAGACAGGAACTGAGTGTTCAGACAGGAACTGACACTGCAGCGAGATACAGGAGCGAGTCTGGGTATGTGGCCCCCAGAAAGGCGGAATGAACAGGCTAGGAGCGTGTTCAGACTGGCCTGGAAATACAGCCTCCAGGAAGGTGTACAGACAGGCAAGAAAACACAGATAACAGATCTAGGCATGCGGCCCCTAGAAGGCGGGATGAACAGGCTAGGAGCGTGTTCAGACAGGCCTGGGAATACAGCCTCCAGGAAGGCGGACAGGCAGGAAAAACAGAACAGGACCTGGCACATTCAGAGTCAAGGAGCACACTGAATGTTAGAGTTGCTCAGGCTTCAGCTCCAAGGTGGAGCTGGTTTAAAAATCAAGTGACATACAGCAATAGGCTGGGGACGCATTAGGGGTGTGCCCACAGCAGCTACAAGAAACAGGAAGTAACCGGGCCGCCGCCCTAAACAGTCAGAGCAGAGACAAGCAGACAGCATGAATAGAAGCCAGGCTATTAGACTGGACTGAAGATCAAGTTTGCGTTCTTGCATAGTGGGAGATGGTGCACTATGCAAGCCCGCCACCAGGTATGTTACACAAACATCTTCTTAGAGGCTGTCTTTAGGACCCAGCAGCTATCTCCCTCCAATTAACACCCTGCCTGTGTGTATAAATACCAGCTGTGTTTCAGAGGGAGGTGCCAGCGATATTCATTACTATTTGAGAAGGCTTAGCAAGAGCAGTACTTCATCCTCTCTGAAGCTTGAGGAAATATGCACATTTGTCTGGAGTCATCTAAAGCTAAGCAATTTCCCCCTGTTTGTGTACCCTTGTTTTCTATAGTTCTTTGTGGAGGTCGACTGGTGCTCATCTCCTTCCTTCCCTAGCCATAGCCATAAGCCAGGGAAAGACAGGGCGAGGCATGCATGCTGCGATTGGTGCAGAGCCAATACAGGGACATTAGGGGAGACAGGGATATGATTAGCGTGGTTCTCCTTCCTATAGAGTCTAAGAACTTATGGTCAGACCAATCCTCACTCTCTTCTGGAGAGTGTTAACTCTTTTGATCAACGGTTTTCTATCTCCCTTCTTTAAAGTGTAGGCTCATATGGTCATTGGGGCCCTCTCTCTCTCTCATCTGTAATGTCTAAGCTCTTACTGTCAGCAGGGTCTCTTCTCCCTTTCCTATAGAATGTAAGATCTAATGGTCAGCAAATCCATTCTCTCATCTGTAAAGTATAAGCCCTCATTGTCAGCAGGGTCCTTTCTCTCTCTCTCTCTCTCTCTCTTCAATAGTGTATAAACCTTTATGGTCAGCAGGATTCCCTCTCTTTCCTTTAGAGTCAACGCTCTTATGGTCAGCAGGGTCCTCTATCCCTCATCTGTAATGTGTAAGCTCTTATGGTCAGCCAGGTCCTCCCTCTCTCATCTGTTGAGAAAAAGCTCTTATCAGTGGGGTTTTCTCTCTCTTCTTTAGTGTGTAAGCTCTTAAGCAATTGAAAGCTTTCTAATATTGAGATTTGCACAAATTTATTTGCCACAAATCAAATTATAAGAGAAAAAAATGGCAAACTCAGTGAATTCAAATTTCATAAAATCTGCTCATCCCTACATGGGACTGAAAACAGCAGCTCATCAGGTGCTGAGAAGGAGGGAAAGGGAGGTGAGCAGGTAACTGCTGTGTAACAATCAATATTAAGGAGGGAGGTGACTGGGCTTTTAGGAGTTAACTCCTCTCCTGGAATGCAAACCAGAGTCTGCGAAGGGTCTAGGAAAGAATTGGTGGTTGATTTTCTTTTAAATTAGCTATACACTATGTTCGATAAAAACTTTCATTTCAGGAGAATGACAGCAGATAGAAAAAGCCAAGCAATTTCAAACTTGCTCCTCATTGGGAAGTAAACAGCCATCCTGACTACACTCCATTAAAACATTTGCAACATCAGCCACGTGGAGCAGGAATGAGCTAATCTCCAAAAGTCCTTGCTGCTGAGGACTCAATGCTACTCACTAAACTAGTAATTAGAATTGCAACTTTATATGAACTAGGCCCCACTCAGCTACCTGTTTACTTCTAGCTAGCTAAGTGATGTTAATATCCCTGTATTGTGTAGTGCTGAATCATACATCTTAAGAAAATTTCACAATCATTAAGCATTTAGCATAAAACTTCATCCACTTGCTGCCTCTGGTCTTCGAGTTGGCCTTAAGATCAGGCTTTGGATTGGTCTTTGAATTTTTTGGCACTGACTAGTTCACACACATTATTGATGTCAATGATGTGTATCGTGTTCTAAGTGAGGTATAGTCAGTAGTCAAAGCCGGAAGATTCAAAGACTGGAAGGAACAAGCAAAGGAGCTATGAGGTTTGGAGAAACTTCAGAACATATTAAACATCGTTTCACTTGCAATTTGGGCTAAATTTGATTTAGACTGAATTGATTCTGCCCAAAATAAATTTCATCAGATTTGTTCTTTGAACAAATTATTAAACATCATGTATGTAAGTACCTGGATAAGAATGAAGTGATTAACCAGAGTCAGCATGGGTTTGTAACTAACAAGTCATGTCAGACTAACTTAATTTCTTTCTATGACAGAATCACTGACTGGGTGGATCAGGGAAATGCTGTAGATATAGTATATCTTGACTTCAGCAAAGCATTTGACAAAGTATCTCACACCATCCTTATTGAAAAAATGACCAAGTATGCAATGGACCAGACAACTGTTAGGTGGATTCATAACTGGCTTAGTGATCGGACTCAAAGGGTGGTTGTAAATGGCTTCACATCCAGCTGGATGAATGTCTCAAGTGGGATACCACAGGGCTCTGTCCTGGGACCTGTATTGTTCAACATCTTCATCAATGATTTAGATGAAGGAATTGAGGGTAAACTGATTAAATTTGCTGATGACACAAAGCTAGGAGGGATAGCTAATACTAGAGAAGAGAGAGAGAGGATTCAAAAAGACCTAAATAAACTGGAGCAGTGGGCAGCAACCAACAGAATGGTTTTTAACAGGGAAAAATGCAAAGTACTACATCTGGGCAATAAAAATGAAAAAAGCATATACAGAATGGGAGGAATAGAGCTAAGCAACAGTACATGTGAAAAAGACTTAGGTATACTAATAGATCATAGACTGAACATGAGTCAACAGTGTGATGCAGCAGCAAAAAAGGCAAATACAATTCTGGGATGTATTAACAGAAGCATACAGTCTAGATCACGTGAAGTCATTATCGGTCTTTACTCCTCTTTGGTCAGACCTCATCTGGAATACTGTGTGCAGTTTTGGGCACCACATTTTAAAAAAGACATAGACAAACTGGAACAAGTTCAGAGAAGAGCGACCAGAATGGTGACTGGTCTGCAAACCATGTCCTATGAGGAACGGTTGCAGGATTTGGGAATGTTTAGCTTGCAAAAAAGAAGACTGAGAGGAGACTTAATAGCTGTCTACAAATATGTCAAGGGCTGTCACATTGTAGAAGGATCATCTTTATTCTCATTTGCACAGGGAAAGACTAGAAGCAACGGGATGAAACTAAATGGGAGGAGACACAGATTAGATATTAGAAAAAACTTTTTGACAGTTAGGGTGATTAATGAGTGGAACAGGCTGCCACGAGAGGTGGTGAGTTCCCCTTCAATGGACGTCTTCAAACAGAGGCTGGACAGACATCTGTCTGAGATGATTTAGTGAATCCTGCTTTGAGCAGGGGGTTGGACCAGATGACCCAGGAGGTCCCTTCCAACTCTACCATTCTATGATTCTATGATTCTATGATTCTATGTTCATCCTTCATAGGAATAACTAATTAGACCTCACTTTTAACACTTCAATTTTTCTAGATTTGCATATTTAAAAATTTACTTTCAGGGAAGCTTGGTGTTCGCAGTCCTGACCTCTGTTTTGAAAGACCCCAAATACTTCAAAAACCCAGAGGAGTTTGATCCTGGACGCTTTCTTAATGAGAAAGGCTGCGTTAAGAAGAGTGATGCTTTTATGCCATTTTCTACAGGTAAGAGGTTATTACTTGATTGTTATCTGTGAATGCTGAATTTTAGCTTCAGTATATGAAAATATTTTGTTTTGGTTGGTTGACATGGACTGGAATTAGGAAGACCAAAAATATTATTCAATAGGATTTAGGAATTAAATGTCTGTGTGTGTATTTTAAACCCACTGAATTAATATACAGTTTATTAGAATTATCACATAAAACAGTGTAAGAAAAGTTTTTTTGGACTGAGAAATGTGCAGCATCTCACAAAAGGTCTGAGCTATTATCCATGGTAAGAAGGTGCTAACCTGATATGCCATGACTTTTGACCATTTACTAACTTCATTTTGTACGATTTCTGGACAGCTTATCAAAAAATCAAGGACAAACAATATTTTCTGAAGACCCATTGTAAAGCCATAGTAAATTATTAAGATTATCCAATGTAAATTACTGACAATACATTGAGACTTTTGACATTAATGCCAAGTTAGAGACTTAAAGGTGTTTTCCAAGAATGAACATTTCCAAGAATGAACATTTTTCTCCAAAAGCTCTTACTGGATGAAAATAACAAACTGAGCATTACTTACTTGCTCCAGCATCAGCTTCGATGATTGTTTACAGGCTGCACCGTTGACTTCACAGCTGCAGTAAATGTCCAAGCTACAGACAACTATTTGGCTAAGCAGCTTTGCAGATTTAGACAGCACAAGCAGCAGAACTTATTGTTTTTATGAGGCAGTGATGTCTGCTGTAATCGTGACATCACCACTGCAGCCTGTCAACTATCACCAGAGGCAGTGGTGAAGATCGGCGATCGACGGCAGTAAGTATTTAGTTCCCCAATTAGGGAAATTAATATTACATACTGATCATTGAAATCATTCTTTCCACTGGGCTATGCAAGAAAGAAAACGGGGCACCTGCCTATCCTGTTGAATTACAAAAACACAATTAAAAATGTTTTTTCTATATCAAACAATGCCTTTAACTTGACTACTTATGGTGTTTGCTTTTTTTTTTTTCTCAGGCAAACGCTTGTGTTTGGGAGAAGGTCTGGCTCGCATGGAGCTCTTCCTCTTTCTGACCACCATACTGCAGAAGTTCACACTGGAGCCCACCATAGATCGAAAGAATCTGAGCATAAGACCCGAGCCCAACACCAATGCTACAAGACCTCAGTCATACCAGATGAATGTCGTCCCTCGTTTCTGAGCGGAAGACAAACTTCTTGCCTAAAGGAGGCCTAGAAGTTCTAGAAACTCTCGAAAAAAGAAGAAATCTGCTCTAATATTATAAGATATAAGTTGAAATAAATGATAGAAATATTGTTGGAAACATTTATATACTGTATTTTTTTTTCTATTTTTAATATAAGCCATGGCTGAATGAATGTACAAAGTATGAACATCTGTAATCATTTAATGCTAAAATAAAGATTAAACTTTTATGACAACTGTTTTATTTTGCAAAGGAGCAGCAACTTTGGCTAGGTTTACATCTACATTGGAGGCTTTGTTTGTAGCTCTGTTATTTTATCCAGTATAATGGTAGAACAATGACAAAGGCTTAACTGACCAAATCATAGTCAACTGGGTCTGTCTGGTGCCGCTATTGTCCATCTTGTAACTGCTATTTATTTCTGCTCCTATGATGGAGTGAAAAAATATGGTAAACAGGATAGATATGAAGGAAGTAACTCGCCCCCAGGACCGTGGGGTACTCGGCAGCCGGGCCTTATGACTGCTTTTGGGGAATATCACGGTGGCTGGCCCGGTACGTGACCCAAGGCGGTAAGTGCAAATAGGGGATATTTATAGGGGAATTGTCATGACACCACCTGTGGTGTCAGGGAAAGATCACTAGCGCTGCAACAGTCCTCTGAGGCAGATGATAGGGCAGCTTGAGATGCAACGGCTCCCCACAAGTGGAGCAGGCCTCAGGGCAGTGTAGATAAATGGAGGTGCACTGGGCCTTGTAGTGCAAGGAGGGAAATGGCACCGGCGAAAGAAAGGGACGGAGGCAGTACCGTGCAGTCATCCAAGATTTACTCACAGTTCTTAGACAGTCCACAGGTGCACTGTACTGGTGCAAGCCTCCCACGTCGCACTGCGTTCACCGGGCAGGGGTTCAGTCCTTCCTCAGGCAGCTCGGGTGTACCTGGCAGAACCCCACTTTCTTATATACCTCTCTAGACCGACTTCACGCTGGGTCTTACTCCCTCCTGCCCTGCGCTTCCCACTGTGAATCCTGTTCAGGTGCTGCGAGGTCCCCCCTGTCCATTGGAGTTGCACAGACCTGCTTGACCTAACTTGGATTGAAGTGAGGGTTTTGCTTCTGGCTATAGAAGTCAGAAGCCTCTGTTTTTTTCAGCCGAGGCTTGAAGCTGCACGACTGGGCCAGGGGCCGGTCCCCTTCTTGCGGCCTAGATCCTCATGACACTTGGCAGGTTAGGGGTGTACGGGTGCCGCCTGCACTCGCCCTACCCCCTAGGATCCCTTTTACAGAATGGAGCTTACTCCCTGCTCCCCTCCTGGGCCTCAGTCCTGGGCCCTTGTAGTGGAGCAGAGCTCCTACAGAGACTCTGCTCACAGACTGTTCCTGTGAACCACAATACTCAACTCCTCCCTGTTAAGATGTCTACCTTTTATATATCTACTGTATGAGTGCTCCTATAAACTACTTCCTCCACCCACACCCACTACTGGTTCCCCCTGCCTTTGGGTTCCCCCCACTCCAGCCAGGGTCAGGGCTCAGCAGCTGGGCTCTGCATGTCGCCCCTCCAGCCGGCCTGGAGCAGTGTAGTGTTGGATGCAGGTGTTTTGGGGTTCCATGCAGCACTCCCATCTTACCTGAGAGAAGGGAGACTCCACAACTCTGGGTGAGGTGCAGTGCCTCTGTGGCGAACCGAACCCTCAGTGGCGCCACATTCCCCCCCGGTAAAACACAGCACGTCCGCGGGCTGGAACAAAGTAAAAACAGGATTATTTGACATGCAAAATTTTTGAATGCATTCGTATATAAGACAATAAAAACATTCTTCCCTTTATGGGAGGCGCATCACTTTTAAATGTTACATTATGAAATATGATAAGAGCACGTATTCCTATAAAAAACTTTTCATATAAAACATTTTCAAGAGAGCTCCTGCACCAGGGTGCAACAGCAGCATGAGGGACCCGTCCGCAAACCCTCAACGTAGGCCCTGGGCGTGGCTGCAGGGCATAGAGGATCCAAACACTGGACCTCATCTTCCGCCACGCCAAACAGGTTTTTGTTCTGAGGTAATGATTGTACTTATAAAACCAATAGGGTGCACTTTAAGAAGTGCTGAACTATTTATAATGGAAAGTTTGTAGGGAGATCACTGTCCTCGTCCATAATGTCTTTTTACCCTGACGGTTACTTAGATAAACAATAGTGTTGAGCGAACATGCTCGACACTGCTCGGTACTTGCCTGAGCATCACGCTACTCGGGATGTTCGGAGAGCACCGAGCATTTCCGGGTTACTCGGGCAGGAGCTCGGGTCTCCGCCCTGCATGTTTGGCGCTTTTACAGAGCCAATGAACATGCAGGGATTGCCAGCCAGTCACTGTAATGCCGCAGCCATGTTGGTTGAGGTCATTACATTGATGGCTGGCCGCACAGCGTCACCTCGAGTATTTAAAACTGGGCGCCGCCATCTTGGACACAGACGGCTGGGATCAGACAGTGTAGGGACAGCGCTGCTGATTTAGGGAGAGATATGACTCGCCCCCTGGGCCGTGGGGCACTCGGAACCGTGCTTCAGTGTGATGATGGGGGTAGTAGTGGCAACCCGATCCCGTGGCTCAGGGTGGTCAGACCAAGTGCTGTGGCAATCTATTTGTTGGGTTTTGAATGTCCGACTATGCCACCCGCGGATTGCAGTCAGGCATGACCGCCGCTGCAAGGCAGACCGCTGAGGCTGATGTTGGTATGCAGCACAGGGATAGGATAACTACCCATGGGAAGAGTGTAGCCTCAGGGCAGTGTAATAGGATGCTGGGGGTGATGGTGCAGACGCAACAGAAATCACACAGAGTCCAATAATGCAGTCCAGGGTCTTTTACTGCAGATGTTATCACTGACCCACCAGGAGTACAGGGTAGGAATGGACCTGGGTGTCTGAGGGCATTCGGGCGAGCCCCACTGGTCAGGGTGAGTGGGTAAGCCTATCGTTCTCTCTCTGCCCTTGCTGACTATCCCCCTTTTCGTGGTATGATAGCCCACGTCCCTGAGCTGGCCGTGTACTACGCCTGTATGGCTTGCGACTTGGGCCTTAGGCACCTGTTGCTTCTCCGTGCTGTACTGGTCCCTCTGTGTGGCAGAGCCTCCAGGCTTCTCAGGCCAAGGGACCTGAAATCCCTTGCGGGTTGGTTATCTGCTGCCGGGCTTGCAACCCTGACAGCCTCGGACCCCAGTGTCCGGTTGTGTAATTCTCTCTCAGCCTGGACCGGCTCTCATCGCCTCTGTCATTGGCTTGCTGTTCCTCCTCTGCCTCCTGGACTCCTCAGCTGCTGCTGACCTGTACCTCTTCTCTGGGAACCCTTCTGGATGCTTCAGAAGTGGGTCCTGGTCTCTCTAATAGAGATGAGCGGTGTTCGACTAGAACTGTTCGCCAATCTCAAATTCGAGCTGTTTTGGGCGGTGTTCGAGTTGTTCGACGAACCCGAACGATTTGCAAAAAATTCGGCTGTTCGAGGTTATGTTCGATAACTGTTCGTGCACCAAAAGCGTGTCCTGCATGTCTGGCGCTATTTAGAGCACCAATCATGCAGGGATTGTCTGCCACTCACTGTAATGCCACAGCCATGGTGGTTGTGGCATTACAGTGATTGCCCAAATCGATGGGAACAGTGCCAACAGTGAAACATGAAAAGCCGGCAATTCAGCAGCGGCATACACCTGTACCCGACAATTTAGAACCGAAAGAATAGAGCTTCACACATAGATTAGATAGATATAAACATGTCAGCCACATATATACGAAGTACAGTGAAAGTGCTGCTTACTGTACTTGTCATTTAGCGTAAAGGATTTATCAAAAAAAATAATAGTGTTTTCATGCACCGTCTCTTTAAAAAAGCCGGCAGGCAATTCAGCAGCGGTACCCGACAATTTAGAATAGAAAGAATAGAGAATCACACATAGATTAGATAGATAGAAACATGTCAGTCACATATATATGAAGTACAGTGACAGTGCTGCTTACTGTACTTGTCATTTAGCGTAAAGGATTTATCAAAAAAAATAATAGTGTTCTCATGCACCGTCTCTTTAAAAAAGCCGGCCGGCAATTCAGCAGCGGTACCCGACAATTTATAACAGACAGAATAGAGCTTCACACATAGATTAGATAGATAGAAACATGTCAGTCACATATATATGAAGTACAGTGATAGTGTTGGTTACTGTACTTGTCATTTAGTATTAAAATAAAGGATTTATTATTAAAAAAATTGGCGTGGGGTTCCCCTTAATTTTAGGCTCTAGCGGAGGTTAAGCAGACGGCTGGGGCAGATGTTTGAAGCCTGGGAAGGGGGTAATACCCACGGAGCTTCCCAGGCTACTAATATCAGCCCCCAGCTGAATACATAGCCTTTACTAGCTATTAAAATGGGGGACCCCCCAAAAAAAATGACGTGGGGTCCCCCCTAATTAAATAGCTAGCAAAGGCTAGGCAGACAGCTGGGGGCTGATATTAATAGCCCAGGAAGGGAGCCATGAATATTGGCCCCCTCCCAGGCTAGAAACACCAGCCGTCAGCCGCCCCAGAAATGGCACATTCATAGGATGCGCCAATTCTGGCACTTAGCCTCGCTCTTCCACGCTGCCCTGGTGAGGTGGCAGGGGGTAATAGGGTTGGGGTTGATGTCAGCTTATAATGCCAGCTGACATCAAGCCCAGGTTAGTAATGGAGAGGCGTCTATAAGACACCCCCATTACTAACCCCATAGTCAAAGTTAAAAAAAACACAAACACCCAGAATAAAGTCCTTTAATTGAAATAAAGACACAATCCTTTATTGTTCTAAATTAAACCATACTTACCATCACGCCCATTCCAGCTGAAGCCAACGATCTCCTGCAATAAAAGAAAAATAATAAAGCAACCTCATCCTTACCTTTCCATGGTTCCCACGACAGCTTCAGCTCTGCTACATCGAGATGACAGGCTGGACCGCAGCAGAACGCTGCCATCCAGCCTCTCATCCCGCAGACACTGAGAAGCGCAGGCTTGCTTGCGCTGCTCAGCGTCTCTCTGTGACGACATCCAGATGAGCCGAGTTCATGTCCAATGAACTCGGCTCACCTCATGCACGTCACTGACAGCGTGGTAAAATTCTCACGCTGAAGCGGTGAGTGCAGGAGAATTCTCCCACGCTGTCAGTGACGTGCATAAGGTGAGCTCATGTCCAATGAACTCAGCTCACCTCCTGCACGTCACTGACAGCGTGGGAGAATTCTCCTGCACTCAGCGCTTCAGCGTGAGAATTCTCCCACGCTGAAGCGCTGAGTGCAGGAGAATTTTCCCACGCTGTCAGTGACGTGCATAAGGTGAGCTCATGTCCAATGAACTCAGCTCACCTCCTGCACGTCACTGACAGCGTGGGAGAATTCTCCTGCACTCAGCGCTTCAGTGTGAGAATTCTCCCACGCTGAAGCGCTGAGTGCAGGAGAATTTTCCCACGCTGTCAGTGACGTGCATGAGGTGAGCCGAGTTCATTGGACAATAACTCGGCTCATCTGGATGCCCTCACAGAGAGACACTGTGGAGCGCAAGCAAGCCTGCGCTTCTCAGTGTCTGCGGGATGACAGGCTGGATGGCAGCGTTCTGCTGCGGTCCAGCCTGTCATCTCGATGTAGCAGAGCTGAAGCTGTCATGGGAACCATGGAAAGGTAAGGATGATGTTGCTTTATTATTTTTCTTTTATTTCAGGAGATCGTTGGCTTCAGCTGGAATGGGCGTGATGGTAAGTATGGTTTAATTTAGAACAATAAAGAATTGTGTGTTTATTTCAATTAAAGGACTTTTTTCAGGGTGTTGTGTTTTTTTTAAATACTTTACTAGAAATTCATGGTGGTCATGTCTAATATTGGCGTGACCCCATGAATTTCGGGCTTAGGGCCAGCTGATAATGCCAAGCTGGCCCTAACCCCTTTATTACCCAGTGAGCCACCGCATCAGGGCCCTGGATGAGTTGGGTACAGCGCCAGAAGATGGCGCTTCTATGAACGCGCCATTTTCCGGGGTGGCTGCGGACTGCAATTTGCAGCGGGGGTGGCCCAGAAAGCTTGGGCCTCCCTGCGCTGCGGATTCCAGCCCCCAGCTGCCTAGTTGTACCTGGCTGGACACAAAAACAGGGCGAAGCCCCACGTCAATTTTCTTTAAATTATTTCATGAAATAATTAAGAAAAAAAGGGCTTCCCTATATTGTTGTGTCCGGCCAGGTACAAATAGGCAGCTGGTGGTTGGGGGCAGCCCGTTCCTGCCTGCTGTACCTGGCTGGACACAAATATAGTGCGAAGCCCCACGTCAATTTTTTTTAAATTATTTCATGAATTTCCTGAAATAATTTAAAAAAATTGAAGTGGGGCTTCGCACTTTATTAGTGTCCAGCCAGGTACAGCAGGCAGGAACGGGCTGCCCCCATCCACCAGCTGCCTATTTGTACCTGGCCGGACACAACAATATAGGGAAGCCCTTTTTTTCTTAATTATTTCATGAATTTCATGAAATAATTAAAAAAAATTGAAGTGGGGCTTCGCACTATATTTGTGTCCAGCCAGGTACAGCAGGCAGGAACGGGCTGCCCCCAACCACCAGCTGCCTATTTCTACCTGGCCGGACACAACA
This sequence comes from Phyllobates terribilis, assembly GCF_046119375.1. Classification (NCBI taxonomy): domain Eukaryota; kingdom Metazoa; phylum Chordata; class Amphibia; order Anura; family Dendrobatidae; genus Phyllobates; species Phyllobates terribilis. Next base: position 396,013,445 of record NW_027362767.1, on the reverse strand, counting down.
ATATAGGGAAGGCCTTTTTTTCTTAATTATTTCATGAATTTCATGAAATAATTAAAAAAAAAGTACGTGGGACTTCGCCCTATTTTTGTGTCCAGCCAGGTACAACTAGGCAGCTGGGGGCTGGAATCTGCAGCGCAGGGAGGCCCAAGCTTTCTGGGCCCCCCCCCGCTACAAATTGCAGTCCGCAGCCACCCCGGAAAATGGCGCGCTCATAGAAGCGCCATCTTCTGGCGCTGTACCCAACTCATCCAGGGCCCTGGTCCGGTGGCTCACTGGGTAATAAAGGGGTTAGGGCCAGCTTGGTATTATCAGCTGGCCCCAAGCCCAAAATTCATGGGGTCACGCCAGTATTAGACATGACCGCCATGAATTTCTAGTAAAGTATTTAAAAAAAACACAACACCCAGAATAAAGTCCTTTAATTGAAATAAAGACACAATTCTTTATTGTTCTAAATTAAACCATACTTACCATCACACCCATTCCAGCTGAAGCCAACGATCTCCTGCAATAAAAGAAAAATAATAAACCAACCTCATCCTTACCTTTCCATGGTTCCCACGACAGCTTCAGCTCTGCTACATCGAGATGACTGGCTGGACCGCAGCAGAACGCTGCCATCCAGCCTGTCATCCCGCAGACACTGAGAAGCGCAGGCATGCTTGCGCTCCTCACTGTCTCGCTGTGACGGCATCCAGATGAGCCGAGGTCATGTCCAATGAACTCAGCTCACCTCATGCACGTCACTGACAGCGTGGGAGAATTCTCCTGCACTCACCGCTTCAGCGTGAGAATTTTCCCACGCTGTCAGTGACGTGCATGAGGTAAGTCGAGTTCATTGGACATGAACTCGGCTCATCTGGATGTCGTCACAGAGAGACGCTGAGCAGCGCAAGCAAGCCTGCGCTTCTCAGTGTCTGCGGGATGAGAGGCTGGATGGCAGCGTTCTGCTGCGGTCCAGCCTGTCATCTCGATGTAGCAGAGCTGAAGCTGTCGTGGGAACCATGGAAAGGTAAGGATGAGGTTGCTTTATTATTTTTCTTTTATTGCAGGAGATCGTTGGCTTCAGCTGGAATGGGCGTGATGGTAAGTATGGTTTAATTTAGAACAATAAAGGATTGTGTCTTTATTTCAATTAAAGGACTTTATTCTGGGTGTTTGTGTTTTTTTTAACTTTGACTATGGGGTTAGTAATGGGGGTGTCTTATAGACGCCTATCCATTACTAACCTGGGCTTGATGTCAGCTGGCATTATAAGCTGACATCAACCCCAACCCTATTACCCCCTGCCACCGCACCAGGGCAGCGTGGAAGAGCGAGGCTAAGTGCCAGAATTGGCGCATCCTATGAATGCGCCATTTCTGGGGCGGCTGACGGCTGGTGTTTCTAGCCTGGGAGGGGGCCAATATTCATGGTTCCCTTCCTGGGCTATTAATATCAGCCCCCAGCTGTCTGCCTAGCCTTTGCTAGCTATTAAATTAGGGGGGACCCCACGTCATTTTTTTTGGGGGGTCCCCCATTTTAATAGCTAGTAAAGGCTATGTATTCAGCTGAGGGCTGATATTAGTAGCCTGGGAAGCTCCGTGGGTATTACCCCCTTCCCAGGCTTCAAACATCTGCCCCAGCCGTCTGCTTAACCTCCGCTAGAGCCTAAAATTAAGGGGAACCCCACGCCAATTTTTTTAATAATAAATCCTTTATTTTAATACTAAATGACAAGTACAGTAACCAACACTATCACTGTACTTCATATATATGTGACTGACATGTTTCTATCTATCTAATCTATGTGTGAAGCTCTATTCTGTCTGTTATAAATTGTCGGGTACCGCTGCTGAATTGCCGGCCGGCTTTTTTAAAGAGACAGTGCATGAAAACACTATTATTTTTTTAAATAAATCCTTTACACTAAATGACAAGTACAGTAAGCAACACTATCACTGTACTTATTATATATGTGACTGACATGTTTCTATCTATCTAATCTATGTGTGAAGCTCTATTCTTTCTGTTCTAAATTGTCGGGTACAGATGCTGAATTGCCGGCCGGCTTTTTTAAAGAGACGGTGCATGAAAACACTAATATTTTTTTTAATAAATCCTTTACACTAAATGACAAGTGCAGTAACCAACACTGTCACTGTGCTTCTTATATGTGTGACTGACATGTTTCTATCTATCTAATCTATGTGTGATGCTCTATTCCTTCTTGTCTAAATTGTCGGGTACCGGTGTATGCCGCTGCTGAATTTGCCGGCCGGCTTTTTTAAAGAGAGTGTCTTCTGAGCAGTTTGTCAGCTTTTGGACACCTTTGCAGGTGTTTTCTATGTGTTTCTATGTGTTTTTGTTTGCCTGCCATTGGTTTTAACGGTGTTCGACGGTGTTCTAAGGTGTTCGACGAACAGTTCGACGAACAGTTCCTCGAACATCCCGGTGTTCGACGAACCGAACCGAACCCGAACACTACGGGGGTGGCTCAACACTACTCTCTAACCCTGCCCTCAGTTCCAGATTTTATAGGGTCAGCCTGCTCCACCTACTGGTCTGGTACAGGAGGTGCTGCATGCTAATGGTCCCTGACCAGGGAACCTCCTTCCTGCTCTCAGACACAGCCTTTAATGTTTGTGGCATCCAGACCTGGGGTGACACATTCCCCCCTTGTGAAGTCATAATTGGATAGCCGGGCCATCCACCGCTGTTCTAGGGCACCTAATCTTGCATTGTCCAGGCGTGTCAACGGGTTGTTGTCTGTGTACACCATGAACTTTGCGAAGGCCAGATAATGCTTAAACCGTTCTGTGACGGCCCACACCACTGCCAAGAATTCTAGCTTGAAGGAGCTGTAATTCTCCGGGTTTCTTTCAGTGGGCCTCAGCTTCCGGCTGGTGTACCCTATCACCCTTTCTCTGCCCTGTTGGTTCTGTGACAGTACGGCTCCCAGCCCCACATTGCTGGCGTCTGTGTAGAGGATAAAAGGCTGGCCATAATCAGGGTAGGCCAGGATCTCATCCCCCGTGAGGGCCATCTTCAACTGGCGGAAGGACTCCTCTTCCGGCTTATCCCACTTGAAGGGTGGCTTTTGGCTTCTGGTCTTGGATTGTCCTATCAGGAGGTCCTGCATCGGAGCTGCCATCTTAGTGAACCCGGGGATGAACCGTCGGTAGTAGCCTACCAACCCGAGGAATTGCCTCACTTCTTTGATGTTAGAGGGGCTTAGCCAGATCTTAATTACTGTAACCTTGTTGGGGTCGGGTGCTACTACCTCTGCACTCACCACGTGTCCTAGGTACTGGACCTTCGATTTCAACAGGTGACACTTTGAGGGTTTCACCATCAGGCCATAGGCTGCCAGGGCTTAAAACACCTCGGCCAGGTGCTCTAGATGGTGCTCGTAAGTCTTCGAATAGACAATCACATCGTCCAGGTAAAGTAGGACCATCTCGAAGTTTCGGTGCCCTAGACAGCATTCCATCAGCCTTTGGAAGGTCCCTGGTGCGTTGCAGAGCCCGAATGGCATACAGTTGAATTTGCTCAATCCCATCGGGGTGGTGAAGGCTGTCTTCTCCTTGTCAGCCTCTGCCACAGGAACCTGCCAGTACCCACTAGTAAGATCCAAAGAAGAGAAGAAGTTAGCTGATTTTAGTGCGGCTAAAGACTCCTCTATCCTAGGTAACGGGTACACGTCTTTATGGGTGATACGATTGACCTTTCTATAGTCCACGCACATTCTCATGGTACCATCATTATTTTTTACCAAAACTAAGGGAGCTGCCCAGGGGCTACAGCTATCTCTAATGACCCCAGCTTCTTGCATTTCTCTCAGCATGCCCTTTGCATTCTGATAATGTGCATGAGGTACAGGTCTGTGTCTCTCTTTTATTGGTGGGTGGCTCCCCGTGGGAATGTGGTGTTCTACTCCCTTTACTCGGCCGAAGTCTAGCGGGTGCTTACTAAAAATTCTCTCGTACTCCTGAACCACCCGGTAGACTCCTTGTTTTTGGTGCAGGTGAGTGGAGTCAGCACCCACATGGAGTTTCTGGCACAAGTCCTCCTTCTGTTTCTGGGAGCCATTTCCCTCCAACGGGGGAGATAGAGTCAAGGGTTCCACGACCCTGATAGCATTGTGTTCGACGGCAAACAATTTGGTTAGTGTAGCGTACCGGGGCAAGTGTACTTCCCTTTCCCCGATGTTTAAGATGCGGACGGGCACCCTCCCATGGTGGACATCAACCACCCCCCGAGCTGTCAAAATGGTGGGCCTGCTGTCTGAGTACACGGGTTCTACCATGGCTTGGTAGTCTCTCCGTCTCAACCTGATTGCAGTCCGACACCAGATCATCATTTCACTTTTGGGAGGCATGGCAATGGGGAACGGGTCACTCACCACCAGACAGTTCTACCTGTTGCCGTCTCATCAGGGCTCTTATCTCTTTCTGGAGGACCTTCTGTTGGCTGGAGCTCGCATTCATCGCCACCTGCTGCAAAATCACAATTACTTCTGAAAGACAGTTTTCAATCACATTATTACCCAAGGTTATTCTAGGGTGACTTTCACGACGGTCAATATCCACAATGATCACTCCCTGTGCCAGCATTTCAACCTTACCAATCTTGATGGTCATCTCTCTGAACTCCACCTGCGGCACGGGTTGGCCATTGCTGGTGATGATGCTTAAGTCATCGTCTGGATAACGGGTTATATCCGCGTCACTCCAATACTGCTTGAAAAGTACGTAGGGGATGGTAGTCACTTGAGACCCGGTGTCCAGCAGTGCACTCATGCGGATACCGTCCAGCACTACGGGTAAGACCGGGCGTCCCCCCATGTATTTATTGTGCCAATTAGACGGGCCTGGTGATCTTATGCCTGGAGGTTGGCCCTCTGCCCCAGGTCAGACCCATTTAAAGTACAGTACCTTGCTATGTGTCCTGGCTGACTGCAACGGCGGCAAATCGGCTGTCCATTCTCAGTGTAACGGTCGGCAGGCCTCCCTCTGAACAACGGGATCCTCCTCTGTCGATGCCATGGGACATCCTCCGGACTGGAAGCCAGCTTGATTGGTCTTGACGGTTCCACCTGCAATGACTGTACGGTCCTGGTCAATGCAGCCACACTTTATGTTAGCTCTTGGAACTGATGGTGCAGGTTTGCAAGCTGGGATGGATTTAGGGCCTGTGCATCAGCCCCCACAAGGTCTCTGGGGTAGGGCACTGCCCCCTGGTGGTAAGTGATGGCAGGGTGCCGGAAAGCTACAGCACCACTTGGTGCGGGTTCTCCGAGCACCCGGATGGCCCTATACTTGAACTACACAAAAGTCAAATCGGGGTTCTGTAGGGCCATGAGGCGCAGCTGGGTTCTGTGGGCGCTGGACAGCAGACCTTCTATGAACTGGTCAGTCAACAGCTTATCGGTGTCATGCACACTGCCAGGATCAGCTTGCTCGATTGCTCCCAGAGCTTCTTGCAGGTTCAAGGCATAGTCTCTGATACTATCTTGGGCTCGCTGCTTACAGCCATAGAACCTAATTTTGATTTCTGCTGAGGTACGGGTAACAAAGGTACTCCGCAGCTGGGTCAGAATGTCCTTTACAGTCCTTTTCTCCTCATCTGACAATGATTTCACTTCCCGCTGGGCTGCACAGGTCAGCTGCCCTGTCAGAATGCTCACTTTCTGTTCTTCTGTCAAGGGATAAATTTTAAATAAACTGTGCAGTCTTTCCTTAAAGTCAGTTAATGTATGGGATTCCCCTGAGTATTGGGGCAGCCAGGCTGCTCCGGGGATGTAGGGCATGGAGAACGGCATCACCGCTGCTGCAGCCATGCTGGTGGTAGAAGGTCCCTCCGTGTCCGTCATCTTCCTCCCCCCTAGTTAACCATGGCCTACCTTCCGTTGGTCCTCTTCCGTAGGCCGCGGCTCCGCTGGTGCTGCTCCGGACGAGGACCTTGCGTCGCGTCCTGGTGACCTTGCGCAGCATCGGTGTGTAGGGCGGGGCTTCAGGTCTCACGCTGTTTGGACGTCCATGCAACTCTTCTTCCCGCGCGGTGTCCCGAAGATGGCGTCCGATGGCAGGAAAATGACTGAAGATGGCGGGAAATGGCTCCGAATGGCGGGAAACTTCCTTTTGAGGTACGTGTACAGTCTTTTTCATGCGCGCAATACCAGTTTGTGGCGGGTTGGTCACAATCCTGCCGACTAAGCCAAAGTTGACTCGCCCCCTGGGCCGTGGGGCACCCGGAACCGGGCTTCAGTGTGATGATGGGGGTAGTAGTGGCAACCCGATCCCGTGGCTCAGGGTGGTCAGACCAAGTGTTGTGGCAATCTATTTGTAGGGTTTTGAATGTCCGACTACGCCACCCGTGGATTGAGATCAGGGATGACCGCCGCTGCAAGGCAGACCACTGAGGCTGATGTTGGCATGCAGCACAGGGATAGGATAACTCCCCACGGAAAGAGTGTAGCCTCAGGGCAGTGTAATAGGATGCTGGGGGTGATGGTGCAGACGCAATAGAAATCACCCAGAGTCCAATAATGCAGTCCAGGGTCTTTTACTGCAGATCATATCACTGACCCACCAGGAGTACAGGGTAGGAATGGACCTGGGTGTCTGAGGGCATACGGGCGAGCCCCACTGGTCAGGGTGAGTGGGTAGGCCTACCGTTCTCTCTCTGCCCTTGCTGACTATTCCCCTTTTTGTGGTATGATAGCCCACGTCCCTGAGCTGGCCATGTACTACGCCTGTATGGCTTGCGACTCGGGCCTTAGGTACCTGTTGCTTCTCCGTGCTGTACCGGTCCCTCTGTATGGCGGAGACTCTAGGCTTCTCAGTCCAAGGGACCTGAAATCCCTCGCGGGTTGGTTATCTGCTGCCGGGCTTGCAACCCTGACAGCCTTGGACCCCAGTGTCCGGTTGTGTAATTCTCTCTCAGCCAGGACCAGCTCTTGTCGCCTCTGTCCCTGGCTTGCTGTTCCTCCTCTGCCTCCTGGACTCCTCAGTTGCTGCTGACCTGTCCCTCTTCTCTGGGAACCCTCCTGGATGCTTTAGAACTGCGTCCTGGTCTCTCTAACCCTGCCCTCAGTTCCAGCTTTTATAGGGGCAGCCTGCTCCCCCTACTGGCCTGGTACAGGAGGTGCTGCATGCTAATGGTCCCTGACCAGGGAACCTCCCTCCTGCTCTCAGACACAGCCTTTAATGTTTGTGGCATCCAGACCTGGGGTGACACAGATATATACTGCGAAATAGTTAGTGTAGGGTTTATAAAGGCTGCCAGATCAAACAAACAGTCCTTCTCAGGACTAATTTCCATCCCAGATATCAGGCAGGCAGGCAGGCTGTATAGGAGACACAGTGGTTATACCAGCAAATGCTGCATTACAGTCCTGTGTGCTCCTGTTGCTGAAATTGCTGGACCTAGCTCCAGGCCTCGGGGGCCAAGAAAAGTCCTTTTTTTTCATCTAAATTCTCTTTTTATTTCCTCCTTCACACTGTACAAATACCCATCTTATTAACCTTTTGGTGTCTGTCGCCCGCCCCCCCCCCCCAAAAAAAGTGTGTCTCTAATTTTTCAGACACAAATATATCTGTTGAAAATAGTCGGGTATAGGCTAGAGAAACAGAAGTGTGGTTTTACAGTTCCACAGTTCAAACCTCTGTATTATCCACTTTTGGGCCATTTGTAACTAAAAAAAAACAGTTTGATTGTGTCGCTCACTGTTCAGCCGCAAATATATATATTTAAAAAAGTCTGGTATACACCAGTAAATTATAACTGTGGTTTTGCTGTTCAACGGTAAAAATTCGCTATTATCCTGCTTTTGGCATTTTTTGCCATAAAAAAAAACTAATAGTGTCTCCCTGATTTCTCAGACACAAATATACTGTATATGTTGAAAATAGTCTGGTGTAGGCCAGAGAGACAGAAGTGTGGTTTTGCAGTTCCACGGTTCAAACCTCTGTATTATCCACTTTTGGGCCATTTGTGTCTAAAAAAAAACAGTTTGAGTGTGTCGCTCACTGTTCAGCCGCAAATATATATATTTAAAAAGTATGGTATACACCAGTAAATTATAACTGTGGTTTTGCTGTTCCACGGTAAAAAATCTCTATTATCCTGCTTTTGGCATTTTTTGATGTAAAAAAAAACTAGTAGTGTCTCCCTGATTTTTCAGACACTAATATATCTGTTGAAAAGAGTCTGGTGTAGGCCCGAGAAATAGAAGTGTGGTTTAGGAGTTCCATGGGTAAAATCTCTGTATTATCCTGCTTTTGCCATTTTTTGCCCTAAAGAAAACCAGTAGTAGTGTCTCCTGATTGTTCAGACACAAATATATCTGTTGAAAATAGTCTGGTGTAGGCCCGAGAAATAGAAGTGTAGTTTCGCAGTTCCATGGGTCAAATCTCTGTATTATCCACTTTTTGGCCATTTTTACCTAAAAAAAAACAGTTTGAGTGTGTCGCTCACTTTTCAGCCGCAAATATATATATTTAAAATTTTCTGGTATACCCCAGTAAACAATAACTGTGGTTTTGCCATTCCACGGTAAAAAATCTCTATTATTTAGCTTTTGGTAATTTTTCCGTAAAGAAAAACAGAAATAGTTTCTCCCTGATTGTTCAGATTGTTTAAAATTGTTGGGTGTAGGCCAGAGAAATAGAACTGTGGTTTTCCTCTTCCACTGTTCTAATCTACTTTTTATTACCCTTTTTCCATTGATAGTGTGAGTGTAAGCTATTTTACTTCCTTTACGATGGGCAAGGCGCATGGCAAGGGACTGGACGTTCTGGTGATGGTGTGTGCAGAGGACGGGGCCGTGGCCAAGGTGAAAATGTGCCACAACCAACAGCCACATCTTCTTGCTCCCACTTCTTGACCGAATTACTAGGGAAGCACAGAACAACACCAGTATTGCGAATTGATCAGTGTGAACAGGTTATTAATTGGATAGCAGATAATACTTCCAGTTACCTGGGCACCGCCACCTCCGGTCTGTCTTCCACACGGTCAAATCTTAGTAGCCATGAGTCTCGACTGCATATTACTCCTCATCCTGATGCTCCTTCCTCCCACCATGCCGAGTGCCGTCAGACAGCAACTGATCCCACACTTGGACACTCTGAAGAGCTGTTCACTGGTCCATTTCCAGATTTGTGCCCCTCTCCTGCTCCACTTGAAGTGGTGGAAGAGGATATCCCATGTAGCGATGCCCAAATATTTGAACAGCCACGGCCACAGGAAGTCGACGCTGGCAATTTGTCACAAGAGGTGGACGATGACGAGACAGAATTGCCAGGAAGTGAGGAGGAGGATCGTGGTGCGCAAGTGGAAGAGGAGGAGGTGGTGGATGATCTAGTAACTGACCCAAAGTGGTAGGAGGACATGCAGGTCGAGGCCAGCAGCACACAGGGTGAGGGAGGCAGAGTACCCCAACAGGAAGGAAGAAGCAGTGTGGTGGCTGCACACAGAAGGCAGGCAACAGTTTCCCGTAACACCAGTACGAGGGACATTGCCAGTAAAACCTGTAGGTCTTCCATAGTCTGGAATTTTTTTTTAAGACTCTACTGATAACCCCAATAAGGCCATTTGTACCACCTGCCATGCCAGCATCAGCAGGGGTGAAAAAACTACCAGCCTGACCACCACCAGCATGATCAGGCAGATGGCAGCAAAGCACGAAACTTTGTGGGGTGAACCCCATGGTCCACGACCAGTGTCAGCGGGTGTCACCACTGGTTCTTCCACTGTTGTGCGTGAAATAGAACCCCCTGTTGTGCATGCAAGGCAATCCTCTGTCCATACTGCATGCAAAGATGCCCCCTCCTCTCAGCCTTCACTTGTTATGGCAGTTTCTCAAGAAACAGCATCAACGTCCACATCCACGTCCCACCGCAATTGTCCATATCCCAGACCTTTGCACGAAAGTTGAAATTCGCAGCTAACACCCCACAGGCCACAGTCCTAAATTTGCACATTTCACGACTGCTTGCATTGGAAATGCTGCCTTTTAGACTGGTGGAGACGGAATCCTTCCGCAACTTTATGGTGGTGGCCGTCCCTCGGTACTCGGTCCCCAGCCAACACTATTTTGCCCGATGTGCCATCACCGCACTACAAAAGCACTTGTCCCAAAACATCTGCAGTGCCCTCAACAACGCAGTTACTGGGAGAGTCCACCTGACAACGGACACGTGGACAAGTGCTTGTGGCCAGTGACGGTACATCTCCCTGACGGCACACTGGGTAGGCATAGTGGAAGCCGGGACCCAGTCGGACCTTGGGATGGAACACATCCTCCCCACACTGAGGATTGCGGGCCCTATGTCAGTCAGAGTTGCCCCCACAGTGTACAGCTCCTGCGCATCATCCTCCTTCTCCTCCACATGTTCAGCCTCCATCTCAGATATCACCACATCAGTTACAAGCTGGAAGCACTGCAGTACTGCCTCCGCCAAGCGTCCACAGGCTGTGCTGAAACTCCTAAGCTTAGGTGAGAAACCTCACACAGCTTGTGAGTTGTGGACAGCTGTGAAAGAGCAGTCAGATCTATGTCTGACACCGCTGAACCTACATCCAGGCATGGTCGTGTGTGACAATGGCCGTAACCTGGTGGCGGCTCTGAGGCGAGGCGAGATCACACACGTACCATGCCTGGCTCATGTGCTTAACCTCGTGGTTCAGCGGTTTCTTAAATCGTACCCCGAGTTGCCATATCTGCTCGTCAAAATACAACGCCTGTCAGCTCATTTTCACAAGTCGACTACAGCTTCCGCCGACCTTGCTGTGTTGCAGCAGCGTTTGCAGATTCCGTCTCACTGACTGGTGTGTGATGTCCCCACACATTGGAACTCTACCCTCCACATGTTGCAAAGGATTTGTGAGCAGAAGAGAGCAGTTGTGGAGTACCAGCTGCAACAAGGCCGTCGATATTCAGGTCAGACTCCACTAATAAGACCTCAGGAGTGGACCTGGATGTCTGACATATGTACCATCTTGACAAACTTTGATGAGTCCACCAAGATGGTGAGTGGAGATGCATTCCACTTGTCTGTCTTTTGCAACACTCTCTGCAGAGGAGGCATTGCAGAGTATGATGAGATGGAACAAGAAGCCATAGCAGTCGATTATACACAGCCCAGGCTCATCTCATCCCAACGTGCATTGGGGGACAATGAGGGAGAGGAGGAGGAGGAGGAGGAGGAGGAAGAACAGGAGCGCGTATCATGCACTGTAGACGGTAGTACCTGTACAACTGTCATACTGTCGGTTCAGCGTGGGTGGCCTGAAGACGGGAGAGGAGGAGGAGGAGGAAGAGGAGAGCATGGTCAGTCGTCATCTTGCCCATTACCAGTCTGGCACGCATGGCTGACTTTATGTTACGCTGCCTTAACCGTGACCCTCACATTGTCAAAATGTTGGGTGACAGTCATTACTGGTTGGTGACACTTTTAGACCCCCGCTACAAGGAGAACTTTCACTCTCTTATTCCTGAGGTGGAGAGGTCTACAAAAATGGGGCAGTACCAGAAGGCCCTTGCTGCAGAACTGTTAAAAAAATTCCCATCTGAACACGTTTGCGGCAGAAGTCACAGTTCGTTGCCCAACCAATACGTACATGCTAGAGAGACGCAACTCCAATACAGCAGAGGCAGGGGAACACTGTCAACGTTCTGGGACAGTTTTCTCAGACCCTCCCTTCGGACAGACCCTGAGGCACGGGGTACTCTCACAAGGAGTGGAAAGTTTCAAAAGAAGGTGAGGGAGTACCTTGCCGACCGTACCAGCGTCCTCCGTGATTCCTCTGTGCCTTTTGGTTATTGGGTATCCAAGCTGGACACTTGGAATGAACTCGCTCTGTATGCCTTGGAGGTCCTGGCCTGCCCTGCCGCTAGCGTGTTATTGGAGCGTGTTTTTTGTACCGCTGGGGAATTATAACTGATAAGCGCACTCGCCTGTCAACTGACAATGCTGACAAGCTGACCCTTATCAAAATGAACAAGGGCTGGATTGGGCCAACCTTCTCATCACCACCAAATAACAGCAGAGTAACATAAAGTCAAATCCACTGTGTTATTTCGGGAGGTGTTTTCACATGCACCGCTTCACACCCACACATGGGTATACGCTTCCTCATTTCGTCTGTTTTATGTTATTCTCCTTATCCTCAGCCTCTAAAACCACTATACCACCAGGGTGACTGTGGTCCGTGTTGACATTATTGAAAGTTTCTCCGTCCTTATTTTTGTCAGCTTTTGCTTGGAAGGCATAAGCAAAGACTGTGGGAGACCCACTCCCCAATAATGGGAATAATATTTTTAAGATGCTGTACTGTATGGCTCTTGTAAGGGGCATTAAAACCATCTTGTTAAGCTACTGGGCCTCCACGTCTCTTCCGAGGGGCATTAAAACTGTCTGGTTAAGCTACTGGTACCTCCACGTCTCTTCCATGGGGCATTAAAACCGTCTTGTTAAGCTACTGCGACCTCCACCACTTTTCCAAGGGGCATTAAAACCGTCTTGTTAAGCTACTGAGACCTCCACCAATTTTCCGAGGGGCATTAAAACTGTCTTGTTAAGGTACTGGGTCTTACACGACTCTTCCGAGGGGCATTAAAACCGTCTTGTTAAGCTACTATGACCTCCACCACTTTTCCAAGGGGCATTAAAACCGTCTTGTTAAGCTACTGGTACCTCCACATCTCTTCCAAGGGGCATTAAAACCATCTTTTTAAGCTTCTGTGACCTCCACCACCTTTCCAAGGGGCATTAAAACCATCTTGTTAAGCTACTGGGATCTCCACGTCCCTTCCACGGTGCATTAAAACCATTTTGTTAATCTGCTATTACCTCCACTACTTTTCCAAGGGGCATTAAAACCGTCTTGTTAAGCTACTGGGACCACCACATCTCTGCCCAGGGGCATTAAAAGCATCTTGTTAAACCACTCTGAACTCCACAGCTCTTCCAAGGGGCATTAAAACCATCTTGTTAAGCTACTAGGGCCTCCACATCTCTTCCAAGGGGCATTAAAATCGTCTTCTTAAACCACTTTGAACTCCACAGCTCTTCCAAGGGGCATTGAATTGTTATTTTTAATTAACTCTAACCTCACGACTATTCGAACGGGCATTGCACTTCCTCCTAATTTTTGGCAGCTTTTGCTTGGAAGGCATAAGCAAAGACTATGGTAGACCCACTCCCCAATAATGGGAATAATGTTTTTAAGATGCTGTACTGTATGGCTCTTGTAAGGGGCATTAAAACCGTCTTGTTAAGCTACTGTGACCTCCACGTCTTTTTCGAGGGGCATTAAAACCGTCTTGTTAAGCTACTGGGACCTCCACGTCTCTTTCGAGGGGCATAAAAATCGTCTTATTAAGCTACTGGGACCTCCACGACTCTTCAGAGGGGAATTCAAACGGTCTTGTTAGCTACTGTGACCTACACATATCTTCCAAGGGGCAATCAAACTGTCTTGTTAAGCTACTGCGACCTCCACCACTTTTCCTAGGGGCATTAAAACCATCTTGTTAAGCTACTGCGACCTCCACATCTCTTCCAAGGGGCATTCAAACCGTCTTGTTAAGCTCTTGTGACCTACACCACTTTTTCAAGGGGCATTAAAACTGTCTTGTTAAGCTACTGTGACCGCCACCACTTTTCCGAGGGGCATTAAAACCGTCTTGTGAAGCTACTGTGACCTCCACCACTTTTCCAGGGGGCATTAAAACCGTCTTGTTAAGCTACTGGGACCTCCACTTCTCTTCCGAGGGGCATTAAAACCGTCTTGTTAATTTACTGCAATCTCCACCACTTTTCCGAGGGGAATTAAAACCATCTTGTTAAGATAATGGGACCTCCACGTCTATTCTGAGGGGCATTAAAACCATCTTCTTAAGCTAGTGTGACCTCCATGTCTCTTCAAAGGGGCATTAAAAGTGTCTTCTTAAGCCACTCTGAACTCCACAGCTCTTCCAAGGAGCAATGAAATGTTTTTAATTAACTCTAACCTCCATGACTCTTCGAACGGGTATGGCATTTCCTCCTAATTTTTGGCAGCTTTTGCTTGGAAGACATAAGCAAAGACTATGGTAGAACCATTCCCCAATAATGGGAATAATGTTTGTAATATGGTGTACTGCATGGCTCTTGTAAGGGGCATTGCAAGTTCCTCCGTCCTAATTTTTGTCAGCTTTTGCTTGGAAGGCATAAGCAAAGACTATGGGAGACCCACTCCCCAATAATGGGAATAATGTTTGTAATATGCTGTACTACATGGCTCTTGTAAGGGACATTGCAAGTTCCTCCATCCTAATTTTTGGCAGCTTTTGCTTGGAAGGCATAAGCAAAGACTATGGGAGACCCACTCCACAATAATGGGAATAATGTTTGTAAGATGCTATACTGCATGGCTCTTGCAAGGGGCATTAAAACCATCTTGTTAAGCTACTGGGACCTCCACCACTTTTCCGAGGGGCATTAAAACCGTCTTGTTAAGCTATTGTGACCTCCACCACTTTTCCAAGGGGCATTAAAACTGTCTTGTTAAGCTACTGTGACCTCCACTTCTCTTCCGAGGGGCATTAAAACCGTCTTGTTAAGTTACTGCGATCTCTACCACTTTTCCGAGGGGCTTTAAAACCATCTTGTTAAGCTACTGGGACCTCCATGTCTATTCTGAGGGGCATTAAAACCATTTTGTTAAGCTACTGTGACCTCCACGTCTCTTTCGAGGGGCATTAAAACTGTCTTGTTAAGCTACTGGGACCTGCTCGTCTCTTCCGAGGGGCATTCAGACCGTCTTTTTAAGCTACTGCGACCTCCACCACTTTTCCGAGGGGCATTAAAACCATCTTGTTAAGCTACTGCGACCTCCACCACTTTTCCGATGGGCATTAAAACCGTCTTGTTAAGCTACTGCGACCTCCACGTCTCTTCCGAGGGGCATTAAAACTGTCTTGTTAAGCTACTGCGACCTCCACCAATTTTCCGAGGGGCATTAAAACCGTCTTGTTAAGCTACTGTGAGCTCCATGTCTCTTCAAAGGGACATTAAAAGCGTCTTCTTAAACCACTCTGAACTCCACAGCTCTTCCAAGGGGCATTGAAATGTTGTTTTTAATTACCTCTAACCTCCACAACTCTTCCAACTGGCATTGCACTTCCTCCTAATTTTAGTCAGCTTTTACTTTTCAATGCAAAGGCGAAAACTAAGGGAGACCCACTCCCCAATATTGGGTTGAAGGTTTTTAGTACGCTGTAATCCACGTATGTTTGAAGGGGCATTGCAGTTCCTCATAATTTTTGGAATGTCTTCCATTCACTGCTTAGGCCAACAATGTACAGGAGACCCAGTTGCTATAAATGGAAAAAACGGTTTAGTTAAGGCCCTCTGACCTACATGTCATTTCCAAGGGGCATTGGAGTGCCTCGAAATTTTTGGTAGGCATTGCACTCACTGTAGGCCCTATAACTGTGTAGCTGAACCTCTCCTTTTGTTACAGACACATATCCTTCAAGACATATGTGGTTGAGTTGCCTGATATTGATGTGAATGGTCAGTGTTCCTCCTGCTCTTTCTCCTTTGCCAACACCTCATCCATCATTTATCACCTGAAGCTTTGTTTTAACAGTAGTCATAGAACTGGGATAGTAGTAGGAAAACATCCAGCAATCCTCTGGAAAAGGCTGACCATCTCAGGTCTAGCCGCTACTACATACATGCGCTTGCATTCCAAGAAAACAAAGCAGATGCTAACTTCTATCATCATCATCATGCTCCTCACCTTGGCACTCTCAACTCCCCTGATGGAGAAGCCAGGGCCAACCGGAGGAGCCTGGTTCTCTGGTGGGCTCGTCCAGTGCTGCCCTAAAGCAGGCCAGGCTAAGAAAAGTGTGTGGGGGGAAGTGGTCAGGAGAAATAGGGGCGGCTGGGGACCGTTTATGGACACCAGGCTGCCCCCAGGCTGCTGGGGACCGTGTGTGGACACCCGGCCGCGGGGCGGCTGGGGACCGAGTATGGACACCCGGCCGCCGGGTGGCTGGGGACCGAGTATGGATACCAGGCTGCCAATGCAGCCATGACGTGGTGGCAAGATTCCGCCTCCACATGCCTAAAAGGCCCAATTTCAAGTGCAAGCAAGCAGTATGGTATTGCAGCCTGGGGGAGGGTGGGTGGCAGGCTGCATACTTACACCTGCATTGCAACGAATGGGAGTGGTACAATTTAACACTGCCCTGGGACAAGGACTTGAACGGGAATAGTTGCAAGTCTGCAATGACAGGTGTAGGGTGGGAGGCATCTACACATGTACCATGAACAGGGGTTTGGCATGCACACACTACAGTGGAATAGGCTGTCCTTCCCAATGCACTGGGGAGGGCACAGGTAATGTTTTGGTATGCGCGCTTAATCTTATGTATATGGCACACTAGTACAAATAGGGGCAGCTGGGTACTGAGTATGGATACCTTGCTGCCGAAGCAGCCATGAGTTAGTGGCCAGATTCCACCTCCACATGCCTAAAAGGCCCAATTTCAAGTGCAAGCTAGCAGTATGGTATTGCAGCCTGGGGGTGGGTGGGTGGCAGGCTGCACACTTACGATTGCATTCCAAGTAAACATAGCAATTGCTAACTTCTATCATCATCATCATCCTCCTCACCTTGGCACTCTTAACTCCCCTGATGGAGAATCCAGGGCCACCGGAGGAGTCTGGTTCTCTGGTGGGCTCGTCCAATGCTGCCCTAATGCAGGCCGGGATAAGAAAAGTGTGTGGGGGGAAGTTGACAGGAGAAATAGGGGTGGCTGGGGACTGTTTATGGACAACCGGCTGCCCCCAGGTGGCTGGGGACCGTGTGTGGACACCCAGCCGTGGGGTGGCTGGGGACCGAGTATGGACACCCAGCCGCCCCCTGGTGGCTGGGGACCGACCGTGGACACCCGGCCGCCGGGCAGCTGGGGACTGAGTATGGATAGCAGGCCGCCTACGCAGCCATGACGTGGTGGCCAGATTCCGCCTCCACATGCCTAAAAGGCCCAATTTCAAGTGCAAGCTAGCAGTATGGTATTGCAGCCTGAGGGTGGGTGGGTGGCAGGCTGCACACTTACGATTGCATTCCAAGTAAACATAGCAATTGCTAACTTCTATCATCATCATCATGCTCCTCACCTTGGCACTCTCAACTCCCCTGATGGTGAATCCAGGGCCACCGGAGGAGTCTGGTTCTCTGGTGGGCTCGTCCAATGTTGCCCTAAAGCAGGCCGGGCTAAAAAAGTGTGTGGGGGAAGTTGACAGGAGAAATAGGGGTGGCTGGGAACTGTTTATGGACACCTTGCTGCCCCCAGGCAGCTGTGGACCATGTATGAACACCCGACCGCGGGGCGGCTGGGGACCGAGTATGTACACCCGGCCGCTGGGCGGATGTGGACTGAGTATGGATACCAGGCCACCAACGCAGCCATGACGTGGTGGCCAGATTGCGCCTCCACATGCCCAAAAGGCCCAATTTCAAGTGCAAGCTAGCAGTATGGTATTGCAGCCTGGGGGTGGGTGGGTGGCAGGCTGCACGCTTACTCTTGCATTCCAAGAAAACAAAGCAGATGCTAACTTATATCATCAGCATGATGCTCCTCACCTTGGCACTCTCAACTTCCCTGATGGAGAAGCCAGGGCCCACCGGAGGAGTCTGGTTCTCTGGTGGGCTCGTCCAATGCTGCCCTGAAGCTGGCCAGGCTAAGAAATGTGTGTGGGAAGGTGACAGGAGAAATAGGGGTGGCTGGGGACAGTTTATGGACACGCGGCCACCCCCTGGTGGCTGGGGACTATATGTGGACACCCGGCAGCGGGGCGGCTGGGGACAGAGTATGGACACCCGGCCACCCCCTGGTGGCTGGGGACCGAGCGTGGACACCCGGCCGCCAGGCAGCTGGGAACTGAGAATCGATACCTCGCTGCCAAAGCAGTCATGAGGTAGTGGCCAGCTTCGGCCCCCTCCAAACAAAAAGGCCCCATTTCAAGTGCAAGCTAGCAGTATAGTATTGCAGCCAGAGGGTAGGTGGGGGGGTGGTTGGCTGCATTTTTGCATTTGAATTGCAAGGAATGGGGGAGGTACAATTGAACACTGCCCTGGGACAACGTCTTGCATGGGGATAGTTGCAAGTCTGCATCTTCTGATGCGGCAAGGATGTCAACTGATGGGCACACTTTTAGGCAGTGACCTGTGTGTCAGAAATGCTTCCAGGGGTTTTCCCCATGCTGTTTCCATGTCTTTTCAGCACTGTATGCATGTGTCACACAGCACATGACCAGATAAGGTTGTAAAATGTTAAAATGACATTTCCCAGTGAATGCATTTGTCATGATTGAAAGCAATACAAAAGTGCAAAAACGCATAAAACATGCTACTTGTGAACATAGCCCAAGGTGTTGAGGAGTATTTTTTGGGGGGGTTATTTATTTTACCTTATACACAAGTCTTTACCCTGGAAAGGAACTTCCTTAACATATTTCACAGGAAAGCAGTTTCAGTTTCGCTTTTGAACATTTTATTGTGAGCCCTTAAAAGTGGCTTAATACCTTTGACCACGCTGTTGGCAGTAGTGACCTGGGGGTCAGAAATGCTTTCTGGGGCGATCCCCATGCTGTCCCCATGTCATTTGAGCACTGTAACTATCGTTTTGGGCACTTGTTAGGCTTTTAAAAGACTGCCGGGAGTGCCGCCGCAAAAATGCTCGGGTCTCCCATAGACTAACATTGGGCTCGTTGGTCGCGTCGAGCACCCGAGTATCACGGCAAGCCCGGCCCGAGCTTCGAGCACCCGAGAATTTTAGTGCTCGCTCAACTCTAATAAACACAAAATGCAAAGAAAACATTTTCAACACTGCAACTAGTCCCAATACTGCTCCTAGTACTGGGGACCTTGCCTGGGGTACTCCTTATTTTTCCCTGACCCAGCCATGTCACAAGGGACTTCCTGAAGCGGTGCATCCTTGTTGACATGGTACACAAGCAGGGCATACCAGCCACGCTCATCATGGTTCCGGTCGGGATGGCCTTCCTCCAGCTCAGGCTCCACATCCCGCAGGTAGACAAAGATGTCCCTGTTGAATTCGGGACTGTGGATAAAGCCCCACCCAGCTTTTAAATTGACTTTCATGATGAGGCCCTCCTCACGGGGGCTGGGGTGGGCTGTCTCTGCCTGGCGTACTTGCACCTTGGCGGCCTTGTCACGGGCCTCCAGGTGTTCACTGCACACTTCCCGCATGCGTCGCTCCCTCTCCAATTGCCAGAGCTCCCACCTGCAGAACTCCTTCCTCTGCACGGTGGCGGATTCGGTTTTGTAGGAGAGCCCCACCAGGCGCTGGTATTGGGAGTGTCGCAGAGTGCATCTTCTTACAGTCACCGCTGTACTTACGAGAGCTTCAATCAGCAAGATATCTTGAGTAAACAGTATTTACTTCATACTGGATAAACATGAGATACAATTCAGTGTCACACAGTCCGTGTGCTGCTGACATAAGACATAGAAGAAAAAAACACAGGAAGTTAAACAACCAACAATTGAGAGCTTCCCTCCCCACATTACAGCAAGCATATAACTTTACACACTATCGCCATCTGCTGTCTGTTTAGAATAAAGTCCTCCTTTCACTTATAATAAGTCGTAAGCTGTTGCATATGCCAACACCCTTAATCAACAGTAAAGACTTATTCAATCAAACCCAACTTTTTTATTAGTCTCTGGTGTTTATCAGCATTCAATGCCTTCGTGAAGATGTCTGCTGTCATTTCTTCAGTAGGACAATACTCTAACTTCAAAACTCCTTGTTCCTGATGATCTCTCAAAAAATGATGTTTCACATCAATATGCTTGGTTCTTGGATTGACTCTTTCCATTTGAGCAAGAACAAGACATCCTTGATTGTCCTCTTTCAGTTTTGTTGGTTCCAACTGTGGTTGTCCTAATTCTGTCAACAATTGTCTTAACCACAGTACTTCTTGACTCGCATATGCTGCGGCAACATATTCTGCTTCTGTTGAAGACAGTGTCACAATTGACTGTTTCTTACTTGTCCAATTTATTGGTCCACGTGAGAGAAAAAAAATATGTCCACTGGTAAATCTTCTGTCAGTTGGATCCCCAGCCCAATCTGCATCAACATATCCTGTTAAAATGCAATTATCTTTTGTGAGTAATTTCAGCTTAACATTACTAGTTCCTTTCAAATAACACATTACTCTCTTCACGGCATTTCAATCAGCTTTATTTGGTTTTGATACCTTTCTACTCTGGATTCCTACTGCTGCTGCGATGTCTGGTCTTGTAACGGTTGCTAGATACAGTAGTTTTCCTATTGCTGTTCTGTATTCTGCATTATTTGGTAGAATATTTTTTTCACTCTTCATCTCTTTGAGATAATTAGTTTCCATTGGAGACTTTACTGTTTTTGCATCCTTCAATCCAAATTTTTCTGTTATGTCTTGAATAATGTGATTTTGATTCAGTAAGAATCTTCTGTCTTCTTCTCTTTCTACCTGTATTCCTTGGTACTGTTTCACATTTCCCAAGTCTTATGATTTCGAAATGTTGCTTCAGGATTTTTAGAATGTTTTCTTTATTCCTTTCTTGTTTAAAGCAAATCAAAATGTCGTCTACATATATGAGTACATAAATCCATCTATTAATCAGCCTTTTTGTGTACAAGCATTGATCAGCTTTGCTTCTTTGAAATTTTTCATTTGTAAGTACTTCCGTGATTTTGTCATTCCACACTTTAGCTGCTTGCGTTAAACCATTTATGCTTTTCTGTAGTTTGCAAACTTTGCTTGGATTTCTTTCATCTTTGAATCCTGGAGGTTGTTCCATGTAAATGTATCTCCATTCAAAAAAGCTGTCTTTACATCCAGATGTCTCAGTTCCATCTGTTTCATTGCTGCAACTGTAAGCAAAGTTCTTATTGTAGTGTGTTTGACAACTGGAGAAAATGTCTCATCATAGTCTTCTCCATATTTTTGAGAATACCCTTTAGCTACGAGTCTTGCTTTGTATCTTTCAGCTGTGCCATCTGTTTGGTATTTTACTTTAAAAATCCATTTACATCCTATGGCTTTTCTTCCTTCTGGAAAATCTGTTAGTGTCCATGTATTTTAATCATGCATTGATTTAATTTCTGTTTCTGTTGCTTCTATCCATTTATTAGCTTCTTCTTCAGGAAGTTTAGATATGTCTTCCCAAGAGGTAGGCTCATAGATGTTTCTTATGCTTGTCTTGTATGAGAGATGTTTTGGTGGTTATCCTTTGTTCTCTCACATTGAGCTTCTGGGTTCTGTGTCTGTTTGTAGTTGTGATTCTTCACTTTCAGTATTTTGTTCTTCATTGATTTCTACTTCTTTCTCATCAGATATTTCTTCAGTTATGTCACTATTGTTTTTCTCATTTTTTGTTTCAACTGAAATCATAATGTCTTCATTTAAATCTTCAATGAATGTCACACTGTTACTCACCGTAACTCTGTCTTGTTTGGGATCTAGGATTCTATATCTTTGCAATTTTCACTATATCCAAGGAATATTCCTTCCATGGATCTGTTTTGAAGTTTGGAACGTTTTTCTGTTGGAATGAATATAAAAACTTTACATCAAAAAACTTGTAAATAATTGACACTTGGTTTCATACCTTGCCACAGTTCATATGGAGTTTTCGTCAGTTTTCTGGAAAAAAGTCGGTTCTGTAGATATGTAGCTGTCATTGCTGCCTCACCACAATATTTCTCTGGTAGTTCGGAAACCGTCAGCATACATCTTATCATTTCTGTTAGAGTTCTGTTTTTCCTTTCTGCTACTCCATTTTGTTCAGGTGTGTATGGAACAGTTTTCTGGTGTTCTATTCCATTTTGTCTTAAGTATTCTTCTATTCTGTGACCTGTAAATTCAAATCCATTATCACTTCTGATGACAATTGGCTTCCTTTGAAATTTGTTACTTGATCTTGTTACATAGTCTACAAGTTTATCCAAAACTTCACTTTTGTTCTTAATTAAGTATGTGACTGTGTATCTTGAGTAGTCATCTATAAAAGTCAACATATATCTATTGCCTCCTGATGTAGTCACTTTCATGGGTTCACATACATCAGTATGCACCAAATCAAGTGGTCTTTCTCTTTTCATCTCACTTTCTTTTGGAATAGATATCCTTGTGGCTTTGGATTTTATACAACATTCACATCTTATGGTAATTGAGCAATCTGATATCTTTAAATCTTTTCTCTGTAGTTCCCTTATATTGTCCGGGTGTCTATGTCCTAGACGTCTGTGCCACATGTGAATAAGTTTTTGTGATCATGTGTACATACCTTCATCTGTTCCTTTGGTGTGTCAAAATGATATAATTGTTCATCTGCTTTGACTTTGGTTATCACCTTGTTTCCTGCAATAATTGCACACTCATTGTCTTTGAATTTTACTGGAAGTCCTTTTGCTGTTAAACGTTTCAGGGATAATAATCTGCCTTCCAATTTTGGACCATACAACACATCCTGTACAAGTATCATTGAATCTTGTCCGAACTTGTTTGAACAATTTAGCATACCTTGTCCGATACCTTCTGCGGTTATTTTTCTTCCATCTGCAAGATAAATGGCTTCTTTCTTATCTAAATCAAGATCATTAAAGAAATTCTTGTCACTTGTCATATGACTCGTTGCTCCTGAATCAATAAACCAATCAAGTGATGATTTCTTGTCTGTTACTTTAAATGTGCCATTCCAATTATTCTCACATGAATCGGAAATTGTGTTTTTTACTTTCTGTGTATGCTTTTTATGTTGTAATTTTTGCTGTTCTGCTTTCCATATGGTACAGTCTTTCTTTAAATTACCTTTTTACTTACATCTGAAGCATTCTCTTGTCTATTATAGGGTTTTTTAAATTCTGTAGCTTTAAGAGCATTTTCACTGTCCTTTTCAGTAGAAGAATCATTTCTTTGTTCTTTTCTTCTCTGATATTCATCTATTAGTCTTGCTTTCACAAACTCTAATGTAATGTCAGTTTCTGGTCTCGTCTCAAGGGCATTTATCAAGGCTGTATACGAATCAGGTAAACTGCACAATAATATAGCTGCTACATGACTTTCTTTAATGTCTTCACCAATAGATCTTAGCTGTGATATCACTTCCATCATTGAGAATATGTGCTTCTGCATGAAGTCATTTGCACTCAATCTCATACTGTAAAGATTTCTTAATAAAAATAACTTGTGATTCAAGCTAGGTCTTTCATACAGTTTTCTTAAATCTTCCCACATTCCTTTAGCTGTTTCTTCATTTCTTATATATATTAATTGAGCATCATCCACTAATAAGCTAATGGTGGTACTCGCTTGTCTATTATTCTTATCCCATGTCTGATTATCTTGATCTGGTCATTCTGTAACAATTACTTCCCATAAATCATCCTTAGATAACAACATCTCTTCTTTGAATTTTCATAACTGATCATTTTCACTATTCAGTTTAGCTACTGTGAATTTCAGTTCTGTGTTACTCATCATCTTTATATAGTCTTACTTGTTTATAGAATTGTACTGAAGATATTCTCCTGGTTTTTTTCTTGATAGTTCCTGTATGTCCTGCCTGTGTTGAATTCTCTGTAATTATATCCAGCTCCTGGGATCAAGAATTCCTTTGTCACTTTGTATCTGGATTATTTCCTTCTGTTTACAGAGCTTATCTGTGTGCTCCGCTATCTGGGGTTATAAACCAGGATCCTCTTGTAGTGCAGGCCTGTAGGGTCTGGGCTTTAGTGTCTGGGTTCCAGCCTGGGCCCATAACCTGTTGCAGAGTGCATCTTCTTACAGTCACCGCTGTACTTACGAGAGCTTCAATCAGCAAGATATCTTGAGTAAACAGTATTTACTTCATATAGGATAAACATGAGATACAATTCAGTGTCACACAGTCCGTGTGCTGCTGACATAACACATAGAAGAAAAAAACACAGGAAGTTAAACAACCAACAATTGAGAGCTTCCCTCCCCACATTACAGCAAGCATATAACTTTACACACTATCGCCATCTGCTGTCTGTTTAGAATAAAGTCCTCATTTCACTTATAATAAGTCTGTTGCATATGAAACAGGGAGGAGTGGGCACGGCTGCTGGTCCTCAAAGCGGTCGGAAGAATCAAAAACCAGGGTGCTCTAGAGCCACTCTAGTTCCGGAGGCGGAGGTGGCGGGAGGGCTCCCAGTAATAGGCCCGCGGCATCAGCACCTGGGATCAGAGGTTCTGGGAGGCCACTGTGTAGGTGATCCTCCGGTGCAGCGCCCGGGGGTGGAAGTTCCGGGCTGTACAGCTGTTCCGGCAGGGGCTGGGGAAGGAGTCCCAGGAGCAGGTCGGCGCTGGCAGCACCCGGGACAGAGGATTCTCTCCTACCTGCTCCTGTACTCCACATGGCCTCCTGGTTAGAGATGAGCGTTGTTCTACTCGAACTGTTCGCCAATCTCAAATTCGAGCTGTTTTGGGCGGTGTTCGAGCCGTTCGGCGAACACGAACAATTTGAGAAAAATTCGGCTGTTCGAGGTTATGTTCGATAACTGTTCGTGCACCAAAATCATAACTGGATTTTTTCTCAGTAATGATGAAAATTAATGTTAATACGCAGTTTGAGTGTACAGCGGGGTGGGGGGAGGGGCAGGGGATGGATCTCTGCAGGAACAATGAAGATCTCCATTTTTTTTTTCTCTTTCCCGCATTTACAGTGGGGAGGTGCAATCTGTCAGCCTATCAGCAGCGCACACACGGAGCGAAGTGCTTTTTTTCACACAAGCAAGGGCATGTGTCATTGGCAGTGTATGTCACATGTCCTTGCCCTATAAGACCAAGCCATTTTCCCCGTCGCCACAATTTTCTCACTGCTGCAGCTGCGTGTTAGACGGCACCGCTGTTGCTGTGTGCGCTATACCTTGTTAATTTCAAGCCAATTTTCGCACAAATCTACAGATAGCTTGGGAGTAGGGAATATTTGTGATTGCAGTCCTTTTAAGGACTAGGTTACAGCATTTCCTATGACTTTTATCAGGCAGGTCTGTGCTCTTAAATAGATAGGTTGTGGGAGTAAAGACTAAATGTAATTGGAGTCCTTTTCAGGACTAGGTTACATCAGTTCCTATCAGTTTTTGCCAGGCAGGTCTGTGCCAGTGCTGTGCACGTGTTTTTCACAGCATTTGGCTGAATCTAGCAAAGCTAATCCTTTTTGGCCTATTGCAGAGTGTGTTAGTCAGTGGAGTAGCCTATCTGTGTTGCAAGATATACCACCTGTGTATAGAATACCAATTTTTTTACTGCACCTAGTGAAGTAAAATCTTTTGGGCATAGCATCATTCTATTAGTCCATCTATACTGACCTCCATCAGGTTGCAAATTGAATATAATTTTTTTCTGCATCTAGCTCTGAAAAAATATTGGGCTTCTAGCTGTGTGTGGGACTTGTTGTATTAGTCCATCTATACTAACCTCCATCAGGTTGCAAACTGAATATATTTTTTTCTGCATCTACCTCTGAAAAAATATTGGGCTTCTAGCTGTGTGTGGGATTTGTTCTATTAATCCATCTATACAGACCTCCATCAGGTTGCAAACTTAATATATTTTTTTCTGCATCTACCTCTGAAAAAATATTGGGCTTCTAGCTGTGTGTGGGACTTGTTGTATTAGTCCATCTACACTGACCTCCATCAGGTTGCAAACTGAATATATTTTTTTCTGCATCTACCTCTGAAAAAATATTGGGCTTCTAGCTGTGTGTGGGACTTGTTCTATTAATCCATCTATACAGACCTCCATCAGGTTGCAAACTGAATATATTTTTTTCTGCATCTACCTCTGAAAAAATATGTGGCCTTCTAGCAGTGTGTGGGACTTTCTCTATTAGTCCATCTATACTGACCTCCATCAGGTTGCAAACTGAATATAATTTTTTTCTGCATCTAGCTCTGAAAAAATATTTGGCCTTCTAGCAGTGTGTGGGACTTTCTCTATTAGTCCATCTATACTGACCTCCATCAGTTTGCAAATTAAAAATAATTTTTATCTGCATCTACAGTACCTCTGAAAAAATATTTGGGCTTCTAGCTGTGTGTGGGACTTGTTCTATTAGTCCATCTATACTGACCTCCATCAGGTTGCAAATTGAATATAATTTTTATCTGCATCTAGCTCTGAAAAAATATTTGGCCTTCTAGCAGTGTGTGGGACTTTCTCTATTAGTCCATCTATACTGACCTCCATCAGGTTGCAAATTGAATATAATTTTTATCTGCATATAGCTCTGAAAAAATATTTGGCCTTCTAGCAGTGTATGGGACTTTCTCTATTAGTCCATCTATACTGACCTCCATCAGGTTGCAAATTAAAAATAATTTTTATCTGCATCTAGCTCTGAAAAAATATTTGGCCTTCTAGCAGTGTGTGGGACTTTCTCTATTAGTCCATCTATACTGACCTCCATCAGGTTGCAAATTAAAAATAATTTTTAACTGCATCTACCTCTGAAAAAATATTTGGGCTTCTAGCTGTGTGTGGGACTTGTTCTATTAATCCATCTATACAGACCTACATCAGGTTGCAAACTGAATATATTTTTTTCTGCATCTACCTCTGAAAAAATATTGGGCTTCTAGCTGTGTGTGGGACTTGTTGTATTAGTCCATCTATACTGACCTCCATCAGGTTGCAAATTAAAAATAATTTTTATCTGCATCTACAGTACCTCTGAAAAAATATTTGGGCTTCTAGCTGTGTGTGGGACTTGTTCTATTAGTCCATCTATACTGACCTCCATCAGGTTGCAAATTGAATATAATTTTTATCTGCATCTAGCTCTGAAAAAATATTTGGCCTTCTAGCAGTGTGTGGGACTTTCTCTATTAGTCCATCTATACTGACCTCCATCAGGTTGCAAATTAAAAATAATTTTTATCTGCATCTAGCTCTGAAAAAATATTTGGCCTTCTAGCAGTGTGTGGGACTTTCTCTATTAGTCCATAAATACTGACCTCCATCAGGTTGCAAATTAAAAATAATTTTTATCTGCATCTAGCTCTGAAAAAATATTTGGCCTTCTAGCAATGTGTGGGACTTTCTCTATTAGTCCATCTATACTGACCTCCATCAGGTTGCAAATTAAAAATAATTTTTATCTGCATCTACCTCTGAAAAAATATTTGGGCTTCTAGCTGTGTGTGGGACTTGTTCTATTAATCCATCTATACAGACCTCCATCAGGTTGCAAACTTAATATATATTTTTCTGCATCTACCTCTGAAAAAATATTGGGCTTCTAGCTGTGTGTGGGACTTGTTCTATTAATCCATCTATACAGACCTCCATCAGGTTGCAAACTTAATATATTTTTTTCTGCATCTACCTCTGAAAAAATATTGGGCTTCTAGCTGTGTGTGGGACTTGTTGTATTAGTCCATCTATACTGACCTCCATCAGGTTGCAAACTGAATATATCTTTTTCTGCATCTACCTCTGAAAAAATATTGGGCTTCTAGCTGTGTGTGGGACTTGTTCTATTAATCCATCTATACAGACCTCCATCAGGTTGCAAACTGAATATATTTTTTTCTGCATCTACCTCTGAAAAAATATGTGGCCTTCTAGCAGTGTGTGGGACTTTCTCTATTAGTCCATCTATACTGACCTCCATCAGGTTGCAAACTGAATATAATTTTTTTCTGCATCTAGCTCTGAAAAAATATTTGGCCTTCTAGCAGTGTGTGGGACTTTCTCTATTAGTCCATCTATACTGACCTCCATCAGGTTGCAAATTAAAAATAATTTTTATCTGCATCTACAGTACCTATGAAAAAATATTTGGGCTTCTAGCTGTGTGTGGGACTTGTTCTATTAGTCCATCTATACTGACCTCCATCAGGTTGCAAATTGAATATAATTTTTATCTGCATCTAGCTCTGAAAAAATATTTGGCCTTCTAGCAGTGTGTGGGACTTTCTCTATTAGTCCATCTATACTGACCTCCATCAGGTTGCAAATTGAATATAATTTTTATCTGCATCTAGCTCTGAAAAAATATTTGGCCTTCTAGCAGTGTGTGGGACTTTCTCTATTAGTCCATCTATACTGACCTCCATCAGGTTGCAAATTAAAAATAATTTTTATCTGCATCTAGCTCTGAAAAAATATTTGGCCTTCTAGCAGTGTGTGGGACTTTCTCTATTAGTCCATCTATACTGACCTCCATCAGGTTGCAAATTAAAAATAATTTTTATCTGCATCTACCTCTGAAAAAATATTTGGGCTTCTAGCTGTGTGTGGGACTTGTTCTATTAATCCATCTATACAGACCTCCATCAGGTTGCAAACTGAATATATTTTTTTCTGCATCTACCTCTGAAAAAATATTGGGCTTCTAGCTGTGTGTGGGACTTGTTCTATTAATCCATCTAGACAGACCTCCATCAGGTTGCAAACTGAATATAATTTTTTTCTGCATCTAGCTCTGAAAAAATATTTGGCCTTCTAGCAGTGTGTGGGACTTGTTCTATTAGTCCACCTATACTGACCTCCATCAGGTTGCAAATTGAATATAATTTTTTTCTGCATCTAACCCAGCCAATAGTTTTGGCCTAATACCACAGTTTGGCCACTCAGCTCTGCTCGGTTCCCATCCATTGTTTTTTTGTGTAAGCAACTCCAGAGTTGTGAATTAGTTAACCACCAAAATGAGTGGAAAAAGGCCTGCTGCTGGTGGAAAGGGGAATAGGCGTGTTGGGAAGGGGAAAAAAGGTTGTGTCCGTGGGGTAGGTGTTAAAGCAACAGTAACATCTGCAGAAGAAAGACCATCTTCCAGCCAAACTAAAATGTCTACTTCTTTTAGCGGACAATGTGATAAGTTCCCTTTCTTACGGCCACGCCAATCGCTACAAATTCCAGATGAGGCACAAAAACAGCAGGTGCTTCAACGGATATCAAGTGCTCCTTTAAGTGGGCTCTCCTCCACATCAACTTCAACATCACAAATACTCCAGTCCTCAAAGGTGTCACCCCAATCGCACTTGCTTCCTCACAGCTCCCAAATCTCCAGCTGCCCGTCTGAGTATGAGGTAGAACAGATTGTTGAGTCTGCAGAGCTGTTTACTCATACTATAGCCTGGGAATCAGAGGTCGACTCCAGCGCTTCTGTGAATCCAGACGAGGAAATGATCTGCACTGATGCCCAGAATCTTTAAGAGTCGGATCCAGGACCAGACGCAGAAGGTTCTGACCATAATGTAGACCCTCATTCCCAAACTGTAACTCCTGTTGGTGGAGACAATGAGGAAGACGATGATAAGACTCAAATACCTGATTGGAGCGACAACTTTAGTTTTTTGTCAGGGCAGGAACAGGTTGGCTCTGAGGACGACGGGTGTGATAACGCACAGGGTGATGATGATGAGGTTGGAGATCCCACTTACTGTCAACCCACAGTCAGCCAAGAGATGAGGTCAGCAGAGGAGGTGGAGGAAGATGCTAGTGACGACGAGGTCAGGTTGCGCATTCCTGGACAGAGACGTAGTACTGGAAGCACGTCAACAACTGCATCCTCAAACACAACTCTGCCTCTCACCACAAGTCGTGGTGGCTCTTCAGGTCGCATGGGTGCTAAGCCTTGCATAGCCTGGGCATTTTTTCAGATCGATAAAGATGACCCAACTTGTGTTATCTGTAACATTTGTCAGCAAAAGCTAAGTAGAGGCCAAAAAATACATAGTTTGAGTACTTCATGCATGAACCGGCACATGGACATGAAGTATAAGTTGCAGTGGGAAGCTCAGTGTGCTACAATGCGGCCTAGATGGCCGGGCCAACCACCGTCTCCCATATCTTGTGCATCCGCGGCCTCTTCATCCTCTGTGACTGGGGGGACAGCAGTCACACCTGTTTTGGGGCGCAGACCTGCCACCTCTTTACCCGCAACAGCCAGCGTGATTGGCAGGTCATCATTTTCTTTGGAGGTGGTTACACCAGCTGGTGTTGAGCGCTGTCCGACATCGATAGCACCACCTTTGGATCAAGGCAACCTAACATGTCCGCCTGCATCTTCCTCACAGACCGGCAGTTTGCCGGGGACATTCTTATCAACCCCGTCTAAGCACAATAGCCAGCCCTCGGTCCCTCAGATGTGGACAAGTAAAAGACCATTTCCTCCTAGCCATGAGAAAGCTAAGAGGTTGAATTTCACCATCTGCAAGCTCTTGGCTACAGAAATGCTGCCTTTCCGAATGGTGGACACAGAGGATTTTCGAGACCTTATGTCCGTCGCAGTGCCCCAGTACCAGATGCCCAGTCGGCACTACTTCTCAAAGAAAGGTGTGCCTGCGCTCCACCAGCATGTCGCACACAACATCACCGCTTCTTTGAGAAACTCTGTGTGTGACAGGGTGCATTTCACCACAGACACTTGGACGAGTAGGCATGGACGTGAGCGTTACATGTCGCTGACTGGGCACTGGGTAACTATGGTGACAGCAGGACAAGGGGCTGCTGTCCAAGTCTTGCCGTCCCCACGAGTTGTGCGTCAATCCTCTTTATGTCAAAGTTCCTCCACTGCTTCTGCCTCCTCAACCTCCTCTCGGTCTTCCACCTGCACCCAAAGCCTGTCTGGTCATGCCACAAGCTTTCTAACT
The DNA here is from genome assembly GCF_046119375.1 of Phyllobates terribilis. Classification (NCBI taxonomy): domain Eukaryota; kingdom Metazoa; phylum Chordata; class Amphibia; order Anura; family Dendrobatidae; genus Phyllobates; species Phyllobates terribilis. Next base: position 395,982,757 of record NW_027362767.1, on the reverse strand, counting down.
GCGCAGAAGGGATCCTGCACACCTCCTTACTATGCTGGCAGTAGGGCTCAACGTCATCAGGCGGTGTTTACATTGAATTGTCTGGGAAATGTGAGTCACACAGCTGAGGAGTTGTGGTCAGCTCTGGAGAACCAATTTCATGAATGGTTGTCTCCACTGGACCTGAAACCAGGGAAGGCCGTGTGAGACAATGCTGCAAACCTGGGTGCGGCCCTTCGCCGGGGCAATGTCATACACGTGCCTTGTATGGCTCACGTGTTGAACTTGGTTGTCCAGCAATTTTTAGCCCACTATCCCAGACTAGATGGCCTTCTGCAGAGGGCACGGTCGCTGTGTGCTCACTTCCGCCGTTCGCATCCCGCAGCTCAGCGACTTACATCTCTACAGAAGTCGCTGGGCCTGCCACTTCACCGGCTAAAATGCGATGTGCCTACCTGGTGGAATTCAACTCTGCACATGTTGCAGCGACTGTGGCAGCACCGACAAGCCCTGGTGCAATACGTTCTGACGTATAGCCTGGGCCAACGAGATCCAGAGGTGGGGCAAATCACGCTGGAGGAGTGGTCTCAGATCAGGGACCTATGCACCCTTCTGCACAGTTTTGAAATGGCGACGAAGATGTTTAGTGCTGACGATGCCATTATCAGCATGACTATTCAAGTGATTTACATGCTGGAGCACATGTTAAACAGAATTCGGAGTCAGGTGGTGGCACAAGAGGAGGTGGAGGAAGTAGAGGAGGAGGAGTTGTATGCGGAAGGGCTAACATCTGCAAGGTCCAGACGGTCGGCAGCACCAAGGCGGCAGGCATGTGAGGGTGGGGGAGATGGTTTTACCAGGGCGCATGGTAGCAGCCAAACTAGTGAGGAAGGTGCAGGAGCCCAGGAAGAAGTGGAGGACAAACTGATGGAAGACTCATCAGATGAGGGAGACCTTGATGACATTTCTGTTGTGCGAGGTTGGGGGGAGAGGACAGAGGAAGGAAGCATGATTGTTACCTCGCCACCAACACAACAGGGACTTGGTGCTCCTGGATGCGCAACACACATGAGTGCCTTCTTGCTGCACGACCTGCAACATGACCCTCGAATTGTGAGAATTAGAAATAATCCTGACTACTGGGTTGCCACACTGTTAGATCCCCGGTACAAAAGTAAATTTGCAGAAATTATTCCTGCCATAGAAAGGGATGCACGCATGCAGGAGTATCAGCAGAGACTGTTGCAGAATCTTACATGTGCTTTTCCACAAAATACCAGTGGTGCACGTAGTGAATCTCACAGTTCCAACTTGCCAACCGTGGGACCGTCAAGTGTTCAGCACTCAAACCGAGAGTAAAAGCTTGATGATTGGTTAAAATCACCTCACCAACCGTTTTAAGCTTTCAAATTTCTAATCATGTTTATCTGTATCTTGGCTGGAAAATAATTTGGGCTTTGTAGCAGTGTGCAGCACTGATTCTATTAGGCCATCTATAATAAGCTCCACCAGATTTAAAATTAATAATAATTTTTAGCTGCATCTAGCCCGGAAAATAATTTTGGGGCTCCGAGATGCGCAAGACACATAAGTGCCTTCTTGCTGCACTACCTGCAACATGACCCTTATATTGTCAGAATTCAAAGTAATCATGACTACTGGGTTGCCACACTCTTAGATCCCCCAAACTTTTCGATCAACCTTTTCATTTTAATAAAGACCAAAAAAATGGTCATTTTTGAAATTATAAGCATTAGTAGGTTATTAGAAACTGAAATCAAACAGTTTTCAACTCAAAACTTTATTCTAGGTGATGTTACATTTTCACATAGGACCCCTTGTTCGAAAGGAGCTTCTGAACTCTCTCGTCCATTGAATTTGTCAGGTTTTGGATGGTTTCTGCTTCAATTGTTTTGCATGAGGACAGAATACCCTCCCAGAGCTGTTGCTTAGATGTGAACTGCCTCCCGCCATCATAGACACTACTTTTAATGATGCTCCAAAGGTTCTGAATGGGGTAGAGGTCAGGGAAGCATGGGGGTCACACCATAAGTTTGTACCCTTTTATGCCCATATCAGCCAGAGATGCAGATGTTTTATGTGCAGCATGAGATGGTGCATTATCATGCAAAAAAATGATCTTGCTGTGAAATACACGGTTCTTCTTCTTGAACCATGGCAGGAAGTGCTGTTTGAGAAAATCCACATACATTATGGAGTACATCTTTAGCGCCTTCAGGGATCCTAAAGGGGCCGACAATCTCTCTCCCCATGATTCCAGCCCAAAACATTACTCCACCTCCTCCTTGTTGGCGCTGTAGCCGTGTTTGCGTGGGGTGTCCATCAACCAGCCATCCTCCACTCCATCCATCTGGACCATCGAGCGCTGCACGGCACTCATCCGTGAACAAAACAGTTTTGAAATCAGTCTTCATGTAATGTTTGGCCCACTGGAGCCGTTTCTGCTTGTGTGAAGTGGATAGAGGAGGTCGACAGGATGGCGTATGCACAGCTGCAAACCTCTGAAGGACCCTGCATCTTGTTGTTCGGGGGACGTTGGAGGCACCAGCAGCTTCAAAAACTTGTCTGCTGCTATGACAAGGCTTTTTTGCCGCTGCTCTTTCAACCTGACGTAATTGCCTGTAGGAAAGAGTCCTCAATTTTCCCTTATCAGCACGCACACGTGTGTACTGTGAATCAGCTACATACTTCTTGATTGCCAAGACACTTCATCCTGATCATCGCACAATGTTGATTGTAGTCATGCCTTGACCTAAACACTCCACAATTTGTTGCTTCTCAGCAGCCGACACATCCTTTTTCTTTCCCATTTTGGCAGAAAATGTAGGCTGCTTAATAATGTGAGACAGCCTTCTTAAGTAGTCTTGCCTTTCATTGGACACACCTGCCAAACTAATTAGCACAGGTGTCTGCAATTGCTTACAGTGATATAAAGAGCCCTGACACACATCACCATCAATGAGTTTAACTGACAAACAAACAAATTCTTCCCTTATCACTCCTAAACACTTTTTGCATAATAATTTGGAACACAGTGTACATGTGCTTTTCCACAAAAAAACAGTGGTTCACGTAGTGAATCTTACAGTTCTAACTTGCCAACCGTGGTCTGTATGGAGTTGTTCAATAAAGGGCCCAAAATTAAGATAACATAGATGGGAGAGGTCTCAGGAATTCCTATTCATAAAGTATTTGATACCCTGTGAGGGCCAGGCAAAGGGAAAGTTGGACTGGATGGAATCCTATATGGATTTGGGGAGGGAGACATCGAGGGCCTCAGACTTCGCTGCATTGATTTTAAAATTTGACCATGTAACAAAGTGATCTATTTCAGCCATAACAGCATGGATGTATATATGTGATTGAGTGATATATACTAGGACATCATCAGCAAATAGAGAGCACTTGTACTCGGTGCCTCCCACCTCAATCCACCTAATATTGGGGTTATGGCGAATTGATGAGAGCAGGTGCTCCATCACTAGGATGTATAAGAGAGGGGACAGAGGACATCCCTGCCTTGTCCCATTGGTGATTGTGAAAGGTGATGAAAATGTTCTGACGCGCCCCCTGGGCCTTGGGACACCCGGAGCCGGACCCTTTTTGGTGGATGCTGGTGGTTGTAGTCTCCGTGGCGGCGACCCGGTTCCGTGGCTCAGGGCGGTCAAACCAGTGGCGGAACTATTTATGTAGTTTTGATGTTTAAATGTCCGACTACGCCACCCGTGGATTGCGGTCAGAGTGAACCGCCGCTCCAGGGCAGACCGCTGAGGCTGGTGTTGTGGGTGCAGCAGAGCGTAGCATAACTCCCCACGGGAGGAGTATAGCCTCAGGGCAGTGTATGCGGAGGATGGGGGTGATGGTGCAGGGCAGCAGCAGTAACGACACGGAGTCAGTGATGCAGTCCAGGGCCTTTACTCACAGTTCTTATTATCCACACCACGTCTGCAGGTAACGGCTGCCCACGTCGTACTGTGCTCACCAGGTGAGGGGCTCAGATTACTCCCAGATAACTTTGGAGCGCTTCACAGGACCCCCTTTGTGTGTCCTTTGTCTGGCCTTTCTTACCAACCCTTCTGTCCGGCTGCCTCGGGCCTCCTCTTGGTAAACTTGGCGCCAGTTTCCCTGACCCTATGTGGTGCCTTCCTAGTGGGTGTAGCGAGGGGCTGCGCCACATAAAATGTCACAGCCTCCTGTTTCTAGCTGAGGGTCGTTTCCTGCCTCCACTAGTTTCGGGGACCGGTCTCCCCCTTTGGCCTGACCCCTCCACGCAGGTGGATTCGGGCGTGCGGTGGCGACTCGCCCGTCCGCACCCCTGGGATCCCTTCGTTCCTCGTTCCTGGAGCCTTCTCCGCTCCTCTTCCTTCCTTCTCCCTCTTCCAGGCCTGGGCCTCTGTTACTAGGCCCGCCTCCGGAGCAGAGCTCATGCAGAGCCCCTGCTCCCTGCCACTTCTGCTCAGACTTCTCTGCACTGAGCTAAGATGGTGCCCACCTTTTATACTCCCTTCTCAATGCACCCAGGAACTGCTTCCTCCCTGCTCCTGCACTACAGGGTTCCCCTTCCTCAGTGTTCCCCCCCCCCCACTCCAGCCAGGGACAGGGACTGTCGTGCCCATCTCAGGGGCATATTGGTCACCCTGCCCCACGGCAATGTGGTGTAATGCATGCAGGTGTCGGGTCCTGATCCACACTCCATCCTTACCTGAGAGTGAGATATCACACCTCTGGGTGAGGTGCAATACCTCTGTAGCAACCGAGCCCTCAGGGTGCTACAGTTCCATTTATCTTCAGCCTAGGTGACGTATTGCGATACAGGGCCATGATTTTGGCTATAAAAGGGTCCCCTAGACCCCTACCCCAAGCTTTTTAAGAGAATCATATATGGCGTGCCAGGAGACTCTATGGAATGCTTTCTCAGCATCCAACGAGAGTATCTAATTACAAATTTTTAACTGCATCTAGCCCAGGAAATACTTTGTGCCTAGTAGCAGTGTCTGCTAGTCAGCGGATTATCCCGGCTGTTAAGCAAGCTACACCACCTGTAGTTTAGACACTTAATTTTTTCAAAGGAAATGATTCGGGACCATGGGATACTTAGTGAAGAGCATCAGGAGGCACCCCAAGGCATAGGGGCTGGGACTGGCAGTAGGATGCCTTGCGGTGGACAGCCGAGCTCGATCCTTATAAAAGCTTTTTAACTGCAGCAGCTTTAGTGGACGCTACTGGAGCTGGAATTACGCGGCTGCTGGCATGAGACTTGCCCTCCAATAGATCCTTGTAAATGGATTTAAAGTGTATTCATTCAAATTAGAGAGACAATTTAAATTAAAAAGCTTAGAGCTGCCTCCACCACAGGGGGGCTCGCTCGACCCACCAGCGGACAGGCACCAGTATTGGGAGAGGGGGGCTGGCCATCAGGGTTCACCGCGGCTCTGGCACAAACCCGGCGACGCGGAGGTGGCACGGGCAGGAGCGGACTGAACGTGTCGGCTTCTCACTTTTTGGATTTTAGAAGGGCATGACATGCCTATATCTGTGTCTCCCCCTCCTTTTACTCCTCCACTTCTTTTCTTTTCGCATGACTATATGTACTTGTCACTTTTCCATGTGTTAGTTGTGTCTTCTGAGCAGTTTGACAGCTTTTGGACACCTTTGAAGGTGTTTTCTATGTGTTTCTATGTGTTTTTGTTTGCCTGCCATTGGTTTTAACGGTGTTCGAAGGTGTTCGACGAACAGTTCGACGAACAGTTCGGCGAACACACGGGTGTTCGACGAACCGAACCGAACTCGAACACTACGGGGGTGGCTCAGCACTACTCCTGGTCTTCTGCGAGCTCCGCCAGGGCTGGTTTGCGGCTGCTGGCATCACTTTCCGGCGTGCTGACAATTTTTCCAGCAGCTCACTTTTCCATCGGGCGACTGCTAGCTGCTGGGCTCGCTCGAGGACCTCGCTCTTGAGGAACTCCACGTCCTCCGGGGACAACTTTTCCATATCTCCCTCCATAGTGAGGGGAGTGACTTGGTGTTTTGGCAGGCCAGAGGTGGAGGCTTGGCTCTTGCTTCCTTCCATCTTGACTGCCAGGTGCAATCTGGAAAGATGGGTCGAGACCACACCCTGTCTCCATTCCTTTTCTCCTCCTCCTCTCCTCTTTTGGGAGTGGTCCCATGATGATTTGCTGTCGGTCACTCCCTGTGATGGCCTTCCTGTCTTGACGGACACATTAATGTGGATAGTCACTGTTGCAAGGGGCAGGGTATGCTTTTGGTGCCATTCTGGGACCCGGCCCAGGATGGGTGGTTTCATGTTGTTGTCTTTGATAACGCACATAATGGCGCCTGTTCTTCTGGGGCGGGCGCCACATTCAATGTAGTAAAACAGTCTTTAATCACACAATACCCGCTAATAACGGGCTGGTCACGCTTCCTGTTCGTGACGCCAAGATCTGACTCACCCCCAGGGCCGTGGGGTACTCGGCAGCCGGGCCTTATGGATGCTTTTGGGGAATATCACGGTGGCTGGCCCGATCCGTGACCCAGGGCGGTCAGTGCAAAAAGCGGATATTTATAGGAGATTTGTCGTGACGCTACCTGTGGTGTCTGGTGAGGATCACCAGCGCTGCAACAGTCCTCTGAGGCAGATGATAGGGCAGCTTGAGATGGAACGGCTCCCCACAGGTGGAGCAGGCCTCAGGGCAGTGTAGATAAATGGAGGTGCGCTGAGCCTTGTAGCGCAGGGAGGGAAATGGACCGGCGAAAGAAAGGGACGGAGGCAGTATCGTGCAGTCATCCAAGATTTACTCACAGTTCTTAGACAGTCCACAGGTGCACTGTACTGGTGCAAGCCTCCCGCGTCGCACTGCGTTCATCGGGCAGGGGTTCAGTCCTTCCTCAGGCAGCTCGGGTGTACCTGGCAGAACCCCACTTTCTTATGTACCTCTCTAGACCGACTTCATGCTTCGCCCTACTCCCTCCTACCCTGCGCTTCCCACTGTGAATTCTGTTCCTGTGCTGCGACGTCCCCCCTGTCCGTCGGAGTTGCACAGACCTGCTTGACCTTACTTGGATTGAAGTGAGGGTTTGGCTTCTGGCTATAGAAGTCAGAAGATTCCAGTTTTTCCAGCCGAGGCTTGAAGCTGCACGACTGGGCCAGGGGACGGTCCACTTCTTGCGGCCTAGATCCTCCTGACACTTGGCAGGTTTGGGGTGTACGGGTGCCGCCTGCACTCGCCGTACCACCTAGAATCCCTTTAACAGAACGTAGCTTACTCCCTGCTCCCCTCCTGAGCCTCAGTCCTGGGCCCTTGTAGTGGAGCAGAGCTCCTACCGAGACTCTGCTCCCAGACTGTTCCTCTGAACCACGCTACTCAACTCCTTCATGTTAAAATGTCTACCTTTTATGTATGTACTGTATGAGTGCTCCCATAAACTACTTCCTCCACCCACACCAACTACTGGTTCCACCTGCCTTTGGGTTCCCCCCACTCCAGCCAGGGTCAGGGCTCAGCAGCTGCGCTCTGCATGTGTGTCCTCCAGCTGGCCTGGAGCAGTGTAGTGTTGGATGCAGGTGTTTTGGGGTTCCGTGCAGCACTCCCATCTTACCTGAGAGAAGGGAGACACCACACCTCTGGGTGAGGTGCAGTACCTCTGTGGCGACCGAACCCTCAGGGGCGCCACAGAAGCCTTATTTTGCTTGTTGCATGTGCATTATTTTAGTTAAAGTTCCTTCTTTATATATCTAAAATTTCCCATACAAATGGCTGATGATTGGAAAGTTCATATGGGCAGCAACTCAATTGTTGTATCAACCAGTCACATATTATCCAGTCTTAAAGTGGATGGGATAAAGAAAGATCTGGCAGATGTCCTTTTCCATCTCAATTTCCTTTCCTTCTGCACTGAGTTGAACTATTAACCAGTTGATATATCCATTATAGTCAACCAATAAACATGACTGTTATAGCCAATGATCAACTTGTCTATTACAGTTAATTAATGAACATGCTCATGATAATCAACTAGTTCCCATGATAGTCAAGTCACAAACATGCCTCTGACAGTAAAATGATCAATCTCTCCCTGATAGTCAAGGAAGATTGGCTAAACATTCTGTACGCATGTTCATCCAATATGCACTATCATAATCTACCAAAAACACATATATAGTTTGAGTTTTTGGAAAATGAAAGAACGTAGACAAATTTAAAGATCCACTGAGTACTTTTCATTCTCAGATCGGTAGTTAGCAAAAAAAAATGTATGATTCTGTCAAGCAAAAGGCAAATGTTTACTATGGGAAGTAGGATGGTGGTATAATCCAATGGCTTCCTCTCTGTCATGTTCTTTTCTGGCTTTCATGTAGACATTCAAGTAGCCTTCTTTGGCTATTTCAGCTTTTCTTTACCTCATTCAAAGAATGTCCTTGTTTACCAATATGCTGTCAAATGCCATAAACTAGTGGATAAAATAGCACACCCTTCTGTATAGGCTAGAGTTATTTACATGTCTCAATCTGGCCCTATCTAGTTCCTAAAGAGTAACACATCAATTGGCAAGAGCTACTCACCCCTACTTGCTAGCTTTCTATAACCCATATGTTTTATGCTGGGCTTCTCCTTCTAGTATACATGTGTCTCCTCTGTGCAAGAAAGAACACAGGAGCTGGGTGACCAAAACAGTTTCAGAGCTCTTACATTTCCCCCTCTTTTATCAATGCAAGGGCATTCCCTTTTTTCCTTATATGTGCTGACAACACCTTTAGGGTTTTTTGCTGATCATGGTTATGTCCAGCATGAGTAGTTTCTTCATTATAGCAGTCCTTGTGGCTCATGAGACATTATCATGGATGTAGCACCTTTCTATATCTGGGAATCTCACATACTTTCTTTTTTTTTATTGTGTCTTGTGCATTTGATACATTTTTAAATTTGCTGTCACCCTAGTGTCACATACCCTCAAGTTGTTCAGAACATATAGACCTATCAATTTGGACGCCTTCTCTTTCTCACAATGTGGCACAATCATAACCCTTTGGTACAGCAAAGCTTCACTGTCGAACTCCTGGTCCCACACCACAGGCAAACATCTAATCTTCTTGTCAAAACTGATGGAATTTGCAAAATAATTTCCAAAATGAACCTCCATTGCTAAAGAGAGCATAGTCCAAGAGATACATAGTAATAATGGACCTTACAAGAAAACTTCACTAATGTAAGAGACAGTGCAAAACATACAGTCAGTGAAGATCATGTTTCATAATTGTAATGTGGAAATATATAAATCTATTTTTCAAATTGTAGACTGTTCATGATACAGAATTTGACATTTTCTAAGCTTTTTCACTGTGGGAGGTACTTAGATCTCACATGACTGTTTAAACCACCAATTGAATTGGGTTGAGCTGCAGTACCAATATCCCATGGTGAAGATGGGCACGGTGTCTAAAAAAATAAAATATGTGCAGTTTCCAGAAGCAGCAATTCAGAATTTGATACTAAACATAGCATCCAGCTGAATATGACATACAATCTCTTGAAAAAGTATTCATACCCCTTAAACTTTTCCATATTTTTTCATGTTACACGCACAAATACAAATGTATTTTATTGAGATTTTATGCGATATACCAACACAAAGTAGCAAGTATTTGTGAACTGTAAATAAAATAATACAGTTGTTTCAAAACATTTTAACAATTTAAATTTGAAAATTGTGATGTGCATTTGTATTCAGTCCATGAGTCAATACTTTATAGGACCTCTTTTCTCTATAATTACTGCTGAAAGTCTTTTGGAGTCTGTTTCTACCAGATTTGCACATCTAGAGGCTGAATTTTTTGCCTATTCTTCTTTGTAAACTATTTCTAGCTCAGTAAGATTGGATGCAGAGCGTTTGTGAACAACAATTTTCAAGTCTTGCCACAGATTCTCAATGGGATTTAGGTCTGGACTGTATGACTGGGCCATTCACACACATGAATATGCTTTGATTTAAACCATTCCATTGTTGCTGTGGCAATATGTTGAAAGTCATTGTCCTCCTGGAAGATGAACCAACACCTAAGTCTCAAGTCTTTTGTATCCTCTGACAGGTTTTCCTCCAGGATTGCCCTGTATTTAGCTCCATCCATCTTCCCATCAATTCTGACCAGCTTCCCTGCCACTGCTAAAGAAAAGCATCCCCACAGCATGATGGTGCTGTCACCATGTTTGAAGATGGGAATGGTGTTTTCAGGGTGATGTGCAGTGTTAGTTTTCCACCACACATAGCATTTTGCATCTAACCCAAAAAGTGCTACTTTGGTCTCATCTGACCAGAGTCCTTTCTTCCACATGCTAGCTGTGTCCCCTACATGGCATTTTGCAAACTGAAAATGGGACTTCTTATGGTTTGCTTTCAAAAATGGCTTACTTCTTGCTACTCTTAAATAAAGGCCAGATTTGTAGAGTATACAACTAATAGCTGTCCTGTGGATAGATTCTCTCATCTGAGCTGTGGATTTCTGAAGCTCCTTCAGAGAGACGCTGGGCATCTTGTCTGCTTCTCTAATTGGTGATTTCCTTTCTTGGGATATCAGTTTGGGTGGATAGCCATGTCTTGGTAAGTTTGCAGTTGGCCATACTGGTTCCATTTATGGATGATGGATGAACAATGCTCTGAGAGATGTTCAGAGCTTGTGCTATTGTTTTCTCAATAACCTAACCCTGCTTTACTCTCCTCTACAAGTTTATCCCTGACTAGTGATGAGCAAGCACTAAAATGCTCGGGTGCTCAAAGCTCAGGTCGAGCACATTGGAATACTCGGGTGCTCAACCCGAGCAACAAGCCCAATGTAAGTCTATGGGAAACTCGAGCATTTTTCTGGTGGTCCCCATCGGCGGTCTGCAGAAGGTCAAAAATTGCCCAAATCGATGGGAACAGTGCTTAATTAAACGTCAGGCCGGCAGAATATATAGGCAGACAGGCAGGCAGGGTATATAGGAAGGTGCATGAAAAACATAGCAGGGCAGTTGGAACACACAAGTGCCCACCGATTTTCATGCACCCGTCTCTTTAAAAAAGCCGGCTGGCAATTAATCAGCGGCATACACCGGTACCCGACAATTTAGAACATAAAGAATAGAGCATCACGCAAAGATTTGATAGATAGAAACATGTCAGTCACATATATCATAAGTACAGTGACTGTGTTGGTTACTAAACTTGTTATTTAGTGTTAAAATAAAGGATTTATTTTAAAAAAAATAATAGTGTTTTTGTCTCTTTAAAAAAGCCAGCCGGCAATTCATCATCGGCATACACAGGTACCGACAATTTAGAACAGAAAGTATAGAGCATCACACATAGATTAGATAGATAGAAACATGTCAGTCACATATATAAGAAGCACAGTGATAGTGTTTGTTACTGTACTTGTCATTTATTGTTAAAATAAAGGATGTATTTAAAAAAAACTTGGCGTGGGGTTCCCCGTAATTTTAGTCTCTAGCGTAGGTTAAGCCGATGGCTGGGGCAGATGTTTGAAGCCTGTGAAGTGGGTAATACCCACGGAGCTTCCCAGGCTACTAATATCAGCCCCCAGCTGAATACCTAGCCTTTACTAGCTAGTAAAATGGGGGACCGAAAAAAAATGACGTTGGGTCCCTCCTATTTTAATAGCTAGCAAAGGCTAGGCAGACAGCTGGGGGCTGATATTAATAGCCCAGGAAGGGTGCCACGAATATTGGCCCCCTCCCAGGCTAGAAACACCAGCCGTCAGCCACCCCAGAAATGGCGCATCCATAGGATGCGCCAATTCTGGCACTTAGCCTCGCTCTTCCCACTGCCCTGTAGTGGTGGCAGTGGGGTAATAGGGCTGAGGTTGATGTCAGCTTATAATGCCAGCTTACATCAAGCCCAGGTTAGTAATGGAGAAGCGTCTATAAGATGCCCCCATTACTATCCCCATAGTGAAAGTTAAAAAAAAAACAAAAAAAGTGCGAAGCGGACACGGCCAGTCCGTTCCTGCCTGTGCAACCTCCGTGTCGCCGGGTTTGTGCCAGAGCCGCAGTGGACCCTGACGGCCAGCCCCCCTCTCCCAAAACTGGTGCCTGTCCGCTGGTGGGTCGAGCGAGCCCCCCTGTGGTGGAGGCAGCTCTAAGCTTTTTAATTTAAATTGTCTCTCTAATTTGAATGAATACACTTTAAATCCATTTACAAGGATCTATTGGAGGGCAAGTCTCATGCCAGCAGCCGCGTAATTCCAGCTCCAGTAGCGTCCACTAAAGCTGCTGCAGTTAAAAAGCTTTTATAAGGATCGAGCTCGGCTGTCCACCGCAAGGCATCCTACTGCCAGTCCCAGCCCTTATGCCTTGGGGTGCCTCCTGATGCTCTTCACTGAGTATTCCGTGGTCCCGAAGCATTTCCTTTGAAAAAATTAAGTGTCCAAACTACAGGTGGTGTAGCTTACTTAACAGCCGGGATAATCCGCTGACTAGCAGACACTGCTACTAGGCACAAAGTATTTCCTGGGCTAGATGCAGTTAAAAATTTGTAATTAGATACTCTCGTTGGATGCTGAGAAAGCATTCCATAGAGTCTCCTGGCACGCCATATCTGATTCTCTTAAAAAGCTTGGGGTAGGGGTCTAGGGGACCCTTTTATAGCCAATATCACGGCCCTGTATCGCAATACGTCACCTAGGCTGAAGATAAATGGAACTGTAGCATCCTGAGGGCTCGGTTGCTACAGAGGTATTGCACCTCACCCAGAGGTGTGATATCTCACTCTCAGGTAAGGATGGAGTGTGGATCAGGACCCGACACATGCATGCATTACACCACATTGCCGTGGGGCAGTGCGACCAATATGCCCCTGAGATGGGCACGACAGTCCCTGTCCCTGGCTGGAGTGGGGGGAGGGAACACTGAGGAAGGGGAACCCTGTAGTGCGGGAGCAGGGAGGAAGCAGTTCCTGGGTGCATTGAGAAGGCAGTATAAAAGGTGGGCACCATCTTAGTTCAGTGCAGAGAAGTCTGAGCAGAAGTGGCAGGGAGCAGGGGCTCTGCATGAGCTCTGCTCCGGAGGCGGGCCTAGTAACAGAGGCCCAAGCCTGGAAGAGGGAGAAGGAAGGAAGAGGAGTGGAGAAGGCTCCAGGAACGAGGAACAAAGGGATCCCAGGGGTGCGGACGGGCGAGTCACCACCGCACGCCCGAATCCACCTGCGTGGAGGGGTCAGGCCAAAGGGAGAGACCGTTCCCCGAAACTAGTGGAGGCAGGAAACGACCCTCAGCTAGAAACCGGAGGCTGTGACATTTTATGTGGCGCAGCCCCTCGCTACACCCACTAGGAAGGCACCACATAGGGTCAGGGAAACTGGCGCCAAGTTTACCAAGAGGAGGCCCGAGGCAGCCGGACAGAAGGGTTGGTAAGAAAGGCCAGACAAAGGACACACAAAGGGGGTCCTGTGAAGCGCTCCAAAGCTATCTGGGAGTTGTCTGAGCCCCACACCTGGTGAGCACAGTACGACGTGGGCAGCCGTTAGCTGCAGACGTGGTCTGGATAATAAGAACTGTGAGTAAAGGCCCTGGACTGCATCACTGACTCCGTGTCGTTACTGCTGCTGCCCTGCACCATCACCCCCATCCTCCGCATACACTGCCCTGAGGCTATACTCCTGGGGAGTTATGCTACGCTCTGCTGCACCCACAACACCAGCCTCAGCGGTCTGCCCTGCAGCGGCGGTTCACTCTGACCGCAATCCACGGGTGGCGTAGTCGGACATTTAAACATCAAAACCACATAAATAGTTCCGCCACTGGTTTGACCGCCCTGAGCCACGGAACCGGGTCGCCGCCATGGAGACTACAACCACCAGCATCCACCAAAAAGGGTCCGGCTCCGGGTGTCCCAAGTCCCAAGGGGTGCATCAGAACATTTTCATCACCTTTCACAATCACCAATGGGACAAGGCAGGGATGTCCTCTGTCCCCTCTCTTATACATCCTAGTGACGGAGCACCTGCTCTCATCAATTCGCCATAACCCCAATATTAGGTGGATTGAGGTGGGAGGCACCGAGAACAAGTGCTCTCTATTTGCTGATGATGTCCTAGTATATATCACTCAATCACATATATCCATCCATGCTGTTATGGCTGAAATAAATCACTTTGTTACGTGGTCAAATTTTAAAATCAATGCAGTCTGAGGCCCTCGATGTCTCCCTCCCCAAATCCATACAGGATTCCATCCAGTCCAACTTTCCCTTTGCCTGGCCCTCACAGGGTATCAAATACTTAGGAATTCCTATTCATAGAGACCTCTCCCATCTATGTTATCTTAATTTTGGGCCCTTTATTGAACAACTCCATACAGACCACGGTTGGCAAGTTAGAACTGTAAGATTCACTACGTGAACCACTGGTGTTTTGTGGAAAAGCACATGTACACTGTGTTCCAAATTATTATGCAAAAAGTGTTTAGGAGTGATAAGGGAAGAATTTGTTTGTTTGTCAGTTAAACTCATTGATGGTGATGTGTGTCAGGGCTCTTTATATCACTGTAAGCAATTGCAGACACCTGTGCTAATTAGTTTGGCAGGTGTGTCCAATGAAAGGCAAGACTACTTAAGAAGGCTGTCTCACATTATTAAGCAGCCTACATTTTCTGCCAAAATGGGAAAGAAAAAGGATGTGTCGGCTGCTGAGAAGCAACAAATTGTGGAGTGTTTAGGTCAAGGCATGACTACAATCAACATTGTGCGATGATCAGGATGAAGTGTCTTGGCAATCAAGAAGTATGTAGCTGATTCACAGTACACACGTGTGCGTGCTGATAAGGGCAAATTGAGGACTCTTTCCTACAGGCAATTACATCAGGTTAAAAGAGCAGCGGCAAAAAAGCCTTGTCATAGCAGCAGACAAGTTTTTGAAGCTGCTGGTGCCTCCAACTTCCCCCGAACAACAAGATGCAGGGGCCTTCAGAGGTTTGCAGTTGTGCATACGCCATCCTGTCGACCTCCTCTATCCACTTCACACAAGCAGAAACGGCTCCAGTGGGCCAAACATTACATGAAGACTGATTTAAAAATGGTTTTGTTCATGGATGAGTGCCGTGCAGCGCTCGATGGTCCAGATGGATGGAGTGGAGGATGGCTGGTTGATGGACACCCCTCGCAAACACGGCTACAGCGCCAACAAGGAGGAAGTGGAGTAATGTTTTGGGCTGGAATCATGGGGAGAGAGATTGTCGGCCCCTTTAGGATCCCTGAAGGGGTAAAGATGAACTCCATAATGTATGTGGATTTTCTCAAACAGCACTTCCTGCCATGGTTCAAGAAGAAGAACCGTGTATTCCACAGCAAGATCATTTTTATGCATGATAATGCACCATCTCATGCTGCACATGAAACATCTGCATCTCTGGCTGATATGGGCATAAAAGGGGACAAACTTATGGTGTGACCCCCATGCTCCCCTGACCTTTACCCCATTCAGAACCTCTGGAGCATCATCAAAAGGAGTGTCTATGATGGCGGGAGGCAGTTCACATCTAAGCAACAGCTCTGGGAGAGTATTCTGTCCTCATGCAAAACAATTGAAGCAGAAGCCATCCAAAACCTGACAAATTCAATGGACGAGAGAGTTCAGAACCCCCTTTCGAACAAGGGGTCCTATGTGAAAATGTAACATCACCTAGAATAAAGTTTTGAGTTGAAAACTGTTTGATTTCAGTTTCTAATAACCTGCTAATGCTTATAATTTCAAAAATGACCATTTTTTTGGTCTTTATTAAAATGAAAAGGTTGATAGAAAAGATTGGGTGATCTAAGAGTGTGGCAACCCAGTAGTCATGATTACTTCGAATTCTGACAATATGAGGGTCATGTTGCAGGTAGTGCAGCAAGAAGGCACTTATGTGTCTTGCGCATCTCGGAGCCCCAAAATTATTTTCCGGGCTAGATGCAGCTAAAAATTATTATTAATTTTAAATCTGGTGTAGCTTATTATAGATGGCCTAATAGAATCAGTGCTGCACACTGCTACAAAGCCCAAATTATTTTCCAGCCAAGATACAGATAAACATGATTAGAAATTTGAAAGCTTAAAACGGTTGGTGAGGTGATTTTAACCAATCATCAAACTTTTACTCTCCCCAGGATGACACAGGGATAGAAAAGTCGTTTCGGATCCATAATTTGTTCATCTTTATGAACATGAGTCTGTCTACATTATCAGTGGAGAGCCGCGTGCGTTTATCTGTCAGCACACCACCAGCAGCGCTGAACACACGTTCAGACAGAACGCTGGCTGCGGGACATGAGAAGATCTCCAAGGCGTAAGTGGCTAGCTCCGGCCATTTATCCAGATTGGAAGCCCAAAAAGAGCAAGGGTCCAGTGACACAGTCATGGCTTCAATGTTTACTTTGAGATACTCCTGTACTATCGTCTCTAGGCGTTGACTATGTGTCAGACTTCTTGTCTCCTGTGGCCTTGCAAAGGATGGGCTAAAAAAGTGGTGAAATGATTCCGCAAAATTGATGTTACCAGCAGATACTGTGGTTCTGTTACGGTTTGAGTGCTGAACATTCGACGGTCCCACGGTTGGCAAGTTGGAACTGTGAGATTCACTATGTGCACCAATGGTGTTTTGTGGAAAAGCACATGTAAGATTCTGCAACAGTCTCTGCTGATACTCCTGCATGCGTGCATCCCTTTCTATGGCAGGAATAATTTCTGCAAATTTACTTTTGTACCGGTGATCTAACAGTGTGGCAACCCAGTAGTCAGGATTATTTCTAATTCTCACAATTCGAGGGTCATATTGCAGGTAGTGCATCAAGAAGGCACTCATGTGTCTTGCGCATCCAGGAGCACCAAGTCCCTGTTGTGTTGGTGGCGAAGAAACAATCATGTTTCCTTCCTCTGCCCTCTCCCTCCAACCTCGCACAACAGAAATGTGATCAAGGTCTCCCTCATCTGATGAGTCTTCCATCAGTTCGTCCGCCACTTCTTCCTGGGCTCCTGCACCTTCCTCACTAGTTTGGCTGCTACCATGCGCCCTGGTAAAACCATCTCCCCCACCCTCACATGCCTGCCGCCTTGGTGCTGCTGACCGTCTGGACCTTGCAGATGTTAGCCCTTTTGCATACAACTCCTCCTCCTCTACTTCCTCCACCTCCTCTTGTGCCACCACCTGACTCCGAATTCTGTTTAACATGTGCTCCAGCATGTAAATCACCGGAATAGTCATGCTGATAATGGCATCGTCAGCACTAAACATCTTCGTCGCCATTTCAAAACTGTGCAGAAAGGTGCATAGGTCCCTGATCTGAGACCACTCCTCCAGCGTGATTTGCCCCACCTCTGGATCTCGTTGGCCCAGGCTATACGTCAGAACGTATTGCACCAGGGCTTGTCGGTGCTGCCACAGTCGCTGCAACATGTGCAGAGTTGAATTCCACCGGGTAGGCACATCGCATTTTAGCCGGTGAAGTGGCAGGCCCAACGACTTCTGTAGAGATGTAAGTCGCTGAGCTGTGGGATGCGAACGGCGGAAGTGAGCACACAGTGACCGTGCCCTCTGCAGAAAGCCATCTAGTCAGGGATGGTGGGCTAAAAATTGCTGGACAACCAGGTTCAACATGTGAGCCATACAAGGCACGTGTGTGACACTGCCCCGGCGAAGGGCCGCACCCAGGTTTGCAGCATTGTCGCACACGGCCTTCCCTGGTTTCAGGTCCAGTGGAGACAACCATTCATGAAATTGGTTCTCCAAAGCTGACCACAACTCCTCAGCTGTGTGACTCACATTTCCCAGACATTTCAAAGTAAAAACCGCCTGATGACATTGAGCTCTACTGCCAGCATAGTAAGGAGGTGTGCAGGATCCCTTCTGCACAGTTAGAAAGATTGTGGCATGACCAGTCAGGCTTTGGGTGCAGGTGGAGGACCGAGAGGAGGTTGAGGAGGCAGATGCAGTGGAGGAACTTTGAGATAAAGAGGATTGACGCAAAACTCGCGGGGACAGCAAGACTTGGACAGCAGCCCCTTGTCCTGCTGTCACCATAGTTACCCAGTGCCCAGTCAGCGACATGTAACGCCCCTGTCCATGCCTACTCGTCCATGTGTCTGTGGTGAAATGCACCCTGTCACACACAGAGTTTCTCAAAGAAGCGGTGATGTTGTGTGCGACATGCTGGTGGAGCGCAGGCACACCTTTCTTTGAGAAGTAGTGCCGACTGGGCATCTGGTACTGGGGCACTGCGACGGACATAAGGTCTCGAAAATCCTCTGTGTCCACCAGGCGGAAAGGCAGCATTTCTGTAGCCAAGAGCTTGCAGATGGTGAAATTCAACCTCTTAGCTTTCTCATGGCTAGGAGGAAATGGTCTTTTACTTGTCCACATCTGAGGGACCGAGGGCTGGCTATTGTGCTTAGACGGGATTGATAAGGGTGTCCCCGGCAAACTGCCGGTCTGTGAGGAAGATGCAGGCGGACATGTTAGGTTGCCTTGATCCAAAGGTGGTGCTATCGATGTCGGACAGCGCTCATCACCAGCTGGTGTTACCACCTCCAAAGAAAATGATGACCTGCCAATCACGCTGGCTGTTGCGGGTAAAGAGGTGGCAGGTCTGCGCCCCAAAACAGGTGTGACTGCTGTCCCCCCAGTCACAGAGGATGAAGAGGCCGCGGATGCACAAGATATGGCAGACGGTGGTTGGCCCGGCCGGCTAGGCTGCATTGTAGCACAGTGAGCTTCCCACTGCAACTTATGCTTCATGTCCATGTGCCGGTTCATGCATGAAGTACTCAAACTTTGTATTTTTTGGCCTCTACTTAGCTTTTGCTGACAAATGTTACAGATAACACGAGTTGGGTCATCTTTATAGATCTGAAAAAATGCCCAGGCTATGCAAGGATTAGCACCCATGCGACCTGAAGAGCCACCACGACTTGTGGTGAGAGGCAGAGTTGTGTTTGAGGATGCAGTTGTTGACGTGCTTCCAGTACTACGTCTCTATCCAGGAAGGCGCAACCTGACCTCGTCGTCACTAGCATCTTCCTCCACCTCCTCTGCTGACCTTATCTCTTGGCTGACTGTGGGTTGACAGTAAGTGGGATCTCCAACCTCATCAACATTACCCTGTGCGTTATCACACCCGTCGTCCTCAGAGCCAACCTGTTCCTGCCCTGACAAAAAACTAAAGTTGTTGCTCCAATCAGGTATTTGAGTCTCATCATCGTCTTCATCATTGTCTCCACCAACAGGAGTTACAGTTTGGGAATGAGGGTCTACATTATGGTCAGAACCTTCTGCGTCTGGTCCTGGATCCGACTCATAATGATTCTGCGCATCAGTGCAGATCATTTCCTTGTCTGGATTCACAGAAGCGCTGGAGTCGACCTCTGATTCCCAGGCTATAGTATGAGTAAACAGCTCTGCAGACTCAACCATCTGTTCTACCTCATACTCAGACGGGCAGCTGGAGATTTGGGAGCTGTGAGGAAGCAAGTGCGATTGGGGTGACACCTTTGAGTACTGGAGTATTTGTGATGTTGAAGTTGATGTGGAGGAGAGCCCACTTAAAGGAGCACTTGATATCCGTTGAAGCACCTGCTGTTTTTGTGCCTCATCTGGAATTTGTAGCGATTGACGTGGCCGTAAGAAAGGGATCTTATCACATTGTCCGCTAAAAGAAGTAGACATTTTAGTTTGGCTGGAAGATGGTCTTTCTTCTGCAGATGTTACTGTTGCTTTAACACCTACCCCACGGACACAACCTTTTTTCCCTTTCCCAACATGCCTATTCCCCTTTCCACCAGCAGCAGGCCTTTTTCCACTCATTTTGGTGGTTAAGAAAGAGTTTCCAGTTTGTCAGGGAGCGCTTCCAGGTGATTCATTACTTACTCCAAATCTTTCAGGAATAATCCAGTTTATTTTTATACAAACAACGCGTTTCGGCTATACATAACATTAGCCTTCATCAGGTAAAATCATAATTGTCTTTAAAGGATACATTTATATAGAATAAAAAGAGGAGGAGGAACTAATCCAACCGCTCAATCAATTCCTGAAAGATTTGGAGTAAGTAATGAATAACCTGGAAGCGCTTCCTGACAAACTGGAAACTCTTTCTTGCACTTTCTGACGAGTCTCCTGCAAGGGAGCTCGTTTTACCTGTTTTTGAGCTGCAGGCCAGCAGATCCAGACGACTAATCCACTCCCTAAAGACAGGGTTACATGCTGGATAACAAGACACCACAAAGGTGAGAGCAATTTTTAATTCTAATTCGATATTATTAAAATACTACACTTAGATCTGCGCCCCCCATTTCTTTTCTCCTTTTCCTTTTTTATTCATCCATTTTGGTGGTTAACTAATTCACAACTCTGGAGTTGTTTGCACAAAAAAACAATGGATGGGAACCGAGCAGAGCTGAGCGGCCAAACTGTGGAATTAGGCCAAAACTATTGGCTGGGTTAGATACAGAAAAAAATTATATTCAATTTGCAACCTGATGGAGGTCAGTATAGATGGATTAATAGAACAAGTCCCACACACAGCTAGAAGCCCAATATTTTTTCTGAGGTAGATGCAGAAAAAAAATATATTCAGTTTGCAACCTGATGGAGGTCAGTATAGATGGACTAATAGAGAAAGTCCCACACACTGCTAGAAGGCCAAATATTTTTTCAGAGCTAGATGCAGATAAAAACTATTTTTAATTTTCAATCTGATGGAGGTCAGTATAGATGGACTAATAGAGAAAGTCCCACACACTGCTAGAAGGCCAAATATTTTTTCAGAGCTAGATGCAGTCAAAAAATTATTTTTAATTTGCAACCTGATGGAGGTCAGTATAGATGGACTAATAGAGAATGTCCCACACACTGCTAGAAGGCCAAATATTTTTTCACAGCTAGATGCAGATAAAAATTATTTTTAATTTGCAACCTGATGGAGGTCAGTATAGATGGACTAATAGAGAAAGTCCTACACACTGCTAGAAGGCTAAACATTTTTTCAGAGCTAGATGCAGATAAAAATTATTTTTAATTTGCAACCTGATGGAGGTCAGTATAGATGGAGTAATAGAGAAAGTCCCACACACTGCTAGAAGGCCAAATATTTTTTCAGAGCTAGATGCAGACAAAAAATTATTTTTAATTTGCAACCTGATGGAGGTCAGTATAGATGGACTAATAGAGAAAGTCCCACACACTGCTAGAAGGCCAAATATTTTTTCAGAGCTAGATGCAGAAAAAAATTATATTCAGTTTGCAATCTGATGGAGGTCAGTATAGATGGACTAATAGAACAAGTCCCACACACAGCTAGAAGCCCAAATATTTTTTCAGAGGTAGATGCAGATAAAAATTATTTTTAATTTGCAACCTGATGGAGGTTAGTATAGACGGACTAATAGAGAAAGTCCCACACACTGCTAGAAGGCCAAATATTTTTTCAGAGCTAGATGCAGACAAAAAATTATTTTTAATTTGCAACCTGATGGAGGTCAGTATAGATGGACTAATAGAGAAAGTCCCACACACTGCTAGAAGGCCAAATATTTTTTCAGAGCTAGATGCAGATAAAAATTATTTTTAATTTGCAACCAGATTGAGGTCAGTATAGATGGACTAATAGAGAAAGTCCCACACACTGCTAGAAGGCCAAATATATTTTCAGAGCTAGATGCAGATAAAAATTATTTTTAATTTGCAACCTGATGGAGGTCAGTATAGATGGACTAATAGAGAAAATCCCACACACTGCTAGAAGGCCAAATATTTTTTCAGAGCTAGATGCAGAGAAAATTATATTGAATTTGCAACCTGATGGAGGTCAGTATAGATGGACTAATAGAGAAAGTCCCACACACTGCTAGAAGGCCAAATATTTTTTCAGAGCTAGATGCAGAAAAAAATTATATTCAGTTTGCAATCTGATGGAGGTCAGTATAGATGGACTAATAGAGCAAGTCCCACACACAGTTAGAAGCCCAAATATTTTTTCAGAGGAAGATGCAGATAAAAATTATTTTTAATTTGCAACCTGATGGAGGTCAGTATAGAAGGACTAATAGAGAAAGTCCCACACACTGCTAGAAGGCCAAATATTTTTTCCGAGCTAGATGCAGAAAAAAATTATATTGAATTTGCAACCTGATGGAGGTCAGTATAGATGTACTAATAGAATAAGTCCCACACACTGCTAGAAGCCTAAATATATTTTCAGAGCTAGATGCAGAAAAAAATTATATTGAATTTGCAACCTGATGGAGGTCAGTATAGATGGACTAATATAACAAGTCCCACACACTGCTAGAAGCCTAAATATTTTTTCAGAGCTAGATGCAGAAAAAAATGATATTGAATTTGCAACCTGATGGAGGTTAGTATAGATGGACTAATAGAATAAGTCCCACACACTGCTAGAAGCCAAAATATTTTTTCCGAGCTAGATGCAGAAAAAAATTATATTGAATTTGCAACCTGGTGGAGGTTAGTGTAGATGGACTAATAGAACAAGTCCCACACACTGCTACAAGCCGAAATATTTTTTCAGAGCTAGATGCAGATAAAAATTATATTGAATTTGCAACCTGGTGGAGGTTAGTATAAATGGACTAATAGAATGATGCTATGCCCAAAAGGTTTTACTTCACTAGGTGCAATAAAAAAATTGTATTCTATACAGAGGTGGTGTAGCTTGCAACACAGATAGGCTACTCCACTGACTAACACACACTGCAAGAGGCCAAAAAGGATTTGCTTTGCAAGATTTAGCCAAATGCTGTGAAAAAAACTTGCACAGCACTGGCACAGACCTGCCTGGCAAAAAGTGATAGGAACTGGTATAACCTAGCCCTGAAAAGGACTGCA
Organism: Phyllobates terribilis; assembly: GCF_046119375.1. Classification (NCBI taxonomy): domain Eukaryota; kingdom Metazoa; phylum Chordata; class Amphibia; order Anura; family Dendrobatidae; genus Phyllobates; species Phyllobates terribilis. Next base: position 395,959,893 of record NW_027362767.1, on the reverse strand, counting down.
ATTACAATTAGTTTTACTCCCCACCTATCTATTTAAGAGCACAGACCTGCCTGATAAAAGTCGCAGGAAATGATGAAACCTAGTCCTCAAAAGGACTGCAATCACAACTATTCCCTACTTCCAAGCTATATGTAGATTTGTGCGAAAATTGGCTTGAAATTAACAAAGTATAGCGCACACAGCAACAGCGGTGCCGTCTAACACGCAGCGGCAGCAGTAAGAAAATGGTGGCAATGGGGAAAATGGCTGTGTCTTATAGGGCAAGGACATGTGACATACAGTGCCAAAGACACATGCCCTTGCTTGTGTGAAAAAAAGCAGTTCGCTCCGTGTGTGAGCTGCTGATGGAGATCTTCATTATTTCTGCAAAGATCCATCCCCTGCCCCTCCCCCCGCCCCGCTGTACACTCAAACTGCGTATTAACATTCATTTTCAGCATTACTGAGAAAAAATCCAGTTATGATTTTGGTGCACGAACAGTTATCGAACATAAACTCGAACAGCCGAATTTTTTTCAAATTGTTCCTGTTCGCCGAACGGCTCGAACACTGCCCAAAACAACTCGAATTTGAGATTGGTGAACAGTTCGAGTCGGACACCGCTCATCTCTACTTAATACCTCTGACCACGTTGTTGACAACAGTGACCTGGGGGTCAGAAATGCTTCCAGGGGCGATCCCCATGCAAATAATTTTGGGCTTAGTAGCAGTGTGTGTTACTCATTGTATTAGGCCATCTATACTAAGCTCCACCAGCTTTGAAATTAATAATACTTTTTACATGCATCTTGCCTGGAAAATAATTTTGGGCATAGTAGCAGTGTGTGGTACTCATTGTATTAGGCCATCTATACCAAGCTCCACCAGCTTTGAAATTAATAATAATTTATAGCTGCATCTAGCCCGGAAAAATTTTTTCTTCCCAATAGTGGTAGAAATAGAAATATGGGGCGCGCTCCTGGGTAACAAAAATATACGCTTCATAACAAAAAACACCAGCCTAGCGCACTGCATTAATAAGACGGCATCATCGTCTCTCCCGTCTATGCTGGCTAGCTTTCCTGTGCCTAAAACACAATGCATGGGTCCGCGCTCGCCACGATGCTGAGGGGTCTAAAGCTGCTGCTAACGCTTTATCACAATTCAATTGGCAGATTTTAACAGAGCTCCTCCCCATGCCAACCCATCAGTCAACAGTTGCCCAGAGGTACGGAAGGAGTATGGCTCGGGACCCTAGCACCTGCATCCAACACATAACCGCAATGGGGGTAGGGCGAGATTGCTCCTAAGGGAGAGCACAGTCCCAGGTCCCTAGCTGGTGGGAGGGTCCTATGTAGTGGGTGTGGGTGGAGAAAGCAGCTTAGGGGAGCACATGACAGGGAGAGTATAAATAGGAAGCCATCTTAGAAAGAGCAAGCCAGTCAGAGGAGGAGAAGTGACAGGAGCAGATGTTCAGCATGAGCTCTGTTCCGGAGGCGGGCCTAGCCTGGGAGGTCCAGGACTGAAGGAGAGAAGAGAGGAGTGGGAGCAGGAAGGCTCCAGGAACTGAAGGGACCCTAGGGGTACGGGCCGTGCAGAAGGCCACCAGTACACCCGCTACTACCAGGAGGTAGAGGGGTCAGGCCAGATAAGGGGAACTGGTCCCTCAACTAGAGGAGAAACAGCAAGGCTCAACTAGAAACCGGAGGATGCAGCATTTCATGTACTGCAGGCCAAAGTCCACACCAGTCTCACTAAGAAGTAAGCCACATAGGACCCAGGGGACTGAACACATGTCGCCCGCCAAGGCCCGAGGATACCAGATAGAAGTGTCACTAGATGACTACAACCCCCAGCGTCTACCGGCCCGGCTCCGGGTACCCCACGGCCCAGGGGGCGCATCAACTTCATAGGTCCCTGATCTCAGACCACTCCTGCAGCGTGATTTCCCCCACCTCTGGATCTCGTTGGCCCAGGCTATACGTCAGAATGTATTACACCAGGGCTTGTCGGTGCTGCCACAGTCGCTGCAACATGTGTAGAGTTGAATTCCACCGTGTCGGCACATCGCATTTCAGCCGGTGAACTGGCAGGCCCAACGAATACTGGAGTGATGTAAGTCATTGAGCTGCGGGATGCGAACGGCGGAAGTGAGCACACAGTGACCATGCCCTCTGCAGAAGGCTATCTAGTCTGGGATAGTGGACTAAAAATTGCTGGACAACCAGGTTCAACACGTGAGCCATACAAGGCACATGTGTGACATTGCCCCGGCTAAGGGCCGCACCCAGTTTTGCAGCATTGTCGCACACGGCCTTCCCTGGTTGCAGGTCCAGTGGAGACAACCATTCATGAAACTGGGTCTCCAGAGCTGACCACAACTTCTCAGCTGTGTGACTCACATTTCCCAGACATTTCAAAGTAAACACCGCCTGATGCCGTTGAGCCCTGCTGCCAGTATAATAAGGAGGTGTGCAGGATTCCTTTTGCGCAGTAAGAAAGCATGTGGCATTACCAGACAGGCTTTGGGTGCAGGTGGAGGACAGAGAGGAGGTTGAGGAGGCAGAAGCAGTGGAGGAACTTCTAGATAAAAAGGATTGACGTGCAACTCGTGGGGACGGCAAGACTTGGACAGCAGCCCCTTGTCCTGCTGTCACCATAGTTACCCAGTGCCCAGTCAGAGACATGTAACGCCCCAGTCCATGACTACTCGCCCAAGTCTCTGTGGTAAAATGCACCCTGTCACACACAGAGTCTCTCAAAGAAGCGGTGATGTTGTGTGCGACATGCTGGTGTAGCGCAGGCACACCTTTCTTTGAGAAGTAGTGCCAACTGGGCATCTGGTACTGGGGCACTGCGACGGACATATGGTCTCAAAAATCCTCTGTGTACACCAGGCGGAAAGGCAGCATTTCTGTAGCCAAGAGCTTGCAGATGTGGAAATTCTACCTTTTAGCTTTCTCATGGCTAGGAGGAAATGGTCTTTTACTTGTCCACATCTGAGGGACCGAGGGCTGGCTGTTGTGCTTAGACGGGGTTGAGTAGTGTGTACCCGGCAAACTTGCCGGTCTGTGAGGAAGATGCAGGGGGAAAAGTTAGGTTGCCTTGATCCAAAGGTGGTGCTCTCAATATCGGAGAGCGCTCAACACCAGCTGGGGTTTCCACTTCCAAATGAAATGATGACCTGCCAATCACCCTGGCTGTTGCGGGTAAGAGGTGGCAGGTCTGCGTCCAAAAACATGTGTGACTGCTGTCCCTCCAGTCACAGAGGATGAAGAGGCCGCAGATGCACAAGATGGGGCAGACAGTGGTTAGCCCGGCCCGCTAAGCCTCATTGTAGCACAGTGAGCTTCCAACTGCAACTTATGCTTCATATCCATGTGACGGTTCATGCATGAAGTACTCAAACTATGGATTTTTTCGCCTCTACTAAGCTTTTGGTGACAAATATTACTGATAAGACGAGTAGGGTCATCCTTATCGATCTGAAAAAATGCCCAGGCTATGCAAGGCTTAGAGCCCATGCGACTTGAAGAGCCACTACGACTTGTGGTCAGAGGCAGAGTTGTGGTTGAGGATGCAGTTGTTGACGTGCTTCCAGTACTCCGTCTCTGTCCAGGAAGGCGCAACCTAACCTCGTCGTCAATAGCTTCTGTGACACCCAGCTGCACTTGGTATCACAGATCCTAGAAGAGTGCATTGATGGAATCCTCCACAAGAGGCCCCCATAAACATTCACACATCTCCACCTTCCACCTCAGACCAGCAGAGGGAGCCCATTAGGGATTTAAATAGGGAAGTTGGAGCTAGGCAGTTCAGTTCCTCTGAAGAGTTCATGCAGTAAAGAAGCCTAAGAGAGGTCAGTCTGCAGTGGAGCTCAGTCTAGTCTAGAGAACTCAGTTAATAGTTCAGCAGTGGAGCACGAGGCTTCTGTTAGCTAGATTCAGGGAACCCAGTTAGAGCTTAAGGTGTGCCGGCGTCATAAGATCGATGAAGCTCGGCAAGTTGCCGTTAGTGTGTATAGAATAGTGAGGGCCCGACTAGGCCAAAGGCGAGTGGAGAGTTAGTACATAGGGGGCAGAGGATCTTAACCAGCTGACCCCAAAGCATTTACCGGACACCGGATCTGAGCTTACCGGGATCTCTATGACTCAGTAAGGCATAACCGGAATCCCTGGAGAACTACAAGTCCCATGATCGTTAAGGTGCTGATACATAACAGAGCCAGGAGACGCTTAGGCCCCGCATACTGGGAGCGTGAACTCCAAGACAAGGCCCTACCACAAGGTCAGCCAGCGCAGGACAGAGACAAAGTTAGGCCTAGCTCCAGGCAGGTCAGAAACTTACTACGCAGAGGCAAGAAACAGGAGGCCCTACACCCGCTCATTGGGGAGGATCCTGATATGCACCCTTCACCCTACAGTGCTCCGGGATGTGCCTGAATTTCCACCAGTAAAAGGTACTGAAGTGACTACCGTGTCTGTTCCCATTCTTGCTCTGACACAGCTAGGTCTCACCTGTCCTGCATTCCCCCTGAATACGCTTTTCTGAGGCCTAGCTCCACCTGTGGGGAGCTATAACATCGAGCTGCCTTATCACTGGCCTCAGTGGACTACTGCAGCGCTGGTGCTTCTCACCAGATACCACAGGTGGCGTCACAAACTCTTATAAAATTAAAAATTATCCACCCTTTTAAAGACAGACCCCAGGGTATGGGCCCGGGAGCCGACCAACGCGACATCCCAAAGGCCAGGCAAAGGCCTGGGTACCGAGTCATCCCCATCCCCTGGGCTAGTCACATCCTCCTCCACCTCCTCTGCTGACCTCATAAACTGGCTGACTGTGGGTTGACAGTAAGTGGGATCTCCAACCTCGTCATCATCACCCTGTGTGTTCTCACACCAGTATTCCTCAGAGCCAACCTCTTCCTGCCCTGACCGAAAAGTCAAATTGTCGCTCCAATCAGGTATTTGAGTCTCATCATCCTCTTCATCATTGTCTCCACCAACCTGAGTTACAGTTTGGGAATGAGGGTCTACATTATGCTCAGAACCTTCTTCATCTGGTCCTGGATCCGACTCATAAAGATTCTGGGCATCAGTGCAGATCATTTCCTCGTCTGGATTCACAGAAGCTCTGGAGCAGACCTCCGTTTCCCAGGCTATAGCATGAGTAAACAGCTTTGCAGACTCAACCATCTGTGTTACCCCATACTCAGATGGGCAGCTGGAGACTTGGGAGCTGTGAGGAAGCAAGTGTGATTGGGGTGACACCTCTGAGGACTGGAGTATTTGTGATGTTGAAGTTGAGGTGGAGGAGAGCCCACTTGAAGGAGCACTTGATATCCGTTGAAGCACCTGCTGTTTTTGTGCCTCATCTGGAATTTGTAGCGATGGGCGTGTCCTTAAGAAAGGGATCGTATCACATTGTCCACAAAAAGAAGTAGACATCTTAATTTGGCTGGAAGATGGTCTTTCTTCTGCAGATGTTACTCCCCCCACCGCGTGAGGGCTCGACCCACCTGTGGACAGGCACCAGTATTGAGAGAGGGGGGATGGCCATCAGGGTTCACCGCAGCTCTGGCACAAACCCGGCGACACGGAGGTCGCACGGGCAGGAACGGACTGGCCGTGTCGGCTTCGCACATTTTTGGTTTTAGAAGGGCATGACATGCCTATATCTGTGTCTCCCCCTCCTTTTACTCCTCCACCTCTTTTCTTTTCGCATGACTATATGTACTTGTGTCACTCTTCCATCTGTTAGTTGTGTCTTCTGAGCAGTTTGTCAGCTTTTGGACACCTTTGAAGGTGTTTTCTAAGTGTTTTTGTTTGCCTGCCATTGGTTTTAACGTAGTTCGACGAACATTCAGGTGTTCGACGAACCGAACCAAACTCGAACACTACGGTGGTGTCTCAAAACTAGTATTAAGGCACTTTTACGGGCTCACAATAAGGCGTTCAAAAACTAAACTGAAATGGTTTTCCTGTGAAATATGTTAAGTAATTTTTTTTCCAGGGTAAAGACTTGTGTATTAGGTGAAATAAATAACCAAAAACAAAAATACTCCTCCACACCTTGGGCTATGTTCACAAGTAGGATTTTTCATGCGTTTTTTGCACTTTTGCATTGCTTTCAGCCGTGACAAATGCATTCACCGGGAAATGTCATTTTAACATTTTACAGCCTTATCTGGCCATGTGCTGTGTGACACATGCATACAGTGCTGAAAACACATGGGAACAGCTTGGGGAAGACCCCTGGAATCATCTCTGACTCCCAGGTCACTGCCTAAAAGTGTGCCCATCAGAAGTGATCCTTGCCGCATCAGAAGATGCAGACTTGCAACTATCTCAGTGCAAGTCCTTGTCCCAGGGCAGTGTTCAATTGTACCTCCCCCGTTCCTTGCAATGCAAGCGCAAATATGCAGCCAACCACCCACCCACCTGCAGGCTGTATTACCATACTGCTAGTTTTCACTTGAAATGGGGCCTTTTAGTTTGGAAGCCAGTACCTCATGGCTGCTACGGCAGCGAGATATCCATACCCAGTCCCCAGCCGCCCAGCGGCCGGGTGTCCACGCTCAGTCCCCAGCCACCAGGGGGTGGCCGGGTGTCCAAACTCGGTCCCCAGCCGCCCTGCGGCCGGGTGTCCACATACGGCCCCCTGCCGCCTGGGGGCGGCCGTGTGTCCATAAATGATCCCCAGCCACCCCCTTTTCTCCCTCTCACCTTCCCCCACACTTTTCTTAGCCAGGCCTGCTCTAGGGCAGCATTGGACGAGCCCACCAGAGAACCAGACTCCTCCGGTGGGCCCTGGCTCTTCCCTCAGGGAAGTTGAGAGTGCCAAGGTGAGGCGCATGATGATGATGAAAATCAGCATCTGCTTTGTTTTCTTTTAATGCAAGCATAAGTGTGTAGCCTGCCACCCACCCACCCCCAGGCTTCAATGCCATACTGCTAGTTTGCACTTAAAATGGGGCCTTTTAGTTGGGAGCAGGCCGAAGCTGGCCACTACCTCATGGCTGCTTTGGTGTCCTGGTGTCCACACTCGGTCCCCAGCTGCCAGGGGGCAGCCGGGTCTCCATACTTGGTCCCCAGCTGCCCCGCGGCCGGGGGTCCACACACGGCCCCCAGCCACCTGGGGGCGGCCAGGTGTCCATAAATGGTCCCCAGCCTCCCCTGTTTCTCCTGTCACCTTCCCACACATTTTTCTTAGCCTGGCATACTGTAGGGCAGCATTGGACGAGCCCACGAGAGAACCAGACTCTTCCGGTGGGCCCTGGCTTCTACATCAGGGAAGTTGAGACTGACAAGGTGAGGAGCATGATGATGATGATAGAAGTTAGCATCTGCTTTGTTTTCTTGGAATGCAAGCGCATGTATGTAGTAGTGGCTAGGCCTGAGGTGGTCAGCATTTTGGCACATATCCTACCTCCTCCGAGGATTGCTGAATGTTTTCCTGCTACTATCCCAGTTCTATGACTCCCGTTAAAACAAAGCTTCAGGTGATAAATGATGGATAAAGTGGTGGCAAAGGAGAAAGAGTAAGAGGAACAGGGACCATTCACATCAATATCAGGCCAGTCAACCACACATGTCTTGTAGGATATGTTTCTGTACCAAAAGGAGCATTTCGGCTACACAGTTATAGGGCATACAGTGAGTGCAAGGCCTACCAAAAATTTAGAGGCACTCCAATGCCCCTTGGAAATGACATGGAGGTCAGAGGGCCTTAACTAAACCGTTTTTTCCATTTATAGCAACTGGGTCTCCTGTACATTGTTGGCCTAAGCAGTGAATGGAAGGCTTTCCAAAAATTATGAGGAACTGCAATGCCCCTTGAAACAGACGTGGATTGCAGGGTACTAAAAACCTTCTACCCATTACTAGGGAGTGGGTCTCCCTTAGTGTTCGCCTATGCATTGAAAAGCAAAAGCTGACTAAAATTAGGAGGAAATGCAATGCCCGTTGGAAGAGTTGAGGAGGTCGCAATAGCTTAACAAGACGGTTTTAATGCCCCTTGGAAAAGTGGTGGAGGTCACAGTAGCTTAACAAGACAGTTTGAATGCCCCTTGGAAAATTGGTGAAGGTCACAGTAGCTTAACAAGACAGTTTGAATGTCCCTTGTAAAAGTGGTGGAGGTCACAGTAGCTTACCAAGACGTTTTTTTTGCCCCTTACAAGAGCCATACAGTACAGCATCTTAAAAACATTATTCCCATTATTGGGGAGTGGGTCTCCCATAGTCTTTGCTTAAACCTTCCAAGCAAAAGCTCTCAAAAATTAGGATGGAGAAACTTGAAATGCTCCTTACAACAGCCATGCAGCACAGCATATTACAAACATTATTGCCATTATTGGGGAGTGGGTTCCCCATAGTTCTTGCTTATGTCTTCCAACCAAAAGCTGCCAAAAATTAGGATGGAGGAACTTGCAATGCCACTTAAAAGAGACATGCAGTACAGAATATTACAAACATTATTCCCAATATTGGGGAGTGGGTCTGCCATATTCTTTGCTTATGCCTTCCAAGCAAAAGCTGCCAAAAATTAGGACGGCGGAACTTGCAATACCCCTTACAAGAGCCATGCAGTACAGCATCTTAAAAATATTATTTCCATTTTTGGGAAGTGGGTCTCCCACAGTCTTTGCTTATGCCTTCCAAGCAAAAGCTGCCAAAAATTAGGATGGAGGAACTTGCAATGCCCCTTACAAGAGCCATGCAGTACAGCATCTTAAAAATATTATTTCCATTTTTGGGAAGTGGGTTTCCCACAGTCTTTGCTTATGCCTTCCAAGCAAAAACTGCCAAAAGTTACGAGGAAATGGAATGCCCGTTAAAAGAGCCATGGAGGTTAGAGTTAATTAAAAACAACATTTCATTGCCCCTTGGAAGAGCTGTGGAGTTCAGAGTGGTTTCACAAGATGCCTTTAATGCCCCTCGGAAGAGACGTGGAGGCCTCAGTAGCTAAAGAAGACGGTTTTAATGCCCCTCGGAAAAGATGTGGAGGTCACAGTAGCTTAACAAGATGGTTTTAATGCCCCTTGGAAAAGTGGTGGAGGTCACAGTAGCTTAATAAGACAGTTTTAATGCCCCTTGGTAGAGAAATGGAGGTCCCAGTAGCTAAAAAAGACACTTTTAATGCCCCTCGGAAGAGACGTGGAGGTCGCAGTAGCTTAACAAGACAGTTTTAATGCCCCTTGGAAAAGTGGTGGAGGTCGCAGTAGCTTAACAAGACTGTTTTAATGCCACTTACAAGAGCCATACAGTACAGCATCTTAAAGATATTATTCCCATTATTTGGGAGTGGGTCTACCACAGTGTTTGCTTATGCCTTCGAAGCAAAAGCTGACAAAAATAAGTATGGAGGAACTTTCAATAATGGCAACACGGACCACAGTCACCCTGGTGGTATAGTGGTTTTGGAGGCTGAGGATTAGTGTTGAGCCACCCCCGTAGTGTTCGGGTTCGGTTCGTCGAACACCGGGATGTTCGAGGAACTGTTCGTCGAACTGTTTGTCGAACACGTTAGAACACCGTCGAACACCGTTAAAACCAATTGCAGGCAAACAAAAACACATAGAAACACATGAAACACATAGAAAACACCTTCAAATGTGTCCAAAAGCTGACAAACTGCTCATAAGACGCTCTCTTTAAAAAAGCCGGCCAGCCATTCAGCAGCGGCATACACCGGTACCTGACAATTTAGACAAGAAGGAATAGAGCATCACACATAGATTAGATAGATAGAAACATGTCAGTCACATATATAAGAAGTACAGTGACAGTGTTGCTTAATGTACTTGTCATTTAGTGTAAAGGATTTATTTAAAAAAAAATAATAGTGTTTTCATGCACCGTCTCTTTAAAGAAGCCAGCTGGCAATTCAGCAGCGGTACCCAACAATTTAGAAAAGAAAGATAGAGCATCACGCATAGATTAGATAGATCGAAACATGTCAGTCACATATATAAGAAGTACAGTGACAGTGTTGGTTACTGTACTTGTCATTTAGTGTTAAAATAAAGGATTTATAAAAAAAAAAAATTGGCGTGGGGTTCCCCGTAATTTTAGTCTCTAGTGGAGGTTAAGCAGATGGCTGGGGCAGATGTTTGAAGCCTGGGAAGGGGGTAATACCCATGGAGCTTCCCAGGCTACTAATATCAGCCCCCAGCTGAATACCTAGCCTTTACCAGCTAGTAAAATGGGGGACCCCCCAAAAAAAATGACGTGGGGTCCCCCCTATTTTAATAGCTAGCAAAGGCTAGGCAGACAGCTGGGGGCTGATATTAATAGCCCATGAAGGGTGCCATGAATATTGGCCCCCTCCCAGGCTAGAAACACCAGCCGTCAGCCGCCCCAGAAATAGCTCATCCACAGGATGCGCCAATTCTGGCACTTAGCCTCGCTCTTCCCACTGCCCTGTAGCGGTGGCAGTGGGGTAATAGGGCTGGGGTTGATGTCAGCTTATAATGCCAGCTGACATCAAGCCCAGGTTAGTAATGGAGAGGCGTCTATAAGACACCCCCATTACTAACCCCATAGTCAAAGTTAAAAAAAAACACAACACCCAGAAAAAAGTCCTTTAATTGAAATAAAGACACAATACTTTATTGTTCTAAATTAAACCATACTTACCATCACGCCCATTCCAGCTGAAGCCAATGATCTCCTGCAATAAAAGAAAAATAATAAAGCAACATCATCCTTACCTTTCCATGGTTCCCACGACAGCTTCAGCTCTGCTACATCGAGATGACAGGCTGGACCGCAGCAGAAAGCTGCCATCCAGCTTGCCATGCCGCAGACACTGAGAAGCGCAGGCATGCTTGCGATCCTCAGTGTTTCGCTGTGACGGCATAAATATGAGCAGAGTTCATGTCCAATGAACTCAGCTCACCTCATGCTCGTCACTGACAGCGTGGGAAAATTCTCCTGCACTCAGCCCTTCAGCGTGAGAATTTTCCCACGCTGTCAGTCACGTGCATGAGGTGAGTTCATGTCCAATGATCTCAGCTCACCTCATGCACGTCACTGACTGCGTGGCAGAATTCTCACGCTGAAGCGCTGAGTGCAGGAGAATTTTCCCACGCTGTCAGTGACGTACATGATGTGAGCCGAGTTCATTGGACATGAACTCGGCTCATCTTTATGCCATCACAGCGAGACACTGTGGAGCGCAAGTGACGCGCCCCCTGGGACATATTCCTTTTTGAGGGGAATACCCGGCACCGGATCAGATGGGGGGTTGTAGTCTCCGAGCGGCTGTGACCCGGTCCCGTGCCCAGGGCGTCAAGCTCAGTGTGATGTGGCAGTTCTATAGATGTTACTAAAGTTCTTTTGTGTCGACTACGCCACCCGTTGTGATGCGGTCACTGTGGCCGCCGCTGCAGCAGGGTCCGCTGAGGCTGATGGTGGGTGCGCAGCTTGGTGGGATAACCCCCAACGGGAGGGGTATAGCCTCAGAGGGGACAGGCGCAGAGGATGGGGGTTGTGGTGGTGTAGTGCAGACGGCAGTGAAGACAGAGTCGGGTTGTGCAGTTAAGGGTGTTTACTTACTGCAGATGTTGTACTGGTCACTCCAGCTGCTAGTGACCACCCGAGCCGTGCTGCGTCCACCAGGTCCTGGATCCAGCCAACCCCCAAACAAGTCCGGAGCGTGGCCCTGAGCTCTCCCTCTGTCCTTTCTTCAGCCGTCCCCACCAGTGATCCACCTAGGTCCAGCTCCCTCGGGCCTTCTGTTGGGACACCCTTGGCCCTGGGTTCCCTGACCCTTCATGTGGTGTGCCTTCGGGGTGAATGTGGTGGGTGACCGTGACAGACACTGCCCACGGTCTCCGGTCTCTGGCTGGGGATTGTTTTTACCCCCACCAGCTTGGGTTCCGGTACCCTGATGCTGACTCCTCACCCGGTGCTCTGATTTGGGTTCTTGGGTCCCTTCTCTTCTGTGCTCTGGGTCTTTCTCTTTTCTCCTCTCTCACTCTGGGTCTTGATCTTTCTTCTCTCCTCTGCTCCTGACTTGTTCTCTGCAGCTGATCCTCTCTGCATCTGATCCTCTGCATCTGACCCTGATTCTAGTTGGTGCCCACCTTATATATCCCTCTATGTGTGAGCTCAGGTGACCAGCACCCAATGAGCTCCTATCTTTACCCAGGCTGCTCCCCCTATCTGCCCCTACACTACATGGGATGTACCACCCCCCTCCCACTCCAGCCAGGAACAGACTCGGTCGTACCTGCACATTTCTAAGTGGGAGTACCGTCGGCCTGTTCCTCGGAAATGGGATGTATGTAGTGCATGCAGCCTACCGAGCTCAGATCCACACTCCATCCTTACCCGGGAGTGGAATATCACACCTCTGGGTTGAGGTGCAATACCCCTGTAGCAGCCGAATCCTCAGGGTGCTACATTCCCCCCTGGTAAATCACAGCACGTCCTCGGGCTGTAAGACATAAAACATCACCAAAACATACAAATTTTTATAAACATATAAAACATATAAAAAAAAACATTATATAAATAACATATCTTAGCAGATAAAACTTTCTCGTCGTCTCCTGTTTCAAGTTCCTCCTCCGGACACTGTGCACCGTGTGTCCGGGAAAAGTGCGACAGTCTCTTAGAAAAACTGGTTTTCCTATAAAACCGGTAGGGGGCGCTTCAGGAAGCGCAACTATATACAGGGGAAGTTGGCCGCTCTCTGTCCTCGGCCAGGTAGAGGGAAGGGAATGGCTGCTCACAGTCCTCAGCCTGTAGGATGAAGGGGTTAACGGGTAACAGTTCACTGGTCCCAACGGGGACTATTTTAGCAGCAACAGTTTCAGTTTCTTTATACCCCCATTGGGTAACTTATTTACAGCTCCTGCTCTGCCGCACTCAACGGCGTCTTCCTCCTGCTCTTTGAACTTCAGACCCGTCCGGGTCCTCTTGCTCCTCCTCCCCGTACCGCAACTCCTCCTCCGTCAAGCGGTGTACGTGGAGGGCGTAAGGTCCTTTGGCACACTTGTGCCGGGTAAAGGTGACCTCATCTCCGATGTAGAGGTCACGACCTCTGTGCCCCTCCGGCAGATGGGACTCCACGTCTCTGCGCGTGACAAAGACGTCGCCGTGGGTGTTGTTGTCTCGAATGAAGCCCCACCCGTGCTGCTGGTTGAACTTTATTACAGTCCCGGTGGTACGGGGACTGTGCGCTGCACGGGGGTCCCTCCTGGTCCGGCTCTTCTGCTCGGCACTCCGTACTTGGGCCTGCTGTTCCCGGACCCGCCTCTCTCTCCGCTCCCTCGCGAACTCTTCGAGCTGTTGGCGGCAGCACTCTGCACGCTCTGCTGCAGCGGCCCTAGTTTCCTGAGTGAACCCCATTAGATCTTCTCCGGTGGGGTCCCACTCAAACTGTGCTTCCGCTAGCGGGGGCGAGATCCGTGCCACGGGCTTCGGAGCCGGAATCAGGGGTTCATCCAGGGGTCTTAGTCTCTGCTGCCGTTCCAGCTCATGGTATCCTTCGGGCCAGATGAAGGGCCGCCCGTCCGGCCATGTGAGCTGGCTGAACAGGTCCTCCCCCAGGTGTGGCACCCTTGGTATTGCGGGCGCGGGCGCGGTGGTGGTGGCGCCCGGGTTCCCCAGGCCTTGCGGCCAGGCCTGGGGCACCTGGAAGGTGAAGGGCACCGTTAGGACGGCGGCGCCCTGGGCTACCTGGCCTTGCGGCCAGGCCGGAGGCTCCGCGGAGGTAGGGGGCGCTGTTGGTGATGCGGCGCCCGGGGGTACTAGGCCTTGCGACCAGGCTGGTGGTATTTCCTGCTTTGTCACGCTCCGGGTCGAGGAGCGTGACGTCACAGGGGTCGCTGCGGCGGCTTCCGGTCGGGGCCTAGTCCATAGCGGTGACGTGGCGGCTACGGGCACAGCAGGGGGACTTTCAGGCTCTGCGACGGGGAGCTGGGGCAGGTAAGCGGTGTCACGGCTTGGGGTATAGGCGTCCCCTTTACCTGCCTCCATGCGTTCGGCTCCCTCCTCGGCGCCGTCTCCGGCCTTTGGTCCTCCCGCGCCATCCTCAGAGGCGGTCTGCTTCCTCTTCCAGGGTAGCGTGCTCCGTTGACTGGTCTCTGCTTGCTGGGTCATCTCCCGGCTCCACTCCGCCAGTATCTCACGCTGTACCCGGGCCATCCTCCGTGCGAGGCCCTCCAAGGCAGTTTGTGCACACTCCCGGTCTCGGGGGAGCTGCGCTAATATCTCCGCTAGACCTAGCGGGGTGGTAGACTCTAGCAGGCTCCTGACCATCGGGTCGGTGCTGCTCTGCTTTTCTTCCGGCAGGCTCCTGGCCAGCGGGCCGGTGCTGCTCCGCCCTCCTTCCTCGGTCTCTAGCAGACTCCTGGCCAGCGGGCCGGTGCTGTTCTGCTTTCTCTCCATCTCCGGGTGAGCTCCTCCACTCCTCCTCGTTAGACCTCTTGCCTCCGGTTGCGCTCGCTCCAGACTGCTCCAAGCGACACCCATCTTTTTTCTTCTCTTTCGTCTCCTCCCACTTCGAGGGCGGTCCCGGGGCAACTCGGTGACTGTCAGCTCCAGGGGGAGCTCTTTCACGCTGACAGACACCTCCAGCATCACAGTCTCTGTTGGTGGGGGCGGTTTCCACTTTTGGCGCCATTTTCTGTCCTGGCCCACGATGGGAGGTGGCCTCTTGCCCTCCTTTGGCACGCCCATAATGGCGTCCGCTGCTCTTCCAAGGCGGGAAATCTGCGGTTTTGGCGGGAAGCGTCGCCCAGTGGCGGGAAACTCTGCAGATGGCGGGAACAAGTTGGAAATGGCGGACAATCGGCGGGAAACGACTGGTGATGGAGTCCGATGGCGTGGACCCTCCGGAACCGGCGGGAGACTTCTTTCTGAGGTAAACTTGCACTTTTCTTCAGGCACGCAGTACCCGGGTGTTGCGGGCACGTAATCCTGCCGACTACGCCAAAGTTGACGCGCCCCCTGGGACATATTCCTTTTTGAGGGGAATACCCGGCACCGGATCAGATGGGGGGTTGTAGTCTCCGAGCGGCTGTGACCCGGTCCCGTGCCCAGGGCGTCAAGCTCAGTGTGATGTGGCAGTTCTATAGATGTTACTAAAGTTCTTTTGTGTCGACTACGCCACCCGTTGTGATGCGGTCACTGTGGCCGCCGCTGCAGCAGGGTCCGCTGAGGCTGATGGTGGGTGCGCAGCTTGGTGGGATAACCCCCAACGGGAGGGGTATAGCCTCAGAGGGGACAGGCGCAGAGGATGGGG
Source organism: Phyllobates terribilis (assembly GCF_046119375.1). Lineage (NCBI taxonomy): Eukaryota > Metazoa > Chordata > Amphibia > Anura > Dendrobatidae > Phyllobates > Phyllobates terribilis. Next base: position 395,944,656 of record NW_027362767.1, on the reverse strand, counting down.
GTTGTGGTGGTGTAGTGCAGACGGCAGTGAAGACAGAGTCGGGTTGTGCAGTTAAGGGTGTTTACTTACTGCAGATGTTGTACTGGTCACTCCAGCTGCTAGTGACCACCCGAGCCGTGCTGCGTCCACCAGGTCCTGGATCCAGCCAACCCCCAAACAAGTCCGGAGCGTGGCCCTGAGCTCTCCCTCTGTCCTTTCTTCAGCCGTCCCCACCAGTGATCCACCTAGGTCCAGCTCCCTCGGGCCTTCTGTTGGGACACCCTTGGCCCTGGGTTCCCTGACCCTTCATGTGGTGTGCCTTCGGGGTGAATGTGGTGGGTGACCGTGACAGACACTGCCCACGGTCTCCGGTCTCTGGCTGGGGATTGTTTTTACCCCCACCAGCTTGGGTTCCGGTACCCTGATGCTGACTCCTCACCCGGTGCTCTGATTTGGGTTCTTGGGTCCCTTCTCTTCTGTGCTCTGGGTCTTTCTCTTTTCTCCTCTCTCACTCTGGGTCTTGATCTTTCTTCTCTCCTCTGCTCCTGACTTGTTCTCTGCAGCTGATCCTCTCTGCATCTGATCCTCTGCATCTGACCCTGATTCTAGTTGGTGCCCACCTTATATATCCCTCTATGTGTGAGCTCAGGTGACCAGCACCCAATGAGCTCCTATCTTTACCCAGGCTGCTCCCCCTATCTGCCCCTACACTACATGGGATGTACCACCCCCCTCCCACTCCAGCCAGGAACAGACTCGGTCGTACCTGCACATTTCTAAGTGGGAGTACCGTCGGCCTGTTCCTCGGAAATGGGATGTATGTAGTGCATGCAGCCTACCGAGCTCAGATCCACACTCCATCCTTACCCGGGAGTGGAATATCACACCTCTGGGTTGAGGTGCAATACCCCTGTAGCAGCCGAATCCTCAGGGTGCTACACAAGCATGCCTGTGCTTCTCAGTGTCTGCGGCATGGCAAGCTGGATGGCAGCGTTCTGCTGCGATCCAGGCGTTCATGTGAATGTAGCAGAGCTGAAGCCGTCATGGGAACCACGGAAAGGTAAGGATGATGTTGCTTTATTATTTTATTTTTATTGCAGAAGGCATTGGCTTCAGCTGGAATGGGCGTGATGGTAAGTATGGTTTAATTTAGAACAATAAAGAATTGTGTCTTTATTTCAATTAAAGGACTTTATTCTGGGTGTTTGTTTTTTTTTAACTTTGACTATGGATTTAGTAATGGGGGTGTCTTATGGACGCCTCTCAATGACTAACCTGGGCTTGATGTCAGCTGGCATTATAAGCTGACATCAACCCCAGCCCTATTACTCCTCTGCTACCGCTACAGGGCAGTGGGAAGAGCGAGGCTAAGTGCCAGAAGTGGCGCATCCTATGGATGCACCATTTCTGGGACGGCTGACGGCTGGTATTTCTAGCCTGGGTGTTACGGGTCCGGGAGTTGGAACCTCTGAGCTGCAATACAAGGGGGAAGTCCTTGTAAGGAAGCGGGTGACTCCCAGGGAGGGCAAGCAGGTAGTCACAGCAAGTGACGGGAACATTCTCTGGGTAAGCGGACAAGTGGTCACGGCAGGTGACGGGGACAGTCTCTGGGAAGACAGGCAGGTGGACACAGCAAGTGACGGGGGCAGTCTCTGTGTAGACTGGCAGGTGGTCACGGCAAGTGACGGGGGCAGTCTCTGGGTAGATGGACAGGTGGTCACGGCAAGTGACCGGGGCAGTCTCTGGGTAGATAGGCAGGTGGTCACGGCAAGTGACTGGGGCAGTCTCTGGGTAGATAGGCAGGTGGTCACGGCAAGTGACCGGGACAGTCTCAGGGTAGACAGGCGAGGCGGGTACCTGACAGGTAGCTGGCAGGCGCTCCCAGGTGAGCGGGCTGACGGAGACAGCAGGTAACAGGCAGGTAACTGGTGGACGCTCTCAGGTGAGCAGTCTGACAGACGAGGCAGGAGACAGGCAGGTGACTGGTGGACGCTCCCAGGTGAGCAGTCAGCAGACAAGGCAGGAGACAGGCAGGTGACTGGTGGACTCTCACCGGTGAGCAGTCAGCAGACAAGGCAGGAGACAGGCAGGTGACTGGTGGACGCTCCCAGGTGAGCAGTCAGCAGACAAGACAGGTTACAGGCAAGTAACTGGTGTACGCTCCCAGGTGAGCGGTCTGACTGACGAGGCAGGTAACGGGCAGGTAACTGAAGGATGCTCCCAGGTGAGCGGACTGGCAGACAAGGCAGGTAAGTAGGAGACGCTCCCTGGTGAGCGGGCTAACGGACAAGGCAAGTAACAGGCTGGCAGGCAGAACGAGAAGTCAGGCTAGCAGCGGGACCTGAGGGCTGAAGCACAGGTGAGACACAGTGCAAACAACATAGCTCGGGCACCTCCATTTTGGAGGAGGTGCCTTATAAATGGTAGGTTCTCTGGCAATTGGCCGGGGATTCCATAGGACGGCGCGCGCGGTCCCTTTAAGAGCGGGGGAGTGCGCGTGCGCGCCCTAAGCAGATTGCCGGGGAAGGAGCGCGTGCCGGAAGCAGCGGGGAGAGAAGCGCAGGAGGACGCTGCGCCAGGAGTGGGGAGGTGAGAGGGACGGGTCTCTGTCTAGTACGGGGCAGAGACGCCGATGCTACAGTACTCCCCCCTTTAGGCCCCCTCTTTTTTTGGCCAAAAATAAATTTTTCAAGGAGAAGCGGGGCGTTGATGTTTTCCCTGGGCTCCCAAGTTCTCTCCTCAGGACCAAACCCCCTCCAATCTACCAGAAAAAAGGTCTTTCCTCTTACCCTCTTGGAGGCCAGAATACTCTCTACCTCAAAGATGTCATCAGCGGAAACCGGAGCAGGAGGGGCACCTGGATTATTGGAAAAAGAGTTAAAGACAACGGGTTTGAGGAGAGATACATGGAAGGAGTTAGGAATCCGTAAGGTGGCCGGGAGTTTTAATTTGTAGGCCACTGGATTTATTTGCCTGAGGATTTCGAATGGGCTGATGAAGCGAGGACCTAACTTGTAGGAGGGTATCTTGAGCCGTACATGTTTGGAGGAGAGCCAAACCTTGTCTCCAGCATGGAATTGAGGCGGATCCAGACGTCTCTTATCAGCATATCTCTTCATCCGCTCGGAGGACAGAAGAAGAGCGGACCTGGTACTCTCCCAAATGGTAGAAAACTCGCTGACAAGAGACTGCGCGGCAGGGTTGTCCACAGAGGCAGAGACGGGAAACGGAATCCGGGAGTGCTGGCCATAGACAACAAAGAACGGGGATTTGGAAGAGGACTCGCTCTCGTGGTTATTGTAAGAGAACTCGGCCCAAGGGAGGAGGTCCACCCAATCAGAATGGTGGGCATTAACAAAGTGCCGGAGATAGCTGGTAAGGATCTGATTGATCCGCTCCACTTGACCATTGGACTGAGGGTGGTAAGCAGAGGAGAAGTCCAGGGTGACGTCCAGCAGTTTACATGTGGCTCTCCAGAAGCGCGAGGTGAACTGAACCCCTCGATCTGACACGATGTGGAGGGGTAGGCCATGAAGACGGAAGATATGGCGGATAAAGTCCTTAGCCAGCTCAGGTGCAGACGGAAGACCAGGCAGGGGAATGAAGTGGGCCATTTTAGAAAAGCGGTCCGCGACCACCCAAATGACAGTACACCCGGCTGAGACAGGAAGATCGGTAATGAAGTCCATAGCGATGTGTTGCCACGGGGCAACAGGTATGGGAAGCGGCAGGAGATGACCAGCTGGTAAGTGTCTGGGAACTTTGTTGCGGCCACAAGATGAACAAGCAGAGACGAAGTCTACCACATCCTTACGCAGGGTAGGCCACCAGTAATGTCGGGAAATGAGTAGGAAGGTCTTTTTTTGGCCGGCATTCCCAGCAAGTTTAGAAGAATGACCCCAGTGAAGAACCTTCTCACTGTCAGGAGACGCCACGAATATCTTGCCAGGTGGAAGACGAGTCAAATCCAGGGGGGCCACATTCATCACCTTGGAGGGGTCGATAATATGCATAGGCTCCTCCTCTTGGTCGGAGGACAGGAAGGATCGGGACAAGGCATCAGCTTTGACATTCTTGTCCGCCGGACCCGAAATGAAGGATGAAATCGAAGCGGGCAAAAAACAAAGACCACCGGGCCTGATGAGGATTAAGTCTCTGGGCATTTTGGAGATATGCCAGGTTTTTGTGATCCGTGTAGATGATCACCGGGTATAGAGCCCCTTCAAGCTGGTAACGCCACTCCTCCAGTGCCAATTTAACAGCTAACAGTTCTCGGTCTCCAATGGAGTAATTGCGCTCAGAGGAGGAGAAGATTTTAGAGAAGAAGCCGCAGGTTACCATTCTCCCGGATGAAGACTTTTGGGTGAGCACTGCTCCGGCTCCAGAGGAGGAAGCATCAACCTCTAGGTAGAACTGTTTTTTGCAGTCTGGACGGTGCAGCACAGGGGCAGAGGAGAAGGCTTGCTTCAGGGAAAGGAAGGCCTCCTCAGCTTCGGGTGGCCATACCTTGGGATTTGCTCCCTTACGGGTGAGCGCAGATATGGGCGCAGTCCGAGACGAGAAGTGAGGAATGAAGAGACTATAGTAATTAGCGAAGCCCAGGAATCGCTGTATCGCCTTCAAACCCTCCGGACGGGGCCACTTTAGAACAGCAGAGGGCTTCTCGGGATCCATTCGCAAACCTGTCTGGGAGATAACATAGCCCAGGAATGGAAGAGAGGTCTGCTCAAAAAGGCACTTCTCGTATTTAGCATAGAGGTGGTTCTGCCTGAGCCTCAGCAGTACCTGACGAACATCCCTCCGGTGTGAGGGAAGATCCGGAGAGAAGACCAAGATGTCGTCCAGGTATACCACCACGCAGGAATAAAGAAGGTCACGGAAGATGTCGTTGACCAGTTCTTGGAAGACGGCGGGAGCATTGCAGAGACCGAAGGGCATCACACGGTACTCATAGTGTCCGTCACGGGTATTAAATGCCGTTCTCCACTCGTCTCCCTGACGGATACGGACCAGGTTATACGCTCCACGTAGATCCAGTTTGGAAAAGATCCTGGCGCCTTTAAGGCGATCAAATAACTCAGAGATGAGCGGAAGGGGGTATTTATTTTTAACCGTGATCTGATTGAGTCCTCTATAGTGAATACAGGGGCGTAGCGAGCCATCCTTTTTTTTGACAAAGAAGAATCCGGCTCCAGCCGGGGAAGTAGACTTACGGATGAATCCCCTGGCCAGATTCTCCTCTATGTACTCAGATATGGCCCGGGTTTCGGCCGCAGACAACGGATAAATACACCCACTGGGTGGAGTGGCGCCAGGTACTAGGTCGATCGGGCAATCATATGGCCTATGAGGTGGCAATGTCTCTGCTTCCTTCTTACCAAAGACGTCAGCATAGGTCCAGTAAGGAGCCGGAAGACCGGGTAAATTAGCTGGGGTAGGTGGAGGACGAACCGGACGAACCGGAACCAGGCAGGTCTTATAGCAGTCCGGCCCCCACCGGAGTACTTCACCGGAATGCCAATTCAACACGGGTTCATGTGTCTGGAGCCAAGGTAGACCAAGCAATAGGGAGTGGGAGAGTCCGGGCAACACATGGAAGGAGATTACCTCAGAGTTTAGCATTCCCACCTGCAGGGTTATGGGTTCCGTGGCGAGCAGGATGGTCACCGGAAGGAGTCTTCCTTCCACTGAGGTGACCGACAAGGGTTCAGCCAGAGACTTGGTGGGAATACGGTATTTCTCAACCAGGGACTGGGAGATGAGATTTCCAGCGGATCCAGAATCCTGGTGGGCGAGTTCAAAGTGACGGTTCTCTCCCCAGGAGATAGATACAGACAAAGTCAGGGTTGGAGAGGATTTATTTTTGTCTAGGGCGACCTCTCCGAGCGGTCCTAGACTCTGGAGTTTCCCGGCCTCTCCGGGCAGGAACGAATCAGGTGCTCCTTACTGCCACAATAGAAGCAGCTCCCCTCGGCTCGGCGAGACTCTTGGCGAGATTTGACCATCTTGGTCTGGTCGATCTGCATGGGCTCGGGTGAGTATGCCCGGGGAGTGACAGAAGAGGAGACAGGTCTCTGGAAAGTAGGAGCTAGGAGGGGAAACCTTCTCTCACGGGTGGTCTCTTTGGTGCGTTCTTGAAACCGGATGTCAATCCGGGTAGCTAGCGACACCAGGTCATCCAGGGTGGTAGGAATATCCCGACCGGCGAGCTCATCCTTAATCCGACCGGAAAGACCCTCCCAGAAGACGGACACCAGGAAAGCTCAGAAGCGAGGGTGCGGAACCGTATGGCATATTGGCACACGGTGAGACTCCCTTGACGGAGACGTAGCAAGGAGGAGGCAGATGAGGTCTTTCGTCCCGGTTCATCAAAACTCTCCAGAAAGCAATGAGGAAGGACGACAGGTCGGACACCAGGGGATCCCCTCTCTCCCACAGGGGGTTAAGCCATGCCAGTGCCTCCCCAGTGAGATGGGACATGATGAATGCCACTTTGGCCCGGTCGGAGATAAACTGGTGAGTCAAGAGTTCAAAGTGCAGAGTGCACTGGTTTATGAAGCCCCGAGCCTGAGCAAGGCAGGAGACAGGCAGGTGACTGGTGGATGCTCCCAGGTGAGCAGTCAGCAGACAAGACAGGTAACAGGCAAGTAACTGGTGGACGCTCCCAGGTGAGCGGTCTGACTGACGAGGCAGGTAACGGGCAGGTAACTGAAGGACGCTCCCAGGTGAGCGGATTGACAGACAAGGCAGGTAAGTAGGAGACGCTCCCTGGTGAGCGGTCTAACGGACAAGGCAAGTAACAGGCTGGCAGGCAGGACGAGAAGTCAGGCTAGCAGCGGGACCTGAGGGCTGAAGCACAGGTGAGACACAGTGCAAACAACATAGCTCGGGCACCTCCATTTTGGAGGAGGTGCCTTATAAATGGGAGGTCCTCCGGCAATTGGCCGGGGACTCCTTAGGACGGCGCGCGCGGTCCTTTTAAGAGCGGGGGAGCGGCGCGCGCGTGCGCCCTAAGCAGCCTACCGGGGAAGGAGCGCGTGCTGGAAGCAGCGGGGAGAGAAGCGCAGGAGGACGCCGCGCCAGGAGTGGGGAGGTGAGAGGGACGGCGTCTCTGTCTAGTACGGGGCAGAGACGCCGATGCTACACTGGGAGGGGGCCAATATTCATGGCACCCTTCCTAGGCTATTAATATCAGCCTCCAGCTATTTGCCTAGCCTTTGCTAGCTATTAAAATAGGGGGGACCCCACGTCATTTTTTTGGGGGGTCCCCCATATTAATAGCTAGAAAAGGCTAGGTATTCAGCTGGGGGCTGATATTAGTAGCCTGGGAAGCTCTGTGGGTATTACCCGCTTCCCAGGCTTCAAACATCCACCCCAGCCGTCTGCTTAACCTCCGCAAGAGCCTAAAATTATGGGGAACCCCACGCCAATTTTTTTAAAATAAATCCTTTATTTTAACACTAAATGACAAGTACAGTAATCAACACTGTCACTGTACTTCATATATATGTGACTGACATGTTTTGATCTATCTAATCTATGTGTGATTCTCTATTCCTTCTATTCTAAATTGTCGGGTACCGCTGCTGAAATGCCGGCCGGCTTTTTTAAAGAGACGGTGCATGAAAACACTATTATTTTTTTTAATAAATCCTTTACACTAAATGACAAGTACAGTAAGCAACACTGTCACTGTACTTCATATATATGTGACTGACATGTTTCTATGTCTAATCTATGTGTGATACTCTATTCTTTCTGTTATAAATTGTCGGGTACCGGTGTATGCCGCTGCTGAATTGCCGGCTTTTCATGTTTCACTGTGAGCACTGTTCCCATCGATTTGGGCAATCACTGTAATGCCACAACCACCATGGCTGTGACATTACAGTGAGTGACAGACAAACCCTGAATGATTGGTGCTCTAAATAGCGCTAGACATGCAGGACACGCTTTTGGTGCATGAACAGTTATCGAACATAACCTCGAACAGCCGAATTTTTTGCAAATCGTTCGGGTTCGCCCAAAACAGCTCAAATTTGAGATTGGCAAAAATTTCTAGTCGAACACCGATCATCTCTACTGAGGATAAGGAGAATAACATAAAACAGCCGAAATGAGGAAGTGTATACCCATGTGTGGGTGTGAAGCGGTGCATGTGAATACACCTCCCGAAATAAAACAGTGGATTTGACTTTATGTTACTCTGCTGTCATTTGGTGGTGATGAGAAGTCTGGCCCAATCCAGCCCTTGTTCATTTTGATAAGGGTCAGCTTGTCAGCATTGTCAGTTGACAGGCGAGTGCGCTTATCAGTTATAATTCAGCGGCACTAAAAACACGCTCCGATAACACGCTAGCGGCAGGACCTCCAAGGTGTACAGAGCGAGTTCATCCCAAGTGTCCAGCTTGGATACCCAATAATTAAAAGGCACAGAGGAATCACGGAGGATGCTGGTACGGTCAGCAAGGTTCTCCCTCACCATCTTTTGAAACTTTCCACTCCTTGTGAAAGTATCCCGCGCCTCAGGGTCTGTCTGAAGGGAGGGTCTGAGAAAACTGTCCCAGAATGTTGACAGTGTTACCCTGCCTCTGCTGGATTGGAGTTGCGTGTCTCTCGCATGTACGCCTTGGTTGGGCAACAAACTGTGACCTCTGCCGCTAGCGTGTTCAGATGGGAAATTTTTTAACAGTTCTGCAGAAAGGGCCTTCTGGTACTGCCCATTTTTGTAGACCTCTCCACCTCAGGAATAAGATAGTGAAAGTTCTCCTTGTAGCGGGGGTCTAAAAGTGTCACCAACCAGTAGTGACTGTCACACAACATTTTGACAACGCGAGGGTCACAGGTAAGGCAGCGTAACATAAAGTCAGTCATGCGTGCCAGACTGGTAATGGGCAAGACTTCCATGTCCTCACCAAGATGATGACTGACCATGCCCCCCCATCCCGCCCCCCCCCCTGTAATCAGGCCACCCACATTGAACCGATGGTATGACAGTTGTACAGGTACTACCCTCTACAGCACATGATATAAGCTCCTGTTCTTCCTCCTCCTCCTCCTCTCCCTCATTGTCACCCAATGCACGTTGGGATGAGATGAGGCTGGGCTGTGTGTAATCGACTGCTACGGCTTCTTGATCCATGTCATCATACTCTGGCTGCAATGCCTCCTCTTTAATTTTATGCAGAGAGCGCTGCGAAAGACAGACAAGTGGAATGCTGATGCTAATGATGGCGCCACTAACCATCTTGGTGGACTCCTCAAAGTATGTCAAGATCATACATATGTCAGACATCCAGGTCCACTCCTGAGGTCTTATGTGTGGAGTCTGACCTTAATATCGATGGCCTTGTTGCAGCTGGTACTCCACAACTGCTCTCTTCTGCTCACAAATCCTTTGCAACATGAGGAGTGTAGAGTTCCAATGTGTGTGGACATCACACACCAGTCGGTGTGATGGAAGCTGCAAACGCTGCTGCAACACAGCTAGGGTGGCGGAAACTGTAGCCGACTTGCGAAAATGAGCTGACAGGCAGCATACTTCGACCAGCAGATCTGGCAACTTGGGGTACGATTTAAGAAACCGCTGAACCACGAGGTTAAGCACATGATCCAGGCATGGTACGTGTGTGATCTCGCCTCGCCTCAGAGCCGCCACCAGGTTACGGCCATTGTCACACACGACTATGCCTGGATGTAGGTTCAGCGGTCTCTGCCTGCTCTTTCACAGCTGTCCACGACTCACAAGCAGTGTGAGGTTTCTCACCTAAGCTTATGAGTCTCAGCACAGCCTGTTGCTGCTTGGCGAAGGCAGTACTGCAGTGCTTCCAGCTTGTAACTGATGTGGTGATTTCTGAGATCGAGGCTGAACATGAGGAGGAGGAGGAAGATGAAGCGCAGGAACTGTACACTGTGGGGGCAACTCTGACTGACATAGGGCCCGCAATCCTCGGTGTGGGGAGGATGTGCTCGGTCCCAAGCTCCGACTGAGTCCCGGCTTCCACTATGAATACCCAGTGTGCCATCAGGGAGATGTAATGTCCTTGGCCACAAGCACTTTCCACGTGTCCATTGTCAGGTGGACTCTCCCAGTGACAGCGTTCTTGAGGGCACGGCCGATGTTTTGGGACACGTGCTAGTGTAGTGCGGGGATGGCACAGCAGGCAAAATAGTGTCGGCTAGGGACCGAGTACCGAGGGACGGCCACCGCCATAAGGTTGCGGAAGAATTCCGTCTCCACCAGCCAAAAAGGCAGCATTTCCAACGCAAGCTGTCGTGAAAAGTGTTGAGCCACCCCCGTAGTGTTCGAGTTCAGTTTGGTTCGTCGAACGCCCGTATGTTCGTCGAACTGTTCGCCGAACTGTTCGTCGAACACCGTTAAAACCAATGGCAGGCAAACAAAAACACATAGAAACATATAGAAAACACCTACAAAGGTGCCCAAAAGCTGACAAACTGCTCAGAAGACACAACTAACACATGGAAAAGTGACAAGTACATATAGTCATGCGAAAAGAAAAAGGTGGAGGAGTAAAAGGAGGGGGAGACACAGATATAGGCATGTCATGCCCTTCTAAAACCAAAAAAGTGCGAAGCCGACATGGCCAATCCGTTCCTGCCAGTGCGACCTCCTTGTCACCGGGTTTTTGCCAGAGCCGCGGTGGACCCCGACGGCCAGCTCCCCTCTCCCAATACTGGTGCCTGTCTGCTGGTGGGTCGAGCGAGCCCCCCTGTGGTGGAGGCAGGTCTAATCCTTTTAATTTAAATTGTCTCTCTAATTTGAATGAGTACACTTTAAATCCTTTTACAAGGATCTATTGGAGGGCAAGTCTCATGCCAGCAGCCGCGGTAATTCCAGCTCCAGTACCGTCCACTAAAGCTGCTGCAGTTAAATAGCTTTTATAAGGATCGAGCTTGGCGGTCCACCGCAAGGCATCCTACCGCCTGTCTCAGCCCCTGTGCCGTGGAGTGCCTCCCCGATGCTCTTCACTGAGTGTCCCGGGGGCCCGAACCTTTTCCTTTTAAAAAATTAAGTGTCCAAACTACAGGTGGTGTAGCTTGCTGAACAGCTGGGATAATCCGCTGACTAGCAGACACTGCTACTAGGCACAAAGTATTTCCTGGGCTAGATGCAGTTTAAAAATTGTAATTAGATACTCTCGTTGGATGCTGAGAAAGCATTCCATAGAGTCTCCTGGCACGCCATATATTATTCTCTTAAAAAGCTTGGGGTAGGGGTCTAGCGGACCCTTTTATAGCCAAAATCATGGCCCTATATCGCAATGCGTCACTAGAGATGAGCGGTGTTTGACTCGAACTGTTCGCCAATCTCAAATTCGAGCTGTTTTGGGCGGTGTTCGAGCCGTTCGGCGAACACAAACAATTTGAAAAAAATTTAGCTGTTCGAGGTTATGTTCGATTACTGTTCGTGCACCAAAATTATAACTGGATTTTTTCTCAGTAATGCTGAAAATTAATGTTAATATGCAGTTTGAGTGTACAGCGGGGTGGATGGAGGGGCAGGGGATGGATCTCTGCAGAAATAATGAAGATCTCCATTTTTTTTTCTCTTTCCCGCATTTACAGTGGGGAGGTGCAGTCTGTCAGCGTATCAGCAGCGCACACACAGAGTGAAGTGCTTTTTTTCACACAAGCAAGGGCATGTGTCATTGGCAGTGTATGTCACATGTCCTTGCCCTATAAGACCCAGCCATTTTCCCCGTCGCCACCATTTTCTCACTGCTGCAGCTGCGTGTTAGAAGGCACCGCTGTTGCTGTGTTCACTATACTTTGTTAATTTCAAGCCAATTTTTGCACAAATCTACAGATAGCTTGGGAGTAGGGAATAGTTGTGATTGCAGTCCTTTTAAGGACTAGGTTACATCATTTCCTACGACTTTTATCAGGCAGGTCTGTGCTCTTAAATAGATAGGTTGGAAGTAAAGACTAATTGTAATTGCAGTCCTTTTCAGGGCTAGGTTACATCAGTTACTATCACTTTTTGCCAGGCAGGTCTGTGCCAGTGCTGTGCAAGTTTTTTTCACAGCATTTGGTTAAATCTAGCAAAGCAAATCCTTTTTGGCCTATTGCAGAGTGTGTTAGTCAGTGGTGTAGCCTATCTGTTTTGCAAGCTACACCACCTGTGTATAGAATACAATTTTTTTTACTGCACTTAGTGAAGTAAAACCTTTTGGGCATAGCATCATTCTAAAAGTCAATATAATTTTTTTCTGCATCCAGCTCTGAAAAAATATTTCAGCTTGTAGCAGTGTGTGGGACTTGTTTTATTAGTCCATCTATACTAACCTCCACCAGGTTGCAAATTCAATATAATTTTTAACTGCATCTAGCTCTGAAAAAATATTTCGGCTTGTAGCAGTGTGTGGGACTTGTTCTATTAGTCTATCTATACTAACGTCCACCAGGTTGCAAATTCAATATAATTTTTTTCTGCATCTAGCTCTGAAAAAATATTTCGGCTTGTAGCAGTGTGTGGGACTTGTTCTATTAGTCCATCTAAACTAACCTCTACCAGGTTGCAAATTCAATATAATTTTTTTCTGCATCTAGCTCTGAAAAAATATTTCGGCTTGCAGCAGTGTGTGGGACTTGTTCTATAAGTCCATCTATACTGACTTCCACCAGGTTGCAAATTCAATATAATTTTTTTCTGCATCTAGCTCTGAAAAAATATTTTGGCTTGTAGCAGTGTGTGTGACTTGTTCTATTAGTCCATCTATACTAACCTCCACCAGGTTGCAAATTCAAAATATTTTTTTTCTGCATCTAACCCAGCCAATACTTTTGGACTAATACCACAGTTTGGCCACTCAGCGCTCTACTCGGTCACCATCCATTGTTTTTTGTGAAAACTTCTCCAGAGTTGTCAATTAGTTAACCACCAAAATGAGTGGAAAAAGGCCTGCTGCTGGTGGAAACGGGAATAGGCATGTTGGGAAAGGAAAAAAGGTTGTGTCCGTGGGGTAGGTGTTAAAGCAACAGTAACATCTGCAGAAGAAAGACCATCTTCCAACCAAACTAAGATGTCTACTTCTTTTAGCGGACAATATGATAAGATCCTTTTCTTATGGCCACGCCAATCACTACAAATTATAGATGAGGCACAAAAACAGCAGGTGCTTCAACGGATATCAAGTGCTCCTTTAAGTGGGCTCTACTCCACCTCAATTTCAACATCACAAATACTCCAGTCCTCAGAGGTGTCACCCCAATCGCACTTGCTTCCTCACAGCTCCCAAGTCTCCAGCTGCCCGTCTGAGTATGGGGTAGAACAGATGGTTGAGTCTGCAGAGCTGTTTACTCATACTATAGCCTGGGAATCAGAGGTCGGCTACAGAGCTTCTGTGAATCCAGACGAGGAAATGATCTGCACTGATGCTCAGAATCTTTATGAGTCGGATCCAGGACCAGACGCAGAAGGTTCTGAGCATAATGTAGACCCTCGTTCCCAAACTGTAACTCCTGTTGGTGGAGACAATGAGGAAGACTCAAATACCTGATTGGAGCGACACTAAAACAGCAGGTGCTTCAACGGACATCAAGTGCTCCTTTAAGTGGGCTCTCCTCCACCTCAATTTCAACATCACAAATACTCCAGTCCTCAGAGGTGTCACCCCAATCGTACTTGCTTCCTCACAGCTCCCAAATACCTGATTGGAGCGACAACTTTAGTTTTTTGTCAGGGCAGGAAGAGGCTGGCTCTGAGGATGACGGGTGTGATAACAAACAGGGTGATGAGGACGATGTTGGAGATTCCACTTACTGTCAACCCACAGTCAGCCAAGAGATGAGGTCAGCAGAGTAGGTGGAGGAGGATGCTAATGATGACGAGGTCAGGTTGCGCCTTCCTGGACAGAGACGTAATACTGGAAGCACGTTATCAACTGCACCCTCAAACACAACTCTGCCTCTGACCACAAATTATGATGGCTCTTCAGGTCGCATGGGTGCTAAACCTTGCATAGTGTGGGCATTTTTTCAGATCTATAAAGATGACCCAACTCGTGTTATCTGTAACATTTGTCAGCAAAAGCTAAGTAGAGGCCAAAAAAATACATAGTTTGAGTACTTCATGCATGAACCCGCACATGGATATGAAGCATAAGTTGCATTGGGAAGCTCGCTGTGCTACAATGCGGCCTAGCCGGCCGGGCCAACCACCGTCTGCCACATCTTGTGCATCCGCGGCCTCTTCATCCTCTGTGACTGGGGGGACAGTAGTCACACCTGTTTTGGGATGCAGACCTGCCACCTCTTTACCCGCAACAGGCAGCGTGATTGTCAGGTCATCATTTTCTTTGGATTTGGAAACACCAGCTTGCATTCAGCGCTGTCCAACATCGATAGCACCCACTTGAATCAAGGCAACCTAACATGTCCGCCTGCATCTTCCTCACAGAACGGCAGTTTGCCGGGGACACCCTTCTCAACCCCGTCTAAGCACAACAGCCAGCCCTCGGTCCCTCAGATATGGACAAGTAAAAGACCATTTCCTCCTAGCCATGAGAAAGCTAAGAGGTTGAATTTCACCATCTGCAAGCTCTTGGCTACAGAAATGCTGCCTTTTCGCCTGGTGGACACAGAGGATTTTCGAGACCTTATGTCCGTCGCAGTGCCCCAGTATCAGATGCCCAGTCGGCACTACTTCTCAAAGAAAGGTGTGCCTGCTCTCCACCAGCATGTCGCACACAACATCACCGCTTCTTTGAGAAACTGTGTGTGTGACAGGGTGCATTTCACCACAGACACTTGGACAAGTAGGCATGGACATGTCGCTGACTGGGCACTGGGTAACTATGGTGACAGCAGGACAAGGGGCTGCTGTCCAAGTTTTGCCGTCCCCACGAGTTTGCATCAATCCTCTTTATCTCAAAGTCCCTCTACTGATTCTGCCTCCTCAACCTCCTCTTGGTCCTCCACCTGCTCCCAAAGCCTTTCTGGTCATCTCACAAGCTTTCTAACTGCGCAGAAGGGATCCTGCGCACCTCCTTACTATGATGGCAGCAGGGCTCAATGTCATCAGGCAGTTTTTACTTTGAAATGTCTGGGAAATGTGAGTCACACAGCTGAGGAGTTGTGGTCAGCTCTGGAGATCCAGTTTCATGAATGGTTGTCTCCACTGGACTTGAAACCAGGTAAGGCCATGTGCGACAATGCTGCAAACCTGGGTGCGGCCCTTCGCCGAGGCAATGTCACACACGTTCCTTTTATGGCTCACGTGTTGAACCTAGTTGTCCAGCAATTTTTAGCCCACTATCCCAGACTAGATGGCCTTCTGCAGAGGGCACGGTCGCTGTGTGCTCACTTCCACCATTCGCATCCCGCAGCTCAGCGACTTACATCTCTAAAGAAGTCGTTGGGCCTGCCACTTCACTGGCTAAAATGTGATGTGCCTAACCGGTGGAATTCAACTCTGCACATGTTGCAGCAACTGTGGCAGCACCGACAAGCCCTGGTGCAATATGTTGTGACGTATAGCCTGGGCCAACGAGATGCAGAGGTGGAGCAAATCTCGCTGGAGGAGTGGTCTCAGATCAGGAAACTATGCACCCTTCTGCACAGTTTTGAAATGGCGATGAAGATGTTTAGTGCTGACGATGCCATTATCAGCATGACGATTCTTGTGATTTACATGCTGGAGCACATGTTAAACAGAATTCGGAGTCAGGTGGTGGCACAAGAGGAGGTGGAGGAGGAAAAGAGAAAGAGGAGTTGTATGCGGAAGGGCTAACATCTGCAAGGTCCAGACGGTCGGCAGCACCAAGGCGGCAGGCATGTGAGGGTGGGGGTAATGGTTTTACCAGGGTGCATGGTAGCAGCCAAACTAGTGAGGAAGGTGTAGGAGCCCAGGAATAAGTGGAGGATGAACTGATGGAAGACTCATCATGTGAGGGAGACCTTGATCACATTTCTGTTGTGTGAGGTTGGGGGGAGAGGGCAGAGGAAGGAAGCATGATTGTTACCTCACCTCCAACACAACAGGGACTTGGTGCTCCTGGATGCGCAAGACACATTAGTGCCTTCTTGCTGCACTACCTGCAACATGACCCTCGAATTGTGAGAATTAGAAATAATCCTGACTACTGGGTTGCCACACTGTTAGATCCCCGGTAGAAAAGTAAATTTGCAGAAATTATTCCTGCTATAGAAAGAGATGCACGCATGTAGGAGTATCAGCAGAGACTGTTGCAGAATTTTACATGTGCTTTTCCACAAAACAGTAGTGGTGTACGTAGTGAATCTCACAGTTCCAACTTTCCAACCGTGGGACAGTCAAGTGTTCAGCACTCAAAACGTAACAGAAACACAGTATCTGCTGGTAACATCAATTTTGCGGAATCATTTCACCACTTTTTTAGCTCATCTTTTGCAATGCCACAGGAGACTAGAAGTCTGACACATAGTCAATGCCTAGAGACGATGGTACAGGAGTATCTCCAAGTAAACATTGAAGCCATGACTGTGTCACTGGACCCTTGCTCTTTTTGGGCTTCCAATCCGGATAATTGGCAGGAGCTCGTCACTTACGCCTTGGAGTTCTTGTCATGCCCCGCAGCCAGCGTTCTGTCTGAATGTGTTCAGCGCTGCTGGTGGTGTGCTGACAGATAAGCGCACGCGGCTCTCCACTGTTAAGGTAGACAGACTCACGTTCATAAAGATGAACAAATCATGGATCCGAAATGACTTTTCTACCCCTGTGTCATCCTGGGGAGAGTAAAAGCTTGATGATTTGTTAAAATCACCTCACCAACCGTTTTAAGCTTTCAAATTACTAATCATGTTTATCTGTATCTTGGCTGGAAAATAATTTGGGCCTTGTAGCAGTGTGCAGTACTGATTCTATTAGGTCATCTATACTAAACTCCACCAGATTTAAAATTACTAATTGTGTTTATCTGTATCTTGGTTGGAAAATAATTTGGGCCTTGTAGCAGTTGGCAGTACTGATTCTATTAGGCCAGCTATACTAAGCTCCACCAGCTTTCAAATTAATAATAATTTTTAGCTGCATCTAGCCCAGAAAATAATTTTGGGGCTTGTAGATGCGCAAGACACATGAGTGCCTTCTTGATGCACTACCTGCAAAATGACCCTCAGATTGTCAAAATTCGAAATAATCCTGACTACTGGGTTGCCGCACTCTTAGATTCCCCACACTCTTCGATCAACCTTTTCATTTTAATAAAGAACCAAAAAATGGTCATTTTTGAAATAATAAGCATTAGCAAGTTATTAGAAACTGAAATCAAACAGTTTTCAACTCAAAACTTTATTCTAGGTGATGTTACATTTGCACATTGGACCCCTTGTTCGAAAGGAGCTTCTGAACTCTCTCGTCCATTGAATTTGTCAGGTTTTGGATGGTTTCTGCTTCAATTGTTTTGCATGAGGACAGAATACCCTCCCAGAGCTGTTGATTAGAAGTGAACTGCCTCCTGCCATCATAGACACTTCTTTTGATGATGGTCAAGAGGTTCTCAATGGGGTATAAGTCAGGGGAGCATGGGGATCACACCATAAGTTTGTCCCCTGTTATGCCCATATCAGCCAGAGATGCAGATGTGTTATGTGTAGCATGAGACGGTGCATTATCATGCATGAAAATGATCTTGCTGTGCAATACACGGTTCTTCTTCTCAAACCATGGCAGGAAGTGCTGTTTGAGAAACTCCACATACATTATGGAGTTCATCTTTACCCTAAAGTGGCCGATAATCTCTCTCCCCATGATTCCAGCCCAAAACATTACTCCACCTCCTCCTTGTTGGCGCTGTAACCGTGTTTGCATGGGGTGTCCATCAACCAGCCATCCTTCACCCCATCCATCTGGACCATCGAGCATTGGACGGCCCACTGTAGCCATTTTTGCTTGTGTACAGTGGATAGAGGCGGTCGACAGGATGGATTATGCACAGCTGCAAACCTCTGAAGGACCCTGCATCTTGTTGTTCGGGGGACGTTGGAGGCACCAGCAGCTTCAAAAACTTGTCTGCTGCTATGACAAGGCTTTTTTACCGCTGCTCTTTTAACCTGACGTAATTGCCTGTAGGAAAGAGTCCTAAATTTTCCCTTATCAGCACGCACATGTGTGTACTGTGAATCAGCTACATACTTCTTTATTCTGCGATGATCAGGGTGAAGTATCTTGGCAATGTTGATTGTAGTCATGCCTTGACCTAAACATTTCACAATTTGTTGCTTCTCAGCAGCCGACGCATCCTTTTTCTTTCCCATTTTGGCAGAAAATGTAGGCTGCTTAGTAATGTGGGACAGCCTTCTTAAGTAGTCTTGCCTTTCATTGGACACACCTGCTAAACTAATTAGCACAGGTGTCTGCAATTGCCTACAGTGATATAAAGAGCCCTGACACACATCACCATCAATGAGTATAACTGACAAACAAAAAAATTCTTACCTTATCACTCCTCAACACTTTTTGCATAATAATTTGGAACACATTGTACATGTGCTTTTCAACAAAACACCAGTGGTTCACGTAGTGAATCTTACAGTTCTAACTTGCAAACCGTGGTCTGTAAGAGTTGTTCAATAAAGGGCTCAAAATTAAGATAACATAGATGGGAGAGGTCTCTATGAATTTGAATTCCTAAGTATTTGATACCCTGTGAGGGCCAGGCAAAGGGAAAGTTGGACTGGATGGAATCCTGTATGGATTTGGGGAGGGAGACATAGAGGGCCTCAGACTTTACTGCATTGATTTTAAAATTTGACCATGTAACAAAGTGATCTATTTCAGCCATAACAGCAGGGATGGATATATGTGATTGATTGCTATATACTAGGACATCATCAGCAAATGCAGAGCACTTGTACTCGGTGCCTCCCACCTCAATCCACCTAATATTGGGGTTATGGTGAATTGATGAGAGCAGGTGCTCCATCACTAGGATGTATAAGAGTGGGGACAAAGGACATCCCTGCCTTGTCCCATTGGTGATTATTAGTGTTGATCGAGCACTAAAATGCTCGGGTGCTCGAAGCTCGGGCCGAGCTCACCGTGATACTCGGGTGCACGACCTGAGCAACGAGCCCAATGTTAGTCTATGGGAGACCCGAGCATTTTTGCGGTGGCACCCCCGGCAGTCTTTTAAAAGCCTAACAAGTGCCCAAAACGATAGTGACAGTGCTCAAATGACATGGGCACAGCATGGGGATCGCCCCAGGAAGCATTTCTGACCCCCAGGTCACTGCTGTCAACAACGTGGTCAGAGGTATTAAGCCACTTTTACGGGCTCACAATAAAACGTTCAAAAACTTATCTGAAACTTTTTTCCTTTGAAATATGTTAAGGAATTTCTTTTCCAGGGTAAAGACTTGCGTATAAGGTAAAATAAATAACCAAAAACAAAAATACTATGTTCACAAGTAGCATTTTTTATGCGTTTTTGCACTTTTGTATTGCTTTCAACTGTGACAAATGCATTCACCAGGAAATGTCATTTTAACATTTTACAACCTTATCTGGCCATGTGCTGTGTGACACATGCATAAAGTGCTGAAAATACATGGGGACAGCATGGGGAAGACCCCTGGAAGCATCTCTGACACCCAGGTCACTGTATAAAAGTGTGCCCATCATAAGTGATCCTTGCCGCATCAGAAGATGCAGACTTACAACTTTCCCCTTGCAAGTTCTAGTCCCAGGGCAGTGTACCTCCCCCATTTCTAGCAATACAAGCGTAAGTATGCAGCCTGCCACCCACCCACCCCCAGGCTGCAATACTATACTGCTTGCTTGCTTGCACTTGAAATTGGGCCTTTTAGGCATGTGGAGGCAGAATCTGGCCACCACGTCATGGATGCGTTGGCGGCCTGGAATCCATACTCAGTCCTCAGCCGCCCGGCGGCCGGGTGTCCATACTCGGTCCCCTGCCGCCCCGTGGCCGGGTGTCCATGCTCGGTCTCCAGCCGCCACGCGGCCGTGTGTCCACACACGGTTCCCAGCCGCCTGGGGGCAGTCGGGTGTCCATAAACTGTCCCCAGCCGCCCCTATTTCTCCTTGGAACATATACCCACACACTTTTCTTAGCGCAGTCTGCTTTAGGGCAGCATTGGACGAGCCCACCAGAGAACCAGACCCCTCTGGTGGGCCCTGGCTTCTCCATCAGGGGAGTTGAGAGTGCCAAGGTGAGGAGCATGATGATGATGACAGAAGTTAGCATCTGCTTTGTTTTCTTTTAATGTAAGTGTAAGTGTGCAGCCTGCCACCCACCCACCCCCAGACTGCAATGCCATACTGCTAGCTTGCACTTGAAATGGGGCCTTTTAGTTTTGAGGAGGCCAAAGCTGGCCACTACCTCATGGCTGCTTCAGCACCGAGGTATCCATACTCAGTTCCCAGCCGCCCCTATTTGTCCTGGTGTGCCTTTTACATAAGATTAAGCGCGTATACCAAAACATTACCTGTGCCCTCCCCAGTGCATTTAGT
Organism: Phyllobates terribilis; assembly: GCF_046119375.1. Lineage (NCBI taxonomy): Eukaryota > Metazoa > Chordata > Amphibia > Anura > Dendrobatidae > Phyllobates > Phyllobates terribilis. The sequence goes on along the minus strand of NW_027362767.1, from coordinate 395,924,207 downwards.
GGGAAGGAGAGCCTATTTCGCTGTAGTGTGTGCATGCCAAAGCCCTGTTCATGGTACATGCGAAGATGCCTCCCACCCTTCACCTGTCATTGCTGACTTGCAACTATCACCGTTCAAGTCCTTGTCCCAGGGCAGTGTTCAATTGTCCCTCTCCCATTCCTTGCAATGCAAGCGCAAGTATGCAGCCTGCCACCCACCCAACCCCAGGCTGCAATACCATACTGCTTGCTTTCTTGCACTTTAAATTGGGCCTTTTAGGCATGTGGAGGCGGAAAATGGCCACCACGCCATGGCTGCGTCGGCAGCCTGGTATCCATACTCAGTCCCCAGCCGCCCGGTGGCCGGATGTCCCCGCTTGCTCCCCATTCTCTATGGGGCGGCCAGGTGCCCATACTCGTTCCCCAGCCACCCCTATTTGTCCCAGTAATCTTTCCCACACTTTTCTTAGCCTGGCCTGCTTTAGGGCAGCATTTACCGAGCCCACCAGACAATCAGACTCCTCCGGTGGGCCCTGGCTTCTCAATCAGGGGAGTTGAGAGTGCCAAGGTGAGGAGCATGATGAGGACGATAGAAGTTAACATCTGCTTTGTTTTGTTGGAATGCAAGCGCATGTATGTAGTAGCTGCTAGGCCTGAGGTGGTCAGCGTTTTGGCGCATATCCTACCTCCTCCGAGGATTGCTGGTTGTTTTCCTGCTACTATCCAAGTTCTATGACTCCCGTTAAAACAAAGCTTCAGGTGATAAATGATGGATGAGGTAGTGGCAAAAGAGAAAGAGCAGGAGGAACAGGGACCATTCACATCAATATCAGGCCAGTCAACGAGATATGTCTTGTAGGATATATTTCTGTAACAAAAGGAGCGGTTGGGCCACACAGTTATAGGGCATACAGTGAGTGCAATGCCTACCAAAAATTTTGAGGCACTCCAATGCCCCTTGGAAATGACATGGAGGTCAGAGGGCCTTAACTTAACCTTTTTTTTCATTTGTAGCAACTGGGTCTCCTGTGCACTGTTGGCCTAAGCAGTGAATGGAAGGCTTTCCAAAAATTATGAGGAACTGCAATGCCCCTTACAAGAGCCATGCAGTACAGCATATTACAAACATAAGTCCCATTATTGGGGAGTGGGTCTCCCATAGGATTTGCTTATGCCTTCCAGCCAAAAGCTTCCAAAAATTAGGATGGAGCAACTTGCAATGCCCATTACAAGAGCCATGCAGTACAGCATATTACAAACATAAGTCCCATTATTGGGGAGTGGGTCTCCCATAGGATTTGCTTAGGCCTTCCAAGCAAAAGCTTCCAAAAATTAGGACGGATCAACTTGCAATGCCCCTTACAAGAACCATGCAGTACAGCATATTACAAACATAAGTCCCATGATTGGGGAGTGGGTCTCCCATAGGATTTGCTTATGCCTTCCAAGCAAAAGCTTCCGAAAATTAAGACGGAGCAACTTGCTGTAACGGGTCTGGGAGGTGGAACCTCTGAGCAACTATACAAAGGTGCAGTGCTTGTAAGGAATCAGGTGGCTCCCAGGGAAGGCGGGCAGGTAGTCACGGCAAGTGACAGGGACAGTCTCTGGGTAGAAGGGCAGGAGGTCATGGCAAGTGACGGGGACAGTCTCTTGACAGGCGGGTGGTTACGACAAGTGACAGCAGGGTAAGAGTCTCTAGACAGGCAGGTGGTCACGGCAAGTGACAGCAGGATACGAGTCTCTAGACAGGCAGGTGGTCACGGCAAGTGACGGCTGAGCCTCCAGGTAAGCTAGCAGGCTGGTAGCTGGTGAGCGCTCCCAGGTGAGCGGGCGGACTGATCCACAGACAGACTGGCAGGTGCTGGTAGGCAGACTGTCGGAACGCAGGAATGCAAGCAGATAGACAGGTATTAGGCAGGTATCTGGTAAAGGGACCTGACGGCTGAAGCAGAGTTGAAGGGCTTTGCAACAACATTGCTCGGGCACCTCCATTTTGGAGGAGATGCCTTATATATGGTGAGGTCCTCCGGCCATTGGCCGGGGACCCCTTAGGACGGCGGGCGCGGCCCCTTTAAGAGGGGGGAGCGCGCGTGCGCCCTAAGCACAGAGGCCGGGAAGCATCGTGCGCTGCCAGCAGAGCGGGAGGAAGCCGCCGGGCATGGAGCGGAGAGGTGAGGGGAACGGCGTCCCTGCCTAGCAGGAGGCAGGGACGCCGACGCTACACTTGCAATGCCCCTTACGAGAACCATGCAGTACAGCATATTACAAACATTAGTTCCATTATTGGGGAGTGGGTCTCCCATAGTATTTGCTTATGCCTTCCCAGCCAAAGCTTCCAAAAATTAGGATGGGGCAACTTGCAATGCCCCTTACAAGAACCATGCAGTGCAGCATATTACAAACATAAGTCCCATTATTGGGGAGTGAGTCTCCCACAGGATTTGCTTATGCCTTCCAAGCAAAAGCTTCCCAAAATTAGGACGGAGCAACTTGCAATGCCTCTTACAAGAGCCATGCAGTACAGCATATTACAAACATAAGTCCCAATATTGGGGAGTGGGTCTCCCATAGGATTTGTTTAAGCCTTCCAAGCAAAAGCTTTCAAAAATTAGGATGGAGCAACTTGTAATGCCCCTTACAAGAGCCATGCTGTACAGCATATTACAAAAATAAGTCCCATTATTGGGGAGTGGGTCTCCCATCGGATTTGCTTATGCCTTCCAAGCAAAAGCTTCCAAAAATTAGGATGGAGCAACTTGCAATGCCCCTTACAAGAGCCATGCAGTACAGCATAATACAAACATAAGTCCCATTATTGGGGAGTGGGTCTCCCATATGATTTGCTTATGCCTTCCAAGCAAAAGCTTCTGAAAATTAGGATGGAGCATCTTGCAATGCTCCTTACAAGAACCATGCAGTACAGCATATTAAAAAACATAAGTCCCATTATAGGGGAGTGGGTCTCCCATAGTATTTGCTTATGCCTTACAAGCAAAAGCTTCCAAAAATTAGGATAGAGCAACTTGCAATGCCCCTTACAAGAGCCATGCAGTACAGAATATTACAAACATTAGTCCCATTATTGGGGAGTGGGTCTCCCATAGGATTTGCTTATGCCTTCCTAGCCAAAGCTTCCAAAAATTAGGATAGAGCAACTTGCAATGCCCCTTACAAGAACCATGCAGTGCAGCATATTACAAACATAAGTCACAGTATTGGGGAGTGGGTCTCCCACAGGATTTGCTAATGCCTTCCAAGCAAAAGCTTCCAAAAATTAGGACCGAGCAACTTGCAATGCCTCTTACAAGAGCCATGCAGTACAGCATATTACAAACATAAGTCCCATTATTGGGGAGTGGGTCTCCCACAGGATTTGCTTATGCCTTCCAAGCAAAAGCTTCCAAAAATTAGGACGGAGCAACTTGCAATGCCCCTTACAAGAGCCATGCAGTACAGCATATTACAAACATAAGTCCCATTATTGGGGAGTGGGTCACCCATAGGATTTGCTTATGCCTTCCAAGTAAAAGCTTCCAAAAATTAGGATGGAGCAACTTGCAATGCCCCTTACAAGAGCCATGCAGTACAGCATATTACAAGCATAAGTCCCATTATTGGGGAGTCGGTCTCCCATAGGATTTGCCTATGCCTTACAAGCAAACGCTTCCAAAAATTAGGACGGAGCAACTTGCAATGCCCCTTGCAAGAACCATACAGTACAGCATATTACAAACATTAGTCCCAGTATTGGGGAGTGGGTCTCCCATAGTATTTGCTTATGCCTTCCAAGCCAAAGCTTCCAAAAATTAGGATGGAGCAACTTGCTATGCCCCTTACAAGAACCATGCAGTGCAGCATATTACAAACATATGTCCCATTATTGGGGAGTGGGTCTCCCATAGGATTTGCTTACGCCTTCCAAGGAAAAGCTTCTGAAAATTAGGACGGAGCAACTTGCAATGCCTCTTACAAGAGCCATGCAGTACAGCATATTACAAACATAAGTCCCATTATTGGGGAGTGGGTCTCCCATAGGATTTGCTTATGCATTCCAAGCAAAAGCTTCCGAAAATTAGGACGGAGCATCTTGCAATGCCCCTTACAAGAGAAATGCAGTACAGCATATTACAAACATAATTCCCATTATTGGGGAGTAGGTCTCCCATCAGATTTGCTTATGCCTTCCAAGCAAAAGCTTCCAAAAATTAGGACGGAGCAACTTCCAATGCTCCTTACAAGAGCCATGCAGTACAGCATATTACAATTATAAGTTCCATTATTGAGGAGTGGGTCTCCCATAGGAATTTTTTAAGCCTTCCAAGCAAAAGCTTTCAAAAATTAGGACGGAGCAACTTGCAATGCCTCTTACAAGAGCCATGCAGTAGAGCATATTACAAACATAAGTCCCATTATTGGGGAGTGACTCTCCCATAGTATTTGCTTATGACTTCCAAGCAAAAGCTTCCAAAAATTAGGATGGAGCAACTTGCAATGCCCCTTACAAGAACCATACAGTACAGCATATTACAAACATAAGTCCCATTATAGGGGAGTGGGTCTCCCATAGTATTTGCTTATGCCTTCCAAGCAAAAGCTTCCAAAAATTAGGACGGACCAACTTGCAATGCCCCTTTCAAGAACCATGCAGTACAGCATATTACAAACATTAGTCCCATTATTGGGGAGTGGGTCTCCCATAGTATTTGCTTATGCCTTCCAAGCCAAAGCTTCCAAAAATTAGGATGGAGCAACTTGCAATGCCCCTTACAAGAGCCATGCAGTACAGCATATTACAAACATAAGTCTCATTATAGGGGAGTGGGTCTCCCCTAGGATTTGCTTACGCCTTCCAAGGAAAAGCTTCTGAAAATTAGGACGGAGCAACTTGCAATGCCTCTTACAAGAGTCATGCAGTACAGCATATTACAAACATAAGTCCCATTATAGGGGAGTGGTTCTCCCATAGAATTTGCCTTTGCCTTCCAAGCCAAAGATTCCAAAAATTAGGATGGAGCAACTTGCAATGCCCCTTACAAGAACCATGCAGTGCAGCATATTACAAACATAAGTCCCATTATTGGGGAGTGGGTCTCCCACAGGATTTGCTTATGCCTTCCAAGCAAAAGCTTCCAAAAATTAGGACGGAGCAACTTCCAATGCCCCTTACAAGAGCCATGCAGTACAGCATATTACAATTATAAGTCCCATTATTGGGGAGTGGGTCTCCCATAGGATTTGCTTAAGCCTTCCAAGCAAAAGCTTTCAAAAATTAGGATGGAGCAACTTGCAATGCCCCTTACAAGAGCCATGCTGTACAGCATATTACAAACATAAGTCCCATTATTGGGGAGTGGGTCTCCCATCAGATTTGCTTATGCCTTCCAAGCAAAAGCTTCCAAAAATTAGGACGGAGCAACTTCCAATGCCCCTTACAAGAGCCATGCAGTACAGCATATTACAATTATAAGTCCCATTATTGGGGAGTGGGTCTCCCATAGGATTTGTTTAAGCCTTCCAAGCAAAAGCTTTCAAAAATTAGGACGGAACAACTTGCAATGCCTCTTACAAGAGCCATGCAGTACAGCATATTACAAACATAATTCCCATTATTGGGGAGTGGGTCTCCCATAGGATTTGCTTATGCCTTCCAAGCAAAAGCTTCCAAAAATTAGGATGGAGCAACGTGCAATGCCCCTTACAAGAGCCATGCAGTACAGCATATTACAAACATATGTCCCATTATTGGGGAGTGGGTCTCCCATAGGATTTGCTTGTGCCTTCCAACCAAAAGCTTCCAAAAATTAGGACGGAGCAACTTGCAATGCCCCTTACAAGAGCCATGCAGTACAGCATATTACAAACAGAAGTCCCATTATTGGGGAGTGGGTCTCCCATAGGATTTGCTTATGCCTTCCAAGCAAAAGCTTCCAAAAATTAGGACGGAGCAACTTGCAATGCCCCTTACAAGAACCTTGCAGTACAGCATATTACAAACATATGTCCCATTATTGGGGAGTGGGTCTCCCATAGGATTTGCTTATGCCTTCCAAGCAAAGCTTCCAAAAGTTAGGACGGAGCAACTTGCAATGCCCCTTACAAGAGCCATGCAGTACAGCATATTACAAACATAAGTCCCATTATTGGGGAGTGGGTCTCCCACAGTATTTGCTTATGCCTTCCAAGCAAAAGCTTCCAAAAATTAGGACGGAGCAACTTCCAATGCCCCTTACAAGAGCCATGCAGTACAGCATATTACAATTATAAGTCCCATTATTGGGGAGTGGGTCTCCCATAGGATTTGCTTAAGCCTTCCAAGCAAAAGCTTTCAAAAATTAGGATGGAGCAACTTGCAATGCCCCTTACAAGAGCCATGCTGTACAGCATATTACAAACATAAGTCCCATTATTGGGGAGTGGGTCTCCCATCAGATTTGCTTATGCCTTCCAAGCAAAAGCTTCCAAAAATTAGGACGGAGCAACTTGCAATGCCTCTTACAAGAGCCATGCAGTACAGCATATTACAAACATAAGTCCCATTATTGGGGAGTGGGTCTCCCATAGTGTTTGCTTATGCCTTCCAAGCAAAAGCTTCCGAAAATTAGGACGGAGCATATTGCAATGCCCCTTACAAGAGCCATGCAGTACAGCATATTGCAAACATAATTCCCATTATTGGGGAGTGGGTCTCCCATAGGATTTGCTTATGCCTTCCAAGCAAAAGCTTCCAAAAATTAGGATGAAGCAACTTGCAATGCCCCTTACAAGAGCCATGCAGTACAGCATATTACAAACATAAGTCCCATTATTGGGGAGTGGGTCTCCCATAGGATTTGCTTGTGCCTTCCAACCAAAAGCTTCCAAAAATTAGGACGGAGCAACTTGCAATGCCCCTTACAAGAGCCATGCAGTACAGCATATTACAAACATAAGTCCCATTATTGGGGAGTGGGTCTCCCATAGGATTTGCTTATGCCTTCCAAGCAAAAGCTTCCAAAAATTAGGACGGAGCAACTTGCAATGCCCCTTACAAGAATCTTGCAGTACAGCATATTACAAACATATGTCCCATTATTGGGGAGTGGGTCTCCCATAGGATTTGCTTATGCCTTCCAAGCAAAAGCTTCCAAAAATTAGGATGGAGCAACTTGCAATGCCCCTTACAAGAGCCATGCAGTACAGCATATTACAAACATAAGTCTCATTATAGGGGAGTGGGTCTCCCCTATAATTTGCTTATGCCTTCCAAGCAAAAGCTTCCAAAAGTTAGGACGGAGCAACTTGCAATGCCCCTTACAAGAGCCATGCAGTACAGCATATTACAAACATAAGTCCCATTATTGGGGAGTGACTCTCCCATAGTATTTGCTTATGACTTCCAAGCAAAAGCTTCCAAAAATTAGGATGGAGCAACTTGCAATGCCCCTTACAAGAACCATACAGTACAGCATATTACAAACATAAGTCCCATTATAGGGGAGTGGGTCTCCCATAGTATTTGCTTATGCCTTCCAAGCAAAAGCTTCCAAAAATTAGGACGGAGCAACTTGCAATGCCCCTTTCAAGAACCATGCAGTACAGCATATTACAAACATTAGTCCCATTATTGGGGAGTGGGTCTCCCATAGTATTTGCTTATGCCTTCCAAGCCAAAGCTTCCAAAAATTAGGATGGAGCAACTTGCAATGCCCCTTACAAGAAACATGCAGTGCAGCATATTACAAACATATGTCCCATTATTGGGGAGTGGGTCTCCCATAGGATTTGCTTACGCCTTCCAAGGAAAAGCTTCTGAAAATTAGGACGGAGCAACTTGCAATGCCTCTTACAAGAGCCATGCAGTACAGCATATTACAAACATAAGTCCCATTATTGGGGAGTGGGTCTCCCATAGGATTTGCTTATGCCCTCCAAGCAAAAGCTTCCGAAAATTAGGACAGAGCAACTTGCAAAGCCCCTTACAAGAGCCATGCAGTACAGCATATTACAAACATAAGTCTCATTATAGGGGAGTGGGTCTCCCCTAGGATTTGCTTATGCCTTCCAAGCAAAAGCTTCCAAAAGTTAGGACGGAGCAACTTGCAATGCCCCTTACAAGAGCCATGCAGTACAGCATATTACAAACATAAGTCCCATTATAGGGGAGTGGTTCTCCCATAGAATTTGCCTTTGCCTTCCAAGCCAAAGATTCCAAAAATTAGGATGGAGCAACTTGCAATGCCCCTTACAAGAACCATGCAGTGCAGCATATTACAAACATAAGTCCCATTATTGGGGAGTGGGTCTCCGACAGGATTTGCTTATGCCTTCCAAGCAAAAGCTTCCAAAAATTAGGACGGAGCAACTTCCAATGCCCCTTACAAGAGCCATGCAGTACAGCATATTACAATTATAAGTCCCATTATTGGGGAGTGGGTCTCCCATAGGATTTGCTTAAGCCTTCCAAGCAAAAGCTTTCAAAATTTAGGATGGAGCAACTTGCAATGCCCCTTACAAGAGCCATGCTGTGCAGCATATTACAAACATAAGTCCCATTATTGGGGAGTGGGTCTCCCATCAGATTTGCTTATGCCTTCCAAGCAAAAGCTTCCAAAAATTAGGACGGAGCAACTTCCAATGCCCCTTACAAGAGCCATGCAGTACAGCATATTACAATTATAAGTCCCATTATTGGGGAGTGGGTCTCCCATAGGATTTGTTTAAGCCTTCCAAGCAAAAGCTTTCAAAAATTAGGACAGAGCAACTTGCAATGCCTCTTACAAGAGCCATGCAGTACAGCATATTACAAACATAATTCCCATTATTGGGGAGTGGGTCTCCCATAGGATTTGCTTATGCCTTCCAAGCAAAAGCTTCCAAAAATTAGGATGGAGCAACGTGCAATGCCCCTTACAAGAGCCATGCAGTACAGCATATTACAAACATAAGTCCCATTATTGGGGAGTGGGTCTCCCATAGGATTTGCTTGTGCCTTCCAACCAAAAGCTTCCAAAAATTAGGACAGATCAACTTGCAATGCCCCTTACAAGAGCCATGCAGTACAGCATATTACAAACATAAGTCCCATTATTGGGGAGTGGGTCTCCCATAGGATTTGCTTATGCCTTCCAAGCAAAAGCTTCCAAAAATTAGGACGGAGCAACTTGGAATGCCCCTTACAAGAACCTTGCAGTACAGCATATTACAAACATATGTCCCATTATTGGGGAGTGGGTCTCCCATAGGATTTGCTTATGCCTTCCAAGCAAAGCTTCCAAAAGTTAGGAAGGAGCAACTTGCAATGCCCCTTACAAGAGCCATGCAGTACAGCATATTACAAACATAAGTTCCATTATAGGGGAGTGGTTCTCCCATAGAATTTGCTTATGCCTTCCAAGCCAAAGCTTCCAAAAATTAGGATGGAGCAACTTGCAATGCCCCTTACAAGAACCATGCAGTGCAGCATATTACAAACATAAGTCCCATTATTGTGGAGTGGGTCTCCCACAGTATTTGCTTATGCCTTCCAAGCAAAAGCTTCCAAAAATTAGGACGGAGCAACTTCCAATGCCCCTTACAAGAGCCATGCAGTACAGCATATTACAATTATAAGTCCCATTATTGGGGAGTGGGTCTCCCATAGGATTTGCTTAAGCATTCCAAGCAAAAGCTTTCAAAAATTAGGATGGAGCAACTTGCAATGCCCCTTACAAGAGCCATGCTGTACAGCATATTACAAACATAAGTCCCATTATTGGGGAGTGGGTCTCCCATCAGATTTGCTTATGCCTTCCAAGCAAAAGCTTCCAAAAATTAGGACGGAGCAACTTGCAATGCCTCTTACAAGAGCCATGCAGTACAGCATATTACAAACATAAGTCCCATTATTGGGGAGTGGGTCTCCCATAGTGTTTGCTTATGCCTTCCAAGCAAAAGCTTCCGAAAATTAGGACGGAGCATATTGCAATGCCCCTTACAAGAGCCATGCAGTACAGCATATTGCAAACATAATTCCCATTATTGGGGAGTGGGTCTCCCATAGGATTTGCTTATGCCTTCCAAGCAAAAGCTTCCAAAAATTAGGATGAAGCAACTTGCAATGCCCCTTACAAGAGCCATGCAGTACAGCATATTACAAACATAAGTCCCATTATTGGGGAGTGGGTCTCCCATAGGATTTGCTTGTGCCTTCCAACCAAAAGCTTCCAAAAATTAGGACGGAGCAACTTGCAATGCCCCTTACAAGAGCCATGCAGTACAGCATATTACAAACATAAGTCCCATTATTGGGGAGTGGGTCTCCCATAGGATTTGCTTACGCCTTCCAAGCAAAAGCTTCCAAAAATTAGGACGGAGCAACTTGCAATGCCCCTTACAAGAATCTTGCAGTACAGCATATTACAAACATATGTCCCATTATTGGGGAGTGGGTCTCCCATAGGATTTGCTTATGCCTTCCAAGCAAAAGCTTCCAAAAATTAGATGGAGCAACTTGCAATGCCCCTTACAAGAGCCATGCAGTACAGCATATTACAAACATAAGTCTCATTATAGGGGAGTGGGTCTCCCCTATAATTTGCTTATGCCTTCCAAGCAAAAGCTTCCAAAAGTTAGGACGGAGCAACTTGCAATGCCCCTTACAAGAGCCATGCAGTACAGCATATTACAAACATAAGTCCCATTATAGGGGAGTGGGTCTCCCATAGAATTTGCTTATGCCTTCCATGCCAAAGCTTCCAAAAATTAGGATGGAGCAACTTGCAATGCCTCTTACAAGAACCATGCAGTGTAGCATATTACAAACATAAGTCCCATTATTGGGGAGTGGGTCTCCCACAGGATTTGCTTATGCCTTCCAAGCAAAAGCTTCCAAAAATTAGGATGGAGCAACTTCCAATGCCCCTTACAAGAGCCATGCAGTACAGCATATTACAATTATAAGTCCCATTATTGGGGAGTGGGTCTCCCATAGGATTTGTTTAAGCCTTCCAAGGAAAAGCTTTCAAAAATTAGGATGGAGCAACTTGCAATGCCCATTACAAGAGCCATGCTGTACAGCATATTACAAACATAAGTCCCATTATTGGGGAGTGGGTCTCCCATCAGATTTGCTTATGCCTTCCAAGCAAAAGCTTCCAAAAATTAGGACGGAGCAACTTCCAATGCCCCTTACAAGAGCCATGCAGTACAGCATATTACAATTATAAGTCCCATTATTGGGGAGTGGATCTCCCATAGGATTTGTTTAAGCCTTCCAAGCAAAAGCTTTCAAAAATTAGGATGGGGCAACTTGCAATGCCCCTTACAAGAGCCATGCTGTACAGCATATTACAAACATAAGTCCCATTATTGGGGAGTGGGTCTCCCATTGAATTTGCTTATGCCTTCCAAGTAAAAGCTTCCAAAAATTAGGATGGAGCAACTTGCAATGCCCCTTACAAGAGCCATGCAGTACAGCATATTACAAACAAAAGTCCCATTATTAGGGAGTGGGTCTCCCATCGGATTTGCTTATGCCTTCCAAGCAAAAGCTTCCAAAAATTAGGATGGAGCAACTTGCCATGCCCCTTACAAGAGCCATGCAGTACAGCATATTACAAACATAAGTCCCATTATTGGGGAGTGAGTCTCCCATAGTATTTGCTTATGACCACAAAAGCAAAAGCTTCCAAAAATTAGGACGAAGCAACTTGCAATGCCCCTTACTAGAACCATACAGTACAGCATATTACAAACATAAGTCCCATTATAGTGGAGTGGGTCTCCCATAGTATTTGCTTATGCCTTCCAAGCAAAAGCTTCCAAAAATTAGGACGGAGCAACTTGCAATGCCCCTTACAAGAGGCATTCAGTACAGCATATTACAAACATTAGTCCCATTATTGGGGAGTGGGTCTCCCATAGTATTTGCTTATGCCTTCCAAGCCAAAGCTTCCAAAAATTAGGATGGAGCAACTTGCAATGCCCCTTACAAGAACCATGCAGTGCAGCATATTACAAACATAAGTTCCATTATTGGGGAGTGGGTCTCCCATAGGATTTGCTTATGCCTTCCAAGGAAAAGCTTCCGAAAATTAGAATGGAGCAACTTGCAATGCTTCTTGCAAGAGCCGTGCAGTACAGCATATTACAAACATAAGTCCCATTATTGGGGAGTGGGTCTCCCATAGGGTTTGCTTTTGCCTTCCAAGCAATAGCTTCCAAAAGTTAGGACGGAGCAACTTGCAATGCGCCTTACAAGAGCCATGCAGTACAGCATATTACAATCATACTTCCCATTATTGGGGAGTGGGTCTCCCATAGGATTTGCTTATGCCTTCTAAGCAAAAGCTTCCAAAAGTTAGGATGGAGCAACTTGCAATGCCCCTTACAAGAGCCATGCAGTGCAGCATATTACAAACATAAGTCCCATTATTGGGGAGTGGGTCTCCCATAGGATTTGCTTATGCCTTCCAAGCAAAAGCTTCCAAAAATTAGGATGGAGCAACTTGCAATGCCCCTTACAAGAGCCATGCAGTACAGAATATTACAAACATAAGTCTCATTATTGGGGAGTGGGTCTCCCATAGGATTTGCTTATGCCTTCCAAGGAAAAGCTTCCGAAAATTAGAATGGAGCAACTTGCAATGCCTCTTGCAAGAGCCGTGCAGTACAGCATATTACAAACATAAGTCCCATTATTGGGGAGTGGGTCTCCCATAGGATTTGATTATTCCTTCCAAGTGTTAGAACCTTGCTCTTAGGTTTTTTCCTTTGCTGGTCACATGACCTTGTTGGCCTATTTAATCCTGCTCCGCCCTTCTGGCTTTGCTGGACTTCATTGTATAACTACTTTCTAGCTAGCCTGTGCTCTGTATCTAACTCTGTTAGTTTGCTTGGTCTACGGACCTCTATGTTCTATATATTTTGTTTGTTCGTCTGTCTGCTACTATTTCTGTTAGGAGGTGTCCCATTTTCCTCCCAGTCCTTAGTACTTGTAGGGATTCCTTCCCCACATCTATAGGTCTCCGTACAGACTAGCTTAGGACTTTAGCAGGTCTGATCGCAGGATCAGGTTCCCTGTTACATCGTAGGGATTCAGCTGAGTTCTATCGTAGGGACAGATCTCCTCTCTTTCCTTAGCTCTGGTAACAGACCATAACAGTAAGTCGAGCCTGCAAATTCTCTAAGGAAAGATTTTTCTGTTCCATCATGGTGTCGGTTCAGGATTTGGCACATCGCCTGCAGGGACTCTCTCTGGAGGTGGCCGAGCTCCGTCAGCACGTGAGTAACTGTCCTGGAGCACATTTCTTGGAGCCTAAGGTATGTTTGCCGGATTTATTTTTTGGTGAACACCGAGAATTTTTTTCATTTAAAAATGCTTGCTTATTGTATTTTCGTTTGAGACCCAAGTCCTCTGGGGATGAATCCCAGCGCATAGGGTTCATAATGTCACTTTTGCGCAAAGTGCCTCAGGAGTGGGCCTTTTCTTTGCAACCTAGTGATACATGCTTCAGATCAGTGGATAGTTTTTTTTCTGCTTTGGGACTATTATATGATGATCCTGACCGTGTCGCATCAGCTGAGACTGAGTTGAGACGTTTGAAAGAGGGATCATGTAATGTGGAAAAATATTGTACTCATTTCCGTCGATGGTCTACTCAAACAGGGTGGAACGATTCTGCTCTGAAAAGTCTATTTCTTGCTGGGCTCAATGAAAGGGTTAAAGACCTGCTAATTGCTTATCCTACACCTGAAGATTTGCAACAGGCTATGCAATTAGCTATACGGGTGGATAGGAGACTGCGTGCAAGGGTTAATGAGAGCAAATCCTCTGCTATGTCAGTTTCTGGTTATGAGAATGTGTGTACTAACAGTGGTGAACCGATGGAGATTGGATCGGTGGCACCTCGCTCTCAAGAAAAAGACCGTCGATTTTCTGAAGGCTTGTGTTTCTATTGCGGAAAATCTGGTCATTTGATTAAAGGCTGTGAGCTTCGTATGAAGAAAGAAAAAAAATGGTCAGTCATGCCCGTATTGCCTGTTTAATCTCCAAGGGTGTATTTTTAGCTGCTTCCACGATTGCTCAGGAGAAATTAATGGAATTTCGGGTGTTTGTTGATTGTGGGTCTACTCTGAATGTAATTGATGGGGGATTCTTGGAAAGACTCAATTTAAAACCCGAACCTTTATCATCCCCCATTGCTGTGGTTTCTGTGGATGGTTCCCCTTTGAAGAATATTACTCTCAAGGTCTGTGAATTTCCTCTCACTATTAATGGTGTTCACCATGAGAAATTGGATTTGGTAGTTTTGAATAACTTGCCTTCTCCAGTAATATTGAGATTGCCCTGGTTAAAATTTCACAATCCTGTACTGGATTGGTCTACCAGTGAAATTAAATCCTGGAGCCATAAATGTTATGACAAGTGTTGTAACGGGCGTATTGCAGCTTTGGATAGGGGAGAATTGCCTGTTCCTATTCAGGATTTTTGGAGAGTTTTTTCTGAGAAGGAATCGCAGGTTTTGCCTCCCCATAGAGACTATGATTGTTCTATTGAATTTGTCCCTGGAGCGACTCTTCCTAAAAGTCGTTTATTTAACCTTACTATTCCTGAGAGGAAGGCTTTGGAGGAATACATACAGACAAATTTGGCCGCCGGTCACATTAGGCCCTCTAAGTCTCCTGTGGCGGTTGGATTTTTTTTTGTAAAATAAAAAGGACGGCGGTTTACGTCCTTGTCTGGATTTTCGTGAGATTAACAAAATTACTGTACGCAATCCTTACCCACTGCCATTGATTCCTGATCTGTTTAACCAGTTAATGGGGGCCAAGTGGTTCTCTAAAATTGACCTTAAGGGGGCATACAATCTGTTGCGCATGAAGGAGGGTGATGAATGGAAGACTGCTTTTAACACTCCTGTGGGTCATTTTGAGAACCTGGTTATGCCTTTTGGTCTTACTAATGCTCCTGCATTTTTTCAGAATCTTATTAATGACATCCTTAGACCTTTGATCGGCAAAAATGTGGTTGTGTATTTGGATGACATTTTGATTTATTCGCCGGATCTGGAGTCTCATTGGCGGAGCGTACGTGAGGTATTACAGTTATTAATGAACAATTCGCTTTTTGCTAAGCTGGAGAAATGTGAGTTCGCTGTACAGAGAATTAGTTTTTTGGGTTACATTATCTCCAACGAAGGTTTTGAGATGGACCCGGTTAAAGTTCAAGCTGTACAGGAATGGCCTAGGCC
Source organism: Phyllobates terribilis (assembly GCF_046119375.1). NCBI lineage: Eukaryota > Metazoa > Chordata > Amphibia > Anura > Dendrobatidae > Phyllobates > Phyllobates terribilis. The sequence continues at coordinate 395,909,020 of NW_027362767.1, read as the reverse complement.
TATTGGTTTGAAATCGATACAGAGGTTTTTGGGTTTCGCCAATTATTACAGAAAATTCATAAAAAATGTTTCTAGTATTGTCAAACCTCTGACCGATCTCACCAGGAAAGGTGCTGATGCGGTTCAGTGGTCTTCTGAGGCCATTGAAGCTTTTGTGTATCTCAAGGAGAGGTTCACCTCTGCTCCCATCCTTATGCAGCCTGATGTGACTAAGCCGTTTTTGGTTGAGGTTGATGCTTCCTCTGTGGGGGTTGGCGCAGTATTGTCTCAGGATAACGGGGATGGATTACATCCCTGTGCCTTTTTTTCAAAAAAATTTTCGGAGACTGAACTGAATTACGATATTGGTAATCGGGAATTATTGGCTATTAAACTCGCATTTGAACACTGGCGCCACTTCTTGGAAGGTGCGGAATTTCCCGTTCAGGTTCTTACGGATCATAAAAATCTGATATATCTTGATGCTGCCAAGCGCCTGAATGCCCGTCAGGCTAGGTGGGCACTGTTTTTCTCGCGGTTTAATTTCTCCGTTACTTACATCCCTGGTACTAAGAATGTTAAGGCGGATGCCTTGTCTCGCAGTTTTTCTCCCATAGTCGGTGCTGAGAAAGAGGAGAACATTTTACAAGAAGGTGTTGTGATAGCTGCTTTGGACTCCGTTTTGGAAGATGAGATTCTTAAAGCACAGGAGAATGCCCCATCTAACACTCCTCATGGGAGGTTGTTTGTGCCTGGGACCTTTAGGAGAGATTTGTTTGTGGAGTGTCACGAATCTCGGTTGGCAGGTCATCCCGGAATCTCTGAGACCAAGAGACTGGTGGGTCGCAGTTTTTGGTGGCCTGGATGGCAGAAGGAAGTCATTAAGTGGGTGCGTCAATGTACTATATGTGCTAGATCTAAGTCCTCACATACTCCTGCTGCGGGGTTGCTTTGTCCTTTGGAGGTTCCCAGTGCTCCTTGGACACATTTGGCTATGGACTTTATAACTGACCTTCCCCCCTCTGAGGGTTTTACTGTCATCTGGGTGGTCGTGGACCGTTTTAGCAAGATGTGTCACTTGGTTCCCTTCGTCAAACTGCCCTGCGCTAAAACTCTCGCTAAGGCCTTTGTCAAGGAAATTGTCAGACTTCATGGCGTTCCTACTGACATTGTTTCTGATAGGGGTCCTCAGTTCGTGGCTCGTTTTTGGCGTGCCTTTCGTGACAGGTTGGGAGTTCATTTGTCGTTCTCGTCCGGATATCATCCTGAATCTAATGGCCAGACAGAAAGGAAAAACCAGGATGTTGAGCAGTTCTTGCGTTGTTTTGTGGCAGACAATCAAGAGGGGTGGTCTGAGTTTCTGCCACTTGCTGAATTTGCTCTGAACAATCATACATCTTCTTCTGCTGGTTGTTTGCCTTTTTTTTGTTGTTCTGGGAGACATCCGTCGTTTGGGTCGTTCTCCAAGTTGGGATCTGCCGTGCCTGAGGAGGAGAATTTTTCCGGTGATTTGGAGAGAGTTTGGACGGATGTGCGTGGTAATCTTCAGGAGGCCAACAGAAAATCTAAAGACTACTTTGATAGGAAACAACAGGAGGTTTTGTTCGCTGTTGGTGACATGGTCTGGTTGTCCTCTAGGAATCTGCGGTTGAGGATTCCTTCTAAGAAATTGGGTCCCAAGTTTGTAGGGCCCTTTAAGGTGCTTCAGGTTGTCAACCAATCTGCTGTTAGGTTGGAGGTTCCTACCTCCTGGAGAATTAATCCGGTATTTCATGTCTCTCTGTTAAAAAAAGCTGTTGTGTCGGATGGTGACGCCTCTGCCTCTGTTCCTCCGGTGGTGGAGGACGGGGAATATGAAATTTCTCGCATCCTTAACTCTAGACGGTATAGAGGTAGTTTGCAGTATCTTGTGGCCTGGAAAGGTTTCGGACCCGAGGATAACTCTTGGGTGAGGTCAGATGATGTTTCTGCGTCCAGACTTATCAGAGCGTTTCACAGGAGATTTCCTGATAAGCCTGGTCCTAGGGGATCCGGAGGATCCTCTTAGAAGGGGGGGTACTGTTAGAACCTTGCTCTTAGGTTTTTTCCTTTGCTGGTCACATGACCTTGTTGGCCTATTTAATCCTGCTCCGCCCTTCTGGCTTTGCTGGACTTCATTGTATAACTACTTTCTAGCTAGCCTGTGCTCTGTATCTAACTCTGTTAGTTTGCTTGGTCTACGGACCTCTATGTTCTATATATTTTGTTTGTTCGTCTGTCTGCTACTATTTCTGTTAGGAGGTGTCCCATTTTCCTCCCAGTCCTTAGTACTTGTAGGGATTCCTTCCCCACATCTTTAGGTCTCCGTACAGACTAGCTTAGGACTTTAGCAGGTCTGATCGCAGGATCAGGTTCCCTGTTACATCGTAGGGATTCAGCTGAGTTGTATCGTAGGGACAGATCTCCTCTCTTTCCTTAGCTCTGGTAGCAGAACATAACACCAAGCAAAAGCTTCCAAAAATTAGGACTGTGCAACTTGCAATGACCCTTACAAGAACCTTGCAGTACAGCATATTACAAACATAAGTCCCATTATTGGGGAGTGGGTCTCCCATAGGATTTGCTTATGCCTTCCATGCAAAAGCTTCCAAAAATTAGGACGGAGCAACTTCGAATGCCCCTTACAAGAGACATGCAGGACAGCATATTACAATTATAAGTCCCATTATTGGGGAGTGGGTCTCCCATAGGATTTGTTTAAGCCTTCCAAGCAAAAGCTTTAAAAAATTAGGGTGAAGCAACTTGCAATGCCCGTTACAAGAGCCATGCAGTACAGCATATTGCAAACATTAGTCCCATTACTGGGGAGTGGGTCTCCCATAGTATTTGCTTATGCCTTCCAAGCCAAAGCTTCCAAAAATTAGGATGGAGCAACTTGCAATGCCCCTTACAAGAGCCATGCAGTACAGCATATTACAAACATAAGTCTCATTATTAGGGAGTGGGTCTCCCCTAGGATTTGCTTATGCCTTCCAAGCAAAAGCTTCCAAAAATTAGGATGGAGCAACTTGCAATGCCCCTTACAAGAGCCATGCAGTACAGCATATTACAAACATAAGTCTCATTATTAGGGAGTGGGTCTCCCCTAGGATTTGCTTATGCCTTCCAAGCAAAAGCTTCCAAAAGTTAGGACGGAGCAACTTGCAATGCCCCTTACAAGAGCCATGCAGTACAGCATATTACAAACATAAGTCCCATTATAGGGGAGTAGGTCTCCCATAGAATTTGCTTATGTCTTCCACGCCAAAGCTTCCAAAAATTAGGATGGAGCAACTTGCAATGCCCCTTACAAGAACCATGCAGTGCAGCATATTACAAACATAAGTCCCATTATTGGGGAGTGGGTCTCCCACATGATTTGCTTATGCCTTCCAAGTAAAAGCTTCTAAAAATTAGGATGGAGCAACTTGCAATGCCTCTTACAAGAGCAATGCAGTACAGCATATTACAAACATAAGTCCCATTATTGGGGAGTGGGTCTCCCATCGGATTTGCTTATGCCTTCAAAGCAAAAGCTTCCAAAAATTAGGATGGAGCAACTTGCCATGCCCCTTACAAGAGCCATGCAGTATAGCATATTACAAACATAAGTTCCATTATTGGTTAGTGAGTCTCCCATATTATTTGCTTATGACCACAAAAGCAAAAGCTTCCAAAAATTAGGACGGAGCAACTTGCAATGCCCCTTACAAGAGCCATGCAGTACAGCATATTATAAACATTAGTCCCATTATGGGGTAGTGGGTCTCCCATAGTATTTTCTTATGCCTTCCAAGCCAAAGCTTCCAAAAATTAGGATGGAGCAACTTGCAATGTCCCTTACAAGAACCATGCAGTGCAGCATATTACAAACATAAGTCCCATTATTGGGGAGTGGGTCTCCCATAGGATTTGCTTATGCCTTCCAAGGAAAAGCTTCCGAAAATTAGAATGGAGCAACTTGCAATGCCTCTTACAAGAGCCGTGCAGTACAGCATATTACAAACATAAGTCCCATTATTGGGGAGTGGGTCTCCCATAGGATTTGCTTATGCCTTCCAAGCAAAAGCTTCCGAAATTTAGGACGGAGCAACTTGCAATGCCCCTTACAAGAGCCATGCAGTACAGCATATTACAATCATACTTCCCATTATTGGGGAGTGGGTCTCCCATAGGATTTGCTTATGCCTTCCAAGCAAAAGCTTCCAAAAATTAGGATTGAGCAACTTGCAATGCCCCTTACAAGAGCCATGCAGTACAGAATATTACAAACATAAGTCTCATTATTGGGGATTGGGTCTCCCCTAGGATTTGCTTATGCCTTCCAAGGAAAAGGTTCCAAAAGTTAGGACGGAGCAATTTGCAATGCCCCTTACAAGAACCATGCAGTGCAGCATATTACAAACATAAGTCCCATTATTGGGGAGTTGGTCTCCCATAGGATTCGCTTATGCCTTCCAAGGAAAAGCTTCCGAAAATTAGAACGGAGCAACTTGCAATGCCTCTTACAAGAGCCGTGCAGTACAGTATATTACAAACATCAGTCCCATTATTGGTGAGTGGGTCTCCCCTAGGATTTGCTTATGGCTTCCAAGCAAAAGCTTCCAAAAGTTAGGAATGAGCAACTTGCAATGCCCCTTAAAAGAGCCATGCAGTACAGCATATTACAAACATAAGTCCCATTATAGGGGAGTGGGTGTCCCTTAGAATTTGCTTATGCCTTCCAAGCCAAAGCTTCCAAAAATTAGGATGGAGCAACTTGCAATGCCCCTTACAAGAGCCATGCAGTACAGCATATTACAAAAATTAGTCCCATTATTGGGCAGTAGGTTTCCCATAGGATTTTCTTATGCCTTCCAAGTAAAAGCTTCCAAAAATTAGGATGGAGCAACTTGCAATGCCCCTTACAAGAGCCATGCAGTAAAGCATATTACAAACATAAGTCCCATCATTGGGGAGTGGGTCTCCCATCGGATTTGCTCATGCCTTCCAAGCAAAAGCTTCCAAAAATTAGGATGGAGCAACTTGCCATGCCCCTTAAAAGAGCCATGCAGTACAGCATATTACAAACATAAGTCCCATTATTGGGGAGTGAGTCTCCCATAGTATTTCCTTATGACCACAAAAGCAAAAGCTTCCAAAAATTAGGACGGAGCAACTTGCAAAGCCCCTTACTAGAACCATACAGTACAGCATATTACAAACATAAGTCCCATTATAGTAGAGTGGGTCTCCCATAGTATTTGCTTATGCCTTCCAAGCAAAAGCTTCCAAAAGTTAGGACGGAGCAACTTGCAATGCCCCTTACAAGAGCCATGCAGTACAGCATATTACAATCATACTTCCCATTATTGGGGAGTGGGTCTCCCATAGGATTTGCTTATGCCTTCCAAGCAAAAGCTTCCAAAAGTTAGAATGGAGCAACTTGCAATGCCCCTTACAAGAGCCATGCAGTGCAGCATATTACAAACATAAGTCCCATTATTGGGGAGTGGGTCTCCCATAGGATTTGCTTATGCCTTCCAAGCAAAAGCTTCCAAAAATTAGGATGGAGCAACTTGCAATGCCCCTTACAAGAGCCATGTAGTACAGCATATTACAAACATAAGTCTCATTATTGGGGAGTGGGTCTCCCCTAGGATTTGCTTATGCCTTCCAAGCAAAAGCTTCCAAAAGTTAGGACGGAGCAACTTGCAATGCCCCTTACAAGAGCCATGCAGTGCAGCATATTACAAACATAAGTCCCATTATTGGGGAGTGGGTCTCCAATAGGATTTACTTATGCCTTCCTAGCAAAAGCTTCCAAAAGTTAGGACGCAGCATCTTGCAATGCCCCTTACAAGAGCCATGTAGTACAGCATATTACAAACATAAGTCTCATTATTGGGGAGTGGGTCTCCTCTAGGATTTGCTTATGCCTTCCAAGCAAAAGCTTCCAAAAGTTAGGACGGAGCAACTTGCAATGCCCCTTACAAGAGTCATGCAGTACAGCATATTACAAACATAAGTCCCATTATAGGGGAGTGGGTCTCCCATAGTATTTGCTTATGACTTCCAAGCAAAAGCTTCCAAAAATTAGGACGGAGCAACTTGCAAAGCCCCTTACAAGAGCAATGCGGTACAGCATATTACAAACATTAGTCCCATTATTGGGGAATGGGTCTCCCACAGGATTTGCTTATGCCTTCCAAGCAAAAGCTTCCAAAAATTAGGTTGGAGCAACTTGCAATGCCCTTTACAAGAGCCATGCAGTACAGCATATTACAAACATAAGTCCCATTATTGGGGAGTGGGTCTCCCACAAGATTTGCTTATGCCTTCCAAGTAAAAGCTTCCAAAACATAGGATGGAGCAACTTGCAATGTCCCTTACAAGAGCCATGCAATACAGCATATTACAAACATAATTCCCATTATTGGGGAGTGGGTCTCCCATAGGATTTGCTTATGCCTTCCAAGCAAAAGCTTCCAAAAATTAGGATGGAGCAACTTGCCATGCCCCTTACAAGAGCCATGCAGTACAGCATATTACAAACATAAGTCCCATTATTGGGGAGTGAGTCTCCCATAGTATTTGCTTATGACTTCCAAGCAAAAGCTTCCAAAAATTAGGACGGAGCAACTTGCAATGCCCCTTAATAGAACCATACAGTACAGCATATCACAAACATAAGTCCCATTATTGGGGAGTGGGTCTCCCATAGGATTGGCTTATGCCTTCCAAGCAAAAGCTTCCGAAAATTAGGATGGAGCATCTTGCAATGCCCCTTACAAGAGCCTTGCAGTACAGCATATTACAAACATAATTCCCATTATTGGGGAGTGGGTCTCCCATAGGATTTGCTTACGCCTTCCAAGCAAAAGCTTCCAAAAGTTAGGACGGAGCAACTTGCAATGCCCCTTACAAGAGCCATGCAGTACAGCATATTACAAACAAAAGTCCCATTATTGGGGAGTGGGTCTCCCATAGTATTTGCTTATGACTTCCAAGCAAAAGCTTCCAAAAATTAGAACGGAGCAACTTGCAATGCCCCTTACAAGAGCCATGCAGTACAGCATATTAGAAACAAAAGTCCCATTATTGGGGAGTGGGTCTCGCATAGGATTTGCTTATGCCTTCCAAGCAAAAGCTTCTGAAAATTAGGACGGAGCAACTTGCAATGCCCATTACAAGAGCCATGCAGTACAGCATATTACAAACATAAGTCCCATTATTGGGGAGTGAGTCTCCCATAGTATTTGCTTATGCCTTCCAAGCAAAAGCTTCCAAAACTTAGGATGGAGCAACTTGCAATGCCCATTACAAGAGCCATGCAGTACAGCATATTACAAACATAAGTCCCATTATTGGGGAGTGGGTCTCCCATAGTATTTGCTTATGCCTTCCAAGGAAAAGCTTCCAAAAATTAGGAAGGAGCAACTTGCAATGCCCCTTACAAGAACCATGCAGGACAGAATATTACAAACATAAGTCCCATTATTGGGGACTGGGTCTCGCATAGGATTTGAGTATGCCTTCCAAGCAAAAGCTTCCAAAAATTAGGACGGAGGAACTTGCAATGCCCCTTACAAGAAACATGCAGTACAGCATATTACAAACATAAGTCCCATTATAGGGGAGTGGGTCTCCCATAGTGTTTGCTTATGCCTTCCAAGCAAAATCTTCCAAAAATTAGGACGGAGCAACTTGCAATGCCCCTTACAAGAAACATGCAGTACAGCATGTTAAAAACATACGTCCCATTATTTAGGAGTGGGTCTCCCATAAGATTTGCTTATGCCTTTCAAGGAAAAGCTTCAAAAAATTAGGACGGAGCAACTTGCAATGCCCCTTACAAGAACCATGCAGTACAGCATATTACAAACATAAGTCCCATTATTGGGGACTGGGTCTCCCATAGGATTTGCTTATACCTTCCAAGGAAAAGCTTCCAAAAGATATGATGGAGCAACTTGCAATGCCCCTTACAAGAGCCATGCAGTACAGCATATTACAAACATAAGTCCCATTATTGGGGAGTGGGTCTCCCATACGATTTGTTTAAGCCTTCCAAGCAAAAGCTTCAAAAAATTAGGACGGAGGAACATGCAATGCCCCTTAGAAGAACCAAGCAGTACAGCATATTACAAACATAAGTCCCATTATTGGGGAGTGGGTCTCCCATAGGATTTGCTTATGTCTTCCAAGCAAAAGCTTCCAAAAATTAGGACGGAGCAACTTGCAATGCCCCTTACAAGAACCATGCAGTACAGCATATTACAAACATAAGTCCCATTATTGGGGAGTGGGTCTCGCATAGGATTTGCTTATGCCTTCCAAGTAAAACTTCCAAAAATTAGGACGGAGCAACTTGCAATGCCCCTTACAAGTGCCATGCAGTACAGCATATTACAAACATCAGTCCCATTATTGGTGAGTGGGTCTCCCCTAGGATTTGCTTATGGCTTCCAAGCAAAAGCTTCCAAAAGTTAGGAATGAGCAACTTGCAATGCCCCTTACAAGAGCCATGCAGTACAGCATATTACAAACATAAGTCCCATTATAGGGGAGTGGGTGTCCCTTAGAATTTGCTTATGCCTTCCAAGCCAAAGCTTCCAAAAATTAGGATGGAGCAACTTGCAATGCCCCTTACAAGAGCCATGCAGTACAGCATATTACAATCATAAGTCCCATTATTGGGGAGTAGGTCTCCCAAAGGATTTTCTTATGCCTTCCAAGTAAAAGCTTCCAAAAATTAGGATGGAGCAACTTGCAATGCCCCTTACAAGAGCCATGCAGTAAAGCATATTACAAACATAAGTCCCATCATTGGGGAGTGGGTCTCCCATCGGATTTGCTCATGCCTTCCAACAAAAGCTTCCAAAAATTAGGATGGAGCAACTTGCCATGCCCCTTAAAAGAGCCATGCAGTACAGCATATTACAAACATAAGTCCCATTATTGGGGAGTGAGTCTCCCATAGTATTTCCTTATGACCACAAAAGCAAAAGCTTCCAAAAATTAGGACGGAGCAACTTGCAAAGCCCCTTACTAGAACCATACAGTACAGCATATTACAAACATAAGTCCCATTATAGTAGAGTGGGTCTCCCATAGTATTTGCTTATGCCTTCCAAGCAAAAGCTTCCAAAAGTTAGGACGGAGCAACTTGCAATGCCCCTTACAAGAGCCATGCAGTACAGCATATTACAATCATACTTCCCATTATTGGGGAGTGGGTCTCCCATAGGATTTGCTTATGCCTTCCAAGCAAAAGCTTCCAAAAGTTAGAATGGAGCAACTTGCAATGCCCCTTACAAGAGCCATGCAGTGCAGCATATTACAAACATAAGTCCCATTATTGGGGAGTGGGTCTCCCATAGGATTTGCTTATGCCTTCCAAGCAAAAGCTTCCAAAAATTAGGATGGAGCAACTTGCAATGCCCCTTACAAGAGCCATGTAGTACAGCATATTACAAACATAAGTCTCATTATTGGGGAGTGGGTCTCCCCTAGGATTTGCTTATGCCTTCCAAGCAAAAGCTTCCAAAAGTTAGGACGGAGCAACTTGCAATGCCCCTTACAAGAGCCATGCAGTGCAGCATATTACAAACATAAGTCCCATTATTGGGGAGTGGGTCTCCAATAGGATTTACTTATGCCTTCCTAGCAAAAGCTTCCAAAAGTTAGGACGCAGCATCTTGCAATGCCCCTTACAAGAGCCATGTAGTACAGCATATTACAAACATAAGTCTCATTATTGGGGAGTGGGTCTCCTCTAGGATTTGCTTATGCCTTCCAAGCAAAAGCTTCCAAAAGTTAGGACGGAGCAACTTGCAATGCCCCTTACAAGAGTCATGCAGTACAGCATATTACAAACATAAGTCCCATTATAGGGGAGTGGGTCTCCCATAGTATTTGCTTATGACTTCCAAGCAAAAGCTTCCAAAAATTAGGACGGAGCAACTTGCAAAGCCCCTTACAAGAGCAATGCGGTACAGCATATTACAAACATTAGTCCCATTATTGGGGAATGGGTCTCCCACAGGATTTGCTTATGCCTTCCAAGCAAAAGCTTCCAAAAATTAGGTTGGAGCAACTTGCAATGCCCTTTACAAGAGCCATGCAGTACAGCATATTACAAACATAAGTCCCATTATTGGGGAGTGGGTCTCCCACAAGATTTGCTTATGCCTTCCAAGTAAAAGCTTCCAAAACATAGGATGGAGCAACTTGCAATGTCCCTTACAAGAGCCATGCAATACAGCATATTACAAACATAATTCCCATTATTGGGGAGTGGGTCTCCCATAGGATTTGCTTATGCCTTCCAAGCAAAAGCTTCCAAAAATTAGGATGGAGCAACTTGCCATGCCCCTTACAAGAGCCATGCAGTACAGCATATTACAAACATAAGTCCCATTATTGGGGAGTGAGTCTCCCATAGTATTTGCTTATGACTTCCAAGCAAAAGCTTCCAAAAATTAGGACGGAGCAACTTGCAATGCCCCTTAATAGAACCATACAGTACAGCATATTACAAACATAAGTCCCATTATTGGGGAGTGGGTCTCCCATAGGATTGGCTTATGCCTTCCAAGCAAAAGCTTCCGAAAATTAGGATGGAGCATCTTGCAATGCCCCTTACAAGAGCCTTGCAGTACAGCATATTACAAACATAATTCCCATTATTGGGGAGTGGGTCTCCCATAGGATTTGCTTACGCCTTCCAAGCAAAAGCTTCCAAAAGTTAGGACGGAGCAACTTGCAATGCCCCTTACAAGAGCCATGCAGTACAGCATATTACAAACAAAAGTCCCATTATTGGGGAGTGGGTCTCCCATAGTATTTGCTTATGACTTCCAAGCAAAAGCTTCCAAAAATTAGAACGGAGCAACTTGCAATGCCCCTTACAAGAGCCATGCAGTACAGCATATTAGAAACAAAAGTCCCATTATTGGGGAGTGGGTCTCGCATAGGATTTGCTTATGCCTTCCAAGCAAAAGCTTCTGAAAATTAGGACGGAGCAACTTGCAATGCCCATTACAAGAGCCATGCAGTACAGCATATTACAAACATAAGTCCCATTATTGGGGAGTGAGTCTCCCATAGTATTTGCTTATGCCTTCCAAGCAAAAGCTTCCAAAACTTAGGATGGAGCAACTTGCAATGCCCATTACAAGAGCCATGCAGTACAGCATATTACAAACATAAGTCCCATTATTGGGGAGTGGGTCTCCCATAGTATTTGCTTATGCCTTCCAAGGAAAAGCTTCCAAAAATTAGGAAGGAGCAACTTGCAATGCCCCTTACAAGAACCATGCAGGACAGAATATTACAAACATAAGTCCCATTATTGGGGACTGGGTCTCGCATAGGATTTGAGTATGCCTTCCAAGCAAAAGCTTCCAAAAATTAGGACGGAGGAACTTGCAATGCCCCTTACAAGAAACATGCAGTACAGCATATTACAAACATAAGTCCCATTATAGGGGAGTGGGTCTCCCATAGTGTTTGCTTATGCCTTCCAAGCAAAATCTTCCAAAAATTAGGACGGAGCAACTTGCAATGCCCCTTACAAGAAACATGCAGTACAGCATGTTAAAAACATACGTCCCATTATTTAGGAGTGGGTCTCCCATAAGATTTGCTTATGCCTTTCAAGGAAAAGCTTCCAAAAATTAGGACGGAGCAACTTGCAATGCCCCTTACAAGAAGCATACAGTACAGCATATTACAAACTTAAGTCCCATTATTGGGGACTGGGTCTCCCATAGGATTTGCTTATACCTTCCAAGGAAAAGCTTCCAAAAGATATGATGGAGCAACTTGCAATGCCCCTTACAAGAGCCATGCAGTACAGCATATTACAAACATAAGTCCCATTATTGGGGAGTGGGTCTCCCATACGATTTGTTTAAGCCTTCCAAGCAAAAGCTTCAAAAAATTAGGACGGAGGAACATGCAATGCCCCTTAGAAGAACCAAGCAGTACAGCATATTACAAACATAAGTCCCATTATTGGGGAGTGGGTCTCCCATAGGATTTGCTTATGTCTTCCAAGCAAAAGCTTCCAAAAATTAGGACGGAGCAACTTGCAATGCCCCTTACAAGAACCATGCAGTACAGCATATTACAAACATAAGTCCCATTATTGGGGAGTGGGTCTCGCATAGGATTTGCTTATGCCTTCCAAGTAAAACTTCCAAAAATTAGGACGGAGCAACTTGCAATGCCCCTTACAAGTGCCATGCAGTACAGCATATTACAAACATCAGTCCCATTATTGGTGAGTGGGTCTCCCCTAGGATTTGCTTATGGCTTCCAAGCAAAAGCTTCCAAAAGTTAGGAATGAGCAACTTGCAATGCCCCTTACAAGAGCCATGCAGTACAGCATATTACAAACATAAGTCCCATTATAGGGGAGTGGGTGTCCCTTAGAATTTGCTTATGCCTTCCAAGCCAAAGCTTCCAAAAATTAGAATGGAGCAACTTGCAATGCCCCTTACAAGAGCCATGCAGTACAGCATATTACAATCATAAGTCCCATTATTGGGGAGTAGGTCTCCCAAAGGATTTTCTTATGCCTTCCAAGTAAAAGCTTCCAAAAATTAGGATGGAGCAACTTGCAATGCCCCTTACAAGAGCCATGCAGTAAAGCATATTACAAACATAAGTCCCATCATTGGGGAGTGGGTCTCCCATCGGATTTGCTCATGCCTTCCAAGCAAAAGCTTCCAAAAATTAGGATGGAGCAACTTGCCATGCCCCTTAAAAGAGCCATGCAGTACAGCATATTACAAACATAAGTCCCATTATTGGGGAGTGAGTCTCCCATAGTATTTCCTTATGACCACAAAAGCAAAAGCTTCCAAAAATTAGGACGGAGCAACTTGCAAAGCCCCTTACTAGAACCATACAGTACAGCATATTACAAACATAAGTCCCATTATAGTAGAGTGGGTCTCCCATAGTATTTGCTTATGCCTTCCAAGCAAAAGCTTCCAAAAGTTAGGACGGAGCAACTTGCAATGCCCCTTACAAGAGCCATGCAGTACAGCATATTACAATCATACTTCCCATTATTGGGGAGTGGGTCTCCCATAGGATTTGCTTATGCCTTCCAAGCAAAAGCTTCCAAAAGTTAGAATGGAGCAACTTGCAATGCCCCTTACAAGAGCCATGCAGTGCAGCATATTACAAACATAAGTCCCATTATTGGGGAGTGGGTCTCCCATAGGATTTGCTTATGCCTTCCAAGCAAAAGCTTCCAAAAATTAGGATGGAGCAACTTGCAATGCCCCTTACAAGAGCCATGTAGTACAGCATATTACAAACATAAGTCTCATTATTGGGGAGTGGGTCTCCCCTAGGATTTGCTTATGCCTTCCAAGCAAAAGCTTCCAAAAGTTAGGACGGAGCAACTTGCAATGCCCCTTACAAGAGCCATGCAGTGCAGCATATTACAAACATAAGTCCCATTATTGGGGAGTGGGTCTCCAATAGGATTTACTTATGCCTTCCTAGCAAAAGCTTCCAAAAGTTAGGACGCAGCATCTTGCAATGCCCCTTACAAGAGCCATGTAGTACAGCATATTACAAACATAAGTCTCATTATTGGGGAGTGATTCTCCTCTAGGATTTGCTTATGCCTTCCAAGCAAAAGCTTCCAAAAGTTAGGACGGAGCAACTTGCAATGCCCCTTACAAGAGTCATGCAGTACAGCATATTACAAACATAAGTCCCATTATAGGGGAGTGGGTCTCCCATAGTATTTGCTTATGACTTCCAAGCAAAAGCTTCCAAAAATTAGGACGGAGCAACTTGCAAAGCCCCTTACAAGAGCAATGCGGTACAGCATATTACAAACATTAGTCCCATTATTGGGGAATGGGTCTCCCACAGGATTTGCTTATGCCTTCCAAGCAAAAGCTTCCAAAAATTAGGTTGGAGCAACTTGCAATGCCCTTTACAAGAGCCATGCAGTACAGCATATTACAAACATAAGTCCCATTATTGGGGAGTGGGTCTCCCACAAGATTTGCTTATGCCTTCCAAGTAAAAGCTTCCAAAACATAGGATGGAGCAACTTGCAATGTCCCTTACAAGAGCCATGCAATACAGCATATTACAAACATAATTCCCATTATTGGGGAGTGGGTCTCCCATAGGATTTGCTTATGCCTTCCAAGCAAAAGCTTCCAAAAATTAGGATGGAGCAACTTGCCATGCCCCTTACAAGAGCCATGCAGTACAGCATATTACAAACATAAGTCCCATTATTGGGGAGTGAGTCTCCCATAGTATTTGCTTATGACTTCCAAGCAAAAGCTTCCAAAAATTAGGACGGAGCAACTTGCAATGCCCCTTAATAGAACCATACAGTACAGCATATTACAAACATAAGTCCCATTATTGGGGAGTGGGTCTCCCATAGGATTGGCTTATGCCTTCCAAGCAAAAGCTTCCGAAAATTAGGATGGAGCATCTTGCAATGCCCCTTACAAGAGCCTTGCAGTACAGCATATTACAAACATAATTCCCATTATTGGGGAGTGGGTCTCCCATAGGATTTGCTTACGCCTTCCAAGCAAAAGCTTCCAAAAGTTAGGACGGAGCAACTTGCAATGCCCCTTACAAGAGCCATGCAGTACAGCATATTACAAACAAAAGTCCCATTATTGGGGAGTGGGTCTCCCATAGTATTTGCTTATGACTTCCAAGCAAAAGCTTCCAAAAATTAGAACGGAGCAACTTGCAATGCCCCTTACAAGAGCCATGCAGTACAGCATATTAGAAACAAAAGTCCCATTATTGGGGAGTGGGTCTCGCATAGGATTTGCTTATGCCTTCCAAGCAAAAGCTTCTGAAAATTAGGACGGAGCAACTTGCAATGCCCATTACAAGAGCCATGCAGTACAGCATATTACAAACATAAGTCCCATTATTGGGGAGTGAGTCTCCCATACTATTTGCTTATGCCTTCCAAGCAAAAGCTTCCAAAACTTAGGATGGAGCAACTTGCAATGCCCATTACAAGAGCCATGCAGTACAGCATATTACAAACATAAGTCCCATTATTGGGGAGTGGGTCTCCCATAGTATTTGCTTATGCCTTCCAAGCAAAAGCTTCCAAAATTAGGAAGGAGCAACTTGCAATGCCCCTTACAAGAACCATGCAGGACAGAATATTACAAACATAAGTCCCATTATTGGGGACTGGGTCTCGCATAGGATTTGAGTATGCCTTCCAAGCAAAAGCTTCCAAAAATTAGGACGGAGGAACTTGCAATGCCCCTTACAAGAAACATGCAGTACAGCATATTACAAGCATAAGTCCCATTATAGGGGAGTGGGTCTCCCATAAGATTTGCTTATGCCTTTCAAGGAAAAGCTTCCAAAAATTAGGACGGAGCAACTTGCAATGCCCCTTACAAGAAGCATACAGTACAGCATATTACAAACTTAAGTCCCATTATTGGGGACTGGGTCTCCCATAGGATTTGCTTATACCTTCCAAGGAAAAGCTTCCAAAAGATATGATGGAGCAACTTGCAATGCCCCTTACAAGAGCCATGCAGTACAGCATATTACAAACATAAGTCCCATTATTGGGGAGTGGGTCTCCCATACGATTTGTTTAAGCCTTCCAAGCAAAAGCTTCAAAAAATTAGGACGGAGGAACATGCAATGCCCCTTAGAAGAACCAAGCAGTACAGCATATTACAAACATAAGTCCCATTATTGGGGAGTGGGTCTCCCATAGGATTTGCTTATGTCTTCCAAGCAAAAGCTTCCAAAAATTAGGACGGAGCAACTTGCAATGCCCCTTACAAGAGCCATGCAGTACAGCATATTACAAACATAAGTCCCATTATTGGGGAGTGGGTCTCCCATAGGATTTGCGTATGCCTTCCAACCAAAAGCTTCCAAAAATTAGGATGGAGCAACTTGCAATGCCCCTTACAAGAGACATGCAGTACAGCATATTACAAACATTAGTCCCATTATTGGGGAGTGGGTCTCCCACAGGATTACTTTATGCCTTTCAAGCAAAAGCTTCCAAAAATTAGGATGGAGCAACTTGCAATGCCCCTTACAAGAGCCATGCAGTACAGCATATTACAAACATAAGTCTCATTATTGGGGAGTGTGTCTCCCCTAGGATTTTGTTATGCCTTCCAAGCAAAATCTTCCAAAATTTAGGATGGAGCAACTTGCCTTGCGCCTTACAAGAGCCATGCAGTACAGCATATTACAAACATAAGCCCCATTGTTGGGGAGTGGGTCTCCCATAGGATTTTCTTATGCCTTCCAACCAAAAGCTTCCAAAAATTAGGACGGAGCAACTTGCAATGCCCCTTACAAGAGCCATGCAGTACAGCATATTACAAACAAAAGTCCCATTATTGGGGAGTGAGTCTCCCATAGTATTTGCTTATGCCTTCCAAGCAGAAGCTTCCAAAAATTAGGATGGAGCAACTTGCAATGCCCCTTACAAGAACCATGCAGTACAGCATATTACAAACATAAGTCCCATTATTGGGGAGTGGGTCTCGCATAGGATTTGCTTATGCCTTCCAAGCAAAAGCTTCTGAAAATTAGGACGGAGCAACTTACAATGCCCCTTACAAGAGCCGTGCAGTACAGCATATTACAAACATAAGTCTCATTATTGGGGAGTGGGTCTCCCCTAGGATTTGCTTATGCCTTCCAAGCAAAAGCTTCCAAAATCTAGGATGGAGCAACTTGCCATGCCCCTTACAAGAGCCATGCAGTACAGCATATTACAAACATAACTCCCATTATTGGGGAGTCGGTCTCCCATAGTATTTGCTTATGACTTCCAAGCAAAAGCTTCCAAAAATTAAGATGGAGCAACTTGCAATGCCCCTTACAAGAACCATGCAGTACAGCATATTACAAACATAAGTCTCATTATTGGGGAGTGGGTCTCGCATTGGATTTGCTTATGCCTTCCAAGCGAAAAGCTTCTAAAAATTAGGACGGAGCAACTTGCAATGCCCCTTACAAGAGCCATGCAGTACAGCATATTACAAACATAAGTCCCATTATTGGGGAGTGGGTCTCCCATACGATTTGTTTAAGCCTTCCAAGCAAAAGCTTCCAAAAATTAGGATGGAGCAACTTGCAATGCCCCTTACAAGAACCATGCAGTACAGCATATTACAAACATAAGTCCCATTATTGGGGAGTGGGTCTCGCATTGGATTTGCTTATGCCTTCCAAGCAAAAGCTTCTAAAAATTTGGACGGAGCAACTTGCAATGCCCCTTACAAGAGCCATGCAGCACAGCATATTACAATCATAATTCCCATTATTGGGGAGTGGGTCTCACATAGGATTTGCTTATGCCTTCCAAGCAAATGCTTCCATAAATTAGGACGGAGCAACTTGCAATGTCCCTTACAAGAGCCATGCAGTGCAGCATATTACAAACATAAGTCCCATTATTGGGGAGTGGGTCTCCCATAGGATTTGCTTATGCCTTCCAACCAAAAGCTTCCAAAAATTAGGATGGAGCAACTTGCAATGCCCCTTACAAGAGACATGCAGTACAGCATATTACAAACATTAGTCCCATTATTGGGGAGTGGGTCTCCCATAGTATTTGCTTATGCCTTCCAAGCCAAAGCTTCCAAAAATTAGGATGGAGCAACTTGCAATGCCCTTTACAAGAACCATGCAGTGTAGCATATTACAAACATAAGTCCCATTATTGGGGAGTGGGTCTCCCAAAGGATTACTTTATGTCTTCCAAACAAAAGCTTCCAAAAATTAGGATGGAGCAACTTGCAATGCCCCTTACAAGAGCCATGCAGTACAGCATATTACAAACATAAGTCTCATTATTGGGGAGTGGGTCTCCCCTAGGATTTGCTTATGCCTTCCAAGCAAAAGCTTCCAAAATTTAGGATGGAGCAACTTGCCATGCCCCTTACAAGAGCCATGCAGTACAGCATATTACAAACATAAGTCCCATTATTGGGGAGTTGGTCTCCCATAGTATTTGCGTATGCCTTCCAAGCAAAAGCTTCCAAAAATTAGGATGGAGCAACTTGCAATGCCCCTTACAAGAACCATGCAGTGCAGCATATTACAAACATAAGTCTCATTATTGGGGAGTGGGTCTCCCATAGGATTTGCTTTTGCCTTCCAAGCAAAAGCTTCCAAAAATTAGGACGGAGGAACTTGCAATGCCCCTTAGAAGAACCAAGCAGTACAGCATATTACAAACATAAGTCCCATTATTGGGTAGTGGGTCTCCCATAGGATTTGCTTATGCCTTCCAAGCAAAAGCTTCCAAAAATTAGGACGGAGCAACTTGCAATGCCCCTTACAAGAGCCATGCAGTACAGCATATTACAAACATAAGTCCCATTATTGGGGAGTGGGTCTCCCATAGGATTTGCGTATGCCTTCCAACCAAAAGCTTCCAAAAATTAGGATGGAGCAACTTGCAATGCCCCTTACAAGAGACATGCAGTACAGCATATTACAAACATTAGTCCCATTATTGGGGAGTGGGTCTCCCACAGGATTACTTTATGCCTTTCAAGCAAAAGCTTCCAAAAATTAGGATGGAGCAACTTGCAATGCCCCTTACAAGAGCCATGCAGTACAGCATATTACAAACATAAGTCTCATTATTGGGGAGTGTGTCTCCCCTAGGATTTGCTTATGCCTTCCAAGCAAAATCTTCCAAAATTTAGGATGGAGCAACTTGCCTTGCCCCTTACAAGAGCCATGCAGTACAGCATATTACAAACATAAGCCCCATTGTTGGGGAGTGGGTCTCCCATAGGATTTTCTTATGCCTTCCAACCAAAAGTTTCCAAAAATTAGGACGGAGCAACTTGCAATGCCCCTTACAAGAGCCATGCAGTACAGCATATTACAAACAAAAGTCCCATTATTGGGGAGTGAGTCTCCCATAGTATTTGCTTATGCCTTCCAAGCAGAAGCTTCCAAAAATTAGGATGGAGCAACTTGCAATGCCCCTTACAAGAACCATGCAGTACAGCATATTACAAACATAAGTCCCATTATTGGGGAGTGGGTCTCGCATAGGATTTGCTTATGCCTTCCAAGCAAAAGCTTCTGAAAATTAGGACGGAGCAACTTGCAATGCCCCTTACAAGAGCCGTGCAGTACAGCATATTACAAACATAAGTCTCATTATTGGGGAGTGGGTCTCCCCTAGGATTTGCTTATGCCTTCCAAGCAAAAGTTTCCAAAATCTAGGATGGAGCAACTTGCCATGCCCCTTACAAGAGCCATGCAGTACAGCATATTACAAACATAACTCCCATTATTGGGGAGTCGGTCTCCCATAGTATTTGCTTATGACTTCCAAGCAAAAGCTTCCAAAAATTAAGATGGAGCAACTTGCAATGCCCCTTACAAGAACCATGCAGTACAGCATATTACAAACATAAGTCTCATTATTGGGGAGTGGGTCTCGCATTGGATTTGCTTATGCCTTCCAAGCAAAAGCTTCTAAAAATTAGGACGGAGCAACTTGCAATGCCCCTTACAAGAGCCATGCAGTACAGCATATTACAAACATAAGTCCCATTATTGGGGAGTGGGTCTCCCATACGATTTGTTTAAGCCTTCCAAGCAAAAGCTTCCAAAAATTAGGATGGAGCAACTTGCAATGCCCCTTACAAGAACCATGCAGTACAGCATATTACAAACATAAGTCCCATTATTGGGGAGTGGGTCTCGCATTGGATTTGCTTATGCCTTCCAAGCAAAAGCTTCTAAAAATTTGGACGGAGCAACTTGCAATGCCCCTTACAAGAGCCATGCAGTACAGCATATTACAATCATAATTCCCATTATTGGGGAGTGGGTCTCCCATAGGATTTGCTTATGCCTTCCAAGCAAATGCTTCCATAAATTAGGACGGAGCAACTTGCAATGTCCCTTACAAGAGCCATGCAGTGCAGCATATTACAAACATAAGTCCCATTATTGGGGAGTGGGTCTCCCATAGGATTTGCTTATGCCTTCCAACCAAAAGCTTCCAAAAATTAGGATGGAGCAACTTGCAATGCCCCTTACAAGAGACATGCAGTACAGCATATTACAAACATTAGTCCCATTATTGGGGAGTGGGTCTCCCATAGTATTTGCTTATGCCTTCCAAGCCAAAGCTTCCAAAAATTAGGATGGAGCAACTTGCAATGCCCTTTACAAGAACCATGCAGTGTAGCATATTACAAACATAAGTCCCATTATTGGGGAGTGGGTCTCGCATTGGATTTGCTTATGCCTTCCAAGCAAAAGCTTCTAAAAATTAGGACGGAGCAACTTGCAATGCCCCTTACAAGAGCCATGCAGTACAGCATATTACAAACATAAGTCCCATTATTGGGGAGTGGGTCTCCCATACGATTTGTTTAAGCCTTCCAAGCAAAAGCTTCCAAAAATTAGGATGGAGCAACTTGCAATGCCCCTTACAAGAACCATGCAGTACAGCATATTACAAACATAAGTCCCATTATTGGGGAGTGGGTCTCGCATTGGATTTGCTTATGCCTTCCAAGCAAAAGCTTCTAAAAATTTGGACGGAGCAACTTGCAATGCCCCTTACAAGAGCCATGCAGTACAGCATATTACAATCATAATTCCCATTATTGGGGAGTGGGTCTCCCATAGGATTTGCTTATGCCTTCCAAGCAAATGCTTCCATAAATTAGGACGGAGCAACTTGCAATGTCCCTTACAAGAGCCATGCAGTGCAGCATATTACAAACATAAGTCCCATTATTGGGGAGTGGGTCTCCCATAGGATTTGCTTATGCCTTCCAACCAAAAGCTTCCAAAAATTAGGATGGAGCAACTTGCAATGCCCCTTACAAGAGACATGCAGTACAGCATATTACAAACATTAGTCCCATTATTGGGGAGTGGGTCTCCCATAGTATTTGCTTATGCCTTCCAAGCCAAAGCTTCCAAAAATTAGGATGGAGCAACTTGCAATGCCCTTTACAAGAACCATGCAGTGTAGCATATTACAAACATAAGTCCCATTATTGGGGAGTGGGTCTCCCAAAGGATTACTTTATGTCTTCCAAACAAAAGCTTCCAAAAATTAGGATGGAGCAACTTGCAATGCCCCTTACAAGAGCCATGCAGTACAGCATATTACAAACATAAGTCTCATTATTGGGGAGTGGGTCTCCCCTAGGATTTGCTTATGCCTTCCAAGCAAAAGCTTCCAAAATTTAGGATGGAGCAACTTGCCATGCCCCTTACAAGAGCCATGCAGTACAGCATATTACAAACATAAGTCCCATTATTGGGGAGTTGGTCTCCCATAGTATTTGCGCATGCCTTCCAAGCAAAAGCTTCCAAAAATTAGGATGGAGCAACTTGCAATGCCCCTTACAAGAACCATGCAGTGCAGCATATTACAAACATAAGTCTCATTATTGGGGAGTGGGTCTCCCATAGGATTTGCTTTTGCCTTCCAAGCAAAAGCTTCCAAAAATTAGGACGGAGGAACTTGCAATGCCCCTTAGAAGAACCAAGCAGTACAGCATATTACAAACATAAGTCCCATTATTGGGTAGTGGGTCTCCCATAGGATTTGCTTATGCCTTCCAAGCAAAAGCTTCCAAAAATTAGGACGGAGCAACTTGCAATGCCCCTTACAAGAGCCATGCAGTACAGCATATTACAATCATAATTCCCATTATTGGGGAGTGGGTCTCCCATAGGATTTGCTTATGCCTTCCAAGCAAATGCTTCCATAAATTAGGACGGAGCAACTTGCAATGTCCCTTACAAGAGCCATGCAGTACAGCATATTACAAGCATAAGTCCCATTATTGGGGAGTGGGTCTCCCATAGTATTTGCTTATGCCTTCCAAGCAAAAGCTTCCAAAAATTAGGATGGAGCAACTTGCAATGCCCCTTACAAGAACCATGCAGTGCAGCATATTACAAACATAAGTCTCATTATTGGGGAGTGGGTCTCCCATAGGATTTGCTTTTGCCTTCCAAGGAAAAGCTTCCAAAAATTAGGACGGAGCAAATTGCAATGCCTCTTACAAGAGCCATGCAGTACAGCTTATTACAAACATAAGTCCCATTATTGGGGACTTGATATCCCACAAGATTTGCTTCTGCCTTCGAAGCAAAAGCTTCCAAAAATTAGGACGGAGCAACTTGCCATACCCCTTACAAGAGCCATGCAGTACAGCATATTACAAACGTAAGTCCCATCATTGGGGAGTGAGTCTCCCATAGTATTTGCTTATGACTTCCAAGCAAAAGCTTCCAAAAATTAGGATGGAGCAAATTGCAATGCCCCTTACAAGAAACATGCAGTACAGCATATTACAAACATACGTCCCATTATTGGGGACTGGGTCTCCCATAGGATTTGCTTATACCTTCCAAGGAAAAGCTTCCAAAAGATATGATGGAGCAACTTGCAATGCCCCTTACAAGAGCCATGCAGTACAGCATATTACAATCATAAGTCCCATTATTGGGGAGTGGGTCTCCCATACGATTTGTTTATGCCTTCCAAGCAAAAGCTTCCAAAAATTAGGACGGAGGAACTTGCAATGCCCCTTAGAAGAACCAAGTAGTACAGCATATTACAAACATAAGTCCCATTATTGGGTAGTGGGTCTCCCATAGGATTTGCTTATGCCTTCCAAGCAAAAGCTTCCAAAAATTAGGACGGAGCAACTTGCAATGCCCCTTACAAGAGCCATGCAGTTCAGCATATTACAATCATAATTCCCACAATTGGGGAGTGGGTCTCCCATAGGATTTGCTTATGCCTTCCAAGCAAATGCTTCCAAAAATTAGGACGGAGCAACTTGCAATGCCCCTTACAAGAGCCATGCAGTACAGCATATTACAAACATAAGTCCCATTATTGGGGAGTGGGTCTCCCGTAGGATTTGCTTATGCCTTCCAACCAAAAGCTTCCAAAAATTAGGACGGAGCAACTTGCAATGCCCCTTACAAGAGCCATGCAGTACAGCATATTACAAACATAAGTCCCATTATTGGGGAGTGGGTCTCCCGTAGGATTTGCTTATGCCTTCCAACCAAAAGCTTCCAAAAATTAGGATGGAGCAACTTGCAATGCCCCTTACAAGAGACATGCAGTACAGCATATTACAAACATTAGTACCATTATTGGGGAGTGGGTCTCCCATAGGATTTGCTTATGCCTTCCAAGCCAAAGCTTCCAAAAATTAAGATGGAGCAACTTGCAATGCCCTTTACAAGATCCATGCAGTGCAGCATATTACAAACATAAGTCCCATTTTTGGGGAGTGGGTCTCCCACAGGATTATTTATGCCTTAAAAGCAAAAGCTTCCAAAAATTAGGATGGAGCAACTTGCAATGACCCTTACAAGAGACATGCAGTACAGCATATTACAAACATAAGTCTCATTATTGGGGAGTGTGTCTCCCCTAGGATTTGCTTATGCCTTCCAAGCAAAAGCTTCCAAAATTTAGGATGGAGCAACTTGCCATGCCCCTTACAAGAGCCATGCAGTACAGCATATTACAAACATAAGTCCCATTATTGGGGAGTGTGTCTCCCATAGGATTTGCTTATGCCTTCCAACCAAAAGCTTCCAAAAATTAGGACGGAGCAACTTGCAATGCCCCTTACAAGAGCCATGCAGTACAGCATATTACAAACATAAGTCCCATTATTGGGGAGTGAGTCTCCCATAGTATTTGCTTATGCCTTCCAAGCAAAAGCTTCCAAAAATTAGGATGGAGCAACTTGCAATGCCCCTTACAAGAACCATGCAGTACAGCATATTACAAACATAAGTCCCATTATTGGGGAGTGGGTCTCGCATAGGATTTGCTTATGCCTTCCAAGCATAAGCTTCTGAAAATTAGGACGGAGCAACTTGCAATGCCCCTTACAAGAGCCGTGCAGTACAGCATATTACAAACATAAGTCTCATTATTGGGGAGTGGGTCTCCCCTAGGATTTGCTTATGCCTTCCAAGCAAAAGCTTCCAAAATTTAGGATGGAGCAACTTGCCATGCCCCTTACAAGAGCCATGCAGTACAGTATATTACAAAAATAAGTCCCATTATTGGGGAGTCGGTCTCCCATAGTATTTGCTTATGACTTCCAAGCAAAAGCTTCCAAAAATTAGGATGGAGCAACTTGCAATGCCCCTTACAAGAACCATGCAGTACAGCATATTACAAACATAAGTCCCATTATTGGGGAGTGGGTCTCGCATAGGATTTGCTTATGCCTTCCAAGCAAAAGCTTCTAAAAATTAGGATGGAGCAACTTGCAATGCCCCTTACAAGAGCCATGCAGTACAGCATATTACAAACATAAGTCCCATTATTGGGGAGTGGGTCTCCCATACGATTTGTTTAAGCCTTCCAAGCAAAAGCTTCCAAAAATTAGGATGGAGGAACTTGCAATGCCCCTTAGAAGAACCAAGCAGTACAGCATATTACAAACATAAGTCCCATTATTGGGGAGTGGGTCTCCCGTAGGATTTGCTTATGCCTTCCAAGCAAAAGCTTCCAAAAATTAGGACGGAGCAACTTGCAATGCCCCTTACAAGAGCCATGCAGTACAGCATATTACAAACATTAGTCCCATTATTGGGGAGTGGGTCTCCCATAGTATTTGCTTATGCCTTCCAAGCAAAAGATTCCAAAAATTAGGACGGAGCAACTTGCAATGCCCCTTACAAGAGCCATGCAGTACAGCATATTACAAACATTAGTCCAATTATTGGGGAGTGGGTCTCCCATAGTATTTGCTTATGCCTTCCAAGCCAAAGCTTCCAAAAATTAGGATGGAGCAACTTGCAATGCCCTTTACAAGAACCATGCAGTGCAGCATATTACAAACATAAGTCCCATTATTGGGGAGTGGGTCTCCCACAGGATTACTTTATGCCTTTCAAGCAAAAGCTTCCAAAAATTAGGATGGAGCAACTTGCAATGCCCCTTACAAGAGCCATGCAGTACAGCATATTACAAACATAAGTCTCATTATTGGGGAGTGGGTCTCCCCTAGGATTTGCTTATGCCTTCCAAGCAAAAGCTTCCAAAAATTAGGATGGAGCAACTTGCAATGCCCCTTACAAGAACCATGCAGTGCAGCATATTACAAACATAAGTCTCATTATTGAGGAGTGGGTCTCCCATAGGATTTGCTTTTGCCTTCCAAGGAAAAGCTTCCGAAAATTAGGACGGAGCAACTTGCAATGCCTCTTACAAGAGCCATGCAGTACAGCATATTACAAACATAAGTCCCATTATTGGGGACTTGATCTCCCACACGATTTGCTTATGCCTTCCAAGCAAAAGCTTCCAAAAATTAAGACGGAGCAACTTGCCATGCCCCTTACAAGAGCCATGCAGTACAGCATATTACAAACATACGTCCCATTATTGGGGAGTGAGTCTCCCATAGTATTTGCTTATGACTTCCAAGCAAAAGCTTCCAAAAATTAGGATGGAGCAACTTGCAATGCCCCTTACAAGAAACATGCAGTACAGCATATTACAAACATACGTCCCATTATTGGGGAGTGGGTCTCCCATAGGATTTGCTTATGCCTTTCAAGGAAAAGCTTCCAAAAATTAGGACGGAGCAACTTGCAATGCCCCTTACAAAAACCATGCAGTACAGCATATTACAAACTTAAGTCCCATTATTGGGGACTGGGTCTCCCATAGGATTTGCTTATACCTTCCAAGGAAAAGCTTCCAAAAGATATGAAGGAGCAACTTGCAATGCCCCTTACAAGAGCCATGCAGTACAGCATATTACAAACATAAGTCCCATTATTGGGGAGTGGGTCTCCCATAGGATTTGCTTATGTCTTCCAAGCAAAAGCTTCCATAAATTAGGATGGAGCAACTTGCAATGCCCCTTACATGAGCCATGCAGTACAGCATATTACAAACATAAGTCCCATTATTGGGGAGTGGGTCTCCCATAGGATTTGCTTATGCCTTCCAACCAAAAGCTTCCAATAATTAGGATGGAGCAACTTGCAATGCCCCTTACAAGATACATGAAGTACAGCATATTACAAACATTAGTCCCATTATTGGGGAGTGGGTCTCCCATAGGATTTGCTTATGCCTTCCAAGCCAAAGCTTCCAATAATTAGGATGGAGCAACTTGCAATGCCCCTTACAAGAGCTATGCAGTACAGCATATTACAAACATAAGTCTCATTATTGGGGAGTGTGTCTCCACTAGGATTTGCTTATGCCTTCCAAGAGAAGCTTCCAAAATTTAGGATGGAGCAACTTGCCATGCCCCTTACAAGAGCCATGCATTACAGCATATTACAAACATAAGTCCCATTATTGGGATTCGGTCTCCCATAGTATTTGCTTATGACTTCCAAGCAAAAGCTTCCAAAAATTAGGATGGAGCAACTTGCAATGCCCCTTACAAGAACCATGCAGTACAGCATATTACAAACATAAGTCCCATTATTGGGGAGTGGGTCTCGCATAGGATTTGCTTATGCCTTCCAAGCAAAAGCTTCTAAAAATTAGGACGGAGCAACTTGCAATGCCCCTTACAAGAGCCATGCAGTACAGCATATTACAATCATAAGTCCCATTATTGGGGAGTGGGTCTCCCATACGATTTGTTTATGCCTTCCAAGCAAAAGCTTCCAAAAATTAGGACGGAGGAACTTGCAATGCCCCTTAGAAGAACCATGCAGTACAGCATATTACAAACATAAGTCCCATTATTGGGGAGTGGGTCTCCCATAGGATTTGCTTATGCCTTCCAAGCAAAAGCTTCCAAAAATTAGGACGGAGCAACTTGCAATGCCCCTTACAAGAGCCATGCAGTTCAGCATATTACAATCATAATTCCCACAATTGGGGAGTGGGTCTCCCATAGGATTTGCTTATGCCTTCCAAGCAAATGCTTCCATAAATTAGGATGGAGCAACTTGCAATGCCCCTTATAAGAGCCATGCAGTACAGCATATTACAAACATAAGTCCCATCATTGGGGAGTGGGTCTCCCATAGGATTTGCTTATGCCTTCCAACCAAAAGATTCCAATAATTAGGATGGAGCAACTTGCAATGCCCCTTACAAGAGACATGCAGTACAGCATATTACAAACATTAGTCCCATTATTGGGGAGTGGGTCTCCCATAGTATTTGATTATGCCTTCCAAGCCAAAGCTTCCAAAAATTAGGATGGAGCAACTTGCAATGCCCTTTACAAGAACCATGCAGTGCAGCATATTACAAACATAAGTCCCATTATTGGGGAGTAGGTCTCGCATAGGATTTGCTTATGCCTTCCAAGCAAAATCTTCTGAAAATTAGGATGGAGCAACTTGCAATGCCCCTTACAAGAGCCATGCAGTACAGCATATTACAAACATTAGTCCCATTATTGGGGAGTGGGTCTCCCACAGGATTACTTTATGCCTTCCAAGCAAAAGCTTCCAAAAATTAGGGTGGAGCAACTTGCAATGCCCCTTACAAGAGCCATGCAGTACAGCATATTACAAACATAAGTCCCATTATTGAGGAGTGGGTCTCGCATAGGATTTTCTTATGCCTTCCAAGCAAAAGCTTCTGAAAATTAGGACGGAGCAACTTGCAATGCCCCTTACAAGAGCCGTGCAGTACAGCATATTACAAACGTAAGTTTCATTATTGGGGAGTGGGTCTCCCCTAGGATTTGCTTATGCCTTCCAAGCAAAAGCTTCCAAAATTTAGGATGGAGCAACTTGCCATGCCCCTTACAAGAGCCATGCAGTACAGCATATTACAAACATAAGTCCCATTATTGGGGAGTCGGTCTCCCATAGTATTTGCTTATGACTTCCAAGCAAAAGCTTCCAAAAATTAGGATGGAGCAACTTGCAATGCCCCTTACAAGAACCATGCAGTACAGCATATTATAAACATAAGTCCCATTATTGGGGAGTGGGTCTCGCATAGGATTTGCTTATGCCTTCCAAGCAAAAGCTTCTGAAATTTAGGACGGAGCAACTTGCAATGCCCCTTACAAGAGCCATGCAGTACAGCATATTACAAACATAAGTCCCATTATTGGGGAATGGGTCTCCCATAGGATTTGCTTATGCCTTCCAAGCAAAAGCTTCCAAAAATTAGGATGGAGCAACTTGCAATGCCCCTTACAAGAACCATCCAGTACAGCATATTACAAACATACGTCCCATTATTGGGGAGTGGGTCTCCCATAGGATTTGCTTATGCCTTCCAAGCAAAAGCTTCCGAAAATTTGGACAGAGCAACTTGCAATGACCCTTACAAGAGCCATGCAGTACAGCATATTACAAACATAATTCCCATTATTGGGGAGTGGGTCTCCCATAGGATTTGCTTATGCCTTCCAAGCAAAAGCTTCCAAAAATTTGGACAGAGCAACTTGCAATGACCCTTACAAGAGCCATGCAGTACAGCATATTACAAACATAAGTCCCATTATTGGGGAGTGAGTCTCCCATAGTATTTGCTTATACCTTCCAAGCAAAAGCTTCCAAAAGTTAGGACGGAGCAACTTGCAATGCCACTTACAAGAACCATGCAGTACAGCATATTACAAACATAAGTCCCATTATTGGGGAGTGGGTCTCGCATAGGATTTGCTTATGACTTCCAAGCAAAAGCTTCCAAAAGTTAGGATGGAGCAACTTGCAATGCCCCTTACAAGAGCCATGCAGTACAGCATATTACAAACAGAAGTCCCATTATTGGGGAGTGGGTCTCCCATAGTATTTGCTTTTGCCTTCCAAAGAAAAGCTGACAAAAATAAGGACGGAGGAACTTGCAATGCTGGCACCCTGGTGGTATAGTGGTGGTGGAGGCTGAGGATAAGGAAAAGAACATAAAACAGCCAAAATGAGGAATCGTATTCCCATGTGAAGCGGTGCATGTGAATACACCTTCCAAAATAACACAATAGATTTGACTTTATTTTACTCTGCTGTCATTTGGTAGTTATGAGAAGTCTGGCCCAATCCAGCCCTTGTTCATTTTGATAAGGATCAGCTTGTCAGCATTGTCAGTTGACAGGCGAGTGCGCTTATCAGTTATAATTCCCCCAGCGGCACTAAAAACACGCTCCGATAACACGCTAGCGGCAGAGAAGGCCAGGACCTTCAAGGTACACAGAGCGAGTTCATTCCAAGTGTCCAGCTTGAATACCCAATAATTAAAAGGCACAGCGGAATCACAGAGGATGCTGGTACGGTCGGCTAGGTACTCCCTCACCATCTTTTGAAACTTTCCACTCCTTGTGAGAGTACCCCGCGCCTCAGGGCCTGTAAGCTAGGCGGGTGTCAGAAATCTGTCCCAGAATGTTGAAAGTGTTCCCCTGCCTCTGCTGGATTGGAGTTGCATCTCTCTCACCTGTACGCCTTGGTCGGGCATCGAACTGTGACCTCTGCCTCTAGCGTGTTCAGATGGGAATTTTTTTAAGAGTTCTGCAGCAAGGGCCTTCTTGTACTGCCCCATTTTTGTAGAGCTCTCCAACTCAGGAATAAGAGAGTGAAAGTTCTCCTTGTAGCGGGGGTCTAAAAGTGTCACCAACCAGTAATGACTGTCACCCAACATTTTGACAACGCGAGGGTCATGGTTAAGGCAGCGTAACATAAAGTCAGCCATGCGTGCCAGACTGGTAACGGGCAAGATTTCCGTGTCCTCAACAAGATGACGACTGACCATGCTCTGCTCCTCCTCCTCCTCCTCCCCCCTGTCCTCAGGCCACCCACGCTGAACCGATGGTATGACACTTGTACAGGTACTACCATCTACAGTGCATGATAGCAGCTCCTGTTCTTCCTCCTCCTCCTCCTCTCCCTCATTGTCCCCCAATGTACATTGGGATGAGATGAAGCTGGGCTGTGTGTAATCACCCGCTACGGCTTCTTGATCCATCTCATCATACTCTGGCTGCAATGCCTCCTCTTTAATTCTCTGCAGAGAGCGTTGCAAAAGACAGACAAGTGGGATGCTGACACTAATGATGGCGTCATCACCACTCACCATCTTGTTGGCCTCCTCAAAGTTTGTCTGGATGGCACATATGTCAGACATCCAGGTCCACTCCTGAGGTCTTATGTGTGGAGTCTGACCTGGATATCGACAGCCTTGTTGCATCTGGTACTCCACAACTGCTCTCTTCTGCTCACAAATCCTTTGCAACATGTGGAGGGTAGAGTTCCAATGTGTGGGGACATCACACACCAGTCGGTATGCCGGAAGCTGCAAACGCTGCTGCAACACAGCAAGGGTGGCGGAAACTGTAGCCGACTTGCGAAAATGAGCTGACAGGCGGCGTACTTTCACGAGTGGATCTGGCAACTCGGGGTACTATTTAATAAACTGCTGAACCACGAGGTTAAGCACATAAGCACGGCAGATGCTTTGGTACACGTGCTTGTGTAGTGCGGGGATGGCACACCGGGCAAAATAGTGTCGGCTGGGGACCGAGTACCGTGGGACGGCCACCTCCATAAGATTGCGGTAGGATTCCGTCTCCACCAGCCTAAAAGGCAGCATTTCCAACGCAAGCAGTCGTGAAATGTGCGAATTTAGGACTGCGGCCTGTGGGGCATTAGCTGCGAATTTCCGCTTTCGTTCAAAGGTCTGGGATATGGACAATTGAACGCTGTGGTGGGACATGGACGTGGACGTTGATGCTGTTTCTTGAGAAACTACCATAACAAGTGAAGACTGAGTGGAGGGGGCATCTTTACATGCAGTATGGACAGGGAATTGCCTTGCACACACAACAGGGCGTTCTACTGCACGCACAACAGTGGACGAAGCAGTGGTGACACCCGCTGACACTGGTCGTGGACACTGGGTTTTGCCCCACAAAGTCGGGTGCTTTTCTGCCATGTGCCTGATCATGCTGGTGGTGGTCAGGCTGGTAGTTTTGTCACCCCTGCTGATGTTGGCATGTCAGGTGGAACATATGGCCTTTTTGGGGTTATCAGCAGAGTCTTTAAAAAAATTCCAGACTCTGGAAGACCTACCGCTTGTACTGGCAACATCCCTCGTGTTGGTGTAACTGGGAACGGTTGCCCGCCTTCTATCTGCGGTCACCACACTGCTTCTTCCTGCCTGTTGGGGTACTCTGTCTCCCTCCCCCTGTGTGCTGCTGGCCTCACTCTGCATTAGAGATAAGCGGTGTTCGACTAGAACTGTTCGCCAATCTCAAATTCGAGCTGTTTTGGGCGGTGTTCGAGTTGTTCGACGAACCCGAACGATTTGCAAAAAATTCGCTGTTCGAGGTTATGTTCGATAACTGTTCATGCACCAAAAGCGTGTCCTGCATGTCTGGCGCTATTTAGAGCACCAATTATGCAGGGATTGTCTGCCACTTACTGTAATGCCACAGCCATGGTGATTGTGGCATTACAGTGATTGCCCAAATCGATGGGAACAGTGCTCACAGTGAAACATGAAAAGCCGGCAATTCAGCAGCGGCATACACCTGTACCCGACAATTTTGAACAGATAGAATAGAGAATCACACATAGATTAGATAGATAGAAACAGATTAGTCACATATACAGTTATATGAAAAAGTTTGGGCACCCCTATTAATCTTAAGCTTATTGTTTTATAAAAATTGGTGTTTTTGCAACAGCTATTTCAGTTTGATATATGTAATAACTGTTGGACACAGTAATGTTTCTGCCTTGAAATGAGGTTTATTGTACTAACAGAAAATGTGCAATCTGCATTCAAACAAAATTTGACAGGTGCATAAGTATGGGCACCTCACCAGAAAAGTGACATTAATATTTAGTAGATCCTCCTTTTGCAAAAATAACAGCCTCTAGTCACTTCCTGCAGCTTTTAATGAGTTCCTGGATCCTGGATGAAGGTATTTTTGACCATTCCTCTTTACAAAACAATTCCAGTTCAGTTAAGTTTGATGGTCGCCGAGCATGGACAGCCCTCTTCAAATGATCCCACAGATGTTCAATGATATTCAGGTCTGGGGACTGGGATGGCCATTCCAGAACATTGTAATTGTTCCTCTGCATGAATGCCTGAGTAGATTTGGAGCGGTGTTTTGGATCATTGTCTTGCTGAAAGATCCATCCCCTGCGTAACTTCAACTTTGTCACTGATTCTTGAACATTATTGTCAAGAATCTGCTGATACTGAGTGGAATCCATGCGTCCCTCAACTTTAACAAGATTCCCGGTGCCGGCATTGGCCACACAGCCCCAAAGCATGATGGAACCTCCACCAAATTTTACTGTGGGTAGCAAGTGTTTTTCTTGGAATGTTGTGTGTTTTTGCCGCCATGCATAACACCTTTTTGTGTGACCAAACAACTCAATCTAGGTTTCATCAGTCCACAGGACCTTCTTCCAAAAGGAAATTGGCTTCTCCAAATGTGCTTTTGCATACCTCAGCCGACTCTGTTTGTGGCGTGCTTGCAGAAACGGCTTCTTTCGCATCACTCTCCCATACAGCTTCTCCTTGTGCAAAGTGCGTTGTATAGTTGCCCGATGCACAGTGACACCATCTGCAGCAAGTTGATGCTGCAGCTCTCTGGAGGTGGTCTGAGGATTGTCCTTGACTGATCTCACCATTCTTCTTCTCTGCCTTTCTGAAGTTTTTCTTGGCCTGCCACTTCTGGCCTTAACAAGAACTGTCCCTGTGTTCTTCCATTTCCTTACTATGTTCCTCACAGTGGAAACTGACAGGTTAAATCTCTGAGACAGCTTTTTGTATCCTTCCCCTGAACAACTATGTTGAATAATCTTTGTTTTCAGATCATTTGACAGTTGTTTTGACGAGCCCATGATGCCACTCTTCAGAGGAGATTCAAACAGGAGAACAACTTGCAAGTGGCCACTTTAAGTAGCTTTTCTCATGATTGCATACACCTGGCTATTAAGTTCAAAGCTCAATGAGGTTACAAAGCCAAAAAAAGTGCTTTAGTAAGTCAGTAAAAAGTAGGTAGGAGTATTTAAAACAAGAAAATGATAAGGGTGCCCATACTTATGCACCTGTCAAATTTTGTTTGAATGCAGATTGCACATTTTCTGTTAGTACAATAAACCTCATTTCAAGGCAGAAACATTACTGTGTCCAACAGTTATTACATATATCAAACTGAAATAGCTGTTGCAAAAACACCAATTTTTATAAAACATTAAGCTTAAGATTAATAGGGGTGCCCAAACTTTTTCATATGACTGTATATGAAGTACAGAGACAGTGTTGCTTATTGTACTTGTCATTTAGTGTAAAGGATTTAATAAAAAAAATAATAGTGTTTTCATGCACCGTCTCTTTAAAAAAGCCGACCGGCATTTCAGCAGCGGTACCCGACAATTTAGAATAGAAGGAATAGAGAATCACTCATAGATTAGATAGATAGAAACATGTCAGTCACATATATATGAAGTACAGTGACAGTGTTGTTTACTGTACTAGTCATTTAGTGTTAAAATAAAGCATTTATTTAAAAAAAAATTGGTGTGGGGTTCCCCATAATTTTATTCTCTAGCGGAGGTTAAGCAGACGGCTGGGGCAGATGTTTGAAGCCTGGGAAGGGGGTAATACCCACGGAGCTTCCCAGACTACTAATATCAGCCCCCAGCTGAACACCTAGCCTTTACTAGCTATTAAAATGGGGGACCCCCCCAAAAAAATGACGAGGGGTCCCCCCTATTTTAATAGCTAGCAAAGGCTAGGCAGACAGCTGGGGACTGATATTAATAGCCCAGGAAGGGTGCCATGAATATTGGCCCCCTCCCAGGCTAGAAACACCAGCCGTCAGCCGCCCCAGAAATGGCGCATCCATAGGATGTGCAAATTCTGGCACTTAGCCTCGCTATTCCCACTGCCCTGTAGCGGTGGCAGTGGGGTAATAGGGCTGGGGTTGATGTCAGCTTATACAGCCAGCTGACATCAAGCCCAGGTTAGTAATGGAGAGGCGTCTATAAGACACCCCCATTACTACCCCCATAGTCAAAGTTAAAAAAAACACAAACACCCAGAATAAAGTCCTTTAATTGAAATAAAGACACAATGCTTTTTTGTTCTAAATTAAACCATACTTACCGTCACGCCCATTCCAGCTGAAGCCAACGATCTCCTGCAATAAAAGTAAAATAATAAAGCAACCTCATCCTTACCTTTCCATGGTTCCCACGACGGCTTCAGCTCTGCTACATTCACATGACAGGCTGGACCGCAGCAGAAAGCTGCCATCCAGTTTGCCATGCCGCACACACTGAGAAGCGCAGGCATGCTTGCGCTCCTCAGTGTCTCGCTGTGACGGCATGCAGATGATCCGAGTTCATGTCCAATGAACTCGGCTCACCTCAGGCACGTCACTGACAGCGTGGGAAAATTCTCCTGCACTCAGCGCTTCAGCGTGAGAATTCTCCCACGCTGTCAGTGAAGTGAATGAGGTGAGCTGAGATCATTGGACATGAACTCACCTCATGCACGTCACTGACAGCGTGGGAAAATTCTCACGCTGAAGCGCTGAGTGCAGGAGAATTTTCCCACGCTGTCAGTGACGTCCATGAAGTGAGCTGAGTTCATTGGACATGTGCTCACCTCATGCACGTCACTGACAGCGTAGGAGAATTCTCACGCTGAAGCGCTGAGTGCAGGAGAATTTTCCCATGCTGTCAGTGACGTGCATGAGGTGAGCCGAGTTCATTGGACATGAACTTAGCTCATCTGGATGCCGTCACAGCGAGACACAGAGGAGCGCAAGCATGCCTGTGCTTCTCAGTGTCTGCGGGATGACAGGCTGGATGGCAGCTTTCTGTTGCGGTCCAGCCTGTCATCTCGATGTAGCAGAGCTGAAGCTGTCGTGGGAAACATCGAAAGGTAAGGATGATGTTGCTTTATTATTTTTCTTTTATTGTAGGAGATCGTTGGCTTCAGCTGGAATGGGCATGATGGTAAGTATGGTTTAATTTAGAACAATAAAGAATTGTGTGTTTATTTCAATTAAAGGACTTTTTTCTGGGTTTTTAAATACTTTACTAGAAATTCATGGTGGTCATGTCTAATATTGGCGTGACCCCATGAATTTCGGGCTTAGGGCCAGCTGATAATGCCAAGCTGGCCCTAACCCCTTTATTACCCAGTAAGCCACCGCACCAGGGCCCTGGATGAGTTGGGTACAGCCCCAGAAGATGGCGCTTCTATGAATGCGCCATTTTCCGGGGTCGCTGCGGACTGCAATTTGCAGGGGGGGGGGGCAGAAAGCTTGGGCCTCCCTGCGCTGCGGATTCCAGCCCCCAGCTGCATTATTTACCTGGCTGGACACATAAATAGGGCGAAGCCCTACGTATTTTTTTTTTTATTATTATTTCATGAAATTCATGAAATAATTAAGAAAAAAAGGGCTTCCCTATATTGTTGTGTCCGGCCAGGTACAAATAGGCAGCTGGTGGTTGGGGGCAGCCCGTTCCTGCCTGCTGTACCTGGCTGGACACACATATAGTGCAAAGCCCCACGTCATTTTTTTAAAATTATTTCATGAATTTCCTGGAATAATTTTAAAAAAACTTGACGTGGGGCTTCGCACTATATTTGTGTCCAGCCAGGTACAGCAGGCAGGAACGGACTGCCCCCAACCACCAGCTGCCTATTGGTACCTGGCCGGACACAACAATACAGGGAAACCCTTTTTTTCTTAATTATTTCATTAATTTCATGAAATAATTAAAAAAAAAATAAGTGGGGCTTCGCCCTATTTTTGTGTCCGGCCAGGTACAACTAGGCAGCTGGGGGCTGGAATCTGCAGCGCAGTGAGGACCAAGCTTTCTGGGCCCCACCCGCTACAAATTGCAGTCCGCAGCCACCCTGGAAAATGGCACGTTCATAGAAGCGCCATCTTCTGGCGCTGTACCCAACTCATCCAGGGCCCTGGTGCGGTGGCTCACTGGGTAATAAAGGGGTTAGGGCCAGCTTGGCATTATCAGCTGGCCCTAGGCCCGAAATTCATGGGGTCACGCCAATATTAGACATGACCGCCATGAATTTCTAGTAAAGTATTTAAAAAAAAAACACAACACCCAGAATAAAGTCCTTTAATTGAAATAAACACACAATTCTTTATTGTTCTAAATTAAACCATACTTACCATCACGCCCATTCCAGCTGAAGCCAACGATCTCCTGCAATAAAATAAAAATAATAATGCAACAACATCCTTACCTTTCGATGGTACCCAGGACAGCTCCAGCTCTGCTACATCGAGATGACAGGCTGGACCACAGCAGAAAGCTGCCATCCAGCCTGTCATCCTGCAGACACTGAGAAGCGCAGGCATGCTTGCGCTCCTCAGTGTCAGACTGTGACGGCATCCAGATGAGCCGAGGTCATGTCCAATGAACTCAGCTCACCTCATGCACGTCACTGACAGCGTGGGAAAATTCTCCTGCGCTCAGCGCTTCAGCAGGAGAATTCTCTCACGCTCACCGCATGCGCAGGAGAATTCTCCTACGCTGTCAGTGACGTGCATGAGGTGAGCTGAGTTCATTGTCGGCTCATCTGGATGCCGTCACAGCCAGACACTGAGGAGCGCAAGCATGCCTGCGCTTCTCTGTGTCTGCGGGATGACAGGCTGGATGGCAGCGTACTGCTGCGGTCCAGCCTTTCATCTCGATGTAGCAGAGCTGGAGCTGTCCTGTGAACCATCGAAAGGTAAGGATGATGTTGCTTTATTATTTTTCATTTATTGCAGGAGATCGTTGGCTTCAGCAGGAATGGGCATGATGGTAAGTATGGTTTAATTTAGAACAATAAAGAATTGTGTCTTTATTTCAATTAAAGGACTTTATTCTGAGTGTTTGTGTTTTTTTTAACTTTGACTATGGGGTTAGTAAAGGGGGTGTCTTATAAACGCCTCTCCATTACTAACCTGGGCTTGATGTCAGCTGGCATTATAAGCTGACATCAACCCCAACCTTATTACCCCACTGCCACCCCTACAGGGCAGTGGGAAGAGGGAGGCTAAGTGCCAGAATTGGCGCATCCTATGGATGCCCCATTTCTGGGATGGCTGACGGCTGGTGTTTCTAGCCTGGGAGGGGGCCAATATTCATGGAACCCTTCCTAGGCTATTAATATCAGCCCCCAGCTGTCTGCCTAGCCTTTGCTAGCTATTAAAATAGGGTGGACCCCACATCATTCTTTGGGGGGTCCCCCATTTTAATAGCTAGTAAAGGCTAGGTATTCAGCTGGGGGCTGATATTAGTAGCCTGGGAAGCTCCGTGGGTATTACCCCGTTCCCAGGCTTCAAACATCTGCTCCAGCCGTCTGCTTAACCTCCGCTAGGGACTAAAATTATGGGGAACCCCACGGCAATTTTTTTTTTATTAAATCCTTAATTTTAACACTAAATGACAAGTACAGTAACCAACACTGTCACTGTACTTCTTATATATGTGACTGACATGTTTCTATCTATCTAATCTATGTGTGATGCTCTATCTTTCTGTTCTAAATTGACGGGTACCGATGCTGAATAGTGTTGAGCCACCCCCGTAGTGTTCGAGTTCGGTTCAGTTCGTCGAACACCCGTGTGTTCGTCGAACTGTTCGTCGAACACCTTCGAACACCGTTAAAACCAATGGCAGGCAAACAAAAACACATAGAAAACACCTTCAAAGGTGTCCAAAAGCTGACAAACTGCTCAGAAGACACAACTAACACATGGAAAAGTGACAAGTACATATAGTCATGCGAAAAGAAAAGAAGTGGAGGAGTAAAAGGAGGGGGAGACACAGATATAGGCATGTCATGCCCTTCTAAAATCCAAAAAGTGAGAAGCCGACACGTTCAGCCCGCTCCTGCCCGTGCCACCTCCGTGTCGCCAGGTTTGTGCCAGAGCCGCGGTGAACCCTGACGGCCAGCCCCCCTCTCCCAATACTGGTGCCTGTCTGCTGGTGGGTCGAGCGAGCCCCCCTGTGGTGGAGGCAGCTCTAAGCTTTTTAATTTAAATTGTCTCTCTAATTTGAATGAATACACTTTAAATCCATTTACAAGGATCTATTGGAGGGCAAGTCTCATGCCAGCTGCCGCGTAATTCCAGCTCCAGTAGCGTCCACTAAAGCTGCTGCAGTTAAAAAGCTTTTATAAGGATCGAGCTCGGCTGTCCACCGCAAGGCATCCTACTGCCAGTCCCAGTCCCTATGCCTTGGGGTGCCTCCTGATGCTCTTCACTGAGTATCCCGTGGTCCCGAAGCATTTCCTTTGAAAAAATTAAGTGTCCAAACTACAGGTGGTGTAGCTTGCTTAACAGCCGGGATAATCCGCTGACTAGCAGACACTGCTACTAGGCACAAAGTATTTCCTGGGCTAGATGCAGTTAAAAATTTGTAATTAGATACTCTCGTTGGATGCTGAGAAAGCATTCCATAGAGTCTCCTGGCACGCCATATATGATTCTCTTAAAAAGCTTGGGGTAGGGGTCTAGGGGACCCTTTTATAGCCAAAATCACGGCCCTGTATCACAATACGTCACCTAGGCTGAAGATAAATGGAACTGTAGCATCCTGAGGGCTCGGTTGCTACAGAGGTATTGCACCTCACCCAGAGGTGTGATATCTCACTCTCAGGTAAGGATGGAGTGTGGATCAGGACCCGACACCTGCATGCATTACACCACATTGCCGTGGGGCAGGGCGACCAATATGCCTCTGAGATGGGCACGACAGTCCCTGTCCCTGGCTGGAGTGGGGGGAGGGAACACTGAGGAAGGGGAACCCTGTAGTGCAGGAGCAGGGAGGAAGCAGTTCCTGGGTGAATTGAGAAGGGAGTATAAAAGGTGGGCACCATCTTAGTTCAGTGCAGAGAAGTCTGAGCAGAAGTGGCAGGGAGCAGGGGCTCTGCATGAGCTCTGCTCCGGAGGCGGGCCTAGTAACAGAGGCCCAGGCCTGGAAGAGGGAGAAGGAAGGAAGAGGAGCGGAGAAGGCTCCAGGAACGAGGAACGAAGGGATCCCATGGGTGCGGACGGGCGAGTCGCCACCGCACACCCGAATCCACCTGCGTGGAGGGGTCAGGCCAAAGGGGGAGACCGGTCCCCGAAACTAGTGGAGGCAGGAAACGACCCTCAGCTAGAAACCAGAGGCTGTGACATTTTATGTGGCGCAGCCCCTCGCTACACCCGCTAGGAAGGCACCACATAGGGTCAGGGAAACTGGCGCCAAGTTTACCAAGAGGAGGCCCGAGGCAGCCGGACAGAAGGGTTGGTAAGAAAGGCCAGACAAAGGACACACAAAGGGGGTCCTGTGAAGCGCTCCAAAGTTATGTGGGAGTTGTCTGAGCCCCTCACCTGGTGAGCACAGTACGACGTGGGCAGCCGTTACCTGCAGACGTGGTCTGGATAATAAGAACTGTGAGTAAAGGCCCTGGACTGCATCACTGACTCCGTGTCGTTACTGCTGCTGCCCTGCACCATCACCCCCATCCTCCGCATACACTGCCCTGAGGCTATACTCCTCCCGTGGGGAGTTATGCTACGCTCTGCTGCACCCATAACACCAGCCTCAGTGGTCTGCCCTGCAGCGGCGGTTCACTCTGACCGCAATCCACGGGTGGCGTAGTCGGACATTTAAACATCAAAACCACATAAATAGTTCCGCCACTGGTTTGACCACCCTGAGCCACGGAACCGGGTCGCCGCCACGAAGACTACAACCACCAGCATCCACCAAAAAGGGTCCGGCTCCGGGTGTCCCAAGGCCCAGGGGGTGCATCAGAACATTTTCATCACCTTTCACAATCACCAATGGGACAAGGCAGGGATGTCCTCTGTCCCCTCTCTTATACATCCTAGTGACGGAGCATCTGCTCTCATCAATTCGCCATAACCCCAATATTAGGTGGATTGAGGTGGGAGGCACCGAGTACAAGTGCTCTCTATTTGCTGATGATGTCCTAGTATATATCAATCAATCACATATATCCATCCATGCTGTTATGGCTGAAATAGATCACTTTGTTACATGGTCAAATTTTAAAATCAATGCAGCGAAGTCTGAGGCCCTCGATGTCTCCCTCTCCAAATCCATGTAGGATTCCATCCAGTCCAACTTTCCCTTTGCCTGGCCCTCACAGGGAATCAAATACTTAGGAATTCCTATTCATAGAGACCTCTCCCATCTATGTTATCTTAATTTTGGGCCCTTTATTGAACAACTCCATACAGACCACGGTTGGCAAGTTAGAACTTTAAGATTCACTACGTGAACCACTGGTGTTTTGTGGAAAAGCACATGTACACTGTGTTCCAAATTATTATGCAAAAAGTGTTTAGGAGTGATAAGGGAAGAATTTGTTTGTTTGTCAGTTAAACTCATTGATGGTGATGTGTGTCAGGGCTCTTTATATCACTGTAAGCAATTGCAGACACCTGTGCTAATTAGTTTGGCAGGTGTGTCCAATGAAAGGCAAGACTACTTAAGAAGGCTGTCTCACATTATTAAGCAGCCTACATTTTCTGCCAAAATGGGAAAGAAAAAGGATGTGTCGGCTGCTGAGAAGCAACAAATTGTGGAGTGTTTAGGTCAAGGCATGACTACAATCAACAATGTGCGATGATCAGGATGAAGTGTCTTGGCAATCAAGAAGTATGTAGCTGATTCACAGTACACACGTGTGCGTGCTGATAAGGGCAAATTGAGGACTCTTTCCTACAGGCAATTATGTCAGGTTAAAAGAGCAGCGGCAAAAAAGCCTTGTCATAGCAGCAGACAAGTTTTTGAAGCTGCTGGTGCCTCCAACGTCCCCCGAACAACAAGATGCAGGGTCCTTCAGAGGTTTGCAGCTGTGCATACGCCATCCTGTTGACCTCCTCTATCCACTTCACACAAGCAGAAATGGCTCCAGTGGGCCAAACATTACATGAAGACTGATTTCAAAACTGTTTTGTTCACGGATGAGTGCCGTGCAGCGCTCGATGGTCCAGATGGATGGAGTGGAGGATGGCTGGTTGATGGACACCCCACGCAAACACGGCTACAGCGCCAACAAGGAGGAGGTGGAGTAATGTTTTGGGCTGGAATCATGGGGAGAGAGATTGTCGGCCCCTTTAGGATCCCTGAAGGCGCTAAAGATGAACTCCATAATGTATGTGGATTTTCTCAAACAGCACTTCCTGCC
Organism: Phyllobates terribilis; assembly: GCF_046119375.1. Classification (NCBI taxonomy): domain Eukaryota; kingdom Metazoa; phylum Chordata; class Amphibia; order Anura; family Dendrobatidae; genus Phyllobates; species Phyllobates terribilis. The sequence goes on along the minus strand of NW_027362767.1, from coordinate 395,867,850 downwards.
ATGGTTCAAGAAGAAGAACCGTGTATTTCACAGCAAGATAATTTTTTTGCATGATAATGCACCATCTCATGCTGCACATAAAACATCTGCATCTCTGGCTGATATGGGCATAAAAGGGGACAAACTTATGGTGTGACCCCCCATGCTCCCCTGACCTCTACCCCATTCAGAACCTCTGGAGCATCATCAAAAGGAGTGTCTATGATGGCGGGAGGCAGTTCACATCTAAGCAACAGCTCTGGGAGGGTATTCTGTCCTCATGCAAAACAAATGAAGCAGAAACCATCCAAAACCTGACAAATTCAATGGACGAGAGAGTTCAGAAGCTCCTTTCGAACAAGGGGTCCTATGTGAAAATGTAACATCACCTAGAATAAAGTTTTGAGCTGAAAACTGTTTGATTTCAGTTTGTAATAACCTGCTAATGCTTATAATTTCAAAAATGACCATTTTTTTGGTCTTTATTAAAATGAAAAGGTTGATCGAAAAGTTTGGGGGATCTAAGAGTGTGGCAACCCAGTAGTCATGATTACTTCGAATTCTGACAATATGAGGGTCATGTTGCAGGTAGTGCAGCAAGAAGGCACTTATGTGTCTTGCGCATCTCGGAGCCCCAAAATCATTTTCCGGGCTAGATGCAGCTAAAAATAATTATTAATTTTAAATCTGGTGCAGCTTAGTATAGATGGCCTAATAGGATCAGTGCTGCACACTGCTACAAAGCACAAATTATTTTCCAGTCAAGATACAGATAAACATGATTAGTAATTTTAAATCTGGTGGAGCTTATTATGGATGGCCTAATAGAATCAGTGCTGCACACTGCTACAAAGCCCAAATTATTTTCCAGCCAAGATACAGATAAACATGATTAGTAATTTGAAAGCTTAAAACGGTTGGTAGGGTGATTTTAACCAATCATCAAGCTTTTACTCTCCCCAGGATGACACAGGGGTAGAAAAGTCGTTTCGGATCCATGATTTGTTCATCTTTATGAACGTGAGTCTGTCTACATTATCAGTGGAGAGCCGCGTGCGCTTATCTGTCAGCACACCACCAGCAGCGCTGAACACACGTTCAGACAGAACGCTGGCTGCGGGGCATGACAAGATCTCCAAGGCGTAAGTGGCTAGCTCCGGCCATTTATCCAGATTGGAAGCCCAAAAAGAGCAAGGGTCCAGTGACACAGTCATTGCTTCAATGTTTACTTGGAGATACTCCTGTACAATCGTCTCTAGGCGTTGACTATGTGTCAGACTTCTTGTCTCCTGTGGCCTTGCAAAGGATGGGCAAAAAAAGTGGTGAAATGATTCCGCAAAATTGATGTTACCAGCAGATACTGTGGTTCTGTTACGGTTTGAGTGCTGAACACTTGACGGTCCCACAGTTGGCAAGTTGGAACTGTGAGATTCACTACGTGCACCACTGGTGTTTTGTGGAAAAGCACATGTAAGATTCTGCAACAGTCTCTGCTGATACTCCTGCATGCGTGCATCCCTTTCTATGGCAGGAATAATTTCTGCAAATTTACTTTTGTACCAGGGATCTAACAGTGTGGCAACCCAGTAGTCAGGATTATTTCTAATTCTCACAATTCGAGGGTCATGTTGCAGATAGTGCAGCAAGAAGGCACTCATGTGTGTTGCGCATCCAGGAGCACCAAGTCCCTATTGTGTTGGTGGCGAGGTAACAATCATGCTTCCTTCCTCTGTCCTCTCCCCCCAACCTCGCACAACAGAAATGTGATCAAGGTCTCCCTCATCTGATGAGTCTTCCATCAGTTCGTCCTCCACTTCTTCCTGGGCTCCTGCACCTTCCTCACTAGTTTGGCTGCTACTATGCGCCCTGGTAAAACCATCTCCCCCACCCTCACATGCCTGCCGCCTTGGTGCTGCCGACCGTCTGGACCTTGCAGATGTTAGCCCTTCCGCATACAACTCCTCCTCCTCTACTTCCTCCACCTCCTCTTGTGCCACCACCTGACTCCGAATTCTGTTTAACATGTGCTCCAGCATGTAAATCACCGGAATAGTCATGCTGATAATGGCATCGTCAGCACTAAACATCTTCGTCGCCATTTCAAAACTGTGTAGAAGGGTGCATAGGTCCCTGATCTGAGACCACTCCTCCAGCGTGATTTGCCCCACCTCTGGATCTCGTTGGCCCAGGCTATACGTCAGAACGTATTGCACCAGGGCTTGTCGGTGCTGCCACAGTCGCTGCAACATGTGCAGAGTTGAATTCCACCGGGTAGGCACATCGCATTTTAGCCGGTGAAGTGGCAGGCCCAACGACTTCTGTAGAGATGTAAGTCGCTGAGCTGCGGGATGCGAACGGCGGAAGTGAGCACACAGCGACCGTGCCCTCTGCAGAAGGCCATCTAGTCTGGGATAGTGGGCTAAAAATTGCTGGACAGCCAGGTTCAACACGTGAGCCATACAAGGCAGGTGTGTGACATTGCCCCGGCGAAGGGCCGCACCCAGGTTTGCAGCATTGTCGCACACGGCCTTTCCTGGTTTCAGGCCCAGTGGAGACAACCATTCATGAAATTGGTTCTCCAGAGCTGACCACAACTCCTCAGCTGTGTGACTCACATTTCCTAGACATTTCAAAGTAAAAACCGCCTGATGACGTTGAGCCCTACTGCCAGCATAGTAAGGAGGTGTGCAGGATCCCTTCTGCGCAGTTAGAAAGATTGTGGCATGACCAGACAGGCTTTGGGTGCAGGTGGAAGACCGAGAGGAGGTTGAGGAGGAAGAAGCAGTGGAGGAACTTTGACAAAAAGAGGATTGACGCACAACTCGTGGGGACGGCAAGACTTGGACAGCAGCCACTTGTCCTGCTGTCACCATAGTTACCCAGTGCCCAGTCAGCGACATGTAACGCCCCTGTCCATGCCTACTCGTCCAAGTGTCTGTGGTGAAATGCACCCTGTCACACACAGAGTTTCTCAAAGAAGCGGTGATGTTGTGTGCGACATGCTGGTGGAGCGCAGGCACACCTTTCTTTGAGAAGTAGTGCCGACTGGGCATCTGGTACTGGGGCACTGCGACGGACATAAGGTCTCGAAAATTCTCTGTGTCCACCAGGCGGAAAGGCAGCATTTCTGTAGCCAAGAGCTTGCAGATGGTGAAATTCAACCTCTTAGCCTTCTCATGGCTAGGAGGAAATGGTCTTTTACTTTTCCACATCTGAGGGACCGAGGGCTGGCTATTGTGCTTAGACGGGGTTGATAAGGGTGTCCCCGGCAAACTGCCGGTCTGTGAGGAAGATGCAGGCGGACATGTTAGGTTGCCTTGATCCAAAGGTGGTGCTATCAATGTCGGACAGCGCTCAACACCAGCTGGTGTTACCACCTCCAAAGAAAATGATGACCTGCCAATCACGCTGGCTGTTGCGGGTAAAGAGGTGGCAGGTCTGCGCCCCAAAACAGGTGTGACTGCTGTCCCCCCAGTCACAGAGGATGAAGAGGCCGCGGATGCACAAGATATGGCAGACGGTGGTTGGCCCGGCCGGCTAGGCCGCATTGTAGCACACTGAGCTTCCCACTGCAACTTATGCTTCATGTCCATGTGCCGATTCATGCATGAAGTACTCAAACTATGTATATTTTGGCCTCTACTTAGCTTTTGCTGACAAATGTTACAGATAACACGAGTTGGGTCATCTTTATCGATCTGAAAAAATGCCCAGGCTATGCAAGGCTTAGCACCCATGCGACCTGAAGAGCCACCACGACTTGTGGTCAGAGGCAGAGTTGTGTTTGAGGATGCAGTTGTTGACGTGCTTCCAGTACTACGTCTCTGTCCAGGAAGATGCAACCTGACCTCGTCGTCACTAGCATCTTCCTCCACCTCCTCTGCTGACCTAATCTCTTGGCTGACTGTGGGTTGACAGTAAGTGGGATCTCCAACCTCATCATCATCACCCTGTGCGTTATCACACCCGTCGTCCTCAGAGCCAATCTGTTCCTGCCCTGACAAAAAACTAAAATTGTCGCTCCAATCAGGTATTTGAGTCTCATCATCATCTTCCTCAATGTCTCCACCAACAGGAGTTACAGTTTGGGAATGAGGGTCTACATTATGGTCAGAACCTTCTGCGTCTGGTCCTGGATCCGACTCATAAAGATTCTGGGCATCAGTGCAGATCATTTCCTCGTCTGGATTCACAGAAGCGCTGGAGTCGACCTCTGATTCCCAGGCTATAGTATGAGTAAACAGCTCTGCAGACTCAACCATCTGTTCTACCTCATACTCAGACGGGCAGCTGGAGATTTGGGAGCTGTGAGGAAGCAAGTGCGATTTGGGTGACACCTTTGAGGACTGGAGTATTTGTGATGTTGAAGTTGATGTGGAGGAGAGCCCACTTAAAGGAGCACTTGATATCCGTTGAAGCACCTGCTGTTTTTGTGCCTCATCTGGAATTTGTAGCGATTGGCGTGGCCGTAAGAAAGGGATCTTATCACATTGTCCGCTAAAAGAAGTAGACATTTTAGTTTGGCTGGAAGATGGTCTTTCTTCTGCAGATGTTACTGTTGCTTTAACACCTACCCCAAGGACACAACCTTTTTTCCCCTTTCCAACACGCCTATTCCCCTTTCCACCAGCAGCAGGCCTTTTTCCACTCATTTTGGTGGTTAACTAATTCACAACTCTGGAGTTGTTTGCACAAAAAACAATGGATGGGAACCGAGCAGAGCTGAGTGGCCAAACTGTGGTATTAGGCCAAAACTATTGGCTGGGTTAGATGCAGAAAAAAATTATATTCAGTTTGCAACCTGATGGAGGTCAGTATAGATGGACTAATAGAGAAAGTCCCACACACTGCTAGAAGGCCAAATATTTTTTCAGAGCTAGATGCAGACAAAAAATTATTTTTAATTTGCAACCTGATGGAGGTCAGTATAGATGGACTAATAGAGAAAGTCCCACACACTGCTAGAGAGCCAAATATTTTTTCAGAGCTAGATGCAGACAAAAAATTATTTTGAATTTGCAACCTGATGGAGGTCAGTATAGATGGACTAATAGAGAAAGTCCCACACACTACTAGAAGGCCAAATATTTTTTCAGAGTTAGATGCAGACAAAAAAATATTTTTAATTTGCAACCTGATGGAAGTCAGTATAGATGGACTAATAGAGAAAGTCCCACACACTGCTAGAAGGCCAAATATTTTTTCAGAGCTAGATGCAGACAAAAAATTATTTTTAATTTGCAACCTGATTGAGGTCAGTATAGATGGACTAATAGAGAAAGTCCCACACACTGCTAGAAGGCCAAATATTTTTTCAGAGCTAGATGCAGATATAAATTATTTTTAATTTGCAACCTGATGGAGGTCAGTATAGATGGACTAATAGAGAAAGTCCCACACACTGCTAGAAGGCCAAATATTTTTTCAGAGCTAGATGCAGAAAAAAATTATATTCAGTTTGCAACCTGATGGAGGTCAGTATAGATGGACTAATAGAACAAGTCCCACACACAGCTAGAAGGCCAAATATTTTTTCAGAGCCAGATGCAGACAAAAAATTATTTTGAATTTGCAACCTGATGGAGGTCAGTATAGATGGACTAATAGAGAAAGTCCCACACACTGCTAGAAGGCCCAATATTTTTTCAGAGCTAGATGCAGACAAAAAATTATTTTTAATTTGCAACCTGATTTAGGTCAGTATAGATGGACTAATAGAGAAAGTCCCACACACTGCTAGAAGGCCAAATATTTTTTCAGAGGTAGATGCAGATAAAAATTATTTTTAATTTGCAACCTGATGGAGGTCAGTATAGATGGACTAATAGAGAAAGTCCCACACACTGCTAGAAGGCCAAATATTTTTTCAGAGCTAGATGCAGACAAAAAATTATTTTGAATTTGCAGCGTGATGGAGGTCAGTATAGATGGACTAATAGAACAAGTCCCACACACTGCTAGAAGGCCAAATATTTTTTCAGAGCTAGATGCAGAAAAAAACTATATTCAGTTTGCAACCTGATGGAGGTCAGTATAGATGGACTAATAGAACAAGTCCCACACACTGCTAGAAGCCCAAATATTTTTTCAGAGCTAGATGCAGAAAAAAATTATATTCAATTTGCAACCTGATGGAGGTCAGTATAGATTGACTAACAGAATGATGCTGTGCCCAAAAGATTTTACTTCACTAGGTGCAGTAAAAAAATTGGTATTCTATACACAAGTGGTATGTCTTGCAACACAGATAGGCTACTCCACTGACTAACACACTCTGCAATAGGCCAAAAAGGATTAGCTTTGCTAGATTCAGCCAAATGCTGTGAAAAAAAACTTGCACAGCACTGGCACAGACCTGCCTGGCAAAAACTGATAGGAACTGATGTAACCTAGTCCTGAAAAGGACTCCAATTACAATTAGTCTTTACTCCCACAACCTATCTATTTAAGAGCACAGACCTGCCTGATAAAAGTCATAGGAAATGCTGTAACCTAGTCCTTAAAAGGACTGCAATCACAACTATTCCCTACTCCCAAGCTATCTGTAGATTTGTGCGAAAATTGGCTTGAAATTAACAAGGTATAGCGCACACAGCAACAGCGGTGCCGTCTAACACGCAGCTGCAGCAGTGAGAAAATGGTGGCGACGGGGAAAATGGCTTGGTCTTATAGGGCAAGGACATGTGACATACACTGCCAATGACACATGCCCTTGCTTGTGTGAAAAAAAGCACTTCGCTCCGTGTGTGCGCTGCTGATAGGCTGACAGATTGCACCTCCCCACTGTAAATGCGGGAAAGAGAAAAAAAAATGGAGATCTTCATTGTTCCTGCAGAGATCCATCCCCTGCCCCTCCCCCACCCCGCTGTACACTCAAACTGCGTATTAACATTAATTTTCATCATTACTGAGAAAAAATCCAGTTATGATTTTGGTGCACGAACAGTTATCGAACATAACCTCGAACAGCCGAATTTTTCTCAAATCGTTCGTGTTCGCCGAACGGCTCGAACACCGCCCAAAACAGCTCGAATTTGAGATTGGCGAACAGTTCGAGTAGAACAACGCTCATCTCTAATGCTGAATTGCCGGCTGGCTTCTTTAAAGAGACGGTGCATGAAAACACTAATATTTTTTTTAGTAAATCCTTTACACTAAATGACAAGTACAGGAAGCAACACTGTCACTGTACTTAATGTATATGTGACTGACATGTTTCTACCTATCTAATCTATGAGTGATGCTCTATCTTTCTGTTCTAAATTGTCGGGTACCGATGCTGAATTGCCGGGCGGCTTTTTTAAAGAGACGGTGCATGAAAACACTAATATTTTTTTTAGTAAATCCTTTACACTAAATGACAAGTACAGTAACCAACACTATCACTGTACTTATTATATATGTGGCTGACATATTTCTATCTATCTAATCTATGTGTGATGCTCTATTCCTTCTTGTCTGAATTGTCGGGTACCGGTGTATGCCGCTGCTGAATTGCCGGCTGGCTTTTTTAAAGATATAGATTTGCGGCTGAACAGTGAGCGTCACACTCAAACTGTGTTTTTTTAGATACCAAAGGCCCAAAACTGGATAGTACAGAGATTTGACCCGTGGAACTGCAAAACCACACTGGGATTTGTCGAGCCTACACCAGACTATTTTCAACAGATATATTTTTGTGTCACAACAGTCAGGAGACTCTACTGTTTTTCTTTACGGAAAATATACCAAAACCTGAATAATAGAGATTTTTTTCCGTGGGATGGCAAAACCACAGTTATTGTTTACTGGGGTATACCAGACTTTTTTAAATATATAGATTTGTGGCTGAACAGTGAGCGACACACTCAAACTGTGTTTTTTTAGATACCAAAGGCCCAAAACTGGATAGTAAAGAGATTTGACCCGTGGAACTGCAAAACCACACTGGGATTTGTCGGGCCTACACTAGACTATTTTCAACAGATAAATTTTTGTGTCACAACTAGTGTTGAGCATTCCGATACTGAAATATTGGGTATCGGCCGATATTTGCGGTATCGGAATTCCGATACTTAATTCCGATACTTTTACAATATCGAATACCGGAATCGGAAGTTCCCATAATGCCTGCGCTCTGCAGTGTCTCTGAAGGATGTCAAGCTGGATGGCAGCGCGATCCAGCCTGTCATCAGAATGCCATCCCAGCGTGGGAGAATTCTCCTGATTGTTTAAAAGCCGGCGGGCGGTAAAAAGCCGCCGGCTTTTAAACAATCACACAGCCCCATACTGCTTCCCCGCAGCCTCCCACCCCGATTCTCCGCTCCCCTCGCCACCTCCCATCCTGATCGTAAGTTAGGACTGGGCGGGGAGCGCAGCACCGAGGAGTGGGGAGCAAAGGACCCAGTCGGGGAAGCCGGCAGTGCAAAGACTTCACCGCCGGCTTTCCGGTACTGTGCTGCGCTTTCCCGCCGGTTATTTCAAATGAACAGCTGAGGTATCAGGTGATGCCGATCATCTGTTCATTTGAAGTAGCCGCGGTGCCCTCAGAGGGTTCATGTGAGTTCATGCTTGACTGCATGAACTCACATGAACTTTCCCACGGCCACACAGGTCAGCCTCACCTCCCAGACCATCAGCCCGTCATGATTGGTGTGTGTGCGGGGAGTCTGTGCGATGTCTGCTGGTGTGTGCGGTGTCTGTGCGATGTTTATGGGTGTGTGCGGGTGTGCGCGGTGTCTGTGCGTGCAGGCAGACATAGGCCGATGTGACACTACTACTCCCATCGGCCTATGTCTGTCCCCCGTCCACTCGTGCCAGCAGGATCAGCTTGATGGGAGCACTAGTTCCCATCAGCCTGATCCTGCTATTTAAATTGCCCTACTGTGTCCCCAATAAATTTTATATACACTTCATTGGTGGCCAGTGGTTACCTACAATAAATTAGTTTATACATTACCTGTCCCCGCCGATCGCCACCTAAAATAAAGTAAAAAATAAAAAACTACACCTATACTCACCTAGACACCTAATTCCCCGAAGCCATCGATCTCATGTAATAAAATATAAAATAATAAACCACAACCTTATCCTTACCCCTCCGTAGTAGTCCACGAGTGTCCCACGAAGATCTCCAGTTCAGAGCAGCCACATAGAATGTGACCGCTCTGAACCGCTGCCGCCGCTAGAATGACGGGGCCGTAAGGCTTCACTGGAGTTCAGGCAGCGCTGCTCCGGTAAGCTCCTTTATGGCCCTACTGTATCATGAGAAATTCCCACGGTACAGCACTGCCGTAAAGGAGGTCACCGGAGCAGCGCTGCCTGAATGCACTCCGGTGACCTCAGTCAGTGGCTGCGGCTGCCGGGAGCGGACGTGTTCCCGGCAGCGTGAGCTTACAGCAACCATCTCCAGATGTGACAGCTGTGCATGGGAGATCAGCGCAGGAACGTGGACAGGTAACTATTTTTTTTTAGTAAGCTAAGAATTAAATAAAATGGTGTGTTTTATTTCAAATAAATTATTTTTTTCTGGGTGTAGTGTGTTTTTTCTTTTTAACACTTTGTAGGTTAGTAATGGGGGTGTCTTATAGACGCCCATCATTACTAACCTGGGCTTCATGGCAGCTGGCGCTGACATGAACCCCAACACTATTACCCCCTGCCACCGCACCAGGGCAGCGTGGAAGAGCAAGGATAAGTGCCAGAATTGGCGCATCATATGGATGCGCCATTTCTGGGGCGGCTGGTGGCTGGTGTTTCTAGCCTGGGAGGGGACCAATATTCATGGCACCCTTCCTGGGCTATTAATATCAGCCCCCAGCTGTCTGCCTAGCCTTTGCTAGCTATTAAAATAGGGGGGACCCCACGTCATTTTTTTTGGGGGTCCCCCATTTTAATAGCTAGTAAAAGCTAGGTATTCAGCTGGGGGCTGATATTAGTAGCCTGGGAAGCTCCGTGGGTATTACCCCCTTCCCAGGCTTCAAACATCTGCCCCTGCCGTCTGCTTAACCTCCGCTAAAGACTAAAATTATGGGGGATCCCACACCAATTTTTTTTTAAATAGATCCTTTATTTTAACACTAAATGACATTTGAGGAGTTAATAAAGATGCAGTCCCTAAATTATTATTTATTTTTTAATGAATTTTTCCCAAAAATTTTGACGTGGGCTTCGCCATATTTTTGTATGCCAGCCAGGTACAGCATCCAGCTTCTATGAACGCGCCATTTTTCGGGGTGGCTGCGGACTGCAATTTTCAGCGGGGGGAGGGGGGCAGACAGCTTGGGCCTCCCTGCGCTGCAGATTCCATCCCCCAGCTGCCTAGTTGTACCTGGCTGGATACAAATATAGTGCGAAGCCCCACGTCAATTTTTTTTAATTATTTCAGGAAATTCATGAAATAATTAAAAAAAATTGATGTTGGGCTTCGCCCTATATTTGTGTCCAGCCAGGTTCAGCAGGCGGGAACGGGCTGCCCCCAACCACCAGCTGCCTATTTGTACCTGGCCGGACACAACAATATAGGGAAGCCCTTTTTTTCTTAATTATTTCATGAATTTCATGAAATAATTAAAAAAAAAATACGTGGGGCTTCGCCCTATTTTTGTGTCCAGCCAGGTACAACTAGGCAGCTGGGGGCTGGAATCCGCAGCGCAGGGAGGCCCAAGCTTTCTGGGCCCCACCCGCTGCAAATTGCAGTCCACAGCCACCCCGGAAAATGGCGCGTTCATAGAAGCGCCATGTTCTGGCGCTGTACCCAACTCATCCAGGGCCCTGGTGCGGTGGCTCACTGGGTAATAAAGGGGTTAAGGCCAGCTTGGCATTATCAGCTGGCCCTAAGCCCGAAATTCATGGGGTCACGCCAATATTAGACATGACCACCATGAATTTCTAGTAAAGTATTTAAAAAAAACCACAAACACCCAGAAAAAAGTCCTTTAATTGAAATAAACACACAATTCTTTATTGTTCTAAATTAAACCATACTTACCGTCACGCCCATTCCAGCTGAAGCCAACGATCTCCTGCAATAAAGGTAAAATAATAAAGCAACATCATCCTTACCTTCCCATGGTTCCCACGACAGCTTCAGCTCTGCTACATCGAGATGACAGGCTGGACCGCAGCAGAACGCTGCCATTCAGCCTGTCATCCCGCAGACACTTAGAAGCGCAGGCATGCTTGCGCTCTGCAGTGTCTGGCTGTGACGGCATAAAGATGAGCCGAGGTCATGACCAATGAAGTCAGCTCACCTCATGCACGTCACTGACAGCGTGGGAAAATTCTCCTGCACTCAGCGCTTCAGCGTGAGAATTCTCCCACGCTGTCAGTGACGTGCATGAGGTGAGCTGTTATGTTCTGCTACCAGAGCTAAGGAAAGAGAGGAGATCTGTCCCTACGATAGAACTCAGCTTTAACCCTACGATGTAACAGGGAACCTGATCCTGCGATCAGACCTGCTAAAGTCCTAAGCTAGTCTGTACGGAGACCTATAGATGTGGGGAAGGAATCCCTACAAGTACTAAGGACTGGGAGGAAAATGGGACACCTCCTAACAGAAATAGTTGCAGACGAACGAACAAACAAAATATATAGAACACAGAGGTCCGTAGGCCAAGCAAACTAACAGAGTTAGATACAGAGCACAGGCTAGCTAGAAAGTAGTTATACAATGAAGTCCAGCAAAGCCAGAAGGGCGGAGCAGGATTAAATAGGCCAACAAGGTCATGTGACCAGCAATAGAAAAAACCTAAGAGCAAGGTTCTAACAGTACCCCCCCTTCTAAGAGGATCCTCCGGATCCCCTAGGACCAGGCTTATCAGGAAATCTCCTGTGAAACGCTCTGATAAGTCTGGATGCGGAAACATCATCCGACCTCACCCAAGAGTTATCCTCGGGTCCGAAACCTTTCCAGGCCACGAGATACTGCAAACTACCTCTATACCGTGTAGAGTTAAGGATGCGAGAAAATTCATATTCCCCGTCCTCCACCACCGGAGGAACAGAGGCAGAGGCGTCACAATCCGACACAACAGCTTTTTTCAACAGAGAGACATGAAACACTGGATTAATTCTCCAGGAGGTAGGAACCTCCAACCTAACAGCAGATTGGTTGACAACCTGAAGCACCTTAAAGGGCCCTACAAACTTGGGACCCAATTTCTTAGAAGGAATCTTCAACCGCAGATTCCTAGAGGACAACCAAACCATGTCACCAACAGCGAACAAAACCTCCTGTCGTTTCCTATCAAAGTAGTCTTTAGATTTTCTGTTGGCCTCCTGAAGATTACCACGCACATCCGTCCAAACTCTCTCCAAATCACCGGAAAAATTCTCCTCCTCAGGCACGGCAGATCCCAACTTGGAGAACGACCCAAACGACGGATGTCTCCCAGAACAACAAAAAAAAGGCGAACAACCAGCAGAAGAAGATGTATGATTGTTCAGAGCAAATTCAGCAAGTGGCAGAAACTCAGACCACCCCTCTTGATTGTCTGCCACAAAACAACGCAAGAACTGCTCAACATCCTGTTTTTTCCTTTCTGTCTGGCCATTAGATTCAGGATGATATCCGGATGAGAACGACAAATGAACTCCCAACCTGTCACAAAAGGCACGCCAAAAACGAGCCACGAACTGAGGTCCCCTATCAGAAACAATGTCAGTAGGAACACCATGAAGTCTGACAATTTCCTTGACAAAGGCCTTAGCGAGAGTTTTAGCGCAGGGCAGTTTGACGAAGGGAACCAAGTGACACATCTTGCTAAAACGGTCCACGACCACCCAGATGACAGTAAAACCCTCAGAGGGGGGAAGGTCAGTTATAAAGTCCATAGCCAAATGTGTCCAAGGAGCACTGGGAACCTCCAAAGGACAAAGTAACCCCGCAGCAGGAGTATGTGAGGACTTAGATCTAGCACATATAGTACATTGACGCACCCACTTAATGACTTCCTTCTGCCATCCAGGCCACCAAAAACTGCGACCCACCAGTCTCTTGGTCTCAGAGATTCCGGGATGACCTGCCAACCGAGATTCGTGACACTCAACAAACAAATCTCTCCTAAAGGTCCCAGGCACAAACAACCTCCCATGGGGAGTGTTAGATGGGGCATTCTCCTGTGCTTTAAGAATCTCATCTTCCAAAACGGAGTCCAAAGCAGCTATCACAACACCTTCTTGTAAAATGTTCTCCTACCAGAGCTAAGGAAAGAGAGGAGATCTGTCCCTACGATAGAACTCAGCTTTAACCCTACGATGTAACAGGGAACCTGATCCTGCGATCAGACCTGCTAAAGTCCTAAGCTAGTCTGTACGGAGACCTATAGATGTGGGGAAGGAATCCCTACAAGTACTAAGGACTGGGAGGAAAATGGGACACCTCCTAACAGAAATAATAGCAGACGGACGAACAAACAAAATATATAGAACACAGAGGTCCGTAGACCAAGCAAACTAACAGAGTTAGATACAGAGCACAGGCTAGCTAGAAAGTAGTTATACAATGAAGTCCAGCAAAACCAGAAGGGCGGAGCAGGATTAAATAGGCCAACAAGGTCATGTGACTAGCAATAGAAAAAACCTAAGAGCAAGGTTCTAACATGAGCTGAGTTCATTGGACATGAACTCACCTCATGCACGTCACTGACAACGTGGGATAATTCTCACGCTGAAGCGCTAAGTGCAGGAGAATTTTCCCACGCTGTCAGTGACGTGCATGAGGTGAGCTGAGTTCATTGGACATGACCTCGGCTCATCTTTATGCCATCACAGCCAGACACTGCAGAGCGCAAGCATGCCTGCGCTTCTCAGTGTCTGCGGGATGACAGGCTGAATGGCAGCGTTCTGTTGCGGTCCAGCCTGTCATCTCGATGTAGCAGAGCTGAAGCTGTCGTGGGAACCATGGGAAGGTAAGGATGATGTTGCTTTATTATTTTACTTTTATTGCAGGAGATCGTTGGCTTCAGCTGGAATGGGCGTGACGGTAAGTATGGTTTAATTTAGAACAATAAAGAATTGTGTGTTTATTTCAATTAAAGGACTTTTTTCTGGGTGTTTGTGTTTTTTTTAACTTTGACTATGGGGTTAGTAATGGGGGTGTCTTATAGATGCCTCTCCATTACTAACCCGGGCTTGATGTCAGCTGGCATTATAAGCTGACATCAACCCCAGCCCTATTACCCCACTGCCACCGCTACAGGGCAGTGGGAAGAGCGAGGCTATGTGCCAGAATTGGCGCATCCTATGGATGTTCCATTTCTGGGGCGGCTGACGGCTGGTGTTTCTAGCCTGGGAGGGGGCCAATATTCATGGCACCCTTCCTGGGCTATTAATATCAGCCCCCAGCTGTCTGCCTAGCCTTTGCTAGCTATTAAAATAGGGGGGACCCCATGTCATTTTTTTGGGGGGGTCCCCCATATTAATAGCTAGTAAAGGCTAGGTATTCAGCTGGGGGCTGATATTAGTAGTCTGGGAAGCTCCATGGGTATTACCCCCTTCCCAGGCTTCAAACATCTGCCCCAGCCGTCTGCTTAACCTCCGCTAGAGACTAAAATTATGGGGGATCCCACGCCAATTTTTTTTTAAATAAATCCTTTATTTTAACACTAAATGACATTTGAGGAGTTAATAAAGATGCAGTCCCTAAATTATTATTTATTTTTAAATTAATTTTTCCCAAAAATTTTGACGTGGGCTTCGCCATATTTTTTGTATGGCAGCCAGGTACCGCATCCGGCTTCTATGAACGCGCCATTTTCTGAGGTAGCTGCGGACTGAAATTTGTAGTGGGGGGGGGGTGGCAGAAAGCTTGGGCCTCCCAGCGCTGTGGATTCCAGCCCCCAGCTGTCTAGCTGTACCTGGCTGGACACAAAAATAGGGAGAAGCCCCACGTATTTTTTTTTTAAATTATTTCATGAAATTCATGAAATAATAAAGAAAAAAAGGGCTTCCCTATATTGTTGTGTCCAACCAGGTACAAATAGGCAGCTGGTGGTTGGGGGCAGCCCGTTCCTGCCTGCTGTACCTGGCTGGACACAAATATAGTGCGAAGCCCCACGTCAATTTTTTTAAAATTATTTCAGGAAATTTATGAAATAATTAAAAAAAAATTGATGTGGGGCTTCGCCCTATATTTGTGTCCAGCCAGGTGCAGCAGGCAGGAACGGGCTGCCCCCAACCACCAGCTGCCTATTTGTACTTGGCCGGACACAACAATATAGGGAAGCCCTTTTTTAAAAAAATTATTTCATGAAATAATTAAAAAAAAAAATATGTGGGGCTTCGCCCTATTTTTGTGTCCAGCCAGGTACAACTAGGCAGCTGGGGGCTGGAATCCGCAGCGCAGGGAGGTCCAAGCTTTCTGGGCCCCACCCGCTGCAAATGGCGCGTTCATAGAAGCGCCATCTTCTGGCGCTGTACCCAACTCATCCAGGGCCCTGGTGCGGTGGCTCACTGGGTAATAAAGGGGTTAAGGCCAGCTTGGCATTATCAGCTGGCCCTAAGCCCGAAATTCATGGGGTCACGCCAATATTAGACATGACCACCATGAATTTCTAGTAAAGTATTTAAAAAAAACACAAACACCCAGAAAAAAAGTCCTTTAATTGAAATAAACACACAATTCTTTATTGTTCTAAATTAAACCATACCGTCACGCCCATTCCAGCTGAAGCCAACGATCTCCTGCAATAAAAGTAAAATAATAAAGCAACATCATCCTTACCTTCCCATGGTTCCCACGACAGCTTCAGCTCTGCTACATCGAGATGACAGGCTGGACCGCAGCAGAACGCTGCCATTCAGCCTGTCAACCCGCAGACACGTAGAAGAGCAGGCATGCTTGCGCTCAGCAGTGTCTGGCTGTGACGGCATAAAGATGAGCCGAGGTCATGTCCAATGTACTCAGCTCACCTCATGCACGTCACTGACAGCGTGGGAAAATTCTCCTGCACTCAGCGCTTCAGCGTGAGAATTCTCCCATGCTGTCAGTGACGTGCATGAGGTGAGCTGAGTTCATTGGACATGAACTCACCTCTAAATGACAAGTACAGTAATCAACACTATCACTGTACTTCATATATATGTAACTGACATGTTTCTATCTATCTAATCTATGTGTGATTCTCTATTCTTTCTATTCTAAATTGTCGGGTACAGATGCTGAATTGCCGGCCGGCTTTTTTAAAGAGACGGTGCATGAAAACACTAATATTTTTTTAAATAAATCCTTTACATTAAATGACAAGTACAGTAAGCAACACTGTCACTGTACTTCATATATATGTGACTGACATGTTTCTATCTATCTAATCTATGTGTGATACTCTATTCTGTCTGTTATAAATTGTCAGGTACCGCTGCTGAATTGCCGGCCGGCTTTTTTAAAGAGACAGTGCATGAAACACTATTATTTTTTTATATAAATCCTTTACACTAAATGACAAGTACAGTAAGCAACACTGTCACTGTACTTCATATATATGTGACTGACATGTTTCTATCTACCTAATCTATGTGTGAAGCTCTATTCTTTCTGTTGTAAATTGTCTGGTAACGGTGAATGCCGCTGATGAATGGCCGGCTTTTCGCGTAATACATTCTACATTATTCTTAGTTGTTTTCCTTCATGTAGAATTAACCTACAAGGAAAGAAAGGGTTTATTTTCATTCCGATATTTGTGTCCCATTGACTTGCATTGGTTTCCGGTATCGGAATCGTCGAAATCCGATACTTTTTGGGTATCGGTCCGATACGATATTTCCTGATATCGGAAGGTATCGCTCAACACTAGTCACAACAGTCAGGAGACACTAATGTTTTTCTTTAGGGAAAATCTACCAAAACCTGAATAATAGAGATTTTTTACCGTGGGTTGGCAAAACCACAGTTATTGTTTACTGGGGTATACCAGACTTTTTTAAATAGATGTATTTGCGGCTGAACAGTGAGCGACACACTCAAACTGTTTTTTTTTTAGGTTCAAATGGCCCAAAAGTGGATAATACAGAGGTTTGAACCGTGGAAGTGCAAAACAACACTTCTGTTTCTCTAGCCTACACCTGACTATTTTCAACAGATATATTTGTGTCTGAAAAATGAGAGACACGTTTTTTTTGGGGGGGGGGCGACACACCAAAAGTTTAATAAGACGGGTATTTGTACAGTGTGAAGGAGGAAAAAAAAAAAGAGGATTTAGATGAAAAAAAAGGAATTTTCCTGTCCCTTGAGACCTGGAGCTAAGTCCAGCATTTTCAGCAACAGGAGCAGCACACAGGACTGTAATGCAGCGTTTGCTGGTATAACCACTGCGTCTCCTATACAGCCTGCCTGCCTGCCTGATATCTGGGATGGATATTAGTCCTGAGAAGGACTGTTTGTTTGATATGGCAGCCTTTACAGACCCTACACTAACTATTTTGCAGTTTATATCTCTCCCTAAATCAGCAGCGCTGTCCCTACACTGTCTGATCCGGAGCGACTGTGTCCAAGATGGCAGTGCCCGGTTTTAAATACTCGAGGTGACGCTGTGCGGCCAGCTAATCACTGTAATGCCCACAACCAACATGGCTTTGGCATTGCAGTGACTCGCTGGCAATCCCTGCATGTTCATTGGCTCTGTAAAGAGTGCCAAACATGCAGGGCGGAGACCCGAGCTCCCGCCCGAGTAACACGGAAATGCTCGGTGCTCGCCGAACATCCCGAGTAGCGTGATGCTCGGGCGAGTACCGAGCAGTGTCGAGCATGTTCGCTCAACACTAGTGATTATGAAAGGTGATGAAAATGATCCATTTATCTTCAGCCTAAGTGATGTATTGCGATACAGGGCTGTGATTTTGGCTATAAAAGGGTCCCCTAGACTCCTACCCCAAGTTTTTTAAGAGAATAATATATGGCGTGCCAGGAGACTCTCAGCATCCAATGAGAGTATCTAATTACAAATTTTTAACTGCATCTAGCCCAGGAAATACTTTGTGCCTAGTAGAAGTGTCTGCTAGTCAGCAGATTATCCCAGCTGTTAAGCAAGCTACACCACCTGTAGTTTGGACACTTAATTTTTTCAAAGGAAATGGTTCGGGCCCCCGGGACACTTTGCGAAGAGCATCGGGGAGGCACCCCAAGGCACAGGGGCTGGGACTGGCGGTAGGACGCCTTGTGATGGACAGCCAAGCTCGATCCTTATAAAAGCTTTTTAACTGCAGCAGCTTTAGTGGACGCTACTGGAGCTGGAATTACGTGGCTGCTGGCATGAGACTTGCCCTCCAATAGATCCTTATAAAAGGATTTAAAGTGTACTCATTCAAATTATAGAGACAATTTAAATTAAAAAGATTAGACCTGCCTCCACCACAGGGGGGCTCGCTCGACCCACCAGCGGACAGGCACCAGTATTGGGAGAGGGGGCTGGCCATCAAGGTCCACCGCGGCTCTGGCACAAACCCGGCGACACGGAGGTGGCACGGGCAGGAACGGACTGGCCGTGTCGGCTTCGCACTTTTTTGTTTTAGGAGGGCATGACATGCCTATATCTGTGTCTCCCCCTCCACCTCTTTTCTTTTCGCATGACTATATGTACTTGTCACTTTTCCATGTGTTAGTTGTGTCTTCTGAGCAGTTTGTCAGCTTTTGGACACCTTTGAAGGTGTTTTCTATATGTTTCTATGTGTTTTTGTTTGCCTGCCATTGGTTTTAACGGTGCATGACGGTGTTCAATGAACAGTTAGACGAACAGTTTGGCGAACATACGGATGTTCGACGAACCAAACCGAACTCGAACAATACGGGGGAAGTCACCTAGGCTGAAAATAAATGGAACATTTTTATCACCTTTCATAATCACCAATGGGACAAGGCAGGGATGTCCTCTGTCCCCTCTGTTATACATCCTAGTGACGGAGCACCTGCTCTCATCAATTCGCCATAACCCCAATATTAGGTGGATTGAGGTGGGAGGCACCGAGTACAAGTGCTCTGCATTTGCTGATGATGTCCTAGTATATATCACTCAATCACATATATCCATCCCTGCTGTTATGGCTGAAATAGATCACTTTGTTACATGGTCAAATTTTAAAATCAATGCAGCGAAGTCTGAGGCCCTCGATGTCTCCCTCCCCAAATCCATACAGGATTCCATCCAGTCTAACTTTCCCTTTGCGTGGCACTCACAGGGTATCAAATACTTAGGAATTCGTATTCATAGAGACCTCTCCCATCTATGTTATCTTAATTTTGGGACCCTTATTGAACAACTCCATACAGACCACGGTTGGCAAGTTAGAACTGTAAGATTCACTATGTGAAGCACTGGTGTTTTGTGGAAAAGCACATGTACACTGTGTTCCAAATTATTATGCAAAAAGTGTTTAGGAGTGATAAGGGAAGAATTTGTTTGTCAGTTAAACTCATTGATGGTGATGTGTGTCAGGGCTCTTTATATCACTGTAAGCAATTGCAGACACCTGTGCTAATTAGTTTGGCAGGTGTGTCCAATGAAAGGCAAGACTACTTAAGAAGGCTGTCCCACATTATTAGGCAGCCTACATTTCTGCCAAAATGGAAAAGAATAAGGATGTGTCGGCTGCTGAGAAGCAACAAATTGTGGAGTGTTTAGGTCAAAGCATGACTACAATCAACATTGCCAAGACACTTCATCATGATCATCGCACAATCAAGAAGTATGTAGCTGATTCACAGTACACACGTGTGCGTGCTGATAATAGAAAATTGAGGACTCTTTCCTACAGGCAATTACATCAGGTTAAAAGAGCAGTGGCAAAAAAGCCTTGTCATAGCAGACAAGTTTTTGAAGCTGCTGGTGCCTCCAACGTCCCCCGAACAACAAGATGCAGGGTCCTTCAGAGGTTTGCAGCTGTGTGTAAGCCATCCTGTCGACCTCCTCTATCCACTGTACACAAGCAAAAATGGATCCAATGGGCCAAACAATACATGAAGACTGACTTCAAAACTGTTTTGTTCACCGATGAGTGCTGTGCAACGCTCAGTGGTCCAGATGGATAGAGTGGAGGATGGCTGGTTGATGGACACCCCATGAAAACACAGCTACGGCGCCAACAAGGAGGAGGTGGAGTAATGTTTTGGGCTGGAATCAAGGGGAGAGAGATTGTCGGCCTCTTTAGGATCCTTTAAGGGGTAAAGATGTACTCCATAATGTATGTGGAGTTTCTCAAACAGCACTTCCTGCCATGGTTCAAGAAGAAGAACCGTGTATTCCGCAGCAAGATCATTTTCATGCATGATAATGCACCGTCTCCTGCTGCACATAACACATCTGCATCTCTGACTGATATGGGCATAAAAGGGGACAAACTTATGGTGTGACCCCCATGCTCCCCAGACCTCAACCCCATTGAGAACCTCTGGACAATCACCAAAAGGAGTGTTTATGATGGCGGGAGGCAGTTCACATCTAAGCAACAGCTCTGAGAGGGTATTCTGTCCTCAATCAAAACAATTGAAGCAGAAACCATCCAAAACCTGACAAATTCAATGGACGAGAGAGTTCAGAAGCTCCTTTCGAACAAGGGGTCCTATGTGCAAATGTAACATCACCTAGAATAAAGTTTTGAGTTGAAAACTGTTTGATTTCAGTTTCTAATAACCTGCTATGCTTATAATTTCAAAAATGACCATTTTTTTGTTCTTTATTAAAATGAAAAGGTTGATCGAAGAGTGTGGGGGATCTAAGAGTGTGGCATCCCAGTAGTCAGGATTATTTCGAATTCTGACAATCTGAGGGTTATGTTGCAGGTAGTGCAGCAAGAAGGCACTCATGTGTCTTGCGCATCTAGGAGCCCCAAAATTATTTTCCGGGCTAGATGCAGCAAAAAATTATTGTTAATTTGAAAGCTGGTGGAGCTTAGTATAGATGGCCTAGTAGAATCAGTACTGCAAACTGCTACTAGGTCCAAATTATTTTCCAGCCAAGATACAGATAAACATGATTAGTAATTTTAAATCTGGCTGAGTTTAGTATAGATGGTCTAATAGTATCAGTACTGCACACTGCTACAAGGCCCAAGTTATTTTCCAGCCAAGATACAGATAAACATGATTAGTAATTTGAAAGCTTAAAATGGTTGGTGAGGTGATTTTAACAAATCATCAAGCTTTTACTCTCCCTAGGATGACATAGGGGTAGAAAAGTCATTTTCGAACCATGATTTGTTCATCTTTATGAACGTGAGTCTGTCTACATTATCAGTGGAGAGCCGCGTGCGCTTATCTGTCAGCACACCACCACCAGCATCGCTGAACACACGTTCAGACAGAACGCTGGCTGCGGGGCATGACAAGATCTCCAAGGCGTAAGTGGCGAGCTCCTGCCATTTATCCAGATTGGAAGCCCAAAAAGAGCAAGAGATACTCCTGTACCATCGTCTCTAGGCGTTGACTATGTGTCAGACTTCTTGTCTCCTGTGGCCTTGCAAAGGATGGGCTAAAAAAGTGGTGAAATGATTCCTCAAAATTGATGTTACCAGCAGATACTGTGTTTCTGTTACGTTTTGAGTGCTGAACACTCGACGGTCCCACGGTTGGCACGTTGGAACTGTGAGATTCACTATGTGCACCACTAGTGTTTTGGGGAAAAGCACATGCAAGATTCTTCAACAGTCTCTGCTGATACTCCTGCATGCGTTCATCTCTTTCTATGGCAAGAAGAATTTCTCCAAATTTACTTTTACCGGGAATCTAACAGTGTGGCAAACCAGTAGTCAGGATTATTTCTAATTCTCAGAATTCGAGGGTCATTTTGCAGGTAGTGCAGCAAGAAGGCACTCATGTGTCTTGCGCATCAAGGAGCACCAAGTCCCTGTTGTGTTGGTGGTGAGGTAACAATCATGCTTCCTTCCTCTGCCCTCTCCCCCAACCTCACACAACAGAAATGTGATCAAGGTCTCCCTCATCTGATGAGTCTTTCTTCAGTTCGTCCTCCACTTCTTCCTGGGCTCCGGCACCTTCCTCAGTAGTTTGGCTGCTACCATGCGCCCTGGTAAAACCATTACCCCCACCCTCACATGCCTGCCGCCTTTGGTGATGCCGACCGTCTGTACCTTGCAGATGTTAGCCCTTCCGCATACAACTCCTCCTCCTCTACTTCCTCCACCTCCTCTTGTGCCACCACCTGACTCCGAATTCTGTTTAACATGTGCTCAAGCATGTAAATCACCGGAATAGTCATGCTGATAATGGCATAGTCAGCAATAAACATTTTCGTTGCCATTTCAAAAATGTGCAGAAGGGTGCATAGGTCCCTGATCTGAGACCACTACTCCAGCATGATTTGCCCCACCTCTGGAACTCGTTGGCCCAGGCTATACGTCATAACGTATTGTACCAGGGCTTGTGTGTGCTGCCACAGTCGCTGCAACATGTGCAGTGTTGAATTCCACCGGGTAGGCACATCGCATTTTAGCCGGTGAAGTGGCAGGCCCAACGACTTCTGTAGAGATGTAAGTCGCTGAGCTGCGGGATGCGAACGGCGGAAGTGAGCACACAGCGACCGTGCCCTCTGCAGAAGGCCATCTAGTTCGGGATAATGGGCTAAAGATTGCTGGACAACCAGGTTCAACACGTGAGCCTTACAAGGCACGTCTGTGACATTGCCCCGGTGAAGGGCCGCACCCAGGTTTGCAGCATTGTCGCACACGGCCTTCCCTGGTTTCAGGTCCAGTGGAGCCAACCATTCATGAAACTGGTTCTTCGGAGCTGACCACAACTCCTCAGCTGTGTGACTCACATTTCCCAGA
The DNA here is from genome assembly GCF_046119375.1 of Phyllobates terribilis. Taxonomy (NCBI): domain Eukaryota; kingdom Metazoa; phylum Chordata; class Amphibia; order Anura; family Dendrobatidae; genus Phyllobates; species Phyllobates terribilis. The sequence continues at coordinate 395,845,122 of NW_027362767.1, read as the reverse complement.
CATTTCAAAGTAAAAGCCACCTGATGACGTTGAGCCCTGCTGCCAGCATAGTAAGGAGGTGTGCAGGATCCCTTCTGTGCAGTTAGAAAGCTTGTGGCATGACCAGACAGGCTTTGGGTGCAGGTGGAGGACCGAGAGGAGGTTCAGGAGGCAGAAGCAGAGGAGGAACTTCGAGATAAAAAGGATTGATGCACAACTCGTGGGGATGGCAAGACTTGGACAGCAGCCCCTTGTCCTGCTGTCACCATAGTTACCCAGTGCCCAGTCAGCGACATGTAACGCCCCTTTCCATGCCTAGGCGGGGTTGAGAAGGGTGTCCCTGGAAAAACTGCCAGTCTGTGAGGAAAATGCAGGTGGACATATTAGGTTGCCTTGATCCAAAGGTGGTGCTATCGATGTCGGACAGCGCTGTACACCAGCTGGTGTTTCCACCTCCAAAGAAAATGATGACCTGCCAATCACGCTGGCTGTTGCAGGTAAAGAGGTGGCAGATCTGCGTCCCAAAACAGGTGTGACTGCTTTCCCCCCAGTCACAGAGGATGAAGAGGCCACGGATGCAGAAGATGTGGCAGATGGTGGTTGGCCCGGCCAGCTAGGCCGCATTGTAGCACAGTGAGCTTCCCACTGCAAGTTATGCTTCATATCCATGTGTCAGTTCATACATGAAGTACTCAAACTATGTATTTTTTGGCCTCTACTTAGCTTTTGCTGACAAATATTACAGATAACACGAGTTGGGTCATCCTTATCGATCTGAAAAAATGCCCAGGCTATGCAAGGCTTAGCACCCATGCGACCTGAAGAGCCACCATGACTTGTGGTCAGAGGAAGAGTTGTGTTTGAGGATGCAGTTGTTGCCGTGCTTCCAGTACTACGTCTCTGTCCAGGAAGGCACAACCTGACCTCGTCGTCACTAGCATCCTCCTCCACCTCCTCTGCTGACCTCATCGATTGGCTGACTGTGGGTTGACAGTAAGTGGGATCTCCAACCTCGTCATCATCACCCTGTGTGTTATCACACCCGTCGTCTTCAGAGCCAACCTCTTCCTGCCCTGACAAAAAACTCAAGTTGTCACTCCAATCAGGTAAATGAGTCTCATCATCGTCTTTCTCATTGTCTCCACCAACAGGAGTTACAGTTTGGGAACGAGGGTATACATTATGCTCAAAACCTTCTGCGTCTGGTCCTGTATCCGACTCATAAAGATTCTGAGCATAAGTGCAGATCATTTCCATGTCTGGATTCACAGAAGCTCTGGAGCCGACCTCTGATTCCCAGGCTATAGTATGAGTAAACAGCTCTGCAGACTCAACCATCTGTTCTTCCCCATACTCAGACGGGCAGCTGGAGACTTGGGAGCTGTGAGGAAGCAAATTCGATTGGGGTGACACCTCTGAGGACTGGAGTATTTGTGATGTTGAAGTTGAAGTGGAGGAGAGTCCACTTAAAGGAGCACTTGATATCCGTTGAAGCACCTGCTGTTTTTGTGCCTCATCTGGAATTTGTAGTGATTGGCGTGGCATAAGAAAGGGATCTCATCATATTGTCCGCTAAAAGAAGTAGACATCTTAGTTTGGCTGGAAGATGGTCTTTCTTCTGCAAATGTTATTGTTGCTTTAATACCTACCCCACGGACACAACCTTTTTTCCCCTTCCCAACACGCCTATTCCCCTTTCCACCAGCAGCAGGCCTTTTTCCACTCATTTTGGTGGTTCACTAATTGACAACTCTGGAGTTGTTTGCACAAAAAACAATGGATGGGAACCGAGCAGAGCTGAGTGGCCAAACTGCGGTATTAGCCCAAAAGTATTGGCTGGGTTATATGCATATAAAAATTATTTTGAATTTGCAACCTGGTGGAGGTTAGTATAGATGGAATAATAGAACAAGTCCCACACAATGCTACAAGCCAAAGTATTTTTTCAGAGCTAGATGCAGATAAAAATTATATTGAATTTGAAACCTGGTGGAGGTTAGTATAGATGGACTAATAGAACAACTCCCACACACTGCTAGAAGCCGAAATATTTTTTCAGAGGTAGATGCAGAAAAAAATTATATTGAATTTGCAACCTGATGGAGGTTAGTATAGTTGGACTAATAGAACAAGTCCCACACTGTAATAAATATAATGGATACCACAGGAGTCTTTTTGCGTGGAACTAAGATACAACAGAACCCAAATTATAGGTGTCAAAGTGTATATTATAAACACAAGGTGTTTCAAACAAGTGCAGACGAAAGCACAAAGTCCATAAACACTCAGGTGTAAATGCAATTAGCAGAGCAGTTTGTAAAGCAATGTTCACACTAGAGGATGCTAGAAAACAAGGAAGTCTTTATCAAGTCCAAACAATATATATTATATAATCCAGGGAGGCCTGGGTAGGAAGTCCCAGATAATGCAGCATAGTCCCGTGCTCTAAATGTAATCAGCAAAGCAATATGTAAAGCACAATTCACACTAGAGGATGCTAGAAAACAAGGAAGTCCTATCAAGTCCATGCAAGGAAGTCCATACAATATTTAGATAATCCAGGGAGGCCTGGGTACGAAGTCCCTGATAGTGCAGCACAGTCCCGTGCTCTGCAGCTATTTAAAGCAGGTGAGTCAGAGCAGAAACCAGCTTACTTGTTAGTGGAATGCAGGTGACTGAGGCTCAGAGGTAGCAGCAGGATCAGCCAGGAGAAGGAGGAATACTGGTAACAACTGAATGCAGCAGAGTCTCTGAGAGCAGGTAACAGAAGATCCAAACAAGTCTGCAGGACAGAGCGGGAAGCTAGGAAACCATCAGGAGCAGATCACAGGCAGAATACTCTAGCACTGATTAGAGGCTGGGGTGGAGTTATAAAGCAGGAAGATAAGGGGCACATGAGACAAAAGACACCATCTTGAAAGAGGGCAAAAAGAGCAAAAATGTAATTAAAAATATTTGCAGTCCTGACATTACTCCCTCCTTAGAAGTGGCCTCAGTACGATCCTGGACCCGGAAATCTCTCATGGAAACTAGAAATCTTCTGTTGGGCATTGATGTTTTCCACAGGTTCCCAAGAGTCTTCTTCAGGGGGATACCCTTGCCATCCTATCAGATATTGGAGCTGATTCCTGCGAAACCTAAAATCAATAATCTCTTTCACCACAAATTTTTCCTGCCCATCAATCACCACAGGCTGCGGAGGTGGCACAACACGTCCCAGGAAGGTATTAGGAGATACAGACTTTAGTAAAGAAACATGGAAAACTAGGTGTACCTTCATAGTCCTAGGCAACTTCAGATGGCAGGCCACAGAGCTCACAATACCGTTGATCTTGAAAGGGCCGATGAATTTCTGTCCAAGTTTCTGTGAAGGAACGTTCAACTTCAGATTTTTAGAGGATAACCACACGGAATCTCCTACCTTGAACATGGGTGCCGGTTTACGAAATCTATCAGCCGATTTCTTGTAACGTTCCTGAGCTGAGGTCAAAGATTCCTTCAGAACCTCCAGATTTTGCCTTATCGCAGTCAGCCTCTCCTCTACAGCTGGAACCAAAGCATTAATCGGAGACCTAGGTAAGATACTCGGATGGTAACCCAGATTGGCAAAGAAAGGTGTGAACTTAGTGGAGGCACTCTGAGAATTGTTATATGAGAATTCAGCTAATGGAAGTAACTCCAACCAATCATCCTGAAGATGGCTGACATAGCATCGCAGATATTGTTCCAAGGTTTGGTTGGTACGCTCGGTTTGACCGTTCATCTGGGGGTGATAAGCAGAAGAAAGACAGACATTAATATTGAGTGCAGAGCAAAACTCCTTCCAGAATCTTGAGGTAAACTGCACTCCGCAGTCAGAGATGATTTCATCCGGGACCCCATGCAGCCGAAAAACATTCTGTATAACCAAGTTCACTGTATCCTTAGCTGAGGGAAGACCGGGGCAAGGAACAAAATGAGCAGCTTTAGTCAGGCGATCCACTACCACCAGGATCGTGTACATGCCACCTGATGTAGGCAGCTCCACAATGAAGTCCATTGAGATAGACCCCCATGGGCGGGATGGAACATGTAATGGTTGAAGAAGACCCGTAGGTGACATACGAGGAGTCTTATAACGAGCACATACCTCGCAAGAGAGAACATGGTCCTTCGTATCCCTCAGACAAGTCTGCCACCAGAAAAATCAGCTTAGGAATTCTTGTGTCTTCTGTACCCCTCTGTGACCAGCCACATTGGAGTCATGGACTAACTTGAGGATCTGCAGACGAACTGCCTCAGGGACGTAGATAATTCGATCCCTGAACCACATGCCACCCTTAAGGACAAGATTAATTTCAACAGGTTGATTGGCCAAAAATACATCACCATCATAGGCCTCCTTGAACTCCTTCTACAAGTCATGATCGTGGATAACTCCGATGAAGTTGGCATCGGATAGAATGGTCTTGGATGGGGCTCCAGGTACGGAATCCACAGCATGGATTCGGGATAAAGCATCAGCCTTCCCATTACGAGAACCTGGACGGTACGAAATAACAAAATTAAATCGATTTAAAAATGGGTTCCAACGAGCCTGATGAGGAGAAAGACATCTAGCGGATCTGAGAAACTCCAAATTGAGATGGTCAGTCAGCGCTACGGTCTGTTGTGTGGCTCCTTGCAGATGATGCCTCCATTCTTTGAAAGCTACAATAATAGCTAGCAGTTCCTTGTCTCCCACATCTTAGTTTTTCTCAGCTGAAGTAAGTCTATGGGAAAAGAAAGCACAAGGGTGTAGCAGAGTCTTCTCTCCAGTTCTTTGGGAGAGAATGGCCCCAAAGCATTATCAGAAGTGTCAACCTCCACAATGAAAGGAAGTGCTGGGTCTGGGTGGATCAACAGCGGTGCTGAGGTGAAACAAACCTTAAATCGGTCAAAAGCCTCTTGAGCCTGTGATGACCACTTAAAGGGCTTTTCCTTCTTTGTCAAGGAAGTAATGGGATGGACAATGTCAGAAAAATTTCTAATAAAACGTCTATAGAAATTTGCGAAACTAATAATACATTGGACCTCTTTAACGTTCCTGGGTACTGGCTAGTCAAGGATTGCCTGAATCTTACCAGATTCCATGTTCAGCCCCTGAAGAGAGATGACATAACCTAAAAACTGTATCTCAGAACGATGGAAATCACACTTCTCCGGCTTAATATACAGATGGTTCTCTTTCAGATGTTTCAAAACAGTTTTGACATGTTCTTCATGTTCCTGTAGAGAGTCAGAAAAAATTTAAATATCGTCCAAATAAATCAACACAAACTGATCCAATTAATCTCTAAAAATGTCATTAGCCAGATGTTGAAAAGTCGCAGGGGCGTTACAAAGCCCGAAGGGCATCACCAGATATTCAAAGTGTCCATACCGGCATCTGAATGCTGTCTTCCATTCATCACCAGAACGAATACGCACCAAATTATAAGACCCATGAAGATCTAGTTTAGAGAACACCTTGGCATGGCGGACTCTTTCCAATAATTCTGGAATCAAAGGCAAAGGATAACGATTCCGTATGGTTACCTTATTGAGTTCCCGATAGTCAATACAGGGTCTTAGGGTCCCATCCTTCTTTTTTACAAAAAAATATAGGCACCCCTGCTGGTGAGGAAGAAGGACGTATAAAGCCTTTGGCCAGATTTTCATCAATATACTCCTTCAAGGCTTGAAGTTCAGGTGCTGCTAAAGGATATACGTTACTAAAAGTAATAGGAAGAAGCTCAATTGGACAGTCATAATGCCTATGTGGAGGAAGCTGATCTGCTTTCTTCTTGTCACAGATGTCAGAGAATGCTTTAAATGCTGAAGGTAAAGTGAATACCTTTACAGTAGATTTTGCATCCGTGGACTCAGGGACAGCTTCAGTTATTGCTGGGTTGCTCCTAGTCAGAAAAATAATCTCCTTGGTCTCCCAGTTGATAGTCGGGTTCTGAGAACGCAGCCAAGGGATGCCTAAAATCACAGGGAAATGAGGAGAAGAAATTAACAAGAAAGAAAGTTGCTCCTGATGATTAGGCTCCAACAAAATCTTAAGAGGTACAGTCTCCTGATCCACAAGCCCGGAGATTAAAGGTGACCCATCCACTGTTTCCACAGTAATTGGAGAGGCTCTTCGCTGTATGTCAATACCATGTTTTTGGGCAAATGTAATGTCCATAAAGTTGCCCCCTGCACCAGAGTCAATCATAGCTGCACTGGAAATCCACTGCCCTGAACACAGGATCTTAATAGGGAGTGAACAGTGAGAGTTCTTTTCCTTCAACTACTTGGGAGGTGTAGTCATAGAGAGAGAATGGAATACAGCATTTAATGCCAGGCTACATTCAGAGATGTCAGATTCATCATCAGTGTTATCATACTCTGCTACCGCTGCTAACACCTTGATAGGCCGCTTGGGACAGTTGATTAGAAAGTGGTCAGATTGGCCGCAGTAGAAACATAGCCTCTCTCGCAGGCGGTGCTCCTGGCGCTTATTACTCTCACATCTCTGCACAGAATCAATTTGCATGGGCGCTTCTTCTACCTCCCGAGATGTTTTACCTGCAGGCTCTTTGGGAGGAAGGGAAAAGTTAGACATACGATTGAATACAGCCAATTTCTCCTGCCTACATTCAGTAAGGTGTATGTCTATGCGTACACAATGCTGAATAAACATTTCTAGCTCTTGTGGTGACTAGAGATGAGCGGTGTTCGACGCAAAATGTTCGCCAATCTCAAATTCAAGCTGTTTTGGGCGATGTTCGAGACGTTCGGCGAACCCGAACGATTTGAAAAAAATTCGGCTGTTCGAGGTTATGTTCGATAACTGTTCGTGCACCAAAATCATAACTGGATTTTTTCTCAGTAATGCTGAAAATTAAAGTTAATACGCAGTTTGAGCGTACAGCGGGGCGGGGGGAGGGGCAGGGGTTGGATCTCTGCAGAAATAATGAAGATCTCCATTTTTTTTTCTCTTTCCCGCATTTACAGTGGGGAGGTGCAATCTGTCAGCCTATCAGCAGCGCACACACGGAGCGAAGTGATTTTTTTCACACAAGCAAGGGCATGTGTCATTGGCAGTGTATGTCACATGTCCTTGCCCTATAAGACCCAGCCATTTTCCCCGTCGCCACCATTTTCTCACTGCTGCAGCTGCGTGTTAGACGGCAACACTGTTGCTGTGTGCGCAATACTTTGTTAATTTCAAGCCAATTTTCGCACAAATCTACAGATAGCTTGGGAGTAGGGAATAGTTGTGATTGCAGTCCTTTTAAGGACTAGGTTACATCATTTCCTAAGACTTGTATCAGGCAGGTCTGTGCTCTTAAATAGATAAGTTGGGAGTAAAGACTAATTGTAATTGCTGTCCTTTTCAGGACTAAGTTACATCATTTCCTATCACTTTTTGCCAGGCAGGTCTGTGCCAGTTCTGTGCAAGTTTTTTTCACAGCATTTGGCTAAATCTAGCAAAGCAAATCCTTTTTGGCCTATTGCAGAGTGTGTTAGTCAGTGGAGTAGACTATCTGTGTTGCAAGCTACACCACCTGTGTATAGAATACAATTTTTTTACTGCACCTAGTGAAGTACAACCTTTTGGGCATAGCATCATTCTATTAGTCCATCTATACTAACCTCCACCAGGTTGCAAATTCAATCTATTTTTTTTCTGCATCTAGCTCTGAAAAAATAGTTCAGCTTGTAGCAGTGTGTGGGACTTGTTCTATTAGTCCATCTATATTAACCTCCACCAGGTTGCAAATTCAATCTAATTTTTTTCTACATCTAGCTCTGAAAAAATATTTCGGCTTCTAGCAGTGTGTGGGACTTGTTCTATTAGTCCATCTATAAGAACCTCCACCAGGTTGCAAATTCAATATAATTTTTTTCTGCATCTAGCTCTGAAAAAATATTTCGGCTTCTTGCAGTGTGTGGGACTTGTTCTATTAGTCCATCTATACTAACCTCCACCAGGTTTCAAATTCAATCTAATTTTATCTGCATCTAACTCTGAAAAAATATTTCGGCTTCTAGCAGTGTGTGGGACTTGTTCTATTAGTCCATCTATACTAACCTCCACCAGGTTGCAAATTCAATATAATTTTTTTCTGCATCTAGCTCTGAAAAAATATTTAGGCTTCTAGCAGTGTGTGGGATATGTTCCATTAGTCCATCTATACTAACCTCCATCAGGTTGCAAATTCAATATAATTTTTTTCTGCATCTAGCTCTGAAAAAATATTTCGGTTTCCAGCAGTGTGTGGGACTTGTTCTGTTAGTCCATCTATACTAACCTCCATCAGGTTGCAAATTCTATCTAATTTTTTTCTGCATCTAGCTCTGAAAAAATATTTTGGCTTCTAGCAGTGTGTAGGGCTTGTTCTATTAGTCCATCTATACTAACCTCCATCAGGTTGCAAATTCAATATAATTTTTTTCTGCATCTAGCTCTGAAAAAATATTTCGGCTTCTAGCAGTTTGTGGGACATGTTCTATTAGTCCATCTATAATAACCTCCATCAGGTTGCAAATTCAATATAATTTTTTTCTGCATCTAGCTCGGAAAAAATATTTCGGCTGCTTGCAGTGTGTGGGACTTGTTCTATTAGTCCATCTATACTAACCTCCACCAGGTTTCAAATTCAATCTAATTTTATCTGCATCTAGCTCTGAAAAAATATTTCGGCTTCTAGCAGTGTGTGGGAATTGTTCTATTAGTCCATCTATACTAACCTCCACCAGGTTGCAAATTCAATCTAATTTTTTTCAGCACCTAGCTCTGAAAAAATAGTTCAGCTTGTAGCAGTGTGTGGGACTTGTTCTATTAGTCCATCTATGCTAACCTCCACCAGGTTGCAAATTCAATCTAATTTTTTTCTACATCTAGCTCTGAAAAACATTTCGGCTTCTAGCAGTGTGTGGGAGTTGTTCTATTAGTCCATCTATACTAACCTCCACCAGGTTTCAAATTCAATCTAATTTTGTCTGCATGTAGCTCTGAAAAAATATTTCGGCTTCTAGCAGTGTGTGGGACTTGTTCTATTAGTCCATCTATACTAACCTCCATCAGATTGCAAATTCAATCTAATTTTTTTCTGCATCTAACCCAGCCAATACTTTTGGGCTAATACCACAGGTTGGCCACTCAGCTCTGCTCTGTTCCCATCCATTGTTTTTTATGCAAACAACTCCAGAGTTGTCAATTAGTTAACCACCAAAATGAGTGGGAAAAGGCCTGCTGCTGGTGGAAAGGGGAATAGGCGTTTTGGGAAGGGAAAAAAAGGTTGTGTCCATGGGGTAGGTGTTAAAGCAACAGTAACATCTGCAGAAGAAAGACCATCTTCCAGCCAAACTAAGATGTCTACTTCTTTTAGCGGACAATATGATGAGATCCCTTTCTTACGGCCATTCCAATCACTACAAATTCCAGATGAGGCACTAAAACAGCAGGTGCTTCAACGGATATCAAGTGCTCCTTTAAGTGGGCTCTCCTCCACCTCAACTTCAACATCACAAATACTCCAGTCCTCAGAGGTGTCACCCCAATCGTACTTGCTTCCTCACAGCTCCCAAATACCTGATTGGAGCGACAACTTTAGTTTTTTGTCAGGGCAGGAAGTGGCTGGCTCTGAGGATGACGGGTGTGATAACAAACAGGGTGATGAGGACGATGTTGGAGATTCCACTTACTGTCAACCCACAGTCAGCCAAGAGATGAGGTCAGCAGAGTAGGTGGAGGAGGATGCTAGTGACGACGAGGTCAGATTGCTCCTTCCTGGACAGAGACGTAGTTCTGGAAGCACGTCAACAACTGCATCCTCAAACACAACTCTGCCTCTGACCACAAGTCGTTGTGGCTCTTCAGGTCGCATGGGTGCTAAGCCTTGCATAGCCTGGGCATTTTTTCAGATCGATAAAGATGACCCAAATCATGTTATCTGCAACATTTGTCAGCAAAAACTAAGTAGAGGCCAAAAAATACATAGTTTGAGTACTTCATGCATGAACCGGCACATGGATATGAAGCATAAGTTGCAGTGGGAAGCTCACTGTGCTACAATGTGGCGTAGCCGGCCGGGCCAACCACCGTCTGCCACATCTGGTACATCCGTGGCCTCTTCATCCTCTGTAACTGGGGGGACAGCAGTCACACCTGTTTTGGGATGCAGACCTGCCACCTCTTTACCCGCAACAGCCAGCGTGATTGGCAGGTCATCATTTTCTTTGTAGGTCGAAACACCAGCTGGTGTTGAGCCCTGTCCGACATCGATAGCACCACCTTTGGATCAAGGCAACCTAACATGTCCGCCTGCATCTTCCTCACAGACCGGCAGTTTGCCGGGGACACCCTTCTCAACCCCGTCTAAGCACAACAGCCAGCCCTCGATCCCTCAGATGTGGACAAGTAAAAGACCATTTCCTCCTAGCCATGAGAAAGCTAAGAGGTTGAATTTCACCATCAGCAAGCTCTTGGCTACGGAAAGGCTGCCTTTCCGCCTGGTGGACACAGAGGATTTTCGAGACCTTATGTCCGTCGCAGTGCCCCAGTACCAGATGCCCAGTCGGCACTACTTCTCAAAGAAAGGTGTACCTGCGCTCCACCAGCATGTCACACACAACATCACCGCTTCTTTGAGAAACTCTGTGTGTGACAGGGTGCATTTCACCACAGACACTTGGACGAGTAGGCATGGACAGGGGCGTTACATGTCACTAACTGGGCACTGGGTAACTATGGTGACAGCAGGACAAGGGGCTGCTGTCCAAGTCTTGCCGTCCCCACGAGTTGTGCGTCAATCCTCTTTATCTCAAAGTTCCTCCTCTGCTTCTGCCTCCTCAACCTCCTCTTGGTCCTCCACCTGAACCCAAAGCCTGTCTGGTCATGCCACAAGCTTTCTAACTGCGCAGAAGGGATCCTGCACACCTCCTTAAAATGCTGGCAGCAGTGCTCAACGTCATCAGGCGGTTTTTACTTTGAAATGTCTGGGAAATGTAAGTCACACAGCTGAGGAGTTGTGGTCAGCTCTGGAGAACCAGTTTCATGAATGGTTGTCTCCACTAGACCTGAAACCAGGGAAGGCCGTGTGCGACAATGCTGCAAACCTTGGTACGGCCCTTCGCCAGGGCAATGTCACACACGTGCCTTGTATGGCTCACGTGTTGAACCTGGTTGTCCAGCATTTTTTAGCCCACTATTCCGGGCTAGATGGCCTTCTGCAGAGGGCACGGTGGCTGTGTGCTCATTTCCGCCGTTCGCATACCGCAGCTCAGTGACTTACATCTCTACAGATGTCGTTGGGCCTGCCACTTCACCGGCTAACATGCGATGTGCCTACCCGGTGGAATTCAACTCTGCACATGATGCAGCGACTGTGGCAGCACCGACAAGCCCTGGTGCAATACGTTGTGACGTATAGCCTGGGCCAACGAGATCCAGAGGTGAGGCAAATCACGCTGGAGGAGTGTTCTCAGATAAGGGACCTATGCACCCTTCTGCACAGTTTTGAAATGGCGACGAAGATGTTTAGTGCTGACGATGCCATTATCAGCATGACTATTCCGGTGATTTACATGCTGGAGCACATGATAAACAGAATTCGGAGTCAGGTGGTGGCACAAGAGTAGGTGGAGGAAGTAGAGGAGGAGGAGTTGTACGCGGAAGGGCTAACATCTGCAAGGTACAGACGGTCGACAGCACCAAGGCGGCAGGCATGTGAGGGTGGGGGAGATGGTTTTACCACGGCATATGGTAGCAGCCAAACTAGTGAGAAAGGTGCAGGAGCCAAGGAAGAAGTGGAGGATGGACTGATGGAAGACTCATCATATGAGGGAGACCTGGATCACTTTTCTGTTGTGCGAGGTTGGGGGGAGAGGGCAGAGGAAGGAAGCATGATTGTTACCTCGCCGCCAACACAACAGGGACTTGGTGCTCCTGGATGCACAAGACACATGAGTGCCTTCTTGCTGCACTACCTGCAACATGACCCTCGAATTGTGAGAATTAGAAATAATCCTGACTACTGGGTTGCCACACTCTTAGATCCCCGGTACAAAAGTAAATTTTCAGAAATGATTCCTGCCATAGAAAGAGATGCACGCATGCAGGAGTATCAGCAGAGACTGTTGCAGAATCTTACATGTGCTTTTCCACAAAACACTAGTGGTGCACATAGTGAATCTCACAGTTCCAACTTGCCAACCGTGCGACAGTCGAGTGTTCAGCACTCAAACCGTAACAGAAACACAGTATCTGCTGGTAACATCAATTTTGCGGAATCATTTCACCACTTTTTTAGCCCATCCTTTGCAAGGCCACAGGAGACAAGATGTCTGACACATAGTCAAAGCCTAGAGATGATGGTACAGGAGTATCTCCAAGTAAACATTGAAGCCATGACTGTGTCACTGGACCCTTGCTCTTTTTGGGCTTCCAATCTGGATAAATGGCCGGAGGACACCACTTATGCCTTGGAGATCTTGTCATGCCCCGCAGCCAGCGTTCTGTCTGAACGTGTGTTCAGCGCTGCTGGTGGTGTGCTGACAGATAAGCGCACTCGGCTCTCCACTGATAATGTAGACAGACGCACGTTCATAAAAATGAACAAATCATGGATCCGAAATGACTTTTCTACCCCTGTGTCATCCTGGGGAGAGTAAAAACTTGATAATTTGTTAAAATCACCTCACCAACCTTTTTAAGCATTCAAATTACTAACCATGTTTATCTGTATCTTGGCTGGAAAATAATTCGGGCTTTGTAGCAGTTTGCAGTACTGATTCTATAAGGCTATCTATACTAAGCTCCACCAGCTTTCAAATTAATAATAATTTTTAGCTGCATCTAGCCCGGAAAATAATTTGGGGGCTCCTAGATGCGCAAGACACATGAGTGCCTTCTTGCTGCACTACCTGCAACATGACCCTCAGATTGTCAGAATTCGAAATAATCCTGACTACTGGGTTGCCACACTCTTAGATTCCCCACACTCTTCGATCTACCTTTTCATTTTAATAAGGAACAAAAAAGTGGTCATTTTTGAAATTATAAGCATTAGCAGGTTATTAGAAACTGAAATCAAACAGTTTTCAACTCAAAACTTTATTCTAGGTGATGTTACATTTGCACATAGGACCCCTTGTTCGAAAGGAGCTTCTGAACTCTCTCATCCATTGAATTTGTCAGGTTTTGGATGGTTTCTGCTTCAATTGTTTTGCATGAGGACAGAATACCCTCCCAGAGCTGTTGCTTACATGTGAACTGCCTCCGGCCATCATAGACACTCCTTTTGATGATGCCCCAGAGTTTCTCAATGGGGTTGAAGTCAGAGGAGCATGGGGGTCACACCATAAGTTTGTCCCCTTATGCCCATATCAGCCAGAGATGCAGATGTGTTACGTGCAGCATGAGACGGTGCATTATCATGCATGAAAATGATCTTGCTGTGGAATACACTGTTCTTCATCTTGAACCATGGCAGGAAGTGCTGTTTGAGAAACTCCACATACATTATGGAGTTCATCTTTACCCCTTCAGGGATCCTAAAGGGGCCAACAATCTTTCACCAGATGATTCCAGCCCAAAACATTACTCCACCTCATCCTTGTTGGCGCCGTAGCCATGTTTGCATAGGGTGTCCATCAACCAGCCATCCTCCACTCCATCCATCTGGACCATCGAGCGCTGCACGGCACTCATCGGTGAACAAAACAGTTTTGAAGTCAGTATTCATGTATTGTTTGGCCAACTGGAGCCGTTTTTGCTTGTGTGCAGTGGATAGAGGAGGTCGACAGGATGGCTTACGCACAGCTGCAAACAGCTGAAGGACTCTGCATCTTGTTGTTCGGGAGACGTTGGAGGCACCAGCAGCTTCAAAAACTTGTATGCTGCTATGACAAGGCCTTTTTGCCGCTGCTCTTTTAACCTGACATAATTGCTTGAAGGAAAGAGTCCTCAATTTTCCCTTATCAGCACGTACACGTGTGTACTGTGAATCAGCTACATACTTCTTGATTATGCGATCATCAGAATGAAGTGTCTTGGCAATGTTGATTGTAGTCATGCCTTGACCTAAACACTCCACAATTTGTTGCTTCTCAGCAGCCGACACATCCTTTTTCTTTCCCATTTTGGCAGAAAATGTAGGCTGCTTAATAGAGATGAGCGTTGTTCGACTCGAACTGTTCGCCAATCTCAAATTCGAGCTGTTTTGGGCGGTGTTCGAGCCGTTCGGCGAACACGAACGATTTGAGAAAAATTCGGCTGTTCGAGGTTATGTTCGATAACTGTTCGTGCACCAAAATCATAACTGGATTTTTTCTCAGTAATGATGAAAATTAATGTTAATACGCAGTTTGAGTGTACAGCGGGGTGGGGGGAGGGGCAGGGGATGGATCTCTGCAGGAATAATGAAGATCTCCATTTTTTTTTTCTCTTTCCCGCATTTACAGTGGGGAGGAGCAATCTGTCAGCCTATCAGCAGCGCACACACGGAGCGAAGTGCTTTTTTTCACACAAGCAAGGGCATGTGTCATTGGCAGTGTATGTCACATGTCCTTGCCCTACAAGCCATTTTCCCCGTCGCCACCATTTTCTCACTGCTGCAGCTGCGTGTTAGACGGCACCGCTGTTGCTGTGTGCGCTATACCTTGTTAATTTCAAGCCAATTTTCGCAAAAATCTACAAATAGCTTGGGAGTAGGGAATAGTTGTGATTGCAGTCCTTTTAAGGACTAGGTTACAGCATTTCCTACGACTTTTATCAGGCAGGTCTGTGCTCTTAAATAGATAGATTGTGGGAGTAAAGACTAATTGTAAGTGCAGTCCTTTTCAGGACTAGGTTACATCAGTTCCTATCAGTTTTTGCCAGGCAGGTCTGTGCCAGTGCTGTGCAAGTTTTTTTCACAACATTTGGCTGAATCTAGCAATGCTAATCCTTTTTGGCCTATTGCAGAGTGTGTTAGTCAGTGGAGTAGCCTATCTGTGTTGCAAGATATACCACCTGTGTATAGAATACCAATTTTTTTACTGCACCTAGTGAAGTAAAATCTTTTGGGCATAGCATCATTCTATTAGTCCATCTATACTGACCTCCATCAGGTTGCAAATTGAATATAATTTTTTTCTGCATCTAGCTCTGAAAAAAAATTTGGGCTTCTAGCAGTGTGTGGCACTTGTTCTATTAGTCCATCTATACTGACCTCCATCAGGTAGCAAACTGAATATAATTTTTTTCTGTATCTAGCTCTGAAAAATTATTTGGCCTTCTAGCAGTGTGTGGGACTTTCTCTATTAGTCCATCTATACTGACCTCCATCAGGTTGCAAATTAAAAATAATTTTTTGTCTGCATCTAGCTCTGAAAAAATATTTGGCCTTCTAGCAGTGTGTGGGACTTGTTCTATTAGTCCATCTATACTGACCTCCATCACGTTGCAAATTAAAAATAATTTTTTGTCTGCATCTAGCTCTGAAAAAATATTTGGCCTTCTAGCAGTGTGTGGGACTTTCTCTATTAGTCCATCTATACTGACCTCCATCAGGTTTCAAATTAAAAATAATTTTTATCTGCATCTACCTCTGAAAAAATATTTGGGCTTCTAGCTGTGTGTGGGACTTGTTCTATTAGTCCATCTATACTGACCTCCATCAGGTTGCAAACTGAATATAATTTTTTTCAGCATCAAGCTCTGAAAAAATATTTGACCTTCTAGCAGTGTGTGGGACTTTCTCTATTAGTCCATCTATACTGACCTCCATCAGGTTGCAAACTGAATATAATTTTTTTCAGCATCAAGCTCTGAAAAAATATTTGGCCTTCTAGCAGTGTGTGGGACTTTCTCTATTAGTCCATCTATACTGAACTCCATCAGGTTGCAAATTAAAAATAATTTTTTGTCTGCATCTAGCTCTGAAAAAATATTTGGCCTTCTAGCAGTGTGTGGGACTTTCTCTATTAGTCTATCCATACTGACCTCCATCAGGTTGCAAATTAAAAATAATTTTTATCTGCATCTACCTATGAAAAAATATTTGGGCTTCTAGCAGTGTGTGGGACTAGTTCTATTAGTCCATCTATACTGACCTCCATCAGGTTGCAAATTCAAAATAATTTTTTGTCTGCATCTAGCTCTGAAAAAATATTTGGCCTTCTAGCAGTGTGTGGGACTTTCTCTATTAGTCCATCTATACTGACCTCCATCAGGTTGCAAACTGAATACAATTTTTTTCTGCATCTACCTCTGAAAAAATATTTGGGCCTCTAGCTGTGTGTGGGACTTGTTCTAATAGTCCATCTATACTGACCTCCATCAGGTTGCAAACTGAATATATTTTTTTCTGAATCTAGCTCTGAAAAAATATTTGGCCATCTAGCAGTGTGTGGGACTTTCTCTATTAGTCCATCTATATTGACCTAAATCAGGTTCAAAATTAAAAATAAAATTTATCTGCATCTAGCTCTGAAAAAATATTTGGCCTTCTAGCAGTGTGTGGGACTTTCTCTATTAGTCCATCTATACTCACCTCCATCAGGTTGAAAATCAAAAATAATTTTTATCTGCATCTAGCTCTGAAAAAATATTTGGCCTTCTAGCAGTGTGTGGGACTTTCTCTATTAGTCCATCTATACTGACCTCCATCAGGTTGCAAATTAAAAATAATTTTTTGTCTGCATCTAGCTCTGAAAAAATATTTGGCCTTCTAGCAGTGTGTGGGACTTTCTCTATTAGTCCATCCATACTGACCTCCATCAGGTTGCAAATGGAAAATAATTTTTATCTGCATCTACCTCTGAAAAAATATTTGGGCTTCTAGCTGTGTGTGGGACTTGTTCTATTAGTCCATCTATACTGACCTCCATCAGGTTGCAAACTGAATATAATTTTTTTCTGCATCTACCTCTGAAAAAATATTTGGCCTTCTAGCAGTGTGTGGGACTTTCTCTATTAGTCCATCTATACTGACCTCCATCAGGTTGCAAATTAAAAATGTTTTTTTGTCTGCATCTAGCTCTGAAAAAATATTTGGCCTTCTAGCAGTGTGTGGGACTTTCTCTATTAGTCCATCCATACTGACCTCCATCAGGTTGCAAATTAAAAATAATTTTTATCTGCATTTACCTCTGAAAAAATATTTGGGCTTCTAGCTGTGTGTGGGACTTGTTCTATTAGTCCATCTATACTGACCTCCATCAGGTTGCAAACTGAATACAATTTTTTTCTGCATCTAGCTCTGAAAAAATCTTTGGCCTTCTAGCAGTGTTTGGGGCTTGTTCTATTAGTCCACCTATACTGACCTCCATCAGGTTGCAAATTGAATATAATTTTTTTCTGCATCTAACCCAGCCAATAGTTTTGGCCTAATACCACAGTTTGGCCACTCAGCTCTGCTCGGTTCCCATCCATTGTTTTTTTGTGCAAACAACTCCAGAGTTGTGAATTAGTTAACCACCAAAATGAGTGGAAAAAGGCCTGCTGCTGGTGGAAAGGGGAATAGGCGTGTTGGGAAGGGGAAAAAAGGTTGTGTCCGTGGGGTAGGTGTTAAAGCAACAGTAACATCTGCAGAAGAAAGACCATATTCCAGCCAAACTAAAATGTCTACTTCTTTTAGCGGACAATGTGATAAGATCCCTTTCTTACGGCCACGCCAATCGCTGCAAATTCCAGATGAGGCACAAAAGCAGCAGGTGCTTCAACGGATATCAAGTGCTCCTTTAAGTGGGCTCTCCTCCACCTCAACTTCAACATCACAAATACTCCAGTCCTCAAAGGTGTCACCCCAATCGCACTTGCTTCCTCACAGCTCCCAAATCTCCAGCTGCCCATCTGAGTATGAGGTAGAACAGATGGTTGAGTCTGCAGAGCTGTTTACTCATACTATAGCATGGGAATCAGAGGTCGACTCCAGCGCTTCTGTGAATCCAGACGAGGAAATGATCTGCACTGATGCCCAGAATCTTTATGAGTCGGATCCAGGACCAGACGCAGAAGGTTCTGACCATAATGTAGACCCTCATTCCCAAACTGTAACTCCTGTTGGTGGAGACAATGAGGAAGACGATGATGAGACTCAAATACCTGATTGGAGCGACAATTTTAGTTTTTTGTCAGGGCAGGAACAGGTTGGCTCTGAGGACGACGGGTGTGATAACACACAGGGTGATGATGATGAGGTTGGAGATCCCACTTACTGTCAACCCACAGTCAGCCAAGAGATGAGGTCAGCAGAGGAGGTGGAGGAGGATGCTAGTGACGACGAGGTCAGGTTGCGCCTTCCTGGACAGAGACGTAGTACTGGAAGCACGTCAACAACTGCATCCTCAAACACAACTCTGCCTCTCACCACAAGTCATGGTGGCTCTTCAGGTCTCATGGGTGCTAAGCCTTGCATAGCCTGGGCATTTTTTCAGATCGATAAAGATGACCCAACTCATGTTTAGAGATGAGCGTTGTTCGACTCGAACTGTTCGCCAATCTCAAATTCGAGCTGTTTTGGGCGGTGTTCGAGCCGTTCGGCGAACACGAACGATTTGAGAAAAATTCGGCTGTTCGAGGTTATGTTCGATAACTATTCGTGCACCAAAATCATAACTGGATTTTTTCTCAGTAATGATGAAAATTAATGTTAATACGCAGTTTGAGTGTACAGCGGGGTGGGGGGAGAGGCAGGGGATTGATCTCTGCAGGAATAATGAAGATCTCCATTTTTTTTTCTCTTTCCCGCATTTACAGTGGGGAGCTGCAGTCTGTCAGCCTATCAGCAGCGCACACACGGAGCGAAGTGCTTTTTTTCATACAAGCAAGGGCATGTGTCATTGGCAGTGTATGTCACATGTCCTTGCCCTATAAGACCAAGCCATTTTCCCCGTCACCACCATTTTTTCACTGCTGCAGCTGCGTGTTAGACGGCACCGCTGTTGCTGTGTGCGCTATACCTTGTTAATTTCAAGCCAATTTTCGCACAAATCTACAGATAGCTTGGGAGTAGGGAATAGTTGTGATTGCAGTCCTTTTAAGGACTAGCTAACAGCATTTCCTACGACTTTTATCAGGCAGGCCTGTGCTCTTAAATAGATAGATTGTGGGAATAAAGACTAATTGTAATTGCAGTCCTTTTCAGGACTAGGTTACATCAGTTCCTACCAGTTTTTGCCAGGCAGGTCTGTGCCAGTGCTGTGCAAGTTTTTTTCACAGCATTTGGCTGAATCTAGCAAAGCTAAAACTTTTTGGCCTATTGCAGAGTGTGTTAGTCAGTGGAGTAGCCTATCTGTGTTGCAAGATATGCCACCGGTGTATAGAATACCAATTTTTTTACTGCACCTAGTGAAGTAAAATCTTTTGGGCATAGCATCATTCTATTAGTTCATCTATACTGACCTCATCAGGTTGCAAATTGAATATAATTTTTTTCTGCATCTAGCTCTGAAAAAATATTTGGGCTTCTAGCAGTGTGTGGGACTTTCTCTATTAGTCCATCTATACTGACCTCCATCAGGTTGCAAATTAAAAATAATTTTTATCTGCATCTAACTCTGAAAAAATATTTGGGCTTCTAGCTGTGTGTGGGACTTGTTCTATTAGTCCATCTATACTGACCTCCATCAGGTTGCAAACTGAATATAATTTTTTTCTGCATCTAGCTCTGAAAAAATATTTGGCCTTCTAGCAGTGTGTGGGACTTGTTCTATTAGTCCACCTATACTGACCTCCATCAGGTTGCAAATTAAAAATAATTTTTTGTCTGCATCTAGCTCTGAAAAAATATTTGGCCTTCTAGCAGTGTGTGGGACTTGTTCTATTAGTCCATCTATACTGACCTCCATCAGGTTGCAAATTGAATATAATTTTTTTCTGCATCTAGCTCTGAAAAAATATTTGGGCTTCTAGCAGTGTGTGGGACTTGTTCTATTAGTCCATCTATACTGACCTCCATCCGGTTGCAAACTGAATATAATTTTTTTCTGCATCTAGCTCTGAAAAAATATTTGGCCTTCTTGCAGTGTGTGGGACTTTCTTTATTAGTCCATCTATACTGACCTCCATCAGGTTGCAAATTCAAAATAATTTTTTATCTGCATCTAGCTCTGAAAAAATATTTGGCCTTCTAGCAGTGTGTGGGACTTTCTATATTAGTCCATCTATACTGACCTCCATCAGGTTGCAAATTAAAAATAATTTTTTGTTTGCATCTAGCTCTGAAAAAATATTTGGCCTTCTAGCAGTGTGTGGGACTTTCTCTATTAGTCCATCTATACTGACCTCCATCAGGTTGCAAACTGAATATATTTTTTTTCTGCATCTACCTCTGAAAAAATATTGGGCTTTTAGCTGTGTGTGGGACTTGTTCTATTAATCCATCTATACAGACCTCCATCAGGTTGCAAACTGAATATAATTTTTTTCTGCATCTACCTCTGAAAAAATATTTGGGCTTCTAGCTGTGTGTGGGACTTGTTCTATTAGTCCATCTATACTGACCTCCATCAGGTTGCAAACTGAATATAATTTTTTTCTGCATCTAGCTCTGAAAAAATATTTGGCCTTCTAGCAGTGTGTGGGACTTGTTCTATTAGTCCACCTATACTGACCTCCATCAGGTTGGAAATTCAAAATAATTTTTTGTCTGCATCTAGCTCTGAAAAAATATTTGGCCTTCTAGCAGTGTGTGGGACTTTCTCTATTAGTCCATCTATACTGACCTCCATCAGGTTGCAAACTGAATATATTTTTTTCTGCATCTACCTCTGAAAAAATATTTGGGCTTCTAGCTGTGTGTGGGACTTGTTCTATTAGTCCATCTATACTGACCTCCATCAGGTTGCAAATTGAATATAATTTTTTTCTGCATCTACCTCTGAAAAAATATTTGGGCTTCTAGCTGTGTGTAGGACTTGTTCTATTTGTCCATCTATACTGACCTCCATCAGGTTGCAAACTGAATACAATTTTTTTCTGCATCTACCTCTGAAAAAATATTTGGGCTTCTAGCTGTGTGTGGGACTTGTTCTATTAGTCCATCTATACTGACCTCCATCAGGTTGCAAATTGAATATAATTTTTTCTGCATCTAACCCAGCCAATAGTTTTGGCCTAATACCACAGTTTGGCCACTCAGCTCTGCTCGGTTCCCATTCATTGTTTTTTTGTGCAAACAACTCCAGAGTTGTGAATTAGTTAACCACCAAAATGAGTGGAAAAAGGCCTGCTGCTGGTGGAAAGGGGAATAGGCGTGTTGGGAAGGGGAAAAAAGGTTGTGTCCGTGGGGTAGGTGTTAAAGCAACAGTAACATCTGCAGAAGAAAGACCATCTTCCAGCCAAACTATAATGTCTACTTCTTTTAGCGGACAATGTGATAAGATCCCTTTCTTACGGCCACGCCAATCGCTGCAAATTCCAGATGAGGCACAAAAACAGCAGTTGCTTCAACGGATATCAAGTGCTCCTTTAAGTGGGCTCTCATCCACATCAACTTCAACATCACAAATACTCCAGTCCTCAAAGGTGTCACCCCAATCGCACTTGCTTCCTCACAGCTCCCAAATCTCCAGCTGCCCATCTGAGTATGAGGTAGAACAGATGGTTGAGTCTGCAGAGCTGTTTACTCATACTATAGCATGGGAATCAGAGGTCGACTCCAGCACTTCTGTGAATCCAGACGAGGAAATGATCTGCACTGATGCCCAGAATCTTTATGAGTCGGATCCAGGACCAGACGCAGAAGGTTCTGACCATAATGTAGACCCTCATTCCCAAACTGTAACTCCTGTTGGTGGAGACAATGAGGAAGACGATGATGAGACTCAAATACCTGATTGGAGCGACAATTTTAGTTTTTTGTCAGGGCAGGAACAGGTTGGCTCTGAGGACGACGGGTGTGATAACACACAGGGTGATGATGATGAGGTTGGAGATCCCACTTACTGTCAAACCACAGTCAGCCAAGAGATGAGGTCAGCAGAGGAGGTGGAGGAGGATGCTAGTGACGACGAGGTCAGGTTGCACCTTCCTGGACAGAGACGTAGTACTGGAAGCACGTCAACAACTGCATCCTCAAACACAACTCTGCCTCTCACCACAAGTCGTGGTGGCTCTTCAGGTCGCATGGGTGCTAACCCTTGCCTAGCCTGGGCATTTTTTCAGATCGATAAAGATGACCCAACTCGTGTTTAGAGATGAGCGTTGTTCGACTCGAACTGTTCGCCAATCTCAAATTCGAGCTGTTTTGGGCGGTGTTCGAGCCGTTCGGCGAACACGAACGATTTGAGAAAAATTCGGCTGTTCGAGGTTATGTTCGATAACTGTTCGTGCACCAAAATCATAACTGGATTTTTTCTCAGAAATGATGAAAATTAATGTTAATACGCAGTTTGAGTGTACAGCGGGGTGGGGGGAGGGGCAGGGGATGGATCTCTGCAGGAATAATGAAGATCTCCATTTTTTTTTCTCTTTCCCGCATTTACAGTGGGGAGCTGCAGTCTGTCAGCCTATCAGCAGCGCACACACGGAGCGAAGTGCTTTTTTTCATACAAGCAAGGGCATGTGTCATTGGCAGTGTATGTCACATGTCCTTGCCCTATAAGACCAAGCCATTTTCCCCATCGCCACCATTTTCTCACTGCTGCAGCTGCGTGTTAGACGGCACCGCTGTTGCTGTGTGCGCTATACCTTGTTAATTTCAAGCCAATTTTCGCACAAATCTACAGATAGCTTGGGAGTAGGGAATAGTTGTGATTGCAGTCCTTTTAAGGACTAGGTTACAGCATTTCCTACGACTTTTATCAGGCAGGTCTGTGCTCTTAAATAGATAGATTGTGGGAATAAAGACTAATTGTAATTGCAGTCCTTTTCAGGACTAGGTTACATCAGTTCCTACCAGTTTTTGCCAGGCAGGTCTGTGCCAGTGCTGTGCAAGTTTTTTTCACAGCATTTGGCTGAATCTAGCAAAGCTAATCCTTTTTGGCCTATTGCAGAGTGTGTTAGTCAGTGGAGTAGCCTATCTGTGTTGCAAGATATGCCACCGGTGCATAGAATACCAATTTTTTTACTGCACCAAGTGAAGTAAAATCTTTTGGGCATAGCATCATTCTATTAGTTCATCTATACTGACCTCATCAGGTTGCAAATTGAATATAATTTTTTTCTGCATCTAGCTCTGAAAAAATATTTGGGCTTCTAGCAGTGTGTGGGACTTGTTCTATTAGTCCATCTATACTGACCTCCATCAGGTTGCAAACTGAATATAATTTTTTTCTGCATCTAGCTCTGAAAAAATATTTGGCCTTCTAGCAGTGTGTGGGACTTGTTCTATTAGTCCATCTATACTGAACTCCATCAGGTTGCAAATTAAAAATAATTTTTTGTCTGCATCTAGCTCTGAAAAAATATTTGGCCTTCTAGCAGTGTGTGGGACTTTCTCTATTAGTCTATCCATACTGACCTCCATCAGGTTGCAAATTAAAAATTATTTTTATCTGCATCTACCTCTGAAAAAATATTTGGCCTTCTAGCAGTGTGTGGGACTAGTTCTATTAGTCCATCTATACTGACCTCCATCAGGTTGCAAATTCAAAATAATTTTTTGTCTGCATCTAGCTCTGAAAAAATATTTGGCCTTCTAGCAGTGTGTGGGACTTTCTCTATTAGTCCATCTATACTGACCTCCATCAGGTTGCAAACTGAATACAATTTTTTTCTGCATCTACCTCTGAAAAAATATTTGAGCCTCTAGCTGTGTGTGGAACTTGTTCTAATAGTCCATCTATACTGACCTCCATCAGGTTGCAAACTGAATATAATTTTTTTCTGTATCTAGCTTCGAAAAAATATTTGGCCATCTAGCAGTGTGTGGGACTTTCTCTATTAGTCCATCTATATTGACCTAAATCAGGTTGAAAATTAAAAATAAAATTTATCTGCATCTAGCTCTGAAAAAATATTTGGCCTTCTAGCAGTGTGTGGAACTTTCTCTATTAGTCCATCTATACTCACCTCCATCAGGTTGAAAATCAAAAATAATTTTTATCTGCATCTAGCTCTGAAAAAATATTTGGCCTTCTAGCAGTGTGTGGGACTTTCTCTATTAGTCCATCTATACTGACCTCCATCAGGTTGCAAATTAAAAATAATTTTTTGTCTGCATCTAGCTCTGAAAAAATATTTGGCCTTCTAGCAGTGTGTGGGACTTTCTCTATTAGTCCATCCATATTGACCTCCATCAGGTTGCAAATGAAAAATAATTTTTATCTGCATCTACCTCTGAAAAAATATTTGGGCTTCTAGCTGTGTGTGGGACTTGTTCTATTAGTCCATCTATAATGACCTCCATCAGGTTGCAAACTGAATATAATTTTTTTCTGCATCTAGCTCTGAAAAAATATTTGGCCTTCTAGCAGTGTGTGGGACTTTCTCTATTAGTCCATCCATACTGACCTCCATCAGGTTGCAAATTAAAAATGTTTTTTTTGTCTGCATCTAGCTCTGAAAAAATATTTGGCCTTCTAGCAGTGTGTGGGACTTTCTCTATTAGTCCATCCATACTGACCTCCATCAGGTTGCAAATTAAAAATAATTTTTATCTGCATCTACCTCTGAAAAAATATTTGGGCTTCTAGCTGTGTGTGGGACTTGTTCTATTAGTCCATCTGTACTGACCTCCATCAGGTTGCAAACTGAATACAATTTTTTTCTGCATCTAGCTCTGAAAAAATCTTTGGCCTTCTAGCAGTGTGTGGGGCTTGTTCTATTAGTCCACCTATACTGACCTCCATCAGGTTGCAAATTGAATATAATTTTTTTCTGCATCTAACCCAGCCAATAGTTTTGGCCTAATACCACAGTTTGGCCACTCAGCTCTGCTCGGTTCCCATCCATTGTTTTTTTTGTGCAAACAACTCCAGAGTTGTGAATTAGTTAACCACCAAAATGAGTGGAAAAAGGCCTGCTGCTGGTGGAAAGGGGAATAGGCGTGTTGGGAAGGGGAAAAAAGGTTGTGTCCGTGGGGTAGGTGTTAAAACAACAGTAACATCTGCAGAAGAAAGACCATATTCCAGCCAAACTAAAATGTCTACTTCTTTTAGCGGACAATGTGATAAGATCCCTTTCTTACGGCCACGCCAATCGCTGCAAATTCCAGATGAGGCACAAAAGCAGCAGGTGCTTCATCGGATATCAAGTGCTCCTTTAAGTGGGCTCTCCTCCACCTCAACTTCAACATCACAAATACTCCAGTCCTCAAAGGTGTCACCCCAATCGCACTTGCTTCCTCACAGCTCCCAAATCTCCAGCTGCCCATCTGAGTATGAGGTAGAACAGATGGTTGAGTCTGCAGAGCTGTTTACTCATACTATAGCATGGGAATCAGAGGTCGACTCCAGCGCTTCTGTGAATCCAGACGAGGAAATGATCTGCACTGATGCCCAGAATCTTTATGAGTCGGATCCAGGACCAGACGCAGAAGGTTCTGACCATAATGTAGACCCTCATTCCCAAACTGTAACTCCTGTTGGTGGAGACAATGAGGAAGACGATGATGAGACTCAAATACCTGATTGGAGCGACAATTTTAGTTTTTTGTCAGGGCAGGAACAGGTTGGCTCTGAGGACGACGGGTGTGATAACACACAGGGTGATGATGATGAGGTTGGAGATCCCACTTACTGTCAACCCACAGTCAGCCAAGAGATGAGGTCAGCAGAGGAGGTGGAGGAGGATGCTAGTGACGACGAGGTCAGGTTGCGCCTTCCTGGACAGAGACGTAGTACTGGAAGCACGTCAACAACTGCATCCTCAAACACAACTCTGCCTCTCACCACAAGTCGTGGTGGCTCTTCAGGTCGCATGGGTGCTAAGCCTTGCATAGTCTGGGCATTTTTTCAGATCGATAAAGATGACCCAACTCGTGTTTAGAGATGAGCGTTGTTCGACTCGAACTGATCGCCAATCTCAAATTCGAGCTGTTTTGGGCGGTGTTCGAGCCGTTCGGCGAACACGAACGATTTGAGAAAAATTCGGCTGTTCGAGGTTATGTTCGATAACTATTC
Source organism: Phyllobates terribilis (assembly GCF_046119375.1). Taxonomy (NCBI): domain Eukaryota; kingdom Metazoa; phylum Chordata; class Amphibia; order Anura; family Dendrobatidae; genus Phyllobates; species Phyllobates terribilis. The sequence continues at coordinate 395,819,100 of NW_027362767.1, read as the reverse complement.
GTGCACCAAAATCATAACTGGATTTTTTCTCAGTAATGATGAAAATTAATGTTAATACGCAGTTTGAGTGTACAGCGGGTTGGGGGGAGAGGCAGGGGATGGATCTCTGCAGGAATAATGAAGATCTCCATTTTTTTTTCTCTTTCCCGCATTTACAGTGGGGAGGTGCAGTCTGTCAGCCTATCAGCAGCGCACACACGGAGCGAAGTGCTTTTTTTCATACAAGCAAGGGCATGTGTCATTGGCAGTGTATGTCACATGTCCTTGCCCTATAAGACCAAGCCATTTTCCCCGTCGCCACCATTTTTTCACTGCTGCAGCTGCGTGTTAGACAGCACCGCTGTTGCTGTGTGCGCTATACCTTGTTAATTTCAAGCCAATTTTCGCACAAATCTACAGATAGCTTGGGAGTAGGGAATAGTTGTGATTGCAGTCCTTTTAAGGACTAGGTTACAGCATTTCCTACGACTTTTATCAGGCAGGTCTGTGCTCTTAAATAGATAGATTGTGGGAATAAAGACTAATTGCAATTGCAGTCCTTTTCAGGACTAGGTTACATCAGTTCCTACCAGTTTTTGCCAGGCAGGTCTGTGCCAGTGCTGTGCAAGTTTTTTTCACAGCTTTTGGCTGAATCTAGCAAAGCTAAAACTTTTTGGCCTATTGCAGAGTGTGTTAGTCAGTGGAGTAGCCTACCTGTGTTGCAAGATATGCCACCGGTGCATAGAATACCAATTTTTTTACTGCACCTAGTGAAGTAAAATCGTTTGGGCATAGCATCATTCTATTAGTTCATCTATACTGACCTCATCAGGTTGCAAATTGAATATAATTTTTTTCTGCATCTAGCTCTGAAAAAATATTTGGGCTTCTAGCAGTGTGTGGAACTTGTTCTATTAGTCCATCTATACTGACCTCCATCAGGTTGCAAACTGAATAAAAAATTTTTCTGCATCTAGCTCTGAAAAAATATTTGGCCTTCTAGCAGTGTGTGGGACATGTTCTATTAGTCCATCTATACTGACCTCCATCAGGTTGCAAATTAAAAATAATTTTTATCTGCATCTAACTCTGAAAAAGTATTTGGGCTTCTAGCTGTGTGTGGGACTTGTTCTATTAGTCCATCTATACTGACCTCCATCAGGTTGCAAACTGAATATAATTTTTTTCTGCATCTAGCTCTGAAAAAATATTTGGCCTTCTAGCAGTGTGTGGGACTTGTTCTATTAGTCCACCTATACTGACCTCCATCAGGTTGCAAATTCAAAATAATTTTTTGTCTGCATCTAGCTCTGAAAAAATATTTGGCCTTCTAGCAGTGTGTGGGACTTGTTCTATTAGTCCATCTATACTGACCTCCATCAGGTTGCAAATTGAATATAATTTTTTTCTGCATCTAGCTCTGAAAAAATATTTGGGCTTCTAGCAGTGTGTGGGACTTGTTCTATTAGTCCATCTATACTGACCTCCATCAGGTTGCAAACTGAATATAATTTTTTTCTGCATCCAGCTCTGAAAAAATATTTGGCCTTCTTTCAGTGTGTGGGACTTTCTTTATTAGTCCATCTATACTGACCTCCATCAGGTTGCAAATTCAAAATAATTTTTTATCTGCATCTAGCTCTGAAAAAATATTTGGCCTTCTAGCAGTGTGTGGGACTTTCTATATTAGTCCATCTATACTGACCTCATCAGGTTGCAAATTAAAAATAATTTTTTGTCTGCATCTAGCTCTGAAAAAATATTTGGCCTTCTAGCAGTGTGTGGGACTTTCTCTATTAGTCCATCTATACTGACCTCGTTCAGGTTGCAAACTGAATATATTTTTTTTCTGCATCTACCTCTGAAAAAATATTGGGCTTTTAGCAGTTTGTGGGACTTGTTCTATTAATCCATCTATACAGACCTCCATCAGGTTGCAAACTGAATATAATTTTTTTCTGCATCTACCTCTGAAAAAATATTTGGGCTTCTAGCTGTGTGTGGGACTTGTTCTATTAGTCCATCTATACTGACCTCCATCAGGTTGCAAACTGAATATCATTTTTTTCTGCATCTAGCTCTGAAAAAATATTTGGCCTTCTAGCAGTGTGTGGGACTTGTTCTATTAGTCCACCTATACTGACCTCCATCAGGTTGCAAATTCAAAATAATTTTTTGTCTGCATCTAGCTCTGAAAAAATATTTGGCCTTCTAGCAGTGTGTGGGACTTTCTCTATTAGTCCATCTATACTGACCTCCATCAGGTTGCAAACTGAATATATTTTTTTCTGCATCTACCTCTGAAAAAATATTTGGGCTTCTAGCTGTGTGTGGGACTTGTTCTATTAGTCCATCTATACTGACCTCCATCAGGTTGCAAATTGAATATAATTTTTTTCTGCATCTACCTCTGAAAAAATATTTGGGCTTCTAGCTGTGTGTAGGACTTGTTCTATTAGTCCATATATACTGACCTCCATCAGGTTGCAAACTGAATACAATTTTTTTCTGCATCTACCTCTGAAAAAATATTTGGGCTTCTAGCTGTGTGTGGGACTTGTTCTATTAGTCCATCTATACTGACCTCCATCAGGTTGCAAATTGAATATAATTTTTTTCTGCATCTAACCCAGCCAATAGTTTTGGCCTAATACCACAGTTTGGCCACTCAGCTCTGCTCGGTTCCCATTCATTGTTTTTTTGTGCAAACAACTCCAGAGTTGTGAATTAGTTAACCACCAAAATGAGTGGAAAAAGGCCTGCTGCTGGTGGAAAGGGGAATAGGCGTGTTGGGAAGGGGAAAAAAGGTTGTGTCCGTGGGGTAGGTGCTAAAGCAACAGTAACATCTGCAGAAGAAAGACCATCTTCCAGCCAAACTATAATGTCTACTTCTTTTAGCGGACAATGTGATAAGATCCCTTTCTTACGGCCACGCCAATCGCTACAAATTCCAGATGAGGCACAAAAACAGCAGTTGCTTCAACGGATATCAAGTGCTCCTTTAAGTGGGCTCTCATCAACATCAACTTCAACATCACAAATACTCCAGTCCTCAAAGGTGTCACCCCAATCGCACTTGCTTCCTCACAGCTCCCAAATCTCCAGCTGCCCATCTGAGTATGAGGTAGAACAGATGGTTGAGTCTGCAGAGCTGTTTACTCATACTATAGCATGGGAATCAGAGGTCGACTCCAGCACTTCTGTGAATCCAGACGAGGAAATGATCTGCACTGATGCCCAGAATCTTTATGAGTCGGATCCAGGACCAGACGCAGAAGGTTCTGACCATAATGTAGACCCTCATTCCCAAACTGTAACTCCTGTTGGTGGAGACAATGAGGAAGACGATGATGAGACTCAAATACCTGATTGGAGCGACAATTTTAGTTTTTTGTCAGGGCAGGAACAGGTTGGCTCTGAGGACGACGGGTGTGATAACACACAGGGTGATGATGATGAGGTTGGAGATCCCACTTACTGCCAAACCACAGTCAGCCAAGAGATGAGGTCAGCAGAGGAGGTGGAGGAGGATGCTAGTGACGACGAGGTCAGGTTGCACCTTCCTGGACAGAGACGTAGTACTGGAAGCACGTCAACAACTGCATCCTCAAACACAACTCTGCCTCTCACCACAAGTCGTGGTCGCTCTTCAGGTCGCATGGGTGCTAAGCCTTGCCTAGCCTGGGCATTTTTTCAGATCGATAAAGATGACCCAACTCGTGTTTAGAGATGAGCGTTGTTCGACTCGAACTGTTCGCCAATCTCAAATTCGAGCTCTTTTGGGAGGTGTTCGAGCCGTTCGGCGAACACGAACGATTTGAGAAAAATTCGGCTGTTCGAGGTTATGTTCGATAACTGTTCGTGCACCAAAATCATAACTGGATTTTTTCTCAGTAATGATGAAAATTAATGTTAATACGCAGTTTGAGTGTACAGCGGGGTGGGGGGAGGGGCAGGGGATGGATCTTTGCAGGAATAATGAAGATCTCCATTTTTTTTTCTCTTTCCCGCATTTACAGTGGGGAGGTGCAGTCTGTCAGCCTATCAGCAGCGCACACACGGAGCGAAGTGCTTTTTTTCATACAAGCAAGGGCATGTGTCATTGGCAGTGTATGTCACATGTACTTGCCCTATAAGACCAAGCCATTTTCCCCATCGCCACCATTTTCTCACTGCTGCAGCTGTGTGTTAGACGGCACCGCTGTTGCTGTGTGCGCTATACCTTGTTAATTTCAAGCCAATTTTCGCACAAATCTACAGATAGCTTGGGAGTAGGGAATAGTTGTGATTGCAGTCCTTTTAAGGACTAGGTTACAGCATTTCCTACGACTTTTATCAGGCAGGTCTGTGCTCTTAAATAGATAGATTGTGGGAATAAAGACTAATTGTAATTGCAGTCCTTTTCAGGACTAGGTTACATCAGTTCCTACCAGCTTTTGCCAGGCAGGTCTGTGCCAGTGCTGTGCAAGATTTTTTCACAGCATTTGGCTGAATCTAGCAAAGCTAATCCTTTTTGGCCTATTGCAGAGTGTGTTAGTCAGTGGAGTAGCCTATCTGTGTTGCAAGATATGCCACCGGTGCATAGAATACCAATTTTTTTACTGCACCAAGTGAAGTAAAATCTTTTGCGCATAGCATCATTCTATTAGTTCATCTATACTGACCTCATCAGGTTGCAAATTGAATATAATTTTTTTCTGCATCTAGCTCTGAAAAAATATTTGGGCTTCTAGCAGTGTGTGGGACTTGTTCTATTAGTCCATCTATACTGACCTCCATCAGGTTGCAAACTGAATATAATTTTTTTCTGCATCTAGCTCTGAAAAAATATTTGGCCTTCTAGCAGTGTGTGGGACTTGTTCTATTAGTCCATCTATACTGACCTCCATCACGCTGCAAATTCAAAATAATTTTTTGTCTGCATCTAGCTCTGAAAAAATATTTGGCCTTCTAGCAGTGTGTGGGACTTTCTCTATTAGTCCATCTATACTGACCTCCATCAGGTTGCAAATTAAAAGTAATTTTTATCTGCATCTACCTCTGAAAAAATATTTGGGCTTCTAGCTGTGTGTGGGACTTGTTCTATTAGTCCATCTATACTGACCTCCATCAGGTTGCAAACTGAATATAATTTTTTTATGCATCTAGCTCTGAAAAAATATTTGGCCTTCTAGCAGTGTGTGGGACTTGTTCTATTAGTCCATCTATACTGACCTCCATCACGCTGCAAATTAAAAATAATTTTTTGCCTGCATCTAGCTCTGAAAAAATATTTGGCCTTCTAGCAGTGTGTGGGACTTGTTCTATTAGTCCACCTATACTGACCTCCATCAGGTTGCAAATTCAAAATAATTTTTTGTCTGCATCTAGCTCTGAAAAAATATTTGGCCTTCTAGCAGTGTGTGGGACTTGTTCTATTAGTCCATCTATACTGACCTCCATCAGGTTGCAAATTGAATATAATTTTTTTCTGCATCTAGCTCTGAAAAAATATTTGGGCTTCTAGCAGTGTGTGGGACTTGTTCTATTAGTCCATCTATACCGACCTCCATCAGGTTGCAAACTGAATATAATTTTTTTCTGCATCTAGCTCTGAAAAAATATTTGGCCTTCTAGCAGTGTGTGGGACTTGTTCTATTAGTCCATCTATACTGACCTCCATCACGCTGCAAATTCAAAATAATTTTTTGTCTGCATCTAGCTCTGAAAAAATATTTGGCCTTCTAGCAGTGTGTGGGACTTTCTCTATTAGTCCATCTATACTGACCTCCATCAGGTTGCAAATTAAAAATAATTTTTATCTGCATCTACCTCTGAAAAAATATTTGGGCTTCTAGCTGTGTGTGGGACTTATTCTATTAGTCCATCTATACTGACCTCCATCAGGTTGCAAACTGAATATAATTTTTTTCTGCATCTAGCTCTGAAAAAATATATGGCCTTCTAGCAGTGTGTGGGACTTTCTCTATTAGTCCATCTATACTGACCTCCATCAGGTTGCAAATTCAAAATTATTTTTTGTCTGCATCTAGCTCTGAAAAAATATTTGGCCTTCTAGCAGTGTGTGGGACTTTCTATATTAGTCCATCTATACTGACCTCCATCAGGTTGCAAATTAAAAATAATTTTTTGTCTGCATCTAGCTCTGAAAAAATATTTGGCCTCCTAGCAGTGTGTGGGACTTTCTCTATTAGTCCATCTATACTGACCTCCATCAGGTTGCAAACTGAATATATTTTTTTTCTGCATCTACCTCTGAAAAAATATTGGGCCTCTAGCTGTGTGTGGGACTTGTTCTATTAATCCATCTATACAGACCTCCATCAGGTTGCAAACTGAATATAATTTTTTATCTGCATCTACCCCTGAAAAAATATTTGGGCTTCTAGCTGTGTGTGGGACTTGTTCTATTAGTCCACCAATACTGACCTCCATCAGGTTGCAAATTCAAAATAAATTTTTGTCTGCATCTAGCTCTGAAAAAATATTTGGCCTTCTAGCAGTGTGTGGGACATTCTCTATTAGTCCATCTATACTGACCTCCATCAGGTTGCAAACTGAATATATTTTTTTCTGCATCTACCTCTGAAAAAATATTTAGGCTTCTAGCTGTGTGTGGGACTTGTTCTATTAGTCCATCTATATTGACCTCCATCAGGTTGCAAATTGAATATAATTTTTTTCTGCATCTACCTCTGAAAAAATATTTGGGCTTCTAGCTGTGTGTAGGACTTGTTCTATTAGTCCATCTATACTGACCTCCATCAGGTTGCAAACTGAATACAATTTTTTTCTGCATCTACCTCTGAAAAAATATTTGGGCTTCTAGCTGTGTGTGGGACTTGTTCTATTAGTCCATCTATACTGACCTCCATCAGGTTGCAAATTGAATATAATTTTTTTCTGCATCTAACCCAGCCAATAGTTTTGGCCTAATACCACAGTTTGGCCACTCAGCTCTGCTCGGTTCCCATTCATTGTTTTTTTGTGCAAACAACTCCAGAGTTGTGAATTAGTTAACCACCAAAATGAGTGGAAAAAGGCCTGCTGCTGGTGGAAAGGGGAATAGGCGTGTTGGGAAGGGGAAAAAAGGTTGTGTCCGTGGGGTAGGTGTTAAAGCAACAGTAACATCTGCAGAAGAAAGACCATCTTCCAGCCAAACTAAAATGTCTACTTCTTTTAGCGGACAATGTGATAAGATCCCTTTCTTACGGCCACGCCAATCGCTACAAATTCCAGATGAGGCACAAAAACAGCAGTTGCTTCAACGGATATCAAGTGCTCCTTTAAGTGGGCTCTCCTCCACATCAACTTCAACATCACAAATACTCCAGTCCTCAAAGGTGTCACCCCAATCGCACTTGCTTCCTCACAGCTCCCAAATCTCCAGCTGCCCGTCTGAGTATGAGGTAGAACAGATGGTTGAGTCTGCAGAGCTGTTTACTCATACTATAGCCTGGGAATCAGAGGTCGACTCCAACACTTCTGTGAATCCAGCCGAGGAAATGATCTGCACTGATGCCCAGAATCTTTATAAGTCGGATCCAGGACCAGACGCAGAAGTTTCTGACCATAATGTAGACCCTCATTCCCAAACTGTAACTCCTGTTGGTGGAGACAATGAGGAAGACGATGATGAGACTCAAATACCTGATTGGAGCGACAACTTTAGTTTTTTGTCAGGGCAGGAACAGGTTGGCTCTGAGGACGACGGGTGTGATAACGCACAGGGTGATGATGATGAGGTTGGAGATCCCACTTACTGTCAACCCACAGTCAGCCAAGAGATGAGGTCAGCAGAGGAGGTGGAGGAAGATGCTAGTGACGACGAGGTCAGGTTGTGCCTTCCTGGACAGAGACGTAGTACTGGAGGCACGTCAACAACTGCATCCTCAAACACAACTCTGCCTCTCACCACAAGTCGTGGTGGCTCTTCAGGTCGCATGGGTGCTAAGCCTTGCATAGCCTGGGCATTTTTTCAGATCGATAAAGATGACCCAACTCGTGTTATCTGTAACATTTGTCAGCAAAAGCTAAGTAGAGGCCAAAAAATACATAGTTTGAGTACTTCATGCATGAACCGGCACATGGACATGAAGCATAAGTTGCAGTGGGAAGCTCAGTGTGCTACAATGCGGCCTAGCCGGCCGGGCCACCCACCGTCTGCCATATCTTGTGCATCCGCGGCCTCTTCATCCTCTGTGACTGGGGGGACAGCAGTCACATCTGTTTTGGGGCGCAGACCTGCCACCTCCTTACCCGCAAAAGCCAGCGTGATTGGCAGGTCATCATTTTCTTTGGAGGTGGTAACACCAGCTGGTGTTGAGCGCTGTCTGACATCGATAGCACCACCTTTGGATCAAGGCAACCTAACATGTCCGCCTGCATCTTCCTCACAGACTGGCAGTTTGCCGGGGACACCCTTATCAACCCCGTCTAAGCACAATAGCCAGCCCTCGGTCCCTCAGATGTGGACAAGTAAAAGACCATTTCCTCCTAGCCATGAGAAAGCTAAGAGGTTGAATTTCACCATCTCCAAGCTCTTGGCTACAGAAATGCTGCCTTTCCGCCTGTTGGACAGAGAGGATTTTCGAGACCTTATGTCCGTCGCAGTGCCCCAGTACCAGATGCCCAGTCGGCACTACTTCTCAAAGAAAGGTGTGCCTGCGCTCCACCAGCATGTCGCACACAACATCACCGCTTCATTGAGAAACTCTGTGTGTGACAGGGTGCATTTCACCACAGACACTTGGACGAGTAGGCATGGACAGGGGCGTTACATGTCGCTGACTGGGCACTGGGTAACTATGGTGACAGCAGGACAAGGGGCTGCTGTCCAAGTCTTGCCGTCCCCACGAGTTGTGCGTCAATCCTCTTTATGTCAAAGTTCCTCCACTGCTTCTGCCTCCTCAACCTCCTCTCGGTCTTCCACCTGCACCCAAAGCCTGTCTGGTCATGCCACAAGCTTTCTAACTGTGCAGAAGGGATCCTGCACACCTCCTTACTATGCTGGCAGTAGGGCTCAACGTCATCAGGCGGTTTTTACTTTGAAATGTCTGGGAAATGTGAGTCACACAGCTGAGGAGTTGTGGTCAGCTCTGGAGAACCAATTTCATGAATGGTTGTCTCCACTGGACCTGAAACCAGGGAAGGCCGTGTGCGACAATGCTGCAAACCTGGGTGCGGCCCTTCGCCGGGGCAATGTCACACACGTGCCTTGTATGGCTCACGTGTTGAAACTGGTTGTCCAGCAATTTTTAGCCCACTATCCCAGACTGGATGGCCTTCTGCAGAGGGCACGGTCGCTGTGTGCTCACTTCCGCCATTTGCATCCCGCAGCTCAGCGACTTACATCTCTACAGAAGTCGTTGGGCCTGCCACTTCACCGGCTAAAATGCGATGTGCCTACCCGGTGGAATTCAACTCTGCACATGTTGCAGCGACTGTGGCAGCACCGACAAGCCCTGGTGCAATACGTTCTGACGTATAGCCTGGGCCAACGAGATCCAGAGGTGCGGCAAATCACGCTGGAGGAGTGGTCTCAGATCAGGGACCTATGCACCCTTCTGCACAGTTTTGAAATGGCGACGAAGATGTTTAGTGCTGACGATACCATTATCAGCATGACTATTCCTGTGGTTTACATGCTGGAGCACATGTTAAACAGAATTCGAAGTCAGGTGGTGGCACAAGAGGAGGTGGAGGAAGTAGAGGAGGAGGAGTTGTATGCGGAAGGGCTAACATCTGCAAGGTCCAGACGGTCGGCAGCACCAAGGCGGCAGGCATGTGAGGGTGGGGGAGATGGTTTTACCAGGGCGCATGGTAGCAGCCAAACTAGTGAGGAAGGTGCAGGAGCCCAGGAAGAAGTGGAGGACGAACTGATGGAAGACTCATCAGATGAGGGAGACCTTGATCACATTTCTGTTGTGCGAGGTTGGGGGGAGAGGACAGAGGAAGGAAGCATGATTGTTACCTCGCCACCAACACAACAGGGACTTGGTGCTCCTGGATGCACAACACACATGAGTGCCTTCTTGCTGCACTACCTGCAACATGACCCTCGAATTGTGAGAATTAGAAATAATCCTGACTACTGGGTTGCCACACTGTTAGATCCCCGGTACAAAAGTAAATTTGCAGAAATTATTCCTGCCATAGAAAGGGATGCACGCATGCAGGAGTATCAGCAGAGACTGTTGCAGAATCTTATATGTGCTTTTCCACAAAACACCAGTGGTGCACGTAGTGAATCTCACAGTTCCAACTTGCCAACCGTGGGACTGTCAAGTGTTCAGCACTCAAACCGTAACAGAACCACAGTATCTGCTGGTAACATCAATTTTGCGGAATCATTTCACCACTTTTTTAGCCCATCCTTTGCAAGGCCACAGGAGACAAGAAGTCTGACACATAGTCAACGCCTAGAGACGATGGTACAGGAGTATCTCCAAGTAAACATTGAAGCCATGACTGTGTCACTAGACCCTTGCTCTTTTTGGGCTTCCAATCTGGATAAATGGCCGGAGCTAGCCACTTACGCCTTGGAGATCTTGTCATGCCCCGCAGCCAGCGTTCTGTCTGAACGTGTGTTCAGTGCTGCTGGTGGTGTGCTGACAGATAAGCACACGCGGCTCTCCACTGATAATGTAGACAGACTCACGTTCATAAAGATGATCAAATCATGGATCCGAAACGACTTTTCTACCCCTGTGTCATCCTGGGGAGAGTAAAAGCTTGATGATTGGTTAAAATCACCCTACCAACCGTTTTAAGCTTTCAAATTACTAATCATGTTTATCTGTATCTTGGCTGGAAAATAATTTGGGCTTTGTAGCAGTGTGCAGCACTGATTCTATTAGGCCATCTATAATAAGCTCCACCAGATTTAAAATTACTAATCATGTTTATCTGTATCTTGACAGGATGATAATTTGGGCTTTGTAGCAGTGTGCAGCACTGATCCTATTAGGCCATCTATACTAAGCTCCACCAGATTTAAAATTAATAATAATTTTTAGCTGCATCTAGCCCGGAAAATAATTTTGGGGCTCCGAGATGCGCAAGACACATAAGTGCCTTCTTGCTGCACTACCTGCAACATGACCCTCATATTGTCAGAATTCGAAATAATCATGACTACTGGGTTGCCACACTCTTAGATCCCCCAAACTTTTCGATCAACCTTTTCATTTTAATAAAGACCAAAAAAAATGGTCATTTTTGAAATTATAAGCATTAGCAGGTTATTAGAAACTGAAATCAAACAGTTTTCAACTCAAAACTTTATTCTAGGTGATGTTACATTTTCACATAGGACCCCTTGTTCGAAAGGAGCTTCTGAGCTCTCTCGTCCATTGAATTTGTCAGGTTTTGGATGGTTTCTGCTTCAATTGTTTTGCATGAGGACAGAATACCCTCCCAGAGCTGTTGCTTAGATGTGAACTGCCTCCCGCCATCATAGACACTCCTTTTGATGATGCTCCAGAGGTTCTGAATGGGGTAGAGGTCAGGGGAGCATGGGGGTCACACCATAAGTTTGTCCCCTTTTATGCCCATATCAGCCAGAGATGGAAATGTTTTATGTGCAGCATGAGATGGTGCATTATCATGCAAAAAAATGATTTTGCTGTGAAATACACGGTTCTTCTTCTTGAACCATGGCAGGAAGTGCTGTTTGAGAGAATCCACATACATTATGGAGTTCATCTTTAGCGCCTTCAGGGATCCTAAAGGGGCCGACAATCTCTCTCTCCATGATTCCAGCCCAAAACATTACTCCACCTCCTCCTTGTTGGCGCTGTAGCCGTGTTTGCGTGGGGTGTCCATCAACCAGCCATCCTCCACTCCATCCATCTGGACCATCGAGCGCTGCACGGCACTCATCCGTGAACAAAACAGTTTTGAAATCAGTCTTCATGTAATGTTTGGCCCACTGGAGCCGTTTCTGCTTGTATGAAGTGGATAGTGGAGGTCGACAGGATGGCGTATGCACAGCTGCAAACCTCTGAAGGACCCTGCATCTTGTTGTTCGGGGGACGTTGGAGGCACCAGCAGCTTCAAAAACTTGTCTGCTGCTATGACAAGGCTTTTTTGCCACTGCTCTTTTAACCTGACGTAATTGCCTGTAGGAAAGAGTCCTCAATTTGCCCTTATCAGCACGCACACGTGTGTACTGTGAATCAGCTACATACTTCTTGATTGCCAAGACACTTCATCCTGATCATCGCACAATGTTGATTGTAGTCATGCCTTGACCTAAACACTCCACAATTTGTTGCTTCTCAGCAGCCGACACATCCTTTTTCTTTCCCATTTTGGCAGAAAATGTAGGCTGCTTAATAATGTGAGACAGCCTTCTTAAGTAGTCTTGCCTTTCATTGGACACACCTGCCAAACTAATTAGCACAGGTGTCTGCAATTGCTTACAGTGATATAAAGAGCCCTGACACACATCACCATCAATGAGTTTAACTGACAAACAAACAAATTCTTCCCTTATCACTCCTAAACACTTTTTGCATAATAATTTGGAACACAGTGTACATGTGCTTTTCCACAAAACACCAGTGGTTCACGTAGTGAATCTTACAGTTCTAACTTGCCAACCGTGGTCTGTATGGAGTTGTTCAATAAAGGGCCCAAAATTAAGATAACATAGATGGGAGAGGTCTCTATGAATAGGAATTCCTAAGTATTTGATACCCTGTGAGGGCCAGGCAAAGGGAAAGTTGGACTGGATGGAATCCTATATGGATTTGGGGAGGGAGACATCGAGGGCCTCAGACTTCGCTGCATTGATTTTAAAATTTGACCATGTAACAAAGTGATCTATTTCAGCCATAGCAGCATGGATGGATATATGTGATTGAGTGATATATACTAGGACATCATCAGCAAATAGAGAGCACTTGTACTCGGTGCCTCCCACCTCAATCCACCTAATATTGGGGCTATGGCGAATTGATGAGAGCAGGTGCTCCGTCACTAGGATGTATAAGAGAGGGGACAGAGGACATCCCTGCCTTGTCCCATTGGTGATTGTGAAAGGTGATGAAAATGTTCTGATGCACCCCCTGGGCCTTGGGACACCCGGAGCCGGACCCTTTTTGGTGGATGCTGGTGGTTGTAGTCTTCGTGGCAGCGACCCGGTTCCATGGCTCAGGGTGGTCAAACCAGTGGCGGAACTATTTATGTGGTTTTGATGTTTAAATGTCCGACTACGCCACCCATGGATTGCGGTCAGAGTGAACCGCCGATGCAGGGCAGACGGCTGAGGCTGGTGTTGTGGATGCAGCAGAGCGTAGCATAACTCCCCACGGGAGGAGTATAGCCTCAGGGCAGTGTATGCGGAGGATGGGTTTGATGGTGCAGGGCAGCAGCAGTAACGACACGGAGTCAGTGATGCAGTCCAGGGCCTTTACTCACAGTTCTTATTATCCAGACCACGTCTGCAGGTAACGGCTGCCAACGTCGTACTGTGCTCACCAGGTGAGGGGCTCAGACAACTCCCAGATAACTTTGGAGCGCTTCACAGGACCCCCTTTGTGTGTCCTTTGTCTGGCCTTTCTTACCAACCCTTCTGTCCGGCTGCCTCGGGCCTCCTCTTGGTAAACTTGGCGCCAGTTTCCCTGACCCTATGTGGTGCCTTCCTAGCGGGTGTAGCGAGGGGCTGCGCCACATAAAATGTCACAGCCTCTGGTTTCTAGCTGAGGGTCGTTTCCTGCCTCCACTAGTTTCGGGGACCGGTCTCCCCCTTTGGCCTGACCCCTCCACGCAGGTGGATTCGGGCGTGCGGTGGCAACTCGCCCGTCCGCACCCCTGGGATTACTTCATTCCTCGTTCCTGGAGCCTTCTCCGCTCCTCTTCCTTCCTTCTCCCACTTCCAGGCCTGGGCCTCTGTTACTAGGCCTGCCTCCGGAGCAGAGCTCATGCAGAGCCCCTGCTCCCTGCCACTTCTGCTCAGACTTCTCTGCACTGAACTAAGATGGTGCCCACCTTTTATACTCCCTTCTCAATGCACCCAGGAACTGCTTCCTCCCTGCTCCTGCACTACAGGGTTCCCATTCCTCAGTGTTCCCTCCCCCCACTCCAGCCAGGGACAGGGACTGTCGTGCCCATCTCAGAGGCATATTGGTCGCCCTGCCCCACGGCAATGTGGTGTAATGCATGCAGGTGTCGGGTCCTGATCCACACTCCATCCTTACCTGAGAGTGAGATATCACACCTCTGGGTGAGGTGCAATACCTCTGTAGCAACCGAGCCCTCAGGGTGCTACAGTTCCATTTATCTTCAGCCTAGGTGACGTATTGTGATACAGGGCCGTGATTTTGGCTATAAAAGGGTCCCCTAGACCCCTACCCCAAGCTTTTTAAGAGAATCATATATGGCGTGCCAGGAGACTCTATGGAATGCTTTCTCAGCATCCAACGAGAGTATCTACTTACAAATTTTTAACTGCATCTAGCCCAGGAAATACTTTGTGCCTAGTAGCAGTGCCTGCTAGTCAGCGGATTATCCCGGCTGTTAAGCAAGCTACACCACCTGTAGTTTGGACACTTAATTTTTTCAAAGGAAATGCTTCGGGACCACGGGATACTCAGTGAAGAGCATCAGGAGGCACCCCAAGGCATAGGGGCTGGGACTGGCAGTAGGATGCCTTGCGGTGGACAGCCGAGCTCGATCCTTATAAAAGCTTTTTAACTGCAGCAGCTTTAGTGGACGCTACTGGAGCTGGAATTACGCGGCTGCTGGCATGAGACTTGCCCTCCAATAGATCCTTGTAAATGGATTTAAAGTGTATTCATTCAAATTAGAGAGACAATTTAAATTAAAAAGCTTAGAGCTGCCTCCACCACAGGGGGGCTCGCTCGACCCACCAGCGGACAGGCACCAGTATTGGGAGAGGGGGGCTGGCCGTCAGGGTTCACCGCGGCTCTGGCACAAACCCGGCGACACGGAGGTGGCACGGGCAGGAGCGGACTGAACGTGTCGGCTTCTCACTTTTTGGATTTTAGAAGGGCATGACATGCCTATATCTGTGTCTCTCCCTCCTTTTACTCCTCCACCTCTTTTCTTTTCGCATGACTATATGTACTTGTCACTTTTCCATGTGTTAGTTGTGTCTTCTGAGCAGTTTGTCAGCTTTTGGACACCTTTGAAGGTGTTTTCTATGTGTTTCTATGTGTTTTTGTTTGCCTGCCATTGGTTTTAACGGTGTTCGAAGGTGTTCGACGAACAGTTCGACGAACAGTTCGGCGAACACACGGGTGTTCGACGAACCGAACCGAACTCGAACACTACTAGGGGGGTGGCTCAACACTAGTTGTCGGTGAAAGCATTTCTTGCAGATCTTCAGAGCGGATCGTTGTTTGGTGGAGTTCGGAGCAAAGTGTATGCAGTGTGGTTTTTCCCTTCCTCGCTTGATCATTTATCTCCTAACCTGTTGGTGTTTCCTCTGTAGTTGTGGTGTGAGTTTTTGCATGCAAGGTGGTTCTTGGTTTTCCCCTTGTACTGTCTCGTTTGTCTAGTACTGTGTTTTGGGCAATTTCTATCCTGTCCCCTATTGTTGTGATCGGGGTCCTTCTCAGGACTAGATTACTTAGGTTCAGGGATTTTCAGGAGATAGGGTTACGCTGGCGGCCTGGACCTCTGTACCATTAACAGTACCTCCAGGTAGAGGGATTAGTCAGGGCCCCCGTTTAGGATCAGCTTAGGCCCCTGACCTCCTGTACGCCGAGACAGCGTGACATTTTCACCGACCGGAAAAAAAAAAAAAAAATTCTCTCCAGCCACCATGGATCCAGTAGTCAGTCTAGCTCGGCAGTTGCAGAGTTTGTCCATGGAGCTGGCGGACGTTAAGTCCAAGGTTTTGTATCCCCTGGAGCAAGCCGGACCAGAACCTAAAGTAGCTCTCCCTGACAGGTTCACTGGGGGGCGGGACAAGTTTTTTGTTTTCCGGGAGGCATGCAAGTTGTACTTTCGGCTGCGGCCTCGGTCATCGGGGTGTGAGGAGCAAAGGGTGGGAATTGTTATCTCGCTCCTACAAGGGGACCCACAATCCTGGGTGTTCTCTCTTCCCCCGGGCTCCCCGGCTCTCCAGTCAGTGGATAGGTTCTTTGCTGCTCTGGGACTCGTATATGATGACCCGGATCGGATCTCCCTTGCTGAATCTAAGTTACGTTGGATCCACCAGGGAGATCGTCCGGCGGAGGAATTCTGTTCAGAGTTCCGTAGGTGGGCCACGGACACCCAGTGGAATGACCCGGCTCTTAGGAATCAGTTTTGTCAAGGGTTATCTGACAAATTAAAGGATGTGTTGGCACAGTATGACCCTCCCGCCTCACTGGAAGCCGCTATGGCCCTTGCTATTCGCATTGACAGACGGCTTCAGGAGAGGTGCGGGGTAACTCCGCCCCCTGTGATGACTCCACCTCCTACAAGGTCCCCTCATATGGAGGTTCCCCTGGTCAGTCCAGAGGAGCCTATGCAGTTAGGAGGGACATCATTTCGGGGGAGGGGACCGGCGGTGCGCCACAAGACTGGAAGGTGCTTCTTCTGCGGGAGAAAGGGACATTTTATTGGGGGGGTGTCCATCCCGTCCTTTGCAGAGTAAAGAGTCGTCGGAAAACTATTGATCCCAGGTTGTGTGATGGACTGCAATCTGGGAGTAGGTATTTCGTCCCTAGGTTCGTCTCAGTTTCTCGTACTGGCGGAGGTGTTGGTGGGTACGAGAACTGAGAGGATATCTGTTCTTCTAGATAGTGGGGCCGGGCTAATCTGTTGGACGCTCGGTGTGCCCGGGTTCAAGGTATGCTATTGAATATGTTGGCTAAACCCATCCCCATATTTTCGATCGACGCCAGGCCTCTCGGTCAGGGAAGTTTTTTGCAAGTGGTGCATAACGTAAATCTTCAAGTGGGGGCGATACATAAAGAACTGTTGTCTTATTATGTATTGGAGGGTCTTCCCAATCCTATTGTGTTGGGTCTTCCTTGGTTAACTAAGCATAACCCGGTTATTTATTGGCAATCCAGGGAGATAAGCCAATGGAGTGAATTCTGTAATAAAAACTGCATGAATACGGTCATCGGTGCGGTCGCTCCTAGGGTCTTACCTCCATTTCTTGCGGACTTTGAGGATGTATTCTCGGAGAAAGGGTGTCAGGAACTACCTCCTCATCGCGTGTATGACTGTTCTGTAAAATTGTTCCCTGGGGCCAAGTTACCTAAATCTAGGTTGTATAACCTATCTGGTCCGGAGAGGCAGGCCATGAAGGATTATATTTCAGAGAGTCTGGCTAAGGGGCATATTAGACCTTCATCTTCCCCGGTGGCCGAGGGGTTCTTCTTTGTGAAGAAGAAAGATGGAGGCCTACGTCCTTGCCTGGATTTCCGTGAACTTAATCGGATTATGGTCTGAGATCCGTATCCGCTCCCACTTATCCCCGATCTCTTCAATCAGATCGTGGGCGCCAAATGGTTCTCTAAGTTGGATCTCAGGGGGGCGTACAATCTGATTAGGATGAAGGAGGGGGATGAGTGGAAGACGGCGTTTAACACTCCGGAGGGGCATTATGAGAACCTTGTCATGCCATTCGGTCTGACTAATGCCCCGGCGGTGTTCCAACACTTTGTTAATGACATTTTTCGCCGCCTGGTGGGACAGTTTGTTGTCATATATCTGGATGACATCTTAATTTACTCGCCTGCTCTTGTGTCTCATCAGGAGCATGTTAGGCAGGTGTTACAGATCTTGCGGGATAATAAACTGTACGCCAAATGGGAGAAGTGTGTGTTCGCCGTACAGGAACTCCAGTTTTTAGGTTTCCTGGTGTCAGCGTCCGGTTTTCGTATGGACCAAGGGAAAGTGCGGGCAGTTCTTGAGTGGGATCTGCCAGAGAATCTTAAGGCACTACAACGTTTCCTGGGGTTTGATAATTATTACCGGAAATTCATTCGTAATTTCTCGTCCATGGTTAAACCTCTCACAGACATGACAAAAAAAGGGACTGATTTTTCTAGGTGGTCTGACAAGGCTTGTCAAGCTTTCTCCTCCTTGAAAAAATGTTTTGCCTCGGCACCCATACTCATTCAACCTGATGCGTCTCAGCCGTTCATTGTAGAGGTAGACGCTTCTGAGGTAGGGGTGGGAGCAGTATTATCACAAGGTTCGTCCCCTGGTAAGTGGCATCCGTGCGCTTTTTTCTCTAAAAAATTGTCGTCCACTGAGAGGAATTACGATGTCGGCAATAGGGAACTCTTGGCCATTAAGTTAGCTTTTGAGGAGTGGTGTCATTTTTTGGAGGGGGCAGTCCATCCGGTCACCGTCATCACCGATCACAAGAACCTGCTATATCTGGAGTCCGCAAAACGTCTTAATCCCAGACAAGCCAGGTGGTCGTTATTTTTTACCAGGTTTAATTTTGTCGTTACATATCATCCTAGGTCAAAAAATGTGAAGGCGGATGCCTTATCTCGTAGTTTCCCTGGGGCCGGGAATACGGATGACCCGGTTCCTATCCTTCAAGAGGGGGTGGTGGTGTCGGCAGTATGCTCTGAGCTTTAGGAGGAGGTATTGGATGCTCAGGGGGACGCCCCTGTTGGACCTCCAGGAAGACTATTTGTTCCAGATCAGCTACGACAAAAGGTGATCGAGGCACACCATAACTCAGCTTTGGCAGGACACCCAGGGAGTAAAGCAACTGTGGATCTCCTCTCGCGTCGGTTTTGGTGGCCTAACTTACTTAAGGAGGTGGTAACTTTTGTTGCGTCCTGTGGGGTTTGTGCGCGCTCTAAGACCCCACATACCCGTCCGTCTGGGGCCCTCTTACCTTTGAAGATCCCGGAGCGTCCTTGGACTCATCTGTCTATGGACTTTATTACGGACCTCCCGCCGTCTTCGGGTAAAACGGTCATACTCGTTGTAGTAGACAGGTTCAGCAAGATGGCACATTTTATCACTCTTCCTGCTCTTCCTAATGCTAAAACTCTTGCGCAGGTGTTCATTGGGGAGATTGTGAGGATCACGGGGTACCCTCCGATGTGGTGTCGGATCGGGGGTCTCAGTTTGTGTCCAAATTCTGGAAGGCATTTTGTACTCGGCGGGGGATGCATTTATCATTTTCATCGGCTTTTCATCCTCAGACCAATGGTCAGACGGAACGTCTGAACCAGAGTTTGGAGACATATCTCCGGTGTTTTGTGTCAGAAAACCAGGAGGACTGGGCTTCTTTCTTACCTCTGGCGGAGTTTTCTCTTAATAATATGCGGAGTGAATCCACTGGTAAGTCCCCGTTTTTTGGGGCATATGGTTTTTCACCGCCAGTTTTGTACTTTCAGTAGAGCGGGCTCTTCGGGGGTTCCTGAGGAGTAACGATTTTCGTCATCACTCACTTCAGTGTGGAGAAGGGTGCTGAATAATCTGAGTACTATGGGGAACCGATACAAACGTATGGCTGATAGGAGGAGAGTGTCTGGTCCAGACCTAAGTGTGAACGATCGGGTATGGTTGTCTACCAAGAATATAAAACTCAAGGATCCCTCCTGGAAACTGGGTCTCAGGTTCATCGGGCCGTACAGGATCAGTTCTATAATTAATCCGGTGGCATTCCGTCTTGACCACCCCCCTACGTTTAAAATTCATAACGTGTTCCACAGATCTTTGCTTAAGAGGTATGTGGCGCCGATGATACCGTCACCTTTACCTCCTCCTCCAGTGGTGGTCAATGGAAATTTGGAGTTTCAGGTATCGAAAGTCATCGATTCACGTTTTAGTCGCCGGTCCCTTCAGTACCTGGTTCATTGGAGGGGGTATGGTCCTGAGGAGAGAATGTGGGTTCCTGCGTCAGATATTAATGCAGACCGGTTAATTCGGGCCTTCCACATGACTCACCCGGATAAACCTGGCCCTGAGGGTCCGGAGACCCCTCGTAGAAGGGGGGGTACTGTCACGGGTGTGTCACCGCGAAGATCGCCGCAACTACACAGCCTGACTTCTCGCAGCTGATTTTTTGGTGCTTTGTGTTTTTTGGTAGTGAGGGAGTTAATTCTCTCTCTCTGTGCTTGACGAGGCTCAGCCTCGCCCAGCTGCAGTTAATGTTGCAGTATTTGGATTCCTTCAAATACCTGCCGGTCTGATAGGGAAGTTGTCGATGAAAGCATTTCTTGCAGACCTTCAGAGCGGATCGTTGTTTGGTGGAGTTCGGAGCAAAGTGTATGCAGTGTGGTTTTTTCCCTTCCTCGCTTTATCATTTATCTCCTAACCTGTTGGTGTTCCCTCTGTAGTTGTGGTGTGAGTCTTTGTATGCAAGGTGGTTCTTGGTTTTCCCCTTGTACTGTCTCGTTTGTCTAGTACTGTGTTTTGGGCAATTTCTATCCTGTCCCCTATTGTTGTGATCGGGGTCCTTCTCAGGACTAGATTACTTAGGTTCAGGGATTTTCAGGAGATAGGGTTACGCTGGCGGCCTGGACCTCTGTACCATTAACAGTACCTCCAGGTAGAGGGATTAGTCAGGGCCCCCGTTTAGGGTCAGCTCAGGCCCCTAACCTCCTTTACGCTGAGACAGCGTGACATTGTATGAGTGATTTTTCCTTTGTTTATATGGAGTCCTTAACTGTTGAAGAGTATTTATGGGCAATGCCTCGCCAGGTAGAGCCCGTTTGTCTAAAAAATGCCCTCCACATTCTTCCTCAGAAGTAGATGAAATGCTCAAGGCCGACTGAGACCTAATTCGTGATTTATTGTGTCTATTTTTATGATGCCAGTGATAGATATTCTTAGATTGATAATCCTCAAGATTTCTCAGATACTTTTTAGTTTTAAAACTCTGGATATCAGATTCCCATTTGGAGAGCTCCTCCTCTAAAGATAGATCAAAGTTTTTATACTCATCACTTGAGAGTAGAGATTGAATTTTCTCCCGCAGGGCATCAATCTCTTTTTCAATAGATTCTAATGCCTTTTTATCGGCACCAATGAGGATTTCCAGTAGAGTGCAAGAACATTTAGTAAGCGTCTCTTCCCACTTGCCTATGAGAACTGAATCCTCAGTGTCAAGAGTGGGAAATAGTTGGATGCGAAGCCCTCTGGGTATAATATCTTTACATAAATAATTTTCTAAGGCGGCTTTATTCCACCAAAGTTTAATTCTTTTTTTAAGTAGATCTTTAATTTGCTGCTTCAAGTCTTTAAAATAAGTAGTTGAAATCAATCACTCCAGTTTGTTGAAATTCTTTCACTACTACTATTTGGTTTATAAAGCTCGCATGGGTTTTGACTATTTTTTTAGAATTAAAAAAATAATGAATTTCATTATTTTTTAGGAAAAAAAAAATCCAAACACCGAATTTCATGAGGAGAATCTACAGGCAACAATATTAGACTTATTCTTTGCTGGAACAGAGACAACCAGTATGACACTGACGTATGGCTTTCTTTTACTCTTGAAATATCCTGAAATACAAGGTGATCATGTTAATGCATCTTTTAGAGTATTTAATATGTTCCCCACATAGGGGAAGCTGTAATTAGTGCAGGAGTAAAAATCTGAGTCTGTCCAAATTCCTGACACATAGAAAGACACAAACATTAAAAATATTACTTGGCAGGCTAGATGCCTTGTCCTTGTTGCAACTTTTTTTTTCTCTAGTATCAAACAACTCCTCCTATGTCATTGTTTCCTTTTTTGATGAAAACAAAGAATGGAATTATTGCACCATGCCCCCAAAACTTCAACTTCTTATACTCATGAAATGTATAACGCCCTCCCGGAGGAAAGATTGCTGGAGGGCAATTAATGACAGTGGTAGGGTAGAATTCTAAAACTTTGATGGAGGTCTGAATCTACCTCGTAGACATAGGTTCATATAGCTGTAGGCACTATGTGTGCCACCATATGGTGTCTCTGAAATGACTCAGGTGTAGAGTGTCACAAAATACAGAATGAGATGGAACAATGTCGCAATTCTTTTTCTCAAGAATTGCATTTGATTCCATTTGTATGCCTATTAGAGTTGAACAAAAAGTTGTGAAGGAACCTGGTCCAGCGGGCAAGATGGTAATCCTGTATCAGAGCCGTGAATACTAACATCACCAGCTTCTCTAGAGATGTGTAGGCCCAGCGCAACATCATGCGTAAAGGTTCTGTATAAGAATCCGTGTTTTATGGTTGTATGCCCCGTACATAGGGCTGAATATTTGGTTGTAATTATCCTGTAAATTCAATATTATATAACCTGCCTACCAAGTCTCCTCTTAATGCCAAAAAGCAACACATTAGCCTGGGGAGAATATCACCACACCAAGACTAAGAAATGAAACACGTCTACATGATCAGATATAGTAATTTATTGAATAATCACAATAAAAACAAGGGATGACCAGATAAAAATTGATACCAGTATGAGCCAGGACAATAGAAGTTGGTAAATAGGTGCCACACAACCCAACTGGGGGGATGACAGCCCTATCATGTGCACATATACTGCTTATATTGTCATTCTTGGGGAAATTCTTTAGGTCTAAAGTATGTGCTCCCTCTAGAGATACAACCAAGCTCCAACTGGCCCAAGGGTGAACACTACAGTTGAATCCCCCTGTAGGACTCTATGCAGGAGCTGCCCTCCACCCATTCACCTCTATGAGCAGTAGCAAGCACAATACACTTGTTTCACTATGTCAAGACAAGGGAAGAATCTCATTGTTATTAAGAAACTGCTCAGTTTATTTTTATACAGAAGTACAGGTAAAATTGTGAATGAGGATAATGAAATATTTGCATGTAAATAAACAGTCGGCCCCAGAGTCAATGTTACTGGTGGGCCCTTGGTACACTGGTCACAACCCTATGAGTAATGTTTGGTGGCATGTGGTTTGATTTCTCCATACATGATTTTTATACTCTAGCACTAATAGTGTAATTATTAGTGATGAGCGAGCACTAAAATGCTTGGGTACTCGTTGCTCGGGTCGAGCAAATTGGAATACTCGGGTGCTCGACCCGAGCAACGAGCCCAGTATAAGTCTATGGGAAACTCGAGCATTTTTCAGGAGGCTCCCCCTGGCGGTCTGCAGAGGGCATAAAAATTGCCCAAATCAATGGGAACAGTGCTCTAATGTCATGGGAACAGCATGGGGAAGACCCCTGGAAGCATTTCTGACTCCCAGATCACTGCTGTCAACAACGTTGTCATTGATATTACGCCACTTTTACGGACTCACAATAAAACATACCAAAACAAAACCAAAATGGATTTTCCTGGGAAATATGTTAAGGAACATCTTTCCATGACATGTACAATGTATATAAAGCAAAATAAATAACCAAAAACAAAAATACTCCTCCACACCTTGGGCTATGTTCACACGTAGCGTTTTTGATGCGTTTTTGCACTTTTGCATTGCTTTCAACACAGACAAATGCATTAACTGGGAACTATCATTTTAACATTTTACAACCTTATCTGGCCATGTGTGACACATCATCAGACACATACATAAGGTGCTGAAAAGACATGGGAACAGCATGGGAAAGACCTCTAGAAGCATCTCTGACTCCCAGGAAACTGCCTAAAAGTGTGCCCATCATAAGTGATCCTTGGCGCATGCGAAGATACCTCCCGCCATGCAACTGTCATTGCAGACTTGCAACAATCACCGCCCACGTCCTTGTCCCAGTGCAGCGTTCAGTTGTCCCTATCCCATTCCTTGGAATGCAAGCACAGGTATGCAGCCAGCCACCCACCCACCCACAGGCTGCAGTACTATACTGCCAAATTTTTGACAGCTGCTTGCAATTGAAATGTAACCTTTTAGGCTCGTAGAGGGGTAAGCTTTTCATAACTTCATGCTGGCGGCGGCCCGGTGTCCTTACTCGGTCTTCAGCCGCCACTATTTCTCCCGGTATCATCTCTGCCTTCCACAAGCACGGGTCCCACAACATTACCCGTGCCCTCCCCAGTGCACTTACAGGGAAGGACCGCCTAACCACAAACATGTGGTCAGGTGAATGTGGCCAGGGACGGTACGGAGCCAGTCCACAACTTTTTTTGCTGAGAGTTGTATTTAACTCGGTGAAAGGACTGGCATAGAGGAGAACCGTATCTACCCTGCGTGTCATTTCTCCCAGGAAGTCCTCTAATGCAGCTTTTTGCAGAAGCAGTGGCAGCCCGTCCAACATCAACTTGCATTTGTCGGTGGTGCTTTGACACACGCACATCTGTCTTTGCGCATTTAATTTCTTGAATACAGATTTGGACAATGGAATGATCTGTAAAGTGGTTTAAGAATTGACATGCATAAGCAAGGCCGATCCACATTAAAAAAGCAGCCATAGAGTGTCCAGGAACCTTCCGCCACACTTTTGCTAGCCAGGGCTGCTTCTCGGCAGGGTTGGACGGGCCCACCAGAGAACCAGAGACTCCTTCGGCGGGCCCTGGCTTCTACTTCAGGAGAGTTCATAGTGCCGGGGTGAGGCCATGATGATGATAGAGGCCACCATCTGCTTAGTTTTCTGTCACTTGGAATGCAAGTGCAAGTATGCAGCCAGCCACCCACTCACCCACATGCTGCATCACTAAACTGCCAGAATTCTGGGCAGCAGCTTACACTTGAAATATGGCCTTTTAAGCTCGTGGAGGCGGAAGCTTTTCACAACCTCATGCCGGCGGCAGCCGGGTGTCCATACTCAGTCCCCAGCCGCCACTGTTTCTCCCTGTATCGTCTCCGCCTTCCACAAGCACAGGTCCCACAACATTACCCGTGCCCTCCCCAGGGCACTTACTGGGAAGGAGCGCCTAACCACAAACACATGGACAGGTGATTGTGTCCAGGGACGGTACGGAGCCAGTCCACAACTTTTTTTTGCTGAGAGTTGTATTTAGCTCGGTGAAAGGACTGGCATAGTGGGAAACCGCATCTACTCCTGCTGTCATTTCTCCATCACCAGGTTCCGCCCATTGTCACACACGACCATGCCTGGCTGTATGTTCAGCCGTGAGAGCCACAGATCAGGCTGCTGTGTTACAGCTTTCAACAACTCTGCAGCGCTGGGCGGTTTGTCAATTAAGCATTAAGCATGTTATCTTCAGCACAGCCTGTTGCCGCTTGGCCAAAGCAGTGCTGCAGTGCTGTCAGCTTGTGACTGATGTGGTCATTTCAGAGATGGAGGAGGAGGTGCATGAGCTGAACAATGTGATTACATTGAGGTTAAATTGGTGACGCTGTTTTCTATACTTAAGAAAGATCCTATTGTTTTGGGTTTTTTACGTTATTTTTTTAAGACAAATGTATTCACCGGGGAATGTCAGTTTAACATTTTACAACCATATCTGGCAATGTGGTGTGTGACATATCATCAGACACATCCTGTTTTATTTATGATGGAGGGACTCTAAAAGTCATAAAGCCTATTTTTATAGGGACATCAGACGGCCCTTACTATTCTTAAAAGGCCAGCAGTCGGACGTCGCTGTTGTTAGAAAGCCATCAGCCGGCTATGCTTTGTTGTTCCCATTATTAACAAGTGGGTCTCCTATACTGTTATTGCGCATCCAGTGACTGCAAGGGCTGCCAAAAATTTGGATGCAACCCAATACCCCTTTGAAGAGACATAGAGGAGGGTCTCAGTAAAAAAAATGTTCCCACTATAAAAGAGCGGGTCTCCTATAGTGGTAATGCCCATGCTGTGACTGCAAGGGCTGCCAAAATTTGGGAAAAACCTCACTAAGAATTTAAAGACACATAGAGCAGGGCCACAGAAACGTCAAATTCCCATTAGAAAGGAGAGAGTCTGCTATACAGTTATATGGTATGCAGTGAGTCCAACGGCTGACCAATTTTAGGAAAAACCCCACTAAGAATTTAAAGAGACACAGAGCAGGGTTACAGTAACGAGTGCGACATGTTCCCATTAGAAAGGAGAGAGTCTGGTATACAGTTATAGGGTATGCAGTGAGTCCAACGGCTGACCAATTTTAGGAAAAACCCTACTAAGAATTTAAAGACACACAGCAGGGCCACAGTAACGAGTACGACATGTTCGCATTAGAAAGGAAAGAGTCTGCTATACAGTTATAGGGTATGCTGTGAGTCCAACCGCTGACCAATTTTAGGAAAAACCCCTCTAAGAATTTAAAGACACATAGAGCAGGGCCACAGTAACAACAAATTCTCATAACAAAGGAGAGAGTCTGCTATACAGTTATAGGGTATGCAGTGAGTTCAACGGCTGACCAATTTTAGGAAAAACCCCACTAAGAATTTAAAGACACATAGAGCAGGGCCACAGTAACAAGTACAACATGTTCCCATTAGAAAGGAGAGAGTCTACTATACAGTTATAGGGTATGCAGTGAGTCCAAGGGCTGACCAATTTTAAGAAAAACCCCACTAAGAATTTAAAGACACACAGAGCAGGACCATAGTAACAAGTATGACATGTTCCCATTGGACAGGAGAGAGTCTGCTTTACAGTTATATGGTATGCAGTGAGTCCAACGGCTGACCAATTTTAGGAAAAACCCCACTAAGAATTTAAAGACACACAGAGCAGGGCCACAATAACGAGTACGACATGTTCCCATTAGAAAGGAGAGAGTCTGCTATACAGTTATATGGTATGCAGTGAGTCCAACGGCTGACCAATTTTAGGAAAAACCCCACTAAGAATTTAAAGACACATACAGCAGGGCCAAAGTAACAACAAATTCCCATAAGAAGCTGTAGCTGACTTTCTAAAATGGGCACACAGGAGGCGTACTTTAACAATCTGATCCATTAGCTCCGGGTAGGATTTGAGAAACTGCTGTAACACGAGGTTAAGAACATGGGCCAGGCATGGTATGTGTGTGAGCTCGCCTCGCCTCAGAGCTGCAACCAGGTTCCGTCCATTGTCACACACGTCCATGCCTGGCTTTAGGTTCAGCGGTGTGAGCCACATATCTGCTTGCTCTTTCAGAGCTGTCCACAACTCTTCAGCATTGTGCGGGTTTTCACCTAAGCATATTAGCTTCATCACAGCCTGTTGCCGGTTGGCCAAAGCAGTGCTGCAGTGCTTCCAGCTTGTGACTGATGTGGTCATTTCGGAGATGGAGGCTGTAGAGGAGGATGAGGTGCAGGAGCTGTAAACCGTGGGGGCAACCCTGATTGACCTAGGGCCCTCAATCCTTGGCATCGGGAGGACGTGTTCCGTTCCAAGGTCTGCCTGGATCCCGGCTTTCACTATGTTAACCCAGTGTGCCGTCAGCGAGATGTACCGTCCCTGCCCACAAGCACTTGTTCACTGTAACTGAGTTGTTGAGGGCACGGCTAATGTTTTGGGACACGTGCTTGTGTAATGCGGGGACGGCACACGGGAGAAATAGTGGCGGTTGTGGACTGAGTACTGAGGGATGGCTGCCGCCATCAGGATGCGGAATGCTTCCGTCTCCACAAGCCTAAAAGGCAACATTTTGAGCGCAAGCAGTCGTGAAATGTGAGAATTTAGTAGTGTGGCCTGTGGGGCATTGGCTGCATATTTGCATATGCATTCCAAGGACTGGAGTATGGACAACTGAACGCTGCGCTGGGACAAGGACATGGACATGCTTCCTGATGCTGCTACTTGAGAGTGTGCAACGACAGGTGCAGGGCAGGAGGCATCTTCGCATGCTCCATTGACAGGGGATTGGTTTGCATTCACAACAGTGGAAGAAGCAATGGTGCCACCTGCAGACACTGTTTCTGGACCCTGAGGTTCGGCTCACTTAGTCTGGTGCTTTGCTGCCATGTGCCTGATCATGCTGGTGGTGGTCAGGCTGGTCGTTTTGCCACCCCTGCTGATGCTTGCCTGGCAGGTGGTGCAAATGGCCTTTTTGGGGTTATCGAAAGAGTCTTTAAAAAACAACCAGACTCGTGAAGACCTAACAGTTGTACTGGCAACTTCCTTCGTGTTGGTGTTACGGGGAATGGTTGCCTGCCTTCTGTCTGCGGCCACCACATTTCTTCTTCCTACCAGTTGGGGTGCTCTGCATCCCTCCCCCTGTGTGCTGCTGTCCTCGCTCTGCATGTCTTCCTGCCAGGTTGGGTCAGTTACTATATCATCCACCACCTCGTCTTCCACTTCCGCACCCTGGTCCTCCTCCTGACTTTCTGGCAATTGTGTCTCATCATCGTCCACCTCTTGTGACACTTTCCCACCGTCACATTCGTGTGAACGTGGCTGCTCAAATATTTGGGCATCGCCTCACGCGATCTCCTCTTGCCCCGCTTCAAGTGGACAGGGTGAGAGGCCCAAATCTATAAATGGAAAAGGGAAAAGCTCATCAGAGTGTCCAAATGTGGGATCAGTTGTCTCTGGGTACTCTTCATGGTGGGAGGAAGGAGGATCAGGGTGAGGAATATGCGGTCCAGACTCATGGCTACTGAGACTTGACCGTGTAAAAGACAGGGTGGTGGTGGTGGCTAAGTGACTGAAAGCAATATCCGCTATCCAACCAACAACCTTTTGACACTGCTCTGGGTTCAATAGTGGTGTGCTGCGGTCCCCTAGAAATTGGGACAGGAAGGTCAGGCGAGAAGATGTGGGTGTTTGTTGTGGCACAATTTCGGCTTGCCCACGGCCTTGTCCTCGGCCTCTGCATGCACCATTACCATCATGTCCAGTTTCCTGTCCCTTGCCACATGCCTTGCCCATTTTAAAACGAGGACAGTATCTTCCACGCTCACTACAAATGACTGAGTTTGGAGCGAACTTATATGTGATCCGTGTGACGGAGAAAATATAGTTTTAAATACCTGGCCTGTAGGTAAGTAGTTTGAACAGCAAACTGCTGTGAATTGCTTCACTCACACACTAAAGGAAATTTTTAATGGAGGCCAGAAATGGCAGTATTTTCTCACAACGTATATGTGATCCGTTTGACGGAGAAAACACAGTTTTGAATAGCTGAATTTAAGATCCAAAGAAAAGTATTCCTGGTCCCTGAGACCTGGGCCTTTGTATAGAAATATCTAACAGCAGAAGGTAGAATTGGAATGGAGCCTCTTGTGCTATATACACTGCAGTCTGCTATATACACCCCCTGCCAATACACCCTGCCTGCCTGATATCCCTGCAGATGGATTAGTTCTCAGAAGAACTGTTTGTTAAGATGGATATGTGTAATGTACGGTTTTTCTCCCTACACTACCTAATGCACAAGCAAATCTCTCCCTGACGCAGCAGCAGCTCTCCCTACACTGTCTGATCCGGAGTGACTGTGACGAGCATGGCGGCGCCAGGTCTGATATAGACCTGATGACACTGTGCGGCCAGTCAATCACTGTAATGCCCACAACCAACATGGCTATGGCATTACAATGTATAGCAGGCAACCCCTGCATGTTCATTGGCTCTCTAAAGAGTGTCAAACATGCAGGGAGGGGACACGCGTTCCCGCCCGAACAACCCAGAAATACTAGGTGAGCGCCGAGAGTCTCAAGCAGTAAGATGCTTGGGCGAGCACCGAGCAATATCTCATCATTAGTAATAATTTCTCATCTGTTTATAGCACCTGATGGAAAGACCCACATGGGGGAAGAGAAGGAGCATTGCTTTTCTTTAGGGTGGTGTGCCACTTATTTTCTTTTGCCATGCCAGTAGTGATATTGGTTTTTAACTGTCTATCCTTTGTAAGCCACATGTTTATTTTTATGTGTTTTTTTTATTCTGAATACACAGTAAAATATTATCTTACCTTCAAGACGTGTTACCTCTATTATTTTGGTCCTGGTAACATAGTAACATAGTTTTAAGGTTGAAGGAAGACTAAGTCCATCTAGTTCAACCCATAGCCTAACTTGTTGATCCAGAGGAAGGCAAAAAAAAAACCCATGTGGCAAACACTAAGTTCCACATTGGGGAAAAAAATTCCTTCCCGACTCCATACGACAATCAGACTAGTTCCCTGGATCAACGCCCTATCAAGGAATCTAGTATTTATATCCTGTAATATTATACTTTTCAAGAAAGGCATCCATGCCCTTCTTAAATTTTAACAGTGAATCACTCATTACAACATCCTGCGGCAGAGAGTTCCATAGTCTCACTGCTCTTACAGTAAAGAATCCCCGTCTGTGATTATGATTAAACCTTCTTTCCTCCAGACGTAGAAGATGCCCCCTTGTCCCCGTCTCAGGCCTCAGAGTAAAAAGATCAGTAGAAAGGTCTTTGTACTGTCCCCTCATATACTTGTACATAGTAATAAGATCACCCCTAAGCCTTCTTTTTTCCACAGTAAATAACCCCAAGTGTAATAACCTGTCTTGGTATTTCAGACCCCCCAGTCCTCTAATAACCTTGGTCGCTCTTCTCTGCACCCGCTCTAGTTCAGCTATGTCTTTATTATACACCGGAGACCAGAACTGTACACAGTATTCAAAGTGTGGTCGCACTAGTGACTTGTATAGAGGTAAAATTATCTTCTCCTCATGAGCATCTATGCCTCTTTTAATGCATCCCATTATTTTATTTGCCTTTGCAGCAGCAGCCTGACATTGGCCACTAAACATGAGCTTGTCGTCCACCAATACACCCAGGTCTTTTTCAGTTACAGTTTTGCCCAGTGTTTTACAATTAAGCATATAATTATACATTTTATTTCCTCTGCCCAAGTGCATTACCTTACATTTATCCCCATTAAAGCTCATTTGCCATTTATCAGCCCAAGCTTCTAGTTTACATAGATCCTCCAGTAATATAAAATTGTCCTCCTCTGTATTGATTACCCTGCAGAGTTTAGTGTCATCTGCAAATATTGAAATATTACTCTGTATGCCCCCTACAAGGTCATTAATAAATATGTTAAAAAGAAGGGGGCCCAATACTGACCCCTGTGGTACCCCACTGTTAACTGAGACCCAGTCTGAGTGTTTTCCATTAATAACCACCCTTTGTTTCCTATCACTGAGCCAATTCTTAACCCACATACATATATTTTCCCCTATCCCCATTGTTCTCATTTTATGTATCAACCTTTTGTGTGGAACCGTATCAAAAGCTTTTGAAAAGTCCATATACACAACATCCACTGCATTTCCTTGGTCCAGTCCGGAATTTGCCTCCTCATAAAAACTGATCAGATTAGTTTGACAGGAACGGTCCCTCATAAACCCATGTTGATATTGGGTCATGAGGTTATTCTTCTTCAGATACTCTAGTATAGCATCTCTTAGGAAACCCTCCAGGATTTTACCCACAGTAGAGGTTAAGCTTACCGGCCTATAATTTCCAAGTTCAGTTTTAGTCCCCTTTTTGAATATTGGCACCACATTTGCTATATGCCAGTCCTGTGGTACAGACCCTGTTATTATGGAGTCTTTAAAGATTAAAAATAATGGTCTATCTATGACGTTACTTAATTCCTGCAGTACTCGCGGGTGTATCCCATCCGGGCCCGGGGATTTGTCAACTTTAGTGATTTTTAGACGCCGCCGTACTTCCTGCTGGGTTAAGCAAGTGACATTTAATGGAGAATTTTTGTTATCACTAAACATGTTTTCTGTCATGCGATTTTCTTGTGTAAATACTGTTGAAAAAAAATCATTCAGCATATTGGCCTTTTCCTCATCCTCATCCACCATTTCACCCAGACTATTTTTAAGGGGGCCAACACTATCATTTTTTAGTTTTTTACTATTTATGTAGTTAAAGAATATTTTGGGGTTATTTTGTAGAGACATTTTTCCCAGACCTCGATTTTTGGTTAAAAAAAATAATGCTAGACTAAAATATGTTCTTTTTTTTCCGTTTTGTAAATTTTAGTGAAGATCCACGAAGAGATTGATAATAGAATAGGGAAAGAGCGCTGTCCATCAATAGAAGACAGGAGTAAAATGCCGTATACAGACGCCGTAGTCCACGAGATCCAGAGATTTGGCGATATTGTGGCACCCCAGGGGTCTGGTTGCCACAGTAATAGAGATATTATGTCTGAGAGCAAGTGGGAGGTTTCTCTGGTCAGGATCCCTAAGCATGCAACACGGTCCGCCCAGACCTGGGAGGGGAGGAATCTGCCCTTATAAACTGGGTCTGGGGCGGGATTAGAGCAGTCAGAGCCTAGCGAGAAGCTGCAGTCAGAGCCTGCAGAGGAGACAGAGTGAAGTTCCAGACAAAAGGGAAAGTGAGATCAGGAGCTCTGTAGGAGCAGCAGCTGAAGACCAAGGGCTGGAGCTGAGCAGAGATATAGCTCGCCCTGGCTGAAGTTACTAAAACCGGACACAGGAGTCCGAGGCTGTGGGGACTGATATATACCCAGCAGCAGAAACCAACCGGCAGGAGATTCCAGGTCCTCTGGCCATAGAAGCCCGGAGGCTCAGTCACAAAGAAGGGACCAGCGCCGCCATCCAGGAGCGGAGGCTAACAGAAGGCCCAAGTCAACAGCCATACGGGTGAGCACCACACGGTATACTCAGGGACGTGGGCTACTTGTAACCGCTGACAGCAAGGTAGCCAGGAAGAGTGCAGATTAACGGGGAGGCCTACAACTCCACCTGGCCAGGGGAACTCCTGCTTGCTTGCCTCAGTGGTCTGCAGCGCAGCGGTGGTCCCCACTGACCGCAATCCACGGGTGGCGTAGTCGGACACTGTTATTACAAATTGACTGCCACTGGTTTGACTGCTCTGGGCACGGACCGGGTCACCGCCACGGAGAACTACAACCCTCAGCGGTCCGGCTCCGGGTATTCCCCCTGCACAGCACACGGCCCAGGGGGCGCGTCAACTTTTGGCGTAGTCGGCAGGATTTCGTGCCCGCAACCACCGGGTACTGCGTGCCTGAAAAAGACTTTTTGAACTTACCTGTGGTGAAGTTTCCCGCCGTCCGGAGCCGTTTCCCGCCATTAGACGCCATCTTGGACCGTTTCCTGCCGTCTTCTGCCTTCTTCCCGCCATCCGCAGCTGCTTCCCGCCTTCGGACGCCATCTTCGGGACGCCGCACAGGAAGAAGAGGGGCGTGGACGCTGAAAGCGCGCGAGATCCGAACCTCCGCCCCACGCTGACGCTGCGCAAGGTCCTGGAAGGGAGGAAGAGCGACGCTGACATCATCAGAGCGCGACGCCAGGTCCTCAACCCCGACGATCGACTGCGGAGCCGCTGCCTATGGAAGAAGAGCATCGCAAGGTAGGCCACGGTCCACTAGGGGGGAAGGAGGATGTCGGATACCGAGGGGAGCTCCACTGCCACAGCCACCGCCAGCGCAACCGCTGCAGCAGTCATGCCATTCACCATGCCCTATATCCCGGGGGCAACCTGGCTACCCCAGTACTCAGGGGAGTCACATACCCTAAATGACTTTAGAGAAAGACTGGATAGCCTCTTCCAGGTGTACCCCCTCACAGAAGAGCAAAAAGTGAGCATCCTGGTGGCCCAATTAATCGGGGCAGCCCAAAGGGAGGTAAAGTCCTGGCCACCTGGGAGGAAGAGGACTGTCAGAGACATACTAGCCTGGCTGAAAGACACATTTGACACCCGCACCTCAGCCGAAATAAAGCTCAGATTTTACGGGTGCAAACAGCGAGCACATGAGAGTATAAGAGACTATGCTTTAAACTTACAAGAGGCCCTGAGAGCCATTAAACAGGCAGACCCTGACAGCGTGGGAAATGAAGATAAGCTGTTGACTGAACAATTTATTGAGGGTCTACTGTGCAATGCCCACCGAACCCAGTTGCGGGCAATGGCCTTACAGGACCCTAACCTGGACTTTGCACAGTTCAAGGACAGAGCCATCCGGGTGCTCCGAGAACCGGCACCAGGTGGCGCTGTGACCCACAGGCGCCCTGCTATCACTTATCACCAGGAGACGGCGCCCTTGTCTGCAGGGCCTGTGGGGGCTAATGCACAGACTTTGAACAAGACCCGGCAACAGACCTGCACCATCAGGTCCAAGAGCTGATTAAGAGTGTTGCCGCGCTAACCAGAACTGTGCAGTCTTTACAGGTCTCTTCTCCAGGAAAGATCCAGCTGGCATCCGGACCGGAGGACGTCCCGTGGCACCGACTGAGGAGGACCCCACCGGCCAGAGGAAGACCCAGCGATAGATACGAGGACGGACGACCCATCTGCCACCGCTGCAATCAACCCGGACATGTGGCAAGGTACTGTCATTTAAACGGGCACAACCTGGGGTAGAGGGCCAACCCCCAGGCATAAGATCATCAGGCCCATCAAACTGGCGTGATAAATACGTAGGGGGACGTCCAATCTTGCCTGTGGTACTGGATGGCATTCCCATGAGTGCCCTACTAGACACTGGGTCACAGGTGACCACCATCCCGTACGTGCTCTTTAAACAGTACTGGAATGACTCGGACATAACCCGCTACCCAGATGACGACCTGAGTATCATCGCCAGCAATGGTCAGCCCGTGCCGCAGGTGGGATTCAAGGAGGTGACCATTAAGATCGGTAAAGTCGAACTGGCGGCACAAGGACTGATTATAGTGGACATAGACCGTCATGAGAGTCACCCGAGAATAACCTTGGGAACTAATGTGATTGAAAATTGTCTTGTAGAGGTGATTCTCATTTTATAGCAGGTTGCCAAGAACGCTAGTTCCAGCCAGCAGCGTGTACTCCAAAAAGAGATCCGGGCACTGATGAAGCGGCAACAGGTGGAACTATCTGGTGGTGAGATAGGTAGCGTGAGAATGTGTGACCCGTTCCCTATTGCCATGCCCCCAAAAAGTGAGATGATGATTTGGTGTCGGGCAGCTATTGGTCTAAGAGGTAGAGACTACCAAGAAATAGTAGAACCCGTCTACTCGGACAGTAGGCCCACCATTTTGACAGCACGGGGGGTGGTCGATGTACGCCATGGGAGTGTGCCCGTTCGCATCTTAAATATCGGGGAGAGAGAAGTATACCTGCCCCGGTATGCCACGCTAGCAAAATTGTTCACCATAAACCAGAATTCTGTACAGGCCGTGGAACCCTTGCCTCCATCTCAACCAGAGGAAGGTAACGGCTCTAAGAAACCAATGGAGGACTGGTGTCAGCAACTGCATTTGGGTACTGACTCCACTCCCTCACACCAGAAACAGGGAGTCTATCGGGTGGTTCAAGAGTACGAGAGAGTGTTTAGTAAACACCCGTTAGACTTCGGGCGAGTAAAGGGGGTAGAACACCACATCCCCATGGGAGACCATCCTCCCATAAAGGAGAGATACCGACCCGTACCCCCGACACACTACCAACACGCCAAGGGGATGCTTAGAGACATGAAGGAGGCTGAAGTAATCATTGACAGCTGTAGCCCCTGGGCAGCTCCACTAGTCTTAGTGAAAAAGAAAGACAACACCATGAGAATGTGTGTAGACTACAGGAAGGTCAACCGTATCACACACAAAGATGCGTACCCATTACCAAGGATAGAAGAGTCCTTAGCTGCATTAAAATCTGCTAACTTCTTCTCTACTTTGGATCTCACTAGCGGGTACTGGCAGGTTCCTGTAGCAGAGGCGGACCGGGAGAAGACCGCATTCACCACCCCGATGGGTCTCAGCGAATTTAACTGTATGCCGTTCGGGCTCTGCAACGCACCAGGAACGTTCCAACGGTTGATGGAATGCTGTCTGGGACACCGGAACTTCGAGACGGTCCTGTTATACCTGGACGATGTCATCGTCTATTCCAAGACCTACGAGGACCACCTGAAACACCTGGCAGAAGTGTTTGAAGCTCTGGCAAACTACGGCCTAAAGGTGAAACCCTCCAAGTGTCACCTCCTGAAACCAAAGGTGCAGTACCTGGGACACGTGGTGAGTGCTGACGGAGTGGCTCCCGACTCTGATAAGATAACCGTGATTAAGGACTGGCCAAGACCCTCCAGCATAAAGGAAGTGCGGCAGTTCCTCGGGTTGGTAGGCTACTACCGAAGATTCATTCCCGGTTTCACCAAAATGGCAGCCCCTATGCAGGACCTCCTGATAGGTCAATCTCGGAAAGCCAAAAACCAGAAGCCGCCCTTCAGGTGGGAAAAGCTGGAAGAGGAGTCCTTCTGCCAGCTGAAGATGGCCCTCACAGGGGATGAAATCCTGGCATATCCAGACTACAGCCAGCCCTTTATCCTCCACACGGGCTAGGAGCCGTACTGTCCCAGATCCAGCAAGGGAAAGAACGGGTAATCGCTTACGCCAGCCGAAAGCTACGGCCCACGGAGAGGAACCCTGAGAATTATAGCTCATTCAAGCTGGAGTTCCTGGCAGTAGTGTGGGCAGTGACCGAATGTTTCAAGCATTACCTTGCCTCCTCCAAATTCACCGTGTACACGGATAACAACCCGTTGACACACCTTGACACTGCAAGGCTCGGTGCCCTGGAACAGAGATGGATGGCTCGCCTGTCCAACTTTGAATTCACCATCAAATACCGGGCGGGACGCTCAAATGCCAACGCGGATGCCCTGCCTAGAATGCCGAACTTACCGGACGTAGGGGAAGATCCAGAAGATCTGGAAGAAGTCGAGCTCCCTGCATTCCACCGTCAGGGGATTACCCTGTATTCCCACCATGTAAAGGACAGGCGCTCCGTGACGTTCAATCCCTTGCCCCACTACAACTGGGCGGAAACGCAAGACAGTGATCCCGCAGTCCGTCTGGTGAAGGAAATGCTGACCCAGGCCGATGCCCGTCTTGACCCAGATGCTCCGGAGGAGACCAAGCAACTGTGGAAGGAGAAAAGTAAGCTGTTTCTCTACAGGGAGAAGTTGTGCCAGAGAATGGTTAACTCTCGAACTCATGAGTTGACCTGGCAGGTAGTGGTCCCAAGACGAGACGCGGCTATGGTTCTGGAGGCATACCACAACGGAGCAGGACATTTCAGATGGAAGAAGCTGGAGTTCTTGTTGCGTGAACGGTTCTACTGGGTAGGCATGAGAGGAGCCATCGAGAGGTGGTGCAGAGACTGTGGCCCGTGCCACCTGAGAAGAAAAGACCGTGCCAGCCAGAAGACTCCCCTGCAGCCCATCATCACCAGACAGCCACTGGAACTGGTAGCCCTGGACCATGTGAAACTGGCTCCAAGCAGATCTGGGTATGTCTACGCCCTCACAATCGTAGATCATTACTCCCGGTTCCTGGTGGTGGTCCCGGTCAAGGACTTAACGGCTCAAACAGCAGCTAGAGCCTTCCAGCAGCACTTCTGCCGTCCACACGGGTACCCGGACCAAGTGTTGACAGACCAAGGACCAGCCTTCGAAGAGGAGGTCTTCCAGGAGTTCTGCAACCTGTATGGCTGCAAGAAGATAAGAACAACGCCCTATCACCCTCAAACCAATGGACTCTGCGAGAAGATGAACCAGGTGGTGATAGATCTGCTAAAAACATTGCCCCTGGAAGAACGCAGTCTGTGGCCTGAGAAACTGCCCGATCTGGTGGACCTGTATAACCACATCCCTGTAGGTTCCACCAACTGTACCCCGGCTTACCTAATGAGAGCGAGACCTGGTAAGCTGCCTATTGACCTGGATATGGGAGTCCTGACACCTGAGGACACCTCGCCAGAGGCAGACTGGGATACAGAACGGCAGCAGCAGTATCGGAAAGTACAGGAGAGCGTCGAGCGAAGTCTGTCTCAAGCTAGAGAAAGGCAAGAGAAGGCTTATAACCAGTATGCTCCCGCTGTTCCCCTGGTACCTGGAGAGCAGGTCTTGAAGAGGAAGAGGCGGCTCCACAAGTTGGACGACCAGTGGGAGAAGGACCCGTACACCGTACTGCCATCAAGCCATGAGAACCCAAAAATCTGCGTAATCAGTAAAGATGGAGGAGAAACCACAGCCATTGTCTCCAGAGACCACCTGAAGAAATGTCCCGAGCAGCTGCAAAGCCCTGAAGAAGATCAAGAAAACCCTCAACCCGCAGAGGAAAGGGAAGAAGTGATCAGTACCGTACTCGGAGACTTCCCTCGGTCTTGGACACAAGTAAACGGCGCTGTCGTGGTACCCGTCCTCACCTTTCTCCAGCCAGCCCCGCAAGTGCCTACAGAGGAACCGGTGGAGCTGGAAGAGCAGCCGGCCCAAGAGGCAGAAGAGTCCACACCAGCAGTACAGGAGGATCAACCCTCTGCTAGTAGTGAGCCTGCCGTGCCCCTAGTGAGCCAAAGAGTGCGCAGACAGCTGCCCAGCTTACCTATAACACCTCCTACACCCTGTAGTGCAGGACCAGTTAGTGATCTCCGTAGGTCCCCTAGAGTCACTAGAGGTCAGATGCCCACTCGCTGGAGAATCTAAACTAATGCACTGTGAATTTATATGTTAACTGTTTATGGTTTATGTTTGCTGCCTGTTATTAATTATGTTTCTCAGTTACACTGCAGATTTATATGGACTAACAGGTTATGGACGCTGGATAACCGGAACAGTTTTGTAGATAGTTGCACCTTGGTGCCTCTTGCGAAGACGGTCGCGGAAAAGAAAACCTGTCTGGCGTGGCCTACTTGCGGCCCAAAGTAGCTAGCTCCAGCCTTGCAGCCACGCCCAAGGCCAACGCAAGGGGTTTGCTTTGGACAGGTCCCCTATTCTGTGCCAAGACTTCGCCTTGTTGGGTGACATGGACACCCCTTTGCTTCATAAACTTCACCTTGGGTGATATGGACACCCGGTCACGGAAACACTGTGACCTCTACAGACTAAAGCTGCTTGTATATATGTTATCGTATTATTGTTTATACCCTGTTATTATGTTTTAAAAATGTGTTTAGTCCCGGAGTACTAAAATTTACTAGGGGGGAATGTGGCACCCCAGGGGTCTGGTTGCGACAGTAATAGAGATATTTTGTCTGAGAGCAAGTGGGGGGTTTCTCTGGTCAGGATCCCTAAGCATGCAACACGGTCCGCCCAGACCTGGGAGGGGAGGAATCTGCCCTTATAAACTGGGTCTGGGGCGGGATTAGAGCAGTCAGAGCCTAGAGTGAAGCTGCAGTCAGAGCCTGCAGAGGAGACAGAGTGAAGTTCCAGACAAAAGGGAAAGTGAGATCAGGAGCTCTGTAGGAGCAGCAGCTGAAGACCAGGGGCTGGAGCTGAGCAGAGATATAGCTCACCCTGGCTGAAGTTACTAAAACCGGACACAGGAGTCCGAGGCTGTGGGGACTGATATATACCCAGCAGCAGAAACCAACCGGCAGGGGATTCCAGGTCCTCTGGCCATAGAAGCCCGGAGGCTCAGTCACAAAGAAGGGACCAGCGCCGCCATCCAGGAGCGGAGGCTAAACGAAGGCCCCAAGTCACCAGCCATATGGGTGAGCACCACACGGTATACTCAGGGACGTGGGCTACTTGTAACCGCTGACAGCAAGGTAGCCAGGAAGAGTGCAGATTAACGGGGAGGCCTACAACTCCACCTGGCCAGGGAAACTCCTGCTTGCTCGCAGACTGACCAGGCCCCTTATACTAGCCAGTACTCCCGGGAGGGTCTGCTTATACCATCAGTAAAGACCCTGAACTGCACCACACGTCTCTGTGATTCCTTGCCGCACCAGCACCATTAGCACTCGGACCCTTACACCATCACTGCCATCATCTCTCACATTAGCTGCCCTGAGGCAATACTTCTCCCGTGGGGAGTTATCCCATACTCGGCTGCGCAAACAACATCAGCCTCAGCGGTCTGCAGCGCAGCGGCGGTCCACACTGACCGCAATCCACGGGTGGCGTAGTCGGACACTGTTATTACAAATTGACTGCCACTGGTTTGACCGCCCTGGGCACGGACCGGGTCACCGCCACGGAGAGCTACAACCCCCAGCGATCCGGCTCCGGGTATTCCCCCTGCACAGCACACGGCCCAGGGGGCGCGTCAATATCATCCCCTCAGGATTGCCCCATTCTGTCAACAAGGACACATCCTTCAGAGGATATCACATTCCAAAGGTGCAGTATGTTTGTCTTATCTACCACACCTGCAAATTTTCAATGGTTGACATCAGTTTAGAGGTTTGTGTGTGCCACTAAAAATTTTCAGTCACAGTCTGCAACTAAAGACAAACAAGAGAAGCAGACAAGGGGATACACTTAGCTTTGAGAAGACACTAGAGAGATCACGACTACAATCCACAAAGAACTCCAAGAAGACTCTAGCCGACTGCTAGAACTCCAGACCTAAACAGAGGAATTAACTTCTATCACCAGCGATTCTCTGGAGAAACTTAGGATATTTAAAGATCCAGAAAGGGTGTGTTAATTAGCAGCAGAAGGTGGAGATCACCACTGGTTCCTAGAGTGGGAGGGATGATGATAGGATCAAGAAAGTGTCTAAAAGGCCAAGCGCAGTGACCTTCTACGGCCAGATCCAGGATGACTGTCAGTCAAACCTGATACGCCCGTGACAGTATGACTTTGATAAAGTAAGGAAGGGGTTAATGTCTTAAGGGCTGCCAAATCTCATAGGCTGTGGTAATTAGAAAACAGTGACACAAAGACTTGCTTAGGGGTGTGAACTCAGTGAATGAAGGATTTGCTAAGAAGGATGACTAAGCAGGGTGGATGCAAAAAGTGTCTACTTGTTATGCCGTTACTGTATGTATTCTGCTATTTGCTATAAAGTAAGAAACACCTACATTTATGCATTGTACACCTGTATTCCTAAACAGCACAAATAAACGATTTTTAATTTCTTCGGGGGAGTATCTTGAAAATCACATGTATTTTTTTTATTTACATTGGCATCAATTGAATCCAAGAGCCTTTGAAATTAGAGTAAGAACTGCTCCAACAACTTTGGCTTATTTTGCTGTCCTTGGGTTCCAAAATTATGAAATAAGGATGAAATTTAAAACTCTCTTTTAACCCTCTGAGCTCATTCAGAGGATCGTATAATCCGTATACAGCGAGGAAAAAATTGGTGGCTGACTAAATACTTTTTTTCCCCACTGTATGTACCGTCCTTGTTAAAAACAGGTAGCATAAGGACAGCATATTTTTTTCTTTGTTTACCATTCGGATTAATTTATTTTATATTTTGATAGATCAGTCTTTTACAAATTCAGCGATAGCAAACTTGTATTTTTTTATTTCTTAATTTTTAATGTGGGAAAAGGGAGGTGATTTGAACTTTTATATATTCTTTTATCTTTTCATAGTTTTTTAAAACTTTTTTTTAACTTTTCACTGCATTTGATCGTCCCCTTAGGGGACTTGAACTTGCGATCATTTGATCACTTGTGCTACATTCAGGAATGTCACAGTATTGCTGTATTTAGAAAAATCACTGTCTCCTATGAACACCAACCACAAGCTGACTTTCACAGGAGTACCATCATGACAGACACAGGGGTCTTCAGCAGACCACTAGCGGTCATAGCAACCCATCCGCATCCTGCAATCACGTCCTGGTAGTACCGATGGCTGCATAGAACAACGTGTCCCCTGCCGGTGCGCTGGTTACCACTTCCACATACTGGTTACCATTCATATTGCATTTGGTTTTTACTGCCCCATTGCAATTATATCCAGGAAACTGCACTTATCCTTTAAATATGTATTAAATTGTTGATGTGAGAATCCCATGTGAAAAAAATTGTGCTGATCTTCTCAATTTCTTAGTTCAAATCTATTAACTACCAACTAGCTCTCACTTTAAAAACTTTTCTTCATCTACAAATTTTATATATTAACTTTTAGGGAAGCTTCGTGTTCCCAATCCTTACTTCTGTCCTAAAAGACCCTAAATTTTTAGAAAACCCAGAGGAGTTTGATCCTGGACACTTCCTTAATGAGAAAGGAAGCTTCAAGAAAAGTGATGGATTTATGCCGTTCTCTACAGGTAAGAGATTAGTACATGATTATGGCAAATATCTGTAAACTATGACTGAATTTAAAGGGGTTGTTTAGCCTTAGGCTACAAGTCTGCCATCACTCTATGTGACTGCAGACTTGTGAATCCTCACGCTCACTTCCTCTTGATGCTTGATTCGTCAAGACGGATAATGAAGCCAGCGCTGATTGGGAGCAGGGATCGCTTGACATACAGTAACAATATGATGATAGCCTTGGGAAAGCGAATGCCGGCACTGCTGGAACTGTGCTGGTGTAGACTGTGTACCGGGGTGGCCTCTCCCAGAATACAGCGGGCCAAGGACAAAGAACATGACCAGGCAATTAGTTAAGGAACAAGTTTTTACTAACAATGGAAACTTAGTTACCCTGGAAACGCAAGAAAGAAAGCCCCTGCAGTGGTGCAGCGCAGAGATTCACAAACTTAACAACTCTATAAAATTACAATTCTGTTATGCTATGTATATACAAGCTCACCCACTGAGGGGAGTATCTAGCTAAGGTTCACACAGTCCTATTATCAAACAAAGTCTCAAACTGAGAATTTATGTCTGATCACTAAAGAGGCTGCAGGATTGTCCGATTGGCCATTTAGCTTGGAGACCGAGGAGTGGATCCTGAGCTTGTCACCTGGAGAGTAGTTTTAGCCTGACAGGCTAGAAGAAGGCCATTCACGTTACAGCAGATGCTTTGGGGGGAATCCAACTCTGCATCCAGCCGTAGTCATCCCCCAAAATGATTCTTCCTCTCTGACAGGAGCCACAGGAACAGTTTCACCTATCCTCAGTAACCTGACCAGCTCCTAGCACACTGCACACACTAAGCTTTCAGGATCTCACACTCATGTCTTGCTCAGGCAACTTCCTGACTAAACCATCATACTCCCAGCCATAGAGATCAGGTCAACCATAGAGTCTCTTCCAGAGGCAACATTGACCTCTTGTGACTGGAGTCCGATACTGCAACAGTATCCAAACACTTCCCTCTCACACTGGTACAAGAGTTGAGTATAAGTGTTGTTATTTTACTGATGCTTATTGAGACAGGATTGTCTGAGTAGTGGACAGTCCTTTGAAAGATTTATGGTTAGAGATTGAACATGTGCAACATTTGTGCAACATCTTACAACAGGTCTGAGCGTCTGTTCTTAGGAAAAAGGTTCTTATTTGACATGTCACAACAGAGGACACAAAACTAAGGTCTCCATACACGTTAGATGAAAGTCCATCCAACTCACTGATTTAGGGGACATCAGTTGACCTTCTGATTCATATGTAGGCTTTCCACTTCTCCCACAACAGATAATGTCAGATTTCAGAGGGACCAGATGACCATATCATGTGTATGGGAACTTCCCAACTCTATTCTAACAGTTGATGTAGGGGGAGAAAAAGATCAAGCAGTTCGAAATATAACAGTAAATCATTTT
This sequence comes from Phyllobates terribilis, assembly GCF_046119375.1. Lineage (NCBI taxonomy): Eukaryota > Metazoa > Chordata > Amphibia > Anura > Dendrobatidae > Phyllobates > Phyllobates terribilis. The sequence goes on along the minus strand of NW_027362767.1, from coordinate 395,775,912 downwards.
GTTTTCAGAGGAGATAAGTCTCCACCAGTGATGTCTGGCAGCAGCTTTCTTCTGTTTCCCCACTGAAAACATTGGAACACTCAGCCAAGCTCTCATGTCTATGGGGAATTCAGGAGAGATAGATGTCTACTGGCAGCTACCTCATGTATGGCCAGCTCAAAAGCTCCTATGCATATTAGATAAAAGCCCATTAAGCTTCTAACGTTCATGGGGCAATTATAAGTCTCTCCCAACAGATGCCTGTTAGGTTCACTAGCTGAGGTGGATCTTCAAAGCCCAAGGTACAGGTGGGCACATGAGCCACAGACGTTTTTGCAGCAGGCAAAGGTCATGAAGACCATCGACAGGTAGCAGACGTCCAGGAGGTCGCAGATAGGTAGCAGAGGTTCTGGAGACCGCAGATAGGTAGCAAAGGTCATGGAGTCTTAACATCTGTGTCTTGGTAGGCCTTATATAGGCCTATGTAGGTGATCACGTGAGAGCATGCCAGGCTACTTGCAAAGCCCGATGTAGAGCAGTTAGAAAGCAGGGTGAAGGGAGCAGAGCCTGAACCCCAGGACAGGTGTGTAACAATACTGTAGAGGGAAATAAAGATAAAGAAATTTAAATTTATTTGCCTGGTAATTTTGATCTAGATGGTTCCCTCCTGGAATGATGAGAGCCACTGAATCCTCTGAATGACTGTCACTGGTTATAAAATTACAGTCTTCGTCGTCAAAATCCTGTCTACCTATCAATTTCATTGCCTGATGCAAGCAGGCGGAATTGCGGCCGCTCAGTGGGCAGGATTTCAGATGCGTAAATTTAATCTTAAGTGTATGTTTATCTATGGTGAACACATATTTAATTGGGATCCTTTTAGAACGGTTCTTTTTGGTGAAATGCAGGTGAGATGCAAGGGATCCAGATCACCAAATAGAGTCGGACTTCCCATTACTAATGCCAGCAGCTTACTCCGTCATCCTTATAGAGAACTTTAAGTCGGAAGATTAGATTTAAACATATAGGGGCAGAATTATCAAGTGTCTAAAAGGAAAACTGTCTTTGTTACCTATGCAACCAATCATAGCAGAGCTTTCATTTTGCTTGATCAGTTTATGACATGAAAACTGCGCTGTGATTGGTTGCTATCAGCAACAAAGCCAGTGTTTCCTTTAGATTCTTTTGATAAATGAGGACCATAGCGTAATACTAAACTCTCTTACTTGCTTTGATTATTGGCCATTTAGTAGTAACTAGTGTTGAACGATACCTTCAGATATTGGGAAATATTGGATCGGATTGGATCAGACCGATACCCAAAAAATATCGGATATCGCCGATTCCGATACTGGAAACCAATGCAAGTCAATGGGACACAAATGTCGGAATGAAAATAAACCCTTTCTTTCCTTGTAGGTTAATTCTACATGAAGGAAAACAACTAAGAATAATGTAGAATGTATTACATGAAAAGCCGGCAATTCAGCAGCGGCATACACCGGTACCCGACGATTTACAACAGAAAGAATGGAGCATCACACATAGATTAGATAGATAGAAACATGTCAGTCACATATATAATAAGTACAGTGATAGTGTTGATTACTGTACTTGTTATTTAGTGTTAAAATAAAATTTGGCGGAGGGTTCCCCGTAATTTTAGTCTTTAGCGGAGGTTAACCAGATGGCTGGGGCAGATGTTTAAAGCCTGGGAAGGGGGTAATATCCACGGAGCTTCCCAGGCTACTAATATCAGCCCCCAGCTGAATATCTAGCCTTTACTAGCTATTAAAATGGAGGATCCCCAAAAAAATGACGTGGGGTCCACCCTATTTTAATAGCTAGCAAAGGCTAGGCAGACAGCTGGGGGTTGATATTAATAGCCTAGGAAGGGTTCCATGAATATTGGCCCCCTCCCAGGCTAGAAACACCAGCTGTCAGCCGCCCCAGAAATGGCGCATCCATAGGATGCGCCAATTCTGGCACTTAGCCTCGCTCTTCCCACTGCCCTGTAACGGTGGCAGTGGGGTAATAGGGCTGGGGTTGATGTCAGCTTATAATGCCAGCTGACATCAAACCCAGGTTAGTAATGGAGAGGCATCTATAACACACCCCCATTACTAACCCCATAGACAAAGTTAAAAAAAAACAGAAACACCCAGAATAAAGTCCTTTAATTGAAATAAACACACAATTCTTTAATGTTCTAAATTAAACCATACTTACCATCACGCCCATTCCAGCTGAAGCCAATGTCAACTGCAATAAAATTAAAATAATAAACCAACATCATCCTTACCTTTTCATGGTTCCCACGATGGCTCCAGCTCTTCTACATTCACATGACAGGCTGGATCGCAGCCGAAAGCTGCCATCCAGCTTACCATGCCGCAGACACTGAGAAGCGCAGGCATGCTTGCGCTCCTCAGTGTCTGGCTGTGACGGCATCCAGGAGAGCCGAGGTCATGGTCCAATGAACTCAGCTCACGTCATGCACGTCACTGACAGCATGGGAAAATTCTCCTGCGCTTGCAGTGAGCGTGAGAGAATTCTCCTGCTGAAGCGCTGAGCGTAGGAGAATTTTCCCACGCTGTCAGTGACGTGCATGATGTGAGCTCATGTCCAATGAACTCAGCTCACCTCATGCACGTCACTGACAGCGTGGGAAAATTCTCCTGCGCTTGCAGTGAGCGTGAGAGAATTATCCTGCTGAAGCGCTGAGCGCAGGAGAATTTTCCCACGTTGTCAGTGACGTGCATGATGTGAGCTCATGTCCAATGAACTCAGCTCACCTCATGCACATCACTGACAGTGTGGGAGAATTCTCCTGCGCTTAGCACTTGAGCAGGAGAATTCTCCCAAGCTGGGATGGCATTGAGATGACAGGCTGGATCGCAGCTGAACGCTGCCATCCAGCTTGTCATCCTTCAGAGACACTGCAGAGCGCAAGCATGCCTGCACTCTGCAGTGTCTATGAAGGATGGCATGCTGGATGGCAGCGCTCAGCTGCGATCCAGCCTGTCATCTCAATGCCATCCCAGCATGGGAGAATTCCCCTGCTGAAGCACTGAGCGCAGGAGAATTTTCCCACGCTGTCAGTGACGTGCATGCGGTGAGCTGAGTTCATTAGACATGACCTCGGCTCATCTGGATGCCGTCACAGCCAGACACTGAGGAGCGCAAGCATGCCTGCGATTCTCAGTGTCTGTGGCATGGCAAGCTGGATGGCAGCTTTCGGCTGCGATCCAGCCTGTCATGTGAATGTAGCAGTGCTGGAGCCATCGTGGGAACTATGGAAAGGTAAGGATGAGGTTGCTTTATTATTTTACTTTTATTGCAGGAGATCATTGGCTTCAGCTGGAATGGACGTGACGGTAAGTATGGTTTAATTTAGAACATAAAAAAATTGTGTGTTTATTTCAATTAAAGGACTTTATTCTGGGTGTTGTGTTTTTTTAAATACTTTACTAGAAATTCATGGTGGTCATGTCTAATATTGGCGTGACTCCATGAATTTCGGGCTAAGGGTCAGCTGATAATGCCAAGCTGGCCCTAACCCCTTTATTACCCACTGAGCCACCGCACCAGGGCCCTGGATGAGTTGGGTACAGTGCCAGAACATCGTGCTTCTATGAACGTGCCATTTTCTAGGGTGGCTGCGGACTGCAATTTGCAGCGGGGGGGCCAGAAAGCTTGGGCCTCCCTGCGCTGCGGATTCTAGCTCCCAGCTGACTAGTTTTACCTGGCTGGACACAAAAATAGGGCAAAGCCCCACATTTTTTTTTTTTTAATTATTTCATGAAATTCATGAAATAATTTTAAAAAAGGGCTTCCCTATATTGTTGTGTCCGGCCAGGTACAAATAGGCAGCTGGTGGTTGGGGGCAGCCCGTTCCTGCCTGCTCCAGAATTCTCTCACGCTCACTGCAAGTGCAGGAGAATTTTCCCACGCTGTCAGTGACGTGCATGAAGTGAGCTGAGTTCATTGGACATGACCTCGGCTCATCTTTATGCCGTCACAGCCAGACACTGAGGAGCGCAAGCATGCCTGCGCGTCTCAGTGTCTGCGGCATGGCAAGCTGGATGGCAGCTTTTGGCTGCGATCCAGCCTGTCATGTGAATGTAGCAGAGCTGGAGCCGTCGTGGGAACCGTGGAAAGGTAAGGATGATGTTGGTTTATTATTTTACTTTTATTGCAGAAGACATTGGCTTCAGCTGGAAAGGACGTGATGGTAAGTATGGTTAAATTTAGAACAATAAAGAATTGTGTGTTTATTTCAATTAAAGTACTTTATTCTGTGTGTTTGTGTTTTTTTTTAACTTTAACTATGGGGTTAGTAATGGGGGTGTGTTATAGATGCCTCTCCATTACTAACCTGGGCTTGATGTCAGCTGGCATTATAAGCTGACGTCAACCCTAGCCCTATTACCCCACTGCCACCGCTACAGGGCAGCGGGAAGAGCGAGGCTAAGTGCCAGAATTGGCGCATCCTCGCCATTTCTGGGGCGGCTGACAGCTGGAGTTTCTAGCCTGGGAGGGGGCCAATATTCATGGCACCCTTGCTGGGCTATTAATATCAGCCCCCAGCTGTCTGCCTAGTCTTTGCTAGCTATTAAAATAGGGTGGACCCCACGTCATTTTTTTGGGGATCCCCCATTTTAATAGCTAGTAAAGGCTAGGTATTCAGCTGGGGGCTGATATTAGTAGCCTGGGAAGCTCCGTGGATATTACCCCCTTCCCAGGCTTTAAACATCTGCCCCAGCCATCTGGTTAACCACCGCTAGAGACTAAAATTACGGGGAACCCTCCGCCAATTTTTATTTTAATAAATCCTTTATTTTAACACTAAATGACAAATACAGCAACAACACTATCACTGTACTTGTTATATATGTGACTGACATGTTTCTTCTATCTAATCTATGTGTGATGCTCTATTCTTTCTATTCTAAATTGTCGGGTTCCGATTCTGAATTGCCGGCCGGCTTTTTTAAAGAGACGGTGCATGAAAACACTACTATTTTTTTTAATAAATCCTTTAATACTAAATGACAAGTACATTAAGCTGAGCGCTGCCATCCAGCTTGTCATCCTTCAGAGACACTGCAGAGCGCAGGCATTATGGGAACTTCCGATTCCGGTATCCGATACCGCGAATATCGGTCGATACCTGATATTTCAGTATCGGAATGCTCAACACTAGTAGTAACTGTTATTATATAAATTTTTGTTCGGACTTGATACCAGAATTAAGCATCACAAACTGATTCACTTTTGAAGTACAGAACATTAAAATAATAGAAAAAATGTAAGAAGTTCAAAATATTCCTGAATTGATGTGATCTGTGATAGTCCTTGGCTATAAGTGTTCTATTCTCTTGCAGCGCCCCCATAGGATAAATGAAGTATTGCATTTCTATAGAAATTACTGCTCACTCTGCATTATTGCTATACTTACAGGTGACTTCACCCCTCTTATATTGACTCCGAATTTCCTTTAACACTAGGACTACTGGACTCGTGACCCCGCCTAGAACTACTGAAAGGAGTCATTTTGACTCCTTGCTTGTTTTCGTTTATTTTTAGAGTTTCATTTGTGGTTATTTATTAATAATTATATTTTTTGTAATGTATTATTATTGTGAGATCCAACAGTAATGCTTTTGATTGTTTTTTTTCTGCTTTTCTTATTTTTCTACAGAAAATAACAATAATTATAATAGACGTTTTTCAAACATTTTTTTTTATTCAAGTGCACACATATAAACAACAACTGAAGAACAAAAAGCAGAGAAAATGTAGGTGGAGGAGCATAAAAATGAAAATATGGCGCAGAATTCACCTTCTAAACATTTGGTGTTTCGCATTTTAGGCATTGCCTTTGATTTATGGCAGTACATTGCCCACACAAAGACTTACCACAAGTCTTACAATTTCCGACAGATCTATTTTTCTTGCACTTTTCTTTGATCTGGCAAAATTTTGTTTGAACCATCACTTCTGAGCATGTAGAAACTTGGGACGTGGAACCCTTTTCCCTATCTGTGACATAAGGGCCACTCAACTCTCTCACAAACGTTTGCAAAAATGCCTTGCGTGACATTTTTTGGTGGGTAATCTCCTTGAATATTATCCATGCATTTATACCCGCAAAGTCTAAGGCATTTTCAAATGCATGAACAGGCCATCTCCTTGTGCATGTTCGTGTGGTATATTTTCGTGCCATCTGATCCACTACATCTACTCCATATTTTGTTTCATTGTAAAACTTTACCGTTTCTGGAGTTTTTTTAGCGGAATCAGACGCAACAACAACATCTGGATGGACGGAACTCAAAATGACAACATTTTTGTTGGGCTTTCCTTGATATACTGTAAGTGTAAAATTGTCTTCATTTCTAAACACTTTAGTGTTGTACAATTCCTCTTTCATGGATTTTATTTCTTTAGGCACTTCTCGCCTTATCTTGTTCAGTGTTCCCACGATGGTTGTTCCTTTGCTTTTTAGCTGTTTAGCTAATTTTACTGAAGTAAAATAATTATCGGTTGTAACATTGCGACCTTTTTTCAAAAACGGGTCCAATAACTTCATTACCACATGGTCAGCTAAACAGTCCTCAGCACGGCGTGTGTCATCTTTGCCTAGATAAGGGAAGCCATTTGCCAGATATTTGCTCCTCTTATCAACAGCTAGCCAATATTTGTGGCCATATTTATCTGGTTTGGAAGGCATGTACTGCGTGAATGGACACCTAGTTTTGCTTGGGAAAAGTTGCTCATCCACCGTTATGTATGGGCCAGGTTTGTAACACGCAATACAATTTTCAATAAACCTGTCCCACACAGTAGAAAATAGAGCAAACTTGTCCGTTTGCAGTCTCTCCGATCGAGTAGATTTCTCATCAAATCTGAGAAACCTCATAATTTCAACAAAGCGGTCCCTAGACATTGTCGCTTTGCAAAACGGTATTCCCCAGTCATTACACCAAATACTGCTAATCGAGTGACGGTTCGTGCCAGATATTCCACGAGCATAGAATATCGCAATGAATGCATCTAGCTCCTCATCAGATAGAGTAAACTGTAAATTATTGTTCCTGCATGCTTCTGCAAGCGTACAGTTCTTTATATGTGTCAATATATATGAATCAAAAAATAAATGCCATGCGCTCAAAGGACTATCGATAATGATATTTCTTCTGGCGTATCCTGTAGGGCCAGGTGCTTCTCGAAGAATATTTTGGCTGTCACGCCTACCAGGCAAGTGTTCTCCAATTTCAACAGGTTTCCATTGAATACCATCCGCTGAAACTAGTATTCCTTCAGATTCGCCTTCTCTGGTGTTTGTTGTTGCATTACCTTCGCCGCCATCGTTATCTGTTGTTCTTTCATTTCTGGGACGTTTTGCTGATTTTTTCTGTCCACGACCAGGAGGATGGTCACGAGGCAACATAACTGCATGAGCCCGATCCCCAGTTGATGTGCTTGGAATATCTGGAAAAAAGTTGATGAATATTTAGAATTTTTGTTTTGTAAGGGTCCGTGCACACTGGCTGGATTAGCGGCGGAATATCCGACCGAATATTCTCACCACAATCCGGCCCGTACCTGCCCGCTCAGGTACAGAGCGGAGTTTCATACCTGAATCTCCGCTCCGAACCCCGGGCTGGAGCCGCTGTCTGGGACGGAGCCGTGCTCGCGCGTAAGCAAGCGCTGCTCTGTCCCTGACAGCGGCTCCAGCCCGGGGTTTGGAGCGGAGCTTCAGGCATGAGCGGGCAGGTACTGCCTGTATTGCGGCAAGAATATCCAGATGGCTATTCAGCCAGAATTCTGCTAGTGTGCACAGGCCCTAACTCAGTGTGTGGAAGAACAAATAAATACACATAACTACTTACCTTCTGGATTTGTTCCGTCTGAGTCTTCAGATTCACTTGATATGTTCTGAGGAATGAAATCTTCATCACTGTCAGAATCAAATACATGTTCCTGCAATTCGGATTCTGATTCATCCTCCGGTATGGATTGCAAAGTAGCCAGAATATCCTGAGGCTTTATCAAACGTCTTCTCTCCATATTCCTCACAAATTCCATAATTCTATATAGTTCCCTGCTGAAAAATAGAAATGAAATGAAAACTAAAAGAAATAATAACTGTTCTGCCACCTTCAAAAGTAGGTGGGCTGAATCAGTTGACAGACAGCTAAACTATTTCATAACAATTCATACCTGTATGAGTCTTCAGAGCTCGTATGTCTGCGTCTGTTCTCTTTGTCTCTTCAGCTGAACTGAAAGTAAAGTTACTATCCAGAATACTGTCTCCTGCTAGGACCTTAGAAAAACACCACCCTTCATTAGCATAAGATAAGAGCCTAGAGTAAACAAGCTATTTTGTTCAGCATTACACAGTAATACAAGCAGGTAAAACACAAGGAAAATGTGAAAAGTTGACATGTAAATTGAACTACATCTATATGAACATCAGGGTAAATAAGACAGAGTGAAAAAATTATGCACAAAACTTTATAGCAACATTTAGTGACAAAAGGACCTCAAAATATAGTAGGGAGTCAAAATGACTCCCTTCAGTAGTTCTTGGTAAATTTTGAAAAAAACGCGCAAATTTTTCACCAAAATTATTTATTCTCACAAAATCTTTTTTCACATCATATTTGAGGAAAAGTCACCGAGTTTCAAGCCGGAATTCTGAAAAATGTAGTCACAGAAGAGAAATAAAAAACGAAAGGAGTCAAAATGACTCCATCAGTAGTTCTAGTGTTAAAGGAAATTGAAAATTGTTTTTCTCAACCTCACAACCCATTTCTTGACTTATTGCGTACGTTCATGCTGTTTCCACAGGCAAACGTGTATGTTTGGGAGAAGGCCTGGCTCGCATGGAGCTCTTCCTCTTTCTGACCACAATACTGCAGAAGTTCACACTGGAGCCCACTGTAGACAGAAAGAATCTGAGCATAAGACCCCAGCCCAAAACCAACTCTGTAAGACATCATTCATACCAGATGAATGTTGTCCCTCGTTTCTGAACTGAGGATGAACTTCATGTACAAAGAAAAAAGAGAAGCTCTAAAACATTTCAAAATAACAAAAACACTGTTCTAATATTGGAAGGATAAAACTATGTATATATATATATATATATATATATATATATATAATACTAATGTGCGCTATATAATTTGCAACTTTTGCAAACATTTATTTTACTTTAATAAAAATATTGTACTGAAAAATTTCTTCTGTGCTTTATTCTGTATGTAATTTTCTTTTTTTCCTTGATTATTTTTTATTGATCGTTTTATGTTAACGTGTACCTTATATAATGAAGCTGCATGACTTAGGCTATGTTCTTATCTGCACTGGAGGCTCTGTTTTTTTTGTTTGTGCAATAATTATTATTAATCTTCTCCATTTTTAATATTATTTACTGCTTGTCGCCTAGGTTACCGACCTCCATTGCAGTCTATCAGAGGTTTCTGGTCTCCTGTGCAATGACTGGAGCGCTTACAAGTTGTTTGCTATAGAGTTTGGAAGTGCTGCTCTGAAGCTGGATAGATTTGTCCTGCTCCAGTGTCACTGTAGTCCTTGTAAGCTACAGAACCAGTATTGAAGAGTGAACCTTAGATAGAGTGTTTTTCTCATTTGTTGGATAATCGGTGGTGTATTTACATGGGCTCAGCAACAGACGTATCTTTGGTGCAACATGTGCAGCTCCCTACCACATCCAAAGCAGGTAGATTTGTGCATTATGATGAGATAGGGGACGGCGAAGAGCCCATATATTGTTCTTGCACAGAGGACTCTTCTGTCGGTGTTGACCTATGCATATCATCCCATATGAATGGACCTTCACTCTCTTTCCATCTTTTCCACAGATTATGATTGATAGGCACTTTTCTGTTACAAACCATAAACCCATAATACTCGTATTTTGGTTGAGATACATGGGCATATTTTGGAAGGATTGATTTTTGACTATGTATTCAGCAATCACCAAATATGAGTAGCAATCAAAGAGAAGAGTAAGAGGAGGATCCAGCTGCAGTATTCCCAATCTGCTGTGAGAGGGATGAGTGTCATGTCTGATTAATCAAAGAGAAGTAGTCGGGGAACAAGATAGCTCAATAGGGTGTTATCCGGATAATAACTGTAACATACCTGGCGACGTCCTTGCATAGTGGTCCATCTCCCACTGTGTAAGAGTGCGCACTTGATCTCCAGTCCAGAATGGCTCTCTGGCTTCCCTCCATGCTGTCTGTTTGTGTCTGTTTCTGCTGCTTAAGGGCGGCGCCCGATCACTTCCTGCTTTTTGTACCTGCTGTGGGTCACACCCCTTGTGCGTCCTCAGCCTATTGCTGTCTGTCACCTGGTATATAGCTCAGCTGCTCCAATCAATCCCTGCCTGAGCATTGTGTTTCATTCAGTGTGTGCTTGCACTCTAAAGGTGCCAGGTCCCGTTCTGTGTTCTCTTGTCTGCCTATCCTGGAGGCTGTATTTCCAGGCCTGTCTGAACACGCTCCTAGCCTGTTCCTCCCGCCTGCTAGGGGCCGATTACCTAGACCCGTTCCTGTATCTTGTCTGTCCTGTCTGAACACGCTCCTAGCCTGTTCCTCCCGCCTTCTAGGGGCCGATTACCTAGACCCGTTCCTGTATCTTGTCTGTCCTGTCTGAACACGCTCCTAGACTGTTCCTCCCGCCTGCTAGGGGCCGATCACCTAGACCCGTTCCTGTATCTTGTCTGTCCTGTCTGAACACGCTCCTAGCCTGTTCCTCCCGCCTTCTAGGGGTCGATTACCTAGACCCGTTCCTGTATCTTGTCTGTCTTGTCTGAACACGATCCTAGCCTGTTCCTCCTGCCTTCTAGGGGCCGATTACCTAGACCCGCTCCTGTATCTTGTCTGTCCTGTCTGAACACGCTCTTAGCCTGTTCCTCCCGCCTTCTAGGGGCCGATTACCTAGACCCGCTCCTGTATCTTGTCCGTCCTGTCTGAACACGCTCCTTGCCTGTTCATCCCGCCTCTCTGGGGGCCGTATTCCCAGACCCGCTCCTGTATTCCGCTGCAGTGTCGGTCTCCTCCGTACACTCAGTTCCAGTCTGAACTCTCTCCTATCCTTTACCTGTTTTGCCTCTATGTCCGTTCCCTTCCTTTTTCTGCAGAGTCTGAACTCGTACCTAACTCCTGCTTGTTGTCTCTGTACTTCCGTTTGTGAGTTTGTGGTCCACTCGCTACTTCACTGCAAGTACCCTGTGTGTATCTGGCTCTGCCTTTCCCTTCCTGTCTGTTCAGTGTGAACAGAGCCCTGTCCCCCCTGCTCTGCCTTGATCACCGCTCCGGCGGTTCTGGCCTGCTCTGACTCCTTTGCTCACCGCTCCGGCGGTTCTAGCCTGCTCTGACTCCTTTGCTCGCTGCTCTGGCAGCCTTGCTCCGCTCTGACCCTTTTGCTCGCTGCTCCGGCAGCCTTGCTCCGCTCTCACCCTTTTGCTCACTGCTCCGGCAGTCTCGCTCCGCTCTTATCCTTTTGTTCACTGCTCCGGCAGTCTTGCTCTACTCTTGCTCTCCGCTCCTGGCGGCCTCGACCTGCTCTACTCTTGCTCACCGCTCCAGGCGGCCTCGTCCTGCTTACTCTTGCTCACTGCTCCGGCAGTCTCGCTCAGCTCTGACCCTTTGCCTACCGCTCCTGGCGGCCTTGTCCTGCTCTACTCTTGCTCACCGCTCCTGGTGGTCTTGTCCTGCCCTGTTCTCGCTCACCTCTCTGGGCGGCCTCACTCTGCTGTGTTTGTCCGCCACATCTGTGGTTCTGTTCTTGAGTCCCAGTGTGTACTGGGTCCTATTCCGCCTGTGTTCCTACCTGCTTGTGCCTCCCTGTCTGCACTCTAGCCGTGCTTGCCTGTACCCCCCTGCCTGCATACCCGCCTGCCTGCATACCAGTCGTGCCTGCCTATTCCCACCAGTCTGTGTGCCAGCCTACCAGTCTGTTCCTGTATTCCCCTGTGTGGGTCAACAGCCGTGTCCGGGGTCTGTCCTGGAGTAGCACCTCGTCCCTCTGCTCGGTTCCTCCTTGGTGCACTGGCGTCGTATGCCGTCGTGCGACCCTGGTCGGATCGGGTGAATACCTAGTTACGCCGCTCCAGGCATTCACTCTCCGGCACGGTCCAGTGGAATCACACGCACACGCCGCTTAGCCCGGGCGTGTGCATTACAGCATGCTCAGGCCATGGTTCCCGTTGAGCCCCACGGCCTTCGCTCTCTGAGAAGTTTTCCAGCGAATACATGCATTAAAATAAATAAATAATTTTTTTTCCCTTTAGCTGAGTTCCAGGCGAATTACGCACCCGTCCAGATGGATCTATCTGCTCTCGTTCCTGCGGATCCGCTACGTTACTATGGGGATCCAAGACAAAGTCATGCATTTGTGGAGCAATGAATGCTACACTTCAAGTTCTACCCTCTATGTTTTCCCACCGATCGGGTTAAGGTGGCATTCATTATGTCTTACCTGGCGGGTGATGCCTTGGAATGGATCAACCCCCTATATGAAACACAGGATCCGATCCTACTGGACCTATTGGCCTTCCTGGTGGCCTTTCTAATGGTCTTCGATGATCCTAACCCGGAGGCTCCTGCTGAAGCTTCACTTCCCAATATCCAGGAGCAGCCCCGATGGGTAATGTGTGTGGTTAGCGCAATAGTCCTCCAGCCCAATGAGGCTACTGCCCACCCAGAATCCTCTCAGGGTGACAACGCTTTCCGGAAAACTTCTCCCAACCTCAAGAGGCAGTCCAGACGTGCTAGACGTAGAGGCAAGCCGTCACGCCAGGGTCTGTCCTCCCTGAGACCTCCTGACCCCAACCTTGAAGTCCCTACTGAAGCTTCATCTCCCTGTATCCCGGAGAGGCCCCAACGGGTAATGTGCATGGGTAGTGCACCAGTTCTCCTGCCCGAAGAGACTTCTGCCCATCCAGACTCCACACAGGAGAACTTCCTGCACCCGGCATCAGATGCTTCACCCACTTTAACCGGTGTGCATTTCCACGGATGCTCCAAAGCTGTGGTTACCTCTGAGTCTGTGCACCTCTACTACCTGGTGGAGGACCCTCTGTTGCCTCCTGAATCCTCCAGGATACCACTCGATGACAAATGGAGAGAGACTTCTCTACACCCGGTACTCGATACTTTGTCCGCTTCGTCCTGTGAGCCTGACAATGGGTACCCCAAAGTGGTAGTTACCCCCAAGTCTCTACACCCCTCCGACCAGGCGGAGGACCTCCAGTTGTCTCCAGAACCCTTCGGGGTGCTACCTGGTAGCGAAAGGACAGAGACTCTCCTATACTCTGTACCTGATACCTCGCTCGCTTCGTCCAGTGAGTCCAACCTAGTGTACTCCGAAGCAGAGGTTACTCCCGAGTCTCTACACCCCTCCGACCAGGTGAAGGACCTCCAATTGTCTCCTGAACCCTTCGGGGTGCTACCTGGTAGCGAAAGGACTGAGACTCTCCTATACTCTGTACCTGATACCTCGCTCGCTTCGTCCAGTGAGTCCAGCCTATTGTACTCCGAAGCAGAGGTTACTCCCGAGTCTCTACACCCCTCCGACCAGGCGGAGGACCTCCAGTTGTCTCCAGAAACCTTTGGGGTGCCACCTGGTGGTGAATGGACAGAGACTTTCCTATATCCTGGATCTGATACCTCGCTTACTTCGTCCAGTGAGTCCGACCTTGTGTACTCTGAAGCAGAGGTTACCCATGAGTCTCTACACCCCTCTGACCAGGCGGACGACCTCCAGTTGTCTCCAGAACCCTTCGGGGTGCCACCTGGTGGTGAATGGACAGAGACTTTCCTATATCCTGGATCTGATACCTCGATTGCTTCGTTCAGTGAGTTCGACCTAGTGTACTCTGAAGCAGAGGTTACCCATGAGACTCTACACCCCTCTGACCAGGCAGAGGACCTTCAGTTGTCTCCAGAACCCTTTGGGGTGCCACCTGGTGGTGAATGGACAGAGACTTTCCTATACTCGGTACCCGATACCTCGCCTGCTTCCTCCAGTGAGTCCGACCTAGTGTACTCTGAAGCAGATGTTTTCTCTGAGCCTCTGCACTCTTCTGACCCGGCGGAGGACCTTCAGTTGTTTCCTGAATTCTCCGGGGTACCACCAGATAACAAAGAGACAGTGACTTTTCCTCATTATGTACCTGATAACCCGTCTATTTCTTCTTGTGAGCTTGACAAGTAGAGATGAGCGTTGTTCTACTCGAACTGTTCGCCAATCTCAAATTCGAGCTGTTTTGGGCGGTGTTCGAGCCGTTCGGCGAACACGAACAATTTGAGAAAAATTCGGCTGTTCGAGGTTATGTTCGATAACTGTTCGTGCACCAAAATCATAACTGGATTTTTTCTCAGTAATGATGAAAATTAATGTTAATAAGCAGTTTGAGTGTACAGCGGGGTGGGGGGAGGGGCAGGGGATGGATCTCTGCAGGAACAATGAAGATCTCCATTTTTTTTTTCTCTTTCCCGCATTTACAGTGGGGAGGTGCAATCTGTCAGCCTATCAGCAGCGCACACACGGAGCGAAGTGCTTTTTTTCACACAAGCAAGGGCATGTGTCATTGGCAGTGTATGTCACATGTCCTTGCCCTATAAGACCAAGCCATTTTCCCCGTCGCCACCATTTTCTCACTGCTGCAGCTGCGTGTTAGACGGCACCGCTGTTGCTGTGTGCGCTATACCTTGTTAATTTCAAGCCAATTTTCGCACAAATCTACAGATAGCTTGGGAGTAGGGAATAGTTGTGATTGCAGTCCTTTTAAGGACTAGGTTACAGCATTTCCTATGACTTTTATCAGGCAGGTCTGTGCTCTTAAATAGATAGGTTGTGGGAGTAAAGACTAATTGTAATTGGAGTCCTTTTCAGGACTAGGTTACATCAGTTCCTATCAGTTTTTGCCAGGCAGGTCTGTGCCAGTGCTGTGCAAGTTTTTTTCACAGCATTTGGCTGAATCTAGCAAAGCTAATCCTTTTTGGCCTATTGCAGAGTGTGTAAGTCAGTGGAGTAGCCTATCTGTGTTGCAAGATATACCACCTGTGTATAGAATACCAATTTTTTTACTGCACCTAGTGAAGTAAAATCTTTTGGGCATAGCATCATTCTATTAGTCCATCTATACTGACCTCCATCAGGTTGCAAATTGAATATAATTTTTTTCTGCATCTAGCTCTGAAAAAATATTGGGCTTCTAGCTGTGTGTGGGACTTGTTGTATTAGTCCATCTATACTGACCTCCATCAGGTTGCAAACTGAATATATTTTTTTCTGCATCTACCTCTGAAAAAATATTGGGCTTCTAGCTGTGTGTGGGACTTGTTCTATTAATCCATCTATACAGACCTCCATCAGGTTGCAAACTGAATATATTTTTTTCTGCATCTACCTCTGAAAAAATATTGGGCTTCTATCTGTGTGTCGGACTTGTTGTATTAGTCCATCTATACTGACCTCCATCAGGTTGCAAACTGAATATATTTTTTTCTGCATCTACCTCTGAAAAAATATTGGGCTTCTAGCTGTGTGTGGGACTTGTTCTATTAATCCATCTATACAGACCTCCATCAGGTTGCAAACTGAATATATTTTTTTCTGCATCTACCTCTGAAAAAATATGTGGCCTTCTAGCAGTGTGTGGGACTTTCTCTATTAGTCCATCTATACTGACCTCCATCAGATTGCAAATTAAAAATAATTTTTATCTGCATCTACAGTACCTCTGAAAAAATATTTGGGCTTCTAGCTGTGTGTGGGACTTGTTCTATTAGTCCATCTATACTGACCTCCATCAGGTTGCAAATTGAATATAATTTTTATTTACATCTAGCTCTGAAAAAATATTTGGCCTTCTAGCAGTGTGTGGGACTTTCTCTATTAATCCATCTATACTGACCTCCATCAGGTTGCAAATTAAAAATAATTTTTATCTGCATCTACCTCTGAAAAAATATTTGGTCTTCTAGCAGTGTGTGGGACTTTCTCTATTAGTCCATCTATACTGACCTCCATCAGGTTGCAAATTAAAAATAATTTTTATCTGCATCTACCTCTGAAAAATTATTTGGGCTTCTAGCTGTGTGTGGGACTTGTTCTATTACTCCATCTATACTGACCTCCATCAGGTTGCAAATTGAATATAATTTTTATCTGCATCTAGCTCTGAAAAAATATTTGGCCTTCTAGCAGTGTGTGGGACTTTCTCTATTAGTCCATCTATACTGACCTCCATCAGGTTGCAAATTAAAAATAATTTTTATCTGCATCTACAGTACCTCTGAAAAAATATTTGGGCTTCTAGCTGTGTGTGGGACTTGTTCTATTACTCCATCTATACTGACCTCCATCAGGTTGCAAACTGAATATAATTTTTTTCTGCATCTACCTCTGAAAAAATATTTGGGCTTCTAGCTGTGTGTGGGACTTGTTCTATTAGTCCATCTATACTGACCTCCATCAGGTTGCAAATTGAATATAATTTTTTTCTGCATCTAACCCAGCCAATAGTTTTGGCCTAATACCACAGTTTGGCCACTCAGCTCTGCTTGGTTCCCATCCATTGTTTTTTTGTGCAAACAACTCCAGAGTTGTGAATTAGTTAACCACCAAAATGAGTGGAAAAAGGCCTGCTGCTGGTGGAAAGGGGAATAGGCGTGTTGGGAAGGGGAAAAAAGGTTGTGTCCGTGGGGTAGGTGTTAAAGCAACAGTAACATCTGCAGAAGAAAGACCATCTTCCAGCCAAACTAAAATATCTACTTCTTTTAGCGGACAATGTGATAAGATCCCTTTCTTACGGCCACGCCAATCGCTACAAATTCCAGATAAGGCACAAAAACAGCAGGTGCTTCAACGGATATCAAGTGCTCCTTTAAGTGGGCTCTCCTCCACATCAACTTCAACATCACAAATACTCCAGTCCTCAAAGGTGTCACCCCAATCGCACTTGCTTCCTCACAGCTCCCAAATCTCCAGCTGCCCGTCTGAGTATGAGGTAGAACAGATGGTTGAGTCTGCAGAGCTGTTTACTCATACTATAGCCTGGGAATCAGAGGTCGACTCCAGCGCTTCTGTGAATCCATACGAGGAAATGATCTGCACTGATGCCCAGAATCTTTATGAGTCGGATCCAGGACCAGACGCAGAAGGTTCTGACCATAATGTAGACCCTCATTCCCAAACTGTAACTCCTGTTGGTGGAGACAATGAGGAAGACGATGATAAGGCTCAAATACCTGATTGGAGCGACAACTTTAGTTTTTTGTCAGGGCAGGAACAGGTTGGCTCTGAGGACGACGGGTGTGATAACGCACAGGGTGATGATGATGAGGTTGGAGATCCCACTTACTGTCAACCCACAGTCAGCCAAGAGATGAGGTCAGCAGAGGAGGTGGAGGAAGATGCTAGTGACGACGAGGTCAGGTTGCGCCTTCCTGGACAGAGACGTAGTACTGGAAGCACGTCAACAACTGCATCCTCAAACACAACTCTGCCTCTCACCACAAGTCGTGGTGGCTCTTCAGGTCGCATGGGTGCTAAGCCTTGCATAGCCTGGGCATTTTTTCAGATCGATAAAGATGACCCAACTCGTGTTATCTGTATCATTTGTCAGCAAAAGATAAGTAGAGGCCAAAAAATACATAGTTTGAGTACTTCATGCATGAACCGGCACATGGACATGAAGCATAAGTTGCAGTGGGAAGCTCAGTGTGCTACAATGCGGCCTAGCCGGCCAGGCCAACCACCGTCTGCCATATCTTGTGCATCCGCGGCCTCTTCATCCTCTGTGACTGGGGGGACAGCAGTCACACCTGTTTTGGGGCGCAGACCTGCCACCTCTGTACCCGCAACAGCCAGCGTGATTGGCAGGTCAACATTTTCTTTGTAGGTGGTAACACCAGCTGGTGTTGAGCGCTGTCCGACATCGATAGCACCACCTTTGGATCAAGGCAACCTAACATGTCCGCCTGCATCTTCCTCACAGACCGGCAGATTGCCGGGGACACCCTTATCAACCCCGTCTAAGCACAATAGCCAGCCCTCGGTCCCTCAGATGTGGACAAGTAAAAGACCATTTCCTCCTAGCCATGAGAAAGCTAAGACGTTGAATATCACCATCTGCAAGCTCTTGGCTATAGAAATGCTGCCTTTCCGCCTGGTGGACACAGAGGATTTTCGAGACCTTATGTCCGTCGCAGTGCCCCAGTACCAGATGCCCAGTCGGCACTACTTCTCAAAGAAAGGTGTGCCTGCGCTCCACCAGCATGTCGCACACAACATCACCGCTTCTTTGAGAAACTCTGTGTGTGACAGGGTGCATTTCACCACAGACACTTGGACGAGTAGGCATGGACAGGGGCGTTACATGTCGCTGACTGGGCACTGGGTAACTATGGTGACAGCAGGACAAGGGGCTGCTGTCCAAGTCTTGCCGTCCCCACGAGTTGTGCGTCAATCCTCTTTATGTCAAAGTTCCTCCACTGCTTCTGCCTCCTCAACCTCCTCTCGGTCTTCCACCTGCACCCAAAGCCTGTCTGGTCATGCCACAAGCTTTCTAACTGCGCAGAAGGGATCCTGCACACCTCCTTACTATGCTGGCAGTAGGGCTCAACGTCATCAGGCGGTTTTTACATTGAAATTTCTGGGAAATGTGAGTCACACAGCTGAGGAGTTGTGGTCAGCTCTGGAGAACCAATTTCATGAATGGTTGTCTCCACTGGACATGAAACCAGGGAAGGCCGTGTTCGACAATGCTGCAAACCTGGGTGTGGCCCTTCGCCGGGGCAATGTCACACACGTGCCTTGTATGGCTCACGTGTTGAACCTGGTTGTCCAGCAATTTTTAGCCCACTATCCCAGACTAGATGGCCTTCTGCAGAGGGCACGGTCGCTGTGTGCTCACTTCCGCCGTTCGCATCCCGCAGCTCAGCAACTTACATCTCTGCAGAAGTCGTTGGGCCTGCCACTTCACCGGCTAAAATGCGATGTGCCTACCCGGTGGAATTCAACTCTGCACATGTTGCAGCGACTGTGGCAGCACCGACAAGCCCTGGTGCAATACGTTCTGACGTATAGCCTGGGCCAACGAGATCCAGAGGTGGGGCAAATCACGCTGGAGGAGTGGTCTCAGATCAGGGACCTATGCACCCTTCTGCACAGTTTTGAAATGGCGACAAAGATGTTTAGTGCTGACGATGCCATTATCAGCATGACTATTCCGGTGATTTACATGCTGGAGCACATGTTAAACAGAATTCGGAGTCAGGTGGTGGCACAAGAGGAGGTGGAGGAAGTAGAGGAGGAGGACTTGTATGCGGAAGGGTTAACATCTGCAAGGTCCAGACGGTCGGCAGCACCAAGGCGGCAGGCATGTGAGGGTGGGGGAGATGGTTTTACCAGGGCGCATGGTAGCAGCCAAACTAGTGAGGAAGGTGCAGGAGCCCAGGAAGAAGTAGAGGACGAACTGATGGAAGACTCATCAGATGAGGGAGACCTTGATCAAATTTCTGTTGTGCGAGGTTGGGGGGAGAGGACAGAGGAAGGAAGCATGATTGTTACCTCGTCACCAACACAACAGGGACTTGGTGCTCCTGGATGCGCAACACACATGAGTGCCTTCTTGCTGCACTACCTGCAACATGACCCTCGAATTGTGAGAATTAGAAATAATCCTGACTACTGGGTTGCCACACTGTTAGATCCCCGGTACAAAAGTAAATTTGCAGAAATTATTCCTGCCATAGAAAGGGATGCACGCATGCAGGAGTATCAGCAGAGACTGTTGCAGAATCTTACATGTGCTTTTCCACAAAATACCAGTGGTGCACGTAGTGAATCTCACAGTTCCAACTTGCCAACCGTGGGACCGTCAAGTGTTCACCACTCAAACCGTAACAGAACCACAGTATCTGCTGGTAACATCAATTTTGCGGAATCATTTCACCACTTTTTTAGCCCATCCTTTGCAAGGCCCCAGGAGACAAGCTGTCTGACACATAGTCAACGCCTAGAGACGATGGTACAGTAGTATCTCCAAGTAAACATTGAAGCCATGACTGTGTCACTGGACCCTTGCTCTTTTTGGGCTTCCAATCTGGATAAATGGCCGGAGCTAGCCACTTACGCCTTGGAGATCTTGTCATGCTCCGCAGCCAGCGTTCTGTCTGAACGTGTGTTCAGCGCTGCTGGTGGTGTGCTGACAGATAAGCGCACGCGGCTCTCCACTGATAATGTAGACAGACTCACGTTCATAAAGATGAACAAATCATGGATCCGAAACGACTTTTCTACCCCTGTGTCATCCTGGGGAGAGTAAAAGCTTGATGATTGGTTAAAATCACCATACCAACCGTTTTAAGCTTTCAAATTACTAATCATGTTTATCTGTATCTTGACTGGAAAATAATTTGGGCTTTGTAGCAGTGTGCAGCACTGATCCTATTAGGCCATCTATACTAAGCTCCACAAGATTTAAAATTAATAATAATTTTTAGCTGCATCTAGCCCGGAAAATAATTTTGGGGCTCCGAGATGCGCAAGACACATAAGTGCTTTCTTGCTGCACTACCTGCAACATGACCCTTATATTGTCAGAATTCGAAGTAATCATGACTACTGGGTTGCCACACTCTTAGATCCCCCAAACTTTTCGATCAACCTTTCATTTTAATAAAGACCAAAAAAATGGTCATTTTTGAAATTATAAGCATTAGCAGGTTATTAGAAACTGAAATCAAACAGTTTTCAACTCAAAACTTTATTCTAGGTGATGTTACATTTTCACATAGGACCCCTTGTTCGAAAGGAGCTTCTGAACTCTCTCGTCCATTGAATTTGTCAGGTTTTGGATGGTTTCTGCTTCAATTGTTTTGCATGAGGACAGAATACCCTCCCAGAGCTGTTGCTTAGATGTGAACTGCCTCCCGCCATCATAGACACTCCTTTTAATGATGCTCCAAAGGTTCTGAATGGGGTAGAGGTCAGGGGAGCATGGGGGTCACACCATAAGTTTGTCCCCTTTTATGCCCATATCAGCCAGAGATGCAGATGTTTTATGTGCAGCATGAGATGGTGCATTATCATGCAAAAAAATGATCTTGCTGTGAAATACACGGTTCTTCTTCTTGAACCATGGCAGGAAGAGCTGTTTGAGAAAATCCACATACATTATGGAGTTCATCTTTAGCGCCTTCAGGGATCCTAAAGGGGCCGACAATCTCTCTCCCCATGATTCCAGCCCAAAACATTACTCCACCTCCTCCTTGTTGGCGCTGTAGCCGTGTTTGCGTGGGGTGTCCATCAACCAGCCATCCTCCACTCCATCCATCTGGACCATCGAGCGCTGCACGGCACTCATCCGTGAACAAAACAGTTTTGAAATCAGTCTTCATGTAATGCTTGGCCCACTGGAGCCGTTTCTGCTTGTGTGAATTGGATAGAGGAGGTCGACAGGATGGCGTATGCACAGCTGCAAACCTCTGAAGGACCCTGCATCTTGTTGTTCGGGGGACGTTGGAGGCACCAGCAGCTTCAAAAACTTGTCTGCTGCTATGACAAGGCTTTTTTGCCGCTGCTCTTTCAACCTGACGTAATTGCCTGTAGGAAAGAGTCCTCAATTTGCCCTTATCAGCACGCACACGTGTGTACTGTGAATCAGCTACATACTTCTTGATTGCCAAGACACTTCATCCTGATCATCGCACAATGTTGATTGTAGTCATGCCTTGACCTAAACACTCCACAATTTGTTGCTTCTCAGCAGCCGACACATCCTTTTTCTTTCCCATTTTGGCAGAAAATGTAGGCTGCTTAATAATGTGAGACAGCCTTCTTAAGTAGTCTTGCCTTTCATTGGACACACCTGCCAAACTAATTAGCACAGGTGTCTGCAATTGCTTACAGTGATATAAAGAGCCCTGACACACATCACCATCAATGAGTTTAACTGACAAACAAACAAATTCTTCCCTTATCACTCCTAAACACTTTTTGCATAATAATTTGGAACACAGTGTACATGTGCTTTTCCACAAAACACCAGTGGTTCACGTAGTGAATCTTACAGTTCTAACTTGCCAACCGTGGTCTGTATGGAGTTGTTCAATAAAGGGCCCAAAATTAAGATAACATAGATGGGAGAGGTCTCTATGAATAGGAATTCCTAAGTATTTGATACCCTGTGAGGGCCAGGCAAAGGGAAAGTTGGACTGGATGGAATCCTATATGGATTTGGGGAGGGAGACATCGAGGGCCTCAGACTTCGCTGCATTGATTTTAAAATTTGACCATGTAACAAAGTCATCTATTTCAGCCATAACAGCATGGATGGATATATGTGATTGAGTGATATATACTAGGACATCATCAGCGAATAGAGAGCACTTGTACTCGGTGCCTCCCACCTCAATCCACCTAATATTGGGGTTATGGCGAATTGATGAGAGCAGGTGCTCCGTCACTAGGATGTATAAGAGAGGGGACAGAGAACATCCCTGCCTTGTCCCATTGGTGATTGTGAAAGGTGATGAAAATGTTTTGACGCGCCCCCTGGGCCTTGGGACACCCGGAGCCGGACCCTTTTGGTGGATGCTGGTGGTTGTAGTCTCCGTGGCGGCGACCCGGTTCCGTGGCTCAGGGCGGTCAAACCAGTGGCGGAACTATTTATGTGGTTTTGATGTTTAAATGTCCGACTACGCCACCCGTGGATTGCGGTCAGAGTGAACCGCCGCTCCAGGGCAGACCGCTGAGGCTGGTGTTGTGGGTGCAGCAGAGCGTAGCATAACTCCCCACGGGAGGAGTATAGCCTCAGGGCAGTGTATGCGGAGGATGGGGGTGATGGTGCAGGGCAGCAGCAGTAACGACACGGAGTCAGTGATGCAGTCCAGGGCCTTTACTCACAGTTCTTATTATCCAGACCACGTCTGCAGGTAACGGCTGCCCACGTCGTACTGTGCTCACCAGGTGAGGGGCTCAGACAACTCCCAGATAACTTTGGAGCGCTTCACAGGACCCCCTTTGTGTGTCCTTTGTCTGGCCTTTCTTACCAACCCTTCTGTCCGGCTGCCTCGGGCCTCCTCTTGGTAAACTTGGCGCCAGTTTCCCTGACCCTATGTGGTGCCTTCCTAGCGGGTGTAGCGAGGGGCTGCGCCACATAAAATGTCACAGCCTCCTGTTTCTAGCTGAGGGTCGTTTCCTGCCTCCACTAGTTTCGGGGACCGGTCTCCCCCTTTGGCCTGACCACTCCACGCAGGTGGATTCGGGCGTGCGGTGGTGACTCGCCCGTCCGCACCCCTGGGATCCCTTCGTTCCTGGAGCCTTCTCCGCTCCTCTTCCTTCCTTCTCCCTCTTCCAGGCCTGGGCCTCTGTTACTAGGCCCGCCTCCGGAGCAGAGCTCATGCAGAGCCCCTGCTCCCTGCCACTTCTGCTCAGACTTCTCTGCACTGAATTAAGATGGTGCCCACCTTTTATACTCCCTTCTCAATGCACCCAGGAATTGCTTTCTCCCTGCTCCTGCACTACAGGGTTCCCCTTCCTCAGTGTTCCCTCCCCCCACTCCAGCCAGGGACAGGGACTGTCGTGCCCATCTCAGGGTCATATTGGTCGCCCTGCCCCACGGCAATGTGGTGTAATGCATGCAGGTGTCTAGTCCTGATCCACACTCCATCCTTACCTGAGAGTGAGATATCACACCTCTGGGTGAGGTGCAATACCTCTGTAGCAACCGAGCCCTCAGGGTGCTACAGTTCCATTTATCTTCAGCCTAGGTGACGTATTGTGATACATGGCCGTGATTTTGGCTATAAAAGGGTCCCCTAGACCCCTACCCCAAGCTTTTTAAGAGAATCATATATGGCGTGCCAGGAGACTCTATGGAATGCTTTCTCAGCATCCAACGAGAGTATCTAGCTACAAATTTTTAACTGCATCTAGCCCAGGAAATACTTTGTGCCTAGTAGCAGTGTCTGCTAGTCAGCGGATTATCCCGGCTGCTAAGCAAGCTACACCACCTGTAGTTTGGACACTTAATTTTTTCAAAGGAAATGCTTCGGGACCACGAGATACTCAGTGAAGAGCATCAGGAGGCACCCCAAGGCATAGGGGCTGGGACTGGCAGTAGGATGCCTTGAGTTGGACAGCCGAGCTCGATCCTTATAAAAGCTTTTTAACTGCAGCAGTTTTAGTGGACGCTACTGGAGCTGGAATTACGCGGCTGCTGGCATGAGACTTGCCCTCCAATAGATCCTTGTAAATGGATTTAAAGTGTATTCATTCAAATTAGAGAGACAATTTAAATTAAAAAGCTTAGAGCTGCCTCCACCACAGGGGGGCTCGCTCGACCCACCAGCGGACAGGCACCAGTATTGGGAGAGGGGGGCTGGCCGTCAGGGTTCACCGCGGCTCTGGCACAAACCCGGCGACGCGGAGGTGGCACGGGCAGGAGCGGACTGAACGTGTCGGCTTCTCACTTTTTGGATTTTAGAAGGGCATGACATGCCTATATCTGTGTCTCCCCCTCCTTTTACTCCTCCACCTCTTTTCTTTTCGCATGACTATATGTACTTGTCACTTTTCCATGTGTTAGTTGTGTCTTCTGAGCAGTTTGTCAGCTTTTGGACACCTTTGAAGGTGTTTTCTTTGTGTTTCTATGTGTTTTTGTTTGCCTGCCATTGGTTTTAACGGTGTTCGAAGGTGTTCGACGAACAGTTTGACGAACAGTTCGGCGAACACACGGGTGTTCGACGAACTGAACCGAACTCGAACACTACGGGGGTGGCTCAACACTATTGACAAGATGTACCTCGAAGCAGAGATTACCCCCAAGTCTCTGTCCCCCTCCAACCCGGTGAAGGACTTCCAGTTGTCTCCTGTACCCTCTGGGGTGCCACCTGAAAATATGTGGAGAGAGACTTCCTTGTGTGCTGTTCCTGGTACTCCACCCGTTTCGTCTGTTGCTGAGGATGGCTGGATAGGAGGTAGCATCCTAGCTAACCAGATGAGATCAGTTTTTCCTGTGGACAGTGGAAGTGATCTCCTTGAAGTGAACGACTGGTCCTCGAATTCTCTGCGGAAGATTCTAGCAGGCCTGAAGAAGAGGGGGCGTAAGGGGGGGGTACTGTAACATACCTGGCGGCGTCCTTGCATAGTGGTCCATCTCCCACTGTGCAAGAGTGCGCACTTGATCTCCAGTCCAGAATGTCTCTCTGGCTTCCCTCCATGCTGTCTGTTTGTGTCTGTTTCTGCTGCTTAAGGGCGGCGCCCGATCACTTCCTGCTTTTTGTACCTGCTGTGGGTCACACCCCTTGTGCGTCCCTCAGCCTATTGCTGTCTGTCACCTGGTATATAGCTCAGCTGCTCCAATCAATCCCTGCCTGAGCATTGTGTTTCATTCAGTGTGTGCTTGCACTCTGAAGGTGCCAGGTCCCGTTCTGTGTTCTCTTGTCTGCCTATCCTGGAGGCTGTATTTCCAGGCCTGTCTGAACACGCTCCTAGCCTGTTCCTCCCACCTGCTAGGGGCCGATTACCTAGACCCGTTCCTGTATCTTGTCTGTCCTGTCTGAACACGCTCCTAGCCTGTTCCTCCCGCCTTCTAGGGGCCGATTACCTAGACCCGTTCCTGTATCTTGTCTGTAATGTCTGAACACGCTCCTAGCCTGTTCCTCCCGCCTGCTAGGGGCCGATTACCTAGACCCGTCCCTGTATCTTGTCTGTCCTGTCTGAACACGCTCCTAGCCTGTTCCTCCCGCCTTCTAGGGGTCGATTACCTAGACCCGTTCCTGTATCTTGTCTGTCCTGTCTGAACACGCTCCTAGCCTGTTCCTCCTGCCTTCTAGGGGCCGATTACCTAGACCCGCTCCTGTATCTTGTCTGTCCTGTCTGAACACGCTCCTAGCCTGTTCCTCCCGCCTTCTAGGGGCCGATTACCTAGACCCGCTCCTGTATCTTGTCCGTCCTGTCTGAACACGCTCCTTGCCTGTTCGTCCCGCCTCTCTGGGGGCCGTATTCCCAGACCCGCTCCTGAATTCCGCTGCAGTGTCGGTCTCCTCCGTACACTCAGTTCCAGTCTGAACTATCTCCTATCCTTTACCTGTTTTGCCTCTATGTCCGTTCTCTTCCTTTTTCTGCAGTCTGAACTCGTACCTAACTCCTGCTTGTTGTCTCTGTACTCCCGTTTGTGAGTTTGTGGTCCACTCGCTACTTCACTGCAAGTACCCTGTGTGTATCTGGCTCTGCCTTTCCCTTCCTGTCTGTTCCTCCTTTGCTCTCTGCTCTGGCAGCCTTGCTCCGCTCTGACCCTTTTGCTCACTACTTCGGCAGCCTTGCTCTGCTCTCACCCTTTTGCTCACTGCTCCGGCAGTCTCGCTCCGCTCTTATCCTTTTGTTCACTGCTCCGGCAGTCTTGCTCTACTCTTGCTCTCCGCTCCTGGCGGCCTCGTCCTGCTCTACTCTTGCTCACCGCTCCAGGCGGCCTTGTCCTGCTTTACTCTTGCTCACTCCTCCGGCAGTCTCGCTCAGCTCTGACCCTTTGCTTACCACTCCTGGCGGCCTTGTCCTGCTCTACTCTTGCTCACCTCTCTGGGCGGCCTCACTCTGCTGTGTTTGTCCGCCATATCTGTGGTTCTGTTCTTGAGTCCCAGTGTGTACTGGGTCCTATTCCGCCTGTGTTCCTACTTGCTAGTGCCTCCCTGTCTGCACTCTAGCCGTGCTTGCCTGTACCCCCCTGCCTGCATACCCGCCTGCCTGCATACCAGTCGTGCCTGCCTATTCCCACCAGTCTGTGTGCCAGCCTACCAGTCTGTTCCTGTATTCCCCTGTGTGGGTTAACAGCCGTGTCTGGGGTCTGTCCTGGAGTAGCAACTGGTCCCTCTGCTCGGTTCCTCCTTGGTGCACTGGTGTCGTATGCCGTCGTGCGACACTGGTCGGATCGGGTGAATACCTAGTTACGCCCCTCCAGGCATTCACTCTCCGGCACGGTCCAGTGGAATCACACGCACACGCCGCTTAGCCCGGGCGTGTGCATTACAATAACATTGATCATAGAAGCAGTTTCGCTCACCTGGTTCGATTGTGTGAGACGCAACACTAAAAGAACATAGATAAATGGAATACTAGCTGCTGCAGAACCACATGGTCAAAAATCCAACGTAATGATGGATTCATGGAGGGAAAACGGGTCTCCTGCAGTGCTGGTATGGATCCGATAAAGGAACAAATCAAACATAAGTAGTAGCACTGTGTTTTATTTTCTAAGCGTTTTGAAGCAATCCCACTTGTTCATGAAAAAAAACACAAAATCTTTTTGTTTATTTCCAGAAGAAGTTGGATTCCTTTGAACCGCATAGAAAATAAACCACATTGTAACTACTTATTTTTGATTTATACCTTGATTGGATCCATACCAGCCTCGTAGCAGACCTGTTTTTCCTTCATTTTGCCTGCTTAATAAGTAGCACTCAAACCAAAGACATATCTTTCTCAACAGATCCAGCACAAAGAGCCAGCTCTTATCTGTGAATGATGGCAGCCAGCAGCCCACTGAGAGCTACTTGCCATTTCGAATTGACTTTCACTGTGGGTAAAATGACTATGATAGGCAGCTGATGGGATCAAAACCCCCAGTTTTCACTGAATCATACTGCGAGGATTTTTCCATGAATATATGTTTAGCTGCTTATGAATGCATATTAAATGCGGATTCAATTAGTATAAGAAAGAGTCGGTTCTTTTTGGTGGTTGGAGCCAGTGGCGAACCGCCAATGACGGCAGGCCACGCCATTGCTAAGGGGCCTGTGAGCCAGGGGAGCCCCAAAGCAGCGAGGGAACGAAGATAGGTGAGTATTGTATTTACCGGGGAGGGGCTGTGGGAAGTTGTGGAGGCGGGGGAGCAGTGCACATGCAGTAGCCGATGCTGCAGCAACCACGTGTGCCTGCTGCTAAAGGGAAATGAATATTCCCTCTTCTCTGCGCCCATGGGCGTGGAGAAGAATGCATATTCATTCTCTTTAGTAGCAGGCACATAGGAGCGCTGAGCCGCAGCTCTTGCTGACAGTGCCAGCTACTAAAGAGAATGCATATTCACTCTTCTCCATGTCCATAGTCCCGGCGTGGAAAGGAGTGAATATGCCGGCAGCTCACATCAGCGTCTGAGAGCGCTCGTTGCTCAGGTGCCAACATAAACTGCTGGCAAACAAGATGCAGCGCTGAAGCAGAGGTGAGGTAGGAAGGTGAGTATAAGTGTTTATTTTTTTATGTGTGCAGTGATTGGGCCATGCATACCAGGATTGGGGGATGCGGGGGCCATGGATACCAGGATTGGGGAATGAGGTGGCCATGCATACCAGTATTAGAGGATGAGGTGGCCACGTTTACCAGGATTGGGGGATGAGGGGGCCACGCTTACCATGATTGGAGGATGAGGGGTTGCATGCTTAACAGTATTGGGGGATGAGGGGGCCACATGTACCAGGATTGGGGATGAGGGGTGCCATATGTATCAGGATTGGGATGAAGGTGCCATACGTACCAGGATTGGGGGATGAGGGGGCCATACATGCCAGGATTGGGATGAGGGGTCCATACCTACCAGGATTGGAGATTGGGGGTGCCATACGTACCAGGATTGGGGATGAGGGAGCAATGCATACCAGGATGGGGAAATTGACCAGTAGCTGCTGCATTTCCCACCCTAGGCTTATAATCGAGTCAATAAGTTTTCCCTGCTTTTTGTGGTAAAATTAGGGGCCTCAGCTTATACTCGGGTTGGCTTATTTGAAATATATTTTTATTTTAAAATCAGTGAGTATGTGGTGTCCATAATACTGCAGGACTGTGGGGTGCATTGCACTATATGGGGATTGCATTTTACCTTATGGGGAGTGCATTATATTCTATGGAAGGCTATGTGGGGCCATTATAATATTTTGAGGGCTATGTGGGGGGCCATTATAATGTAGTAAAGCAATTATACTGTGTGAAGGTTTGTGTGGGGTCCCTCATACAGCTTGGAGGGCTGTGTGGCGCCATTATACTGTTTGGAGGGTTAGTCTGGGCCATTATACTGTATCAAGGGCTGTGTGAGAGTCACAGTTGGGGGATCATACTGTTTTAGGGTCACCATACTTTGCCTTGGGAGTTGAAGTAGGGTACAATAGGGCCATTATACTGTGCATGTGGAGGAATGCACCATGGGGGTATCATACTGTGTTTTGGGGGCACTTTTATTGGCATCATACTTTATGGGGGTAATGAAAGAGGAATCTAGGACTTCAGCAGGAGGAAAATTACTGTGTAAAGGCTTGAAAGGTGTGAGATCTGCTTTTCTGTGACAGACAAATATTTATTTTTTGTGGGGGGGCAATTAGAGCTTCTGCTATGGGGCCCCATGATTTCTATCTATGCCCCTGGTTGGAGCCAAATGATTCTGCTCACCAGAAGGAACTGGACTGCCTATCACTAACCCTGACTTCACCAATGATAATACTGCCCACTCATTAAGCATTGAGGGCAGAAGTATTGTGAAACAGCTGTAACTTTACACTTTGCACCCTCCCAAACTGTTTTCACTGATCTCATGTAGGAACACTGCCCAGTACTTGATTGAACATAAATACAGAAGGACACTGTACAGAAGGAGCTGTAGAAGTTGGGGCTCGGGATGGCTCTGAACATCGCAGCAACTCTTCTCCTGGCTACTGGGGTCACTCTCCTTATTTATCTCATTAAATGGTGGGGTAGGGTCAAACAGAAGGACCTACCCCCTGGACCTACACCTCTGCCCGGCTTGGGGAATATCTTTCAGATCAGCACTTCAGAAATGCCACAGTCATTAATTAAGGTAAGAATACTTATTTGTAATCTTACTGTTGACACAGAAGAGATTATATAGTGATTCCTACAATAACTTTCCTATAGATATGAAAGTACTGTAGCTTCAGCGTAATCAAGGGATAGATAAAGGAAAACTTAGAGAATGTAGCTACTCTACAAAACAATTGTCATATTGGCTCATTCATCAGTTTGTCCCTCCTGCTCAATTGGCTAAATACAGATAGCCATAAACAGCAACCTATACTGTGCTGTCAAACTCACAGTGTAAATCAGATAAAAGGGGGGTATTTGATGCCCCCACTGCTGTCCAGTTGGGACTGATACTACTTAAAAAGGGAGATATTATGATGTTTATTGCAAGTTAGACAACATGCAACCCCAATTTCAAAAAACGTATGACACTGTGTAAGGTATAAAGAATACAATGTATTAATTTAGAAATCTTCTATAGACATATTTTATTTACAACTGACCATAGAACACAGATCAGTGGGTGAAAGTTGGTGATTTTTCCATTTCATTTTAAAAAATTCACTTATTTAAAAAATGAAGGCAACTCAAAACAGTTGTGACATGATTAACAAAAGGCTAGAAAAATAAGTTGTTCTATTGAAAAACAGCTGGAGGAGCAATTTTCAACTAAGTCACATGACATTGACTTTGTATATAAAGAGCATGTTGGAGAGGCAGAGTCTCTCAGCAGCAAAGATGGTCAGAGGTTTACTAGCCTATGAACAATTGCCTCTAAAAATCAATTCAGGAAAATTTCCTCAACATAAAATTGCAAAAACTTTGAATGTGTGGCACCCCCACGAGTCCGGATACCACATTGGCATTGACTCCCTCACAGGTCCCTCCTGTCCCTCCATCTACAGTACATGATATCACAAAAAAATTTAAATATTCTGTAGTAATCCATGTGCGCAAAGGAGAGGTTGGTGTGATCTACAGGTCCTCAGGTGGCACAGCAATAAAAACAGGTAAATCACTGTGTGGACTAAAGAATACTTTCAGAAATCATTGTTTGTGAACACTTTGCAATGTAATTCCAAAATGCAGGTCAAAGGTCTATCATGCAAAGAAGAAGCCAAATATAAACACATTCCAGAAAACCTGCCGTCTTCTCTGGGCCAAATCTCATTTATAATGGAAAGAGGCAAAATGGAAAACTGTTCTGTGGTCAGATGAATCAAAATGTGAAATTATTTATGGAAACCACAGACACCATGTCCTCCAGATTCAAGAGGAGAGGGACTATTCCAACATCTCTGATAATATGGGGCTGCATTAGTGCCTATGGCATGGGTGGTTTATAGTGACGGACGAGCACTAAAATGCTCGGGTGCTCGAGGCTCGGGTCGATCACATTGGATTACTCGGGTGCTCGACCCGAGCAACGATCCCAATGTAAGTCTATGGGAAACTCGAGCATTTTTCAGGTGTCTCCCCCCCAGCGGTCTGCAGAGGACCTAAAAATTGCCCAAATCAATGGGAACAGTGCTCAAATGACATGGGAACAGCATGGGGAAGACCCCTGGAAGCATTTCTGACTCCCCGGTCACTTCTGTGAACAATGTTGTCAGAGGTATTACGCCACATTTATTACGGACTCATAATAAAACATACAAAAACTAAGCTAGAATGGATTTTCCTTGGAAATATGTTAAGGAACATCCTTTCCAGCGTAATGACTTGTATATATAGCAAAATAAATAACCAAAAACAAAAATACTCCTCCACACCTTGGGCTATGTTCACACTTAATGTTTTTGATGCGTTTTTGCACTTTTGCATTGCTTTCAACCAAGACAAATGCATTCACCGGGAAACGTCATTTTAACATTTAACAACCTTATCTGGCCATGTGGTGTGTGAGACATGATCAGACACATCCTGTTTCATTTATGAAGGAGGGACTCTGAATGTCATAAAGCCTATTTTTATAGGGCCATGAGGTGGCCTTTACTATTCTTAAAAGGCCAGCAGTTTGCCCTTACTATTCTTAGAGAGTCATCAGCAGGCTATGCTTTATTGGTCCCATTACTAAAGAGTGAGTCTCCTACTGTATACTGTTATTACTTATGCAGTGAGTGGCAGGGCAGTCCAAAATTTGGGCGCACCCAAATACCACTTTGAAAACTTGGACGCACCCCAAAACACCTTTGAAGAGACTTAGAGGAGGGCCTCCTGAAAAACAATATTCCCTTTATTAGGAAGTGGGTTTCACATTGTGTTTGCCTATGGAGCGAATGCAAGGGTTGCCAAAAATTTGGAGGCACTCCAATGCCCCTTGGAAGAGATGTGGAGGTCAGAGGGCCTCCTGAAAACAATGTTCCCATTATTAGGAAGTGGGTCTACCATTGTGTTTGCCTATGCAGTGAATGCAAGGATTGCCCAAAAATTGGAGGCACTCCAATGCCCCTTGCAAGACAAGTAGAGGAGGTGATATGGTAGCTATGGTGGTGAATGATATGGTGATGAGGAGAAGGAGGAGGACAAGAGCAAATAGCCAAAATCACTAAGCGCATCTTCATGTATAGGTGTGAAGAGGTGCATGAAAATAGACCTCCCAAAAAACGACACTGGATTTGAGTTTATGTTATGCTGCTATCATTCGGTGGTATTGAGAAGTCTGTTATAATTCCACCAGAGGCACTAAAAACCTGCTCTGACAAAACGCTAGCGGCACAGCAGGCCAAGACCTCCAAGGAGTAGCGAACCAATTTATGCCACGTGTCCAGCTTGGATACCCAATAATTATAAGGCACAGAGGAATCACGGAGAACGTTGGTACGGTCAGCAAGGTACTCCCTCACCATCTTCTCAAACTTTGCACTCCGGTGAGAGTACCCTGTGCCTCAGGGCCTGTAAGATGGGAGGGTCTGAAAAAACTGTCCCAGAACTTTGACAGTGTTCCTCTGCCTCTGCTGGATTGGAGTTGTGTCTGTCTCGCCTGTACTCCTTGGTTGTCCAATGAACTGTGACCTCTGCTGCCAGCGCTTTCAGATGGGAATTTTTTTCATAATTCTGCAACAAGAGTCTTCTGGTACTGCCCTATTTTAGTAGACCTGTTCGCATTGGGAATAAGAGATAGAAAGTTCTCCTTGTAGCGTGGGTCTAGAAGTGTCACTAACCAGTAATGACTGTCACCCAAAATTTGGAGAACTCGAGGGACAAGTGAAAGGCAGCATAACATTAACTCAGCCATGTGTGCCAGACTGCTAACTAGCAAGATTTCCATGTCCTCACCAAGAGGAAGACTGACCATGCTCTCCTACTCCTCCTCCCTGTTCTCAGGCCATCCACGCTGAACAGACGGTATGACAGTTGTGCAGGTAGTACCATCTATAACACATGAAACTAGCTCCTCCTCCTCTTCCTCATTGTCACCCAATCCACATTGGGATGAGATGAGCCTTGGCTGTGTGTAATCACCCTGTATGGTTCCTTGCTCCATCTCATCGTGCTCAGCCTGTAATGCATCCTCTTTGATTGTGAGCAGAGAGCGTTTCAGAAGACAGAGAAGTGAGATGGTGATGCTAATTATGGCGTCATCACCGATCACCATCTTGGTGGAGTCCTACAAGTTTTGGAGGATGGTAGATATGTCTGACACCCATGTCCACTCTTGAGGTCTTATGTGTGGAGTTTGAACTGAATACCGACGGCCTTGTTGATGCTGGTAGTCAACAACTGCCCTCTTCTTCAACAAATCGTTCCCAACGTCTGTAATATAGAGTTCCAAAGCTTGGGGACATCACACACCATTCTGTGAGCTGGAAGCTGCAAATGCTGTTGAAACACAGCAAGGGCGGCGGAAGTTGTAGGTGAATTTCTAAAATGGGCACACAGTAGGCGTACTTTGACAAGCAGATCCGGCAGCTCGAGGTAGGTTTTGAGAAACCGCAGAACCACGATGTTAAGCACATGGGCCAAGTATGGTATGTGTGTGGGATCGCCTTGCCTCAGAGCCGCCACCAGGTTGAGGTCATTGTCGCACACGACCATGCCTGGCTGTAGGGTCAGCGGTGTCAGCTACAGATCTGCCTGCTCTTTCAGAGCTGTCCACAAATCTTCAGCATTGTGTGGTTTGTCACCTAAGCATATTAGCTTCCGCACAGCCT
The DNA here is from genome assembly GCF_046119375.1 of Phyllobates terribilis. NCBI lineage: Eukaryota > Metazoa > Chordata > Amphibia > Anura > Dendrobatidae > Phyllobates > Phyllobates terribilis. Next base: position 395,741,926 of record NW_027362767.1, on the reverse strand, counting down.
ATTGCCGCTTGGCCGAGGCAGTGCTGCAGTGCTTCCAGCTTGTAACTGATGTGGTTATTTCGGAGATGGATGCTGAAGAAGAGAAGGAGGAGGAGGTCAAGGAGCTGTAGAATGTGGGCGCAACCCTGATTGACCGAGGGCCCGCAATCCTCAATGTCGGGAGGATGTGTTCCGTCCCAAGGTCCGACTGGGTCCAAGCTTCCATTATGTTAACCCAGTGTGCCGTCAGCAATATTTACCATTCCTGCCCTCAAGCAGTTGTCCACATGTCTGTGGTTAGGTGGACTTTCCCAGTAACTGCATTGTTGAGGGCATGGCTAAAGTTATGGGATACGTGCTTGTGTTATGCGGGGTTCGCACACCATGAGAAATAGTGGCAGAGGGGAGCCGATTACCGAGGGACGGCCGCGGCCATCAGGTTGCGGAAAGCTTCCGTCTACACAAGACTAAAAGGCAGCACTTTGAACACAAGCAGTCGCGAAATGTGTGAATTTAGTGTGGCCTGCGTATTTGCGCTTGCGTTCCAAGGACTGGGGTAGGGACAACTGAACTCTGCGCTGGGACAAGGATGTGGACATGCTTGCTGATGGTGCTACTTGAGAGTGTGCAATGACAGGTGCAGGGCAGGAGGCATGTTCGCATGCACCATGGAAATAGGATTATCTTGCCTGCACAGCAGCGGAAGAAGCAGTGATGCAACCTACACTGTTCCTGGACCCTGGGATTCGGCCCACTTAGTCGGGTGCTTTGCTGCCATGTGCCTGATCATGCTGGTGGTGGTCAGGCTGGTAGTTTTGCTACCCCTGCTGATGCTGGCCTCGCAGGTGGTGCAAATGGCCTTTTTTGGGTTATCGGCAGAGTCTTTAAAAAACAACCAGACTCGGGAAGACCTAACAGTTGTTCTGGCAACTTCTGTCATGTTGATGTTACGGGGAACGGTTGCCTGCTTTCTGTCTGCAGCCTCCACACTGTTTCTTCCTGCCTTTTGTGGTGCTATGTCGCCCCCTGTGTGCTGCTGTCCTCGCTCTGTATGTCCCCCTGGTAGGTTAGGTCAATTACTATATCATCCACCACCTCGTCTTTCGCTTCTGCACCCTGATCCTCCTCCTGACTTTCTGGCAATTGTGTCTCATCATCGTCCACCTCTTGTGACAGTTTCCCACCGTCGCCTTTGTGTGACCGTGGCTGCTCAAATATTTGGGTATCGCTACATGCGATCTCCTCTTGCCCCTTTTCAAGTGGACCGGTCGAGAGGCACGAATCTATAAATGGAAAAGTGAACAGCTCTTCGGAGTTTCCAGGTGTGGGATCTGTTGTCTCTGGGCACTTGGTATGGTGGGAGGAAGGAGGATCAGGGTGAGGAATATGCAGTCCAGAAGCACGACTACTGAGACTTGACCGTGTGGAAGACAGGGTGGTGATGGTGGCTAAGTGACTGGAAGCATTATCTGTTATCCAACCAATAACCTTTTCACACTGCTCTTTGTTCAATAGTTGTGTTCTGCGGTCCCCTATTATTTTGGACAGGAAGGTCAAGCGAGAAGATGTGGGTGTTTTGTTGTGGCACAACTTCAGCTAGCCCATGGCCTCGGCCTTGTCCTCTGCATGCCCCATCATCACCATCACGTCCAGATCCCCATCTCTTGCCACGCGCGTTGCCCATTTTAAATGGAGGACAATATTTTCCACGTTCACTGCAAATGGCTGGATTTGAACCGCAGTGATATATAATCCATGTGACAGAAAATCACAGTTTTAAATAGCTGGCCTGTAGGTAACCATTTTTAACAGCGAACTGGTGTCAATAACTTTGCTAACACTCTACAACAAAATTTCAATGGAGGCCAGAAATGGCAGCATTTTCAGCACACTTATATGTGATCCATGTGACGGATAAACCATAGTTTTAAATAGATGGATTTTAGCGCTGTAATATGGAAAGGATCTGGCTGTGTTTTGCAGTGCCAACAAGCAAATGGAGCAGAAAAACGGTGTTCTCTGGATTAATTTTTATTATATAATCAGGGTTAAGATCCCAAAAAAATTATTCCTGGCCCCTGATACCTAGCGATATGTCTAGAAATATCTGTAAAAGCACCAGCAGCAGACAGAACTGGAATGGACCATCTTGCTGTATGCACTGCAGTCTGCCACATACACTGCTTGCCTATACACCCTGCCTGCCTGATATCTCTGCAGATGGATTAGTCCTCAGAAGGACTGTTCGCTGAGGTGGATATGTGTATAATATATGGTGGTATACCTACACTAACTAACTAAGAAACGAGCAAATCTCTCCCTAGCTCAGCAGCATCTCTCCCTACACTGTCTGATTCTGAAGTAGATTGTGATGAGCACAGGCACCAGGTCTGATATAGACCTGATGACGCTGTGCCGCCAAACAATCACTGTAATGCCACAACCAACATGGCTGTGGCATTATAGTGTCAGGCTGACAATCCCTGTATGTACATTGGCTCTCTAAAGAGCGCCAAACATGCAAGGAGGGGACCCGAGCTCCCACCAAGCAACCCCGGAAATACTTGGCGAGCGCCGAGCATCTCGAGCAGTGAGATGCTCGGGTGAGTACCGAGCAGTAGCGAGCACACTCGCTCATCACTACATTATAACATTAGTTTCACTGTCTAAAATTAAATGTCCTTAAGACAATATACTTTTTTTAAGATCCTGTATAATAAACTAATCATAAAGGACCCCTGCTACCAGTACCATCAGTAATTAGCAGTGAACTGTAGAAAAACCCAACAGCAAGTGTTTAACGTGCGTGCAGCATCTCCGCAGGAGAAGAGAAATATTATATTTCGCCCTTTAAAATTAATTTTTGTAAATGTAATCCATGCACATGTTGGGTCCTCCAGAGAGATGCTCTTTTCTTTATATTCCGCTCTTCTAACCAGCTAATAAAATGAGCACCTTCAATGGGATTCCTACTATAAACTCAAAAATGTATAGCTCTGTGCAGCAATTAGATCTTATCTTAACAGATGTCAACCTTTTTTACCTATTTTGAGGGTAAATATTAGTGTTGAGCCACCCCCGTAGTGTTCGAGTTCGGTTCGGTTCGTTGAACACTCGTATGTTCGCCGAACTGTTCGTCGAACTGTTCGACGAACTCCTTTGAACACCGTTAAAACCAATGGCAGGTAAACAAAAACACATAGAAACACATAGAAAACACATTCAAAGGTGTCCAAAAGCTGACAAACTGCTCAGAAGACACAACTAACACATGGAAAAGTGACAAGTACATATAGTCATGCGAAAAGAAAAGGGGTGGAGGAGTAAAAGGAGGGGGAGACACAGATATAGGCATGTCATGCCCTTCTAAAACCAAAAAAGTGCGAAGCCGACACAGCCAGTCCGTTCCTGCCCGTGCGACCTCCGTGTCGCCGGGTTTGTGTCAGAGCCGCGGTGGACCCTGACGGCCAGCCCCCCTCTCCCAATACTGGTGCCTGTCCGCTGGTGGGTCGAGCAAGTCCCCCTGTGGTGGTGGCATGTCTAAGCTTTTTAATTTTAATTGTCTCTCTAATTTATATGAATACACTTTAAATCCTTTTACAAGGATCTATTGGAGGGCAAGTCTCATGCCAGCAGCTGCGTAATTCCAGCTCCAGTAGCGTCCACTAAAGCTGCTGCAGTTAAAAGCATTTCTAAGGATCGAGCTCGGCGGTCCACCGCAAGGCGTCCTACCGCCAGTCCCAGCCCCTATGCCTTGGGGTGACTCCTGATGCTCTTCACTGAGTATCCCAAGGTCCCGAAGCATTTCCTTTGAAAAAATTAAGTGCCCAAACTACAGGTGGTGTAGCTTGCTTAACAGTTGGGATAATCCGCTGACTAGCAGATACAACTACTTGGCACAAAGTATTTCCTGGGCTAGATGCAGTTAAAAATGTGTAATTAGATACTCTCGTTGGATGCTGAGAAAGCATTCCATAGAGTCTCCTGGCACGCCATATATTATTCTCTTAAAAAGCTTGGGGTAGGGGTCTAGGGGACCCTTTTATAGCCAAAATCATGGCCCTGTATCGCAATACGTCACCTAGGCTAAAGATAAATGGAACTGTAGCACCCCGAGGGCTCGTTTGCTACAGAGGTATTGCACCTCACCCAGAGGTGTGATATCTCACTCTCAGGTAAGGATGGAGTGTGGATCAGGACCCCGACACCTGCATGCATTACACCACATTGCCGTGGGGCAGGGCGACCAATATGACCCTGAGATGGGCACGACAGTCCCTGCCCCTGGCTGGAGTGGGGGAGGGAACACTGAGGAAGGGGAACCCTGTAGTGCAGGAGCAGGGAGGAAGCAGTTCCTGGGTGCATTGAGAAGGGAGTATAAAAGGTGGGCACCATCTTAGTTAAGTGCAGAGAAGTCTGAGCAGAAGTGACAGGGAGCAGGGGCTCTGCATGAGCTCTGCTATGGAGGCGGGCCTAGTAACAGAGGGAGAAGGAAGGAAGAGGAGCAGAGAAGGCTCCAGGAATGAGGACCGAAAGGGATCCCAGGGGTGCGGACGGGCGAGTCGCCACCGCACGCCCGAATCCACCTGCGTGGAGTGGTCAGGCTAAAGGGAGAGACCAGTCCCCAAAGCTAGGGGAGGCAGGAAACGACCCTCAGCTAGAAACCGGAGGCTGTGACACTTTATGTGGCGCAGCCCCTCGCTACACCCGCTAGGAAGGCACCACATAGGGTCAGGGAAACTGGCGCCAAGTTTACCAAGAGGAGGCCCGAGACAGCCGGACAGAAGCATTGGTAAGAAAGTCCAGACAAAGGACACACAAAGGGGGTCCTGTGAAGCGCTGCAAAGTTATCTGGGAGTTCTCTGATCCCCTCACCTGATGAACACAGTATGATGGGGGCAGCCGTTACCTGAAGAAGTGGTCTGAATAAAAAGAACTGTGAGTAAAGGCCCTGGACTGCATCACTGACTCCATGTCGTTACTGCTGCTGCCCTGTACCATCACCTCCATCCTCCGCATACACTGCCCTGAGGCTATACTCCTCCCGTGGGGAGTTATACTATGCTCTGCTGCACCCACAACACCAACCTCAGCGGTCTGCCCTGCAGCGGCGGTTCGCTCTGAAAGCAATCCACGGGTGGCGTAGTCGGACATTTAAACATCAAAACCACATAAATAGTTCCGCCACTGGTTTGACTGCCCTGAGCAACGGAACCGGGTCGCCGCCACGGAGACTACAACCACAAGCATCCACCAACAAGGGTCCGGCTCCTGGTGTCCCAAGGCCCAGGGGGCACGTCAGAACATTTTCATCACCTTTCATAATCACCAATGGGACAAGGCAGGGATGTCCTCTGTCCCCTCTATTCTACATCCTAGTGTCGGAGCACCTGCTCTCATCAATACGCCATAACCCCAATATTAGGTGGATTAAGGTGGGAGGCACCGAGTACAAGTGCTCTGCTTTTGCTGATGATGTCCTAGTATATATCACTCAATCACATATATCCATTCCTGCTGTTATGGCTGAAATAGATCACTTTGTTACATGGTCAAATTTTAAGATCAATGCAGCGAAGTCTGAGTCCCTCGATGTCTCCCTCCCCAAATCCATACAGGATTCCATCCAGTCCAACTTTCCCATTGCCTGGCCCTCACAGGGTATCAAATACTTAGGAATTCCTGTCCATAGAGACCTCTCCCGTCTATGTTATCTTAATTTTGGGCCCTTTAGTGAACAACTCCATACAGACCACGGTTGGCAAGTTAGAACTGTAAGATTCACTACGTGAACCACTGGTGTTTTGTGGAAAAGCACATGTACACTGTGTTCCAAATTATTATGCAAAAAGTGTTTAGGAGTGATAAGGGAAGAATTTGTTTGTTTGTCAGTTAAACTCATTGATGGTGATGTGTGTCAGGGCTCTTTATATCACTGTAAGCAATTGCAGACACCTGTGCTAATTAGTTTGGCAGGTGTGTCCAATGAAAGGCAAGAATACTTAAGAAGGCTGTCCCACATTATTAAGCAGCCTACATTTTCTGCCAAAATGGGAAAGAAAAAGGATGTGTCAGCTGCTGAGAAGCAACAAATTGTGGAGTGTTTAGGTCAAGGCATGACTACAATCAACATTGCCAAGACACTTCATCCTGATCATCGCACAATCAAGAAGTATGTAGCTGATTCACCGTACACACATGTGCTTGCTGATAAGGGCAAATTGAGGACTCTTTCCTACAGGCAATTACGTCAGGTTAAAAGAGCAGCGGCAAAAAAGCCTTCTCATAGCAGCAGACAAGTTTTTGAAGCTGCTGGTGCCTCCAACGTCCCCCGAACAACAAGATGCAGAGTCCTTCAGAGGTTTGCAGCTGTGCGTAAGCCATCCTGTCGACCTCCTCTATCCACTGCACACAAGCAGAAACGGCTCCAGTGGGCCAAACAATACATGAAGACTGACTTCAAAACTGTTTTGTTCACCGATGAGCGCCGTGCAACGCTCGATGGTCCAGATGGATGGAGTGGAGGATGGCTGGTTGATGGACACCCCACGCAAACACGGCTACAGCGCCAACAAGGAGGAGGTGGAGTAATGTTTTGGGCTTGAATCATGGGGAGAGAGATTGTTGGCCCCTTTAGGATCCCTGAAGGGGTAAAGATAAACTCCATAATGTATGTGGAGTTTCTCAAACAGCACTTCCTGCCATGGTTCAAGAAGAAGAACCGTGTATTCCACAGCCAGATCATTTTCATGCATGATAATGCACCGTCTCATGCTGCACATAACACATCTGCATCTCTGGCTAATATGGGCATAAAAGGGGACAAAATTATGGTGTGACCCCCATGCTCCCCTGACCTCTACCCCATTCAGAACCTCTGGAGCATCATCAAAAGGAGTGTCTATGATGGCGGGAGGCAGTTCACATCTAAGCAAAAGCTCTGGGACGGTATTCTGTCCTCATGCAAAACAATTGAAGCAGAAACCATCCAAAAACCTGACAAATTAAAGTTTTGAGTTGAAAACTGTTTGATTTCAGTTTCTAATAACCTGCTAATGCTTATAATTTCAAAAATGACCATTTTTTTGTTCTTTATTAAAATGAAAAGGTTGATCGAAGAGTGTGGGGGATCGAAGAGTGTGGCAACCCAGCAGTCAGGATTACTTCAAATTCTGACAATCTGAGGGTCATGTTGCAGGTAGTGCAGCAAGAAGGCACTCATGTGTCTTACGCTTCTAGGAGACCCAAAATTATTTCCTGGGCTAGATGCAGCTAAAAATTATTATTAATTTGAAAGCTGGTGGAGCTTAGTATAGACGGCCTAATAGAATCAGTACTGCACACTGCTACAAAGCCCAAATTATTTTCCAGCCAAGATACAGATAAACATGATTAGCAATTTTAAATTTGGTGGAGCTTAGTATAGATGGCCTAATAGATTCAGTACTGCACACTGCTACAAAGCCCAAATTATTTTCCAGCCAAGATACAGATAAACATGATTAGAAATTTTAAAGCTTAAAATGGTTGGTGAGGTGATTTTAACAAATCATCAAGCTTTTACTCTCCCCAGGATGACACAGGGGTAGAAAAGTCGTTTCAGATCCATGATTTGTTCATCTTTATGAACGTGAGTCTGTCTACATTATCAGTGGAGAGCCTCGTGAGCTTATCTGTCAGCACACCACCAGCAGCGCTGAACACACGTTCAGACAGAACGCTGGCTGCAGGGCATGACAAGATCTCCAAGGCGTAAGTGGCGAGCTCCGGCCATTTATCCAGATTGGAAGCCCAAAAAGAGCAAGGGTCTAGTGACACAGTCATGTCTTCAATGTTTACTTGGAGATACTCCTGTACCATCGTCTCTAGACGTTAACTATGTGTCAGACTTCTTGTCTCCTGTGGCCTTGCAAAGGATGGGCTAAAAAAGGTGAAATGATTCCGCAAAATTGATGTTACCAGCAGATATTGTGTTTCTGTTATGGTTTGAGTGCTGAACACTCAACGGTCCCACGGTTGGCAAGTTGGAACTGTGAGATTCACTACGTGCACCACTGGTGTTTTGTGGAAAAGCACATGTAAGATTCTGCAACAGTCTGTGCTGATACTCCTGCATGCATTCATCCCTTTCTATGGCAGGAATAATTTCTGCAAATTTACTTTTGTACCGGGGATCTAACAGTGTGGCAACCCAGTAGTCAGGATTATCTCTAATTCTCACAATTCGAGGGACATGTTGCAGGTAATGCAGCAAGAAGGCACTCATGTGTTTGCGCATCCAGGAGCACCAAGTCCCTGTTGTGTTGGTGGCGAGGTAACAATCTTGCTTCCTTCCTCTGTCCCCCATTCTCGCACAACAGAAACGTGATCAAGGTCTCCCTCATCTGATGAGTCTTCCATCTGTTCGTCCTCCACTTGTTACTGGGCTCCTGCACCTTCCTCACTAGTTTGGCTGCTACCATGCGCCCTGGTAAAATCATCTCCCCACCCTCACATGCCTGCCGCCTTGGTGCTGCCAACCATCTGGACCTTGCAGATGTTAGCCCTTCCGCATACAACTCCTCCTCCTCTACTTCCTCCACCTCCTCTTGTGCCACCACCTGACTCTGAATTCTGTTTAACATGTGCTCCAGCATTAAACATCTTCGTCGCCATTTCAAAACTGTGCAGAAGGGTGCATAGGTCCCTGATCTGAGACCACTCCTCCAGCGTGATTTGCCCCACCTCTGGATCTCGTTGGCCCAGGCTATACGTCAGAACGTATTGCACCAGGGCTTGTCGGTGCTGCCACAGTCTCTGCAACATTTGCAGAGTTGAATTCCACTGGGTAGGCAAATCGCATTTTACCCGGTGAAGTGGCAGGCCCAACGACTTCTGTAGAGATGTAAGTCGCTGAGTTGCGGGATGCGAACGGCAGAAGTGAGCACACAGCGACCGTGCCCTCTGCAGAAGGCCATCTAGTCTGGGATAGTGGGCTAAAAATTGCTGGACAACCAGGTTCAACACATGAGCCATACAAGGCACGTGTGTGACATTGCCCCGGCGAAGGGCCGCACCCAGGTTTGCAGCATTGTCGCACACAGCCTTGCCTGGTTTCATGTCCAGTGGAGACAATCATTCATGAAACTGGTTCTCCAGAGCTGACCACAACTCCTCAGCTGTGTGACTTACATTTTCCAGACATTTTAAAGTAAAAAAACCGACTTATGACATTGAGCCCTGCTGCCAGCATAGTAAGGAGGTGTGCAGGATCCCTTCTGCTCAGTTAGAAAGCTTGTGGCATGACCAGACAGGCTTTGGGAGCAGGATGAGGACCGAGAGGAGGTTGAGAAGGCAGAAGCAGTGGAGGAACTTTGAGATAAAGAGGATTGATGCACAACTCGTGGGGACGGCAAGACTTGGACTGCAGCCCCTTGTCCTGCTGTCACCATAGTTACCCAGTGCCCAGTCAGCGACATGTAAGGCCCATGTCCATGCCTATTCGTCCAAGTGTCTGTGGTGAAATGCACCCTGTCACACACGGAGTTTCTCAAAGAAGCGGTGATGCTGTGTGCAACATGCTGGTGGAGCGCAGGCACACCTTTCTTTGAGAAGTAGTGCCGACTGGGCATCTGGAACTGGGGCACTGCGACGGACATAAGGTCTCGAAATCCTCTGTGTCCACCGCTTAGCTTTCTCATGGCTAGGAGGAAATGGTCTTTTACTTGTCCACATCTGAGGGACCGAGGGCTGGCTGTTGTGCTTAGACTGGGTTGAGAAGGGTGTCCCCGGCAAACTGCCGGTCTGTGAGGAAGATGCAGGCTGACATGTTAGGTTGCCTTGATCCAAAGGTGGTGCTATCGATGTCGGACAGCGTTGAACACCAGTTGGTGTTACCACCTCCAAAGAAAATGATGACCTGCCAATCACGCTGGCTGTTGCGGGTAAAGAGGTGGCAGGTCTGCGTCCAAAAACAGGTGTGACTGCTGTCCCCCCAGTCACAGAGGGTGAAGAGGCTGCAGATGCACAAGATGGGGCAGACGACGGTTGGCCCGGCCGGCTAGGCCGCATTGTAGCACAGTGAGCTTCCCACTGCAACTTATGCTTCATGTCCATGTGCCGGTTCATGCATGAAGTACTCAAACTATGTATTTTTTGGCCTCTACTTAGCTTTTTCTGACAAATGTTACAGATAACACGAGTTGGGTCATCTTTATCGATCTGAAAAATTGCCCAGGTTATGCAAGGCTTAGCACCCATGCGACCTGAAGAGCCACCACGACTTGTGGTCAGAGGCAGAGTTGTGTTTGAGGATGCAGTTGTTGACGTGCTTCCAGTACTACGTCTCTGTCCAGGAAGGCACAACCTGACCTCATCATCACTAGCATCCTCCTCCACCTCCTCTGCTGACCTCATCTCTTGGCTGACTGTGGGTTGACAGTAAGTGGGATCTCCAACCTCATCAACATCAACCTGTTTCTGCCCTGACAAAAAACTAAAGTTGTCGCTCCAATCAGGTATTTGAGTCTCATCATCGTCTTCATCATTGTCTCCACCAACAGGAGTTACAGTTAGGGAACGAGGGTCTACATTATGGTCAGAACCTTCTGCGTCTGGTCCTGAAACCGACTCATAAAGATTCTGGGCATCAGTGCAGATCATTTCCTCGTCTGGATTCACAGAAGCTCTGGAGCCGACCCCTGATTCCCAGGCTATAATATGAGTAAACACCTCTGCAGACTCAACCATCTGTTCGACACCATACTCAGACGGGCAGCTGGAGACTTGAGAGCTGTGAGGAAGCAAGTGCGATTGGGGTGACACCTCTGAGGACTGGAGTATTTGTGATGTTGAAGTTGAGGTGGAGGAGAGCCCACTTAAAGGAGCACTTGATATCCATTGAAGCAACTGCTGTTTTTGTGCCTCATCTGGAATTTGTAGCGATTGGCGTGGCCGTAAGAAAGGGATCTTATCACATTGTCCGCTAAAAGAAGTAGACATTTTAGTTTGGCTGGAAGATGGTCTTTCTTCTGCAGATGTTACTGTTGCTTTAACACCTACCCCACGGACACAACCTTTTTTCCCCTTCCCAACACGCCTATTCCCCTTTCCACCAGCAGCAGGCCTTTTTCCACTCATTTTGTTATTTAACTAATTCACAACTCTGGAGTTGTTTCCACAAAAAACAATGGATGGGAACCGAGTAGAGCTGAGTGGCCAAACTGTGGTATTAGGCCAAAAGTATTGGCTGGGTTAGATGTAGATAAAAATTATATTAAATTTGCAACCTGATGGAGGTCAGTATAGATGGACTAATATAACAAGTCCCACACACTGCTACAAGCCGAAATATTTTTTCAGAGCTAGATGCAGAAAAAAATTATATTCAGTTTGCAACCTGATGGAGGTCAGTGTAGATGGACTAGTAGAACAAGTCCCACACACTGCTACATATTGAAATATTTTTTCAGAGCTAGATGCAGAAAAAATTAGATTGAATTTGCAACCTGATGGAGGTTAGTATAGATGGACTAATAGAACAAGTCCCACACACTGCTAGAAGCTGAAATATTTTTTCAGAGCTAGATGCAGAAAAAAATTATATTGAATTTGCAACCTGATGGAGGTCAGTATAGATGGACTAATAGAACAAGTCCCACTCACTGCTAGAAGCCTAAATATTTTTTCAGAACTAGATGCAGAAAAATATTATATTGAATTTGCAACCTGATGGAGGTCAGTATAGATGGACTAAAAGAACAAGTCCCACACACTGCTAGAAGCCGAAATATTTTTTCAGAGCTCGATGCAGAAAAATATTATATTGAATTTGCAACCTTATGGAGGTTAGTATAGATGGACTAATAGAATGATGCTATGCCCAAAAGGTTTTACTTCACTAGTTGCAGTAAAAAAAATTGTATTCTATACACAGCTGGTGTAGCTTGCAACACAGATAGGCTACTCCACTGACTAACACACTCTGCAATAGGCCAAAAAGGATTTGCTTTGCTAGATTTAGCCAAATGCTGTGAAAAAAACTTGCTCAGCACTGGCACAGACCTGCCTGTCAAAAAGTGATAGGAACTGATGTAACTTAGTCCTGAAAAGGACTGCAATTACAATTAGTCTTTACTCCCAACCTATCTATTTAAGAGCACAGACCTGCCTGATAAAAGTCGTAGGGAATGATGTAACCTAGTCCTTAAAAGAACTGCAATCACAACTATTCCCTACTCCCAAGCTATCTGTAGATTTGTGCGAAAATTGGCTTGAAATTAACACTGAAAGTATAGCGCACACAGCAACAGCGGTGCCGTCTTAACACTCAGCTGTAGCAGTGAGAAAATGGTGGCGACGGGGAAAATGGCTGGGTCTTATAGGGCAAGGACATGTGACATACACTGCCAATGACACATGCCCTTGCTTGTGTGAAAAAAAGCACTTCGCTCCGTGTGTGCGCTGCTGATAGGCTGACAGATTGCACCCCCCCACTGTAAATGCGGGAAGGAGAAAAAAAAATGGAGATCTTCATTATTCCTGCAGAGATCCATCCCCTGCCCCTCCCCCCGCCCCGCTGAACACTCAAACTCTGCGTATTAACATTAATTTTCAGCATTACTGAGAAAAAATCCAGTTATGATTTTGGTGCACGAACAGTTATCGAACATAACCTCGAACAGCCGAATATTTTTCAAATCATTCGTGTTCGCCGAATGGCTCGAACACCGCCCAAAACAGCTCGAATTTGAGATTGGCGAACAGTTCGAGTCGAACACCGCTCATCTCTAGTAAATATACAGTTTTTGCTGATATCTTACTTTTTTGGAAGATAAATTCACATTCACCAGTTTTTACATTTTTCATATCTCTCTAGCTAAGTGAGACGTATGGACCTGTTTATACCATGTATATTTCAAACCTTCGGACCATAGTACTGATTGGGTATGATGCTGTGAAGGAAGCATTGGTGGACTGCAGCGACGCATTTAGCGACAGGGGAGACGTAGGAGCAGGAGAGATTTTATCTAAGGATTTTGGTAAATTCATATAATGGCAAAAATATGACACTTTACTATGATCTTAGTGTAACATATTCCATAATAATACATACAAACCACGTAATCATGGAATTATCTACAATAATTGATTGGTGATGGAGGTCATTGTGGGCAGAATTATTAGGCAAGGTAGTATTTTGACAATATCATAATTTTTATACAGATTTTCCAACTCCAAGTTTTGCTTATAGGATGAAGCAGATCAACTGATTTGTATTTGTGTATTAGGGGGGATGCAGCCTAAGGATACAGTGCCCTTTATCAAGGTGTGCAGAATTATTAGGCAGTTTATTTTCCTCCAGTAAAATGGGCCAAAAAGAGATTTCACGGACTCTGAAAAGTCAAAAATTGTTACAAATCTCTTTAACTTGTTAAGATAGTGAGGCACAATAACAGAACTGTGAAAATTTTTGTTGTAAATAGTCAAATCGGCCTCCAATATTGTCCTATTCCAGAACTGCATCTCCTTGGAGAGCCCAGAAGTACAAGGTGTAGAGTGACCAGAGACATGGCTGAGGTAAGGAGGCTGAAACCCAACCATCACTGAGCAAGTCACAGAATTTGAAATGTTCTGGCAGGCCAAGAAATATCTAAAGGCAGATTTTTCAAAGATTTTATGGACTGATGAGAGAGGCTCTTGACTGAACAGATGAATGGACACGTGCCTGGATCAGTAATGGGCACAGACCTTCACTTCCACAAAGCAAGGTGGAGGTAAAGTACTGTTGTCGGCTGATATTATTAAAGATGAGCTAAGTGGATCTTTTGGTGTTGAAGATGGACATAAAATCAACTCAAAAACATACTGCCAGTTTTTTAGGAAACACTTTCTTCAAGCTGTGGTACAGAAAAAAACATGATTTTTCTGCAAGACAATGTTCCATCGCAGCATGAAAGTCTCCACTGCTTGGCCTTAAATATGAAAGAATAATGACATGGTCTCTTGCTTACCTGACCTAAATCCTACTGAGAACTTGTGAGTCCTTCTTATATGGGATATTTACAGCCAAGGAAAACAGTCACCTCTCTGACAGGATCTGTGGGGCTGTTGTTGGGGATGCCCAAAAAGTCGTCAGAATTAAAAAAACTGACAGGCTCCATGGATGGAAGGCTTATGACTGGTGATGAAAAGAAGGGTGGCTACATTAGTCACTGAGATTAGTCTTTTTCTTGAAATGTCAAAAATGTATTCTTGTACATTGTGAGTTACTTGGTTATTATTCTCACGTTAACAGATGAAAATAAATAATTGAGTTGGAAAATTTTTCATTTTTTTCATTTAGTTGCAAAATAATTCTGCACACTAATAGTTGTCTGATAATTCAGAACACAGATATTCTCTTAATAAATATAAAACCTCACTTTTAATTTATTAAATATTCAGGTTTATTAAACTTTTGGACTGACTGACAGTGCTGTAGGTGTTTAATAAAAAAAAAAACATGAAAAATGCAAATTGTCGAACTGCACACACAGTGTACATCTTGCTGATGTTGACTTGACAGGTGAGTATGGCTTGTCAGATTTGTCAGAGCTTGCTTATCAGTTGGACACAACAGCTTTCAAAATGGGGATATGAAACCAAACAAATAGACCTCTTTAACCCAAACCTGCTCTGGTTACTGTAATAAGGTCTAATATGTACAACAAATTCTTAGTAGACAAAATTCCACACTCTAGATTCAGAAACTATTTAACCATGTGATTGAACTTACAGGGGTCATTGGTAGCAGTGGAGAAAGGTGGAAAATCCTTCGACGATTTTCCTTAATGACTCTGAGAAATTTTGGAATGGGGAAAAGAAGCATCGAAGAAAGAATCCAAGAAGAAGCCCAATATCTCACCGGGAAATTCATGAAGGAGAAAGGTGCGTGGATAGTCATACCTTGGACTATAGATATGAAGACCTTGGTAACTTCTACTGTAATTGTTTAAAAACATAATATTCTCAGTCATAACTTGCACATGCGGTTTTAGTTTAAAATTATCATGGATAGATCAAATTCTTTGATGGACAGTGAAAAAAGTCCACTATTTTTAACAATTGTCCTGAAACATCTGGATGGTTGGGAACCCTTGCCTCCTCTCTAGGAATATGCGTAGAATGAGTGGGAAAAGATTAGTCATGTTGAAATATGACACTACAGATTCTTATTTTTCTCTGTGTCTACAACTATTCTAATATCTACTGCTACATCAGCTCAATGGCTGATCCCCTACAATTAATGGGTAGAGTTAATATTACCATGAGCTCACCTTACACAACAGACTATAGATCTGCAGTCTTACTGTGTAATTTTTTCCAAGGTCCATATTTTCCTATTATATGTATTCTATTGTTTATTAATGACTAACCACATGGTTATATTTCCTTACAGACTCTCCTATTAACCCAGTAGATATAATGCGACTTGCTGTTTCCAACGTCATTTGCTCCATTGTATTTGGTGAAAGATTTGACTATGAAGGTAAAAAATTCTTAACCCTCATTACACTTTTTAATAAAATTGTGGAGCTGTTCAACAGCAGTTCAGGACAGGTAAATAATTGTATGCTACCAACTACAATCAAACTCTATATTATCCTATTCTGCAGTCATACTCCCTTCTGCCAGACCTTTATATTGTTAGCTTGCTAAAAAAAGGGGACAAATAACAGGGAACATGGAGCCCGATTCAACAAGAACAGCAATTTTTACATTGGTCTTGATATCAATGTCTTGAGAAAGGGCTGAGTCCAAGGTGATTGATTACTTAAGAGGGGTACTTATGAATCAGGTGAGGCATGAAGTGACATGTGCCTCTGTGTAAGCCTTGCCACAAAGCTAATTCCAGTCAGAGACAGAAATAAGATTTGTGGCATACGTAACGCCTCACTCATCATAAATTTGATGAGCCAGGGTTTGGCAAAACTGTTTTTTACTCAAAAAATGTGGATATTTTTAAAGATTTATACACCAGAATTCAGTCATGAAAGCTTTGTGGAATTGGGGCCATTGGCCAGTTGTAGTCTGAAATCACGGAGACATGTCTCATTTTTTAAGTTTAGATTCACTGCATAATTAGCAACTTTTTTTCATAAAGTGGGACACAGAATTTAAATATGATATTGAGGTAACAAAATTATAGTAAAATTATGTTTTTCTATCACTTCTTTCTTTAATAAGCTCTTCCTCATGTACCCAAGAATAATGTCCTACATTCCTGGTCCTCATCGAGGGATCATTAAAATTATTGACAGAGTGAAAAAATTTATTAAGGAGATGACAGAGACCCATCGAGCCACCCTGGATGAGAACTGCCCTCGTGACTTCATAGATTGCTTTCTCATGAAAATGGAAGAGGAGAGTTTCTTGATAATCTTGTATATTTCGACATTTGAGGGTCACATATTGTTTGTACAGAATGTGCACAGTAATACAAATTCAACTAGCTTTGGAAAAAGACATTTAAATAAAAATTAGTGGTTCGATCTATGGAGAATTGACCTCAAGTTGAATTTCCTGAAATATGCAGATTCCCACTGGTTCAAATCCAGATACTCAATTTGCAAAAATTGTCCAAAAAAAACAAAAGTGCCATTTAGCACACTGCTGAAGGCTCAAAGTGTGGACTAATAATGTCAGGTGCGGCTGTATGGGCTTCCCATTGTTGTCCTTCACCTATCATATTACATAACTCAGCCAATTAGGAAGGTTATCACAGCCAGTATAGAAGATGGGTGGCAGAGAGCGCAAATTTCTGCATGTACTGTGTAGGGATAGGAGGTCAGAGAGTACAGCTTATTCCATGTAGGGATAGAAAAATACCTAATCTGAATGTGATGTTCTACTTCAGTGCTCAAGTATATTGAAAATGAGTTGGAAGTGCTAATGATATATAGGGTAGTGCTGGACGTGTATATTCACTCAGTTTGACTGCAAATATATTGATATTTGAAAATCTGCAGTAACAGCACCTTAATCACAGTCTTTTTTATTTTTTTAAGCACTGTAAACAAGGAGGGCAATATTAAACCCCTCGGTGTTATTTTTGATACCAATACAAAATACTGCATTCAAAGCTTATGAGTCACAGGAAGTATGATTCTTGCAATGTAAGATGAGCAAGCCATATTTTTCACATGCTAAAAAAAATCTCTACACTGTACGCATTGTAAAAAAAAAATATTTTGTATACTTTGTTGTTGTAAATAGTCCAATATTTCACTGGTACACTTCACTCAAATACAGCAGTTAATTACCATCAGTTACTATCAATTTTTCCCTAGACACAAAGATTGAGGTCACTTTAACATTACTAAGGCTTTGCTTGCATTATAAACCTCAAAATGGTTCAATATAGTTCTTTGAGACCTCAAAGTATTATTTCCATGTTTTCTGGGCAATTAGAGACTTTTCTATATCGTAATTCACAGAAAATGTATTCACCATGAATCAAATCTTTCTGAAAAAAATCAGAAATCAATCATTCCAATTTATTGCTCTTGTTTTGATCTTGAAAGAGTTTAAGGATCTTTGATAAATTGTCATAATTAAAATTAAAGTGATGCCTATTTATTTGTTTTTTTGTAGGAAGAAAAGAATCCAGATACAGAATTTCATGAGAAGAATTTACAGGCGACAATAACAGACTTATTCTTTGCTGGAACAGAGACAAGTTTGACTCTGAGATACGGTTTTCTTATACTCATGAAATATCCAGAAATACAAGGTAATAATTTTAAAGTATTTGTAAATAATTTATCAAGGTCCTCTCATAGTATCATAGCAGGAGCAGTGGTAGCATTTTAGCACTGCTGTCTGAGTAGGTCCAAATTTTTTAGATGAGAAGGACTCCACTGCCTCCAAAAAAGGTACAGTAGGAGTCTATCATACACGTATAAGTATTGCATATTCTTTGAATATAATTCTAGACTGAAAAATATTTCCATTGCTACATTTTTGTTAATTTCAGAGAAGATCCACAAAGAAATTGACAATATAATAGGGAAAGATCGTTGTCCCTCAATAGAAGACAAGAGTAAAATGCCGTATACAGAAGCCGTAATCCACGAGATCCAGAGATATGCTGATATCGTCCCGGCAGGAGTGCCACATGCTGTCAGCAAGGACACAACCTTTAGAGGATATCATATTCCAAAGGTAGAGTATGCTGCTCCTCTCAATCTTTTGCTCATGCTTGCCAACTTTTGATGGTTGGCATCAGGAAGATGGGTAGTTTAGTGGTATGAGAAGAGTGCCTTCACAAATTTTCAGACGTAGTCACTAGTCACATTCTCTTTTAGGGCTCCTGGACAATCTCCACCCATTTTTCATCTTTCTCCAAGCCTCAGTCACAATCTTTCTGAAACATAAGAAGATTCACACAATCTCCACCCATTTTTCATTTCTCTCCAAGCCTCAGTCACAATCTTTCTGAAACATAAGAAGATTCACACAAATTTATTTGCCACAAATCAAATTATGGGGGAAAAATGGCAAACTCGATGAATTCAAAAGATCTGCTCATCCCTACATAGGACTGATAACAGCAGCTCATCAGGTGCTGAGAAGGAGGGGGAGGGAGGTGAGCAGATAACTGCAGTGTAACAATCAATATTAAGGAGGGAGGTGACTGGGCTTTTAGGAGTTAACTCCTCTCCTGGAATGCAAACCAGAGTCTGTGAAGGGTCTAGGAAAGAATTGGTGGTTGATTTTCTTTTAAATAAGCTGTACACTGTGTTAGATAAAAACTTTCATTTCAGGAGAATGAGAGCAGATAGAAAAAGCCAAGAAATTTCAAACTTGCTCCTCATTGGGAAGTAAACAGCCATCCTGACTACACTCCGTTAAAATATTTGCAGCATCAGCCATGTGGAGCAGGAATGAGCTAATCTCCCAAAGTCCTTGCTGCTGAGGACTCAATGCTACTCACTAAACTAATAATTAGAATTGCAACTTTATATGAACTAGGCCCCGCTCACCTACCTGCTTACTTCTAGCTAGCTAAGTGATGTTAATATCCCTGTATTGTGTAGTGTTGAATCATACATCTTAAGAAACTTTCACAATCATTAAGCATTTAGCATAAAACTTCCCCCGCTTGCTGACTCTGGTCTTCGAGTTGGCCTTAAGATCAAGCTTTGGATTGGTCTTTGGATTTTTTGGCACAGACTAGTTCATACAAATTATTGATATCAATGACGTGTATCGTGTTCTAAGTGACTTAGAGAGGTCTAGTCAGTAGTCTAAGCCAGAAGATTCAAAGACTGGAAGTGTAGCACCCCGAGGGCTCGGCTGCTACAGGGGTATTGCACCTCAAACCAGAGGTGTGATATTCCACTCCCGGGTAAGGATGGAGTGTAGACCAGGACTCAGTAAGCTGCATGCACCACGCACACTCCATTTCCAAGGGACAACTCAACAGTGCTGCCACAGAAGTGCAGGCATGACAGCATCTGTCCCTGGCTGGAGTGGGGAGGGGGAGGAAAACGCAGTGGTGTAGGAGCAGATAGGGGTGGGTCTCTGGGCATAGGTAGGAGCCCATTGGTTGCTAGTCACCTGAGCTCACAAATAGAGTGAGGTATATAAGGTGGGCACCATCTTAGAACAGTGTTCAGTCCGGGGAGTGAGTTCAGAGGAGAAGTTCAGCCAGAGAAGGCTGACAGGGAGCTGTGGCTCAGTCTGGGCCCAGCTCCATGAGGCAGGCCTGGAGTGGAGGCCAGAAACAACAGAGAGGACTGGAACAGAAGAGAAAGGAAACAAGGAACATTAAGAGAGGCCCAGAGACACGAGAGAAGAAGGAACCCCATAGGCCCAGGAGATTGCGGGTGATGGGTTGGCAGACAGGGTACCATATCCCAAATTGGTGGAGGCGACTAATCCTCAGCCAAAGACCGGCGGTCGTGACTATATCTCGGTGCGACCCCTCACTACACCTACCAGGAAGGCACACCACATAGGGTCAGGGACGCAGTCACCGCCGGAACCGAGGTGACTAGGACCAGTAAAGAACTGTGAGTAAAGCATTGGAAACTGCAACCACACGTCTCTGTGCTTCTTTGCCGCACCAGCACTACCAGTGCTGGGACGCTCGTGCACCATTACTACCATCATCTACACTAACTGCCCTGAGGCTATACTTCTCCCGTGGGGAGTCATCCCATTCTTGGCTGCACACACAACACCGGCCTCGGCGGGCTGCCTTGCAGTGGCGGTCCCCACTGACCGCAATCCATGGGTGGCGTAGTCGGACAAAAACAATACTAATAAGACTGTCACTGGTTTGACCACCCTGAGTCACGGACCGGGTCGCTGCCACACGGAGACTACAACTCCCAGCATCCCACAAGAGGCCCGGTTCCAGGTTCCCCACGCGGCCCAGGGGGCGAGTCAACTTTTGGCGTAGTCGGCAGGATTCAAACCAGCCTGCTGGCACCGGGTACTGCGCGCCTTCAGAGACAGAGATACTTACTGTGGTGAAGTTTTCCTGCCGTCCGGAGTCGTTTCCAGCCATCGGACGCCATCTTGGGTCGTTTCCCGCCATCTTCATCTGTTTTTCCCGCCCCGGCAGAGCGGACGCCATTATGTGCGCACCAAAAGACAGCAGTAAGCCGCCTCCCATCATGGGCCAGGTCCCAGAGTGGTGCCAGAGAAGGGGCCCGCCCCCAGCAACTATAAGTGCGGCAGTGGAGATGTCCATCAACGTGGGGGGGCTGCCCCTAAAGGTGATTGTCAGCAGATGCCCCCAAGACCACCCCCCTTGGGGGCGGATAGGAAAGAAAACTGTGGGGCCGGGTGCGGCCTGGATTAGTCTGGACATACCGCACCCGGAGATGGAGGGAGCAGCGAACTCCACCAGCACCCTGGCCCGCAGCCTGCTGCAAGCTGAGCCACCCTGCAGCTTAACGGAGTTGCTGGCACAGCTGCCCAGAGACCCGAAGCGCGCACGAGCTGCGCTGGAGGACCTAAATCAGAGGATGTTCTGGGCGCAGCGAAATGTGTTTGCCGGGTGGAAGGAGGAGTTGGCCCGGCAGCATGTAACTGGCCAGCAGGAGAGACCGCGAGGACCGAGCAGTGCGCCTGCCTGTGAGGGCGGCGAGGATGGACTGGCGGCTGTGAACGACGTCGCGGAGGAGGCAACGGAGACCGAGGCAGGTAATGGGGACGCCATCACTCCACGCTCTGAGACCACCAGCCTGCCCCCACCCTCCGTTGCGGGACCCAAAGCCCCGGGGACCGTACCTGATACCACGCCTCCACCGCCACCAGCTAGGCCTCAGGCTGCAGGCGTCGCTGTCACGCCCCGCCCCGCTCTGTGCCCTCTGAACCCGGGCGCCGTAAAGCAGGAGATGTCACAGGCCGGGACGCAAGCCCCAGTACACCCAGGCGCCGCCACCCCACCAGCGCCCCCTACCGTGACTGTCCCATCCCCGGGCGCGATCAGCAGATGACCCCCAGCCTGGTCGCAAGGCCAAGTGCCCCCGGGCACTGCTCCCCGAAGGGGGTCCTGTACCATACCACCCCTGGGCGCAGATCTCTTCGCCCAGCATATGGGCCCAGATGGAATGCCCCTGGTGTGGCCGGCTGAACTGACCAGCGGTCAGCCCTGGAGAACCCAGCCCCCGCGCGAGCCTCTGATACCGGCTCCGGAGCCCGTAGAGAACACCCCGCTCCCGCTAGAAGACGCCCAATTTGAGTGGGACACCACTGGCGAACATCTAATGGGATTCCCCCAAGAAACCCGGGCGGACGCAGCCCGTCACCTGGATTGCTGCCGTCAGTAGCTGGCCACCTTCGAAAGGGAGCGGCGGCAGAGGCGCATCAGGGAGGAGTGACTCCAAGCCCGGAGTGCGGAACAGAAGAGGAGGGCCCGTCAGGACTCCCAAGCCATCCGCCGTCCCCGAGCCACCGGGACTGTAGTAAAGTTCCAGCTGGAGCATGGCTGGGGCTTCATAAGAGACCCAGTGGCCGCAACCGACGTCTTCATCACCAGGAGAGACGTAGAGAGCCACCTGCCAGAGGGACATCACGGATGTGACTTGTACCCTGGAGATGTGGTCACTTACACCCGGCACAAAGGAGTGAAAGGACTGTACGCCCTCCATGTTCACTGTTTGACCGAGGAGGAACTGCGGTACCGCCCAGACATGGAGTACCCTGAGGGTCCGGACGGACCTGAAGATTACCCGGAAGAGCAAGAGGGACACCATTACTGAATAAACGGTAAAATTAACTGTATATAGTTACCTGTCAGGGTATAGGGACTGTTTCCTGATAAAAGTTGACCTTATAACCTTTACCAGGCTGAGGACTGTGAGCAGCCATTCCCCCTTTCCAACCGGCCGAGGACTGGGAACGGCCAATCCCTTGTAAATAGTTGCACTTCTTAAAGCGCCCCCTACTGGTTTTATAAAAGAACTGCAACGTCTACCTCAGGACGAATTAAATGGACTGTTGCACCAGTAAGAAGAGTGAATATCTGGTCGCAAGTTGAACAGCAGCCAGAACTCAAGAATGTGTTTGTGAAAGAATGTTTTACTTGACAATGTTTTATGC
Source organism: Phyllobates terribilis (assembly GCF_046119375.1). NCBI lineage: Eukaryota > Metazoa > Chordata > Amphibia > Anura > Dendrobatidae > Phyllobates > Phyllobates terribilis. The sequence continues at coordinate 395,719,369 of NW_027362767.1, read as the reverse complement.
TGAAAAAGTTTGATATGCTACTAAAATAGTAATGCCAAAGTTTTATATAGTGTTTTATAAAAGAGTTCCGGTGGCATTAGCAAGATGTTTTATAATGTTTTATACCAGTAACGTTAAAAAAAGAGAAGAGCACCTCCCATAAAGGGATGAGTTAATAGTTGATGTCTTATATGCGAGTGCACTCTAAAATTTTGTATGTTTTAAACTGTTTTTATTCTTTTCCAGCCCGAGGACCTGCTGTGATTTACCAGGGGGGAATGTAGCACCCCGAGGGCTCGGCTGCTACAGGGGTATTGCACCTCAAACCAGAGGTGTGATATTCCACTCCCGGGTAAGAATGGAGTGTGGACCAGGACTCAGTAAGCTGCATGCACCACACACACCCCATTTCCGAGGGACAGCTCAACGGTGCTCCCACAGAAGTGCAGGCACGACAGCATCTGTCCCTGGCTGGAGTGGGGAGGGGGAGGAAAACCCAGTGGTGTAGGAGCAGATAGGGGTGGGTCTCTGGGCATAGGTAGGAGCCCATTGGTTGCTAGTCACCTAGGCTCACACATAGAGGGAGGTATATAAGGTGGGCACCATCTTAGAACAGTGTTCAGTCCGGGGAGTGAGTCCAGAGGAGAAGTTCAGCCAGAGAAGGCTGACAGGGAGCTGTGGCTCAGTCTGGGCCCAGCTCCACGAGGCAGGCCTGGAGTGGAGGCCAGAAACAACAGAGAGGACTGGAACAGAAGAGAAAGGAAACAAGGAACATTAAGAGAGGCCCAGAGACACGAGAGAAGAAGGAACCCCATAGACCCAGGAGATTGCGGGTGACGGGTTGGCAGAATAGGGTACCGGATCCCAAATTGATGGAGGCGACTAATCCTCAGCCAAAGACCGGCGGTCGTGACTATATCTCGGTGCGACCACTCACTACACCTACCAGGAAGGCACACCACATAGGGTCAGGGACGCAGGAATCTGCCTCCCAAGAGAAGGCCCGAGGCAGCCGGACAAACGTAGAGTCACTGGTGGGGCATGACCAGAGAAGGGAAGAGAAGGGAGCCCTGTGCCACGCTCTGGAGTTGCCTGGGAGTTGGTCGAGCCCCTTGCCTGGTGGACGCAGCACGGCTTGGGCAGTCACCACCGGTACCGAGGTGACTAGGACCAGTAAAGAACTGTGAGTAAAACATTGGAAACTGCGACCACACGTCTCTGTGCTTCTTTGCCGCACCAGCACTAACAGTGCTGGGACGCTCGTGCACCATTACTACCATCATCTACACTAACTGCCCTGAGGCTATACTTCTCCCGTGGGGAGTCATCCCATTCTTAGCTGCACACACAACATTGGCCTCGGCGGTCTGCCTTGCAGCGGCGGTCCCCACTGACCGCAATCCACGAGTGGCATAGTCGAACAATTATAATACTAATAAGACTGCCACTGGTTTGACCACCCTGAGCCATGGACCGGGTCGGCGCCACACGGAGACTACAACCCCCAGCATCCCACAAGAGGCCCGGTTCCGGGTTCCCCACGTCGCCCAGGGGGCGAGTCAGAAGGACCAAGGAATGGAGCTGTGGGGTATGGAGAAACTTCAGAACATATTTAACGTCTTTTCAGCACACTTGCAATTTGGACTAAATTTGATTTAGACTGAATTGATTCTGCCTAGTGATGAGCAAGTGTATTTGTTACTATTTGCTATTCGCACGGATAATACGGTATTGGGGTTACTCGTTATATTGCGAGTATTTATTTACTCGCCTCGCTATATTCGGATGTCCCGCCCAGCAGTTTTGCCGCCTTCTTTGCAGCCACTAAACATGCCGGGCTTCTTAACCAATCAGAGTAATGCCGCAGACATCTTGGTTGTGGCATTAATGTGATTGGCTGGCCGCCCAGTGTCATGGTCTATTTAAGACCTGCCGCCGCCATTTTGTGCACATTGCATCTGGAGCCAGCATTCGACAAGTATAGGGAGAGATCTCTGAGCTGCTAGGGAAAGTGTTTCGGCCTCTTGATAAAACAAAAGCCCTTTTAAGGGCTACCTGCAGTGTATACTAGTTCTGTGTAGAGTAGGGAGGGAGAGATACTCGAGCAGGGACAGTTTAATGGAGCCGCTCACTCGCTCCATAATACCACCAACAATACCTCCAACAAAAAGCTTTTTTCAGAGCTGAAGACACACAACAAAGTCAGAGTACCAAGAGGGAGAGATTGTGTATTAGGTAGGCAGCGGTTAAAGGGTTCTTCCAGTGTCCATCTTAAAACAGCTCTTGTCAGAGGCAAATCAATATTTTTCCAGCATACAGAGTAGTAGTATTTTGTGCTGCCTTTTTTTCAAAAGCACCGGTCTACTTTCCCAGCTGTTTTAGGGGTCAGGGCCTGGCTTCTGCTGTCCACATTAGTCCACTTAAAAAGGTGGTTAGTGCGCTACACAAAGCAGTAGTCCAAACATTTCCTTCTGCCTGCTACCAAACATGCACCAGGCCATTTTCCCTGCTGTTTTGGGATGAGTTTGACGCACCCCCTGGGCCGTGGGGAACCCGATGCCGGGGGAATATGTCACAGTGGCTGGCTCAGTGCGTGACCTAGGGCGGTCAATAAAAGGGGGATTATTTATATGGGATTTAAAGAGTTAGTGACGCCACCTGTGGTATCTGGTAAGGATTACCAGCGCTGCTGAAGACCTCCGGGGGATGATGGGATGGCAGCTGGGATGTTTCTGCTCCCCACAGGCGGAGCGGGCCCCCGGGGCAGTGTGGAGTTTGGTGGTGAATGGTGATGCTTGTAGTGCAGGCGGGATGGCGCAGCAGGAGTAACTGACAGAGACAGGGGATTTGCTTCAATACCTTTACTGGTGCAGATGTCAGGTACAGTCCAGGGTACTCAGTAGGATGGGTGCACTTCAGGACTTCTCCCCAGTGAGTGGGTATAAGGCCTCCTGGTCCGTGTCTGCCTCTCTGTATGCTCCTGGCCAGCCTGCATCTGGGCCTAGCTTATGTGTCGTGCTGTTCCTTAATGTGTCGCTTGCTTGTAGGACCTTCTGCTGGCAACCACTATCCCTGGTAACGCTGGGGCCTTTGTGGTTCCTGGTCCTGTTAAGGGTTTAGCTTCAGGTCGGCCAGGGTCTTGTAGTTCTCCTGGAATGCCGGTGGTCCCTACTGTGTATAAAAGACCCTGTAGGCGCGGACCCGGTGTCCGGTTTGTATCTTCGGGGTGAGCCTAGGATGCTCCTCTGCCCCTTCAACTCCTCTCTCCTCTCTTCTTTGCCATCAGCCACACTCAGGGCCCTCATAACTCAGCAACAGAGGTGCTGCGTCTTCGCTGTTCTCAGCATCAGCACGCTCTCCAACAACTAACTGACTGCCTGGCTCCACCCTCCATATATATATCCCTAACGGGTTCCCTCTGGTGGTATGAGGTGGAAGGGTGGAGGTGTTTGTATGTAATGAGGGCCTCTTGTGGAGAAGTCTGTCCATGCACCCTGGGTCCTGTGGTACCTGTGAACAGCAGGGTGCCACAATAGTCTGCCTTCTGCTGTCCACATTAGTCCACTTAAAAAATGCATTTAGTGCTCTACACAAAGCAGTAGTCCAAACATTTCCTACTGCCTGCTCCCAAGCACACATCAAGCCATTTTATCCACTATTTTGGAAGCCACCATCCCAAGGGCCATGAATCACAAATTATAGTTAGGCTGGAGTAGGAATACTGTCCTGGTTTGTCCATTGCACAATGTGCATAGGGTTTGTAAAAATTAGCCCTATGGGCTGAGTAATGGTTGATGCAGGAATCCACCATCCCAAGAGCCTCCAATCACAAATAGTAGTTAAGCTGGAGTAGGAATACTGTCCTGGTTTGCCCACTGCACAATGTGCATAGGGTTTGTAAAAATTTGCCCTATGAGTTGAGTGATGGTTGATGAAGGAAGGAAACAGGTTTTTATGGGAAGGGGGTGACGTTAACAGCAGTAGCATGAATATGCATTTTTGGTGAATTTAGGTTGGCTTGCTGTCATCTGCAGGGATTACAAACTGTGGAGATATTCAGTCCTTGTTGAATTTAATCAGAGTAAGTTTGTCTGCATTTTCCATGGAGAGGCGTGTGCACCTCTCAGTGATGATTGCCTCAGTGGAACTGAAAACACACTCTGACACCACATTAGCAGTCGGGCAGGCCAGCACCTCCAAGGCATATAAGGAGAAGTCGGGCCAAGTGTTCAGGTTAGACACCCAATAATTAAAGGGAACTGAAGCGTCAGAAAGGACGCACGTATGGTCACTTAAGTACCCCTTGACCATGTTCTGCAACTTATCCCTCCTTGGCATTGTTACAGGCACAGATAGCCCTTGCTGTTGTGCTTGATTTTTGAAAATTGCCCAATCTGTGCACATTTTCCCCCCACATCTGTTGGAGCTGGTGTTCGTGTCACTCCTCATTATCCCTTGGTGTTGAAAAGAGTCGGTACCTCTACCACCCGCATTATCTGAGGGTGATGTTTTCAGCAACTGATTTACAATGGCCCTTATGAAATATTCCATTGTAAAACTCTTTGAGGAATCCAAAAGCACAGAAGGAAATTTCTCCTTGTACCGTGAATCGAGAAAGGTGGCCAACCAGTATAGGTCTCTCTTGTCACCTGCACCTTAAAAACATCTCCAGAATCCAACCTTTTCTCACCTTTGAAACTGCTAAAACTCTTACTGTCACTCTTATTCACTGTTGTCTGGACTACTGCAGCTCTCTTCTGATCGGTCTCCCTCTTACCAAACTTTCTCCTCTCCAATCCTTCCTGAATGCAGCAGCCAGGGTCATATTTCTGTCCAGCTGCTTCACCGATGCCTCTGACTCGCTCAGGGGGAATATGGAGGGACTCGGTACCCGGGCCTTTACCTTCTTAGGAGTTTACGGCAGTTGGCTCCCGGGCCTGTACCCTCAGGTCACTCTTTAAAAGGGGGTTTGTTAACAGTTTTATCTCGTGACGCCACCTGTGGCTCCTGGTAATGAGTACCAGCGCTGCTGCAGACCTCCGGGGGGTGATGGGATGGCAGCTGGGATGTTTGTGCTCCCCACAGGCGGTGCGGGCCCCAGGGGCCAGGTTGATGGAAGGGATGCAGGGGAGAATAACAGACACGCACACAGGGGGTTCGCTTCAGTACCTTTACTGGTGTAGATGACAGGTACGGTCCAGGGTACTTGATAGGAAGGGTGCACTTCTGGAATCTCCCCAGTGAGCGGGTATAAGGCCTCCTGATATGTTTCTTCCTCTCTCTCTGAAGCTTCTGACCAGCCTGAAACTAGGCCTAGCTTCTGTACTCTTTCACTCTCCTAACCTGCATGCTTGGTGGTAAGAACTTTCTTCTGGCTATCACTATCCCTGGACTCTGGGGCCTTCGTGGTTCCTAGTTCTATAGATGATTGTAGCTTCAGGTTGATCAGGGGTCTAGAATCCTCCTGGTATACCGGTTGTCCCTAATGGGCGTAGAGGACCCTGTAGGTGCGGACCTGGTGTTCGGCTTGTGTTCTGGGGTGAGCCTAAGATGCTCCTCTGCTCCTCTCACTCTTCTCCTTGCCTCCGGCCCCGCTCTAGGGCCCAAGGCTTCAGCACGTGTTTAGGTCCTGGCTGGCCCTCAGCACAGCAACTCACATGATGCTTCTTTATTGGTCTCAGTGCCAGCACACTCTGCCTACCTAACTCCACCCTACAGTATATATATCCCTAACAGGGCACCCTCTGGTGGTATGAGGTGGAAGGGTGGAGGTGTCTGTTATGTAATGAGGGCCTCTTGTGGAGAAGTCCGTCCATGTACCCTTTTGGGTCCTGTGGTACCTGCAATAGCAGGGTGCCACACCTCCTTCTTGTGCCAGTCATTACACTGGTTGCTCATTCGCTACAGGATACAATATACAGTACAGACCAAAAGTTTGGACACACCTTCTCATTTAAAGATTTTTCTGTATTTTCATGACTATGAAAGTTATACATTCACACTGAAGGCATCAAAACTATGAATTAACACATGTGGAATTATATACTTAACAAAAAAGTGTGAAACAACTGAAAATATGTCTTATATTCTAGGTTCTTTAAAGTAGCCACCTTTTGCCTTGATGACTGCTTTGCACACTCTTGGCATTCTCTTGATGAGCTGCAAGACGTAGTCACCGGAAAAGTTTTTCACTTCACAGGTGTGCCCTGTCAGGCTTAATAAGTGGGATTTCTTGCCTTATAAATGGGGTTGGGACCATCAGTTGTGTTGTGCAGAAGTCTGGTGAATACACAGCTGACAGTCCTACTGAATAGACTGTTAGAATTTGTATTATGGCAAGAAAAAGCAGCTAAGTAAAGAAAAATGAGTGGCCATCATTACTTTAAGAAATGAAGATCAGTCAGTGCGAAAAATTGGGAAAACTTTGAAAGTGTCCCCAAGTGCAGTTGCAAAAACCATCAAGTGCTACAAATAAACTGGATCACATGAGGACCGCCCCAGAAAACGGAGATCAAAAGTCACCTCTGCTTCTGAGGATAAGTTTATCCAAGTCACCAGCCTCAGAAATCGCAGGTTAACAGCAGCTCAGATTAGAGACCAGGTTAATGCCACACAGAGTTCTAGCAGCAGACACATCTCTACAACAACTGTTAAGAGGAGACTTTGTGCAGCAAACCTTCATGGTAAAATAGCTACTAGGAAACCACTGCTAAGGACAGGCAACAAGCATAAGAGACATGTTTGGGCTAAAGAACACAAGGAATGGACATTAGACCAGTGGATATCTGTGCTTTGGTCTGATGAGTCCAAATTTGAGATCTTTGGTTCCAACCACCGTGTCTTTGTGTGACGCAGAAAAGGTGAACGGATGGACTCTACATGCCTGGTTCCCACCGTGAAGCATGGAGGAGGAGGTGTGATGGTGTGTGGGTGCTTTGCTGGTGACACTGTTGGGGATTTATTCAAAATTGAAGGCATACCGAACCAACATGGTTACCACAGCATGTTGCAGTGGCATGCTATTCCATCCGGTTTCCGTTTAGTTGGACCATCATGCATTTTTCAACAGGACAATGACCCCAAACACACCTCCAGGTTGTGTAAGGTCTATTTGACCAAGGAGGAGAGTGATGAGGTGCTACGCCAGATGACCTGGCATCCACAGTCACCAGACCTGAACCCAATCGAGATAGTTTGGGGTGAGCTGGACCGCAGAGTGAAGGCAAAGGGGCCAACAAGTGCTAAGCATCTCTGGGAACTCCTTCAAGATTGTTGGAAGTCCAATTCCAGGGACTACCTCTTGAAGCTCATCAAGAGAATGCCAAGAGTGTGAAAAGTAGTCATCAAAGCAAAAGGTGGCTACTTTGAAGAACCTAGAATATAAGACATATTTTCAGTTGTTTCACACTTTTTTGTTAAGTATATAATTCCACATGTGTTAATTCATAGTTTTGATGCCTTCAGTGTGAATGTATAATTTTCATAGTCATGAAAATACAGAAAAATCTTTAAATGAGAAGGTGTGTCCAAACTTTTGGTCTGTTCTGTAAACTCATCACTTTCACCCACAAAGCACTCCAAAGTTCTGCACCGCCTTATACCTCCTCTATCTTCTCTTTCTATCGCCCTACACGTGCTACAAACGGCCCAAGACTAACATCCCCCATAATCCGAACCTGGCACCACCGTCTCCAAGACTTCTCTTGTGCTGCAGCAGTTCTCTGGAATGCTCTACCACAAACGATCCGACTGATGCTTAGCCCACACGTCTTCAAGCACGCTTTTAAAACCCATCTCTTTAAACAATCCTACCACCTCAACTACTCAGTAAACTAACTTTCCCCTGTTCCCTCCTTCTAAATATTATTCAGAATCTGCACCCTAATATTCATCTGTCTTCACACCCTCCATGCACACGACAACTGCACTCAATACTTGATTATTGCACTTAAGCCTACTGGCTGATGACTGGATCATGCAGCTTTATATGAAAATCCATGCTTATTATAATTGTCAGACCTGAAATAAGAAGCATTTTTCACCTATTGTGTCCCCCCATTTCCTTGTAGAATGTAAGCAGCGAGCAGTGACCTCACTCCTAATGTAACTGTTTAAACCGTCTTACCTTCTATTTAATTTATTGTATGTACATGTCCCAGCTTAATTGTAAAGTGCTGCAGAATATGTTGGCTCTATATAAATAAAATCTAATATTATTATTATTATTATTATTATTGTTGGATAAAATGTGTATCATGCAAGTGTCTTGCCACAAACACTTACACATGAACTGGGCCATGTGGGCCATTATTCAAAAAGGGAAATGTTCTGTGTCACCAACAGTAGAAACAGTACCCATCCTCTCCTCACGCTAACTCGCCTCCTCCTCCTCCACCTCCTCCTCTCCAGTCCATCCAGGCTGGACAGGCATGAAGCTTGGGTTGGGTGTCCCTTCTGTAGCATTATGAGTCTCAACGGTAGCACATAAAAACAAGTCCTCTCCCTCCTCATCCTCCTCATCGTCCTCCTCATCACCCAATGTTCTCTCAGAATATTGGCTGGGCTGGGTAGTATCATCCATTGGGAAATCTGGCTCCATACCAACATGCTGAGCACTCAAATCTTCCTCTTTAAGATCATGCAGTGATTGTTTCAAGAGATACAGCAGCGGGATGGTTACGCTGATAATAGACTGATCACCGCTCACGAGGTTGGTGCAGTACTCAAAATTCTCAAGAAGCTCACAAATTTCAGTTATCCACACCCACTCAAGAGTTGTTATGTGTGATGTCTGACTCTCAGTCTGACGGCATGTTGAAGCTGGTATTCAGCTACTGCCCTCTGCTGTTCACTAATCCTCGCGAACATATGATAGGTTGAGTTCCACTGCGTGGGTAGGTCGTAAACGAGTCGCTGACTTGGCAAATTCAATTGCTTTTGCAGCGCTGTAAGAGCAGCCAGCAAAAGGGGTAGAGTGATGGCGGAAATGGGCGCTAATACGGCGCACCTTCTCAAGTAGGTATGGCAAGTTACGGTAAGTTTTCAGAAATTTCTGAATAACTAGGTTCAGCACGTGAGCCATGCATGGCACATGTACCAACTTGGCATCCTTTAAAGCTGCCACCAGGTTATGCCCATTATCGCAGATGACCAGACCGGGTTGAAGATGCAGCGGGGAGAGCCACTGATTGGTCTGTTGTTTTAAAGCTTGCCACAGCTCTGCTGCAGTGTGTGCTTTCTGGCCTTAACAGATCAGCTTCAGCAGAGCGTGTTGTCACTTTGCCAATGCACTGCTGCACAGATCCCAGCTTGGCAGTGATGGGGAGGGTAATTCAGCAGAGGATGAGGAGCAGGAGGAGAGGAGAGAGGAAGTGGAATATGAAGAGGCTGAAACCCTGACAGAAGTTGGCCCGCTATTCTTGGCGTGGGTAGGATGTGTGATGTTCCAGTTTGCGCCTTTGTCCTACCCTCCACCAGGTTCACCCAGTGTGCCGTGACAGAAATGTATCATCCCTGTCCACAACAACTTGTACACTTTTCTGTTGTTAGATGGACCTTCCCAGTGAGAAGCACGGTTCAGATTGCTTAACACGTGCTTGTGTAATGCAGTGACGGCACACCGGGCAAAATAGTAGCGGCTGGGAACACTGTATCGTGGGGCAGCCACAGCTAAGAGATCACGAAAAGACTGTGTTCCCGCAAGCCTAAATGGCAACATCTCCACAGCTAGCAATTTGGCAATGTGCGAGTTTAGTATTTGTGCCTGTGGGTGCATGGTTGGGTATTTACACTTCCTTTCCAAGCTCTTAGGCAGTGACAATTGAACGCTTTGCTGGGACGAGGAAGTGGATGTGGTTGATGTTTGTTGTATGTGAGCAACCACAGCTTGTGGGCAGGAGGTATGTGAGCCTGCTTCTGGAACAGCAGATTCTGAAGGACATAACTCAGGCGACATGGCATTGGTTTGACCCGCAGATGCAAATTTGGTACCCTGGTGTTCCGCTCACCTACTGGGGTGCTTGGCTGCCATGTGGTTTTGTATACTGGTGGTGCTCAGGTTACCTTTGCCCTGGCCTTTACTCAACTTGGTATGGCAGATGTTACAGACTACAATGTTTTTCTCTGAAGAACTTTCAGAAAAAAAATTCCACACAGCAGCTGAATGCCCCCTTGCCCTGACTTGGCGCACAGCGGGGGTCTTCTTGGGAACAGTTGACCCAGTTCTCACTCTGGGCAAACCACAACCCATTGGTGCCTGTGCTGGTGCTACATATCTATCTCCCTCTGTGTTGCTCTCATGGCTATGTGTGCCAACGGTCCAGATCGGATTAGTGGACCACCTCATCTTCCATCTCATCCACCTTCCCAGTTGACATTGTAGGCTGACCTGATGCCAACTGTATCTTATCATCATCAGCCTCCACCTCTGGAGACAGTAAATGATGTTCCTCCAAGTGGCTTTCTTCTGGCCACAGGTCCCCAAATACTTGAGCATCAATGCATGCCATCTCCTCTTGTTCCTCTTCAATGCTGCATGGTGATAGGCCAGAGCCAACCAAAGGATACGTACCAAACAGACCCTCGGAGTGGCCAAGCTAAGGGTCATATGTCTCCTGTGACTGATAATGGAGGAAGGAGAACCAGCTTCAGGTTTGAATGGGCACCTTCTATGTATCCACAGTAGACTGTGTGGTCGTGGAAGATTTGTTGCTGCTTGACAAATGCGTAGAGGCCTTGTCAGCTATCCTAGACAGAATCTGCTCTCACTCTTCTGGCTTCCACACACGTTTACATTCCAGACCTGGAAATTTTTCCAGAAACATAGTGGATGCATCAAGCTTCTTCTGACCTGACACAGACTGAGTGCCTACTCGCTCACCACTGACAACACCACGTCCCTTAACAACATGTTTTTTGGGCATTTTGGGTTTTGTTGACAGATTTTCAGATGTTGTTGAAACAAGCCAAGCTAGCTGTCAATAGTGAGTCAACCATGACTCAGCCCATAGGGCTAATTTTTACAAACCCTATGCATATTGAGCAGTGGACAAATCTGGAATGTACAGTTGTCCTAACAAACTAATATTTGTCATTGGAGGCCCTTGTCACAGGTTGTGCCACATTGTGACTGAGATAGCGGATATATATTCAATAGAAATGTACTGTCAGTCACCCTATTTGGCAAAAAAACATGCCTGGCTTGTGCCACATTGTGACTCAGATTGGCGATACATATTCAATAGAAATTTACACTGACTGTTGATGACCGACTGATGGCCCTCTGAAAACTTGAATTGAGGGCCACAACTACTACAGTACTCCATCGTAGATGATGTTTGTAAAGGGAGGCCCTTGTCATGGAATCTTCCTTTATATAATCAGTGGAATATTGACAATCAAAATCTCTGAGCCATTTGGAGAAGCTTCTCCAACCCATCCTGGAGGGGGGCACCATATATCCTTTGTCCATTGACTTGCACAAGTGATATATTTGAGCTCGTCATCCAGTTGACTAGTGCAACTTTATTTTTCCAGTTCACAGAGTTCAGCCATACCTGAGGATCGCAGGCCGCACTCACTGCTACTTTCTAGTACTCCATGTCTCTTGGCCTTTTTCTCTGTAGTCTCTGCCATTAAATGAGTTAAATAATAGCGTGAGGGCCCTACAATATGAATAAGTTAGGGCACTCTCAAATGTACACAAGAGGCACCTCCAAAATTTCTAGAGGAGGGCTCTCACAAAACTCAACTTTCCTGCCTACTGCAGGGACTCTGAACATTTGAATTTAGGGCCGCAGTATCACATGGTGGTGGATGAGGAGGAGGAGGAGGGTCAAGCCCAACGCTACAATGGGCACATTGTAAACTGCTATGGAATATGTATTCCACTATCTGAGTGTGAATGATGGAGGGACCACCCAAATGTCTAAGTAACAGCTGTCCCTCCAAAACACATGTTACAGAGCCACGTGAGGCCTCTCAGGTCAAAGATCAACATAACTACTGGTACGTTCAAGCTGTGCTTGTAAAGTACTGGGGAATAGCGAACTAAAAATGATGTATGACACAGGGACCTACAAAATGTATAAGTCAGGGCCTTCCCAAGTGTAAAAGGCAAAAAAAAGCCACAACAGTATGTGTGAACAAACGCTCAAAGGGATATTTTTTTAGTTTCTCTGGTTTATTTAGCCTTATATACAAGTGATTGTGCAGGAAAAACTGTTTCTTGGCCTGTTAAATGCAATTTAGGTTAGGTTTGATAGTTGGTCTTGTGTGTCTTTAAAAGTACCGTAATACTGCTAAAATCTTATTCCCAGAAACCATATGTGAGTCAGAAATGCATGCAGGCACATTCTCCAGGCTCTTCTCATTCTGTTTCATCACTTTCCCATCCATTTCAACTTTTTCCTCAGGCCTCCAGAACACTTTGTAGGGTCCAGCAAAAAATTACTCGCATTTCCCATTGACTTACATTGTACTCGCTATTCGGAACGAACACGCGATTATTACAAAGTACTCATTACGAGAATAGCAATTACGAATATTACTGTACTCGCTCATCGCTCATCATGAATTCTGACGAAAGTGTATTTCAGGAGATTTGTTCATCCTTCATAGGAATAACTAAATAGACCTCACTTTTAACTCTTCAATTTTTCTAGATTTGCATATTTATATATTTACTTTCAGGGAAGCTTGGTGTTCCCAGTCCTGACCTCTGTTTTGAAAGACCCCAAACACTTCAAAAACCCTGAGGAGTTTGATCCTGGACGCTTTCTTAATGAGAAAGGCTGCATTAAGAAGAGTGATGCCCTTATGCCATTTTCTACAGGTAAGAGGTTATTACGCGATTTTGATCTGGGAATGGTGAATTTAAGCTTCACTATATGAAAATATTTTGATATGGTTGGTTGACATAGACTGGAATAAGGAAGGAAGACCAAAACATATTACACAATAGGATTTTGAATTGAATTGTCTGTGTATGTTTTTTAAACCCATTGAATTAATAAACAGTTTATTAGAATTATCACATAAAACAGTTTAAGACACGACTTAAAGGTTTTTTTGGACTGAGAAATGTGAAGCATCTCACAAAAGGTCTGAGCTATTGTCAATGGTAGAAAGATGCTAACTAGTGATGAGCGAACTTGTTCGCCACTGCTCAGTACTCGCCTAAGCATCACTGTGCTCGACAAGCTTGGTGCTCGACGAGTATTTCCGGGTTTCTCTGGTGGGCACTCGGGTCCCTTCCCTTCATGTTTGGCGCTCTTTAGAGAGCCAATGAACATGCAGGGATTGCCTGCCATGCACTGTAATGCCGTAGCCATGTTGGTTGTGGGCATTACAGTGATTGGCTGGCCAGACAGCATCATCAGGTATATATAAAACCGGGTGCCGCCATGCTCGTCACAGTCAACTCCGGAATCAGAAAGAGTAGGGAGAGCTGCTGTTCCATCAGGGAGAGATCTAGTTAGAATTAGTATACATATTCCACAACATATATCTATAATATCTATCTGAACTAACAGTCCATCTGAGGACTAATCCAACTACATATAATCAGTGCTAGGCAGGGAGGCAGTGTATGTGGCAAATTGCAGGGTATGATACAGCACAAGAGGGTCCATTGAATGTCCTGTCTGCTGCTTCTGTAATAATTATAGATATTTCTAGACATAGCCCCAGATTTCAGGGGCCAGGGCAATTTTTTTTAATCTTAATCCTGGTTATTTGCTTAAAAAGCAATCCAGAGTACACCATTTTTCTGCTCCATTTGCTTGTTCTCACTGCATAATAAAGACAGATCTGTTCCATATTTCAGCGATAATGATCCAGAAATTTGAACTGAATGTGGAAAATATTGGCATCCTTTTCCATTCTGTTGCAGTGTGTCGGTGAAGCTATTCACACTACGTCTCCGTGTAGAGTCATATTAGTAAATTACAGGCCTACAATTTAAAGCCATGGTTCTCTGTCAGACATATTACCTATAAGACTGTTCAAAAATCATACATTTCTTCCATTTTCATTCCATTGCAATGTGTCGGTGAAGCTATTCACACTACGTCTCTGTGTAGAATAATATTAGTAAATTACAGGCCAGCTATTTAAAATTGTGGTTCATTGTCAGACGTATCACAAATAACTGCGTTCCAAAATCAGCCATTTCTTGTGAACATGGAAAATATAATCCTCCTTTTAAAATGGGCAAGGTGTGTGACAAGGGATGGGGAAGTGGACGTGATGGTGCATGCAGAGGCCGAGGACCTAGCCATGGGAAGTTGAAATTGTGCCACAACAAACACCCACATCTTATAGCTCGACCTTCCTGTCCCAAATACTAGGGTACTGCAGAACACCACTCATGAACACAGATCAGTGTCAAAATGTTATTGGTTGGATAGCAGATAAAGATAATGCTTCCAGTCACGTTGCCATCACCACCTCCACCCTGTCTTCTACACTGTCAAGTGTCAGTAGCCGAAAGTATGGACCTCATATTCCTCACTCTGATTCTCCTTCCTCCCACCATGCCGTGGGCCTGGAGACAACTGATCCCACACTTGGACACTCAGAAGAGCTGTTCACTTTTCCATTTGTAGATTCGGTCCTCTCTCCCGGCCAGCTTCAAGCGAGTAAAGAGGAGAACACATGTAGCGATCCCTAAATATTGGAGCAGCCATGTTCACATGAAGGTGACGGTGGTAAAGTGCAACTACTATCTCAGGAGGTGGATGATGATGATGAGACACAATTGCCAGAAAGTCAGGAGAAGACCAGGGTGCGGAAGTGGAAGACGAGGTGGTGAATGATATAGTAACTGATCCAATCTGGCAGGGGGACATACAGAGCGAGAACAGCAGCACACAGGGGGAGGGAGGCGTAGAACCAAAACAGGCAGGAAGAAACAGTGTGGTGACTACAGACACAAGGCAGGAAAGCGTTCCTCGTAATGCCAACACGACGGAAGTTGCCAGTACAAATGTTATGTCTTCCCTAGTCTGGTTATTTTTTATAGACTCAGCAGATAACCCCAAAAAAGCCATTTGCACCACCTGCCAGGCCAGCATCAGCAGTGGTAGCAAAACTAGCAGCCTGACCACCACCAGCATGATCAGGCACATGGCAGCAAAGCACCCAACTAAGTGGGTCAAACCCCAGGATCAAGCAACAATGTCTGCGGGTGACCTCACTGCTTGTTCCGCTGTTGTGTTTGCACACCAATTCCCTGCCCATGGCGCATGCCAAAATGCCTCCCTGCACCTGTCTTTGCACATTCTCAAGTAGCACCATCAGCAAGCACGACCACGTCCTTGTCCCAGCTCAGAGTTCAGTTGTCCCTACCCCAGTCCTTGGAACGCAAGCGCAAATATGCAGCCAACAGGCCACACTACTAAAATCACACATTTTACGAATGCTTGCACTCAAAATGTTTCCTTTTAGGTTCATGGAGACGGAAGCTATCCGCAACCTGATGGCGGTAACCGTCCCTTGGCACTTGGTCCACAGCCTCCACTATTTCTCCCGGTGTGCCATCCCCGCATTAAACGAGCACGTGTCCCACAGTATTAGACGTGCCCTCAACAACACAGTTACTGGGAAAGTCCACCTAACCACGGACATGTGGACATGTGCTTGTGGGCAGGGACGGTACTGTTATGATCTGCAACATGTACTAAGGAAAGAAAGGAGAATGCTGTCCCTACAGTAAGACTAAGCTGAATCCCTATGATGTAGCGGGCTGCCTGTTCCTTGCAAACAGACCCCCCTTAGTCCTTGACTAGTCTGAACAAAGACCTAAAGCATATAGGGGAGGGGTCCCTAAAAGATCTAAGGACTGGAACAAAAATGGGACACCTCCTTAACAGAGAAGTTGTTGCAGAACACAAAAAGATAAACTGAAAAAATGTACTAGAGGTCCCAGAAGGACCAAGTGAACTGACAGAGAAAGGCACAGAAGCACCTGGATAGCAAAACAGTCAAAACACTGGAGTCCAGCACAGCCAAAAGGGCGGAGCTGGAATATAAAGGCAGGTGGTCACGTGACCGCAAAACACAAGATGGAAAAAACAAACAGGAGGGTTCTAACAGGTAAATCTCGCTGAATGCACACTGGGTTAACATATTGGTAGCTGGGACTCAGTCGGACCTTGGAACGGAACACGTCCTCCTAACGCCGAGGATTGCAGGCCCTGGGTCAATCAGGGTTGACCCCTCCCCCATACTCTACAGCATCTGCACCACCTCCTCCTCCTCTTCAGCATCCATCTTCGAAATAACCACATCAATCACAAGCTGGAACACTGCAGCACTGCCTCAGCCAAGGGGCAACAGGCCGTGACAAAGCTAATATGCTTAGATGACAAACCACAAAACGCTGAAGAGTTGTGGACAGCTCTGAAAGAGCAGGCAGATTTGTGGCTGTCACCGCTGACCCTACAGCCAGGCATGGTCATGTGTGACAATGGCCGGAACCTGGTGGCAGCTCTGAGGCAAACTCACACATGTACCATACCTGGCCCATGTGCTTAACTTCGTGGTTCAGTGGTTTCACAAACCTACCTGGATGTTATGGATCTACTTGTCAAGGTACGCCACCTGTGTGCCAATTTTAGAAAGTCAGCTACAGCTTCCACCTCCTTTGATGTGCTTTAGCAGAGTTTGCAGCTTCCTGCTCACCGACTGATCTGCAATGTCTCCACGTGTTGGAACTTTACACTGCAGATGTTGTGAACGATTTGTGAGCAGAAGAGGGCAGTTGTTGACTACCAGCATCAACAAGGCAGTTGGTATTCAGTTAAGACTCCACAAATAAGACCTCAGGAGTGGACATGGATGTCAGACATATGTACCATCCTCCAAAACTTTGAGGACTCCACCAAGATGGTGAGCGGCGATGATGCCATAATTAGCATCAACATACTTCTTCTCTGTCTTCTGAAATGCTCTCTGCTCACAATTAGAGAGGATGCATTGTAGGCAGAGCACGATGAGATGGAGCAAGGAAATATACAGGGTGATTACACACAGCCCAGCCTCATCCCATCCCAATGTGGATTGTGTGACAATGAGGAAGAGGAGGAGGAGGAAGAAAAGTAGCTAGTTTCCTTTGCTATAGACGGTACTACCGGCACAACTGTCATACCGTCAGTTCAACGTGGATGGCCTGAGGACAGGGAGGAGGAGAAAGAGGAGGATGAGGAGGAGAGCATGGTCAGTCGTCCTCTTGGTGATGACACGGAAGTCTTGCCTCTTTGCAGTCTGGCACACATGGCTGAGTTTGTTACCCTGCCTTTCTTGTGACCCTTGCATTGTCAAAATTTTAGGTGATAGCCATTATTAGTCGGTGACACTTCTAGACCCACACCTCAAGGAGAACTTTCTGTCTCTTAACAAGCAGAACAGGCCTAATAAAATAGGGCAGTATGAGAAGGCACTTGTTGCGGAGTTATTTAAAAAATTCTCATCTGAAAACGCAGGCGGCAGAGGGCACACTTCGTTGGACAACCAAGGAGTACAGGCAAGAGAGCAACAAATGCAATCCAGCAGAGGCAGGGGAACACAGTCAAAGTTCTGGGACAGTTTTCTCACAACCTCCCATCGCACATGCCTTGATGCGCGGGGTACTCTCCCAAAGAAGGAAAAGTTTGGGAAGATGGTGAGGGAGTACCTTGCCGACTGTACCAACGTCCTCCATGATTCCTCTGTGCCTTATAATTATTGGGTATCCAAGCTGTAAACATGGCATTAACTGGCTCTCTATGCCTTGGAAGTCCTAGCCTGCCCTGACACTAACGTTTCGTCAGAGAGGGTTTTATTGCTGCTGGTGGAATTATAACCGATAGGCGCATCCGCCTGTCAACTGAAAATGCTGATTGGCTGAATTTTATAAAAATGAACAAGGGCTGGATTGGGCCAGACTTCTCAACACCACTGAATGATAGCAGTGTAAAATAACTCAAATACAGTGTCTTTTTTGGGGAAGTCTAATTCTATTCCCATGCACCTCAGTATTCACACCCAGACATGGCTATATGCTTTCTGATTTTGTTTATTTGCCCCTGTCCTCCTCCTTCTCCGCATTCTCATCCTCCATCACCATATGTACCATATCAAGATATATACGTTTCTTGCAAGGGGAATTGGAGCTCCTCCAAATTTTTGGCAGCCCTTGCATTCACTGCATAGGCAAACAGCAAGGGAGACCCACTTCCTAATAATGGGAACATTGTTTTTAGAAGGCCCTCTGACCTCTGCGTCTCTTGCAAGTGGCATTGGAGTTCCTCCAAATTTTTGGCAGCCATTGTATATACTGCATAGGCAAACAGTATGGGAGACACACTTCCTAATAATGGGAACATTGTTTTCAAGAGGCCCTCTGACCTGTAAGTCTCTTGCAAGGAGCACTGGAGTTCCTCCAAATTTTTGTCAGCCATTGCATTCACAGCATATTCAAAGAGTATGGTAGACCTGCTTCCTAATAATGGGAACATTGTTTTCAGGAGGTCCTTTGACCTCTACGTCTCTTGCAAGGGGCATTGGAGTTCCTCAAAATTTTGGGAAGCCTTTGCATTCACTGCATACCCTTTAACTGTATAGCAGACCCTCTTCTTTCTAATGGGAATATGTTGTTACTGTGGCCAAGCTCTATGTGTCTTTAAATTGTTAGTGGGGTTTTTCACAAATTTTGGCAGCCCTTGCACTCACAGAATTGGCATTACCACTATAGGAGACCCGCTACTTTATAATGGAAGCATTTTTTTGCTGAGATTCTTATCCATGTCACTTCAAAGGTGTATTGAGTTGCATCCAAAATTTTGGCAGCCCTTGCAGTCACTGCATACACAATAACAGTATAGGAGACCCACTTTTTAATAATGGTAATAACAAAGCATAGCCGGCTGATGGCTCTCTAACAATAGCGAGTGCCAACTGCTGGCCCTTTATGAATATTAAGGGCCGCCTCATGACCCTATTGAAAATAGGCTTTGTAACTTTCAGAGTCCCTCCATCATAAATGAAACAGGATGTGTCTGATGATGTGTCACACACTACATGGCTAGATAAGGTTGTAAAATGTTAAAATGGCATTTCCCGGTGAATGCATTTGTCTTATAAATCTAACGTGAAAAAAAAAAAAAAAAAAACACAGTAAGATCTTTGTTTAGTATAAAAACCAGACTCACCTCAATGTAATCACATTTTTCAGCCCCTGCACCTCCTCCTCCAGTTCGGACTCCATCTCCGAAATGACCACATCAGTCACAAGCTGAAAGCACTTCAGAACTGCCTTGGCCAAGCGGTATCAGGCTGTGCTGAAAATAACATGCTTAGTGCTTAGGTGACAAACCACCCACCTCTGCAGAGTTTATGAAAGCTGTAACACAGCAGCCTGATCTGTGGCTCTCACCGCTGAACATAAAGCCAGACATGGTCGTGTATAGTGATGAGCGAGCACTAAAATGCTCGGGTACTCGTTGCTCGGGTCGAGCAAATTGGAATACTCGGATGCTCGACCCGAGCAACGAGCCCAATGTAAGTCTATGAGAAACTCGAGCATTTTTCAGGTGGCTCTCCCCGGCGGTCTGCAGAGGGCCTAAAAAATGCCCAAATCGATGGGAACAGTGCTCAAATGCCATGGGAACAGCATGGGGAAGACCCCTGGAAGCCGCTCTGACTCCTAGATCACTGCTGTTAACAATGTTGTCAGAGTATTATGCCACTTTTAGGGACTCACAATAAAACATATAAAAACGAAAATGAATTTTCCTGGGAAATATGTTAAGGAACATCCTTTCCAGGGTAATGACTTGTATATAAAGCAAAATAAATAACCAAAAACAAAATTGCTCCTCCACACCTTGGGCTATGTTCACACGTAGCATTTTTGATACGTTTTTTCACTATTGCATTGTTATGATCTGCTACAAGCACTAAGGAAAGACAGGAGAACTGTCCCTACAATAGAACTAAGCTAGATCCCTACGATGTAACGGGGAACCTGATCCTGCGATCAGACCCACTAAAGTCCTCAGCTAGTCTGAACGAAGACCTAAAGATGTGAGGAAGGGATCCCTACAAGAACTAGGGACTGGGAAAAAGATGGACACCTCCTAGCAGAAATTGTAGCAGTAAAAAGACAAACAAACAACATAGAACATAGAGGTCCGAAGACCTAGCAAAACTGACTGAGAAAGGTTACAAAGCACCTGGCTAGCTAAAGAGTAGAAATTACAATGAAGTCCAGCATGGCCAGGAGGCCGGAGCAGGATTAAATAGGCAAAAAAGGTCATGCGACCAGCAAGATAGAAAAAACCTAACAGGAGAGTTCTAACAGTACCCTCTCTTCTATGAGGATCCTCCGGATCCCCTAGGCCCAGGCTTATCAGGAAACCTCTTGTGAAACGCTCTGACAAGTCTGGAAGCTGAAACATCATCCGCCCTCACCCATGAGTTATCCTCGGGAACGAAACCCTTCCAAGCGACAAGATACTGTAAATTCCCTCTATACCGTCTAGAACCCAGGATACGGGAAACTTCATATTCCCCGTCCACCACCACCGGAGGAACAGTGGCAGTGGCGTCTCTATTAGATACATCACCCTTTTTCAACAGAGAAACATGAAACACCGGATTAATCTTCCAGGAGGTGGGAACCTCCAACCTAACAGCAGATTGGTTAACTACCTGAAGCACCTTAAAGAGCCCTACAAACTTGGGACCCAATTCTTTCGAAGGAATCCTCAACCGCAGATTCTTAGAGGACAACCAAACCATGTCACCAATAGCAAACAAAACCTCTTGCCATTTCCTAGCAAAGTACCTCTTAGATTTTTTGTTAGCCTCCTGAAGATTACCACGCACATCCATCCAAACTCTCTCCAAATCACCGGAAATACTCTCCTCCTCAGGCACAGACGATACCAATTTGGAGAATGACCCCAAAGACGGATGTCTCCCAGAACAACAACAAAAAGGCGAACACCCAGCAGAAGAGGATGTATGGTTGTTAAGAGCAAATTCAGCAAGTGGCAGAAACTCAGACCACCCCTCTTGATTGTCTGCCACAAAACAACGCAAGAACTGCTCAACATCCTGGTTCTTCCTTTCTGTCTTGCCATTAGATTCAGGATGATATCCAGATGAAAATGACAAGTGAACTCCCAACCTGTCACAAAAAGCATGCCAAAAACGAGCCGCGAACTGAGGTCCCCTATCGGAAACAATGTCAGTAGGAACGCCATGGAGTCTGACAATTTCCTTGACAAAGGCCTTAGCGAGTGTCTTAGCGCAGGGCAATTTGATGAAGGGAACCAAGTGACACATCTTGCTAAAATGGTCCACGACCAACCTGTTGACCGTGAAACCCTCAGAGGGGGGAAGGTCAGTAATAAAGTCCATAGCCAGATGTGTCCAAGGTGCACTAGGAACCTCCAGAGGGCAAAGCAACCCCGCAGCAGGAGTATGTGAAGACGTAGATCTAGCACACACAGTACATTGACGCACCCACTTAATGACTTCCTTCTGCCATCCAGGCCACCAAAAACTGCGACCCACAAGTCTCTTGGCCTCAGAAATTCGTGGATGACCTGCCAACCGAGACTCATGACACTCAACAAACAAATCTCTCCTAAAGGTCCTAGGCACAAACAACCTCCCATGGGGAGTATTAGATGGGACATTCTCCTGTGCTTTAAGAATCTCATCTTCCAAAACGGAGTCCAATGCAGCAATCACAACACCTTCTTGTAAAATGCTCTCCTCCTCCTCAGCACCGACCATGGGAGAAAAGCTGCGAGACAAAGCATCAGCTTTAACATTCTTGGTACCCGGGATGTAAGTAATGGAAAAATTAAACCGCGAGAAAAAAAGTGCCCACCTAGCCTGACGGTCATTCAAGCACTTGGCAGCATCAAGATAGATCAGATTTTTATGATCAGTGAAAACCTGAATGGGAAATTCAGCACCTTCCAAGAGATGACGCCAGTGTTCAAATGCGAGTTTAATAGCCAGCAATTCCCGATTACCAATATCGTAATTAAGTTCAGTCTCAGAAAATTTTTTTGAAAAAAAGGCACAGGGATGTTCTCCATCCTTGTTTTCCTGAGACAACACCGCACCGACATCCACAGAAGAAGCATCAACTTCAACCAAAAATGGCTTAGTCACATCAGGCTGCATAAGGATGGGGGCAGAGCTGAACCTCTCCTTTAGAAACACAAAAGCTTCAATGGCCACAGTAGTCCACTGAACCGTATTAGGACCTTTCCTGGTGAGATCGGTCAGTGGTTTAACAATAATAGAAACATTTTTAATGAATTTTCTTTAATAATTGGCAAAACCCAAAAACCTCTGTATCGATTTCAAACCAATAGGCCTAGGGCATTCCTGCACAGCTTGAACTTTCACCGGGTCCATCTCAAAGCCCTCACTGGAGATAATGTAGCCCAAAAAACTAATTCTCTGTACAGCGAACTCACATTTCTCTAGCTTAGCAAAAAGCGAATTGTCAATTAATAACTGTAATACCTCCGCCAATGAGACTCCAGATCCGGCGAATAAATCAAAATGTCATCCAAATACACAACCACATTTTTGCTGATCAAAGGTCTAAGGATGTCATTTATAAGATTCTGAAAAAATGCTGGTGCATTGGTAAGACCAAAAGGCATAACCAGATTCTCAAAATGACCCACAGGAGTGTTAAAAGCAGTCTTCCATTCATCACCCTCCTTAATGCGCAACAAATTGTATGCCCCCCGGAGATCAATTTTAGAGAACCACTTGGCCCCCCCTAACTGGTTAAACAAATCAGGAATCAATGGCAGTGGGTAGGGATTGCGTACTGTAATTTTATTAATCTCGCGAAAGTCCAGACAAGGACGTAAACCGCCGTCCTTTTTTTTAACAAAAAAAATCCAACAGCCACAGGTGACTTTGAGGGTCTGATATGACCGGCGGCCAAGTTCGTCTGTATGTATTCCTCCAAAGCCTTTCTCTCAGGTATAGTAAGATTAAAAAAACGACTTTTAGGAAGAGTCGCTCCAGGGACAAATTCAATGGTACAATCATAGTCTCTATGGGGAGGCAAAATTTGTTACTCCTCCTCAGAAAAATTTTTCCAAAAATCCTGAATAAGTACAGGTAATTCCCCTTTTTCCACAGCAGCAATGCGCCCGTTACAACACTTGTCATAACACTTAGGGCTCCAGGATGTAATTTCATTGGTAGGCCAATACAGTACAGGATTGTGCAATTTTAACCAGGGTAACCCCAAAACTACTGGAGAAGGCAAATTATTTAATACCACCAAATCCAAATTCTCTTGGTGAATACCATTAATAGTGAGGGAAAATTCATAAACCTTGTGAGTAACACATTTCAAGGGAGAGCCATCGACAGAAACCACGGCAATAGGGGATGACAAAGGTTTGGGTTTTAATTTAAGTTTTTCCAAGAATCCCCCATCAATCACATTCAGAGTAGAACCACAATCCACAGATATCTGAAATTCAATTAATTCTTCCTGAGCTGCAGAAGTAGCAGAAAGAAATACACCCTTAGCGTTTAAACAGTCTATACGGGCGTAACTGACCTTTTTTTTTTTCTTTGTTCATACAAAGCACCCAGTTCTTAATGAAATGATCAGATTCACCGCAATAAAAGCACAAACCTTCAGAAAACCAACGGTCTTTTTCCTGAGAGCGAGGTGACATCGCCCCAATCTCCATCGGCTCTCCAATGTCAGTACAGACCATCTCAAGACTCGGAGCTGACATGGCAGAGGATTTACTCTCATTAACCCTTGCACACAGTCTCCTGTCCACCCGTATAGCTAATTGCATTGCCTCCTGCAAGTTTCCATGTGTAGGATAAGCAATCAGCAGATCCTTAACCCTTTCACCTAGCCCAGCAAGAAACAAACTTTTCAAAGCTGAATCGTTCCACCCCACCTGAGCAGACCACCGACGGAAGTGAGTACAATACTTTTCCACTTTACCTGATCCCTGCCTCAAACGTCTCTATTCAGTCTCAGCTAATGAGACACGATCAGGATCATCATACAACAACCCTAAAGCAGAATAAAACTATCCACTGATCTAAAGCACGTATCACTAGGTTGGAGAGAAAAGGCCCATCCGTGAGGTTCTTTGCGCAAAAGTGACATTATGAACCCTATGCGCTGTGATTCATCGCCAGAGGATCTGGGTCTCAAACGAAAATACAACAAACAAGCATTTTTAAAGGAAAAAAAATCTTGTTGTTCACCAAAAAATAAATCAGGCAATCGTACCTTTGGCTCCACAAAATGCGCTCCAGAACAGCTACTCACGTGTTGTTGGAGCTCGGCCACCTTCAGAGAGAGTCCCTGCAGGCGTTGAGCCAAATCCTGAACCGACACCATGATGGAAACTGGAAGTCTTTCCTTAGAGAATTTTTTTGGGCTGGACTTACTGTTATGATCTGCTACAAGTACTAAGGAAAGACATGAGAACTGTCCCTACAATAGAACTAAGCTAGATCCCTACGATGTAACAGGGAACCTGATCCTGCTATCAGACCCGCTAAAGTCCTCGGCTAGTCTGAACGAAGACCTATAGATGTGAGGAAGGGATCCCTACAAGAACTAGGGACTGGGAAAAAGATGGACATCTCCTAGCAGAAATTGTAGCAGTAAAAAGACAAACAAACAACATAGAACATAGAGGTCCAAAGACCTAGCAAAACTGACTGAGAAAGGTTACAAAGCACCTGGCTAGCTAAAGAG
The DNA here is from genome assembly GCF_046119375.1 of Phyllobates terribilis. Classification (NCBI taxonomy): domain Eukaryota; kingdom Metazoa; phylum Chordata; class Amphibia; order Anura; family Dendrobatidae; genus Phyllobates; species Phyllobates terribilis. The sequence goes on along the minus strand of NW_027362767.1, from coordinate 395,694,618 downwards.
TAGAAATTACAATGAAGTCCAGCATGGCCAGGAGGGCAGAGCAGGATTAAATAGGCAAAAAAGGTCATGTGACCAGCAAGATAGAAAAAAACTAATAGGAGAGTTCTAACATGCATTGCTTTCAACCGAGACAAGTGCATTCACCAGGAAATGTAATTTTAACATTTTACAAACATATCTGGCCATGTGGTGTGTGAAGCATCATAAGACACATGCATACAGTTCTGAAAAGACATGGGAACAGCATGGGGAAGACCTCTGGAAGCATCTCTGACTTCCAGGTCACTGCCTAAAAGTGTGCCCATCATAAGTGATCCTTGGTGCATGTGAAGATGCCTCCCGCCATGCACCTGTCCTTACAGACTTGCAACAATCACCGTCCACGTCCTCGTACCACTGCAGCATTTAGTTATCTCTGCCCCATTCCTTGGAATGCAAGAGCAATTATGCAGGCAGCCAGCCACCCACCCACAGGCTGCAATACTATACTGCCAAATTTTAGACAGCTGCTTGCACTTGAAATGTGGCCTATTAAGCTTGTGGAGGTGGAAGCTTTTTACAGCCTCATGCCGGCGGCGGCCGGTTGTCCATACTCGGTCCCCAGCCACCACTATATTTCCGGGTATTGCCTCCGCCTTCCACAAGCACGGGTCCCACAACATTACCCCTACCCTCCCCAGTGCACTTACTGGGAAGGACCGCCTAACCACAAATACGTGGACAGGTGAATGTGGCCAGGGACGGTACGGAGTCAGTCCACATCTTTTTTTGCTGAGAGTTGTATTTAGGTCGGTGAAAGTACTGGCATAGAGGGAAACCCTATCTAGCCTGCATGTCATTTCATACAGGAAGTCCTGTAATGCAGCTTGATGCAGAAGCAATGGCAGCCCATCCAACATCAACTCGTCCTTGTCGGTGGTGCTTTGACACACACACATCTTTCTTTGCGCATTTAATTTCATGAATACAGAGTTGGACAATGGCCTGATCTGTAATGCGGTTTGAGAAATAACATGCACAAGCATGGCCGATCCACATTGAAAAAGTAGCCATAGAGAGTCCGTGAACCTTCCCCCACACTTTTCTTAGCCAGGGTTGCTTTTCGTCAGGGTTGGACGGGCCAACCAGAGAACTGGAGTCTCCTCCAGCGGGCCCTGGCTTCTCCTTCAAGAGAGTTCATAGTGCCGAGGTGAGGCCATGATGATGATAGAGGCCACCATCTGCTTAGTTTTATGTTACTTGAAATGCAAGTGCAAGTATGCAGCCAGCCACCCACCCACCGACAGGCCGGAACTCTAAACTGCCTGATTTCTGGGCAGCTTTTTGAACTTGAAATATGGCCTTTTAAGCTCGTGGAGGCAATAGCTTTTCACAACCTCATGCCGGCGGTGGCTGGGTGTCCATACTCGGTTCCCAGCCGCCACTATATTTCCCTGTATCGCCTTCGCCTTCCACAAGCACCTGTCCCTCTAATTACCCATGCCCCCCCCAGTGCACAACTTTGTTTGCTGAGAGTTGTATTTAGCTCGGTGAAAGGACTGGCATAGAGCGAAACCCTATCTAGCCTGCATGTAATTTCTCACAGGAAGTCCTGTAAAGCTGCTTGCACTTGAAATGTGGCCTTTTAGTCTCGTGGAGGCGGAAGCTTTTCACAACAACATGCCTCATGCCTTGTGTCCATACTCGGTCCCCAGCCGCCACTATTTCTCCCGGTGTTGTCTCCGTCTTCTACAAGTGCGGGTCCCTGAACATTACTGCTGGTACTTTTCTGGGGGAATTTGCTTGCCTCCTACCAGCCTGGAATATTTCCAGCAAACTATGGTGCGAAGCCATTGTATTAGCACAGCCCCCAGTACCAGTAGCGAAGCCATCCCCAGTTTCCTTCTCAGGAATTTTATTTGGTAGACTGAATGGCTGCCAAATACATTTTCTCACAAAGGAGCTGAAGATAGAGTGGCAGCAGGTGCAAGTTTCTCCAGCCTGTTAGATATTAGAGGGTGAACGGCAGCACATTGGATCAGTGGTTAGCACTGAAGACTTGCAGCGCTGGGATCCTGGGATCAAATCCCAGCAAGGACAACATCTGAAAGGACTTTCTGTATGTTCTTCCCGTGTTTGCGTGGGTTTCCACCTCAGTAAAAAAGCAGCCATAGGGTATCCGGGAACCTTTCCACACACTTTTCTTAGCCAGGACTGCTTCTCGGCAGGGTTGGACAGTCCCATCAGAGAATCCTCTGGTGTGCCTTAGTTTCCACCTCAGGAAAGTTTATGATAGCGCTAACTTTGCAGCTGCTATGGGGCTCTTGAGTGGGAAGAAAGGTTAGCCCTCAGAATCAAATCCTCTGGTGGGCACAATGTTTATCAATCTAAAACAGCTTCTCAGTGGGAGTAGTATTTTACCACAGCTATATTCTTTAGCTAAGTGAAAGGACTGGCATAGAGGGAAACTGTATCTACCCTGGCTGTCTTTTCTCTGTCACCAGGTTCCACCCATTGTCACACACGACTATGCCTGGTTGTATGTTCAGCGGTGAGAGCCACAGATCAGGCTGCTGTGTTACAGCTTTCAACAACTCTGCAGCGTTGGGCGGTTTGTCAATTAACCCCTTAACAACATCTGACGTACTAATACGCGTCTGTGCCCTGGGACTTAAGAGCCAGTACGTCATGGCGATCGCGCGCGCACACAGGCTGTGCGGGCGCGATCGCTGCCGGGTGTCAGCTGATTGTCACAGCTGACACCCAGTACTGTGTGCAGGGAGCTGTCCTGCACCGCCCCCAGCACATTAACCCCCGCGATGCTGCGATCGAAGTCGATCGAAGTCGATCGCGGCATTGGGGGGCAAGGGGAGGTGATCGGCGATACTCACCTCCTCTTCCGGCTTCCAGCGCAGTCTGCAAAGGCTTCCCGGGTGTTGCCATGACGACCCGATGTCGTCATGACAACATCCGGGTCACCAGACAGCAGGAAGATTGCTTGGACATGCGCAGTGCATCTCCAAGCAATCTTCACAATGTGCACCGCTGATAGCCTGCATGGCATAGGGATGGTGCTGCATTCCTGTGCCATGCAGGCGATCAGAGAAAAAAAAGTGAAAGTCCCAGAGTGGAACAAAGTAATAAAGTGTATAAACTGTGTGAAAGTGGAAAAAAAAAAAAAAAACATTTGCAAAAATATAAAAAAAAAATAAAAAAAATAATCCACCAAAAATAAAAATATAATGTACCCATCAATAAATATTATTACAAAAAAAACAAAAAAAAAACAATAAAAGTACACATATTTGGTATCGCCGCGTCCGGAACAACCTGACCTATAAAACTGTCCCACTAGTTAACCCCTTCAGTGAACGCAGTAAAAAAAATTAAAAAAAAAACGAAGCAAAAAACAATGCTTTATCACCATACCGCCAAACAAAAAGTGGAATAACACGCGATCAAAAAGACGCATATAAATAAAATTGGTACCGCTGAAAACGTCATCTCGTCCTGCAAAAAAGAAGCCACAATACAGCTCCATTAGCCCCCGAAAAAAAAAGTTATAGCTCTCAGAATAAAGCGATGCTAAAAAATATTTTTTTCCTATAAAATAGCTTTTATTGTGTATAAGCGCCAAAACATAGAAAAATGATACAAATGTGGTACCGCTGTAAACGTACTGACACGAAGAATAAAGCTACCTTATCAATTTTACCACACGCGGAACATAATAATAAAAAAAAAAAAAAAATTCCTGAATTGTTGGTTTCTGTTTATTCTGCCTCCCAAAAATCGGAATAGAAAGCGATCAAAAAATGTCACGTGCCTGAAAATGGCACCAATAACAACATCAAGTGTTCCCGCAAAAAACAAGCCGTCACATGACTGTCTGACAAAATCTGGAAAAATTATAGCTCTCAAAATATGGCGATGCAAAAACTAGATTTTACAAAAAATGCGTCTTTTAGTGTGTGACAGCTGTCAGTCATAAAAACCCCATATGATTCTGGCATTGCTGTAATCACACCGACCCGAAGAATAAAGTAGTCTAATCACTTATACTGCACAAGGAACGGCGTCAAAAATAAACTCTTGGGTTAGGATTGGGCTAGGGTTAGGGCTGGGTTTGGGGCTAGGGTTGTGCTGGGGCTAGGGTTGTGCTAGGGTTAGGGTTGTGCTACGGTTAGGGTTGTGCTACGGTTAGGGCTAGGGTTGTGCTAGGGCTAGGGTTGTGCTAGGGTTAGGGCTGGGGTTGGGATTTTTTTCAAAAGTAAGAAAAAAAGATGACGATATGGCGACTAGTGTTGAGAGCAAGTGCTCGCTACTTGAGTTTGCATTGGGTGCTCTGGTATGCATTGAGTATCGTGGGTATTTGAGTGACATGCTCGAGTCTCTGCCCCATATGCTTCGCGGCCAAAAAACTTTACGGAGATTGCCTGCCATGTACGAGCGATCCCCCGCATGGTTTTTTTTGGGTGTCTAATAACCGTGAAACATGCGGAGCAGGGACTCGAGCATGTCACTCGAGCACACGCTGCACATGGTGCATACCTGAGTACCCGATGCAAACTCAAGTAGCGAGCACTTGCGCTCAAGAATAATGACAACTTATTCAATATGATGACCTAATGTAAACAAATTCTGTGCCGTACCTCTGGGTTCAAAATGTTCACTATACACCTTAATAAAATCCTTGAGGGGTATAGTTTCCAAAATGGGGACACTTGTGGGGGAGCTCCACTGTTTAGGCACATCACGGGCTCTCCAAACGCGACATGGTGTCCGCTAACAAATTGAATGGAAAATTGGCTCAAATTGTTAGCGGACGCCATGTTGCGTTTGGAGAGCCCCTGTGTGGCCAAACATTGGAGCACCCCCACAAGTGACCCCATTTTGGAAACTAGACCCCCCAAGGCACCTATCTAGATGCATAGTGAGCACTTGGAACCCCCAGGTGCTTCACAAATTGATTCGTAAATATGAAAAAGTGAAAAAAAAAACACTTTTTCATTTTTATGAATCAATTTGTGAAGCACCTGGGGGTTCCAAGTGCTCACTATGCATCTAGAAAGGTGCCTTGGGGGGTCTAGTTTCCAAAATGGGGTCACTTGTGGGGGAGCTCCAAAGCTTGGGCACAGAGGGGCTCTCCAAACGCAAAGTGGTGTCCGCTAACAATTTGAGCCGATTTTCCATTCAATTTGTTAGCGGATATCATGTTGCATTTGGAGAGTCCCTGTGTGCCCAAACATTAGAGCTCCCCCACAAGTGACCCCATTTTGGAAACTAGACCCCCCAAGGCACCTATCTAGATGCATAGTGAGCACTTGGAACCCCTAGGTGCTTCACAAATTGATTCGTAAAAATGAAAAAGTGTTTTTTTTTTCACTTTTTCATTTTTACGAATCAATTTGTGAAGCACCTGGGGGTTCCAAGTGCTCACTATGCATCTAGAAAGGTGCCTTGGGTGGTCTAGTTTTCAAAATGGGGTCACTTGTGGGGGAGCTCCAAAGTTTGGACACACAGGGGCTCTCCAAACACAACATGACATCTGCTAATTATTCAAGCAAATTTTACAATCAAAAAGTCAAATGTCGCTCCTTCCCTTCCGAGCCCTGCCGTGCGCCCAAACAGTGTTTTTTCCCCAAATATTGGGTATCTGCGTGCCCAGGGGAAATTGCACAACACGTTTTGGGGTCCATTTTTTCTTGTTACCCCTGTGAAAATAAAAAAAATTGGGTCTAAAGTAACATTTTTGTGAAAAAAGTTAAATGTTAATTTTTTTCTTCCACATTCAAAAAATTCCTGTGAAGCACCTGAAGGGTTAATAAAGTTCTTGAATGGGGTTTTGAGCACCTTGAGGAGTGCAGTTTTTAGAATGGTGTCACTTTTGGGTATTTTCTGTCATAAAGACCTCTCAATGTGACTTCAAATGTGATGTGGTCCCTAAAAAAATGGTTTTGTAAATTTTGTTGGAAAAATGAGAAATCGCTGGTCAACTTTTAACCCTTATAGCTCCCTAACAAAAAAAAATTTTGGTTCCAAAATTGCGCTGATGTAAAGTAGACATGTGGGAAATGTTATTTATTAACTCTTTTGTGTGACATATCGCTCTGATTTCAGGGCTTAAAAATTCAAATTTTGAAAATTGCTAAATTTTCAAAATTTTCGCCAAATTTCCATTTTTTTCACAAATAAACGCAAGTGATATCGAAGAAATTTTTCCACAATCATGACGTACAATATGTCACGAAAAAACAGTCTTAGAATCAGGGGGATCCGTTTAAGCGTTCCAGAGTAATTACCTCATAAAGTGACAGTGGTCAGAATTGTAAAAATTGGCATGTTCATTAATGTGCAAACCACCCTCGGGGCTTAAGGGGTTAAGCATTAAGCATGTTATCTTCAGCACAGCCTGTTGCCGCTTGGCCATGGCAGTGCTTCAGTGCTGTCAGCAGCTGCTATGGGGCTCTTGAGCGGGGAGAAAGGTTAGCCCTCAGAATCAAATCCTCTGGTGGGCACAATGTTTTTCAATCTAAAACAGCTTCTCAGTGGGAGTAGTATTTCACCACAGCAATATTCTATAGCTCTGTGAAAGGACTGGCATAGAGGGAAACCGTATCTACCCTGGCTGTCATTTCTCAGTCACCAGGTTCCGCCCATTGTCACACATGACCATGCCTGGCTGTATGTTCAGCGGTGAGAGCCACAGATCAGGCTGCTGTGTTACAGCTTTCAACAACTCTGCAGCGCTGGGCGGTTTGTCAATTAAACATTAAGCATGTTATCTTCAGCACAGCCTGTTGCTGCTTGGCCATGGCAGTGCTGCAGTGCTGTCAGCTTGTGACTAATGTGGTCATTTCAAAGATGGAGGAGGAGGTGCGTGAGCTGAACAATGGGATTACATTATTGTTAAATTGGTGACGCTGTTTTTTATACTAAAGAAAGACCCTATTGTTTTGTTTTTTTTACGTTTTTTTTTAAGACAATTGTCATTTTAACATTTTACAACCTTAGCTGGCAATGTGGTGTGTGACACATGATCAGACATTTCCTGTTTTATTTATGATGGAGGGACTCTGAACGTCATAAAGCCTATTTTTATAGGGACATCAGATGGCCCTTACTATTCTTAAAAGGCCAGCAGTCGGCCCTAGCTATTGTTAGAGAGCCATCAGCCGGCTGTGCTTTGTTGTTCCCATTATTAACAAGTGGGTCTCCTATACTGTTTTTGCGCATCAAGTGATTGCAAGGGCTGCAAAAAATTTGGACGCAACCCAATACCCCTTTGAAGAGACATAGAGGAGCGTCTCAGTAAAAAAAATGTTCCCTTTATAAAGGAGCGGGACTCCTATAAGTGATAATGCCCATGCTGTGACTGCAAGGGCTGCCAAAATTTGGAGGCACTTCAATGCCCCTTGGAAGAGATGTGGAGAAGGGCCTCATAAAAAAATGTTCCCATTAGAAAGGAGCGGGCCTCCTACACATGTAATGCCCATACACTAAGTGTATGGGCTGACAATCATTTACCCCTGGGGGGTATACATGAACATACTGTATCAAAAATTTTTTTTACGGGCATCATAAACACCCTTTAAAAAATTAGGTGGGTGTTGCATCATGGACCACAGTCACCCTGGTGGTATGGTGGTGGAGGATGAGGAGAAGGAGGAGGACAAGAGCAAATAGCCAAAATCAGGAAGCGTATACCCATGTGTGGGTGTGAAAAGGTGCATGGGAATGCACCTCTCAAGAAAAGACACTGGATTGGAGTTTATGTTACACTGCTATCATTCGGTGGTGTTGAGAATTCTGGCCCAATCCAGCCCTTGTTCATTTTTATAAGAGTCAGCCTGACAGAAATTTCAGTTGACAGGCGGATGGGCTTATCAGTTATAATTCCATCAGCGGCACTAAAATCCCGCTCTGACAAAACGCTGGTGGCAGGGCAGGACAAGACCTCCAAGACATAGAGAGCCAGTTCATTCCACGTATCCAGCTTGGATAACCAATAATTATAAGGCACAGAGGAATCACGGAGGACGTTGGTACGGTTGGCAAGGTACTCCCTCATCATCTTCCCAAACTTTGCACTCCTTGTGAGAGTATCCCGCGCCTCAGGGCCTGTCCAATGGGAGGGTATGAGAAAACTCTCCCAGAACTTTGACAGTGCTCTCCTGCCTCTGCTGGACTTGAAGTTGTGTCTCTCTCGCCTGTACTCCTTGGTTGTCCAACGAAGTGTGCCCTCTGCCAGCAGCATTTTCAGATGGGAATTTTCTTAATAGATCCGCAACAAGAGCCTTCTGGTACAGCACCATTTTTGTAGACCTGTCCGCCTCAGGAACAAGAGATATAAAGTTCTCTGTAGCGTGGGTCTAGAAGTGTCACCAACCTGTGATGGCTGTCACCCAAAATTTTGAGAACGCGAGGGTTATGGGAAAGGCAGCGTAACATAAACTCGGCCATGCGTGCCAGACTACTAACAGGCAAGACTTCCTTGTCCTCACCAAGAGGATGACTGACCTTGCTCTCCTCCTCCTCTCTGTCCTCAGGCCATCCATGCTGAACAGACAGTATGACAGTTGTGCAGGTAGTACTGTCTGTAGTAAATGAAACTAGCTACTGTCCTTTCTCCTCCTCCTCTTCCTCATTGTTACCCAATCCACGTTGGGATGAGATGAGGCTTGGCTGTGTGTAATCACCCTGTATGGTTCCTTGCTCCATCTCATCGTGCTCCGCCTGCAGTGCATCCTCTTTGATTGTGAGCAGAGAGCGTTTCAGAAGACAGAGAAGCGGGATGGTGATGCTAATTATGGAATCATTGCCACTTACAATCTTGGTGGAGTCCTCAAAGTTTTGGAGGATGGTACATATGTCTGACATCCATGTCCACTCCTGAGGTCTTATGTGTGGAGTCTGAACTGAATACCGACAGCCTTGTTGATGCTGGTACTCAACAACTGCCCTCTTCTGCTCACAAATCCTTCCCAACGTCTGCAGTGTAGAGTTCCAATGCGTGGGGACATCACACACCAGTCTGTGAGCCGGAAGCTGCAAATGCTGCTGAAACACTGCAAGGGCGGCGGAAGCTGTAGCTGACTTTCTAAAATGGGCACACAGACGGCATACTTTAACAAACAGATCCAGCAGCTAGGTAGGTTTTGAGAAATCGCTGAACCACAAGGTTAAGCACATGTGCCGGGCATGGTACATGTGTGAGCTCGCCTCGCCTCAGAGCTGCCACCAGGTTCCGACTATTGTCACACACGACCATGCCTGACTGTAGGGTCAGCGGTGTGAGCCTCAGATCTTCCTGCTCTTTCATAGCTATCCACAACTCTTCAGCATTGTGTGGTTTGTCACCTAAGCATATTAGCTTCAGCACAGCCTGTTGCCGCTTGGCCAAGGAAGTGCTGCTTTTCTTCCAACTTGTGACTGATGTGGTCATTTTGGAGATGGAGGCTGAAGAGGAGGAGGAGGCTGAGGAGGATGAGGTGCAGGAGTTGTAGACTGTGGGGGCAACCCTGATTGACCTAGGGCCCGCAATCCTTGGAATCGGGAGGATGTGATCTGTCCCAAGGTCCGACTGGGTCCCGTCTTCCACTATGTTAACCCAGCGTACCATCAGCAAGATGTACCATCCCTGCCCACAAGCACTTGTCCATGTGTCCGTGGTAAGGTGGATTTTACCGGTAACTGCGTTGTTGAGAGAACGGCAAATGTTTCGGAACACGTGCTTGTGTAATGCGGGGATGGCACACCGGGAGAAATAGTGGCGGCTGGGGTCTGAGTACCGAGGGACGGTCGCCGCCATCGGGTTGTGGAATGCTTCCGTCTCCTCGAGCCTAAAAGGCAACATTTTGAGCGCAAGCAGTCGTGAAATGTGAGAATTTAATAGTGTGGCCTGTGGGGCGTTGGCTGCATATTTGCACTTGCGTTCCAAGGACTGGGGTATGGACAACACAACGCTGCACTAGGACAAGGACATGGACTTGCTTCCTGATGCTGCTACTTGAGAGTGTGCAACGACACGTGCGGGGCAGGAGGCATCTTTGCATGCACCATGGACAGGGGATTGGCTTTGACTTGCATCCACAACAGCGGAAAAAGCAATGGTGCCACCCGCAGACACTGTTCCTGGACCCTGGGGTTTGGCCCACAAAGTCGGGTGCTTCGCTGTCATGTGTCTGATCATGCTGGTGGTGGTCAGGCTGTTCGTTTTGCCACCACTGCTGATGATGACCTGGCAGGTGGTGCAAATGGCCTTTTTGGGGTTATCGGTAGAGTCTTTAAAAAACAGACTCAGGAAGACCTAACAGTTGTACTGGCAACTTCCTCCATGTTGGTGTTACGGGGAGTGGTTGCCTACCTTCTGTCTGCGGCCACTGCACTGCTTCTTCCTGCCTGTTGGGGTGCTCTGCCTCCTTCCCCCTGTGTGCTGCTGTCCTCCCTCTACATGTCCTCCTGCCATGTTGGGTCAGTTACAATATCGTCCACCACCTCGTCTTCCACTTCCGCACCCAGTCCTCCTCCTGACTTTCTGGCAATTATGTCTCATCATCATCCACCTTGTGTGACACTCTCCCACCGTTGCCTTCGTGTGACTGTAGCTGCTCAAATATTTGGGCATTGCTACACGTGATCTCCTCTTGACCCGCTTCATGTGGACCGGGCGAGAAGCCTGAATTTATAAATGGAAAAGTGAACAGCTCTTCAGAGTGTCCAAGTGTGGGATCAGTTGTCTCTGGGTACTCGGCATGGTGGGAGGAAGGAGGATCAGGGTGAGAAATATGCGGTCCAGACGCACGGCTACTGAGATTTGATTGTGTGGAAGACAGGGTGGTGGTGGTAGTGGCTAAGTGACTGGAAGCATTATCCGCTATCCAACCAACAACCATTTGACACTGCTCTGGATTCAATAGTGGTGTGCTGCAGTCCCCTATAAATTTGGACAGGAAGGTCAGGCGAGAAGATGTGGGTGTTTGTTGTGGCACAATTTCGGCTTGCCCACGGTCTTGTCCTCGGCCTCTGCATGCACCATTACCATCACATCCGTTCCCCGTCCCTTGCCACATGCCTTGCCCATTTTAAATGGAGGACAGTATCTTCCATGCTCACTACAAATGACTGAGGTTGGAGCGAACTTATATGTGAGACGTTTGACGAAGAAAACAGTTTTAAATACCTGGCCTGTAGGTAAGTAGTTTGAACAGCTAACTGCTGTGAATTGCTTCACTGACACACTGAAATTTTTTTTTAATGGAGGTCAGAAATGGCAGTATTTTCTGAAAACGTATATGTAATCCGTGTGACGGAGAAAACACAGTTTTAGATACCTGGCCTGTAGGTAACTATTTTGAACAGCAAACTGCTTTGAATTGCTTCACTGACACACTGAAAATTTATTTTAATGGAGACCAGAAATGGAAGTATTTTCTGAAATCGTATATGTGATCAGTTTGACGCAGAACATAGTTTTAAATATCTGGCCTGTAGGTAACTATTTTGAACAGCAATCTGGTGTCAATTGCTTCACTGACACACTGAAAGAAATTTTTACTGGAGGCCAGAAATGACAGTATTTTCTGAAAACGTATATGTGATCCGTGTGACGAAGAAAACACAGTTTTAAACACCTGGCCTGTAGGTAACTGTTTTGAACAGCAAACCAGTGTCAAAAACTTTGCTTATACACTGAAAAAAAATTGAATGCAGCCCAGAAATGGCAGTATTTTCTGAAAACGTATATGTGATCCGTGTGATGGACAAACCACAGTTTTAAATAGCTGGATTTTTAGCGCTGTAATATGGAAAGGACCTGACTGTATTCTGCAGTGCCAACAAGCAAATGGCGCAGAAAAACGGTGTTCTCTGGATTGTTTTTTAAGCAAATTATGAGGATTAAGATGCAAAAAAAAATATTCCTGGCCCCTGAGACCTGGGCCTATTTCTAGAAATATAACAGCAGCAGAAGGCAGAACTGGAATAGAGCCTCTTGTCCTATGTGCACTGCAGTCTGTTATATACCCTGCCTGCCTATATACACTGCCTGCCTGATATCTCTGCAAATGGATTAGTTAGTCCTCAAAAGGACTGTTTGTTAAGATGGATATGTGTAATGTACGGTTTTTCTCCCTACACTACCTAATACACGATTAAATCTCTCCCTGACACAGCAGCAGCTCTCCCTACACTGTCTGATCCGGAGTGACTTTGATGAGCATGGCGGCGCCAGGTCTTATATAGACCTGATGACGCTGTGTGGCCAGCCAATCACTGTAATGCCCACAACCAACATGGCTATGGCATTACAGTGCATGGCAGGCAATACCTGCATGTTCATTGGCTCTCTAAAGAGCACCAAACATGCAGGGAAGGGACCCGAGTTCCTGCCCAAGCAACCCAGAAATACTCGCCGAGAGCCGAGTTTGTCGAGCACCATGATGCTCAGGCAAGTACCGAGTAGTGGCGAGTGCGTTCGCTCATCACTAGTCATGTGTGATAATGGACGGAACCTGGTGATGGAGAAATGACAGCCGGAGTAAATGTGGTTTCACTCTATGCCAGTCATTTCACCAAGCTAAAGATTATGGCTGTGGTGAAATACAACTCCCACTGAGAAGCAGTTTCAAACTGAAAAACATTGGGCCCACCAGAGGATTTGATTCTGAGGGCTCACCTTTCTCCCCCGCTCAAGAGCCCCATAGCTGCTGCTAAGTTTGCGCTATCATGAACACTCCTCATGGAGAAGCCAGGGCTCACCCGAGGATTTTTTGGTGGGATTGTCCAACCCTTCCGAGAAACAGTCCTGGCTAAGAAAAGTGTGTGGAACGGTTCCCGGACACTCTATATCTGCTTTTTTACTGAGGTGGAAACTCATGCAAATACAGGGAGAACGTACAAAATCCTTGCAGATGTTGTCCTTGCTGGGATTTGAACCCAGGATCCCAGCACTGCTAGGCTACAGTGCTAACTACTGAGCCAATGTGCTACCGTTCACCCTGTGATATTTAACAGTCTGAAGAAACTTACACCTACTGCCACTCTGTCTTCAGCTCCTTTGTCAGAAACGAATGTATTTGTGCATCTACTCAGTCTACCAAATAAAATTCTGGAGAAGGAAATTGGGGATGGCTTTGCTACTTGTACTGGGGGCAGTGCTAATACCATGGCGTCGTACCATAGCTCACTTGAAATATTCCAGGCTGGTAGTAGGCAAGCAGATTCCCACAGAAAAGTACCGGCAGTAATGTTCATGGACCCTTGCTGGTCGAAGGCGGAGACGATACCGGGAGAAATAGTGGCGGCTGGTGACCGAGGTTAGACACTCAGCCACCGCCACCATGAGGTAGTAATGTAGACAGCTTCCACCTCCACAAACCTAAAAGGCCACATTTCAAGTGCAAGCAGCTGCCCAGAAATATGGCAGTTTAGTATTGCTGCCTGCATGGCTGGCTTCATACTTGCGCTTGTATTCCAAGTAACAGAAAACTAAGCAGATGGTGGCCTCTATCATCATCATAGCCTTACCTCGGCACTATAAACTCTCCCAATGGAGAAGCCAGGACCCACCGGAGGAGTCTCCGGTTCTCTGGTGGGCCGGTCCAACCCCGCCGAGTGTTACGGATCCGGGTGGTGGAACCTCTGTGCTGCGATGCAAGGAGGGACCAGAGGGGCATAACTAAGTGCCAACTCGGACAGACCCTGGTCACACAGCGCCTTAGTCGACTCCGTGAACCAAGGAGGGACCAGGCAGGTGAACCAGGTGCCACTCTGGGACCGACCTCGTGTGAGAGCAGGCGACACCCACAGGTCAGGTGGCTGAGGCTGACAGGTACAGCGGATGAGCACAGCAGGTAGCTAGACGGGTTATCCGGGTAGGTAAACAGGCGGGCACGCCAGGTAGCCAGACAGGTGATCCGGGTAGACAAGGAGGCGGGCACAGCAGGTAACCTGATAGGTGATCCGAGTAGGCAAGCCGGCGGGCACAGCAGGTAGACAGGCTGGCAGGCACGGCTGATAGACAGGCTGGCAGGCACGGTTGATAGACAGGCTGGCGGGCACAGTTGATAGTCACGCAGGCGGGCATGGCTGATATACAGAATGGCGGGCACTGGAACCTGAGGGCTGAGGAGAGTGTTAGCACGCAAACAACAACCTAGCACAGGCACCTCCATTTTGGAGGAGGTGCTTTAAATAGGAGTGGTCCTCCGGCCATTGGCCGGGGACTCTATAGGATGGCATGCGTGGCGCCTTTAAGAGAGAGGGAGCGCGCGTGCGCCCTAAGCACAGTGCCCGGGAAGCTGCACGTGATGCACGCAACAGCAGCAGGGGAGCTGGAGGACTGCGGCAGTGAGGGGAACGGCGTCTCTTACCGGTAGGAGGCAGAGACACCAAATCTGCACCGAGAAGCAGCCCTGGCTAAGAAAAGTGTGTGGGAAGGTTTCTGGACACTCTATGACTGCATTTTTAATGTGGACTGGCTCCGTACCATCCCTGGCCACATTCACTTGTCCATGTGTTTGTGGTTAGGCGGTACTTTCCACCTATGTGCACTGGGGAGGGTACCGGTAATGTTGTGAGACCCGTGCTTGTGGTAGGCGGAGAAGACACCTGGAGAAATAGTGGCGGCTGGGAACCAAGTATGGACACCCGGCCTTTGCCATGAGGTTGTGGACAGCTTCCACCTCCACGAGCCTAAAAGGCCACATTTCAAGTGCAAGAAGCTACCCAAAAATCTGTCAGTTTAGTATTGTGGCCTGTGGGTGGCTGGCTGCATACTTGCCTTTGCACTCCAAATAACAGAAAACTAAGCAGATGGTGGCCTCAATCATCATCATGGCCTCACATCGGCACTATAAACTCTCCCGATGGAGAAGTCAGGCCCCACCGAAGGAGTCTCCAGTTCTCTGGTGGGCCCCTCCAACCCTGATGAGAAGCAGCCCTGGCTAAAAAAAAGTGTTTTGGAAGGTTCCTGGACACTCTATGGCTGCATTTTTAATGTGGACTGGCTCCGTACCGTCCCTGGCCACATTCACTTGTCAATGTGTTTGTGGTTAGGCGGTAATTCCCACCTATGTGCACTGGGGAGGGCTCAGTTGATCTGTGCTTGTGGGAGGAGGAGACGACACCTGGAGAAATAGTGGTGGCTGGGGACCGAGTATGGACACCCCGCCATCACCATGAGGTTGTGACCAGCTTCCGCCTCCACGAGCCTAAAAGGCCACATTTCAAGTGCAAGCAGCTGCCCAGAAATGTGGTAGTTTACTATTGCGACCTGTGGGTTGGTGGGTGGCTGGCTGCATTCTTGCATTTGCATTCCAAGGAATGGGGTATGGTCAACTCAATGCTGCAGTGGGACAGGAACATGGACGAGTTATTGTTGTAAGTCTGCAATGACAGGTGCATAGCGGGAGGCATCTTCGCATGTGCCAAGGATGACTTATGATGGGCACACTTTTCAGCAGTTACCTGGGAGTCAGAGATGGTTCCAGGGGTCTTCCCCATGCTGTTCCCCTGTCTTTCCAGCACTGTATGCATGTGCCTGATTATGTGTCACACACAACATGGACAGATAAGGTTGTAAAATGTTAAAATTATATTTCCCAGTGAATGTCTTGGTTGAAAGCAATGCAAGACTGCAAAAATGCATCAAAAACTCTAAGTATGAACATAGCCCAAGGTGTGAAGAAGCACTTTTGTTTTTGATTATTTATTTTGTCTTATATGGAAGTCATTACCCTGGAAAGGATGTTCCTTAACATATTTCCCAGGAAAATCCATTTTGGTTTTCTTTTTGTATGTTTTATTGTGAGTCTGTAAAAGTGGCGTAATACTCTGACAACGTTGTTGACAGAAGTGACCTGGGAGTCAGAAATGCTTCCAGGGGTCTTCCCCATGATTTTCCCATGTCATTTGAGCACTGTTCCCATCGATTTGGGCAATTTTTAGGCCCTCTGCAGACCGCCGGGGCGAGCTGTCGGAAAAATGTTTGAGTTTCCCATAGACTTACATTGGTCTAGTTACTCGGACTGAGCACTCGAGTATTCCAATTTGCACAGTATTTTAGTGCTTGCTCACCACTAGTACTAACCTGACATGACATGACTTTTGACCAGGGCTGCTAACTTCTTTTGTACTATTCCTGGGCAGCTTATCAAATAATCAAGGACAATCAATATTTTTTACAGCCACATTGTAAAACCATGATAAATTATTAAGATTATCCTGTGTAAATTACTGACAATACATTGCGACATTCGACATTAATGCAAAGTTCGAAACTTTTTTTTTCTTTTAAACATCTTTTTATTGAGAATTTTAGATAATAGGTAACAATGCAGAAAGGGAGAGGGGGGCAAAGGAGCATAGAATCAATATAAATCATTTTCAATAATGCAACCAGTTTTCATTTTGAAAGCACATCTAAGTCTAAAAATTATAATGCAATGGTGATGTGTTTGGTAGTCATAGAAAACAAACTGTTATAAACTATCTTAATGTAACACCTGCACATGGAACTGTCAGAGCAGCTACTGGTATACTGGGACTTACAGACACTAAAGCTCAGTTCACACGATGCGTATTTAATGCGTTTCCGTGGCGTTTTTGCAGTTGCGTAAACGCCGCGGAAACGCATTAAAAACGCATGGTAGAAGGGCAGCAATGTTCCCCAATTGAAATCCGCATGTGCTGTGCCCATGATGCGGATTTTTCTGCAGCGTAAACGCTGCGCTCAAAAATCCGCAGCATGTCAATTAATTTTGCGGAAAGGCGGTGTTTTCGCTGCCATTGACTTGCATTAGACCGCGCCAATTCCGCAAGACTGCATCTGTACTTGAGTTATTGGCGCGTTCTAATATGCGGATGGTACCCGGGTGTGGAGGAGAGGAGAGTCTGATCCACACCCAGGTATCATTAAAAAAGCTGTAAAACAAGAATAAAATAAAAAATAAATGTATTCTTACCTTCTGTCGGCCCGCGCACCGCTCCTGCTTGGTTCCCGGCACTTGCAGTGAGTTGTAGGACCTGCACTTACGTCAGAGTCATGTGACGGGTCACGTGACGCTGACGTCGGCAGATCTTTCAATTCAAAGTTGCCGGCGAGGGAGAACGGAGCAGGACACCGCGGGCCATCAGAGGGTAAAGTATACAGTATAGACCAAAAGTTTGGACACACCTTCTTATTTAAAGATTTTTCTGTATTTTCATGACTATGAAAATTGTACATTCACACTGAAGGCATCAAAACTATGAATTAACACACGTGGAATTATATACTTAACAAAAAAGTGTGAAACAACTGAAAATATGTCTTATATTCTAGGTTTTTCAAAGTAGCCACCTTTTGCTTTGATGACTGCTTTGCACACTCTTGGCATTCTCTTGATGAGCTTCAAGAGGTAGTCACTGGAAATGGTCTTCCAACAATCTTGAAGGAGTTCCCAGAGATGCTTAGCACTTGTTGGCCCTTTTGCCTTCACTCTGCGGTCCAGCTCACCCTAAACCATATCGATTGGGTTCAGGTCTGGTGACTGTGGAGGCCAGGTCATCTTGCGTAGCACCCCATCACTCTCCTTCTTGGTCAAATAGCCTGGAGGTGTGTTTGGGGTCATTGTCCTGTTGAAAAATAAGTGATGGTCCAACTAAACGCAAACCGGATGGAATAGCATGCCGCTGCAAGATGCTGTGGTAGCCATGCTGGTTCAGTATGCCTTCAATTTTGAATAAATCCCCAACAGTGTCACCAGCAAAGCACCCCCACACCATCACACCTCCTCCTCCATGCTTCATGGTGGGAACCAGGCAAGTAGAGTCCATCCGTTCACCTTTTCTGCGTCGCACAAAGACACGGTGGTTGGAACCAAAGATCTCAAATTTGGACTCATCAGACCAAAGCACAGATTTCCACTGGTCTAATGTCCATTCTTTGTGTTCTTTAGCCCAAACAAGTCTCTTCTGCTTGTTGCTTGTCCTTAGCAGTGGTTTCCTAGCAGCTATTTTACCATTAAGGTCTGCTGCACAAAGTCTCCTCTTAACAGTTGTTGAAGAGATGTGTCTGTTGCTAGAACTATGTGTGGCATTGACCTAGTCTCTCATCTGAGCTGCTGTTAACCTGCGATTTTTGAGGCTGGTGACTCGGATAAACTTATCCTCAGAAGCAGAGGTGACTCTTGGTCTTCCTTTCCTGGGGCGGTCCTCATATGAGCCAGTTTCTTTGTAGAGCTTGATGGTTTTTGCAACTGCACTTGGGGACACTTTCAAAGTTTTCCCAATTTTTCGCACTGACTGACCTTCATTTCTTAAAGTAATGATGACCACTCGTTTTTCTTTACTTAGCTGCTTTTTTCTTGCCATAATACGAATTCTAACAGTCTATTCAGTAGGACTATCAGCTGTGTATCCACCAGACTTCTGCACAACACAACTGATGGCCCCAACCCCATTTATAAGGCAAGAATCCCACTTATTAAACCTGACAGGGCACACCTGTGAAGTGAAAACCATTTCCGGTGACTACCTCTTGAAGCTTATCAAGAGAATGCCAAGAGTGTGCAAAGCAGTCATCAAAGCAAAAGTTGGCTACTTTGAAGAATCTAGAATATAAGACATATTTTCAGTTGTTTCACACTTATTTGTTAAATATATAATTTCACATGTGTTAATTCATAGTTTTGATGCCTTCAGTGTGAATGTACAATTTTCATAGTCATGAAAATACCGAAAAATCTTTAAATGAGAAGGTGTGTCCAAACTTTTGGTCTGTACTGTACATGTATTTTTTATTTTTACCACTCTCTCGGGTCACACTATATAAATCCATGCTGTTTACATGGATTTATTTAGTTCGACCTAGTTGTCAAGCACTTTCCAAGTGATGCTAAAATCGCCTGGAATGCGCTTGTCAATCCACATGTGGAAACACATGTGAATCCGCATGTATTCCGCAGGAAAAATGCATGCACAATCTGCATGCGTTTTTTCTGCCAGGGAGATGCAGAAATGATGCAGAAATTTTCTGCTTCATTTCTGCATCGTGTGCACATACCCTCAGAAGAGCTTTGCAGCTGCTGTTAAACAGGGACCTACAGACATTAATCGTTTTTTCCCTGAGCTGCAGTGGACTAAAATTCCCATGGACCCTTGTTTCAGTCAGATGACACAGCCTGGAAGGATAGGAGGGAGGAGGGACTTGGGAGAGGGGGCTGGAGAGAAAGTGAAAGTAAAACTAGAGAGGAAAGGGAGTGTGGCAGCTTGTTGTTGTGAAAGACGGAGCGCTGTGGCTTGTATCCCTCTAAAGAGCGGAGCTTTGCCTTCCCCTCTGATATACCCGCGCATCTGGAGAGAGCACGGCCCTGTCCCCCGGTGAAGCAAGTGACATCAAGGACTCGGAGAGTTCTGCCGGCACTCCCACCGTATAAAGGCCTGAATCCTGCCGCCCCCAGCTGATGTCCAGGGAAACATACAACCGGTTGGGACGCACCGTGAGTGCCCTTTTGAGACTTGTGGTTCTACCAGCGCCAGTTACAGTGAGTACACTACGCCCCAGACTTTTTACGTTAATGTTCATCTAAGTGCACCAATGATTATAAATTTGCATGCCAACATCCGCGGCAACTGGACCCCAACATTTGGACTGAGTTAATGCAAGAAAAGGGAAACCCTGCTACGTTATATTTGCAGGGTCGGGGAAGAATTAGGTTGTGATGTGTATATGATTTTTATAGAGCACCATTACCTGTATTGTATGTTGTTTCTTTAAATCCACCTCATTTCTGCTGCATAGCAATAAACCTGTTAAACTGTTTTACTCCTGTTCCGGGTGAGTGTGTACTGAGCAAAAGGCAGGGGCTTCCCGAATCAGTCCCTGGCAGAAGACAACAGTCCTTCTGCAGTCCTAGAGAGAGCTCCAATTAAGATTCGAGTGCAGGCACTGCGCCCTAGAGAGTTGAGACCCCCCATAACACCCAGCGTACCGTGGTAGCCCTGAAGGGGTGTTACAGTGGAGGCACTGCTGAGATCCAGAACTAAAACAGGAGTATTTGCTATGGAGACTTTAACAGAGCAAGAAGTGTATTTGTGGTGTGAAGAGATGGATGTTACAGCTAAACAAAGCATTGCAGTGAGTGGTGAGCTCTGTGATGCATCTGATGAAGAGATACTGAAAATAGTTAACCGACTCACTGAACTTGCCCACCCTAAAGTGGTCGACCGCAGGAAGGAAAAGGGGGGACAGTTACCCATAGCCCTGATCTCAACCGGGCAGATCTTGAGGAAAGAATACTTCCCATCCATGATAGCCGTGTCCCCAGAGTATGGTCGACAATGGAAGATCACTTGGCCTACTGAGTCCGAAGTTGAGACCCGGCAACAGGAATCAAACACTCAGCCTAGAAAGACTAGTATATGTCCGCCCTCTACTCCACTTAGAGCCAGTCCTGAAGAGACAGCGGCCCCTGCTGATGTGCTTATGACCGCTATGGAAAAGTTAGTCAGTCAGTTTGCAAAGATGCAGCCAGAAGGGAACTACCGTCGTCTAAGAACTTTCTCGGGTGCCCTCCCCACCCCTGCTGGAGAAAAAGGTTATGATACTTGGAGAGATGTCACTTTACTGTGCTTAGAAGAGTGGCAGTGCACTGATGACGTAAAGAAGCAGAGAATAGTAGAAAGTTTGAAGGGTAATGCTATGGAAGTGGTGCAGGCGGCTTGGCGGAGCAAGCCACTAGCAACTTATCAAGATTATATGAGTGCTTTAGAAGATGCTTTTGGATCCCCTGAAAATGCTACTGATTTACTCTATAAACTCTGTACCACCTACCAACTGCTAGATGAGAAGATGTCCAACTATCTATACCGACTAGATAAGCTGGTTCATAGAATAGTATCTAAAGGTGGAGTCAGCCCTAAAGAAGTTGATCAGTGTCGTCTGGAACAAGTGCTCAGAGGAACTCTCACGCATGATCCAATTGCCCAGCGGATGAGGTCTTGTGATAAAGAGAAGATTCCTGGTTCTTTTCATGAGTTGCTTAAGGAAGTTCGCAAGGAGGAGGTAATTTTGGCCGCAAGAGAGAAGACATCCCCTCGGGTGACTACTGTTGCCCTGAAGCCAGCAGCCGACTGCGGAGAGATGGAACTGTTGAAAGTCATCGAGAAACAGGGGGAGCAGATTACACAATTGTTAAGTGCTCAGGCCAAGACAATACAGCGGCTACAAAGTGCTGCAGAGGTAGCCGAGAAGCAAACCATGGCTTCAGGAAGAGAGAATGATGACCTGTGTAGAGTGGAGAGTAGGAAACCAGAAGGGTGCTTTGTCTGTGGGAGTCCAGGCCATATAGCTCGTCAGTGTCCAAAGAGGTGGAGCTCAAAGAACTCTTCACATTTTCCCCATCACCCTCAGAGGCAGTCGGGAAACGTGAAAGGGGGCCAGTAGAACCCCATACTGAGCCCCCATCAGCAACTAAGACCTACTCTACCTCCCCATCCAATAGTGCCTCATCGAAAACACTGCCTGAAGGGTTAGTGGGACCAGCCCCACATGTCCCTGCATATATCAATGGTCAACCTTGTTCTGTATTGCTGGATAGCAGATCTCAAGAGTCCATCATCTTCAAAGGATGGTATAAGAGATATTTATCCAATGTGCCTCTGAAACCGCTGTCTGGACTCGTGGTGTGGGGACTGAGTGAGCACAGCTATCCCCTACCGAGGATACGTGTCCGTGACACTACGATTCCCAGAGACTGTTGTTGGAGTGGATAAAGAGATACCCATCATAGCGCTAATCTGCCCGGAGGCAGAGGCAGATGATAGACCAACACCTGTCATAGTGGGAACAAATGCCAACATCTTCCGTACGTTAGCTCAGTGGTGTCGTGAAGTTGGGGGAGAAAATTACTCGCAGACCCTATCCATCCTCCCAGTCTGTCTGGAAGCCTATGTGAGGACGGAGGAGGAGAAGAGGGAACTGCTGCCTGAAAGCTTTGACCCTTGTTTTGAAGGAAGTGAGCTGAAAGGAGAAGAGAGGAGGCTAGTCATCGACGGCATGATGATGCGGGGGGCGGCTTTCTCTTTAGGCGAATGGGACATGGGCCTTGCCCAAGGAGTAGAGCATCGCATTCGGTTGAAAGATCAAAAGAGTTTCCGAGAGAGATCCCGAAGATTGGCCCCGGCGGATATCGAAGATGTTAGGCAGCATCTACGCGGTATGTTAGACACAGGAGTCATCATAGAGTCTAGTAGCCCCTATGCTTCCCCCATCGTGATAGCTTGGAAGAAAAATGGAGCTATTCGGATGTGTGTGGATTATCGTACCTTGAACAAACGTATGGTTCCTGACCAGTACACAGTGCCCCGAATGGATGAAGCTCTAGATTGCCTGCAAGGGAGCCAATGATTTTCTGTGTTAGATCTCCGGAGTGGCTACTATCAGATACCCATGTCAAAGGAAGATCAAGAGAAGACCGCTTTTATCTGCCCCATTGGGTTCTTCGAGTTTCAGAGACTGCCTCAAGGACTGACAGGTGCTCCGGCCACTTTTCAGAGATGTATGGACCAAGTAGTGGGGGACATGCACTTACATGAGGTCTTGGTTTATCTAGATGATCTGATTGTTTTTGGGAAGACTCTGGAAGAACACAACCAGCGGTTGTTCAAGGTGCTGGATCGGTTGAAGGAGGCTGGGTTGAAGTTGTCCCTTGATAAGTGCCGGATTTGCCAGACGACTGTGAAATATGTGGGGCACATAGTCAGCAGAGAAGGAATTTCCACCGACCCCGCCAAAGTGGAGGCTGTGGTAAACTGGCCTAAGCCCACCAAGCTGAGGGAGCTTAGGTCCTTTTTAGGATTTTGTGGATACTACCGAAGATTTGTACCCCAGTACTCTCGGATTGCGAAGCCGTTAACTGCCCTTACCCAGGGGTATCCCCCTTCCGGCAGGACAACCCACCCCTCAAGGTCAGGAAAGAGAGACTACTTCCGAGTTAATGAACTTTTTGGGAAAAGATGGACACCCTTTTACGACGAGGCATTCGAGAAACTGAAGTCATGTTTGACCCAAACTCCAGTGTTGGCCTATGCAGACCCCAGTAAACCATATGTGTTACATATAGATACTTCTCTCGATGGACTAGGAGGGATTCTCTATCAGGACCATGATGACTGTCTGCGTCCCGTTTACTACATTAGTCGAGGATTGACTCCCAGTGAACGCAACTACCCAGCTCACAAACTAGAGTTTCTGGCTCTGAAATGGGCTGTAATGGGCTGTAGTGGACACGCTGCATGACTACCTCTATGGGGTACACTTCGTGGTTCATACTGACAACAATCCATTAACCTACGTGAGAACCACAGCAAAACTGGATGCCACGGGGTACCGGTGGCTTGCCGCACTCTCTCTGTATGATTTCAGCTTAAAATATCGACCAGGGATCAGTAACATTGATGCAGACACACTCTCTCGCCTGCCTAGTGAACCCTTAAATGAGGAAGAAGAAGGAGGATGGATAGAGGTCCCTGCCCCTGAGGTGAAGACTCTGTGCCATAGACATCAAACTGATGCCCTCCCTATGCAGTGCTGTGCTAAATTCTTAGGAGCATCTAGTGAAGCGCTCCCGTTGTCGTACTGCTGAGTGACAAATGTAACCCCAGACTCTCTCCCTCAACTGACTCATAATCAAGTCAGAATGGCGCAGCAGGAGGATCAGTCAGTGGGGGTAGTTCGATAGTGGGTGAAGAGGGGCTGGAGGCCCGAAAAGAATGCATTAAGAACAGAGGAGTCTGTCCTGCTGACTCGGCAGCTAGAGTCACTAGTAGAAAGAAATGGACTACTATACCGGGAGGCAAAGGGCCAGAAGGGAGGAGTTCGCAGACAGCTGGTGTTACCCACCCGATTTCAGAAGATGGTCATGAAGTCCCTGCATGATGACCATGGACCTCTTGGCATCGAAAAGACCACGAGTCTTGTGGTCGACCGATTTTACTGGCCTCTCATGGAAGCGGATATTGTAGAATACTGCAAATCATGCTCCCGGTGTGTGTTGAGAAAAACCTTGCCTTTGAGAACAGCCCCCCTTGTGAACATTACCAGTGATGGCCCACTTGAACTAGTGTGAATTGATTTCCTCTCCATTGAGCCTGATGAAAGCAATGTCAGTAATGTGTTAGTGGTCACTGACCATTTCACCCGATATGCCCAGGCCTACCCCACTAAAGATCAAAGGGCAATTTCTGTGGAAAAAACATTATGGGAGAAGTTCTTCGTACATTACGGGCTGCCTGCCCGCATCCATACCGATCAAGGAAGAGATTTCGAAAGTAGACTAATCAAGGAGCTATGCCCTCTCTGTGGGATCAAGAAATCCAGAACCACACCATATCACCCCCCAAGGGGATCCTCAACCTGAGAGATTCAATCGTACCTCTGAACATGTTAGGCACTTTAGATCCCAGGAAGAAGGGACACTGGAGCAGGTATGTGAGCCAGTTGGTTCATGCCTGCAATTGCACCACAAATGAGTCAACTGGATTCTCTCCTTATTTCCTCATGTTTGGAAGAAAAGCCCGACTACCAGTGGATATTAGTTTTGGGACATCCATTGACTGTTCTAATGGGAAGACCTACTTAAAATATGTGTCCCAGCTGAAAGAAGATTTGACAAAAGCTTACAGATTGGCAGAGCAGGCCTCTGGTCGGTCAGGGAAGCGCAATAAGACTCGCTACGACTGTAGGGTTCGAGAACAAGTTTTACTGCCTGGAGAAAGAGTTCTTATCCAACTTCTGGGCCTTCCTGGGAAGCACAAGCTTGCTGATCGGTGGTGTCCTTACCCTTACGTGGTGATGAAGAAGTTGACCGGTGTCCCGGCCTACAGAGTGAAGCCCGAGAAAGGGGGCAGAGCTGTTAAAACCTATCATTGACACCATCTGTTGCCTGTGGGAAAAAACATCCCTTTACCCCCATTGGCAACTCAAGGAGGTCATACAACTCTTCTGTGCAATAGGAGAAGTCGAAGGTGCAAAAAACCACCCCAGACTGGAGTTGCCTCAGGAGGAAGTGACAGCGAGTCTGGGGATGAATGGGGACCTGACGGTCAATGGAGCTACAGGTGGACCGAGGACCCATGCCCCATGGGCATAGACCCTGAAAACGAGACCCCTGAAGTAGAAACAAAGAACAGGGACATTTGTCAGGAGGCGAGTGCACCCTGCCCACAATTGGGGGAAGGTTCAGAAGAGGGACATTTATTGAATGAAGAGATCCACCTGGAGGAGCCCGTTCTTGAGAGACAAGAGTCGGGGGCTGAGGAGGGGGGCCCCTCAGTACACACTCGTCCCAAGCGGGCCACTAGGCCACCCATGATGTTGACCTATGATAGAATGGGACATACCACTGAGGTCCCCAGGTTGATACACCCTAATTCAAATTCTGTTTGGCCTTATTTCCCGATATCTTCCATGTGTCCAGGAGGTGGTTTGTATGCATGTAAATTTGGTGTTAGTCAGGATGCCTTAACCCCCATTCATGTTTCAGGTGGTGAGTCCTCATGTCGTGATGGGACACTTTCAATGACTCACCAGGGGGAGAATGTAACACCTGCACATGGAACTGTCAGAGCAGCTACTGGTATACTGGGACTTACAGACACTAAGAAGAGCTTTGCAACTGCTGTTAAACAGGGACCTACAGACATTAATCATTTTTTCATTGAGCTGCAGTGTACTACAATTCCCATGGACCCTTGTTTCAGTCAGATGACACAGCCTGGAAGGATAGGAGGGAGGAGGGACTTGGGGGAGGGGCTGGAGAGAAAGTGAAAGTAAAACTAGAGAGGAAAGGGAGTGTGGCAGCTTGTTGTTGTGAAAGACGGAGCGCTGTGGACTTGTATCCCTTTAAAGAGCAGAGCGTTGCTGTCCCCTCTGATATACCCGCGCATCTGGAGAGAGCGCGGCCCTGTCACCCGATGAAGCAAGTGACATCAAGGACTCGGAGAGTTCTGCCGGCACTCCCACCGTATAAAGGCCTGAATCCTGCCGCCCCCAGCTGGTGTCCAGGGAAACATACAACCAGTAGAGACGCACCGTGAGTGCCCTTTTGAGACTTGTGGTTTTACCAGCGAAGGTTGCAGTGAGTACACTTCGCCTCAGACTTTTTACGTTAATGTTCATCTAAGTACACCAACGGTTATAAATTTGCGCGCCAACATCCGCGGCAACTGGGCCCCAACATTTGGACTGAGTTAATACAAGAAAAGGGAAACCCTGCTACGTTATATTTGCAGGGTCGGGGAAGAATTAGGTTGTGATGTGTATATGATTTTTATAGAGCACCGTTACCTGTATTGTATGTTGTTTCTTTAAATCCACCTCATTTCTGCTGCCTAGCAATAAACCTGTTAAACTGTTTTACTCCTGTTCTGGGTGAGTGTGTACTGAGCTAAAGGCAGGGGCTTCCCGAATCAGTCCCTGGCAAAAGATAACAGTCCTTCTGCAGTCGTAGAGAGAGCTCCAATCAAGATTCGGGTGGAGGCACTGTGCCCTAGAGAGGTGAGACCCCCCATAACACCCAGCGTACCGTGGTAGTCCTGAAGGGGTGTTACATTAAGAGAGAAAATGATCTTGAAAAGAGATTCGAGTAGTAGGGGGGAGTTTATGAATATGGTGTAGAGAGAAGGGGGAAAAACAAGGGAGGGGGTAGTGAGAGGTGAAGGAAGATACTTAGTCCAAGAAATCCAAATTTTTATTTTTAATATTTTATATTCTAGAAAAGCTGTTGTGCCAGGGAAGCCCGATTTCTACAAATCGCTTATGGTTTTTCATCTCCCAACTTGCCAGCTCTTCCAGTCTATATATCTGTTCCACTTTTGCTTTCCAGTGTAAGATGGTTGGAGCATCCATAGAGAGGGCACAATGGCTCTCGCGAAGGCCAGAAGTTGTATCAAGAGAATTTGCTTATTTTTGGACAAATCTTCTGGGAACAAATGTAGCAGACAAATTTCTGGGAAAGTAGGCAGTTGTAGGTGAAGAATCTTGTTTACTAAGTGGATGATTTCTGCCCAATAGGGCTTATTTTTTTTGGCAGTTCAGCCACATATGTATCAGAGAGCCCTCTACTGTAGAGCATCTCCAGCTGTTGGGCTGGGTTCCTCATTGAATTTGTGCAGCTTTGCCAGATTCATATGCCATCTGGTAAGAATTTTGTAACCGTTCTCTTGTAATCTAATGCATCGGGATACCAGTTTTGGGGCAAGTAATAATTTTTTTCATTTCAGATGGGGAGAAAACCCTGCCTAGATCTGATTCCCATTTGGTTATGAAGGGAAGTTTTTCTAGGGAATCCTAGGAGGTTAATTGTTTGTATAGTTTTGCTAAGGTTTTTGGTGGGTTTGTTAGAGCTATGACAGTTTCAAAGTCTGTTATATCCCTATTTAAATTAGGTGATTTCCAAATGAGTTTAAGTTTAAGGGAGAAAGTGTGGAAGAGAAGTGGGTTAATCATGGCCGAGCCCATAAGTTTGGCTAATTCTTCTCTGGAAGGACTGTATCCTTTATCGAGTATGTCTTGTAGAAGTGTTGTAGAGCTACCTATAGTACTATGGATTGTAGCAATTTGTGTTGTTGAGGAGGAGAGAAGTATGTCTCTAATTTGCAGGAGGGGGGATGGGTAAGGAGAGTAGAGTTGTCTGATGTGCGTTTGAGACCATATTTTGTATGTCGTAGTTGTGAATGGGTTTTTGAACATGCAAATTTTTTTGTTATGATGTGCAGGAAATATGACTTGTCTGAATGGGAGTTTAATGTTCTCTTCCTCTATTTTGATCCAGGATTTATATGATGGGCGTCTAATCCAATCAAGGATTCTTTGAAGATGGATGGCATGCTAAAATCGATTGGAAAGCGCTTGTCAACCCGCATGCGGAAATGCATGTGAAGAACGCTTCACATAGAATCATAGAATCATAGAATGGTAGAGTTGGAAGGGACCTCCTGGATCATCTGGTCCAACCCCCTGCTCAAAGGAGGATTCACTAAATCATCTCAGACAGATGTCTGTCCAGCCTCTCTTTGAAGACGTCCATTGAAGGGGAACTCACCACCTCTCGTGGCAGCCTGTTCCACTCATTAATCACCCTAACTGTCAAAAAGTTTTTTCTAATATCTAATCTGTGTCTCCTCCCATTTAGTTTCATCCCATTGCTTCTAGTCTTTCCTTGTGCAAATGAGAATAAAGATGATCCTTCTACAATGTGACAGCCCTTGAGATATTTGTAGACAGCTATTAAGTCTCCTCTCAGTCTTCTTTTTTGCAAGCTAAACATTCCCAAATCCTGCAACTGTTCCTCATAGGACATGGTTTGCAGACCAGTCACCATTCTGGTCGCTCTTCTCTGAACTTGCTCCAGTTTGTCTATGTCTTTTTTAAAATGTGGTGCCCAAAACTGTACACAGTATTCCAGATGAGGTCTGACCAAAGAAGAGTAAAGACCGATAATGACTTCACGTGATCTAGACTGTATGCTTCTGTTAATACATCCCAGAATTGTATTTGCCTTTTTTGCTGCTGCATCACACTGTTGACTCATGTTCAGTCTATGATCTATTAGTATACCTAAGTCTTTTTCACATGTACTGTTGCTTAGCTCTATTCCTCCCATTCTGTATATGCTTTTTTCATTTTTATTGCCCAGATGTAGTACTTTGCATTTTTCCCTGTTAAAAACCATTCTGTTGGTTGCTGCCCACTGCTCCAGTTTATTTAGGTCTTTTTGAAACCTCTCTCTCTCTTCTCTAGTATTAGCTATCCCTCCTAGCTTTGTGTCATCAGTAAATTTAATCAGTTCACCCTCAATTCCTTCATCTAAATCATTGATAAAGATGTTGAACAATACAGTTCCCAGGACCGAGCCCTGTGGTACCCCACTTGAGACATTCATCCAGCTGGATGTGAAGCCATTTACAACCACCCTTTGAGTCCGATCACTAAGCCAGTTATGAATCCACCTAACAGTTGCCTGGTCCATTGCATACTTGGTCATTTTTTCAATAAGGATGGTGTGAGATACTTTGTCAAATGCTTTGCTGAAGTCAAGATATACTATATCTACAGCATTTCCCTGATCCACCCAGTCAGTGATTCTGTCATAGAAGGAAATTAAGTTAGTCTGACATGACTTGTTAGTTACAAACCCATGCTGACTCTGGTTAATCACTTCATTCTTATCCATGTACTTACATGCATGTTGTTTAATAATTTGTTCAAAGATCTTTCCTGGTATAGAAGTCAGACTCACCGGCCTATAGTTCCCTGGCAGGAAAAACGCATGTCCCTGGCAGGAAAAACGCATGTACAATCCGCATGTACAATCCGCATGCATTTTTTCTGCCAGTTGAGATGCAGAAACGCTCAGGAAAAATCCGGAGCATTTCTGCATCGTAGGCACATAGCCTAAATAACCAAAAACAAAAATACTCCTCCACACCTTGGGCTTTGTTCATAAGTAGCATTTTTTATGCATTTTTGCACTTTTGTATTGCTTTCAACCGTGACAAATGCATTCTCCGCGAAATGTCATTTTAACATTTTACAACCTTATCTGGCCATGTGCTGTGTGACACATGCATACAGTGCTGAAAAGACATGGGGACAGCATGGGGAAGACCCATGGAAGCATCTCTGACACCCATGTCACTGCCTAAAAGTGTGCCCATCAGAAGTGATCCTTGCTGCATTAGAAGATGCAGACTTGCAACTATCCCCGTCCAAGTCCTTGTCCCAGGGCAGTGTTCAATTGTACCTTCCCCATTCCTTGCAATGCAAGCGCAAATATGCAGCCAACCACCCACCCCCAGGCTGCAATTCTATACTGCTAGCTTGCACTTGAAATGGGGCCTTTTAGTTTGGAGGCGGCTGAAGCTGGCCACTACCTCATGGCTGCGTCAGCGGCGAGGTCTCCATACTCAGTCCCCAGCCGCCACTATTTGTCCTGGGAACCTTCTCCACACTTTTATTAGCCTGGCCTGCTTTAGGGCAGCATTGGACGAGCCCACCAGACAACAAGAGACTCCTCCGGTGGGCACTGGCTTCTCCATCAGGGGAGTTGAGAGTGCCAAGGTGAGGAGCATGATGATGATGATAGAAATAAGAATCTGCTTTGTTTTCTTGGAATGCAAGCATAAGTGTGCAGCCTGCCACCCACCCACCACCAGGCTGCAATACCATACTGCTAGCTTGCTTGCACTTGAAATGAGGCATTTTAGGCTTGTGGAGGCAGACGCCGGCCACCATGTCATGGCTGTGTCAGCAGCCTGGTATCCATACTCAGTCCCCAGCCGCCCGGCGGCAGGGTGTCCACACTTGGTCCCCAGCCGCCAATGGGCGGCCGGGTGTCAATACTAGATCCCCAGCCACCCCTATTTGTCCCGGTGTGCCTTATACACAAGCGCGCACACCAAAACATTACCTGCGCCCTCCCTAGTGCATTTAGTGGGAAGGACAGCCTATTCCGCTTTAGTGTGTGCACGCCAACCCCCTGTTCATGGCACATGCAAAGATGCCTCCCGCCCTGCACCTGTTGTTGCAGACTAGCAACTAACCCTGTTCAAGTCCTTATCCAAGGGCAGTGTTCAATTGTACCTCCCCCATTCCTTGCAATGCAACTGCAAGTATGCAGCCTGCCACCCACCCACCCCAGGCTGCAATACCATACTGCTTGCTTGCTTGCACTTGAAATTGGGCCTTTTAGGCATGTGGAGGAAAAATCTGGCCACCACATCATGGCTGTGTCGGCGGCCTGGTATCCAGACTCAGTCCCCAGCCCCCATTTGTCCCAGTGTGCCTTATACACAAGCGCGCATACCAAATCATTACCTGTGCCCTTCCCAGTGCATTTAGTGGGAAGGACAGCCTAACCACAAACACGTGGACAAGTGAATGTGGCCAGGGATGATACATCTCACTGACGCCTTCACACTGGGTTAATATTGTGGAAGCCGGGACAAAGTTGGACACTGGGATGCAACACGTTCTCCAGACATAGAGGATTGCGGGTTCTGGGTCAATCAGGCTTCAACACAAAGTTCAGAAGGTAAACACCTAGTGTTGAGCAAGCAAGCTCGACACTGCTCGTTACTCGCCCGAGCATCTCACTACTCGGGATGTTCGGCGAGCACCCGAGCATTTCCGGGTTACTCGGGCTGGAGCTCGGGTCTCCGCCCTGCACGTTTGGCACTCTTTACAGAGCCAATGAACATGCAGGGATTGCCAGCCACTCACTGTAATGCCGCAGCCATGTTGTTTGTGGGCATTATAGTGATTGGCTGGCCACACAGCGTCACCCGAGTATTTAAAACCGGGCGCCGCCATCTTGGACACAGTCGCTCCGGATCAGACAGTGTAGAGAGGGTGTTGCTGAGTTAGGGAGAAATATATAGTGCGAAATAGTTAGTGTAGAGTCTCTAAAGCCTGCCAAATCAAACAAACAGTCCTTCTCAGGACTAATATCCATCCCAGATATCAGGCAGGCAGGCAGGCAGGCTGTGGTTATACCAGCAAACGTTGCATTACAGTCCTGTGTGCTCCTGTTGATCAAATTGCTAGACTTATCCCCCGGTCTCAGGGGCCAGGAAAAATCCTGTTTTTTTTCATCTAAATCCAGTATTATTTTTTTTCCTTAGTCAGACTGTACAAATACACATCTTATTAACCTTTTGGTATACCCCCCCCCCAAAAAAAAAAAATTAGCGTGTCTGTGACTGTTCAGACACCAATATATCTGTTTAAAAGAGTGTGGTGTAGGCCAGAGAAAACGAAACGGTGGTTTTGCAGTTCCACGGGTCAAATCTCTGTATTATCCTGCTTTTAGCATTTTTTGCCATAAAAAAAACTGTAATAGTGTCTCCCTGACTGCTCAGACACCAATATATCTGTTTAAAAGAGTCTGGTGTAGGCCAGAGAAATAGAACTGTGGTTTTGCAGTTCCATGGGTCAAATCTCTGTATTATCCTGCTTTTGGCATTTTTTGCCTTAAAAAAAACAGTAATAGTGTCTCCCTGACTGGTCAGACACCAATATATCTGTTTAAAAGAGTCTGATGTAGGCCAAAGAAATAGAACTGTGGTTTCGTAGTTCCACGTGTCAAATCTCTGTAATATCCTGCTTTTGGCATTTTTTTTCCATAAAAAAACTGTAATAGCGTCTCCCTGACTGTTCAGACACCAATATATCTGTTTAAAAGAGTCGCGTGTAGGCCAGAAAAATAGAACTGGGGTTTTGCAGTTCCACGGGTCAAATCTCTGACAACGGACACGTGGACAAGTGCTTGTGGCCAGGGACGGTACATCTACCTGACGGCACACTGGGTAAACATAGTGGAAGCCGGGACCCAGTTGGACCTTGGGACGGAACACATCCTCCCCACACCAAGGATTGCGGGCCCTATGTCAGTCACAGTTGCCCCCACAGTGTACTGCTCCTGTGCATCATCCTCTTCCTCCTCCTCATGTTAAGCCTCCATCTCAGATATCACCATATCAGTTACAAGCTGGAAGCACTGCAATACTGCCTCAGCCAAGCAGAAACAGGCTGTGCTGAAACTCTTAAGCTTAGGTGATAAACCTCACACTGCTTGTGAGTTGTGGACAGCTGTGAAAGAGTAGGCAAATTTGTGGCTGAGACCGCTGAACCTACATCCAGGCATGGTCGTGTGTGACAATGGCCGTAACCTGGTGGCGGCTCTGAGGCGAGGTGAGATCACACACGTACCATGCCTGGCTCATGTGCTTAACCTCATGGTTCAGCGGTTTCTTAAATCTTAAAGTTGCCAGATCTGCTCGTCAAAGTACGCTGCCTGTCAGCTCATTTTCGCAAGTCGGCTACAGCTTCCGCCGCCCTTGCTGTGTTGCAGCTGCGTTTGCAGCTTCCGGCACACCGACTGGTGTGTGATGTCCCCACATGTTGAAACTCTACCCTCCACATGTTGCAAAGGATTTGTGAGCAGAAGAGAGCAGTTGTGGAGTACCAATTGCAACAAGGCGTCGATATTCAGGTCAAACTCCACACATAAGACCTCAGGAGTGGACCTGGATGTCTGACATATGTACCATCCTGACAAACTTTGAGGAGTCTACCAAGATGGTGAATAGTGATGACGCTATCATTAGCTTCAGCATCCCACTTGTCTGTCTTTTGCAAAGCTCTCTGCAGAGAATTAAAGAGGAGACATTGCAGCCAAAGTATGATGAGAAGGATCAAGAACCCATAATGGGCGATTACACACAGCCCAGCCTCATCTCATCCCAACGTGCATTGGGGGACAATGAGGGAGAGGAGGAGGAGGAAGAACAGGAGCTGATATCATGCGCTTTAGACGGTAGTACCTGTACAACTGTCATACAATCGGTTCAGCGTGGGTGGCCTGAGGACAGGGGGGAGGAGGAGGAGGAGGAGAGCATGGTCAGTCATCATCTTGGTGAGGACACCGAAGTCTTGCCCGTTACCAGTCTGGCACGCATGGCTGACTTTATGTTACACTACCTTACCCGTGTCCCTCGCATTGTCAAAATGTTGGGTGACAGTCATTATTGGTTGGTGACACTTTTAGACCCCCGCTACAAAGAGAACTTTAACTCTCTTATTCCTGAGGTGGAGAGGTCTACAAAAATGTGGCAGTATCAGAAGGCCCTTGCTGTAGAACTGTTAAAAAAATTCCCATCTGAACACGCTAGCGGCAGGGTCACAGTTCGTTGCCCAACCAAGGCGTACAGGTGAGAGAGACGCATCTCCAATCCAGCAGAGGCAGGGGAACAATGTCTACATTCTGGGACAGTTTTCTGAGACCCGCCCAGCTTACAGGCCCTGAGGCGCGGGATAGTCTCACAAGGAGTGAAAAGTTTCAAAAGATGGTGAGGGAGTACCTTGCCGACCGTACCAGCGTCCTCCGTGATTCCTCTGTGCCTTTTTAATTATTGGCTATCCAAGCTGGACATTTGGAATGAACTCTCTCTGAATGCCTTGGAGGTCCTGGCCTGCCCTGCCACTAGCGTGTTATCCGATAGTGTTTTTAGTGCTGCTGGGGGAATTATAACTGATAAGCGCACTCACCATCTACTGACAATGCTGACAAGCTGACCCTTATCAAAATGAACAAGTGCTGTATTGGGCCAGACTTCTCATCATCACCAAATGACAGCAGAGTAACATAAAGTCAAATCCACTGTGTTATTTCGGGAGGTGTATTCCCATGCACCACTTCACACCCACACATGGGTATACGCTTCCTCATTTCGGCTGTATTTTGCTCTTCTCCTTATCCTCAGCCTCCACCACCACTATAACACCAGGGTGACCGTGGTCCGTGTTGGCAGCATAGCAAGTTCCTCCGTCCTAATTTTTGGCAGCTTTTGCTTGGAAAGCATAGGCAAAGACTATGGGAGACCTCCCCAATAATGGAAATAATGTTTTTAATATGCTGTACTGCATGGCTCTTTTAAGGGGCATGAAAACCGTCTGGTTAATCTACTGCGACCTCCATGTCTCTTCCAAAGGGCATTAAAACTGTCTTGTTAAGCTACTGCAACCTACACCACTATTCCAAGGGGCATTGATATTGTCTTTTTATTCCACTGCTTCCTCCACGTCTCTTCCAAGGGGCATTAAAACCGTCTTTTTAAGCTACTGCGACTTCCACGTCTCTTCCAAGGGGCATTAAAGCCGACTTGTTAAGCTACTGCAACGTCCACCACCTTTCCAAGGGACATTAAAACCTTTTTGTTAAGCTACTGCAGCCTCCACCACTTTTCCAAGGGGCATTAAAACTGTCTTGTTAAGCTACTGTGACCTCCACCACTTTTTCAAGGGGCATTGATATTGTCTTTTTATTCCACTGCGACCTCCACCATTCTTCCAAGGGGCATTAAAACCATCTTGTTAAGCTACTGCGACCCCGAACACTTTTCCCAGGGGCATTGATATTGTCTTTTTATTCCACTGCGACCTCCACCATTCTTCCAACAGGCATTGCATTTCCTCCTAATTTTAGTCAGCTTTTGCTTTTCAATGCATTTGCAAACACTAAGGGGAGACCCACTCCCCAATAATGCGTAGAAGGTTTTTAGTATGATGTAATCCACGTCTGTTTCAAGGGGCATTGCAGTTCCTCATAATTTTTGGAAAGCCTTCCATTCACTGCTTAGGCCAACAGTGTACAGGAGACCTAGTTGCTATAAATGGAAAAAACTGTTTAGTTAAGGCCCTCTGACCTCCATGTCGCTTCCAAGGAGCACTGGAGTGCCTCGAAATTTTTGGTAGGCATTGCACTCACTGTATGCCCTATAACTGTGTAGCCGAACCACTCCTTTTGGTACAGAAACATATCCTACAAGACATGTGTGGTTGACTGGCCTGATATTGATGTGAATGGTCCCTTTTTCTCCTGCTCTTTCTCCTTTGCCACCACCTCATCCATCATTCATCACCTGAAGCTTTGTTTTAACGGGAGTCATAGAACTGGGATAGTACAGGAAAACATCCAGCAATACTCGGAGGAGGTAGGATATGCGCCAAAACGCTGACCACCTCAGGCCTAGCCGCTACTAAATACATGCGCCTGCATTCCGAGAAAACAAAGCAGACGCTAACTTCTGTCTTCATCATCATGTGCCTCACCTTGGCACTCTCAACTCCCCTGATGGAGAAGCCAGGGCCCACCGGAGGAGTCTGGTTCTCTGGTTGGCTCGTCCAATGCTGCCCTAAAGCAGGCCAGGTAAGAAAAGTGTGGGGGAAGTTCAGCGGAGAAAAAGGGCGGCTGGGGACTGTTTTTGGATACCCGGCCGCCCCCCCCGAGGCGGCTGGGGACCGTGTGTGGACACCCAGCGGCGGGGCGGCTGTGGACCGAGTATGGACACCCGGCCTCCCCCTGGCGGCTGGGGACCGAGCGTGGACACCCGGCCGCTGGGCGGCTGGGGACTGAATATGGATACCTTGCTGCCGAAGCAGCCATGAGGTAGTGGCCAGCTTCAGCCTCCTCCAAGCTAAGAGGCCCCATTTCAAGTGCAAGCTAGCAGTATGGTATTGCAGCCTGGGGGTGGGTGGATGTCAGGTTGCACACTTATGCTTGCATTCCAAGAGAAGAAAGCAGATGCTAATTTCTATCATCATCATCATGCTCCTCACCTTGGCACTCTCAAATCCCCTGATGGAGAAGCCAGGGCCCACTGGAGGAGTCTGGTTCTCTGGTGGGCCTGTCCAATGCTTCTCTAAAGCAGGCCAGGCTAAGAAAAGGAGAAATAGGGGTGGCTGGGGACCATTTATGGACACCCGGCCGTGGACACCCGGCCGCCGGGCGGCTGTGGACTGAGTATGGATACCTCGCTGCCGACGCAGCCATGAGGTAGTGGCCATCTTCAGCCTCCTCCAAACTGAAAGGCCCCATTTCAAGTGCAAGCTAGCAGTATGGTATTGCAGCCTGGGGGTGGGTGGGTGGCAGGCTGCATACTTGCGCTTGCATTGCAAGGAATGGGGGGGGTACAATTGAACACTGCCCTGGGACAAGGACTTGCACGAGGATAGTTGCAAGTCTGCATCTTCTGATGCGGCAAGGATCACTTCTGATGGGCACACTTTTAGGCAGTGACCTGGGGGTCAGAGATGCTTCCAGGGGTCTTCCCCATGCTGTTCCCATGTCTTTTCAGCACTGTATGCATGTGTCACACAGCACATGGCCAGATAAGATTGTAAAATGTTAAAATGACACTTCCCGGTGAATGCATTTGTCACGGTTGAAAGCAATACAAAAGTGCAAAAACGCATAAAAAATGCTACTTGTTAACATAGCCCAAGGTATGGAGGAGTATTTTTGTTTTTGGTTATTTATTTTACCTTATACACAAGTCTTTACCCTGGAAATGAAATTCCTTAACATATTTCACAGGAAACCGTTTCAGTTTTGTTTTTGAACTTTTTATTGTGATCACTGTAAGGCAGCACTAGTCATCATAATGGGGGATACTCGCTGCACCAGGTAAATCAAAGCACACCAGCAATGTCCTTCCGGTATCTCTTAATTCATTGGTTTATTATCTCATCATAAACCGCATATGTCCGGGTCCAACTCAGTGGCACGCCGACACACATATATAATGTTCACGAGCTAAGTGGCAGACAGGCCCACTTGGCCCAGGTTACAGCCTTCAGCAAGGTAATACTTTAGCAATGTCCATACAAGTGTCCATATAACAATGCGTATTACCTTTGCCGGGTTTAGTTGCTGCAGTCCATTTGATCTGCCACCACAGTGTCTTTTAGGCTTTCCCTGGTGGGGGTCTCTAGCCATCGTCCCGTCTAAGGCTACTGGAATGTTTCACTCACACACATCCAGTCTGCGCCTTTCCGGACTCTTCACCAAGCCACTGCCTTCCAAGGCCACTGGCATCTACACAAGATCCAGCCTCGACCTTTTAGGCTGCCAGGCTTCACTGTATCACGGTGTCCCACACACACGGGGAACAGGCCTCACGCCCAACACACCAAACACACCTGTCTCCCATCAAGCAGGGTTTATATATCCATCCCGTGCACACACACACACACACACACACACACAGACAGGACCTTGCTGATGTCACAGTCATGTGATCAGACAGACATTCTGTGCGCGCAGGACCTGTGCTATGTCACAGTCATGTGACCAGTCACCTGAGGGGGAAGGTACATGGTCAGGTAAAACACATCTTGGACCATTACCGTAATGCCAGCAAGTCGCTGCATTACAGCACGTAAAAGTGGCTTAATACCTCTGACCACGTTGTTGACAGCAGTGACCTGGGGGTCAGAAATGCTTCCTGGGGCGATGCCCATGCTGTCCCCATGTCTTTTGAGCACTGTCACTATCGTTGTGGGCACTTTTTAGGCTTTCTACAGACTGCCGGGGATGCCGCCGCAAAAATGCTCTGGTCTCCCATAGACTAACATTGGGCTCGTTGCTCGGGTCGAGCACCCGAGTATCACGGTGAGCTCGGCGCAAGCTTCGAGCACCCGAGCATTTTAGTACTCGCTCAACACTATAGTTAGCAGCAGTGGTTGGCCTCCTACACAATGAGTAAATTATTCATGATCATGAGGCCATCCATCTCCTTAGCTTTCTGTTCATTGGAATGCAAGAGCATGTATGTAGTAGTGGCTAGGCCTGAGGTCAGTGTTTCTCAACTCCAGTACTCAAGACCCACCAACAGGTCTTGAATTCAGGATTTCCTTAGTATTGCACAGGCAATAATCCCATCACCTGAGCAATACTAAGGAAATACTGAAAACATGACATGTTGGTGGGTCTTGAGGACCGGAGTTGAGAAACACTGCCTGAGGTGGTCAGCGTTTTGGCGCATATCCTACCTCCTCCGAGGATTTCTGGATGTTTTCCTGCTACTATCCCAGTTCTATAACTCCCGCTAAAACAAAGCTTCAGGTGATGAATGATGATGAGGTTTTGGCAAAGGAGAAAGAGCAGGAGGAACAGGGACCATTCACATCAATATCAGGCCAGTCAACCACACATGTCTTGTAGGATATGTTTCTGTACCAAAAGGAACGGTTCGGCTACACAGTTATAGGGAATACAGTGAGTGCAAAGCCTACCAAAAATTTCAAGGCACTCCAATGCCGTTTGGAAGTGACATGGAGGTCAGAGGGCCTTAACTAAACCGTTTTTTCCATTTATAGCAACTGGGTCTCCTGTACACTGTTGGCCTAAGCAGTGAATGGAAGGCTTTCCAAAAATTATGAGGAACTGCAATACCCCTGGATACAGACGTGGATTAAAGCATACTAAAACCTTCTTCCCATTATTGGGGAGTGGGTCTCCCTTAATGTTCGCCTATGCATTGAAAAGCAAAAGCTGACTAAAACTAGGAGGAAATGCAATGCCCATTGGAATAGTCGTGGAGGTTAGAGGTAACTAAAAACAACATTTCAATGCACCTTGGAAGAGCTGTGGAGTTCAGAGTGGTTTAACAAGACAGTTTTAATGCTCCTTGGAAGAGACGTGGAGGTCACACTAGCTTAACAAGACGGTTTTAATGCCCCTTGAAAGAGACATGGAGTTCAGAGTGGTTTAACAAGACGGTTTTAATGCCCCTTGGAAGAGACGTGGAGGTCCCAGTGGAATAAAAAGACAATATCAATGCCCCTTGGAAGAGTGGTGGAGGTCCTAGTGGAATAAAAAGACAATATCAATGCCCCTTTGAAGAGTGATCGAGGTTACAGTGGAATAAAAAGACAATATCAATGACCCTTGGAAGAGACGTGGAGGTCACAGTAGCTTAACAAGATGATTTTCATGTACCTTGGAAAAGACGTGGAGTTCGGAGTGGTTTCACAAGATGGTTCTAATGCCCCTTGGAAGTGACGTGGAGGTCACAGTAGCTTAACAAGATGGTTTTAATGCCCCTTGGAAGAGACGTGGAGTTCATAGTGGTTTAACAAGATGGTTTTAATGCACCTTGGAAGAGACGTGGAGGTCACAGTAGCTTATCAAGACGGTTTTAATGCCCTTTGGAAGAGATGTGGAGGTCACAGTAGCTTAACAAGATGATTTTAATGCCCCTTACAAGAGCCATGCAGTACAGAATATTAAAAATATTATTCCCATTATTGGGGAGTGGGTCTCCCATAGTCTTTTCCTATGCCTTCGAAGCAAAAGCTGCCAAAAATTAGGACGGAGGAACTTTCAATGCCCCTCACAAGAGCCATGCAGTACAGTATATTAAAAACATTATTCCCATTATTGGGGAGTGGGTCTCCCATAGTCTTTGCCTATGCCTTCCAAGCAAAAGCTGCCAAAAATTAGGACGGAGGAACTTGCAATGCTGGCAACACGGACCACGGTTACCCTGGTGGTATAGTAGTGGTGGAGGCTGAGGATAAGGAGAAGAGCAAAATACAGCTGAAATGAGGAAATGTATACCCATGTGTGGGTGTGAAGTGGTGCATGGGAATACACCTCCCGAAATAACACAGTGGATTTGACTTTATGTTACTCTGCTGTCATTTGGTGGTGATGAGAAGTCTGGCCCAATCTAGCCCTTGTTCATTTTGATAAGGGTCAGCTTGTCAGCATTGTCAGTTGACAGGCGAGTGCGCTTATCAGCTATAATTCCCCCAGAAGCACTAAAAACACTCTCCGATAACACGCTAGTGGCAGGGCAGGCCAGGACTTCCAAGGCGTACAGTGCGAGTTCATTCCAAGTGTCCAGCTTGGATACTCAATAATTAGAAGGCACAGAGGAATCACGGAGGATGCTGGTACGGTTGGCAAGGTACTCCCTCACCATCTTTTGAAACTTTTCACTCCTTGTGAGAGTACTCTGCGCCTCAGGGCCTGTAATCTGGGCAGGTCTCAGAAAACTGTCCCAGAACATTGACAGTGTTCCCCTGCCTCTGCTGGATTGGAGTTGCATCTCTTTTGCCTATATGCCTTGGTTGGGCAACGAACTGTGACCTCTGCTGCTAGCGTGTTCAGATGGGAATATTTTTTAACAGTTCTGCAGCAAGGGCCTTCTGGTACTGCCACATTTTTGTAGACCTCTCCACCTCAGGAATAAGAGAGTGAAAGTTCTCCTTATAGCGGGGGTCTAAAAGTGTCACCAACCAGTAATGACTGTCACCGAACATCTTGACAATGCGAGGGACACGGTTAAGGCAGCGTAACATAAAGTCAGCCATGCGTACCAGACTGGTAACGGGCAAGACTTCCTTGTCCTCACCAAGTTGACGACTGACCATGCTCTCCTCCTCCTCCTCCTCCTGCCCCCCTGTCCTCAGGCCACCCATGCTGAACCGAATGTATGACAGTTGTACAGGTACTACCGTCTACAGCGCATGATACCAGCTCCTGTTCTTCCTCCTCCTTTTCTCCCTCATTGTCCCCCAATGCACTTTGGGATGAGATGTGGCTGGGCTGTGTGTAATCGCCCGCTACGGCTTCTTGATCCATCTCATCATACTCTGGCTGCAATGCCTCCTCTTTAGTTCTCTGCAGAGAGCGTTGCAAAAGACAGACAAGTGGGATGCTGACACTAATGATGGCGTCATCACCACTCACCATCTTGGTGGACTCCTCAAAGTTTGTCAGGACGGTTCATATGTCAGACATCAAGGTCCACTCCTGAGGTCTTATGTGTGGAGTCTGACCTGAATATCGACGCCTTTTTGCAGCTGATACTCCACAACTGCTCTCTTCTGCTCACAAATCCTTTGCAACATGTGGAGGGTAGAGTTCCAACGTGTGGGGACATCACACACTAGTCGGTGTCCCGGAAGCTGCAAACGCTGCTGCAACACAGCAAGGGCGGCGGAAGCTGTAGCCGACTTCCGAAAATGAGCTGACAGGCGGCGTACTTTGACGAGCAGATCTGGCAACTCGGGGTACGATTTAAGAAACCGCTGAACCACGAGGTTAAGCACATGAGCCAGGCATGGTACGTGTGTGATCTTGCCTCGCCTCAGAGCCACCACCAGATTATGGCCATTGTCACACATGACCATGCCTGGATGTAGGTTCAGCAGTCTCAGCCACAGATCTGCCTGTTCTTTCACATCTGTCCACAACTCACAAGCAGTGTCAGGTTTATCACCTAAGCTTATGAGTATCAGCACAGCCTGTAGCTTGGCTGAGGCAGTATTGCAGTGCTTCCAGCTTGTAACTGATGTGGTGATATCTGAGATGGAGGCTGAACATGAGGAGGAGGATGATGCGCAGGAGCTGTACACTGTGGGGGCAACTCTGACTGACATAGGGCCCGCAATCCTCGGTGTGGGTGGATGTGTTCCGTCTCAAGGTCCGACTGGGTGCCGGCTTCCACTATGTTTACTCAGTGTGCCGTCAGGGAGATGTACCATCTCTGGCCACAAGCACTTGTCCACGTGTCCATTGTCAGGTGGACTCTCCCAGTAACTGCGTTGTTCAGGGCATGGCAGATGTTTTGGGACACGTGCTTGTGTAGTGCGGGAATGGCACACCGGGCAAAATAGTTTCGGCTGGGGACCGAGTACCAAGGGACAGCCACCGCCATAAGGTTGCGGAAGGATTCCGTCTCCACCAGCCTAAAAGTCAGCATTTCCAACGCAAGCAGTCGTTAAATGTGTGAATTTAGGACTGTGGCCTGTGGGGCGTTGGCTGCGAATTTCAACTTTTGTTCAAAGGTCTTGGATATGGACAATTGAACGCTGCGGTGCGACGTGGATGTGGACGTTGATGCTGTTTCTTGAGAAACTGCCGTAACAAGTGAAGACTGAGAGGAGGGGGCATCTTTGCATGCAGTATGGACAGGGGATTGCCTTGCACGCACAACATGGGGTTCTCTTACACGCTCAATAGTGGAAGAAGCAGTGGTGACACCCACTGACACTGGTCGTGGACCCTGGGGTTCGCCCCACAAAGTCGGGTGCTTTGCTGACATGTGCCTGATCATGCTGGTGGTGGGCAAGCTGGTAGTTTTGTCACCCCTGCTGATGCTGGCCTGGCAGGTGGTACAAATGGCCTTTTTGGGGTTATCAGCAGAGTCTTTAAAAAAAATTCCACTCTGGAAGACCTTCCTGTTGTACTGGCAACGTCCCTCGTGTTGGTGTTACAGGGAACTGTTGCCCGCCTACTGTCTGCTTCTTCCTGTCTGTTGGGGTACTCTGCCTCCCCCCCCCTGTGTGCTGCTGGCCTCGCTCTGCATGTCCTCCTGCCACATTGGGTCAGTTACTAGATCATCCACCACCTCCTCCTCTTCCACTTCCGCACCACGGTCCTCCTCCTCACTTCGTGTCAATTGTGTCTCGTCATCGTCCACCTCTTGTGACAAATTGCCAGTGTCGCCTTCCTGTGGCCGTGGCTGTTCAAATATTAGGCCATCGCTACATGGGATCTCCTCTTCCACCACTTCAAGCGGAGCTGGCGAGGGGCCCAAATATGGAAATGGACCAGTGAACAGCTCTTCAGAGTGTCCAGCTGTGGGATCAGTTGCTGTCTGACGACAATCGGCATGGTGGGAGGAAGGAGCATCAGGGTGAGGAGGAGTATGCGGTCGAGACTCACGGCTACTAAGACTTGACCGTGTGGAAGACAGACCGAAGGTGGTGGTGCCCAGGTGACTGGAAGTATTATCTGCTATCCAATTAATAACCTGTTCAGACTGATCAGTTGGCAATAGTGATGTTGTGTGCTTCCCTAGTAATTCGGTCAAGAACTGGGAGCGAGAAGATGTGGCTGTTGGTTGTGCCACATTTTCACCTTGGCCACGGCCCCGTCCTCTGCACCCACCATCACCAGAGCGTCCAGTTCCACGTCCCTTGCCACGAGTCTTGCCCATTGTAAATGAAGTAAAATAGCTTACTCT
Organism: Phyllobates terribilis; assembly: GCF_046119375.1. Lineage (NCBI taxonomy): Eukaryota > Metazoa > Chordata > Amphibia > Anura > Dendrobatidae > Phyllobates > Phyllobates terribilis. Next base: position 395,651,277 of record NW_027362767.1, on the reverse strand, counting down.
TGCACTATTAATGGCAAAAGGGTAATAAAAAGGAGATTAGAACAGTGGAAGAGGAAAACCACCGTTCTATTTCTCTGGCCTACACCAGAATCTTTTAAACAGATATATTTGTGTCTGAACAGTCAGCGAGACACTCAAACTGTTGTTTTTTATGGAAAAAAGGCAAAAAGGTAGATTACACCCAGATTTGAACCATGGAAGAGGAAAACCACAGTTCTATTTCTCTGGCCTACACCAGAATCTTTTAAACTATTTGTGTCTGAACAGTCAGCGAGACACTCAAACTGTTTTTTCTTATGGAAAAAAGGCAAAAAGGTGGATAACACCCAGATTTGAACCGTGGAAGAGGAAAACCACAGTTCTAATATCTTGGCATATACCAGACTGTTTTAAATAGATATATTCGTGTCTGAACAGTCTGAGAGACACTCTGACTGTTTTTTTTTAAGGAAAATGGCAAAAAAGTGGATAATACAGAGATTTGAACCGTGGAACTGCAAAACCACAGTTCTAGTTATCTGGCCGAAACCAGACTGTTTAAAACAGATATATTTGTGTCTGAACACTCACAGACACACTCAATTTTTTTTTTTTGTTGGTGGGGATACCAAAAGGTTAATAAGATGGGTATTTGTACAGTCTGACTGAGGAAACAAATAAATAAAGAGGATTTAGATGAAAAAAAAAGGATTTTTCCTGGCCCCTGAGACACTTTAATGCAGTGTTTGTTGGTATAACCCAGGGGTCTCAAACACAGAAGGGCATATGGGCCGCACAAGGAAAAACATTTAATTTGGGGGGCCGCATTATTTGCATGATAAAGTGACATTTTTAGTGATACCATTTTTTTCTATACACCTTTTGAACTGGTCCTCATCTTGCAGACATCCAGGTCCCCCATATTGCAGACATGGTCTCCCCTCTAGGTCCCCCATTTTGCAGACATGGTCTCCCCTCCAGGTCCCCCATATTGCAGACATGGTCTCCACTCCAGGTCCCCCATATTGCAGACATGGTCTCCCCTCCAGGTCCCCCATATTGCAGACATGGTCTCCCCGCCAGGTCCCCCATATTGCAGACACGGTCTCCCCTCCAGGTCCCCCATATTGCAAACACGGTCACCCCTCCAGGTCCCACATATTGCAGACACGGTCTCCCGTCCATGTCCCCCATATTGCAGACATGGTCTCCCATCCAGGTCCCCCATATTGCAGACATGGTCCCCCATCCAGGTCCCCCATCCAGCAGACATGGTCTCCCATCCAGGTCCCCCATATTGCAGACATCACCCCCAAATTGCAGATATGGTCCCCCTCCAGGTCCTCCATATTGCAGACATGGTCTTCATATTGCAGACATGGTTCCCATATTGCAGACATGGTCCCCCATCCAGGTCCCCAATATTGCAGACATGGTCCCCCATCCAGGTCCCCCATATTGCAGACATGGTCCCCCATATTGCAGACATGGTCCTGCATCCTGGTCCTTATGTTGCAGAAATGTCCCCCATCCAGGTCCCCATGTTGCAGACGTGTCCCCCATCTAGGTCCCCCACCATACTGCGCTCAGGGTCCCCGTCCCCCCATACTGCGCTCAGGGTTCCCATCCCTGTCCCCCCATACTGCGCTCAGGGTCCCCGTCCTCGTCCCCCCATACTGTGCTCAGGGTCCGCATCCCCCCATACTGTGGTCACGGTCCCCGTTTCCGTCCCCCCATACTGCGCTCAGGGTCCCCCCTCATACTGCGCTCAGGGTCCCCCCCCATACTGCGCTCAGGGTCCCCGCCCCCCTCATACTGCGCTCAGGGTCCCCGTCCTCCCTCATACAGTGCTCAGGGTCCCCGTCCCCCCTACAGCGCTCAGGGTCCCCGTCCCCCCCATACAGCGCTTAGGGTCCCCGCCCCCCCCATACTGCGCTCAGGGTCCCCGTCCTCCCTCATACAGTGCTCAGGGTCCCCATCCCTCCATACAGCGCTCAGGGTCCCCGTCCCTCCATACAGCGCTCAGGGTCCCCGTCTCCCCCATACTATGCACAGTGCCCCCCCTATACTGAGCACAGGTCCCCTGTGGTGTATTTCACATGACAGAGAAAAAAAAAAAGATTCCCAGCTGTCCTCCATTCCCTCGGCGTCCTTTCTGCACCTGTGGCCCGCAGGCACAGACCCCGTAACAATCGCGGCTCTCTCCAGCAGGCGGGGACATCAGCGCTGTAATGCAGAGTATTGCCGCGCAGAGACTGGCTCTCTGCACAGCAATGCCAGTGTCAGCCGCCAGCCTATCTGGCAATCCCTGCATATTCATTGGCTCTGTAAAGAGCGCCATACATGCAGGGTGGATACCCGAGCTCCAGCCCGAGTAACCCGGAAATGCTCGGTGCTCGCCGAACATCCCGAGTAGTGAGATGCTCGGGCGAGTACCGAGCAGTGTCGAGCATGCTCGCTCAACACTAATTAGAACATTAAGCATGTAAAACTTCTTCAAAAGTTTTAGAGCTAGATATATTGTGACTAAATCAGCACCTACTTGTAAAATTGCAATCATTAAATATAAAAACATGTATCAGTAACAATATGTGTCAAAAACAACACGTGAACTCTGCATGAGAAAATTGAATTAAAACACCAACAATCAGTATGAACCATGAAGGCATAAGCAAAATGGGGCCCTGGACAGGAATGGGCCAGTAGTTTCTTAACCAGAAACTGTATTAATTGGTCTCTCATCAGTCCTTTGGTGAAGAAAAGAGATGTAGACAGGGTCATTGTCTTAACTTTGGAGTAGATTATTCAGAGATCAGTCTTTTGGGAGTAAGTTTTTCCATTCTTTTCCTCTGTTTTCCTGTATGATTGGGTGGGACAGTTTCCCAGGTCGGGGGTGGAGGGACCGGGAGCAAGGTCGTCAGATCCTGGACTACGCTCCAGTCCTCAACCTGTATGTCGGAACGGTCCAAGATTCTGAGAGCTTCCTGCAAATCTTCTATGGAACGTATGGAAAGTCTTTTACCTTCCGCCGAAAATAAAATGCCGAAAGGAAATCCTTAAGGCATCGGTGAACGGTTTAAGTATCCTTTTTTGCAGGATCTGAGGAGAAAGGTCTTGGAAGATTAGAATTTGGATGTCATCGAAAGAGAGTTTATCCGAGCTCCTGGATTGGTTGAGGACATCCTCTTTAACTTTGTAGATTAGGAGATGGCATATTATGTCTCGGGGGGGGCTCGGAGGGTTTAGGTTTTCTTCTAAGAGCCCTGCGGTCTTTTTTGATGATAATCTCGTCCTTGTAATTTTCCCCTAAAATCTGGATAAAGTGGACCTTTAATGTAGATGGAATGGATTCTGGGGGGATCAACTCTGGAAGACCTCTGATTCATAAGTTGTTTCCTCGTCCTCTATTCTCTTGGTCTTCTAGGGCTTCAAAAGCCAAGTTCAGGTAGTGTTGTTGACACTTTTGGAAACTTTCTACTGTCACACCAGAGAAGTTGCATAAGGATTGTTGAGTTGATTCAAGTGTTTCGACTCTGGAACCTATATGTGTTATCTCTTATTTTAAGTCTTTAATTTCTTTCAAAAGAGGATCCAAAGACGAGTGGAGAGGTTTTTGAATAAAGTTACGGGAGACAGTTCTTGTATCTTGTCCTCTTCAATATCACTATCTTGATCTTCATTTAGCTGGGGTTTTACTGTTGTGGAGAGATCTTTGGAAAGGAGTGGTGTTTTATTGGGGAGCATTGCAATAGGTACATTGGTTTTCTTGACAAATTTTTCTATTTCTCCTTTTATATTTTTTGAATGTGTGTAATTTCTCTGGTGGGCCCTCCATCTCTTTTGACCATTTTGCTTGAGGATTTTTTTTTTAAATAGTAATTTTTGAGTTCCGTGTCATTTCTTAAAGGGATCACATAGTAGGAGGTAGTTTAATAGAAGTTATGCATGTGTAAGTATAGTCTTGCAGTTGGAAGGAAAAAAAAAGAAGGTAATCCACTACTGACCACTGGATGTCACCAGAGTCACACTGTCAGTGTTAGTACAGTAATGACTTAGAGGTTGCTGTTGGTCACAGATATTGCAGTTACACTAAAATGTCATTTCAGTAGGAAGATAAAAGTCTCTTTTTTTTCCCCCCTCTTTCTTTCCCTCTTCAGGGTGGGCGAGGGATTAGTTGTTTAGTTGCTATGTAAATATAGCTACGGAGGGAGGCAGGGTTGGAGAAATTTATATTTATTTCTTTATTTCTTGTATCCCACTTCACAGGGGTTAGGGAGAGAGTATGAACCCTCTGGATGGAGATAGATTCTGAAGGAGGTGCAGGGGAGATGAGTTGAGGACACTGTCTGCAGCCTCTGTCTCAGGGGGTCTTTTCCTCTCCTATGTCCCTGTGCAGTTAAGATAACGGTGGCTCCGGATGGATGGCGGGAAGGAGACCCCAGGCCGCCGCCACAGCTCAGCAATCTGGGCCAGGACCTGTGCTTTCCAGCACTCCAGCAGCAGCGCTCCTCCAACAGCCTCCATGGACTCACCAGACGCCGCAGCAGGGTGAGTGCTGGTTCCAGGGAGGTAGGCACCCCGTAGATGGGACCGCGTCACCGGGGCCAAATTTCTCCCATCTTCACCTACCTCTGGTCTCAGAGCACCTTCGGCTGGTCAGCGCCTTAATGGGACTGCAGCGGCAGCTGCACCTCCTCCTGTGCTGTAGTCTCCGGTCCTAAGGGCCGAGCGGGGCAGCGGTGATCACCCTCAGGGGGCCCTCCTTTCAGTTCCGAGGTGTCCTCCTCAGTGTACCGGAGGGCTGTGCTGTGCGCTCTCAGGCTAGACCGTGGCTTCGGGCGTCGTAGTAGGCCTGGGACTTCTGAGCTGCGTAGAGGCTCCGGGGAGGTTTCAGAAAGAAGCTTTTTATAGTGTTAATGTTCCTGGGGTGTTTAGGGCGGTGGATGATGCAATAAATCCACAAATTGTAAGTGGATTTGATTTTGGGCCTAGGAGCTCTCAGATATGAGACCTTCCTCCACAGCAGCTAGACACGACCCCGTCAAGTTAGAAACTTAAAGGTGTTTTCCAAGAATGAACATTTTTCTGCAAAAGCTCTTACTGGATGAAAATAACAAACTGAGCATTACTTACTTGCTCCATTACTTTACTTGCTCCAGCATCAGCTTCGATGATTGTTTACAGGCTGTGTAATGACCGGAGGTCCTAGAGAGATCCAGTGAGTCACAAACTGAGACAGAGACAGAAATAAACAACACTTTCTTTACTAAAACAGGGATTAGTCTAAAATTCAGTATTTAGAAGAAACTATACCAGCAAAAGAAAAACAAGGTAAGTAAGTATCATTAAAGACACCCATATATGTGTCCTATATTAATGATAACCCGTATATGGACTTGTATAACGAGCGGACCTTCGAAAAATAATATTAAAAAACAAGAAAAAAACTTCGAATACAGGTCCATTGTGACAAAAACAAATTTTATTTGTTCAAAAAATAACACGATTGACACAATGTAGTGCGTGAACGAGAAAAAGAATAAAAGCAACATACAAGAAAGAGGGCGCCAAAGCAGACCGATACGTGGGAGATGCTCAATTATATGTTTGTCGTATCAAGCCTCCATGGTAATACCAGAGTTACATTGTTCGCTTAAAAAATTACTGCTCACTAATGTATGCCTTGCTCAAAGGCTTATGCTGCACGTCAATTAATACTCATGTATTTTCCCAAAAATAGTATACCATGCAGATTAAACACCATAATGCTAGCTCATGACACCGTTCACATTATTATATATTTATTATTACCATATAGGTAGAGAATATAGATAGAATATATGAACACATGTGAACACCGTCATAAATAGCAACAAATTAACCTGAGAACGTGCACAGCTCCAAATACACTAGATAGAAAGGCGCTAGTATTGCACGGAAAAGCGAACATGTTCATAAGCTTAAACCATCATGATGGCAAAATGAGTATACTCACACGTGGATGGTATATAACTGGTCTGCGATGGCGCCCACACCGACGCGCGTTTCGGCTGAAGCCTTCCTCTGGGTGGTAGCGTCATTGCCTAGTGTCCATCATTAAAAATAAGCATTAACCAATAGGAGAACGCAGGTGTGTCCCATAACTGCCAATGGGGTATTGAGGTGTGTGGCTCGGCGCATGACGTGCCGCAACATCCACAGGCCACCACGGCAGCCGCGTCACCCGACCCGGGGCGCCGCGAACATGCGAACCGTCACATGACCGGTCACACGGTCCGACACCCCGGGCCAAGTTAAGACACGGCCGACAAGGCACGCCCAGAGGAGGAGCGACCATCATGCGCACCACCCATCAAGCCGGCAGAGGCTGTAAGTATCAAGAACGCTTGCCCTGATAACTGACCACAAGAGTTATAATAGACGTTATCACTGAATGCACACATTATGTGTATATCCACCTTATGTCAATACGGCATATCACAAGCCCCATATGTCAACAGTATAGACAATAAATTATGTACGATTCCTATAAAAGCATAATGCCAAATTCCCAAGAATAGAATAAGTGCCAGAGAATTATAATCATAGAATAAATAGAAGAAATATGTAAGACCCTAGATCAACATAAAATAAGCATTAGTCATTATGGATCTACAATACTAATATTTCAATTATATATACTAATTAAATATTAGAAATATACACAAATATGACCAAATTCAATGGCTAGCCAAGGAAAAAGGAGGAGGGGGAGGGGAGGGGGAAAGGGGGGAGGGAGAAGGGGCAAGAAAAATATATATATCCAGGGATATTGTTGTTTGCAGTACTATCAAGCGTGATGATTCTTGTATCTTGTGTGCAGAAATGAACTCCCTGTGTGATAAATAGGCAGTCATGGGAAATATCTAGATAGAGAATTAAAAAGAATTAAAATACAACCTACATAACATAAAACCTAATCCATATGATCAAAGGACCACTGGATTAATAAGCTAAAATGATGAGAACACAAAAGACAATCAGAGAAAAGGGGCATAACTGATATTTTCATTTAGACCTAGGGGTTGGACAGTATTGAGTGTCCATATCCACCGTGTTTCATGTTGCCCTAGTAGTTGGCTGATTTTTGCTAAAATTCAGTATTACATGAATCAGTCTCAAGTTCTACCTGGGACACTGTCCCTAATAAATACACACAATCAGCAAAAGCTGAAATCAATGTGCCAATCTCAAGGTTTCCAGCTTATGTGAATTATTCTAAAGATCTGGAACAATTTTACCTAAACACAGTGTCAGTCTAGTGAGGGCAGTCTATAGGAACCCCCTGAGATGGCACACTGAATACAATCCTACCACTATTAACAATAACAATGCATGAAACTATACCAATTGCGCTTATACCCTTATTATCAGGATAGCCGGGTATCTTAAAGTTACGGTACCGTTAACCTCAGATGTGGTCTATCATAGGCCTGTGAATCGCGGTGCTGCAGCTAGTCCCGGAAAACTTTGGCGCCTAAACAAAAACAAAGTTCACAAAAACAGCAAAGATTCCTTGTCTTGTCGGCCGATGCCGAGCCCACACGCCGGGGACTTTAGTCCTGTAGCCTCAGATTAAGGTCTGGGAAAATCTCTTCACAAGGCTTGTCAGTATCCTCTCAATGTGAATGGCATCGGACCTCTTCTCTCCTCTAGCAGTCACTCACTCTTTTCCAGACCACCGACCATGTGCTCCGTCACAGAGATGGATTCCTCAGTCTCTTTCCCTTCTCACTCGACACTTGGCTCCTTCAGCACAAAGTCTCTAGGTCCACTCAGCATGGACTTCCACAAATCTCCAAAGAGCCACACAGCCTTCCCCAGCTCAGCACTTGTTCTTAAGCATGGACACAACTTCGCCAGGGGCAGGGGTTAACGATCTCCACAGGGAAGCTTGTAGAGACAGTGTCTTGTTGCAGCTCAGTTCTCACAGACTTTCTGTCTCATCTCTCACACAGCAGACACCCTCAGCACACACAGGGTTTCCTGGTCTGCTCCTGCTCTGAGCTCAGCCAGGCAAAAGTCACAGGGTCCTAATGCTCTCCTGCTGCTATCACAGTTCACACTCTGACAGGCTGCACCGCTGACTTCATAGCGGCAGTAAATGTCCAAGCTACAGTCAATCATTTGGCTAAGCAGCTTTGTCGATTTGGACAGCACGAGCAGCAAAGCTTATTGTTTTTTTGGGGCAGTGATGTCTGCTGTAATCGTGACATCACCCCTGCAGCCTGTCAATTATCAAAGGAGGCAGTGGTGAACATCGGCGATGGACAACAGTAAGTAATTAATTACCCAATTAGGGATGTGAATATTACATACTGATCATTGAAATCATTCTTCCCACTGGGCTATGGTGGAAAGAAAATGGGACACCTGCCTATGCTCTGTTGAATTACAAAAACACAATTTAAAATGTTTTTCTAAATCAAACAATGCCTTTAACTTGACTTCTTATGGTGTTTGGTCTTTTTTTTTCTCAGGCAAACGCTTGTGTTTGGGCGAAGGCCTGGTGCGCATGGAGCTCTTCCTCTTTCTGACCACCATACTGCAGAAGTTCACATTGGAGCCCACCATAGATCGAAAGAATCTGAGCATAAGACCCGAGCCCAACACCAATGCTACAAGACCTGTCATACCAGATGAATGTCGTCCCTCGTTTCTGAGCTGAAGACAAACTTCTTGCCTGAAGGAAGCCTAGAAGTTCTAGAAACGCTCTAAAAAAGAAGAAAGCTGCTCTAATTTTTTAAGATATAAATTGAAATAAATAATACAAAGATTGTGTGGAAAAATTTATATCATATTTTTTAGTCTATTTTTAATATCAGCCATGGCTGTATGAATGTACAAAGTATCAACATCTGTAATCATTTAATGCTAAAATAAAGATTAAACTTTTATGACAACTGTTTTATTTTGCAAAGGAGCGGCATCTTTGGGTAGGTTCACATCTACATTGGAGGCTTTGTTTGTAGCTCTGCTATTTTGACCGGTATAATGGAAGAACAATTACAAAGGCTCAATTGATCATTTCATAGTCAACTGGGTCTGTCGGGTGCCGGTATTGTCCATCATGTAACTGCAATTAATTTCTGCTCCTATGATGGAATGATATAATAGTTTAAACAGGATATATATGAATGAAGTCTTATTTTGGTAGTTACATGTGCATTATTTCGATTAAAGTTCCTTCTTTATGTATCTAAAATTTCCCATACAAATGGTTGATGATTGGAACATTCATATGAGCAACAATTCAATGTTGTACTTACTAGTCATATATTATCCAGTCTTAAAGTGGATGGGATAAAGAAAGATCTGGCAGATGTCCTTTTTCATCTCAATTTTCTTTCCTTCTGCACTGAGTTGAATTATTAACCAGTTGATATATCCATTATAGTCAACCAATAAACATGACCGTTATAGCCAATGATCAACTTGTCCATTACAGTTAATTAATGAACATGCCCATGATAATCAACTAATGCCCATGACAGTCAAGTCACAAATAGAGATGAGCGAACATTTCAATGTTCGGTTAGGGAAAGTTCGACGAACAAATAGACATTCGCCAAATTTATTGGTCGAATATTCGACGAACATTTCCGAATCCCATAATAGTCAATGGGGGGACCAAAAAATGCATATACAACATGGGCCCAAAATCTGTCGAAGCACATAAAATTAGGTGTAGACACCAGGAAAGTACCATCAGTTGACCCAGAGTACAAGTACTATAATTATTATTACTATGACAGCCACATTTATTCCGTGGCGCTTTACGTGTCAAAAGGGGTCACCGACTGGTACAAGAAGAGAGAGGACCCTGCCTGCGAGGGCGCACAAACAATCTGCAAGGGATGGGGGAGGACACAGTAGGTCAGGTACAGCTAGTCATGTAGCGGTATGCTGGAGCGAGGGTTAGCTCAGATTGTACACTTGTCACAAGAAGTGGGTCTTCAGCTTCCTTTTCAAGGTTTCCACGGTAGGCGACAGTCTGATGTGTTGGGGTACAGAGTTACACAGTAGCGGAGATGCATCGTATGAGATTGTGACAAGAAGAGATAAGAGTGAAGTAGAGAAGGAGATCTTGGAAGGATGGGAGGTTGCGTGTAGGTAACTAGTATAGGGAGACTAGGTCACACATGTATGGAGGAAACAGGTTTTCAATGGCTTGTTATGCCAAAGTTAGGCTTTTCAACTGGAGTATCTGGGCAACATGGAGCCCGCGCAGGGATTGACAGAGGGGAGAAGCCTGGGAATAGCGGGGTGACAGGTGGATTAATTGGCCAGCACACTTTAGGATAGATTGGAGGGGTGTGAGAGTGGTAGAAGGGAGGCCACAGTGCAGGAACTTGTAGTAAATGAGGCGGGAGATAATGAGAGCATGCACTGGTGTTTTTCTAGATGCATGGTTTAGGAATGTGGGGATCCCCGAGAAACTTTGGAGTTGGAGTCAGCAGCAAGTGGAAAGGGCTTGGATCTGATGTTTGAAGGACAAATCAGAGTCAAGCTTGCAGGAGTGGGGAGAGTGGGCAGCCATTCACTTTGATGCATAGGTCAGTTGGGAGTGGGATGAATGAGATGGTGGAAAGATGATGCATTCCTTTTTATCCATGTTAAGTTTTACAAATCTAGCAGAGAAGAAAGATGAAATACAGGACACACATTGTGGGATTCTGGTTAGTAAGAGGATGAGCTGTCCCAGGCCGAAGGTGTAGGTGGAGAAGAGACTGTGTCCCAGAACATTACCCATGCCCTCCCCAGTTCACTTACTGGGAAGGACTGCCTAACAACCAACTCGTGGACAACAAAATGTGGCCAGGGATGGTACCGAGCCAGTCCACAGTGAAAAATTAGCTACAAACTGACGGGAAACCTTCCCACAAACTTTACTTAGCCAGGGCTGCTTCTCGGCAGGGTTGGGCGGGCCCACCAGAGAAACAAAGAATCCCCCGGTGGGCCCTGGCTTCTCCATCGGGAGAGTTCATAGCGCAAACCTTGCAGCTTGTGATGATGAGGAGGCCATCCATCTCCTTAGCATTCTGTTACTTGGAATGCAAGTGCAAGTATGCAGCCAGGCATCCACCCATCCATAGGCCACGATATTAAACTGCCACATTTCTGGACAGCTGTTTGCACTTGAAATGTTGCCTTTTAGGCTTGTGTAGGTGGAAGCTTTTTACAACCTCATGACGGCAGCTGGTTCTCCATTGTAGGTCCCCAGCCACCACCATTTCTCCCGGTGTCGTCCCCGACTTCCACAAGCTCGGGTCCTGGAAAATTACCCCTACCCCCCCAGTGCACTGACTGGGAAGGACCGCCTAACCACAAACACATGGACAAGTGAATGTGGCCAGGGACAGTATGGAGCCAGTCCACAGCTTGTCGATGAGAATTGTATTTCACTACAGCCATAGTATTTAGCTCGGTGAAAAGACTTGGGAAACCGTATCTACTCCAGCTGTAATTTCTCCCAGGAAGTCCTCTAATGCATCTTCTTGCATAAGCAATGGCAGCCCTTCCAACATCAGCTCACACTTCTCGTTGGTGCTTAGCCACAGACAAAGATCTTTCTTTACGCCTTGCGTTTAATCACTAGAGAGTTGGACAATGGCCTGATCTGCCATGCGTTTTGAGAAATAACGTGCATAAGCAAAGCAACAGTTTAGGCCACTGAAGGTCATTAAGCAAAACTCATACAGCTTTCCCAAAGACTATCAAGACTTCCAAGACAGGCATGACTTTTCTGTCCTCCCCAAGAGGACAACTGTCCATTTTCTCCTCCTCATCCTCCTCCTTCTCATTATCACCCAATCCGCTTTGAGATGAGATGAGGCTGGGCTGCATAGTTCCTTGCTCCGCCTGCAATGCCTCTTCTTTAACTGTGAGCAGCGAGCATTTCAGTAGACAGAGAATCAGGATTGTGATGCTAGTTATGGAGGATGGCACAGATATCCATGCCCACTCATCAGCTCTTCTGTGCAGAGGCTGACCTGAATGCCGATGGGCATGTTGAAGCTCATACTCAACAACTGCCCTCTGCTGCTCACAAATCCTTCCCAACATCTGCAACGTTGATTTCCAACATGTGGTGACATTGCACAACAGTCGGTGAGCTGGAAGCTGCAAACACTGCTGAAACACTGCCAGGGTGGCGGAAGCTATAACTGACGTTCTCAAATGGGCACACATGCATTGTACTTTCACAAGCAGCTGTGGCAGATCTGGGTAGGTTTTGAGAAATCGCTGAACAACTAAGTTGAGCACATTCAGTGTTCTCTTATTACTAATGTATAACCCTGTATGGAGAACAATATCAGCACCGAAAAATTGAAAGATGAAATATAGCCTGCTTTATATATCACGGTACTAAGAAAACCAATTTCGATTCTGTCTTGTGTACCCCTGTGACAAAAATATCTGCACAAAAGAATTAATTTCACTAGAGTAGAACTAGTATAATGGTGACCGACAACTCTTCCACTACAGCCAAACCCAATGGAGACCCAATCAGGATACTCCACATTTACAAAAATTAGTGGCAGACACCAGCAAAGTGGCATCAATTTCACCAGAGTAGAAGTAGTTTAATGGAGACAGAAACCTCTTCCACTAAAGCTAAACCCAATACATAGAGACCCAATCAGGATTCTCCACATTTTCAAAAATTAGTGGCAGACACCAGCAAAGTGGCATCAATTTCACTACAGTACAAATAGTATAATTAAGACCCACACCTCTTCCACTACAGCCAACCCAGTAGATGGAGATACAGTCAGGACTGTTCACATTTAAGATAATTAGGGCTTAAGACTTTTCCGTGGCCTACAGATTGGAGTTGGTGGAATTCAACCTTTTAGCTTTGTCATGTGTAGGAGTAAACAATCCTTTACGTGACCACAACTGCGGGACTGAGGGCTGGATGCAGTGCTGAGAGAGGGCGAAGTACGGTGAAACGGACAAACTGCTAGACCGTGAGTGAAGGTGCAGGTGGAGAATTTTCAGTGGATTGAGAAAAATGTGGTGTGCTCAGTGACACAAACACAGCAGGCAGGTTTGTTTCTGTTACAGCTGACTGACTCTCATTCAGCCTGACTGGAGCAAGTATACAACCGCAGCTTCTGCGGTCAGAGACCTGCGAGACAATACTTGGCACAGTAACAGAGGAGGAGGAGGAAGCAGCAGATGCATTTGATGGGGCAGCTGATGGTTGTTTATTGAAAACCAGTTTGGAGTTTATCATGTTTGTGTACCCCTTTGTGGAGAACAATATCTGCCCCAAATAATTAATTTCACTACAGTATAACTATACAAATGGATGGAGACCAAAACCTCTTCCACTACAACCAGCCCAGGAGATTGAGACCTAACCAGGGGTGTTCACATTTACCTAAATTAGGGCCTAACACCAACAAAGTGGCACCAATTTCACTAGAGTATAAGTATTGCAAAGGAGACCAAAACCTCTTCCACTACAGCCAAATCCAATAGATGGAAATCCAATGAGGATTCACCACATTTCCAAAAATTAGTGACAGACACCAGCATAGTAGCATCAATTTCAGTACAGTAGAAATAGTATAGTTAGGACCAACACCTCTTCTAGTACAGCCAACCCAGGAGATGGAGACTCAGTCAGGAGTGTTCACATTTCCCTAAATGAGGGCCTAACACCACCGAAGTGGCATCAATTTCACTAGAGTATAACTATTGTAAAGGAGACTGACACCTCTCCCACTACAGCCAACCCAATGGTTGGAGACCCAATCAGGATTCTTCGCATTTCCAAAAATTAGTGGCAGACGCCAGCAAAATGTAATCAATTTCACTACAGTAGAAATAGTGTAAATAATACCCACACCTCTTCCAGTACAGACAACCCAGGAGATGGAGACCTAACCAGGACTGTTCACATTTCCCTAAATGAAGGCCTAACACCACCGAAGTGGCATCAATTTACATCAGACTACAAGTAATTTAACGGAGATCCAAACCTCTCCCACTACAGCCAACCCAATTGATGGAGACCCAATCTGGATTCTACACATTTCCCAAAGTTAGGGCCTAAAACCCCCAGCAGCAGCAAGAGCAGGCACAGAAGCCATATCACAGACTGCAATTCCGCAAGATCAATGCAGCACACTAAAAACTACATTGCCTACTCTGTACAGTCTGCAATTGGGGTGCAAAAGTCCTTGGAGATCCATGACTTGTTCATCTTGATGATAGTTAGGCAGTCTACACTTTCATGGGACAGCCGGCTGCGCTTATCCATCAAGAAACCACCAGCAGCACTGAAGACACGTTCTGAGAGAACTCTGGCTGCTGGGCATGATAAAACCTCCAAGGCGTGACAGGCGAGCTCAGGCCATTCATCCATTTTTGAAGACCAAAATGTAAAAGGGTCCAAATCCTCCCTGATGGTATTCATATTAAGCTCTAGATGCTCCTTCACCATCCTCTCCAGTCGTTCACCACGTGTCAGGCTTCTACTCTGTTGTGCTGGTGCACAAGGTGGTCTAAGAAATGTGTGAAAGGACTCACAGAAATTTCTTCTGCCACTTACTCTGCTGCTGCTGCTAGTGTTTTGGTGTTGATGAACTGATGTGCAGGAGGTTGAAAGACTACAACTGCGATGCACACTGTGTGCCTCACTGCTATCTTGTGGAAAAGCTCTATTAAGGTTGCTTAAAAGCTTGTTTCGATACTCCAACATAAGCGGGTCCCTTTCCAGGGCGGGAAGCAATTGACTCTTATAACATGGATCTTTCAGAGTGGCAACCCAGTAGTCAGCATTATTTTGAATCCTAACTATACGGGGATCATGTTACAGATAGTGCGTCAAGAAGGCACTCATATGTGGGGCTCTTCCAGGAGGTCCAAAGCCAGTCTGTATTGTGGGCTGTGTAACACTGATGCTTGTTTCCTCCATCCCTTCCTGCCAACCACGTTCAATCGAGAGGGGATAATTATCCTCTTCATATTCTGACAGCTGCTTGCCCATCACCTCTTCCTCCTCCATTACTTCCTCAGCTCTTACACCTTCACTAACAGTTTGCCTGGTATCACCAAACCCCCTAGATTGCAGGAATCCATTGGCATCTGCCTCTGTGATGAGAGTCTGGAGCTTAGAGACATTGTCATCCCTTCCGCATCCTCTTCTTCTGGGACTACCACCTCCTGCCGCAGGTTACTCAAAGTCTGCACCAGCATATAAATGACCGGACTAGTGATGCTGATGATGGCATTGCCAGTGCTAACCAGTTTAATAGCCATTTAAAAACTGTGCAGAAGGGTGCAGAGGTCCTTAATCTGTTCCCACTCCATAAATGTGATATGCCCCACGTCTGTACTCCGTTGGCCCAGGCTATACGACATGACATACTGCGTCAAAGCTTGTTGCTGCTGCCACACTTGCTAAAACATGTGCAGAGTGGAATTCCACTGCATCAGCACATCGCAGATCAACCTGTTAACTAGCACGGACAAAGACCTCTGCATTGATGCAAGTCGATGACATGAGGGGTGCGCACGGCGAAAGTGAGCACACAGCTTCCGTACTTTGTGAGGCAGCTCATCCAGGCCAGGATAGTGGTGAAGAAATCGCTGTACCACCAGGTTGAGGATGAGAGACATGCAAGGCACGTGTTTGAACTTGCCTCGGCTTAGGGCCACTAACAGATTTGTACCGTTATCGCACACAGCCTTCCCTGGCTCTAGGTTCAGCGGAGACAGCCATTGCTCAACCTAAGCCTGGAGAGCTTTCCACATCTCTTCACCTATATGACTGCGATCTCCAAGGCATATTAATTTTAAGACTGCCTGATTGCGGTGAGCCCGGGCTGCGCAGTACGGAGGTGGTGTGGATTTGCTCTGCACCATTGGAACGTGTATCTCGTCAAGGCAGAGGTTGAGGCCCTAGAGGAGGTGTAGGACACAGAAGCATTGGAGGAAGTGGGAAATACAGAGGTTTCTTCTGCAAGCCTTGGGGATTCCAAGAATTGTGGAGCAGCCCTTTCCCTGCCTGTCCCCACAGCCACCAGAGTCACCTAATGCCCAGTCAGCGAGATGTAACATCCTTGGCCATGCTTACTCATCCAGGTGTCTGTGGTGAAATGCACCCTGGCACACATAGATTTAGACATGGAATGGCTGATGTTGTCTGCGACATGCTGGTGTAGCTCAGGCACAGCTTTCTTAGAGAAGTATGGATGACTGGGCAACTGGTACTGGGGGACTGCGATGGCCATCAGCTTTCGGAAACTGTCTGTATCTACCAGATGGAAAGGCAGCATTTCCGTGGCGAACAGATTGGAGATGGTTGAGTTCAACCTCTTAAGCTTTGTCATGCGTAGGATGAAAATCTTTTACATGTCCACAACTGCGGGACCGAATGCTGGCTGCGGTGCTGAGAGAGGGCGGAGTATGATGAACCAGGAAAACTGCTGAACTGTGTGTCAGGTGCAGGCAAGGATGTTACAGTGGATTGAGAAACATGCGGTGTGCTCGGTGAAACATCACAGAAGGCGTATCCGCTTCCGTTACAGCTGACGGGCTGTCACTCAGCCTGACTGGAGCGGGTAAAGAACCAGAGTTTCTGTGATGGGAGACCTGCATTACAATACGTGGCACGGTTACAGAGGAGGAGGAAGAAGCTGCCGATGCATTTCATGGGGCAGCTGATGGTTGTTGAGGTGCGCTGGTCCTCATTTCAGTGCGGTGAGACTCCCAGCGTAACGCATGTTGCTTGAGCGTGTGAACGTTCATGCATGTAGTAGTCAAATCATTGCAGTTTTTGCCTCTACTGAGTTTTTTATGACAAAGTTTGCAGATAACGTGAGTTGGATCATCCTTTGCATTGACAAAAAAGGCCCATTGTAGGAAACCCTAGCCACCCTTGAGAGCTGCCAAACCATGACCGCTGCTGGCCACAGCCATGGTTGTGGCTAAGTATGCAGTGCTCCTCGTGCTCGCATCACTCCACGTCTGCGATGCTCAGCAAAATGTAACCTCCTCGTCTTCCTCCTCCACCTCTTCAGATGAGCTACTCGGCTGCATGACTTTGGGTTCACACCAAATAGGATCTTCAACCTCATCATCATCCAATGTGTTATCCCATTCCTCACCCTCACAGTGACCCTTCTCCTCTTGTTGCCCTGTAAGCACAGTACAGTCCGCATCAGCCTCAGGTATCTGAGTCTCATCAAGATCAACTCCCTCCCCTGCGGTTAACATGTGGTGATGAGGTTCAGGACCCTGCTCAGACCCTACTTCGTCCTGCCCCGAATCCAAGCTAAAAAAATTTGGGCATTGGTGCACATTCTTTCCTCCTCTTGACTCTGTGACTGTTTGTAGTACACTTCTGATGCCCATGGTATAGAATGGGTGAACAGTTCTACAGACTCGCCCATCTGTCTTTTGCTACAGTCAGTTGGGCAGTTGGACTGTTGTGATGCGGCGGGAAGCATGGGTAATTGGGGTGCCACCTCTGTGGACTGTACTGCCTGTGATGTTGAGGTGGAGGAAGAAGAGGAGGGGGCACTGGAAGCAGAGCTTGCCATACACTGGAGCACCTGCTCTTTCTGGCCCTTATCAACAAGCCGTATCCCTCTGTGGCTGCCAAAGAAAGGGAGTGGAGTAGGCCGTCCAGTAACAGAAGTTATCAGTTGTCTTTGGATAGGTTTGGATAGGGCCTGTTTGTGTTGGTTCACTAGTGCTTTTACTAACATTACCACATACCCCACGTATACCTTGAACACCAAGCTTATTTCCCCTTCCATCACGCCCTCTCTTTTTCCCATTCATGTTGCTCAGATACTGTGGTAGGCGTGACTCGCCCCCTGGGCCGTGGGGGATACCCGGAGCCGGGCCTTGTAGATGCTGGGGGTTGTAGTCACCGTGGCGGCGACCCGGTCCGTGACCCAGGGCGGTCAAACCAGGGATAGTCTATTTGTGTGATGTTGTTTGTAAGGTTAATGTCCGACTACGCCATCTGTGGATTGCGGTTATGAAGAACCGCCGCTGCGGAGCAGACCGCTGAAGCTGATGGTATGTGCAGCTAGATGGTGTGACTCCCCACAGGAGAAGTGTAGCTTCAGGGCAGCGTGTAGGGACGATGGTGGTTATGGTGCAGGCCGCGGAAGGAACAACTCAGAGTCTTGGCAGTGCAGTTCAGGGTCTTTACTGATGGCAACTACTTGACTCCGCCAGGAGTACTGGTTGGCAATGAAGGCCTGGCCGGTCTGAGAGCAAACTAAGAGTTCTGCTGGCCAGGTGGAGGTGTAGGCCTGCCGTTCTGACTGCACTCTTTCTGGCTACCCTGCTGCAGTCGTGTTGTAGCCCACGTTCCTGAGTGTACTGTGTGGTGCTCATCCGTATGGCTGGTGACTCGGGCCCTTGGTATTCCTCGCTCCTCTGTGGCGGTACCAGTCCCTGTCATGTGACTGAGCCTCCGGGCTTCCTGGGGCCAGAGGACCTGAAATCCCCTGCCGTGTGGTTTCTGCTGCTGGACGTATATTCCCCACAGCCTCGGACTCCGGTGTCTGGTTCTTGGTGTCTTCTGCCAGGATGAGCTCTGTCAGCTCCAATCCCTGGCTCTCCGTCTTCCTACAGGGCTCCTTGCTTTGCTGCTCTGTCCCTGTCTTTGGAACTACTCCAGACTCGACTGCTGGACTTGACTCCTCTAACCCCACCCCAGATCCAGTTTATAAAGGGCAGGTTCCTCCCCTCCCTGGACTGGGGCAGGAGGTGTTGCATGCTAAAGTGTTCCTAACCAGGAAACTCCTTCTTGCTCTCAGAGATGGTATTTCTACCACTGTGGCAACAAGACCCCCTGGGGTGGCACAGGAGCACGTTATTAACTAAACAAAAAATAGTTTTTTTTCCACTGCAACATCTCTGCACACACCTGAATTTTAGCGACACTATATGACAAGGTAAGATATGGCCTGCCAACTAACGTTACTAAAGACAAAATAAATTTTTTAGTGTGGATGAGGTCGATAAAACATACGAGATATTCTCCAAACAATTTCAAACTGAGATGTCCTCTGTTCTATCATGTTAGTAACAGAAGAAAGTATATTTTTACAGTGGATGAAGCTTGTATATCATAAAAGGTATGATACGAATAATTTCAAACTGAGATGTACCCTGCTGTATAACGTTAGGAACAGAAGAAAGTATTTTTTTTTGTGTGGATGAGGCCTGTATAACATAGAAAATATTATCCAAACTATTTCAAACTGAGATGTCCCTTGCTGAATTACATTAGGAACAGAAGAATTTTTTTTTACTGTGGATGAGCCCAGTATTACAGAATATATGCTCCAAAATATTTCAAACTCAGATATAGCCTGCTATATCACATTACTCAGAGCAAAAAATATTTTTTTGACCGCCACTGACGTAGTAGCTGGCTTATAGCACAGTGTATCACGTTTATTCCACTAAAAAATATTATTGGGCTGTGCCTAGCAAGATAAAAAATGTATTTTTTACTCTGAAACCAGCAGAGGTTCAACGCCACTAAAATAGTATCTGGCTTATAGCAGACTGGATCACCTTTTCCACACTTAAAAAACTTTTGTGGACTCTGCCTGCCAACCAAAAAAATAGATTTGTTTTACTGTGCATACAGCTGCATTTCACCCGGCCAAAAAAGGAAAAAATGGGCTAACACAGCTGTCACTATCACATTAGCAACAGAAAAAAAAAGTTTTTTGTGCTCTGCAATTAGAATCTCTGCAGACCTGCATAGAGCAGTTTCAACCCCACAAAATTAAAAGGTGGGCTGCGCTTGCTTGCTTGGTCACATTAGCAAGTGCAATAATAGATTGAAGGTATACTCATGCATGGAGCTCAATACAAGCGGTGCACATCACTGTTGTATGGCATGGGCCGTCTCTTTCTGTATGAATCTCAGTACTTGCACAAGAAAATAAAAAATGTGCTGCACCATCAATTGCACAGGTACACAGGTCAGGAATTATCTACACTATCTGACTTCCACACAAGCGCCCATCTAGCTAGCTAATATCTGTCATTACACAGCTGTGTCTGTCTCCCCAGCAGTTACATGGATAGAATGGCGCTGAGGGAACATGGCCAGTTTTTATATGGAGAAGACATGTGATTTCAGCAGCCAATTGCACAAGCCCTTTTGTCTGGACAATGTGGATGCTCTGATTGGCTGTCCGTGCTTTAATGACCTGAAGTTACGGCCTAACGGAAAAGAAAAAAAAAGTGCGCCTCTTATCTTACCTGTTCTGAGATCTCCAAAGCCTCCAGATTCAGCTACCACGTCTCCTGCTCAACATACACTTGCATTATGCTACCAAAACTGTTCAAAACACTGTGGTTGCCACGTAATCGTGTTCTAACGCTTATTCGTTGAGCAATTTCCGATTTTAAAAAATTTTGCTCGCCTTTCCAATTGCGAATCTGTATGTGCTATATTCGTGCCGAATTTGAAACTTTAGAACATTCGTTGAGCAAATTCACTCATCACTAGTCGGCTACCTTCCTCTGGCTAATTAACAACCTGGCCTGGGTGTATTCCAGAGGGAGGTGCCGGTCATATTCATTACTCCTTGTGAAAGCTTTAGCAAGAGCAGTACTTCTTCCTCTCTGAACCTCGAGGACGTGTGGGCATTTGTCTAAAGCTAAGCAATTTCCTTCTGTTTGTCCTCCCTTGTTGTGTTTAGTGTTCAGTGGGGATCGACTAGTGATCATCTCATCCCTTCCCTAGCCTTAACCAAACGCCAGGGGAAGACAGGGCGAGGAATGCATGCGGCGATTGGTGAAGAGCCAATATAGGGACGTTAGAGGAGATTGGGTGATATTCTGTCCACCAGGAGGTCTCTAATTCCCCCTTTGCTTAGAGTCTGGGCTTCTTTCCCTTGTTCCCTTTGTGTTGCACAAAGTCTTTCCCACATCTTGCGTGACATTATCGCCGGAAAAGGAAAAAAAAAAACCCTGACACTTTGGGCTTTATTTTCTCTTTGTGTTTTTGGAAGTCAACCTTTTTTTTTCCTTTATCCTTGATATGGGTTCAGTTGCAGAGCTTGCAGAGCAGTTTCACTGTCTGTTTCTGAAAGTTAATGAACTCCTCTGTGAGTTTCAGCAACAGCATCAGCGGCTATAGGTCACCAATGTGGGGGTCTCTGCAGGTAGACCTGTCCAGTCTGAACCCAAGGTTGCCCTCCCGGACAGGTTTTCAGGAGGTAGGGACAAGTTTTTTGCTTTCAAGGAGGCCTGCAAACTGTATTTTAAACTTTGTCCTTACTTCTCTGGAAATGAGGATCAATGGGTTGGAATTGTGATCTCTCTACTGCAGGGAGATCCTCAGTCGTTGGCATTTTCTTTACTGCAGGTTTTTTTGGGGCTCTGGCCCTCATCTATGATGACCCTGACCAAGTCTCCTTGGCTGAGTCTAGGCTACGTCGCTTTCAACAAGGGAATCGGTCAGTGGAGACATACAGTTCAGAATTCTGTAGATGGGCAATGGATTCCAAATGGAATGACTCAGCCCTCAGAAGTCAATTTTGTGAGGGGCTTACTGAAAGGTTGAAAGATGCCTTGGCAGTATATGAAACCCCTCAGTCCTTGGAGGATGCCATGTCGTTGGTCATACTTCTTGATAGCCACCTTCGGGATAGATGAATGAGAACACCTTCTCTGGGGCCTTCTTGTCGCGGTTGTGTACCTCTGCCGGGGGAGCGGTCTGGGGGTGAACCAGTACTGGGGTAGGTGGAGGAACCCATGCAGTTAGGGGGTATCTCTGCATTATACATCTCCCTGGAGATTCGCAAGAAAAAAGGTGCATTTTTTTGGGGGAAAAAGGGACATTTTGTTGGGACCTGTCCTTATATTCCTAAACAAGGAGACTCGATTAACTCTTGGTAGTCTAGTCTGGAGTTGCATAAACAAGGGGTGAATTTGTTGCCAACCTACTGTTCCCGCTTTGTCCTGACAGCAGAGGTGGTGCTAGAGAGCAAAACCGAGAAAATTTCTGTGTTTGTTGACAGTGGAGTCAGAGACAGCATGGTTAATGCTGAGTTTGTGAAACCTCATGTCTTGTTTACTGTGATAAACCTATTTCAATCTTCGCCATCGACTCGGCGCCACTTGCACAGAAAGCATTTACTCAGATTGTACATAATGTAAAACTGAGGATGGTGTCAGTTCATTGTGAAATAATCCCTTGCTATGTCCTGGACAACCTTTCCACACCGATTGTTTTGGGTATTCTTTGGCTTGCTAAACATAATCCGTTGATGGATTGGCAAGCCGGGAAGTTTATTAAATGGGGAGATTACTGCCATGAGAACTGTTTAGATATTTCCCTTGCTACTGTCTCTATGGAAATATTACCTGCTTTTCTGTCTGGTTTTGAGGGTGTTTTTTCTGAGAGGGGGTGTCAGGATTTGCCTCCTCATCATGCTTATGACTGTCCTATTAACCTGACCCCCGGAGCTAAACTACCGAAGTCCAGACTGTATAATCTTTCTGGCCCTGAGAGACAAGCCATGAAGGATTTCATTGCGGAAAGTCTGGAGAATGGAAATATCAGACCCTCATCTTCGCCCATGGCGGCAGGGTTCATCATTGTGAAGAAAAAAGATGGTGGTCTAATTCTCTGTTTACATTTCCAGGAATTAAATCAAATTCCATCCGTGATCCATACCTTTTTCCTCTGATTCCCAATTTATTCAGCCAGGTTGTAGGAGCTGAGGTGAACTCCAAGTTGGATTTAAGGAGAGCATACAATCTGGTTAGAATTAGAGAAGGGGACAAATGGAAAACAGCATTCAATACCCCAGAAGGACATTTCGAGAGTCTGGTTATACCTTTTGGTTGGCCAATGCACCTTCGGCATTCCAGCATTTCATAAAGGATATTTTCCATCATTTGGTGGGGAGGTTTGTGGTGGTTTATCTGGAAGATATTTTGGTTTACTCACCTGATTTTGAGACACATCGGGGGCATGTTAAGCAGGTGCTCCTGATATTAAGGGATAACAAACTTTATACCAAACTGGAAAAATATGTTTTTGCTTTTCAGGAGGTGCAGTTTTTGGGGTACTTGTTGTCATCTTCAGGTTTTTGGATGGATCCAAAGAAGATCCATGCAGTCCTTGATTGAGAACTTCCCGAGAACCTGAAGGCTCTACAACGCTTTCTGGGCTTTTACTAATTTTTACCAGAAATTCATCCAAAATTACTCTGTAATAGTGAGACCCCTTACTGACATAACTAAGAAGGGGTCTGATTTTTCCAAAGGGTCGAATGCCTCCCTCCAGGTTTTTTCTTCCTTAGAGAATCTTTTTGCCACTGCACCTATACTCAGTCAACCCGATGTTTCCCAACCCTTTATTGTGAAGGTTGATGCGTCGGATGTCAGGGTTACGGCTGTGTTGTGTCAGGGTCCGCCCTCTGGTAAATGGCATCCATGCACCTTCTTTTCAAAAAAATTGTCTTCGGATGAGTGAAATTGTGAAGTGGGTAATAGGGAACTTTTGGTGATCAAATTGGCGTTTGAAGAATGACGACATTGGTTGCAGGAGGCTGTCCATCCTATTACTGTTATTACTGACCATAAGAACCTGTCATATCTCCAGTCAGCTAAATGTCTCAACCCTAGGCAAGCTAGATGGTCCCTGTTTTTTAATAGGTTCAATTTTGTTGTCACTTTTCATCCAGGGGTCAAAAATGTCAAGGCTGATGCTTTGTCCCTGAGCTTCCCTGGTAGTGGTAACCATGAGAATCCTGTCCCAATATTACAGGAAGGGGTAGTCATTTTGGCACTGTAGCCTGAACTGGAGGGTGAGGTGTTGGAGGCTCAGGGGGATGCCCTGCCTCCTGCCCTTCAGGAAGGTTATTTGTACCATCTGATCTGCGCCACAGAGTAATTAAGGAACATCAAAACTCTGTGCTTGCTGGGCATCCAGGAGGCAAGTCAACCGCGGACCTCCTCTCTTGTCATATTTGGTGGCCGAGCTTGCATTGGGATGTGATTAAACATGTATCTGCTTGTAGTATTTGCACGCGTTCTAAGGTTTTGCATACCCGTCCATCTCATACTCTTTGTCCTCTACCTATTCCTAGTAGGTTTCTGCAGGCAAAATGGTGGTTTTGGTGGTAATAGATAGGGTCAGTAAAATGGTTCACTTGGTTGCATGGCCTGCACTTACAAAAGCCAAGATACTTGCTCAGGTGTTTGTAAATGAGATTGTGAAGCTTTGTGGGGTCAGATCGGGGGCCCCATTTGTTTCCAAGTCCTGGAAGGCATTCTTTTCTTGACTAGGGGTGCTGCTGTCTTTTTCCTTTGCCTTCCACCCTTAGTTGAATGGAAAGACCGAGTATGTCAATCAGAATTTGGAGACCTACCTCAAGTGTTTCATCTCCGAAAATCAGGAGGATTAGGCATCCTACTTACCACTAGCAGAATTTGCCATTAATAATCATCGTCAAGAATCCACTGGCAGATCACCGTTCTTTGGTGCATACGGTTAACACCCACAGTTTTGTACCTTTAGTGGGGGGAGGAGCTTCAGGAGTTCCTGAGGAGGAATGGTTTGCTTTGTCGCTCTCCTCAGTATGGCAGGGTGTTCTGAGTAATTTAAAGATCATGGGAGACAGGTATAAATGTATGGCTGACAGAAAACTCTTGCCAGGTCCGGACCTAAATGTGAATGACTTTGTGTGGTTGTCTACCAGGAATATAAGATTGAAAGTTCCTTCTTGGAAGCTGGGACCTAGGTTTGCTGGTCCCTATAAAATAAACTGCCATCATTAATCCAGCAGTGCTTTGTCTTTAACTTCCTCAGGCCCTTAAGGTCCACAATGTGTTCCATAAGTTCTTACTCAAGAAGTATGGGAATCTCTTGAGCACTCACCTCTACCCCCAGTAATGGTTGACGGTAATCTGAAGTTCCAGATTTCGAGGATTGTAGATTCTCATCTCCAGCGTCTTTCTCTACAATATTTGTTGCACTGGAAAGGCTATGGTCCTGAGAATAGGATGTGGGTTTCAGCATCAGAGGTGAACTCTCCCAGGTTGGCTCTTTCATTCCACACCTCTTATGCTGAGAAACGCGGTCCTGAGTGTCCGGATCCGCTCGTACAGGGGGGTACTGTCTTGAGGCTAGTCTCTATCTCTAGGACCCAGCGGTTACCTTCCTCTGACTAATTAACCGCCCTGGCCTGGGTGTATAAATTTCTGCTGTGTTCCAGAGGGAGGTGCCAGTGATATGCATTACTCCTTGTGAAGACTTTAGCAAGAGCAGTACTTGCTAAATCAGCCAGGGGGTCTTCTCTTCCCTTTGTGTTGCACTAAGTCTTTCCCACAGCTTGCGTGACACAAACATGCCTCTGACAGTAAAATGATCAAACTCTCCCTGATAGTCAAACAGTGAAGATTGACTAAACATTCTGTACGAATGTTCATTCAATATGCGCTATCCTAATATACCAAAAAGACATCCATAATTTGAAATTTGGCAAAATGAAAGAACGTAGACAAATTTAAAGATTCATTGAGTAATTTTCATTCCCAGATCGGTAGATAACAAAAATATTTTACATGATTCTGTCAAGCAATCGGCTCATGTTTACTATTGGTGGTCAGATGGTGGTATAATTCAATGGTTTTCTCTCTCCCATCCTCTTTTTTGGCTATCTTTAAGAAATTCAAACAACGTTCTTTGGCTATTTCAACTTTTCTTTGCCTCAAGCAAAGAATTTCCTTGTGAACCAATATGTTGTCAAATGGCCTAAACTAGTGGAGGAACTAGCACATACTGCTTTAAAGGCTAGAGCTTTTTCAATGTCTCTCTCTGGCCCTAACTAGTTCCCAAGGGGTAACACATCAATTGGCAAGAGTTACCCAACCCTGCTTGCTAGCTTTCTATAACCCGTACATTTTATACTGGGCTTCTCCTGGTTGTACACATGTGTTCATTCTGTACAGGAAAGAACACAAGAGCTTGAGGACAGGAACAGTTTCTAAGCTCTTACATTTGCCCTCTTTTATCAATGCATAGGCATTCCCTTTTATCCTTATATGTGCTAAAACCACTTTTAGTTTTTTTTGGTGGTCATGAATTTCTCCAGCATGAGTAGTTTCTTCATTATAGCAGTCCTTGTGGCTCATGAGACATTATCATGGATGTAGCACCTTTCTATATCTGGGAATCTCACATACTTTCTTCTTTTTATTGTGTTTTGTGCATTTGAGATAGTTTTAGATTTGCTGTCACCCTAGTGTCACATACCCTCAAGTTGTTCAGAACATCTAGACCTATCAATTTGAATTCCTTCTCTTTCCCACATTGTGGTACAATCAGAAGCCTTTGGTACAGCAAAGCTTGACTGACCATCTTCTGGTCCCATACCACAGGCATGCATCTAATCTTCTGGTCAAAACTGATGGAATTTGCAAAATAATCTCCAAAATGAACCTCCATTGCTAAAGAGAGCATAGTCCAAGAGAGATATAATAATAGTGGACCCTAAAAGAAAACTCCAGTAGTATAAGAGATAGTCCAAAACATACAGTCAGTGAAGATCTAACACAAAGTTGCAAGTATTCGTGAAGTATAAAGGATATAATACAGGGCTTTCTAAACATTTTAACAATAGAAATTTGAAAATTTTGATGTGCATTTGTATTCAGCCCAAGAGTCAATACTTTTTCTCTGCAATTACTGCTGAAAGTCTTATGGGGTCTGTCTTTACCAGCTTTGCACATCTAGAGGTTGACATTTTTTCCCATTCTTATTTGCAAACTAGTTCAGTAAGATTGGATGCAGATCGTCAGTGAACAACAATTTTCAAGTCTTCCCCCAGATTCTCAATGGGATTTAGGTCTGGACTGTGACTGGGCCATTCACACACATGAATATGCTTTGATTTAAACCATCCTTTATAGCTCTGGCAATATGTTTAAGGTCATTGTCCTGGTGGAAGGTGAACCTACACCTCAGTCTCAAGTCTTTTGCATCTTCTGACAGTTTTTTTTCCTGGATTGGCCTGTATTGCCCTCCATCCATCTTCCCATCAATTCTGACCAGCTTCCCTGTCCCTGCTAAAGAAAAGCCTGGCCACAGCATGTTGCTGCCGACACCATGCAAGATGGGAATTGTGTTTTCAGGATGATGTGAAATGTTAGTTTTCCACCACACATAGCATTTTGCATTTAACCCCAAAAAATGCTACTTTGGTCTCATCTGACCAGAGTACCTTCTTCCACTTGCTAGATGTGTCCTCCAAATGGCTTTTTGCAAACTGAAAACAGAACTTCTTATGGCTTACTTTAAAAAATGGCTTACTTCTTGCTACTCTTAAAGGCCAGATTTGTGTAGTATACAACTAATATTTGTCCTGTGGATAGATTCTCTCATCTGAGCTGTGGATTTCTGAAGCTCCTCCAAAGTGACTATGGGTATCTTGTCTGCTTCTCTAATTGGTGGTTTCCTTTCTTGGGATGTCAGTTTATGTGGACAGCCATGTCTTGGTAAGTTTGCAGTTTGCCATACTGCTTCCATTTTTGGATGATGGATGAGCAATGCTCTGAGAGATGTTCAGCGTGTGTGCTATTGTTTTTTATAACCTAACCCTGCTTTACTCTTCTGTACAACTTTATCCCTGACTTGTCTGGTGTGTTCCGTGGTTTTCATGATGCTGTTTAATCCTTAAGATTCCTAATGTTCTCAAGCAAACAAACAGAAAAATAAACCTTTGACAACTTTACAGAACAGCTGTAGTTATACTGAGAGTAAATTACACACGGATGAACTAAATTTACTAAGTATGTGACTTCTGGAGGCAATTGGTCAATCAAGATTTTATTTTGGGGGAATCAGACTACAAAGTATTGGATACAAATGTATGTCAAAATTTTCAGATTTATATTATATAATTTGAAAACTATGTAACATTTCCATTACACTTCACAAATACTTTTTTTTCTTGTGTTGGTTTATCACAAAAAATCCCAATAAAATATACTTAAGCTTGTAATAATAGTGCTCAAACTAGTGACAGATCTTTCTCAAAAAATCCAGCACTTAAGCCAGCTCTTATCTGTGAATGATGGCAGCCAGCAGCCCACTGAGAGCCACTTGCCATTTCTAATTGACTCTCACTTGGAGTAAAATGAATATGATAGGCAGCTGATGGGATCAAAACTCCAGTTTTCACTGGATCATACTGTGAGGATTTTTCCATAAATATGTGTTTATCTGCGTGTGGATGCATATTTAATGTGGATCCATTTATTATAAGAAAGAGTTTGCTCTTTATTGGTGGTTGAAGCCAAATGATTCTGCTCACCAGGAGGAACTGGACTGCCTATTACTAACCCTGATTTCAAGAAAAGAGGGCCCCCTCATATAGAACTGAGAGCAGAAGTATTGTGTAACAGCTGTAACTTTACACTTTGCACCCGCCCAACCTGTTTTCACTGATCTCATATAGGAATGCTGCCCTGTACGTGATTGAACATAAATACAGAAGGACACTGTACAGAAGGAGCTGTAGGGGCTGGGGCTCAAGATGGCACTCAGCATCTCAGCAACTCTTCTCCTGGCTACTGGAGTCACTCTCCTTATTTATCTCATTAAATGGTGGAGTAGGGTCAAACAGAAGGACCTACCCCCTGGACCTACACCTCTGCCCGGCTTGGGAAATATCCTTCAGATCAGCACTACAGAAATGCCACAGTCATTAATTAAGGTAAGAATACTTATTTGTAATCTTGATATGGAACTCATTATATAGTGATTCCTACAATATCATTGCTATGGAAATGACAGTAGTTTCAGTGTAATTCAATGATAGATAAAGGAAGCCTTAGAGAATGTAGATACTCTACAAAACCATTGTCATATTGGCTCATTTGTCACAGTTTGTCCCTCCTGCTCAAATGGCTTTAGGCTATGTGCCCACGATGCAGAAATGCTCCAGATTTTTCCTGAGCGTTTCTGCATCTCCCTGGCAGAAAAAACACATGCGGATTGTACATGCGGATTGTACTTGCGGGTTGTACTTGCGGGTTGTACGTGCGGATTGTACATGCGGATTGTACATGCGTTTTTCCTGCCAGGGAGAAGTGTAAGTGAAGCATTCTTCACATGCATTTCCGCATGCGGGTTGATGAGCGCTTTCCAAGCTATTTTAGCATCACTTGGAAAGTGCTTGACAACTTGGCAAATGGCAAGGATTTATACAGTGTGACCGAAAGAATGGTAAAAAATAAAAAAATAAATCTATACTTACCTTCCGATGGCCCCCGGTGTCTTTATCCGATGCGTCTCGGCTTGCCGGCAGCTCGTGGTACACTAAAGGACCTGCCGACGTCAGCGGTCGCGTGACCCATCACATGTCTAAATGACGTGACGGCAGGTCCTTTTTAGACCATTGTGAGTTGCCGGCAAGCTAGGACACATCACTATGGAGACAGGAGGCCATCAGAAGGTAAGTATAATATTTATTTTTTATTTTCTTTTTCTTTTTACAGATTCTATGGTACTCGGGTCCGGAGGAGAGTCTCCTCTTCTCCAAACCCGTATACTGTCCGCAGATTGAAAAGCATGCATTCCGCATGTGCAGATGCAGTGATGTGGAATCCATGTGCTCCAATGCAAGTCAATGGCGGCGAAAACGCTGCGTTTACGCAAAATAATTGGTAGTGCTGCAGATTTTTCCGCAATGATAATCCGCAGCGGAAATTTCCGCAGCATGTGCACAGCAAATGCGGATTATCATTGGGGAACATGGCAGACCTTCTACCAAGCGTTTTTTAAGCGTTTCTGCAGCGGAATTGCAGCTGCGGAAACGCTTAAAAAATGCATAGTGGGCACACAGTCTCAATACAGATAGCGATAAACAGCAACCTATACTCTGCTGCCAAACTCACAGTGTAAATCAGATAAAAGGGGGGTATTTGATGCCCCCACTGCTGTCCTGTTCTGTTGGGACTGATACTACTTAAAAAGGGAGATATTATGATGATTATTGTAAGTTAGACAGCATGCAACCCCAAATCCAAAAAACTTAATGACACTTTGTAAGATATAAAGAATACAATACAATCATTTAGAAATCTTCTAGAACAACATATGCTCCATCCATACAATGTCTACTTCAGGAAAGCCCTTACATATTTCAGCAGCTCCACAGATGGCAAAATGTCAAAGTTCAACGTCTGACCTATGTTCTATGTTCTAGTGAGAATAAAATAAGGCTATGAAAGATTTTAAAGTCATCACATTCTTGTTTTATTTATGTTTCATTCAGTGTCCCAACTTTTTGGGTATTGAGGTTGTACTTTATATATAAAGTATTTATACAGATTACATGTACAGTATATTTATATATACACAGTACATATATAAAATGTATATAAACCCATAGTACTGTGCCAACATTTTAGGCAGATATGATGATAAATGTAAGTTAGCCAGGACACAGAGTACTCGGCAAAAGTTTTGGACAGGTGGAGAAAATGCAGCAAGGTAAGAATTCAATCTATCTCTCTACCTACCTATCTATCTATACACTGTATATGTGCACAGTAATTTATACATTATAAAATTAGTTTCACTGTCAAAAATTAAAAATACTTAGGACAATATACTTTTATTAGGATCCTGTATAATAAACTAATCATAAAGGACCCCTGCTACCAGTAACATTAGCAATTAGTATTGATCTGTAGAAAGACCTAGTAGCAAGTGTTTAATGTGGCTGCAGCATCTCCACAGGAGAAATGAAGTATTACATTTTGCCCTTTAAAATTAATTTGGTAAATGTAATCCATGCACATGTTGGGTCATCCAGTGAGATGCTCTTTGTATATTCCTCTCTTCTAACCAGCTAATAAAATGGGCACCTTCAATGGGATTCCTACTATAAACTCAAAAATATATACAGTAGCTCTGTGTAGCAATTATATCTTATCAAGGTATCTCAATATTTTTAACCATTTTGAGGGTACATATACAGTTTTTGCTGAAATCTTACTTGTTTGGAGGATAAATTCACATTTATCAGTTTTTAAGTTTTTATATTTCTCTAGCTAAGTGAGACATATGGACCGGTATATACCATCTATATTTCAAACCTTCGGACCATAGTACTGATTGGGTATGATGCTGTGAAGGAAGCATTGGTGGACTGCAGCGACGCATTTAGTGACAGGGGAGACATAGGAGCAGGAGAGATTTTTTCTAAGGATTTTGGTAAGTTGCTTAACTAAATTCATATAATGGCAAAAATATGATACTTTACTATGATCTTAATGTAATATATTCAATAATATTACATGCAAGCCGTGTAATTATAGATTTATCTACAATAATTGATTGGTGATGGTGGTCAAGGTGGGCAGAATTATTAGGGAAAGGAGTATTTTGACCATATTATAATTTTTATACAGATTCTCCGACTCCAAGTTTTGCTGATAAGATGAAGATCAAGTGATTTGTATTTGTGTAATGAGAGCGAATGCAGCCTAAGGATACAACGCCCTTTATCAAGGTGTACCGAATTATTAGGCAACTTGTTTGCCTCCAGCAAAATGGGCCAAAAAGAGATTTCACTGACTCTGAAAAGTAAAAAATTTTTACAAATGTTACAAAAGGATGCAGCACTCTTTAACTTGCTAAGATTGTGATGCACAATCACAGAACGATGACAAGTTTTGTTGCAAATAATCAACAGGGTTTCAGATGGTGTCATATTCTAGAACTGCAACTCCTTGGAAAGCCCAGAAGTACAAGGTGTAGAGTGACCAGAGACATGGCTGAGGTAAGGAGGCAGAAACCCAACCACCACTGAGCAAGTCACAGAAGTTGAAATGTTCTGACAGGCGAAGAAATATCTGAAGGCAGATTTTTCAAAGATTTTATGCACTGGTGAGATGAGAGTGGTTCTTGACTGACCAGATGGATGGACCTGCGACTGAATCAGTAATGGGCACAGACCTTCGCTTCCACAAAGCGAGGTGGAGGTAGGGTACTGTTGTGGGCTGATATTATTAAAGATGAGCTAACGATCTTTTGGTGTTGAAGATGGGCTTAAATCAACTCAAAAACCTACTGCCAGATTTTTAGGAAACACTTTCTTCAAGGAAGGTGTGACAAAGTCGCTGGTAGTGTGTCAGAAGGGAGGTATGTTTCACTGTGGCTCTTAGACTCAGTGATGTGAAAATATGCAAGTTCTACTGCACAAGTAGGTGCAGAGAGAGTTAACAGTACCACATTTACAAGGGAATGTCTTCAGTGGATTACGAAACTGCATGGCGGGACTATATCCACCATACCTCCAATCAGGGGAGAGTCTGGGAGGTAAATAGCCAGCCCTGAGACTCAGGTGTGTTCAGTACCTAGTGAAATTTTGTTCCACGAAGGAGCTAGCATGGGGTGTGCTGAACTTGTGTGTGGC
Organism: Phyllobates terribilis; assembly: GCF_046119375.1. Lineage (NCBI taxonomy): Eukaryota > Metazoa > Chordata > Amphibia > Anura > Dendrobatidae > Phyllobates > Phyllobates terribilis. The sequence goes on along the minus strand of NW_027362767.1, from coordinate 395,618,812 downwards.
TAATTGTGAGTGGCCAGACCTTGGCCGACATACGGACTGTGCTGTAAGTTTTGTACTTTGTTTTGTCTCTTTAGTAGTGTTGAGCCACCCCCGTAGTGTTCGAGTTCGGTTCGGTTCGTCGAACACCCGTGTGTTCGCCGAACTGTTCGTCGAACTGTTCGTCGAACACCTTCGAACACCGTTAAAACCAATGGCAGGCAAACAAAAACACATAGAAACACATAGAAAACACCTTCAAAGGTGTCCAAAAGCTGACAAACTGCTCAGAAGACACAACTAACACATGGAAAAGTGACAAGTACATATAGTCATGCGAAAAGAAAAGAGGTGGAGGAGTAAAAGGAGGGGGAGACACAGATATAGGCATGTCATGCCCTTCTAAAATCCAAAAAGTGAGAAGCCGACACGTTCAGTCCGCTCCTGCCCGTGCCACCTCCGCGTCGCCGGGTTTGTGCCAGAGCCGCGGTGAACCCTGACGTCCAGCCCCCCTCTCCCAATACTGGTGCCTGTCCGCTGGTGGGTCGAGCGAGCCCCCCTGTGGTGGAGGCAGCTCTAAGCTTTTTAATTTAAATTGTCTCTCTAATTTGAATGAATACACTTTAAATCCATTTACAAGGATCTATTGGAGGGCAAGTCTCATGCCAGCAGCCGCGTAATTCCAGCTCCAGTAGCGTCCACTAAAGCTGCTGCAGTTAAAAAGCTTTTATAAGGATCGAGCTCGGCTGTCCACCGCAAGGCATCCTTCTGCCAGTCCCAGCCCTTATGCCTTGGGGTGCCTCCTGATGCTCTTCACTGAGTATCCCGTGGTCCCGAAGCATTTCCTTTGAAAAAATTAAGTGTCCAAACTACAGGTGGTGTAGCTTGCTTAACAGCCGGGATAATCCGCTGACTAGCAGACACTGCTACTAGGCACAAAGTATTTCCTGGGCTAGATGCAGTTAAAAATTTGTAATTAGATACTCTCGTTGGATGCTGAGAAAGCATTCCATAGAGTCTCCTGGCACGCCATATATGATTCTCTTAAAAAGCTTGGGGTAGGGGTCTAGGGGACCCTTTTATAGCCAAAATCACGGCCCTGTATCACAATACGTCACCTAGGCTGAAGATAAATGGAACTGTAGCACCCTGAGGGCTCGGTTGCTACAGAGGTATTGCACCTCACCCAGAGGTGTGATATCTCACTCTCAGGTAAGGATGGAGTGTGGATCAGGACCCCGACACCTGCATGCATTACACCACATTGCCGTGGGGCAGGGCGACCAATATGACCCTGAGATGGGCACGACAGTCCCTGTCCCTGGCTGGAGTGGGGGAGGGAACACTGAGGAAGGGGAACCCTGTAGTGCAGGAGCAGGGAGGAAGCAGTTCCTGGGTGCATTGAGAAGGGAGTATAAAAGGTGGGCACCATCTTAGTTCAGTGCAGAGAAGTCTGAGCAGAAGTGGCAGGGAGCAGGGGCTCTGCATGAGCTCTGCTCCGGAGGCGGGCCTAGTAACAGAGGCCCAGGCCTGGAAGAGGGAGATGGAAGGAAGAGGAGCGGAGAAGGCTCCAGGAACGAGGAACGAAGGGATCCCAGGGGTGCGGACGGGCGAGTCGCCACCGCACGCCCGAATCCAACTGCGTGGAGGGGTCAGGCCAAAGGGGGAGACCGGTCCCCGAAACTAGTGGAGGCAGGAAACGACCCTCAGCTAGAAACAGGAGGCTGTGACATTTTATGTGGCGCAGCCCCTCGCTACACCCGCTAGGAAGGCACCACATAGGGTCAGGGAAACTGGCGCCAAGTTTACCAAGAGGAGGCCCGAGACAGCTGGACAGGAGGGTTGGTAAGAAAGGCCAGACAAAGGACACACAAAGGGGGTCCTGTGAAGCGCTCCAAAGTTATCTGGGAGTTGTCTGAGCCCCTCACCTGGTGAGCACAGTATGACGTGGGCAGCCGTTACCTGCAGACGTGGTCTGGATAATAAGAACTGTGAGTAAAGGCCCTGGACTGCATCACTGACTCCGTGTCGTTACTGCTGCTGCCCTGCACCATCACCCCCATCCTCCGCATATACTGCCCTGAGGCTATACTCCTCCCGTGGGGAGTTATGCTACGCTCTGCTGCACCCACAACACCAGCCTCAGCGGTCTGCCCTGGAGCGGCGGTTCACTCTGACCGCAATCCACGGGTGGCGTAGTCGGACATTTAAACATCAAAACCACATAAATAGTTCCGCCACTGGTTTGACCGCCCTGAGCCATGGAACCGGGTCGCCGCCATGGAGACTACAACCACCAGCATCCACCAAAAAGGGTCCGGCTCCGGGTGTCCCAAGGCCCAGGGGGCGCGTCAGAACATTTTCATCACCTTTCACAATCACCAATGGGACAAGGCAGGGATGTTCTCTGTCCCCTCTCTTATACATCCTAGTGACGGAGCACCTGCTCTCATCAATTCGCCATAACCCCAATATTAGGTGGATTGAGGTGGGAGGCACCGAGTACAAGTGCTCTCTATTTGCTGATGATGTCCTAGTATATATCACTCAATCACATATATCCATCCATGCTGTTATGGCTGAAATAGATCACTTTGTTACATGGTCAAATTTTAAAATCAATGCAGCGAAGTCTGAGGCCCTCGATGTCTTACTAACCAAATCCATATAGGATTCCATCCAGTCCAACTTTCCCTTTGCCTGGCCCTCACAGGGTATCAAATACTTAGGAATTCCTATTCATAGAGACCTCTCCCATCTATGTTATCTTAATTTTGGGCCCTTTATTGAACAACTCCATACAGACCACGGTTGGCAAGTTAGAACTGTAAGATTCACTACGTGAACCACTGGTGTTTTGTGGAAAAGCACATGTACACTGTGTTCCAAATTATTATGCAAAAAGTGTTTAGGAGTGATAAGGGAAGAATTTGTTTGTTTGTCAGTTAAACTCATTGATGGTGATGTGTGTCAGGGCTCTTTATATCACTGTAAGCAATTGCAGACACCTGTGCTAATTAGTTTGGCAGGTGTGTCCAATGAAAGACAAGACTACTTAAGAAGGCTGTCTCACATTATTAAGCAGCCTACATTTTCTGCCAAAATGGGAAAGAAAAAGGATGTGTCGGCTGCTGAGAAGCAACAAATTGTGGAGTGTTTAGGTCAAGGCATGACTACAATCAACATTGTGCGATGATCAGGATGAAGTGTCTTGGCAATCAAGAAGTATGTAGCTGATTCACAGTACACACGTGTGCGTGCTGATAAGGACAAATTGAGGACTCTTTCCTACAGGCAATTACGTCAGGTTGAAAGAGCAGCGGCAAAAAAGCCTTGTCATAGCAGCAGACAAGTTTTTGAAGTTGCTGGTGCCTCCAACGTCCCCCGAACAACAAGATGCAGGGTCCTTCAGAGGTTTGCAGCTGTGCATACGCCATCCTGTCGACCTCCTCTATCCACTTCACACAAGCAGAAACGGCTCCAGTGGGCCAAACATTACATGAAGACTGATTTCAAAACTGTTTTGTTCACGGATGAGTGCCGTGCAGCGCTCGATGGTCCAGATGGATGGAGTGGAGGATGGCTGGTTGATGGACACCCCACGCAAACACGGCTACAGCGCCAACAAGGAGGAGGTGGAGTAATGTTTTGGGCTGGAATCATGGGGAGAGAGATTGTCGGCCCCTTTAGCATCCCTGAAGGCGCTAAAGATGAACGCCATAATGTATGTGGATTTTCTCAAACAGCACTTCCTGCCATGGTTCAAGAAGAAGAACCGTGTATTTCACAGCAAGATCTTTTTTTTGCATGATAATGCACCATCTCATGCTGCACATAAAACATCTGCATCTCTGGCTGATATGGGCATAAAAGGGGACAAACTTATGGTGTGACCCCTATGCTCCCCTGACCTCTACCCCATTCAGAACCTTTGGAGCATCATTAAAAGGAGTGTCTATGATGGCGGGAGGCAGTTCACATCTAAGCAACAGCTCTGGGAGGGTATTCTGTCCTCATGCAAAACAATTGAAGCAGAAACCATCCAAAACCTGACAAATTCAATGGACGAGAGAGTTCAGAAGCTCCTTTCGAACAAGGGGTCCTATGTGAAAATGTAACATCACCTAGAATAAAGTTTTGAGTTGAAAACTGTTTGATTTCAGTTTCTAATAACCTGCTAATGCTTATAATTTCAAAAATGACCATTTTTTTGGTCTTTATTAAAATGAAAAGGTTGATCGAAAAGTTTGGGGGATCTAAGAGTGTGGCAACCCAGTAGTCATGATTACTTCGAATTCTGACAATATAAGGGTCATGTTGCAGGTAGTGCAGCAAGAAGGCACTTATGTGTCTTGCGCATCTCGGAGCCCCAAAATTATTTTCCGGGCTAGATGCAGCTAAAAATTATTATTAATTTTAAATCTTGTGGAGCTTAGTAGAGATGGCTGCACACTGCTACAAAGCCCAAATTATTTTCCAGTCAAGACACAGATAAACATGATTAGTAATTGAAAGCTTAAAACGGTTGGTAGGGTGATTTTAACCAATCATCAAGCTTTTACTCTCCCCAGGATGACACAGGGGTAGAAAAGTCGTTTCGGATCCATGATTTGTTCATCTTTATGAACGTGAGTCAATCTACATTATCAGTGGAGAGCCGCGTGCGCTTATCTGTCAGCACACCACTAGCAGCGCTGAACACACATTCAGACAGAACGCTGGCTGCGGGGCATGACAAGATCTCCAAGGCGTAAGTGGCTAGCTCCGGCCATTTATCCAGATTGGAAGCCCAAAAAGAGCAAGGGTCCAGTGACACAGTCATGGCTTCAATGTTTACTTGGAGATACTCCTGTACCATCGTCTCTAGGCGTTGACTATGTGTCAGACTTCTTGTCTCCTGTGGCCTTGCAAAGGATGGGCTAAAAAAGTGGTGAAATGATTCCGCAAAATTGATGTTACCAGCAGATACTGTGGTTTTGTTACGGTTTGAGTGCTGAACACTTGACGGTCCCAAGGTTGGCAAGTTGGAACTGTGAGATTCACTACGTGAACCACTGGTATTTTGTGGAAAAGCACATGTAAGATTCTGCAACCCTCTCTGCTGATACTCCTGCATGCGTGCATCCCTTTCTATGGCAGGAATAATTTCTGCAAATTTACTTTTGTACCGGGGATCTAACAGTGTGGCAACCCAGTAGTCAGGATTATTTCTAATTCTCACAATTCGAGGGTCATGTTGCAGGTAGTGCAGCAAGAAGGCACTCATGTGTGTTGCGCATCCAGGAGCACCAAGTCCCTGTTGTGTTGGTGGCGAGGTAACAATCATGCTTCCTTCCTCTGTCCTCTCCCCCCAACCTCGCACAACAGAAATGTGATCAAGGTCTCCCTCATCTGATGAGTCTTCCATCAGTTCGTCCTCCACTTCTTCCTGGGCTCCTGCACCTTCCTCACTAGTTTGGCTGCCACCATGCGCCCTGGTAAAACCATCTCCCCCACCCTCACATGCCTGCCGCCTTGGTGCTGCCGACCGTCTGGACCTTGCAGATGTTAGCCCTTCCGCATACAACTCCTCCTCCTCTACTTCCTCCACCTCCTCTTGTGCCACCACCTGACTCCGAATTCTGTTTAACATGTGCTCCAGCATGTAAATCACCGGAATAGTCATGCTGATAATGGCATCGTCAGCACTAAACATCTTCGTCGCCATTTCAAAACTGTGCAGAAGGGTGCATAGGTCCCTGATCTGAGACCACTCCTCCAGCGTGATTTGCCCCACCTCTGGATCTCGTTGGCCCAGGCTATACGTCAGAACGTATTGCACCAGGGCTTGTCGGTGCTGCCACAGTCACTGCAACATGTGCAGAGTTGAATTCCACCGGGTAGGCACATCGCATTTTAGCCGGTGAAGTGGCAGGCCCAACGACTTCTGTAGAGATGTAAGTCGCTGAGCTGCGGGATGCGAACGGCGGAAGTGAGCACACAGCGACCGTGCCCTCTGCAGAAGGCCATCTAGTCTGGGATAGTGGGCTAAAAATTGCTGGACAACCAGGTTCAACACGTGAGCCATACAAGGCACGTGTGTGACATTGCCCCGGCGAAGGGCCGCACCCAGGTTTGCAGCATTGTCGCACACGGCCTTCCCTGGTTTCAGGTCCAGTGGAGACAACCATTCATGAAATTGGTTCTCCAGAGCTGACCACAACTCCTCAGCTGTGTGACTCACTTTTCCCAGACATTTCAATGTAAAAACCGCCTGATGACGTTGAGCCCTACTGCCAGCATAGTAAGGAGGTGTGCAGGATCCCTTCTGCGCAGTTAGAAAGCTTGTGGCATGACCAGACAGGCTTTGGGTGCAGGTGGAAGACCGAGAGGAGATTGAGGAGGCAGAAGCAGTGGAGGAACTTTGACATAAAGAGGATTGACGCACAACTCGTGGGGACGGCAAGCCTTGGACAGCAGCCCCTTGTCCTGCTGTCACCATAGTTACCCAGTGCCCAGTCAGCGAAAAGTAACGCCCCTGTCCATGCCTACTCGTCCAAGTGTCTGTGGTGAAATGCACCCTGTCACACACAGAGTTTCTCAAAGAAGCGGTGATGTTGTGTGCGACATGCTGGTGGAGCGCAGGCATACCTTTCTTTGAGAAGTAGTGCCGACTGGGCATCTGGTACTGGGGCACTGCGACGGACATAAGGTCTCGAAAATCCTCTGTGTCCACCAGGCGGAAAGGCAGCATTTCTGTAGCCAAGAGCTTGCAGATGGTGAAATTCAACCTCTTAGCTTTCTCATGGCTAGGAGGAAATGGTCTTTTAATTGTACACATCTGAGGGACCGAGGGCTGGCTATTCTGCTTAGACGGGGTTGATAAGGGTGTCCCCGGCAAACTGCCGGTCTGTGAGGAAGATGCAGGCGGACATGTTAGGTTGCCTTGATCCAAAGGTGGTGCTATCGATGTCGGACAGCGCTCAACACCAGCTGGTGTAACCACCTCCAAAGAAAATGATGACCTGCCAATCACGCTGGCTGTTGCGGGTAAAGAGGTGGCAGGTCTGCGCCCCAAAACAGGTGTGACTGCTGTCCCCCCAGTCACAGAGGATGAAGAGGCCGCGGATGCACAAGATATGGCAGACGGTGGTTGGCCCGGCCGGCTAGGCCGCATTGTAGCACACTGAGCTTCCCACTGCAACTTATGCTTCATGTCCATGTGCCGGTTCATGCATGAAGTACTCAAACTATGTATTTTTTGGCCTCTACTTAGCTTTTGCTGACAAATGTTACAGATAACACGAGTTTGGTCATCTTTATCGATCTGAAAAAATGCCCAGGCTATGCAAGGCTTAGCACCCATCAGACCTGAAGAGCCACCACGACTTGTGGTGAGAGGCAGAGTTGTGTTTGAGGATGCAGTTGTTGACGTGCTTCCAGTACTACGTCTCTGTCCAGGAAGGCGCAACCTGACCTCGTCGTCACTAGCATCTTCCTCCACCTCCTCTGCTGACCTCATCTCTTGGCTGACTGTGGGTTGACAGTAAGTGGGATCTCCAACCTCATCATCATCACCCTGTGCGTTATCACACCCGTCGTCCTCAGAGCCAACCTGTTCCTGCCCTGACAAAAAACTAAAGTTGTCGCTCCAATCAGGTATTTGAGTCTCATCATCGTCTTCCTCATTGTCTCCACCAACAGGAGTTACAGTTTGGGAATGAGGGTCTACATTATGGTCAGAACCTTCTGCGTCTGGTCCTGGATCCGACTCATAAAGATTCTGGGCATCAGTGCAGATCATTTCCTCGTCTGGATTCACAGAAGCGCTGGAGTCGACCTCTGATTCCCAGGCTATAGTATGAGTAAACAGCTCTGCAGACTCAACCATCTGTTCTACCTCATACTCAGACGGGCAGCTGGAGATTTGGGAGCTGTGAGGAAGCAAGTGCGATTGGGGTGACACCTTTGAGGACTGGAGTATTTGTGAAGTTGAAGTTGGTGTGGAGGAGAGCCCACTTAAAGGAGCACTTGATATCCGTTGAAGCACCTGCTGTTTTTGAGCCTCATCTGGAATTTGTAGCGATTGGCGTGGCCGTAAGAAAGGGATCTTATCACATTGTCCGCTAAAAGAAGTAGACATTTTAGTTTGGCTGGAAGATGGTCTTTCTTCTGCAGATGTTACTGTTGCTTTAACACCTACCCCACGGACACAACCTTTTTTCCCCTTCCCAACACGCCTATTCCCCTTTCCACCAGCAGCAGGCCTTTTTCCACTCATTTTGGTGGTTAACTAATTCACAACTCTGGAGTTGTTTGCACAAAAAAACAATGGATGGGAACCGAGCAGAGCTGAGTGGCCAAACTGTGGTATTAGGCCAAAACTATTGGCTGGGTTAGTTGCAGAAAAAAATTATATTCAATTTGCAACCTGATGGAGGTCAGTATAGATGGACTAATAGAACAAGTCCCACACACAGCTAGAAGCCCAAATATTTTTTCAGAGGTAGATGCAGAAAAAAATTATATTCAGTTTGCAACCTGATGGAGGTCTGTATAGATGGATTAATAGAACAAGTCCCACACACAGCTACAAGCCCAATATTTTTTCAGAGGTAGATGCAGAAAAAAAATATATTGAGTTTGCAACCTGATGGAGGTCTGTATAGATGGATTAATAGAACAAGTCCCACACACAGCTACAAGCCCAATATTTTTTCAGAGGTAGATGCAGAAAAAAAATATATTCAGTTTGCAACCTGATGGAGGTCAGTATAGATGGACTAATAGAGAAAGTCCCACACACTGCTAGAAGGCCAAATATTTTTTCAGAGCTAGATGCAGACAAAAAATTATTTTGAATTTGCAACCTGATAGAGGTCAGTAAAGGTGGACTAATAGAACAAGTCCCACACACTGCTAGAAGGCCAAATATTTTTTCAGAGCTAGATGCAGAAAAAAATTATATTCAGTTTGCAACCTGATGGAGGTCTGTATAGATGGATTAATAGAACAAGTCCCACACACAGCTAGAAGCCCAATATTTTTTCAGAGGTAGATGCAGAAAAAAATATATTCAGTTTGCAACCTGATGGAGGTCTGTATAGATGGATTAAAAGAACAAGTCCCACACATAGCTAGAAGCCCAAATATTTTTTCAGAGGTAGATGCAGCTAAAAATTATTTTTAATTTGCAACCTGATGGAGGTCAGTATAGATGGACTAATAGAGAAAGTCCCACACACTGCTAGAAGGCCAAATATTTTTTCAGAGCTAGATGCAGATAAAAATTATATTCAATTTGCAATCTGATGGAGGTCAGTATAGATGGACTAATAGAACAAGTCCCACCCACAGCTAGAAGCCCAAATATTTTTTCAGAGGTACTGTAGATGCAGATAAAAATTATTTTTAATTTGCAACCTGATGGAGGTCAGTATAGATGGACTAATACAACAAGTCCCACACACAGCTAGAAGCCCAATATTTTTTCAGAGGTAGATGCAGAAAAAAATATATTCAGTTTGCAACCTGATGGAGGTCTGTATAGATGGATTAATAGAACAAGTCCCACACACAGCTAGAAGCCCAAATATTTTTTCAGAGGTAGATGCAGATAAAAATTATTTTTAATTTGCAACATGATGGAGGTCAGTATAGATGGACTAATAGAGAAAGTCCCACACACTGCTAGAAGGCCAAATATTTTTTCAGAGCTAGATGCAGATAAAAATTATTTTTAATTTGCAACCTGATGGAGGTCAGTATAGATGGACTAATACAAGTCCCACACACAGCTAGAAGACCAATATTTTTTCAGAGGTAGATGCAGAAAAAAATATATTCAGTTTGCAACCTGATGGAGGTCAGTATAGATGGAGTAATAGAACAAGTCCCACACACAGCTAGAAGCCCAAATATTTTTTCAGAGGTAGATGCAGATAAAAATTATTTTTAATTTGCAACCTGATGGAGGTCAGTATAGATGGACTAATAGAGAAAGTCCCACACACTGCTAGAAGGCCAAATATTTTTTCAGAGCTAGATGCAGAAAAAATTTATATTCAGTTTGCAACCTGATGGAGGTCAGTATAGATGGACTAATAGAGAAAGTCCCACACACTGCTAGAAGGCCACATATTTTTTCAGAGGTAGATGCAGAAAAAAATATATTCAGTTTGCAACCTGATGGAGGTCTGTATAGATGGATTAATAGAACATGTCCCACACACAGCTAGAAGCCCAATATTTTTTCAGAGGTAGATGCAGAAAAAAATATATTCAGTTTGCAACCTGATGGAGGTCAGTATAGATGGACTAATACAACAAGTCCCACACACAGCTAGAAGCCCAATATTTTTTCAGAGGTAGATGCAGAAAAAAATATATTCAGTTTGCAACCTGATGGAGGTCAGTATAGATGGACTAATACAACAAGTCCCACACACAGCTAGAAGCCCAATATTTTTTCAGAGCTAGATGCAGAAAAAAATTATATTCAATTTGCTACCTGATGGAGGTCAGTATAGATGGACTAAGAGAATGATGCTATGCCCAAAAGATTTTACTTCACTAGGTGCAGTAAAAAAATTGGTATTCTATACACAGGTGGTATATCTTGCAACACAGATAGGCTACTCCACTGACTAACACACTCTGCAATAGGCCAAAAAGGATTACCTTTGCTAGATTCAGCCAAATGCTGTGAAAAAAACTTGCACAGCACTGGCACAGACCTGCCTGGCAAAAACTGATAGGAACTGATGTAACCTAGTCCTGAAAAGGACTCCAATTACAATTAGTCTTTACTCCCACAACCTATCTATTTAAGAGCACAGACCTGCCTGATAAAAGTCATAGGAAATGCTGTAACCTAGTCCTTAAAAGGACTGCAATCACAACTATTCCCTACTCCCAAGCTATCTGTAGATTTGTGCGAAAATTGGCTTGAAATTAACAAGGTATAGCACACACAGCAACAGCGGTGCCGTCTAACACGCAGCTGCAGCAGTGAGAAAATGGTGGCGACGGGGAAAATGGCTTGGTCTTATAGGGCAAGGACATGTGACATACACTGCCAATGACACATGCCCTTGCTTGTGTGAAAAAAAGCACTTCGCTCCGTGTGTGCGCTGCTGATAGGCTGACAGATTGCACCTCCCCACTGTAAATGCGGGAAAGAGAAAAAAAAAAAGGAGATCTTCATTGTTCCTACAGAGATCCATCCCCTGCCCCTCCCCCCACCCCGCTGTACACTCAAACTGCGTATTAACATTAATTTTCATCATTACTGAGAAAATATCCAGTTATGATTTTGGTGCACGAACAGTTATCGAACTTAACCTCGAACAGCCGAATTTTTCTCAAATTGTTCGTGTTCGCCGAACGGCTCGAACACCGCCCAAAACAGCTCAAATTTGAGATTGGCGAACAGTTCGAGTAGAACAACGCTCATCTCTACTCTTTAGCCGAATGGGCTGTGTTTTCTTTATGGACTCTAGGGTAGTTTATGACTGCTAAATAAACTAACCCAAAAAATTTAAAGAGACAGTATTCTGTGTTTTACCTCTGCATACAGCCGAGCTTCTCGCTATACCACAAGTGGTGGAGAATGCGGGTAACACCCCCAGCAAACACGTGTGACTGTTGCAGGAAGACCTGCATGTCCTGGGTGAAGTTGGCTGTGAGGCAGCAAGTGACGCAGGACAAGATGAAGGACCTCCTTAAGCATTTGTTGCAGGAACAGCAGGCGCAGCAAGTGCAGCACCAACAGCAACAAACACAGCACCAACAGATGCAACAGCAGATGGCGCAACAGGAGGCCACCAAACTGCTGATGCAGCAGCTCCAGCAGCAGGCCCACCAGGACCAGTGCCGACAACAGCAGCAGCAGATCGATGTGCTCACTGAGGTGATCCGTGGCTCGGCAACAGCTTCAATGATTAGGTCAGTGGATGAATTTTCTGTCCGGAAGGCAGTAAAGTGAGCGCTGCAGAAAATGACGCCGGGTGTTGACGGAGAAGCCTTTCTTACGGTATTTGAGAGGGTCGCCGAGAGGGAGAGGCTGCCGCCAGAGCAATAGGCAGAGGTGTTGGTGCCATAACAGACGGCGGAACCCCAGAAAGCATATTATGACTTAGTCTTACAGGATACCAGTGAATATGCAAAATGAAAAACTGAAGTTTTGGTACATTTGTGGGTAACAATGACTGGGGCAGCGCGTTCACTGCTGGTCGTATCACTGCGAGAAACCACCACACTGGTCGGACTGGTTGAGAGGTACCAGGGGGTCGAGGGTTCTGTGGGAAAACAGTCCACTCTATATTGAGGGTCCCAGTCGGGGGCAAAAGCCCAAAAGGGGGTGGCGCATACAAGGTCCAACGGGGCAAGGAATTGATGCCCAAGGGCCCCTCAGGAGAGATTATTTGTTGGCGGTATCATGGCCCAGGCCATATAGCTGCCTGCTGCCCACTGACCTCTGAAAAAATGGACTGTAGCCTGGGACGTCGCTGTTCCTATTTTCCCACCCCACCTGCAGCGTGGACTATCAGCCTGGTGAGGGGCCACAGTCATGTTCGGTGACTGTTAATGGGGTTCTGGTGGCAGGACTCCTGGACTCAGGGAGCTTGGTGACTCTCATAAGGGCCACGCTACCACATCAGATGATCCCTGGAAAAAATGTGGGTGTGCAGTGCATCCACGGGGATGCAAAGGATTACCCTATTGTCAGAGTGACAATACACACTAACTGTGGAGCTGAGTCCCATGAGGTGGGGATGGTTAGGAATTTGCTCCACCTTGTGGTAATAGGGCGGGACTTCAGTCTGTTCTGGGACTTGTGGCAGAAAGCAGGGGTGCCAAGTGTCTCTACCGGGAGTCGGTCACCCCATGATGCATCACCGTCGCAGTCAGAGGCAAATGACTTCCCCCTGTGTGTCCTTAAGGAGGGCGAAGACGAGGTGGTGAGCCCAGAAGATGAGGTCCCAGACTTGGGGGTGTCTGGAGGGAACATTGGGACTGTGCAGATCTAGGATCTTGACTCGCCCCCTGGGCCGTGGGGCACTCGGATCCGGGCAATAGGGAAATGGTGGGAGTAGTAGTGGCAACCCGGTTCCGTGGCTCAGGGTGGTCAGGCCAATGGTAGTCCGTTATGTGCTGATGATTATGTCCGACTATGCCACCCGTGGATTTGCGGTTATTAGGAACCGCCGCTGCAAGGCAGACCGCTGGGGCTGATGATGTATGCAGCTGGGATGGGTTGACTCCCCACAGGAAGAGTGCGGCCCCAGGGCAGTGTTGTGGATGGTGGGAGTGATGGTAGTGAGAGTCCAAGTGCTGATAGTGCTGGAGGAGCAAGGAGCACACAGACAACAGGTTGCAGTCCAGGGTCTTTACTAGAACAGGTAAACTGACCCACAAACAGTCCCGGCTAGGGGGGGACCTGGATGTCTGAGAGCAATGGGGAAATTGGCCCTGGTCAGGGTGAGGGTGTAGGCCTACCGTGCTTTCTGTGCTCCTTCTGGCTATCTCCTTCTTATAGGGTAACAGCCCACGCTTCCGAGCTCTCCGTGTATTCTCGCCTGAATGACCTGCGACGTTGGTTCCTTTCTGCTCCCAGCCTTGTACGGCTTTGCTGGTCCCTTCTGTTGTGGCAGAGCCTCCAGGCTTCTTAGGCCAAGGAATATACAGTCCCCTGCGGACTGGTTATCTGCTGGAGAATGTGGAATCCTCCCAGCCTCAGACACCAAAGTCTGGTAGATTAAGTCCTTTATCTGCCAAGACAGGCTCCCTTCGCCTCTTGTCTCTGGCTTGTGGCTCTCCTACTGCCACACTTCCTCTTAGGGTGCAATTCAACTGTCTGTCCCTGCTCTGCTCCGGGACACGTCTCAGTGCTGAGACAGGCCATCCAGTTCTTCCTAACCCTGCCCCCAGTACCAGCTTTTATAGGGGCAGCCAGCTCGCCCTACTGGCCTGAGACTGGAGGCATTGCAGGCTAATGTTCCCCTAACCAGAGAACCTCCCCCTTGCTTTCAGACACAGCTTTATTTACACTTGTGGCTTCCAGGCCAGGGTGACACATTCCCCCCTAGTGAAATTTAGTACTCCGGGACTAAACAATATACAAGGATAATATACATGACTATAAAACATTAATAGACAAACGACAGACAGATTGAGTTCTTAAGGTCACAGTGTGACCGGTGTCCGGGTGTCCATATCACCAGCACAATGGGGAGCCTTAACCAGGTGGGGGTCTGTCTTACCCCAAGTCCTTCACAGTCTTAGTTCATTCCTTGGTTAAGCTCCGAACGCAGTCCATGCAAAGTCCCGGTTATAAAAAGTCCATAACCTTTGAGTCCTTATGGTGGCTGCAAGAAACTGAAACAAAGAATTACCAAACATGCATGTAACTTTGCAAACAATTCAACATTTGGCAACAGGGTTATTTACAATTTTTGCACACTCTATATTTTCCAGCGAGCGGGTATCTGCCCCTTTGTGCTCCTGGTTGATCTACGTAGCCCACTGTCTGGTGGTGGACCAACCTGGCTTTCCCCACTAGCGTTAGGAATACAGCTACCAGCTGGGTGTACAGGTAGGGCAGGCAGTTGTCTGCGGGCCCTTTGGCTTATTGCAGGCATGGCAGGCTCACTGTCAGCAGAGGGTTGACTCTCCTGGGCTGCTGGTACAGGCTCTTCTGACTCTGGAATTGCTTGCTCCTCTTCACCTTCCGGCTCTGGTGTTGGTTGTTGCTGTGCCGGTTGCAGGAAATGCAGGATGGGTACCACTATAGCATCGTTTATTCGAGTCCAGGACTGAGGGAACTCTCCGAGAATGGTGCTGATCATTTCTTCCTTGTTCTCTGCGGGTTCAAGGTCACTCTCATCCTCTTCTGCACTACGGAGTTGCTCGGGGCACCTTTTGAGGTGGTCTCTGGAGACGACACTAGTGTTATGTTCTGCTACCAGAGCTAAGGAAAGAGAGGAGATCTGTCCCTACGATAGAACTCAGCTGAATCCCTACGATGTAACAGGGAACCTGATCCTGCGATCAGACCTGCTAAAGTCCTGAGCTAGTCTGTACGGAGACCTATAGATGTGGGGAAGGAATCCCTACAAGTACTAAGGACTGGGAGGAATATAGGACACCTCCTAACAGAAATAGTAGCAGACAGACGAACAAACAAAATATATAGAACATAGAGGTCCGTAGACCAAGCAAACTAACAGAGTTAGATACAGAGCACAGGCTAGCTAGAAAGTAGTTATACAATGAAGTCCAGCAAAGCCAGAAGGGCGGAGCAGGATTAAATAGGCCAACAAGGTCATGTGACCAGCAAAGGAAAAAAAACCTAAGAGCAAGGTTCTAACAGTACCCCCCCTTCTAAGAGGATCCTCCGGATCCCCTAGGACCAGGCTTATCAGGAAATCTCCTGTGAAACGCTCTGATAAGTCTGGACGCGGAAACATCATCCGACCTCACCCAAGAGTTATCCTCGGGTCCGAAACCTTTCCAGGCCACAAGATACTGCAAACTACCTCTATACCGTCTAGAGTTAAGGATGCGAGAAATTTCATATTCCCCGTCCTCCACCACCGGAGGAACAGAGGCAGAGGCGTCACAATCCGATACAACAGCTTTTTTCAACAGAGAGACATGAAATACCGGATTAATTCTCCAGGAGGTAGGAACCTCCAACCTAACAGCAGATTGGTTGACAACCTGAAGCACCTTAAAGGGCCCTACAAACTTGGGACCCAATTTCTTAGAAGGAATCCTCAACCGCAGATTCCTAGAGGACAACCAAACCATGTCACCAACAGCGAACAAAACCTCCTGTCGTTTCCTATCAAAGTAGTCTTTAGATTTTCTGTTGGCCTCCTGAAGATTACCACGCACATCCGTCCAAACTCTCTCCAAATCACCGGAAAAATTCTCCTCCTCAGGCACGGCAGATCCCAACTTGGAGAACGACCCAAACGACGGATGTCTCCCAGAACAACAAAAAAAAGGCGAACAACCAGCAGAAGAAGATGTATGATTGTTCACAGCAAATTCAGCAAGTGGCAGAAACTCAGACCACCCCTCTTGATTGTCTGCCACAAAACAACGCAAGAACTGCTCAACATCCTGGTTTTTCCTTTCTTTCTGGCCATTAGATTCAGGATGATATCCGGACGAGAACGACAAATGAACTCCCAACCTGTCACAAAAGGCATGCCAAAAACGAGCCACGAACTGAGGACCCCTATAAGAAACAATGTCAGTAGGAACGCCATGAAGTCTGACAATTTCCTTGACAAAAGGCCTTAGCGAGAGTTTTAGCGCAGGGCAGTTTGATGAAGGGAACCAAGTGACACATCTTGCTAAAACGGTCCACGACCACCCAGATGACAGTAAAACCCTCAGAGGGGGGAAGGTCAGTTATAAAGTCCATAGCCAAATGTGTCCAAGGAGCACTGGGAACCTCCAAAGGACAAAGCAACCCCTCAGCAGGAGTATGTGAGGACTTAGATCTAGCACATATAGTACATTGACGCACCCACTTAATGACTTCCTTCTGCCATCCAGGCCACCAAAAACTGCGACCCACCAGTCTCTTGGTCTCAGAGATTCCGGGATGACCTGCCAACCGAGATTCGTGACACTCAACAAACAAATCTCTCCTAAAGGTCCCAGGCACAAACAACCTCCCATGAGGAGTGTTAGATGGGGCATTCTCCTGTGCTTTAAGAATCTCATCTTCCAAAACGGAGTCCAAAGCAGCTATCACAACACCTTCTTGTAAAATGTTCTCCTCTTTCTCAGCACCGACTATGGGAGAAAAACTGCGAGACAAGGCATCCGCCTTAACATTCTTAGTACCAGGGATGTAAGCAACGGAGAAATTAAACCGCGAGAAAAACAGTGCCCACCTAGCCTGACCGGCATTCAGGCGCTTGGCAGCATCAAGATATATCAGATTTTTATGATCCGTAAGAACCTGAACGGGAAATTCCGCACCTTCCAAGAAGTGGCGCCAGTGTTCAAATGCGAGTTTAATAGCCAATAATTCCCGATTACCAATATCGTAATTCAGTTCAGTCTCCGAAAAATTTTTTGAAAGAAAGGCACAGGGATGTAATCCATCCCCGTTATCCTGAGACAATACTGCGCCAACCCCCACAGAGGAAGCATCAACCTCAACCAAAAACGGCTTAGTCACATCAGGCTGCATAAGGATGGGAGCAGAGGTGAACCTCTCCTTGAGATACAAAAAAGCTTCAATGGCCTCAGAAGACCACTGAACCGCATCAGCACCTTTCCTGGTGAGATCGGTCAGAGGTTTGACAATACTAGAAAAATTTTTTATGAATTTTCTGTAATAATTGGCGAAACCTAAAAACCTCTGTATCGATTTCAAACCAATAGGCCTAGGCCATTCCTGTACAGCTTGAACTTTAACCGGGTCCATCTCAAAACCTTCGCTGGAGATAATGTAACCCAAAAAACTAATTCTCTGTACAGCGAACTCACATTTCTCCAGCTTAGCAAAAAGCGAATTGTCCATTAATAACTGTAATACCTCACGTACGCTCCGCCAATGAGACTCCAGATCCGGCGAATAAATCAAAATGTCATCCAAATACACAACCACACTTTTGCCGATCAAAGGTCTAAGGATGTCATTAATAAGATTCTGAAAAAATGCAGGAGCATTAGTAAGACCAAAAGGCATAACCAGATTCTCAAAATGACCCACAGGAGTGTTAAAAGCAGTCTTCCATTCGTCACCCTCCTTCATGCGCAACAGATTGTATGCCCCCTTAAGGTCAATTTTAGAGAACCACTTGGCCCCCATTAACTGGTTAAACAGATCAGGAATCAATGGCAGTGGGTAAGGATTGCGTACAGTAATTTTGTTAATCTCACGAAAATCCAGACAAGGACGTAAACCGCCATCCTTTTTTTTTACAAAAAAAAATCCAACCGCCACAGGAGACTTAGAGGGCCTAATGTGACCGGCGGCCAAACTTGTCTGTATGTATTCCTCCAAAGCCTTCCTCTCAGGAATAATAAGGTTAAATAAACGACTTTTAGGAAGAGTCGCTCCAGGGACAAATTCAATAGAACAATCATAGTCTCTATGGGGAGGCAAAACCTGCGATTCCTTCTCAGAAAAAACTCTCCAAAAATCCTGAATAGGAACAGGCAATTCTCCCCTATCCAAAGCTGCAATACGCCCGTTACAACACTTGTCATAACATTTATGGCTCCAGGATTTAATTTCACTGGTAGACCAATGCAGTGCAGGATTGTGAAATTTTAACCAGGGCAATCCCAATATTACTGGAGAAGGCAAGTTATTCAAAACTACCAAATCCAATTTCTCATGGTGAACACCATTAATAGTGAGAGGAAATTCACAGACCTTGAGAGTATTATTCTTCAAAGGGGAACCATCCACAGAAACCACAGCAATGGGGGATGATAAAGGTTCGGGTTTTAAATTGAGTCTTTCCAAGAATCCCCCATCAATAACATTCAGAGTAGACCCACAATCAACAAACACTCGAAATTCCATTAATTTTTCCTGAGCAATCGTGGAAGCAGCTAAAAATACACCCTTGGAATTTAAACAGGCAATACGGGCATGACTGACCATTTTTTTTTTCTTTCTTCATACGAAGCTCACAGTCTTTAATCAAATGACCAGATTTTCCGCAATAGAAACACAAGCCTTCAGAAAATCTACGATCTTTTTCTTGAGAGCGAGGTGCCACCGATCCAATCTCCATCGGTTCACCACTGTTAGTACACACATTCTCATAACCAGAAACTGACATAGCAAAGGATTTGCTCTCATTAACCCTTGCACGCAGTCTCCTATCCACCCGTATAGCTAATTGTATAGCCTGTTGCAAATCTTCAGGTGTAGGATAAGCAATTAGCAGGTCTTTAACCCTTTCATTGAGCCCAGCAAGAAATAGACTTTTCAGAGCAGAATCGTTCCACCCTGTTTGAGTAGACCAACGACGGAAATGAGTACAATATTTTTCCACATTACCTGATCCCTGTTTCAAACGTCTCAACTCAGTCTCAGCTGATGCGACACGGTCAGGATCATCATATAATAGTCCCAAAGCAGAAAAAAAACTATCCACTGATCTGAAGCATGTATCACTTGGTTGCAAAGAAAAGGCCCACTCCTGAGGCTCTTTGCGCAAAAGTGACATTATGAACCCTATGCGCTGGGATTCATCCCCAGAGGACTTGGGTCTCAAACGAAAATACAATAAGCAAGCATTTTTAAATGAAAAAAATTCTCGGTGTTCACCAAAAAATAAATCCGGCAAACATACCTTAGGCTCCAAGAAATGTGCTCCAGGACAGTTACTCTCGTGCTGACGGAGCTCGGCCACTTCCAGAGAGAGTCCCTGCAGGTGTTTAGCCAAATCCTGAACCGACACCATGATGGAACAGAAAAATCTTTCCTTAGAGAATTTGCGGGCTGGACTTACTGTTATGCTCTGCTACCAGAGCTAAGGAAAGAGAGGAGATCTGTCCCTACGATAGAACTCAGCTGAATCCCTACGATGTAACAGGGAACCTGATCCTGCGATCAGACCTGATAAAGTCCTAAGCTAGTCTGTACGGAGACCTATAGATGTGGGGAAGGAATCCCTACAAGTACTAAGGACTGGGAGGAATATAGGACACCTCCTAACAGAAATAGTAGCAGACAGACGAACAAACAAAATATATAGAACATAGAGGTCCGTAGACCAAGCAAACTAACAGAGTTAGATACAGAGCACAGGCTAGCTAGAAAGTAGTTATAAAATGAAGTCCAGCAAAGCCAGAGAGGGCGGAGCAGGATTAAATAGGCCAACAAGGTCATGTGACCAGCAAAGGAAAAAAAACCTAAGAGCAAGGTTCTAACAACTAGTGGTTTCTCCTCCGTCCTTGGTGATTACGCACACCTTTGGGTTGTCGTGGTCAGACTGCAGTACGGTGTAGGGTTCCATTTCCCACTGGTCGTCCAACTTATGTAGCCTTCTTTTTCGCTTTAGGACTTGCTCACCAGGTTCAAGGGGACCAGCAGGGGCGTGTTGGTTGAAGAGTCTTTCTTGCTTCTCTCTCACCTGGGCCAGGCTCCTCTCCACACTCTCCTGTACCTTCTTGTGCTGCAGTTGCCTTTCCGTATCCCAGTCCGCATCCGGGGAGGTGTCCTCAGGCATTAGGACTCCCATCTCCAGCTCTACGGGCAGCTTACCTGGTCTGGCTTGCATCAGGTAAGCCGGGGTGCAGTTTGTAGCATTCACCGGGATATTGTTGTAAAGGTCTATTAGTTCCGGCAGTTTTTCTGGCCACAGGCTGCGTTCCTCCAGGGGCAACGTCTTCAGGAGATCAATGACTTTATTGTTCATCTTCTCACACATCCCGTTGGTTTGGGGGTGGTAAGGCGTTGTACGAATCTTCTTACAGCCATAGGGGTTGCAGAACTCCCCGAAGATTTCAGCCTCGAACGCTGGACCCTGGTCTGTCAGGACCTGTTCCGGATACCCATGTGGACGGCAGAAGTATTGTTGGAAGGCTCTGACCGCTGTTTGGGCTGTCAAGTCCTTTACCGGGACCACCACTAGAAAACGGGAATAGTGGTCCACGATTGTCAGGGCATAGATGTATCCAGACCGGCTTGGAGCCAATTTTACGTGGTCCAGAGCTACCAGCTCAAGAGGCTGCGTGGTGACGATGGGCCTCAAGGGTGTCTTCTGGCTGGTGCTGTCCTTCCTCCTTAGGTGACAAGGGCCACAGTCTCTGCACCATTTTTCTACAGCTCCTCTCATGCCGACCCAAAAGAACCTTCCTCTTAGCAGGAACTCCAGTTTCTTCCAACCGAAGTGTCCCGCTCTGTCATGGTAAGCTCCCAGGACCATAGCTGCATCCCGCCTTGGAACCACGACTTGCCAGGTCAGCTCGTGCGTCCGGTGATTGACAATCCTTCTGCACAGCTTGCCTTCGTAAAGGAACAGCTTGCTCTTCTCTTTCCACAGCTGCTTGGCTTCCTCTGGAGCATCCGGATCCATGCGGGCGTCTTCCTGGGTCAGCAGATCTTTCACCAGGCGGATGGCAGGGTCACTATCTTGGGTCTCGGCCCAGCTGTGGTGAGGTAGAGGATTGATCATAACGGTTGTCAAATCTTCCTGCTTCACACGGTGGGAGTGTTGGGCGGCTCCATACCGGTGAAACGCAGGGAGTTCTACCTCTTCCAGCTCTTCTGGGTCTTCGCCTCCGTCGGGTAAGTGAGGCATCCTTGATAGAGCATCAGCGTTGGCATTGGTTTTGCCTGCCCGGTACTTGATCACGAAGTCATAGTTGGAGAGACGGGCCATCCACCGCTGTTCTAGGGCACGCAGTCTTGCATTGTCCAGGTGTGTCAACGGGTTGTTGTCCATGTACACGGTGAACTTTGCGGAGGCCAGGTAATGCTTGAAGCGTTCTGTGACGGCCCATACCACCGCCAAGAATTCTAGCTTGAAGTAGCTGTAATTCTCCGGGTTCCTCTCAGTGGGCCTCAGCTTCCGGCTGGCGTACGCGATCACCCTTTCTCTGCCCTGTTGGTTTTGGGACAGTACGGCTCCCAGTCCCAAATTACTGGCGTCTGTGTGGAGGATAAAAGGCTGGCCATAATCAGAATAGGCCAGGATCTCATCCCCCGTGAGGGCCATCTTCAACTGGCGGAAGGACTCCTCTTCCGATTTATCCCAATTGAAGGGTGGCTTTTGGCTCCTGGACTTAGACTGTCCTACCAGGAGGTCCTGCATAGGAGCTGCCATCTTAGTGAACCTGGGGATGAACCTTCGGTAGTAGCCTACCAACCCGAGAAACAGTCTCACCTCTTTGATGTTCGAGGGGCTTGGCCAGCTCTTGATTGCCGTGACCTTGTCAGGGTCGGGGGCCACTCCTTCCGCGCTTACCAGGTGCCCTAGGTACTGGACCTTTGGTTTCAGCAGGTGACACTTCGATGGTTTCACCTTCAGGCCATAGCCTGCCAGGGCTTCGATCACCTCGGCCAGGTGCTTCAGATGGTCCTCGTAGGTCTTCGTATAGACGATCACGTCGTCCAGGTAAAGGAGGACCGTCTCGAAGTTTCGGTGCCCTAGACAGCATTCCATCAGCTGCTGGAAGGTCCCTGGTGCGTTGCAGAGCCCGAAAGGCATACAGTTGAACTCACTCAGTCCCATCGGGGTGGTGAAGGCGGTCTTCTCCTTGTCAGCCTCTGCCACAGGAACCTGCCAGTACCCACTAGTAAGGTCCAAAGTAGAAAAGAAGTTAGCTGATTTTAGTGCGGCTAAAGACTCCTCTATTCTAGGCAGTGGGTATGCGTCTTTGTGGGTGATACGGTTGATTTGTCTATAGTCTACGCACATTCTCATGATGCCGTCTTTCTTTTTCACCAGAACCAAGGAGGCTGCCCAAGGGCTACAGCTGTCTCTAATGACCCCAGCTTCTTTCATCTCTCTTAGCATGCCCTTGGCGTTCTGATAATGTGCAGGGGGTACAGGTCTATGCCTCTCTTTTATTTGTGGGTGGCTCCCTGTGAGGATGTGGTGTTCTATCCCTTTTACTCTGCCGAAGTCTAGCGGGTGCTTACTAAAGACTCTCTCGTACTCCTGTACCGCCCGGTAGCCTCCTTGTTTTTGGTGCAGGAGAGTGGAGTCAGCACCTACATGGAGTTTCTGGCACCAGTCCTCCCTTTGTTTCTGGGAGCCATTACCCTCCGCCTGTGGAGATGGAGGCAAGGGTTCCACGGCCCTGATAGCTTTGTGTTCGACAACAAACAGTTTGGCGAGTGTAGCGTACCTGGGTAAGTGTACTTCCCTCTCCCCAATGTTGAGGATGCGGACGGGCACCCTCCCATGACGGACATCAACCACCCCCCGGGCTGTCAAAATGGTGGGCCTGCTGTCTGAGTACACGAGTTCTACCATGGCTTGGTAGTCTCTACCTCTCAACCCGATTGCAGTCCGACACCAGATCATCATTTCACTTTTGGGAGGCATGAAAATGGGGAATGGGTCACTCAGTCTTACGATACCGATCTCACCACCAGACAGTTCTACCTGCTGCCGTCTCATCAGGGCTTTTATCTCCTTGTTGAGGACTCGCTGTTGGCTGGAAGTAGCATTCACCGCCACCTGTTGTAGAATTACAATAACCTCTGAAAGACAATTTTCAATCACGTTAGTACCAACAGTTATTTTATGGTGACTTTCACGACCGTCAATGTCCACAATAATCACTCCCTGTGCCGGTAGTTCAACTTTACCAATTTTAATGGTCATCTCCTTGAACCCCATCTGCGACACGGGTAAGCCATTACTGGCGATGATGCTCAAGTTACTGTCTGGATACCGTGTGATATCAGCATCAGTCCAATACTGCTTAAAAAGTACATAAGGGATAGTGGTTACTTGCGACCCAGTATCCAGCAAGGCGCTCATGGGGATACCGTCCAGCACCACGAGTAGAACCGGGCGCCCCCAATGTACTTATCACGCCAATTATAAGGGCCTGGTGATCTTATGCCTGGGGGTTGGCCCTCTGCCCCAGGTTGGACCCGTTTAAATTACAGTGTCTGGAAATGTGTCCGGGCAGGTTGCATCGGCGGCAAATGGGTTGTCCATCCTCTGCGTAGTGGTCTGTGGGCCTCCCTCGGAACGACGGGATCCTCCTCTGTCGATGCCACGGGACATCCTCCGGACTTGAAGCCAGCTCGATGGGTCTTGACGGGTCCACTTGCAACGCCTGGACGGTCCTGGTCAACGCCGCGACACTCTTGGTCAGCTCCTGGACTTGGTGGTGTAGGTCTTTCGACGGGGCTTGGTTCAGGGCCTGTGCATCAGCCCCCACGGGGTCCATAGAGGAGGGCGCCGCCTCCTGGTGGTAGGTGAGAGCAGGGCGCCGGGGGTTTATAGCGCCACTGGTTGTTGGTTCACGGAGCACCCTTATGGCCCTGTCCTTAAATTGGGCAAAGGTCAGATCAGGGTTCTGAAAGAACATGAGGCGCAGTTGGGCCCTGTGGGCGCTAGACAGCAGACCCTCTATGAATTGTTCTGTTAGCAGCTTATCCGTTTCCTGCATGCTGCCAGGGTCAGTTTGTTGGATGGCCCTCAGGGCTTCCTGCAAATTTAGGGCATAGTCTCTGATTCTGTCCTGTGCCCGCTGCTTACATCCATAGAACTTCATTTTAATCTCAGCGGAGGTACGTGTGTCAAAGGTACCCCGCAGCCGGGCCAGAATACCCTTTACAGTTCTTTTCTCCTCAGCGGGCCATGGCTTTACCTCCCGCTGGGCTGCGCCAGTTAACTGCCCTGTTAATATGCTGACCTTCTGTTCCTCGGTCAGGGGGTAAACCTGGAACAAACTGTATAGCCTTTCCTTAAAGTCAGTTAGGGCATGGGGCTCCCCTGAGTACTTGGGCAGCCAGGCCACTCCAGGGATGTAGGGCAGGGAAAAGGGCATCACCGCTGCTGCAGCTGCGTTGGTGGTAGTGGGCGCCTCTGTGTCCGACATCTTCCTCCCCCCTAGTGGACCGTGGCCTACCTTGCGATGCTCTTCCTCAATAGGCCGCTGCTCCGCAGTCAATCGTCGGGATAGAGGACCTGGCGTTGCACTCCGATGACGTCAGCATCGCTCTTTCTCCCTTCCAGGATCTTGCGCAGCGTCGGTGCGTGGGGCGGAGCATCGGGTCTCGCGCGCTTTCGGCGTCCACGCCCCTCTTCTTCCCGCGCGGCGTCCCGAAGATGGCGTCCGATGGCGGGAGGCAGCTGCAGATGGCGGGAAGACGGCAGAAGACGGAGGGAAACGACCCAAGATGGCGTCCGATGGGGGGAAACTACTCCGGATGGCGGGAAACGTCACCACAGGTAAGTACAAAAGTCTTTTTCAGGCAAGCAGTACCCGGTGGTTGCGGGCATGAAATCCTGCCGACTACGCCAAAGCAGACTCGCCCCCTGGGCCGTGGGGCACTCGGATCCGGGCAATAGGGAAATGGTGGGAGTAGTAGTGGCGACCCGGTTCCGTGGCTCAGGGTGGTCAGGCCAATGGTAGTCCGTTATGTGCTGATGATTATGTCCGACTATGCCACCCATGAATTTGCGGTTATTAGGAACCGCCTCTGCAAGGCAGACCGCTGGGGCTGATGATGTATGCAGCTGGGATGGTGTGACTCCCCACGGGAAGAGTGCGGCCCCAGGGCAGTGTAGTGGATGGTGGGAGTGATGGTAGTGAGAGTCCCAGTGCTGATAGTGCTGTAGGAGCAAGGAGCACACAGACAACAGGTTGCAGTCCAGGGTCTTTACTAGAACAGGTAAACTGACCCACAAACAGTCCCGGCTAGGGGGGGACCTGGATGTCTGAGAGCAATGGGGAAATTGGCCCTGGTCAGGGTGAGGGTGTAGGCCTACCGTGCTTTCTGTGCTCCTTCTGGCTATATCCTTCTTATAGGGTAACAGCCCACACTTCCGAGCTCTCCGTGTATTCTCGCCTGTATGACCTGCGACGTGGGTTCCTTTCTGCTCCCAGCCTTGTACGGCTTTGCTGGTCCCTTCTGTTGTGGCAGAGCCTCCAGGCTTCTTAGGCCAAGGAATATACAGTCCCCTGCGGACAGGTTATCTGCTGGAGAATGTGGAATCCTCCCAGCCTCAGACACCAAAGTCTGGTAGATTAAGTCCTTTATCTGCCAAGACAGGCTCCCTTCGCCTCTTGTCTCTGGCTTGTGGCTCTCCTACTGCCACACTTCCTCTTAGGGTGCAATTCAACTGTCTGTCCCTGCTCTGCTCCGGGACACGTCTCAGTGCTGAGACAGACCATCCAGTTCTTCCTAACCCTGCCCCCAGTACCAGCATTTATAGGGGCAGCCAGCTCGCCCTACTGGCCTGAGACAGGAGGCATTGCAGGCTAATGTTCCCCTAACCAGAGAACCTCCCCCTTGCTTTCAGACACAGCTTTATTTACACTTGTGGCATCCAGGCCAGGGTGACACAATCTCACCTTAAAATTTGCAATTGACAGTTTGTCTTTGATAAATGGGGTTGCTCAGGAGCAAGGGGCTGACACCAGGTTCCCATATTTTGCACTTAATGGGGACCTTCTTTATAGGGTCACTAACCCAAAAGGGAGGTAATAGAGCTGATAGTAATGCTGGAACCCTATAGGCGTAGAGTGTTAGGCCTGGCCCATTCTCACATCTTGGGCATCAAGGGGTAGATAAGACTCGGGAGCATATCCTACAAAGGTTCTACTGGCCTGGATGTCACCGGGAGATTGTGAACTACTGCCCGTCATGTCCCACCTGTCAGCTAACGGCTCCCGTGTCCCATTTCCGGAGCCTCTAATGCCATTACCTCTCATAGATGTCCCATTTGACCGGATCGCCATGGACCTTGTCGGACCCCTGTTGAAGTCTGCCCATGGCCACCAATACATTCTGGTGATATTGGACTATGCTACGCGATATCCGGAAGCAGTACCGTTAAGAAATTCCTCCGCTAGAAGAATCGTCAGAGAGCTGGTACATATTTTCTCATGAACAGGTCTGCCAAAGGAGATCCTGATGGACCAGGAAACTCTACTTATGTTGAAGGTGATGAGAGAATTGTGTAAAGCCCTCCAAATTACACAACTCCAAACTTCTGTATACCACCCTCAGATGGACGGACTGGTAAAACGGTTCAACAAGACATTGAAGTCGATGTTAAGGAAAGTTGTGGAAAATGATGGGCGAGACTGGGATTGCCTGCTGCCATACCTGCTGTTCTCCATTAGGGAAGTTCCCCAAAGCTCTTCAGGGTTCTTGCCATTTGAACTGCTATACGGACGACACCCTCGGGGCTTCTGGACATAGCAAAGG
Source organism: Phyllobates terribilis (assembly GCF_046119375.1). NCBI lineage: Eukaryota > Metazoa > Chordata > Amphibia > Anura > Dendrobatidae > Phyllobates > Phyllobates terribilis. The sequence goes on along the minus strand of NW_027362767.1, from coordinate 395,591,958 downwards.
AGACCTGGGAAGCAGAGGTTACACCCCATCTGAGTGTCATTGAGCATGTGGCCCAAATGCAGGACCGGATGAAAAGGGTAATGCCAATTGTGAAGAAAAGCCTTCTACAGGCACAAGAAGCCCAGGCGAGGGTCTACAATCAGGCAACAAGGCTGAGACAATTCAGCCCTGGAGATCGAGTGTTGGTGCCCACGGTCAAAAGTAAATTCCTGGCTAAGTGGCAAGGACCGTACAAAGTAGTTGAGAAGCTGAATGAAGTCAACTACAAGGTCCAACAGCCGGGTAGAAGGAAGCTGTACCAGATCTACCACATCAACTTACTGAAGCCGTGGTGAGACAGGGAACCGGTGGAAGCTCCATCCTTAGGGGCAAATCCGGAAGCCAGGGTCGAGAACGTTACAGTGGCAGAGACACAGTCACTGGCCCAGAAACAACAGTGCCGAGAACTCTTGCAAAGAAACCGAGACCTGTTCTCAAAATTGCTCGGATGTATGCAAGTTGTGGAGCATGAGATCCTGGCGGAACTGCATGTACAGATGAACTAAAGACCGTATCGAATTCCCAAAGCCAGACGTGAGGTGATCACCAAGGAGGTGAGGAGAATGTGGAGCCTGGGAGTCATCGAGGAATCTAAAAGTGGCTCGTCCAGCCCGATTGTTCTTGTGCCTAAGCCAGACGGAGAATGGTGGTTCTGTAACAATTACAGGATGCTAAACGACGTGTCCAAGTTTGACGCCTACCCGATGCTTCGGGTAGATTAGCCTATTGAGAGGCTGGGGCCTGCCAGATACATGACTACCCTGGATGTAACAAAAGGGTACTGTCATATTCGTCTGACCCCAGGGGACAAGGAGAAAATGGCCTTCTCTACACCCATGAGTGTTTTCAATATACTAGGATGCCGTTAGGTCTACAGGGAGACCCAGCTACCTTCCAGAGGGCCATAGACCGGATTCTGGGCTCACATAAAAAATACACTGCCGCCTACTTGGAAGACATCGTGATTTTCAGCCCAGAATCGGGAACTCACCTGCAGAAGGTCCAGGTAGTACTGGATGCATTGAGAAAAGCCAGGTTTACCATAAACCCACAAAAATGTTCCATAGGAAAGGAAGAGGTGAAATAATTGGGCTATGTGGTTGAAAGGGGCGAAATAAAGCCGCAAATGAACAAGGAGGAGGCAATCCAGAATTGCCTACAACCGGCCTCCAAGAAACAAGTACGGGCCTTTCTGGGTATCATGGGGTATTATCAGCGGTTTATCCCGAATTTCACCACAATAGCGGCACCCCTAACCGACTTACTTAGAGGTACGAAGACAGCGATGGCAAAGTGGTCTTCTGAGGCAGAGATAGTGTTCCAGGAGCTGAAATGTGCCCTTTGTAACCAGCCGGTCTTGATAGCACCTGATTTCCAGAAAGAGTTTGTGCTCCAGAGGAACGCCTCAGACATCGGCATAAGAGCCGTCTTATTGCAGGAGGTAAATGGGGATTGTTAGGCGTCGGGCGTTTGCTGGATCCGAAATGGGTTCAGATCCATCAGTGGATTCTGTGGTCTCCCATTCTGGTCCAGTCAGTGTTGATGCTTCTCAGCATCATCGTCAGTCCCAATGCCTACCTGGTGCACGAGATGTACAGGTTGTCTCTTGGGTCTTCATTCCTAGTAACATGAAGCGTAGGTTGTGGAGGGAAACAGGGATGCCACAGCCTAAGTCCAGGATTCACTGCTCTGAGCATGCCCGTGACATGGCGGACCGTGATTGGTGGTTTGGGAGTCAGCAGATCCGGTGACCTGACACGGCCTGATTGGTCGCGGGTGACGTCACCAATAGTGCGACAGTGGGCAGGGCTTAATCTTTAAATAGCCCACCCACAAACATGGCGGCATGCACTGATCATTGAGCTATGATGGTGTTATTGTGTGGACGCTTGGTCGTTTGGGCTCCACCTGTGCTTTAGCTTCTGTCAGGCAGGTTTAGCGGGGGATAGGCAGCCTTAGATTGAGGGAGGCAGGTAGTTTCGTCTGACGGTCTGGCTCCGACAAAAGGGTCGCCATACACCCCGAGCAGTCTGCAGAAGCCGTATTCCCGTCACCGCCTGTAAGCCACGTGGAGAGATACTCCTCAGTCCGGTAGCACGCCAGCTGGGAGCACGGCGTGAGTCACACACGCATCCTAGCACCCGCCGTGTAGTCCCTGTGCTGTAAACAGGGCTACAGATACCTTATTTATCACACATCTCTCATGCAGTTAATGGAGATAATGTGAATCCCTATTCCCGTTCCGGTATGCAGTAACACGGAGGGATTATTATTTCAGTTGGTTGTTTTACCTTCTTACCCGGAAGGTGTTCGGCGGCAGTCCTCCAGGCTGCACCGCGGACCCGAGGTTCGGTTGCTTTCCATTATAAATAAAGTTGTTTGCAACCGTCCCCTTAACAGGGAGGAACACCACACTCTGTACCTGAGCAGGAAACTCTCGGCCTTCGAAAAGAATTTTTCAATCGTGGAAAAGGAGTGCCTGGCCGTCAAATGAGCGGTTTATATCCTTAGGTACTACATATTAGGCTGCAAATTCTGGCTGGTCCAAGACCATGCCCCCTAAGATGGATGAGGGAATGGATGGAGGAAAATGCCCGGGTGACCAGGTGGTTCCTGCCCCTCCAGAACTTTAGTTTTTTGGTAGAGCACAGGCCCGGGAAACTGCATGCTAATACCGATGCCCTGTCCAGACTTCCATGTCTAATGAGTAAAGGTACCAAAACCCCCGGCTTTGGACAAAGGGGGGAATATGTGACCAAGTCACTGGTAGTGTGACAGAAGGGAGGTATGTGTCGCTGTGGCTCTTAGACTCAGTGATGTGAAAACTTGCAAGTTCTCCAGCATAAATAAGTGCAGAGAGAGTTAATAAAACCACATTTACAAGGGAATGTTTGTTTTCAGTGGATAACTAAAGTGCACGGCGAGACGTTATCCCCCATACCTCCAAGCAGGGAGAGTCTGGGCTTTAAATAGCCAGCCCTGAGACTCAGGTGTGTTCAGTACCTAGTGAAATTTTGCTCCAGGAAGGAGCTAGCACGGGGTGGGCTGAACCTGAGTGTCGCTAATTGTGAGTGGCCAGACCTTGGCTGACATACGGACTGTGCTGTAAGTTTTGCAATATGTTTTGTATTTTTAGCCGAATGGGCTGTGTTTTCTTTATGGACTCTAGGGTAGTTTATGACTGCTAAATAAACTAACCCAAAAACTTAAAGAGACAGTATTCCGTGTTTTACCTCCGCATACAGCCGAGCTTGTCGCTATACACAAAGGATAGAGGAAAAAGTCTGCATCTTTCAAGAAAACCATGATTTTTCTGCAAGACAGTGTTCCATCGCAGCATCAAAGTCTCCACTGCTCGGCTGCCAGTAAAGGCCTTAAAGTTGAAAGAATAATGACATGGCCTCTACTTCACCTGACCTAAACCCTACTGAGAACTTGCAGGTCCTTCTTAAATGGGATATTTACGGTCAGGGAAAACAGTCACCTTTCTGCTGTTGCTGGGGATGCCCAAAAAGTTGTCAGAATTAAGAAACTGACAGACTCCATGGATGGAAGGCTTATGAGTGTTGATGAAAAGAAGGTTGGATACATTAGTCACTGAGATTAGTCATTTTCTTGAAATGTCTGAAATGTATTTTTGTATATTGTGAGTTACTTGGTTATTATTCTCACGTAAACAGATAAAAATAAATAATTGAGTTGGAAAAGCGTACATTTTTTCATTTAGTTGCATAATAATTCTGCACACTAATAGTTGTCTGATAATTCTGCACACATACATATTCTCCTAAAAAAGATAAAACCTCACTTTTAAGTTATTAAATATTCAGGTTTATTAACCTTTTGAATTCACTGACAGCACTGCAGTTGTTCAATAAAAAAAAAATAATCATGAAAAATACAAATTGTCGAACAACTGAGCACACAGTGTACATCTTGCTGATGTTGACCTGACAGGTGTGTATGGCTTGTCAGATTTGTCAGAGCTTGCTTATCAGTTGGACACAACAGCTTGCAAAATGGAGATTTGAAATCAAGCAAATAGACCTTTTTAACCCAAAACTGATCTAGTTACTGTAATGAGGTCCAATATGTACAACAAATTCTTAGTAGCCAAAATTCCACAATCTAAATTTAGAAACTATTCATCCGCCTGATTGAACTTACAGGGGTCATTGCTAGCAGTGGAGAAAGGTGGAAAATCCTTCGTCGATTTTCTTTAATGATTCTGAGAAATTTTGGAATGGGGAAAAGAAGCATCGAAGAAAGAATCCAAGAAGAAGCCCAATATCTCACCGAGAAATTCATGAAGGATAAAGGTGGGTGGATAGTCATATATTAGACTGACTATGGGCCGGCATCTCTCAAGCTGGACCATAACCTCAGGGTTTGACAACTTAATCTTTAATACTTTTCTGGACAAAAATGGTTAATGTACAAAATGTTTTAAGAACTTATTGGGAAAGCATAATTCATCATTAACAGTGTAAGGATTCAGCTTAGACCTTTGATATGAAAACCTTGGTAATTTTTACACTTACTGTTAAAAAAATGATATTCACAGACATAATAACTTGCACAAGCGATTTTAGTTTAAAAAAAATCACAGACACAAACATTTTTTGAATGGGTAGTGGAAAAAAGTTTCATATTTTTAAAGACTGTCCTGAAACTTATGGATGGCTGGAAACCCTGCCCCCTAGGAACATGCCAGATTTGACTGGGAGAACAAAACATTAGTCATTTTGAAATATAGCTAATCCTACTTTTTCTCTGTGTCTACAATTAAGAAACAGTTTGAATACCCACTACTATATTAGCTCAATGGCTGATCCCCTACAATTAATGGGTAGAGTTAATATTACCATGAGCTCACCTTACACAACAGACTGTAGATCTGCAGTCTTACTGTGTACTTTTTTCCAAGGTCCATATTTTCCTGTTATATGTATTCTTTTGATTATTAATGACTAACCACATGGTTATATTTCCTTACAGACTCTCCAATTAACCCAGTAGATATTATGCGACTCGCTGTTTCCAACGTTATTTGCTCCATTGTATTTGGTGAAAGATTTGACTATGAAGACAAAAAATTCTTAACCCTCATTTCACTTTTTAATGAAATTGTGGAGCTGTTCAACAGCAGTTCAGGACTGGTAAATAATTGTATGCTACCAACTACAATCAAACTCTATATTATCCTATTCTGCAGTCATACTCCCTTCTGTCAGACCTTTATATTGATAGCTTGACAAAAAGTACGGGACAAATAACAGGGAAAATGGTGCCCGATTCAACAAGAACAGCAATTTTTACATTGGTCTTGATATCAATGTCTTGAGACAGGGTGGAGTCCAAGGTGATTGATTACTTATGAGGGGCACTCCTCTTAATGAATCAGGCTAGGGAGGAAGTGGCATGTGCTTCTGTGTCCGCCTCGCCATAATGCTTATTCCAGTCAAAGGCCAAAATAAGGTTTGTGGCATAAGTAACACCCCACTCATCATAAATTTGATGAGCCAGGGATTGGCAAAACTGGTCTTTGTTCAAAAATTTGGGGTATTTTTAAAGCTTTATACACCAGGACTCTGTCATGAAAGCTTTGTTGAATTGGGACCATTGGCCATTTGTAGTCTGAAATCACGGAGACATGTTTCATTTTCCATAAAGTGGGACACAGAATTTAAATATGACACTGACGTAACAAAACAATAATAAAATCATGATTTTCTATCGCTTCTTTCCTTAAGCTCCTCATCATGTTCCCAAGAATAATGTCCTACATTCCTGGTCCTCATCGGGGTGGCATTAAAATTATCAACAATCTGAAACAATTTATTAAGGAGATGACAGAGACCCATCGAGCCACCTTTGATGAAAACTGCCCTCGTGACTTCATAGATTGTTTTCTCATGAAAATGGAAGAGGTGAGTTTCTTGATAATCTTGGATATTTCGACATTTGAGGGTTACATATTGTTTGTACAGAATGTGCACAGTAATAAAAATTCAACTAGCTTTGGAAAAAGACAATGAAATAAAAATGAGCGGTTCGATCTACGGAGAATTGACCCCGAGTTGAATTTTCGGAAATATGCAGATACCCACTAGTTCAAATCCAAACACTCAATTTGAAAAATTGCACAAAAAAAAACAAAAGCGCCATTTAGCACACTGCTGAATTCTCAGAGTGTGAACTAATGTCAGGCACGGCTGCACTGGCTTCCCATTAATGTCCTTCAGCTATCATATTACGTAACTCAGCCAATCAGGAAGGTTATCACAGCCAGTATAGAAGATGGGGGGCAGAGAGCACATTTTTCTGCCTGGACTTTTTAGGGATAGGAGGTCAGAGAGCGCAGCTTATTCCACATAGAGATAGAAAAAGACTAGTGATGAGCGAACGTGCTCGCCACTATTCGGTACTCGCCCGAGCATCATGATACTCGACAAGCTCGGTGCTTGGTGAGTATCTCTGGGTTGCTCGGGTGGGAACTCGGGTCCCCTCCCTGCATGTTTGGCTCTCTTTAGAGAGCCAATGAACATGCAGGGGTTGCCTGCCACACACTGTAATGCGGTAGCCATGTTGGTTGTGGGCATTACAGTGATTGGCTGGCCGCACAGCGTCATTATTATTATTATTTATTATTACAGCGCCATTATTCTTTGGCGATTTACATGTCATCAGGTCTATATAAGACCTGGTGCCGCTATGCTCGTCACAGTATACCTCGGAAACAGGCATAGTAGGGAGAGCTATATATCTGAACTAACAGTCCTTCTGAGGACTAATCCAGCTGCATATATTCAGTGGTGATACCAGTTATGCAGGCAGGCAGTGTATGTGGCAGACTACAGTTCATATAGTGGAAGAGGGTCCATTACACGTTCTATCTGCTGCTGCTGTTAATGATATTTGTAGACATAGCCCCAGATATCAGGGACTAGGGCTATTTTTTTTTTTATCTCAATTCTGGTTATTTGCTTAAAAAGCAAGGCAGGAAGAGTATGTGACAGATTGCAGTGAATGATACAGCACAAGAGACCCACCTCTTCAGACAAGCCTACAACCTGCAGTAACCCTCGCTCTACCATACCGCGGCACGACCAGCTGTACCCTCACTTACTGTATCCTCACCCATCCCTTATAGACTGTTTGTGCGTCCTCACGGGCAGGGTTCTCTCTGGTCTTGTACCAGTCAGTGACTTCTTTTCATATGTAAAGCGCAATGGAATAAATGGTGATATAATAATAAATAATAATAATTATACTACTTGTTCTCTGGTTCAATTTATGGCACTTTCCTAGTGACTGCCCCTAAATTGATGTGCTTTGCCAGCTTTTGGTCCCCATTGAAGGTGTATGCGTTTGACTTGGCACCCATTAAATCCAATGACGGTCGGCAATGTTCGGGCGAATAATCGACAATTACATTGGCAAATATTGCAAAAACGGTGATTGTAATCCGAAACGAATATCTAAATATTCACTCGTCTCTTATAAGAAGCAACCTTAAAAAAATTATGTGGGTGTTGTATCACTGTCACCCTGGTGATATTGTGGTGGAGGATGAGGAGAAGGAGGAGAGCGACATAAAATAGAACAATTCCTGAAAGGTATACCTATGTCTGGGTGTGAAGGGGTGCATGGGAACAGACCCCTCAAAAAATAACCACTGGATTTGAGTTTATGTTTGATGCTATCATCTGGCGGTGTTTTGAAGTCTAGCTCAATCCAGCCCTTGTTCATTTTTATAAGAGTCACCCTGTCAGCACTTTCAGTTGACAGGCAGATGTGCCTATCAGTTTTATCAGTTATAATGCCCCTGGCGGCACTAAAAACTATCTCTGACAAAACGTTAGCGGCCAGGACCTCCAAAGAGTAGAAAGACAGTTCATGCCACGTGTCCAGCTTGGATACCCAACAGTAGTGTTGAGCCACCCCCGTAGTGTTCGAGTTCGGTTCGGTTCGTCGAACACCTTCGAACACCGTTAAAACCAATGGCAGGCAAACAAAAACACATAGAAACACATAGAAAACACCTTCAAAGGTGTCCAAAAGCTGACAAACTGCTCAGAAGACATAACTAACACATGGAAAAGTGACAAGTACATATAGTCATGCGAAAATAAAAGAGGTGGAGGAGTAAAAGGAGGGGGAGACACAGATATAGGCATGTCATGCCCTTCTAAAATCCAAAAAGTGAGAAGCCGACACGGGCAGTCCGCTCCTGCCCGTGCCACCTCCGTGTCGCCGGGTTTGTGCCAGAGCCGCGGTGAACCCTGATGGCCAGCCCCCCTCTCCCAATACTGGTGCCTGTCCGCTGGTGGGTCGAGCGAGCCCCCCTGTGGTGGAGGCAGCTCTAAGCTTTTTAATTTAAATTGTCTCTCTAATTTGAATGAATACACTTTAAATCCATTTACAAGGATCTATTGGAGGGCAAGTCTCATGCCAGCAGCCGCGTAATTCCAGCTCCAGTAGCGTCCACTAAAGCTGCTGCAGTTAAAAAGCTTTTATAAGGATCGAGCTCGGCTGTCCACCGCAAGGCATCCTACTGCCAGTCCCAGCCCCTATGCCTTGGGGTGCCTCCTGATGCTCTTCACTGAGTATCCCATGGTCCCGAAGCATTTCCTTTGAAAAAATTAAGTGTCTAAACTACAGGTGGTGTAGCTTGCTTAACAGCCGGGATAATCCGCTGACTAGCAGACACTGCTACTAGGCACAAAGTATTTCCTGGGCTAGATGCAGTTAAAAATTTGTAATTAGATACTCTCGTTGGATGCTGAGAAAGCACTCCATAGAGTCTCCTGGCACGCCATATATGATTCTCTTAAAAAGCTTGGGGTAGGGGTCTAGGGGACCCTTTTATAGCCAAAATCACGGCCCTGTATCACAATACGTCACCTATGCTGAAGATAAATGGAACTGTAGCACCCTGAGGGCTCGGTTGCTACAGAGGTATTGCACCTCACCCAGAGGTGTGATATCTCACTCTCAGGTAAGGATGGAGTGTGGATCAGGACCCGACACCTGCATGCATTACACCACATTGCCGTGGGGCAGGGCGACCAATATGCCTCTGAGATGGGCACGACAGTCCCTGTCCCTGGCTGGAGTGGGGGGAGGGAACACTGAGGAAGGGGAACCCTGTAGTGCAGGAGCAGGGAGGAAGCAGTTCCTGGGTGCATTGAGATGGGAGTATAAAAGGTGGGCACCATCTTAGTTCAGTGCAGAGAAGTCTGAGCAGAAGTGGCAGGGAGCAGGGGCTCTGCATGAGCTCTGCGCCGGAGGCGGGCCTAGTAACAGAGGCCCAGGCCTGGAAGAGGGAGAAGGAAGGAAGAGGAGCGGAGAAGGCTCCAGGAACGAGGAATGAAGGGATCCCAGGGGTGCGGACGGGCGAGTCGCCACCGCACGCCCGAATCCACCTGCGTGGAGGAGTCAGGCCAAAGGGGGAGACCGGTCCCCGAAACTAGTGGAGGCAGGAAACGACCCTCAGCTAGAAACCGGAGGCTGTGACATTTTATGTGGCGCAGCCCCTCGCTACACCCGCTAGGAAGGCACCACATAGGGTCAGGGAAACTGGCGCCAAGTTTACCAAGAGGAGGCCCGAGGCAGCCGGACAGAAGGGTTGGTAAGAAAGGCCAGACAAAGGACACACAAAGGGGGTCCTGTGAAGCGCTCCAAAGTTATCTGGGAGTTGTCTGAGCCACTCACCTGGTGAGCACAGTACGACGTGGGCAGCCGTTACCTGCAGACGTGGTCTGGATAATAAGAACTGTGAGTAAAGGCCCTGGACTGCATCACTGACTCCGTGTCGTTACTGCTGCTGCCCTGCACCATCACCCCCATCCTCCGCATACACTGCCCTGAGGCTATACTCCTCCCGTGGGGAGTTATGCTACGCTCTGCTGCACCCACAACATCAGCCTCAGCGGTCTGCCCTGCAGCGGCGGTTCACTCTGACCGCAATCCACGGGTGGCGTAGTCGGACTTTTAAACATCAAAACCACATAAATAGTTCCGCCACTGGTTTCACCACCCTGAGCCACGGAACCGGGTCGCCGCCACGAAGACTACAACCACCAGCATCCACCAAAAAGGGTCCGGCTCCGGGTGTCCCAAGGCCCAGGGGGTGCATCAGAACATTTTCATCACCTTTCACAATCACCAATGGGACAAGGCAGGGATGTCCTCTGTCCCCTCTCTTATACATCCTAGTGACGGAGCACCTGCTCTCATCAATTCGCCATAACCCCAATATTAGGTGGATTGAGGTGGGAGGCACCGAGTACAAGTGCTCTCTATTTGCTGATGATGTCCTAGTATATATCACTCAATCACATATATCCATCCATGCTGTTATGGCTGAAATAGATCACTTTGTTACATGGTCAAATTTTAAAATCAATGCAGCGAAGTCTGAGGCCCTCGATGTCTCCCTCCCCAAATCCATATAGGATTCCATCCAGTCCAACTTTCCCTTTGCCTGGCCCTCACAGGGTATCAAATACTTAGGAATTCGTATTCATAGAGACCTCTCCCATCTATGTTATCTTAATTTTGGGCCCTTTATTGAAGAACTCCATACAGACCACGGTTGGCAAGTTAGAACTGTAAGATTCACTACGTGAACCACTGGTGTTTTGTGGAAAAGCACATGTACACTGCGTTCCAAATTATTATGCAAAAAGTGTTTAGGAGTGATAAGGGAAGAATTTGTTTGTTTGTCAGTTAAACTCATTGATGGTGATGTGTGTCAGGGCTCTTTATATCACTGTAAGCAATTGCAGACACCTGTGCTAATTAGTTTGGCAGGTGTGTCCAATGAAAGGCAAGACTACTTAAGAAGGCTGTCTCACATTATTAAGCAGCCTACATTTTCTGCCAAAATGGGAAAGAAAAAGGATGTGTCGGCTGCTGAGAAGCAACAAATTGTGGAGTGTTTAGGTCAAGGCATGACTACAATCAACATTGTGCGATGATCAGGATGAAGTGTCTTGGCAATCAAGAAGTATGTAGCTGATTCACAGTACACACGTGTGCGTGCTGATAAGGGCAAATTGAGGACTCTTTCCTACAGGCAATTACGTCAGGTTAAAAGAGCAGCGGCAAAAAAGCCTTGTCATAGCAGCAGACATGTTTTTGAAGCTGCTTGTGCCTCCAACGTCCCCCGAACAACAAGATGCAGGGTCCTTCAGAGGTTTGCAGCTGTGCATACGCCATCCTGTCGACCTCCTCTATCCACTTCACACAAGCAGAAACGGCTCCAGTGGGCCAAACATTACATGAAGACTGATTTCAAAACTGTTTTGTTCACGGATGAGTGCCATGCAGCGCTCGATGGTCCAGATGGATGGAGTGGAGGATGGCTGGTTGATGGACACCCCACGCAAACACGGCTACAGCGCCAACAAGGAGGAGGTGGAGTAATGTTTTGGGCTGGAATCATGGGGAGAGAGATTGTCGGCCCCTTTAGGATCCCTGAAGGCGCTAAAGATGAACTCCATAATGTATGTGGATTTTCTCAAACAGCACTTCCTGCCATGGTTCAAGAAGAAGAACCGTGTATTTCACAGCAAGATCATTTTTCTGCATGATAATGCACCATCTCATGCTGCACATAAAACATCTGCATCTCTGGCTGATATGGGCATAAAAGGGGACAAACATATGGTGTGACCCCCATGCTCCCCTGACCTGTACCCCATTCAGAACCTTTGGAGCATCATTAAAAGGAGTGTCTATGATGGCGGGAGTCAGTTCACATCTAAGCAACAGCTCTGGGAGGGTATTCTGTCCTCATGCAAAACAATTGAAGCAGAAACCATCCAAAACCTGACAAATTCAATGGACGAGAGAGTTCAGAAGCTCCTTTCGAACAAGGGGTCCTATGTGAAAATGTAACATCACCTAGAATAAAGTTTTGAGTTGAAAACTGTTTGATTTCAGTTTCTAACAACCTGCTAATGCTTATAATTTCAAAAATGACCATTTTTTTGGTCTTTATTAAAATGAAAAGGTTGATCGAAAAGTTTGGGGGATCTAAGAGTGTGGCAACCCAGTAGTCATGATTACTTCGAATTCTGACAATATGAGGGTCATGCTGCAGGTAGTGCAGCAAGAAGGCACTTATGTGTCTTGCGCATCTCGGAGCCCCAAAATTATTTTCCGGGCTAGATGCAGCTAAAAATTATTATTAATTTTAAATCTGGTGAAGCTTTAGTATGGATGGCCTAATAGGATCAGTGCTGCACACTGCTACAAAGCCCAAATTATTTTCCAGCCAAGATACAGATAAACATGATTAGTAATTTGAAAGCTTAAAACGGTTGGTAGGGTGATTTTAACCAATCATCAAGCTTTTACTCTCCCCAGGATGACACAGGGGTAGAAAAGTCGTTTCGGATCCATGATTTGTTCATCTTTATGAACGTGAGTCTGTCTACATTATCAGTGGATAGCCGCGTGCGCTTATCTGTCAGCACACCACCAGCAGCGCTGAACACACGTTCAGACAGAACGCTGGCTGCGGGGCATGACAAGATCTCCAAGGCGTAAGTGGCTAGCTCCGGCCATTTATCCAGATTGGAAGCCCAAAAAGAGCAAGGGTCCAGTGACACAGTCGTGGCTTCAATGTTTACTTGGAGATACTCCTGTACCATCGTCTCTAGGCGTTGACTATGTGTCAGACTTCTTGTCTCCTGTGGCCTTGCAAAGGATGGGCTAAAAAAGTGGTGAAATGATTCCGCAAAATTGATGTTACCAGCAGATACTGTGGTTCTGTTACGGTTTGAGTGCTGAACACTTGACGGTCCCACGGTTGGCAAGTTGGAACTGTGAGATTCACTACGTGCACCACTGGTATTTTGTGGAAAAGCACATGTAAGATTCTACAACAGTCTCTGCTGATACTCCTGCATGCGTGCATCCCTTTCTATGGCAGGAATAATTTCTGCAAATTTACTTTTGTACCGGGGATCTAACAGTGTGGCAACCCAGTAGTCAGGATTATTTCTAATTCTCACAATTCGAGGGTCATGTTGCAGGTAGTGCAGCAAGAAGGCACTCATGTGTGTTGCGCATCGAGGAGCACCAAGTCCCTGTTGTGTTGGTGGCGAGGTAACAATCATGCTTCCTTCCTCTGTCCTCTCCCCCCAACCTCGCACAACAGAAATGTGATCAAGGTCTCCCTCATCTGATGAGTCTTCCATCAGTTCATCCTCCACTTCTTCCTGGGCTCCTGCACCTTCCTCACTAGTTTGGCTGCTACCATGCGCCCTGGTAAAACCATCTCCCCCACCCTCACATGCCTGCCGCCTTGGTGCTGCCGACCGTCTGGACCTTGCAGATGTTAGCCCTTCCGCATACAACTCCTACTCCTCTACTTCCTCCACCTCCTCTTGTGCCACAACCTGACTCCGAATTCTGTTTAACATGTGCTCCAGCATGTAAATCACCGGAATAGTCATGCTGATAATGGCATCGTCAGCACTAAACATCTTCGTCGCCATTTCAAAACTGTGCAGAAGGGTGCATAGGTCCCTGATCTGAGACCACTCCTCCAGCGTGATTTGCCCCACCTCTGAATCTCGTTGGCCCAGACTATACGTCAGAACATATTGCACCAGGGCTTGTCAGTGCTGCCACAGTCGCTGCAACATGTGCAGAGTTGAATTCCACCGGGTAGGCACATCGCATTTTAGCCGGTGAAGTGGCAGGCCCAACGACTTCTGTAGAGATGTAAGTCGCTGAGCTGCGGGATGCGAACGGCGGAAGTGAGCACACAGCGACCGTGCCCTCTGCAGAAGGCCATCTAGTCTGGGATAGTGGGCTAAATATTGCTGGACAACCAGGTTCAACACGTGAGCCATACAAGGCACGTGTGTGACATTGCCCCGGCGAAGGGCCGCACCCAGGTTTGCAGCATTGTCGCACACGGCCTTCCCTGGTTTCAGGTCCAGTGGAGACAACCATTCATGAAATTGGTTCTCCAGAGCTGACCACAACTCCTCAGCAGTGTGACTCACATTTCCCAGACATTTCAATGTAAAAACCGCCTGATGACGTTGAGCCCTACTGCCAGCATAGTAAGGAGGTGTGCAGGATCCCTTCTGCGCAGTTAGAAAGCTTGTGGCATGACCAGACAGGCTTTGGGTGCAGGTGGAAGACCGAGAGGAGGTTGAGGAGGCAGAAGCAGTGGAGGAACTTTGAGATAAAGAGGATTGACGCACAACTTGTTGGGACGGCAAGACTTGGACAGCAGCCCCTTGTCCTGCTGTCACAATAGTTACCCAGTGCCCAGTCAGCAACATGTAACGCCCCTGTCCATGCCTACTCGTCCAAGTGTCTGTGGTGAAATGCACCCTGTCACACACAGAGTTTCTCAAAGAAGCGGTGATGTTGTGTGCGACATGCTGGTGGAGCGCAGGCACACCTTTCTTTGAGAAGTAGTGCCGACTGGGCATCTGGTACTGGGGCACTGCGACGGACATAAGGTCTCGAAAATCCTCTGTGTCCATCAGGCGGAAAGGCAGCATTTCTGTAGCCAAGAGCTTGCAGATGGTGAAATTCAACCTCTTAGCTTTCTCATGGCTAGGAGGAAATGATCTTTTACTTGTCCACATCTGAGGGACCGAGGGCTGGCTATTCTGCTTAGACGGGGTTGATAAGGGTGTCCCCGGCAAACTGCCGGTCTGTGAGGAAGATGCAGGCGGACATTTTAGGTTGCCTTGATCCAAAGGTGGTGCTATCGATGTCGGACAGCGCTCAACACCAGCTGGTGTTACCACCTCCAAAGAAAATGATGACCTGCCAATCACGCTCGCTGTTACGGGTAAAGAGGTGGCAGGTCTGCGCCCCAAAACAGGTGTGACTGCTGTCCCCCCAGTCACAGAGGATGAAGAGGCCGCGGATGCACAAGATATGGCAGACGGTGGTTGGCCCGGCCGGCTAGGCCGCATTGTAGCACACTGAGCTTCCCACTGCAACTTATGCTTCATGTCCATGTGCCGGTTCATGCATGAAGTACTCAAACTATGTATTTTTTTGGCCTCTACTTAGCTTTTGCTGACAAATGTTACAGATAACACGAGTTGGGTCATCTTTATCGATCTGAAAAAATGCCCAGGCTATGCAAGGCTTAGCACCCATGCGACCTGAAGAGCCACCACGACTTGTGGTGAGAGGCAGAGTTGTGTTTGAGGATGCAGTTGTTGACGTGCTTCCAGTACTACGTCTCTGTCCAGGAAGGCGCAACCTGACCTCGTCGTCACTAGCATCTTCCTCCACCTCCTCTGCTGACCTCATCTCTTGGCTGACTGTGGGTTGACAGTAAGTGGGATCTCCAACCTCATCATCATCACCCTGTGCGTTATCACACCCGTCGTCCTCAGAGCCAACCTGTTCCTGCCCTGACAAAAAACTAAAGTTGTCGCTCCAATCAGGTATTTGAGTCTTATCATCGTCTTCCTCATTGTCTCCACCAACAGGAGTTACAGTTTGGGAATGAGGGTCTACATTATGGTCAGAACCTTCTGCGTCTGGTCCTGGATCTGACTCATAAAGATTCTGGGCATCAGTGCAGATCATTTCCTCGTCTGGATTCACAGAAGCGCTGGAGTCGACCTCTGATTCCCAGGCTATAGTATGAGTAAACAGCTCTGCAGACTCAACCATCTGTTCTACCTCATACTCAGACGGGCAGCTGGAGATTTGGGAGCTGTGAGGAAGCAAGTGCGATTGGGGTGACACCTTTGAGGACTGGAGTATTTGTGATGTTGAAGTTGATGTGGAGGAGAGCCCACTTAAAGGAGCACTTGATATCCGTTGAAGCACCTGCTGTTTTTGTGCCTCATCTGGAATTTGTAGCGATTGGCGTGGCCGGAAGAAAGGGATCTTATCACATTGTCCGCTAAAAGAAGTAGACATTTTAGTTTGGCTGGAAGATGGTCTTTCTTCTGCAGATGTTACTGTTGCTTTAACACCTACCCCACGGACACAACCTTTTTTCCCCTTCCCAACACGCCTATTCCCCTTTCCACCAGCAGCAGGCCTTTTTCCACTCATTTTGGTGGTTAACTAATTCACAACTCTGGAGTTGTTTGCACAAAAAAACAATGGATGGGAACCGAGCAGAGCTGAGTGGCCAAACTGTGGTATTAGGCCAAAACTATTGGCTGGGTTAGATGCAGAAAAAAATTATATTCAATTTGCAACCTGATGGAGGTCTGTATAGATAGATTAATAGAACAAGTCCCACACACATCTAGAAGCCCAATATTTTTTCAGAGGTAGATGCAGAAAAAAATATATTCAGTTTGCAACCTGATGGAGGTCAGTATAGATGGACTAATACAACAAGTCCCACACACAGCTAGAAGCCCAATATTTTTTCAGAGCTAGATGCAGAAAAAAATATATTCAGTTTGCAACCTGATGGAGGTCTGTATAGATGGATTAATAGAACAAGTCCCACACACAGCTAGAAGCCCAATATTTTTTCAGAGGTAGATGCAGAAAAAAATATATTCAGTTTGCAACCTGATGGAGGTCAGTATAGATGGACTAATACAACAAGTCCCACACACAGCTAGAAGCCCAATATTTTTTCAGAGGTAGATGCAGAAAAAAATATATTCAGTTTGCAACCTGATGGAGGTCAGTATAGATGGACTAGTACAACAAGTCCCACACACAGCTAGAAGCCCAATATTTTTTCAGAGGTAGATGCAGAAAAAAATATATTCAGTTTGCAACCTGATGGAGGTCTGTATAGATGGATTAATAGAACAAGTCCCACACACAGCTAGAAGCCCAATATTTTTTCAGAGGTAGATGCAGAAAAAAATATATTCAGTTTGCAACCTGATGGAGGTCAGTATAGATGGACTAATACAACAAGTCCCACACACAGCTAGAAGCCCAATATTTTTTCAGAGGTAGATGCAGAAACAATATATTCAGTTTGCAACCTGATGGAGGTCAGTATAGATGGACTAATACAACAAGTCCCACACACAGCTAGAAGCCCAATATTTTTTCAGAGCTAGATGCAGAAAAAAATATATTCAGTTTGCAACCTGATGGAGGTCTGTATAGATGGATTAATAGAACAAGTCCCACACACAGCTAGAAGCCCAATATTTTTTCAGAGCTAGATGCAGAAAAAAATATATTCAGTTTGCAACCTGATGGAGGTCAGTATAGATGGACTAATACAACAAGTCCCACACACAGCTAGAAGCCCAATATATTTTCAGAGGTAGATGCAGAAAAAAATATATTCAGTTTGCAACCTGATGGAGGTCTGTATAGATGGATTAATAGAACAAGTCCCACACACAGCTAGAAGCCCAATATTTTTTCAGAGCTAGATGCAGAAAAAAATATATTCAGTTTGCAACCTGATGGAGGTCAGTATAGATGGACTAATACAACAAGTCCCACACACAGCTAGAAGCCCAATATTTTTTCAGAGGTAGATGCAGAAAAAAATATATTCAGTTTGCAACCTGATGGAGGTCAGTATAGATGGACTAATAGAACAAGTCCCACACACAGCTAGAAGCCCAATATTTTTTCAGAGGTAGATGCAGAAAATAATATATTCAGTTTGCAACCTGATGGAGGTCTGTATAGATGGATTAATAGAACAAGTCCCACACACAGCTAGAAGCCCAATATTTTTTCAGAGGTAGATGCAGAAAAAAATATATTCAGTTTGCAACCTGATGGAGGTCAGTATAGATGGACTAATACAACAAGTCCCACACACAGCTAGAAGCCCAATATTTTTTCAGAGGTAGATGCAGAAAAAAATATATTCAGTTTGCAACCTGATGGAGGTCAGTATAGATGGACTAATACAACAAGTCCCACACACAGCTAGAAGCCCAATATATTTTCAGAGGTAGATGCAGAAAAAAACATATTCAGTTTGCAACCTGATGGAGGTCTGTATAGATGGATTAATAGAACAAGTCCCACACACAGCTAGAAGCCCAATATTTTTTCAGAGGTAGATGCAGAAAAAAACATATTCAGTTTGCAACCTGATGGAGGTCTGTATAGATGGATTAATAGAACAAGTCCCACACACAGCTAGAAGCCCAATATTTTTTCTGAGGTAGATGCAGAAAAAAATATATTCAGTTTGCAACCTGATGGAGGTCTGTATAGATGGATTAATAGAACAAGTCCCACACACAGCTAGAAGCCCAATATTTTTTCAGAGGTAGATGCAGAAAAAAATATATTCACTTTGCAACCTGATGGAGGTCTGTATAGATGGATTAATAGAACAAGTCCCACACACAGCTAGAAGCCCAATATTTTTTCAGAGGTAGATGCAGAAAAAAATATATTCAGTTTGCATCCTGATGGAGGTCTGTATAGATGGATTAATAGAACAAGTCCCACACACAGCTAGAAGCCCAATATTTTTTCAGAGCTAGATGCAGAAAAAAATTATATTCAATTTGCAACCTGATGGAGGTCAGTATAGATGGACTAATAGAATGATGCTATGCCCAAAAGATTTTACTTCACTAGGTGCAGTAAAAAAATTGGTATTCTATACACAGGTGGTATATCTTGCAACACAGATAGGCTACTCCACTGACTAACACACTCTGCAATAGGCCAAAAAGGATTAGCTTTGCTAGATTCAGCCAAATGCTGTGAAAAAAACTTGCACAGCACTGGCACAGACCTGCCTGGCAAAAACTGATAGGAACTGATGTAACCTAGTCCTGAAAAGGACTCCAATTACAATTAGTCTTTACTCCCACAATCTATCTATTTAAGAGCACAGACCTGCCTGATAAAAGTCGTAGGAAATGCTGTAACCTAGTCCTTAAAAGGACTGCAATCACAACTATTCCCTACTCCCAAGCTATCTGTAGATTTGTGCGAAAATTGGCTTGAAATTAACAAGGTATAGCGCACACAGCAACAGCCGTGCCGTCTAACACGCAGCTGCAGCAGTGTGAAAATGGTGGCGACGGGGAAAATGGCTTTTTCTTATAGGGCAAGGACATGTGACATACACTGCCAATGACACATGCCCTTGCTTGTGTGAAAAAAAGCACTTCGCTCAGTGTGTGCGCTGCTGATAGGCTGACAGATTGCACCTCCCCACTGCAAATGCGGGAAAGAGAAAAAAAAATGGAGATCTTCATTGTTCCTGCAGAGATCCATCCCCTGCCCCTCCCCCCACCCCGCTGTACACTCAAACTGCGTATTAACATTAATTTTCATCATTACTGAGAAAAAATCCAGTTATGATTTTGGTGCACGAACAGTTATCGAACATAACCTCGAACAGCCGAATTTTTCTCAAATTGTTCGTGTTCGCCGAACGGCTCGAACACCGCCCAAAACAGCTCGAATTTGAGATTGGCGAACAGTTCGAGTAGAACAACGCTCATCTCTACCCAACAGTTGTAAGGCACAGAGACAGAGAGGAATCATGGAGGATGCTAGTATGGTCACCAAGGTAGTCCTTCAGCATCTTCCAAAACTTTTCCCTCCTTGTTAGAGTACCCTGTGTATCAGGGCCTGGGCGCTGGGAGCGTCTGAGAAAACTGTACCAGACCTTTGAAAGCATTCTCCTGCCTCTGCCGCATCTGGTTTGTGTCTCCCTCGCTTGTACTCCTTGGTTGTCCAATGAACTGTCTGACTATGACCTCTGCCACCAGCGTTGTCAGATGGGATTTTTTTTTGTTATAATTCTTCAACAAGAGTGTGAACATAATATCTCCAAAAATGAATTCCTTCAGTTTCCTCCCTCTACTAACCAACCTATACCTGGCTTTGCAATTTCCTTTAGGTGGTGCCACCATAACTCCCACTCAGCATGCCTGCTGTCTTGGAGTAATATTTTAAACACAACTTTCCTTTATTCAATGTGGAAACTCACTCACTCGCTCATGTCACCTGCACCTCCAGAATTCAAGCTTTTCTCACCTTTGATACTGCAAAAACTCGTACTTTCGCTCTTATTCACTACTAGAACTCTCTTCTAATTGGTCTCCCCCTAAACAAACTGTATCCTCTCCAGGAGCAGCCAGGGTCATATTTCTATCAAGCTGCTTCACCAGCGCCTCTACCCTTTGCCAGTCATAGCACTGGTTAAGTTAAACAATCACTAAAGAATACAATACAAACTCATCTCTCTCACCCACCAAGCTGTCCACAGTTCTGCACTGGCCTATATCTCATTCCTCATTTCTGTGTATCACCCCTCCTGTGCCCTCCGTTCTGCAACTGATCTAAGACTGACATCCTCCTTAATGAGAACCTCACACCTCCGTCTCCAAGAATTCTCTTGTGCCTTGCCAGTTTTCTGTAATGCCCAAAATGTATACAACGCAATGGTCACGGTAAAGGCAGGGGAACACAAAGTCGGCCTTGTGTGCCAGACTTCCAACAGCCAAGACTTCCCTGTTCTCACCAAGAGTATGGCTATCTATGTTCTCTTCCTCCTCTGCCTCCTCATTATCACCTAATCCGCGATCAAATGAGATGAGACTGGGCTGAGTAGTATCACCTTGTATAGTTCCTTGCTCCGCCTGCAATGCCTCCTCTTTAATTGTGAGCAGCGAGCATTTTAGTAGACAGAGAAGCAGGATGGTGATGCTATTTATGGTGTCATCACCGCTGACCATCTTGGCGGAGTCCTCAAAGTTTTGGACGATGGCACAGATGTCAGACATCTATGCCCACTCATCAGCTCTTATGTGCTGACTTGAATGCCGACAGACGTGTTGAAGCTGGTACTCAACTACTGCTCTCTGCTGCTCAAAATCATACCAAACATTCGCAACATTGATTTCTAATGCAAAGTCACATGGCACACAGTCAGTGAGCTGGAAGCTACAAATGCTGCTGAAGCCCTGCCAGGGCGGCAGAAGTTGAAGCTGACTTTCTGAAATGGGCACACACGCAACGTACTTTCACAAGTCACTCAGGCAGATCCGGGTAGATTTTGAGAAACTGCAGAACCACTAAGATGAGCATATGGCCAGGGATGGTACGTGTGCGAGCTTGCCAACTTCAGAGCCACCACCAGGTTCTCTGATACAGCCTTCAACAACATCGTGTGTGGTTTGTTGCCTAAGCATACAGTCCTGCTTATTGTTATTGGCACACAAGAAGTTTAAATAAATAATCTGGAATATGTCCTGAAAAAATGAATCAAGTGATGGAGATGGAGGCTGAAGAGGAGGAGGTGGGGCAGGAATTGTTGAATGTACGGGCAACCCGGATTGTCCCAGGGCTCGCAATCCTCTGTGTCGGGAGGACATGTTCCATCCCAGGGTCCCAGCTTCCACAATATTAACCCAGTGGAATGCATCAGTGAGATGAACCGTCCCTGGCCACATTCACTTGTCCACATGTTTGTGATTAGGCGGTCCTTCTCAGTTAGGGTACTGGGGAGGGCACGGTTAATGCTCTGGGACCCATGCTTGAGTAAGGTGGAGACGATACTGGGAGAAATTGTGGGGGCTGAGGCCCAAGTATGGACACCCGGCCGCTGCCACCATGAGGTTGTGGAAAGCTTCCGTCTGTACAAGCCTAAAAGGCTGGGGTGCAAGCTGGAGTGCAAGCAAGCAGTCCAGAAATGTGGCAGTTTAATATTGCGGCCTGTGGGTGGGTGGTTGCGTACTTGCACTTTCATTCCAAGCACTGTGGTAGGGACAACTGAGCACAGCAAAGGGACAAGTACTTGGATGGCGAAGGTTGCAAGTCTGCAGGTGCAGGGTTGGAGACATCTTCGCATGCGCCATGGACAGGGCATTGGCATGCATGCAAAACAGCGGAAGAGGCAGTGGTGTAACCCGCAGACACTGTTTCTGGACCTTGGTGTTCGGCACAGCTAGTCAGGTGCTTTGCTGTCATGTGCCTGAGCATCAGGCTGGTAGTTTTGGTGCTCTTGCTGATGCTGGCCTGGTAGATGTTGCAAATGGCCTTTTTGGGGTTATCTGAACAGTTTTTAAAAAAGAACCAGACTTGGGAAGACCTAACAGCTGTACTGGCAACTTCCGTCGTGTTGGAGTTCCAGGGAGCTGTTGCTCGCCTTGTTTCTGTAGCCACCACACTGCTTGTTCCTGCCTGTTGTGGTGCTATGCCTCCCTCCCACTTTGTGCTGCTGTCCTCACTCTGCGTGTCCTCTTTCCAGGTTGGATCAGTGACTTCATCGTCCACCGCTTCGTATTCCATTTCCGCACCCTGGTCCTCCTTCTGACTTTCTATCCATTGTGTCTCATCATTATCCACCTCTTGCAACACTAATTGCACTTTCCCACAGTCACCTTTGGGTGACCATGGCTGCTCAAATCGCTACATGCCCTACTCGAAGCTGGCCGGTCGAGAGGCCTGAATCTATTAATTGAAAAGTGAACAGCTCTTGGGGTAACCCTGGACTCTAATCTCTCCTTCAAACCACATATCCAAGCTCTTTCCACTTCCGAGCGAACTGAGCGAGAGGCCAGAATCTATAAATTATAAGATGAACAAAACAGCTCTTCGGAGTGTCCAAGTGAGGGATCAGTTGTCTCAGGGCACTCGGAATGATGGGAGGAAGGAGGGTCAGGATAAGGAAAATGCCGACTTCAAGTAAAAAAAAAACTCCCGGATCCGCACATTCCTCAACCACAAATCTACAAAAACACTAGTGCACACCCTCATCATCTCCTGCCTCCACGACTGCAACCTCCTACTCTGTGGCCTCCCTTCTAACACTCTTGCATTCCTCCAATCTATCCTAAACTCTGTTGCCCGACTAATCCACCTGTCCCCTCACTATTCCCTGGCCTCTCCTCTCTGTCAATCCCATCACTGACTTCCCATTGGCCAGAGACTCCAGTTCAAAACCCTAACCTTGGCATGCAAAGCCATCAACAACCTGTCTCCTCCATACATCTGTGACCTAGTCTCCCGGTACTTACCTGCACACCACATCCGATCCTCACAAGATCTCCTTCTCTACTCCCCTGTTATCTCTTCTTCAAACAGTCACATACAAGATTTCACCCGTGCATCCCCCCTTCACTGGAACTCTCTACCCCACCATTTCTGACTCTCGCCTACTGTTGAAACCTTCAAAAAGCACCTGAAGACCCACCTCATCTGACATGTGTACAGCCTGCAGTAACCCTCGATCCACCATACCACTGCAAGACCAGCTCATCCTCACCTACTGTATCCTCACCCATCCCTTGTAGACTGTGAGCCCTTGTGGGCAGGGTCCTCTCCTGTACCAGTTGCTGTCAAATTTTTGCTCAAGATTATTGTAATTGTTTTTGTGATGTATACCCCTTTTTCACATGGAAAGTGCCATGGAATAAATGGCGATAAAGTAATAATAATGTGGTCCAGACTCACATCTACTGAGACTGTACCATGTGGAACACAGGGAAGTGATGGTGGCAAACTGACTGGAAGCTTTATCTGCTATCCAACCAACAACCTTTCCACACTGCTCTGGCTTCAATAGTGGTGTTCTGCGGCCCCACAAGAAATTGGGACAGGAAGGTTGTTCAACATGATGTGGGTTTTTGTTGTACTCCCTCAGCAGGCACAGTTTCATCGTGCCCACAGCCTTTGCATGCACTATCACTATCACCATCACCATAACCTCCACTTCCCCATCCCTTGACACACACCTTTCCCATTTTAAATGGAGTTTAATATTTGTCACATTGCCAAAAATGTCTGTATTATTAACGCAGTAATATAGAATCACGTCTGATGAGATGACCACAGTTTTAGGCAGTGACCTGGGAGTCAGAGAAGCTTCCAGGGGTCTTGCCATGCTCTTCCCATGTCTTTTAAGCACTGCATGAATGTGTCTGATCATGTCTCACACAAAACATGCCCAGATAAGGTAGTAAAATGTTAAAATTACATTTCCTGGTGAATGCATTTTTCATCGGTGAAAGCAATGCAAAAGTGCAAAAATGCTTCAAAAATGCTATGTGTGAACAAAGTCCAAGGTGTGGAGGAGCATTTTTATTTTTGTATATTTATTTTTCCTTATATACAAGTCATTACTCTGGAAAGGATGTTCCTTAACATTTTTCCCAGGAAAATCCATTTTGATTTTCGTTTTTGTATGTTATATTTTGAGTCCGTAAAAGTGGTGTAATACTCTAACAACATTGTTGACAGCAGAGACCTGGGAGTCAGAGATGCTTCCTGTGGTCTTCCTTATGCTGTTCCCATGTCATTTTAGCACTGTTCCCATCGATTTGGGCAATTTTTAGGTCCTCTGCAGACCACCGGGGGAGGACCGCCGGAAAAAAACTTGAGTTTCCCATAGACTTACATTGGGCTCATTGCTTGGACCGAGCACTTGAGCATTCCAATTTACTCGACCTGAGCAACGAGTACCCGAGCATTTTAGTACTCGTTCATCACTAAAAAAGACCTAATCTGAATTTGATGTACCACTTCAGTGCTAAAGTATATTGAAAAATGAGATGGGAGTGCTAATGATATATAGGGAAGTCACTCAGTGTGATTGCGAATTTATTGATATATGAAAATCTGCAGTAACAGCACCTTAATCACAGCCTTTTTCCATTCTTTAAGTACTGTAAACAAGGAGGGCAGTATTAAACCCCTCATTGTTATTTTTGATACTAATATAAAATACTGCATTCAAAGCTTGTGAGTCACAGGAAGTATGATTCCTGCAATGTAAGATGGGCAAGCCACATTTTTTACATGCTAAAGAAAAATCTCTCCACTGTACGCATTGTAAAGAAAAATATTTTGTATACTTTGTTGGTTTAATAGTCCAATATTTCACTGGTACACATCACTCAAATACAGCAGTTAAGTACCCACGAGTCACCATACATTTTTCCCTAGCCAGAAAGGTTTAGGTCACTTGGACATTACTAAGGATTTGTTTGCATTATAAACCTCAAAATGGTTCAATATAGTCCTTGGAGACTTCAAAGTATTATTTACATGTTTTCTGGGCAATTAGAGGCTTTTGGCCATGGGTGTGTCGGATGTGACAGACAGTCGCCCTGCAGTTGGTAGCAGGAGATCTCTTCATTTGGCATTACAGACAACTTCTCAGAAGCACTCTCTCTAGGACCCAGCAGCTACCTTCTCTGGCTAATTAACACCCTGGTTTGGGTGTATAAATACCTTCTGTGTGCCAGAGGGAGGTGCCGGCATTATTCATTACTCCTTGTAAAGGCTTGAGCAAGAGCACTACTTCTTCCTCTCTGGTGCTAGAGGATGTGTGCACATTTGTCTGGAGTCGTCTAAAGCTAAGCAATTTTCACTTGTTTGTCCCCCCTTGCTGTCTTTAGTGTTCAGTGGGGATCGACTAGCACTCATCCCCTTCCTTTCCTAGCCAGGGCCAAATGCCAAGGAAAGACAGGGTGAGGTACGCGAGCGGCGATTGGTGAAGAACCAATATAGGGACGTTAGTGGAGACAGGGTGATAGTTCAGCTTAGAAGTTCTCCACTCCCCCCTTTCCTTAGAGTCTGGGCTCCCTTTCCCTCTTCCCTTTGTGTTGCACTAAGTCTTTCCCACACATTGCATGACACTTTTCTGTATCGTGATTCAAGGAAAATGTATTCACCATGAATTAAACCTTTCTGCAAAATTCAGAAATCAATCATACCTGTTTATTGCTCTTGTTTTGACTATTATTTCATTGTTAAAGATTTTAAGTGCCTTTGATAAATTGTCATAATTAAAATAATAGTGAGATCTATTTATTTATTTTTTTTGTAGGAAAAAAATAATCCAGATACAGAATTTCATGAGAAGAATCTACAGGCGACAATAACAGACTTATTCAATGCTGGAACAGAGACGACAAGTTTGACTCTGAGATACGGTTTTCTTATACTCATGAAATATCCAGAAATACAAGGTAATAATTTTAAAGTATTTGTAAATAATTTATCAAGGTCCTCTCATAGTATCATAGCAGGAGCAGTGGTAGCACTTTAGCACTGTTGTCTGAGTGGGTCCAAATTTTTTAGATGAGAAGGATACCATTGCCTCCAAAAAAGGTCGAGTACCAGTCCAAAGGAGTCTATCATACACATACCCTGCATTGCATATTATTTGAATATAATTCTAGACTGAAAAATATTTTCATTGCTACACTTTTGTTAATTTCAGAGAAGATCCACAAAGAAATTGACAATGTAATAGGGAAAGATCGTTGTCCCTCAATAGAAGACAAGAGTAAAATGCCGTATACAGAAGCTGTAATCT
Organism: Phyllobates terribilis; assembly: GCF_046119375.1. Taxonomy (NCBI): domain Eukaryota; kingdom Metazoa; phylum Chordata; class Amphibia; order Anura; family Dendrobatidae; genus Phyllobates; species Phyllobates terribilis. Next base: position 395,565,662 of record NW_027362767.1, on the reverse strand, counting down.
ACGAGATCCAGAGATATGCTGATATTGTCCCAGCAGGAGTGCCACATGCTGTCAGCAAGGACACAACCTTCAGAGGATATCATATACCAAAGGTAGAGTATGCTGCTCCTCTCAATGTTTTGATCATACCGGCCAACTTTTGATGGTTGGCATCAGGAAGATGGGTAGTTTAGTGATATGAGAAGAGTGACTTCACAAATTTTCAGACATAATCACATTATCATTTAGTGCTCTTTGCTCTCCCTGCACTATGTCCACCCATTCTTCATCTCTGTCAAAGCCTCACATAAGAATCTTTTCAGAGCCTGAGAGATTTCTTAACTGTAGTTCAGGAGGTATCCCCCCTTTTTTTGGAGCTTCCTGAACATGCAGTCTTTTCAGTCGATGAATCAAATGCAGTGCATAGGAACCGAGTACATTGGGCATGATTATATCCCTTTGTCACCAGTGGTGGCCATACTATAAACTCTTATGGTCAGCAAGGTTCTCTCTCTCTCTGTCTCTCTCTCCTGTGCAAGCTATTATGTTCATCAGTTGTCAGAGGTGACAGTCAGTTGTCCTGCAGTTGGTTGTAGGAGATCTCTACGTTTGGCATTGCAAACATCTTCTTAGAGGCTTTCTTTAGGACCCAGCAGCTCCCTCTCTCTAATTAACACCTATCCTGAGTGTATAAATACCTGCTGTGTTTCAGAGGGAGGTGACAGTGATATTCATTACTATTTGTGAAGGCTTAGCAAGAGCAGTACTTCATCCTCTCTGGAGCTTGAGGACGTATGCGCTTTTATCTGGAGTTGTCTAATGCTAAGCAATTTCCCCCTGTTTGTGTAGCCTTGTTTTCAATAGTTCTTGGTGGAGGTTGACTAGTGCTCATCTCCTTCCTTCCATAGCCATAGCCATAAGCCAGGGAAAGGCAGGGCGAGGCATGCATGCTGCGATTGGTGCAGAGCCAATACAGGGACATTAGGGGAGACAGGGTTATGATTAGCATAGTCCACCTTCCTATAGAGTCTAAGAACTTATGGTCAGACGGATCCTCTCTCTCTTCTGGAGAGTGTTAACTCTTTTGATCAACGGTTTTCTATCTCTCTTCTCTAAAGTGTAAGCTCATATGGTCATTGGGGCCCGCTTTCTCTCTCATCTGTAATGTCTAAGCTCTTACTGTCAGCAAGGTCTTTTCTTCCTTTCCTATAGAGTGTAAGATCTAATGGTCAGCAAATCCATTCTCTCGTCTGTAAAGTATAAGCTCTCATTGTCAGCAGGGTCCTTTCTCTATCTCTCTTCAATAGTGTGTAAACCTTTATGGTCAGCAGGATTCCCTCTCTTTCCTTTAGAGTCAATGCTCTTATGGTCAGCGGGGTTCACTCTCCCTCATCTGTAATGTGTAAGCTCTTATGGTCAGCCAGGTCCTCCCTCTCTCATCTGTTGAGAAAAAGCTCTTATCAGACCTGGGGTTTTCTCTCTCTTCTTTAGTGTGTAAGCTCTTAATGGTCAGAGGCGTTCTCTCTCTACTGTAGAGTGCAAGCTCTTTAGATCAGTAGTGTCCTTTCTCTCATCAATAGTATGTAAGCTATTATGTTAAGCAGGGTCTTCTCTCTCTGTGGAATGTAAGCTTTCATGGTCAGCGGAGCTCTCTCTCCTATAGAATGTAAGCTTTTATGGTCTAGGTTGTCTCTCTCCTCTCCTCTACATATTTGTTCTGATCAATTACAAGCTTTCTAATATTGAGATTTGCACAAATTTATTTGCCACAAATCAAATTATAAGAGAAAAAAATGGCAAACTCGGTGAATTAAAATTACAAAAGATCTGCTCATCCCTACATGGGACTGATAACAGCAGCTCATCAGGTGCTGAGAAGGAGGGAAAGGGAGGTGAGCAGATAACTGCTGTGTAAAAATCAATATTAAGGAGGGAGGTGACTGGGCTTTTAGGAGTTAACTCCTCTCCTGGAATGCAAACCAGAGTCTGTGAAGGGTCTAGCAAAGAATTGGTGGTTGATTTTCTTTTAAATTAGCTATACACTATGTTCGATAAAAACTTTCATTTCAGGAGAATGAGAGCAGATAGAAAAAGCCAAGCAATTTAAAACTTGCTCCTCATTGGGAGGTAAACAGTCATCCTGACTACACTCCATTAAAATATTTGCAACATCAGCCTTTTGGAGCAGGAATGAGCTAATCTCCCAAAGTCCTTGCTGCTGAGGACTCAATGCTACTCACTAAACTAGCAATTAGAATTGCAACTTTATATGAACTAGGCCCCGCTCACCTACCTGCTTACTTCTAGCTAGCTAAGTGATATTAATATCCCTGTATTGTGTAGTGCTGAATCATACATTGTAAGAAAATTTCACAATCATTAAGCATTTAGCATAAAACTTCATCCACTTGCTGCCTCTAGTCTTCGAGTTGGCCTTAAGATCAGGCTTTGGATTGGTCTTTGAATATTTTGGCACTGACTAGTTCACACAAATTATTGATGTCAATGATGTGTATCGTGTTCAAAGTGAGGTATAGTCAGTAGTCAAAGCCGGAAGATTCAAAGCCTGGAAGGAACAAGCAAAGGAGCTGTGAGGTATGAAGAGACCTGAGAAAGTATTAAACGTCTTTTCAGTGCACTTGCAATCTGGCCTAAATTTGATTTAGACTGAATTGATTCTGCCCAAAATAAATTTCATCAGATTTATTCATCCTTCATAGGAATAACTAAATAGACCTCACTTTTAACTCTTCAATTATTCTAGATTTGCATATATAAAATTTAACTTTCAGGGAAGCTTGGTGTTCCCAGTCCTGACCTCTGTTTTGAAAGACCCAAAACACTTCAAAAACCCAGAGGAGTTTGATCCTGGCCGCTTTCTTAATGAGAAAGGCTGCGTTAAGAAGAGTGATGCTTTTATGCCATTTTCTACAGGTAAGAGGTTATTACTTGATTGTTATCTGTGAATGCTGAATTTAAGCTTCAGTATATGAAAATATTTTGTTTTGGTTTCTTGACATGGACTGGAATTAGGAAGACCAAAAATATTATTCAATAGGATTTAGGAATTAAATGTCTGTGTGTGTATTTTAAACCCACTGAATTAATATACAGTTTATTAGAATTATCACATAAAACAGTGTAAGAAAAGAATTAAAGTTTTTTTGGACTGAGAAATGTGCAGCATCTCACAAAAGGTCTGAGCTATTATCCATGGTAGGAAGGTGCTAACCTGATATGCCATGACTTTTGACCAGTTACTAACTTCATTTTGTATGATTTCTGGACAGCTTATTAAAAAATAAAGGACAAACAATATTTTCTGAAGACACATTGTAAAGCCATAGTAAATTATTAAGATTATCCAATATAAATTACTGACAATACATTGAGACTTTTGACATTAATGCCAAGTTAGAGACTTAAAGGTGTTTTCCAAGAATGAACATTTCCAAGAATGAACATTTTTCTCCAAAAGCTCTTACTGGATGAAAATAACAAACTGAGCATAACTTAATTGCTCCAGCATCAGCTTCGATGATTGTTTACAGGCTGCACCGTTGACTTCACAGCTGCAGTAAATGTCCAAGCTACAGACAACTATTTGGCTAAGCAGCTTTGCAGATTTAGACAGCACAAGCAGCAGAGCTTATTGTTTTTATGAGGCAGTGATGTCTGCTGTAATCGTGACATCACCACTGCAGCCTGTCAACTATCACCAGAGGCAGTGGTGAAGATCGGCGATGGACAGCAGTAAGTATTTAGTTCCCCAATTAGGGAAATTAATATTACATACTGATCATTGAAATCATTCTTTCCACTGGGCTATGCGAGAAAGAAAACGGGGCACCTGCCTATCCTGTTGAATTACAAAAACACAATTTAAAATGTTTTTTCTAAATCAAACAATGCCTTTAACTTGACTACTTATGGTGTTTGCTTTTTTTTTTTTCCTTAGGCAAACGCTTGTGTTTGGGAGAAGGCCTGGCTCGCATGGAGCTCTTCCTCTTCCTGACCACCATACTGCAGAAGTTCACACTGGAGCCCACCATAGATCGAAAGAATCTGAGCATAAGACCCGAGCCCAACACCAATGCTACAAGACCTCAGTCATACCAGATGAATGTCGTCCCTCGTTTCTGAGCTGAAGACAAACTTCTTGCCTAAAGGAAGCCTAGAAGTTCTAGAAACTAGAAAAAAAAAGAAATCTGCTCTAATATTATAAGATATAAGTTGAAATAAATAATAGAAATATTGTTTGGAAACATTTATATACTGTATTTTTTTTCTATTTTTAATATCAGCCATGGCTGAATGTACAAAGTATGAACATCTGTAAACATTTAATGCTAAAATAAAGATTAAACTTTTATGACAACTGTTTTATTTTGCAAAGGAGCAGCAACTTTGGCTAGGTTTACATCTACATTGGAGGCTTTGTTTGTAGCTCTGTTATGATATCCAGTATAATGGTAGAACAATGACAGAGGCTTAACTGACCAAATCATAGTCAACTGGGTCTGTCTGGTGCCACAATTGTCCATCTTGTAACTGCTATTTATTTCTGCTCCTATGATGGAGTGAAACAATATAGTAAACAGGATAGATATGAAGGAAGTATCTCACCCCCAGGACCGTGGGGTACTCGGCAGCCGGGCCTTATGGCTGCTTTTGGGGAATATCATGGTGGCTGGCCCGGTCCGTGACCCAAGGCGGTCAGTGCAAAAAAGGGATATTTATAGGGGATTTGTCGTGACACCACCTGTGGTGTCTGGGAAAGATCACCAGTGCTGCAACAGTCCTCTGAGGCAGATGATAGGGCAGCTTGAGATGCAACGGCTCCCCACAGGTGGAGCAGGCCTCAGGGCAGTGTAGATAAATGGAGGTGCACTGGGCCTTGTAGTGCAGGGAGCGAAATGGCACCGGCGAAAGAAAGGGACGGAGGCAGTACCGTGCAGTCATCCAAGATTTACTCACAGTTCTTAGACAGTCCACAGGTGCACTGTACTGGTGCAAGCCTCCCGCGTCGCACTGCGTTCACCGGGCAGGGGTTCAGTCCTTCCTCAGGCAGCTCGGGTGTACCTGGCAGAACCCCACTTTCTTATGTACCTCTCTAGACCGACTTCACGCTGGGTCTTACTCTCTCCTGCCCTGCGCTTCCCACTGTGAATCCTGTTTGTGTGCTGCGAGGTCCCCCCTGTCAATCGGAGTTGCACAGACCTGCTTGACCTTACTTGGATTGAAGTGAGGGTTTGGCTTCTGGCTATAGAAGTCAGAAGCCTCTGGTTTTTCCAGCCGAGGCTTGAAGCTGCACGACTGGGCCAGGGGCCGGTCCCCTTCTTGAGGCCTAGATCCTCCTGACACTTGGCAGGGTGTACGGGTGCCGCCTGCACTCGCCCTACCCCCTAGGATCCCTTTTACAGAATGGAGCTTACTCCCTGCTCCCCTCCTGGGCCTCAGTCCTGGGCCCTTGTAGTGGAGCAGAGCTCCTACAGAGACTCTGCTCACAGGCTGTTCCTCTAAACCACACTACTCAACTCCTCCCTGTTAAGATGTATACATTTTATATATCTACTGTATGAGTGCTCCCATAGACTACTTCCTCCACCCACACCCACTACTGGTTCCCCTTGCCTTTGGGTTCCCCCCACTCCAGCCAGGGTCAGGGCTCAGCAGCTGCGCTCTGCATGTCGCCCCTCCAGCCGGCCTGGAGCAGTGTAGTGTTGGATGCAGGTGTTTTGGGGTTCCGTGCAGCACTCCCATCTTACCTGAGAGAAGGGAGACACCACAACTCTGGGTGAGGTGCAGTACCTCTGTGGCGACCGAACCCTCAGTGGCGCCACATTCCCCCCCGGTAAAACACAGCACATCCGCGGGCTGGAACATAGTAAAAACAGGAATATTTGACATGCAAAATTTTTGAATGCATTCGCATATAAGACATTAAAAACATTCTTCCCTTTATGGGAGGCACATCACTTTTAAATGTTACATTATGAAATATCATAAGAGCACGTATTCCTATAAAACACTTTTCATATAAAACATTTTCAAGAGAGCTCCTGCACCAGGGTGCAACAGCAGCATGAGGGACCCATCCACAAACCCTCAATGTAGGCCCTGGGCGTGGCTGCAGGGCATAGAGGATCCAAACACTGGACCTCGTCTTCTGCCACGCCAAACAGGTTTTTGTTCTGAGGTAATGATTGTACTTATAAAACCAATAGGGTGCACTTTAAGAAGTGCTGAACTATTTATAATGGAAAGTTTGTAGGGAGATCACTGTCCTCGTCCCTAATGTCTTTTTACCCTGACGGTTACTTAGATAAACAATAGTGTTGAGCGAACATGCTCGACACTGCTCGGTACTCGCCCGAGCATCACGCTACTCGGGATATTAGGCGAGCACCGAGCATTTCCGGGTTACTCGGGCGGGAGCTCGGGTCTCCGCCCTGCATATTTGGCGCTTTTACAGAGCCAATGAACATGCAGGGATTGCCAGCCAGTCACTGTAATGCCGCAGCCATGTTGGTTGAGTGCTTTACATTGATGGCTGGCCGCACAGCGTCACCTCGAGTATTTAAAACTGGGCGCCGCCATCTTGGACACAGACGGCTGGGATCAAACAGTGTAGGGACTGCGCTGCTGATTTAGGGAGAGATATGACTCGCCCCCTGGACCGTGGGGCACTCGGAACCGTGCATCAGTGTGATGATGGGGGTAGCAGTGGCAACCCGATCCCGTGGCTCAGGGTGGTCAGACCAAGTGCTGTGGCAATCTATTTGTACGGTTTTGAATGTCCGACTATGCCACCCGCGGATTGCGGTCAGGCATGACCGCCGCTGCAAGGCAGACCGCTGAGGCTGATGTTGGTGTGCAGCACAGGGATAGGATAACTCCCCACGGGAAGAGTGTAGCCTCAGGGCAGTGTAATAGGATGCTGGGGGTGATGGTGCAGATGCAACAGAAATTACACAGAGTCCAATAATGCAGTCCAGGGTCTTTTACTGCAGATGTTATCACTGACCCACCAGGAGTACAGAGTAGGAATGGACCTGGGTGTCTGAGGGCATTCGGGCGAGCCCCACTGGTCAGGGTGAGTGGGTAAGCCTATAGTTCTCTCTCTTCCCTTGCTGACTATCCCCCTTTTCATGGTATGATAGCCCACGTCCCTGAGCTGGCCGTGTAGTACGCCTGTATGGCTTGTGACTCGGGCCTTAGGTACCTGTTGCTTCTCCGTGCTGTACCGGTCCCTCTGTGTGGCGGTGACTCCAGGCTTCTCAGGCTAAGGGACCTGAAATCCCTCGCGGGTTGGTTATCTGCTGCCGGGCTGGCAACCCTGACAGCCTCGGACCCCAGTGTCCGGTTGTGTAATTCTCTCTCAGCCAGCACCGGCTCTCCTCGCCTCTGTCTCTGGCTTGCTGTTCCTCCTCTGCCTCCTGGACTCCTCTGCTGCTGCTGACCTGTCCCTCTTCTCTGGGAACCCTTCTGGATGCTTCAGAAGTGGGTCCTGGTCTCTCTAACCCTGCCCTCAGTTCCAGCTTTTATAGGGGCAGCCTGCTCCACCTACTGGCCTGGTACAGGAGGTGCTGCATGCTAATGGTCCCTAACCAGGGAACCTCCCTCCTGCTCTCAGACACAGCCTTTAATGTTTGTGGCATCCAGACCTTGGGTGACACATTCCCCCGTAGTAAAATTTAGAACTCCGGGACTAAACAGGAAACACAAATACAGGGTATAAATAACAACATAACATATGTACAAGTGCATTTTGTCCTTAAGGCCACGGCGCTTCCGTGACCAGGTGTCCATATCACCCAAAAAGGTGAAGTTTTTGAGCGATGTGGGGACCTGTCTCCATAAACCCGAAGTTCCTTGCCTTGGGCATGGCGACAAGGCTGAGCTACCTACTTTGGGCCACAAGGGAGCCACGCCGGACAGATTTTTCTTCTGTGGCCATCTTCGAAAGAGGGCACTGTTATGTTCTGCTACCAGAGCTAAGGAAAGAGAGGAGATCTGTCCCTACGATAGAACTCAGCTGAATCCCTACGATGTAACAGGGGACCTGATCCTGCGATCAGACCTGCTAAAGTCCTAAGCTAGTCTGTACGGAGACCTATAGATGTGGGGATGGAATCCCTACAAGTACTAAGGACTGGGAGGAAAATGGACACCTCCTAACAGAAATAGTAACAGACAGACGAACATACAAAATACATAGAACATAGAGGTCCGAAGACCAAGCAAACTAACAGAGCAAGACACAGAGCACAGGCTAGCTAGAAAGTAGATATACAATGAAGTCCAGCAAAGCCAGAAGGGCGGAGCAGGATTAAATAGGCCAACAAGGTCATGTGACCAGCAGAGGAAAAAAACTAAGAGCAAGGTTCTAACAGTACCCCCCCTTCTAAGAGGATCCTCCGGATCCCCTAGGACCAGGCTTATCAGGAAATCTCCTGTGAAACGCTCTGATAAGTCTGGACGCGGAAACATCATCCGACCTCACCCAAGAGTTATCCTCGGGACCGAAACCTTTCCAGGCCACAAGATACTGCAACCTACCTCTATACCGTCTAGAGTTAAGGATGCGAGAAATTTCATATTCCCCGTCCTCCACCACCGGAGGAACAGAGGCAGAGGCGTCACAATCCGATACAACAGCTTTTTTCAACAGAGAGACATGAAATACCGGATTAATTCTCCAGGAGGTAGGAACCTCAAACCTAACAGCAGATTGGTTGACAACCTGAAGCACCTTAAAGGGCCCTACAAACTTGGGACCCAATTTCTTTGAAGGAATCCTCAACCACAGATTCCTAGAGGACAACCAAACCATGTCACCAACAGCGAACAAAACCTCCTGTCGTTTCCTATCAAAGTAGTCTTTAGATTTTCTGTTGGCCTCCTGAAGATTACCACGCACATCCGTCCAAACTCTCTCCAAATTACCGGAAAAATTCTCCTCCTCAGGCACGGCAGATCCCAACTTGGAGAACGACCCAAACGACGGATGTCTCCCAGAACAACAAAAAAAAGGCGAACAACCAGCAGAAGATGTGTGATTGTTCAGAGCAAATTCAGCAAGTGGCAGAAACTCAGACCACCCCTCTTGATTGTCTGCCACAAAACAACGTAAGAACTGCTCAACATCCTGGTTTTTCCTTTCTGTCTGGCCATTAGATTCAGGATGATATCCGGACGAGAACGACAAATGAACTCCCAACCTATCACAAAAGGCACGCCAAAAACGAGCCACGAACTGAGGACCCCTATCAGAACAATGTCAGTAGGAACGCCATGAAGTCTGACAATTTCCTTGACAAAGGCCTTAGCGAGAGTTTTAGCGCAGGGCAGTTTGACGAAAGGAACCAAGTGACACATCTTGCTAAAACGGTCCACGACCACCCAGATGACAGTAAAACCCTCAGAGGGGGGAAGGTCAGTTATAAAGTCCATAGCCAAATGTGTCCAAGGAGCACTGGGAACCTCCAAAGGACAAAGCAACCCCGCAGCAGGAGTATGTGAGGACTTAGATCTAGCACATATAGTACATTGACGCACCCACTTAATGACTTCCTTCTGCCATCCAGGCCACCAAAAACTGCGACCCACCAGTCTCTTGGTCTCAGAGATTCCGGGATGACCTGCCAACCGAGATTCGTGACACTCAACAAACAAATCTCTCCTAAAGGTCCCAGGCACAAACAACCTCCCATGAGGAGTGTTAGAAGGGGCATTCACCTGTGCTTCAAGAATCTCATTTTCCAAAACGGAGTCCAAAGCAGCTATCACAACACCTTCTTGTAAAATGTTCTCCTCTTTCTCAGCACCGACTATGGGAGAAAAACTGCGAGACAAGGCATCCGCCTTAACATTCTTAGTACCAGGGATGTAAGTAACGGAGAAATTAAACCGCGAGAAAAACAGTGCCCACCTAGCCTGACGGGCATTCAGGCGCTTGGCAGCATCAAGATATATCAGATTTTTATGATCCGTAAGAACCTGAACGGGAAATTCCGCACCTTCCAAGAAGTGGCGCCAGTGTTCAAATGCGAGTTTAATAGCCAATAATTCCCGATTACCAATATCGTAATTCAGTTCAGTCTCCGAAAATTTTTTTGAAAAAAAGGCACAGGGATGTAATCCATCCCCGTTATCCTGAGACAATACTGCGCCAACCCCCACAGAGGAAGCATCAACCTCAACCAAAAACGGCCTAGTAACATCAGGCTGCATAAGGATGGGAGCAGAGGTGAACCTCTCCTTGAGATACACAAAAGCTTCAATGGCCTCAGAAGACCACTGAACCGCATCAGCACCTTTCCTGGTGAGATCAGTCAGAGGTTTGACAATACTAGAAAAATTTTTTATGAATTTTCTATAGTAATTGGCGAAACCCAAAAACCTCTGTATCGATTTCAAACCAATAGGCCTAGGCTATTCCTGCACAGCCTGAACCTTAACCGGATCCATCTCAAAACCTTTGCTGGAGATAATGTAGCCCAAAAAACTAATTCTCTGTACAGCGAACTCACATTTCTCCAGCTTAGCAAAAAGCGAATTGTCCATTAATAACTGTAATACCTCACGCACGCTCCGCCAATGAGACTCCAGATCCGGCGAATAAATCAAAATGTCATCCAAATACACAACCACATTTTTACCGATCAAAGGTCTAAGGATGTCATTAATCAGATTCTGAAAAAATGCCGGAGCATTAGTAAGACCAAAAGGCATAACCAGATTCTCAAAATGACCCACAGGAGTGTTAAAAGCAGTCTTCCATTCGTCACCCTCCTTCATGCGCAACAGATTGTATGCCCCCTTAAGGTCAATTTTAGAGAACCACTTGGCCCCCATTAACTGGTTAAACAGATCAGGAATCAATGGCAGTGGGTAAGGATTGCGTACAGTAATTTTGTTAATCTCACGAAAATCCAGACAAGGACGTAAACCGCCGTCCTTTTTTTTTACAAAAAAAAATCCAACCGCCACAGGAGACTTAGAGGGCCTAATGTGACCGGCGGCCAAACTTGTCTGTATGTATTCCTCCAAAGCCTTCCTCTCAGGAATAGTAAGGTTAAATAAACGACTTTTAGGAAGAGTCGCTCCAGGGACAAATTCAATAGAACAATCATAGTCTCTATGGGGAGGCAAAACCTGCGATTCCTTCTCAGAAAAAACTCTCCAAAAATCCTGAATAGGAACAGGCAATTCTCCCCTATCCAAAGCTGCAATACGCCCGTTACAACACTTGTCATAACATTTATGGCTCCAGGATTTAATTTCACTGGTAGACCAATCCAGTACAGGATTGTGAAATTTTAACCAGGGCAATCCCAATATTACTGGAGAAGGCAAGTTATTCAACACTACCAAATCCAATTTCTCATGGTGAACACCATTAATAGTGAGAGGAAATTCACAGACCTTGAGAGTATTATTCTTCAAAGGGGAACCATCCACAGAAACCACAGCAATGGGGGATGATAAAGGTTCAGGTTTTAAATTGAGTCTTTCCACGAATCCCCCATCAATAACATTCAGAGTAGACCTACAATCGACAAACACCCGAAATTCCATTAATTTTTCCTGAGCAATCGTGGAAGCAGCTAAAAATACACCCTTGGAATTTAAACAGGCAATACGGGCATGACTGACCATTTTTTTTTCTTTCTTCATACGAAGCTCACAGCTTTTAATCAAATGACCAGATTTTCCGCAATAGAAACACAAGCCTTCAAAAAATCGACGGTCTTTTTCTTGAGAGCGAGGTGCCACCGATCCAATCTCCATCGGTTCACCACTGTTAGTACACATATTCTCATAACCAAAAACTGACATAGCAGAGGATTTGCTCTCATTAACCCTAGCACGCAGTCTTCTATCCACCCGTATAGCTAATTGCATAGCCTGTTGCAAATCTTCAGGTGTAGGATAAGCAATTAGCAGGTCTTTAACCCTTTCACTGAGCCCAGCAAGAAATAGACTTTTCAGAGCAGAATCGTTCCACCCTGTTTGAGTAGACCAACGACGGAAATGAGTACAATATTTTTCCACATTACCTGATCCCTGTTTTAAACGTCTCAACTCAGTCTCAGCTGATGCGACACGGTCAGGATCATCATATATGAGTCCCAAAGCAGAAAAAAAACTATCCACTGATCTGAAGCATGTATCACTAGGTTGCAAAGAAAAGGCCCACTCCTGAGGCTCTTTGCGCAAAAGTGACATTATGAACCCTACGCGCTGGGATTTATCCCCAGAGGACTTAGGTCTCAAACGAAAATACAATAAGCAAGCATTTTTGAATGAAAAAAATTCTCGGTGTTCACCAAAAAATAAATCCGGCAAACATACCTTAGGCTCCAAGAAATGTGCTCCAGGACAGTTACTCACGTGCTGACGGAGCTCGGCCACCTCCAGAGAGAGTCCCTGCAGGCGATGAGCCAAATCCTGAACCGACACCATGATGGAACAGAAAAATCTTTCCTTAGAGAATTTGCAGGCTGGACTTACTGTTATGTTCTGCTACCAGAGCTATGGAAAGAGAGGAGATCTGTCCCTACGATAGAACTCAGCTGAATCCCTACGATGTAACAGGGGACCTGATCCTGCGATCAGACCTGCTAAAGTCCTAAGCTAGTCTGTACGGAGACCTATAGATGTGGGGATGGAATCCCTACAAGTACTAAGGACTGGGAGGAAAATGGACACCTCCTAACAGAAATAGTAGCAGACAGACGAACATACAAAATACATAGAACATAGAGGTCCGAAGACCAAGCAAACTAACAGAGCAAGACACAGAGCACAGGCTAGCTAGAAAGTAGATATACAATGAAGTCCAGCAAAGCCAGAAGGGCGGAGCAGGATTAAATAGGCCAACAAGGTCATGTGACCAGCAGAGGAAAAAAACTAAGAGCAAGGTTCTAACAGGCACCAGGTGCAACAATCTACATGGTAGTTCCGGTTATTCACCGTCCATAACCTCTCAGTCCATATATCTAGAAAAACTGGGAAAACAGTATTAATAACCAGGGTAACAAACATGAAACATTAAATATATACATTGTACATTTAGATCTTGTACTTATATCCTCCAGCGAGCTGGTACTTGACCCCTAGTGCTCTGGGTTGACCTCCATAACCCACTGTCTGGTGGTGGTCTAACCTGGCTTTCCCCACTATCATTTAGGGTAAAGCTACTAGCTGGGTTTATAGGCAGGGCAGGCAGCTCTCTGCGGGTCCTTTGGCTTACCGCAGGCGTGGCAGGCTCACTGTCAGCAGAGCGTTGACTCTCCTGGGCTGCTGGCATGGGTTCTTCTGCCTCTGGGGCTGCTTGTTCTTCTTGGTCTTCCTGCTCTCCTGTAGGCTCCTGCTGGGTAGGCTGAAGGAAGTGTAGGACGGGTACCACTATCACGTCATTTATCCGAGTCCAGGTCCGGGGGAACTCTCCGAGAACTGTGCTGATCATTTCTTCCTTGTCCTCTGCGGGTTCAAGGTCATCTTGATCTTCTCCTGCACTCTGTAGTGGCTCAGGGCACCTTTTAAGTTGGTCTCTAGAGACAGTGCTAGTGGTTTCTCCTCCATCCTTGGTAATCACACATACCTTCGGGTTGTTGTGGTCGGACTGCAGTACTGTGTACGGGTCTCTCTCCCACTGGTCATCCAGCTTGTGAAGCCTTCTCTTCCACTTCAGGACCTGCTCACCAGATTCCATGGGACAAGCAGGGGCATGTTGGTTGAAGAGCCTCTCTTGCTTTTCTCTCGCTTGAGCCAGACTCCTCTCCACACTCTCCTGTACCTTCTTGTACTGTAGCCGCCGTTCCGTATCCCAGTCCGTGTCTGGGGAGGGGTCCTCGGGTGTCAGAACTCCCATCTCCAGGTCTATCTGCAGCTTACCTCGTCTCGCTCGCATCAGGTAAGACGGGGTGCAATTTGTAGCATTCACAGGGATATGGTTGTACAAGTCAATCAGGTCTGGCAGCTTCTCCGGCCACAGGCTGCGTTCTTCCAGGGGCAACGTCTTGAGGAGATCAATGATGATATTGTTCATTTTCTCACACAGCCCGTTGGTTTGCGGGTGGTAAGGCGTTATCCGAATCTTCCTACAGCCGTAGAGGTTGCAGAACTCCTGGAACACTTCAGCCTCAAACGCTGGACCTTGATCTGTCAAGACTTGATCCGGATACCCGTGTGGATGGCAGAAGTGTTGCTGGAAGGCTCTGGCTGCTATTTGGGCAGTCAGGTCTTTAACAGGGACCACCACCAGGAACCAGGAGTAATGGTCCACAATTGTCAGGGCATAGATGTAGCCCGACCGGCTTGGAGCCAATTTCACATGGTCCAGAGCTACCAGCTCAAGAGGCCGCCTGGTGACGATGGGCCTCAAGGGTGTCTGCTGGCTGGTACGGTCCTTCCTTCTGAGGTGACATGGGCCGCAGTCCCTGCTCCACTTCTCTATGGCCCTCCTCACGCCGACCCAGTAGAACCGTTCTCTCAGTAGGAACTCCAGTTTCTTCCACCCGAAGTATCCCGCTCTGTCATGTTAGGCCTCCAGGACCATTGCTGCATCTCACCTTGAGAACACTATCTGTCAGGTCAGATCGTGCGTCCGGTGGTTGGCAAGCCTTCTGCACAGCTTACCCTCGTAGAGGAATAGCCTGCTTTTCTCCTTCCATATCTGCTTGGCTTCCTCTGGAGCGTCTGGGCCAGGGCTAGCGTCTGCCTGGCTTAACAGGTCTTTCACCAGTCGAATTGCA